>NC_057871.1:13490218-15890218 GCF_019740435.1 Gambusia affinis | reverse complement strand
ACAGACCAACACTAATTCATAAAATAATCTATTTTGGTCATGATGGATGACAGCAATGTCAGGTAAGGCTGTAACCTTATTTTACTGGATTCATATGGTTGAATCTGAGCTTTATCCTCCAGCTATTTTATGCTATTTGACGTTTTGCGACTAACGGACTGTTTTGATTTGTAACTCATAGAATGAACTAGAATCTAAATTATTTTTATTCAAATGTACTGCTGCATATGTAATGTCTGTCTTCTGTTGTGTAAATTAAATGGTAGCAACATTCACATCCCTTATACACTTTCATATTGATGGATTGTACATGTACAATTAGAAATCGCTTAGAAAATCAGAGAATTAAGCTTAAAAGATGTTGGCAAAATATTGCATTTTGTCATCAACAAACATGTTCTGTGGTATTAAAATATGGTTTGGAAAGAGATTTACACACAAAGTCCATGTTTTGAAATGTTCATGCGACAATTTTAATCAAAATGGCAAACTTTCTGGATCATTCTGGAACAGTCTCTGCCTGACCTCAGGAGCTTGTTTTTCTGTTGCGTCAAACTCGAAGGCTGTAAACTGTTGGATTAAAGGTTTTTGCACTTGCCTCTTTTCTCTCTTTAATTTCTAGAGGGGAAGACTAAAAGGGAGAAGGGCATCCAGAGGAGCACAGAGACTGGCATGGCCGTGGAGCTTTCCAGGAATATGAGCCGCCAGCCCAGCAGAGAGTCAAACAACGGCAGCATGAACAGCTGCAACTCTGAGGGAAAGTAAGTAAATCACAAATGTCCTCCCGAAAAACAGATAAGATTTATTAATGATCTACCTGAACTTCACGAGGAACAAACTTGCTCGGTTTTGTTTGTGTTTTCTGTATTAGTTTCTGTGTTAGTTTAAATCTGGGTGCCAGCAGCCAGTTCAGCGATTTCCTGGATGGACTGGGACCAGCACAGTTGGTGGGCAGGCAAACTCTGGCTACTCCTGCCATAGGTACTAAATTGTCACACTTGTCTCTACTGTTGTTTTTTATTTAGTTTATTATTTCTCCTCTCATTTATTTGTCCCATCTATACTATAAATATTTATCTCTCCTCCCATTGCTATGAGTCATTTCCATCTTGTCTACCTGTCTTTTCTTCCTCTCTCTCTCTTAAATATATTAAATTCTTTTTGGTTTATTTAATTGTTTGTACTGTGTAGTTCTTTGTTTAGTTCTAATTTAGCTTGTAATTATTTGTTTTGTTTCTCTAAAGATTTCTTTTTTCCATTTGGTTATTTTTTAAAGATACCCACTATCATTGATTTGTGTTTATTTAGACACATAGATGTCTTTTTCTCTGTCCAGTCATTAACCACTTCAGAAGCTTCCCAATGTCTTAGCAAAGCTCTGAGGTAACAGCTTAGCTACTACCCTGTTTGGCCTTGGTTTACAGCATCACATCATCTTTTCCTTTCATCATTTGAACCACTTGTCGTTCCTCTCAGCAAGCATTGCTCTGTCATTACTCAGGTGACATTCAGATTGGAATGATAGAGAAGAAAGGGCAGCTGGAGGTGGAGGTCATCAGAGCTCGAGGACTCGTACAAAAGCCAGGATCCAAATCTCTGCCTGGTAAGAACCTGCACCTAATAACACCCAGCTACTGCTTCTGTAAATGGTTTGCAGAGGTGCCCTGTACTCACATGATGGGCAATGGCTGCTTCTTTAGCCCTGGTCCAAAAACTCTTTTTATTTGACTTTGTTTGCTGATTGTTTACAAAGCTGTTTTTTGCTCACAGACGTTTTCAGTGCTGTGAGCAGGTCATATGGTAAAACTCAAATAGCAGCTGGTACATCGAGCATTTTGGTACTGCCAAGAACTCTTTTGAGTTTGCTTTTGTAAAAACTGACTTTTTTTTCTTCCTTCTTCTTAGCCAGTTGCTCAGTTCAGTCATATTGAGTATGGGGGGCATTTGTGAGCATCCTTTTTCAGAGTAAAGAGTGCCAAATGCAAATGCATGGCACACCTTTCAGACTGTTAATTTTAAAAACCAGTTGAAAATCCTGTATTTAACAGTTGTGTACTTCGTTGTGTTGGTCTTTCACATTAAACCCCAATAACACTGAAGGGTGTGACCGTGACATTCCAAAATATAAAAAAAGTTCAATATACATTTTGCGAGACGCTGTAGGTGCTCTGCTATCTTTTGCTTTTTAATGTTTATATGGGCTGGATACAACATTTATGTTTTATTTTTCTTTTTTCTTCCAATTAGACTAAAACCAGTTATTTTGTTTTTTTTTAACTAAAATCTGGATCAGCTTGTATTTTCAGACCGTTTTATTGTTTTTCTATTCTTTAGCTCCATATGTCAAAGTCTACCTGCTGAATAATGGAGCATATGTAGCCAAAAAGAAAACTAAGATTGCACGGAAAACACTTGACCCCCTGTACCAGCAAGCACTGCTGTTTGAGGAGAGCCCACAGGGGAAAGTCCTACAGGTGAGTGCCATATTTTTTTTTTCTCCTCATCACGTGATTGAGCTGAGTAGCTTAAAGCAAATCTTCTCCCTCAGGTTATCGTCTGGGGTGACTATGGCAGGATGGACCATAAAAGTTTCATGGGAGTTGCACAGATCCTGCTGGATGAATTAGACTTGTCAAACACAGTCATTGGTTGGTACAAGCTGTTCCCTCCGTCCTCTTTGGTCGATCCGACGCTGGCATCCCTGACGCGGAGAGCTTCCCAATCATCTCTTGACAGCTCCTCGGGACCGCCTGGTGTTCGAACCTAGTGGACCTAGTGGGTGCTACACTATCCCTCGAAGGAAAGGGGGGAAAAAAACTTAAGAAAAGAAACTGAAGAGAGAGGCCCATACAATAAAAGGTAGAAACATAGAACAACAGCAATCAGAAATGGTCACAGCGAGAAAGCTTTGTTGAAATCTGACAATCACTCCTGCCGCAGTTATTTTTGTCTGTTGTAGGGAGCGTCATATTTCGGTGTTTCGTTTCCATTCAAAGAAAAATCTCATGGTTTATCTCTTGCTCTCCAGTCGGAATATGATAGCTATGAGTGTCAGTGAATCAAAAAGAAACAGGGTGGTTTTTAACCGAGTCAACCTAGCAAAGAAATGTACGCAAGCATTGGAATGTATGGCCTCGTGACAGAGGTAAAATCCCTTCGCTGACTGCAGGGGGCGCAGTCCTTTCTGCAGCGGCCTCCTCCAGAAGCCCATCAGACTGCCGGTATTCCTGCTCTCTCCCCGTCAGGATGCCGCCCTGCCCTCTCCCGCATGGGTGTTCAGTCTGGAAGCACAGGGCCTTCTTCTGGTGCCTAGATCACTGGTCCCTTTCTTTGTCAAGATTTTCTCTTTTCAACATGTTTACCATGGCTACTCTGGGGCTATAGTCTTTTAAGAGTGAATTGTGGCGTTCCTTTCTTTCCTTTTGTTACTACAGGCACAAAATGTTTTTGCAGTGTGCAAAATGTTCATGATATGTGGTCAGTCTGAAGTGTGCATGATGATAAAAAGATTTTATAAGGACACAAGATTTAGTCTGCGGCTCTTCTCCGGGATGATAGGTAATAATAACAGATGGTCCACCATTTTGCCTCTGTTCTTTCGCTGAGTTCACCTGAAAATATCCTGGGTGGAACAATGGAGATCTTGCTGCACATAGTAAAACCTCATTTGTCAAATACTGAAATAGATTTGGGTGCAGAAATTGTTGTAGAAGAAGTCCCACGTGTGACCAGTGAAACTAAGAATCCTTGGCAATTCAACCTGCCAATCCTGGCGGCTGGAGACCATCATTTATATACCGCACTCTTACTTGTTCAACTTTTTGGTCGTCTCAGTTAGAGAATGCGATAGAGAAACAAAAATGGTCAAATTCAAATTTCTATGATTTTAAAGTTACAGCCTCACAAAAGGGAAGATAAACCATGAAAAAACAGATTGTTGTCATAGGGAAATACATTTCTGCAAATGCTGTGTCATGCATTTTCATTTTAATTATTCTTTCCAAACATAAGTATTTAACAGTCACCCATTAGACATGCTGCATGTGGTCCACTCTGCGATAAACAGCCCTTTGACCCGCATCAGTTCATCACATGGCAGATCACCACATTAAACACGACTATCCAGCGCAATAATGTTCAGAGCTGCACAGGCTAAAAGGAGTTCCCACACTTCCTTGGATCTGTATTGCAAAGATCCTCCTGTTGATCCAAACCAACCTCCCCTTAAGAAGCTCAAAGTATCCCTCACAGAAGCTCATGTTGTTTTGTTTACAATGTGTTTTAGCATATTTTAGGAGAAGAAATGCAGAATCACAAACAGGAGAATCCTGCAAAATCTAGCATTCATTCCCCTAAACCCTCTCCTTTCTCGGAGATGCAGCAAACCTCCTAATGATCCTCCAAGAGTGTTGCCAGGGAAATGAGCCGAGAATGGAGGCAAACTGATGGACTAACCCTAACCCTAACCCTAAACTGATGTCTTAGATTTTTACACCCAATAATGAGATCGCTGTTCAACCACTTGTCTTTGTTTAATTGTGTTGTAGGCGTCCCAGGGGGTTGACAAATAAATCAAGGTTATGTCACTTTGAAATGTGCAAGGGATATAATATCACTGTCAGATAAAATTAAGTAAATGCTATTGTTCACCTATGCCAGAGCTGGATTGGACCATGTAACTTTTCACATTTCCGAGGGAGTGCCTTCCCTCACCCCAGCACGTTAAAGGTTTTTATTCAAACCTTAGTTTATCTTGTTTTTAATACAAGCACAAGAGCTTGATTTTTTTACTAGAAAAAGTTTAACTTTTCAAAAAAAAAAAACAACAACAATAACATGTAGTTATGAAAAAGGAAAAAAAAAGCAACAATCCCATTGGTTCAGGTTACTTATTTTGTCTTGAAGCAGAAAAGAAGAATAGATTGCAGTTTCCTCATGCATCTATGTGAATATGAAAGTCGGGACACCAACACTCATCTGCCAGTCTGTCTACAGACACCTCCCGCCACCACGTGGGGAGGGGCCGGCATGACTTGGGAATGCGTTCCAAGCTGCATGCACTTCTTCTTTTATTTTTTCTTTTACTTTTTTTGTAAAACCGGTACAGAAAAAACAAAAAGACACTGACCTTGATGCGTGTTAGTTCCACGTACTGTAGGGCCGCTTGTATGTTGCATGCAGTTGTACAGTTTGCTCGTACTTGAATATTAAAGAGATAAAAACCAAGAAGCCATTCCCATATCGCAAAAGACATTTGAACTCAGCTGGAGTCTGTTCCACGTCCCTCTGTCTGGTGCTGAATGTCTCTCAAACTGAAACCCGAGATTATGCTGATGTCTTTCCCTGATCCTCTAGAAGATGTACTGTACTGCACAGTCATACTGAGCAGAGCTCACAGCCCCTCTTACTATTATTATTCCACTTCACAGTATACCTCACAGGGGGCTGAGGTGATGTATGAATAAATATGTACAAATAACATAAAACTATATGGAAATAATTACGTTTTAAAATAGTTTCAGCTATGGTTACACATGGGCTTTTAAGTTATACAGCGAATAAACAGAGAATCATATTATTCGACAGCCAACTATCGATTACTGTAAAAGGGGCCAAGTCATTTAAGGGGTTATATCACTACATACAATTAGGGACCATGCAGATGGACGCATCAAGGTAATGGGTTACAAGGTGTTATACAGTCTGAACACTGAAACCGAAAGGGCCAAGTTCAATCCCTCTTCACAAGCGTTTTCTTTGCATTGTCTGGTGAAGTCCCACTCCTGTCCCCCAACACCTTTCTTTTTGTCAGTATTAACAGGAGTAAAAAAAAATTAAATCGATAATTGTTTACAATCTTCTGTGTTCCACTGAAGCAATGAGAAAATTAGAGAATAGTAAAGCATTCACTGCAACAATTATTGTTTGTATAACAGATGTGGCTCAAATGATGTGTATGTTTTATATATATATATAAAAAAAGTTCATTTTTATTATTTACAAATAAAAAAACGAATGTGTGGAAAAAATATGTATGTTTGAGTTTTTGCCAAGTGTAATTGTTCTGTCACCAATATTAGTCATTTTAAAATGAGATGTGTGTTGTCACTTTACTTTTGGAAGCTGATCAGAGTGTAAAATCATATATATTATAAGATTTTCATATCCTATATACATAACATTTATGCATATACGATAAATCCTATATACAGCCACCTATAGCACAATTATACACTACTTTGTATAGGTCTTCAACATAAAATCCTAGGAAAGTACATTAACGCCTGTGTGTGTGGAAGAACGTGAACAGCTGCAGAGGATATGAATAGTTTTGAGAAATACAGTAAGCCAACTAACGAAGGGTTTTCTTAAATGAGAATTTTTTTGGCTAATACTTGAGAGAGTGACTCCTTCATGAAAACAATCACACAGGAGTGGAGCATGACAGAGTGGTAACAGTGGGCCTGAAGTCAGAACTGAGTGCTTGTTACATGTGATCCGAACAGGAAGAGGAAGCCCAACGCCACGTCTCCACCTAATTTTTACCACTCAGCTGTGAATGATATCACCAGCATTAATTTGACTCCACCCTAGCACACTGGGAGGATATTGCAACATGTTTATATACACTCATATAGCCTAACCCCCATATGAGTCACTGAAGCAAAGCAATTACATTGTAGCACAATTTTAGCACTTGCTATTCGTTTCTCTTTTTAGTCACCATTCTGTTGTTGAGTAGCTTTACACTTTTCTGCTGATGTTGGACAATGCAGCTAACATTGGAAGCATTGTTTTCTCATCTGGGGGAAAATATTTTTTTTTACAAAAAACAAACAAACAAAAAAAAACTCCTCTGGACTTTAAATGGGGGATAAAATGTTGAAACTGCCTTTACATACAAGAAAAGTAGGAAGCAAGATAGCTTCAGTCATGTTTAGTCCTTTTTAGTTCAGTATCCCTGTTTATATTTTAACATTACTTTCAGGGTGTTTTTTACCTCGTTGATTGTTGTCCCACTAAACTTCGGCTTTACGTTTATGCGCCTTTTCTTCTAGTTCATTAGTAAACCGATACTTTCAGTAAACAAGCCACAAAACAAGAAAAAAAACCGAAAACAGCAGTGTTTGTTGAGAAAAGCTAATTGCATCTTTGTACCTCAACATTTACTTATTATTTTATTGCTGTTATATTTCCATAGAGGAAGTCAGAGTCTCATGGCCTGATGCTTGACCTAACATGCAATGCAGTGCAGCAGAGAGCTTGAGAGATTTATGTTCTTCTCATTAAATAAACAGAGGGCCCCTTGAAACAACATCTGCAGGCAATCTCAACTAATCCTCCCAGCACACTTGCCATGCCAGCCGGGCCCCCGGGCCTTCTCTGTTCCCTTCGCTGCTGCACCAGGGGTCACGGCCCTCTGGTTCAACACATGGATGGAGGCCTTGTGGAAAAGCAGAGAGCTGATCACATGTCATGTAAGACGCCACAATAAAATTTCCATCTCGCTCTATCGAAAAAGATTAATCAAATCAGGTCATAAATACCACATGAGTGGAAAGAGAAGTCTTGGAAAGAGCTGGAATATACATGTCACAAATTTAGCTTTATTAAAATCTATCGAGATGTTCTTCCCAAAGAAACCAAACGAAGCAAATGAAAACTTAGAGCTCCTAATCTGCAAACCTTCTGCTGACTCAAAGAAACACTGAACTGTTTTGATGTTTTCCATGGAGATGAGAGACAGGGTGATTCTGGAAACTACTTTTGAAAAGATGACATCACGTCTCCTCAGTTTTAAGATTCGGAGTTCATCATTGCTTTCCCACACCAGAGCAAGATAACAATAGCTTGCACTCTGACATACTAGTCAAGAGAAATGAAGACAAAAACTTCAACAAAAAAACCCTCTGATTCTTCTGCCTCCCAAAACCGAACACCAGCATCTGTTGCTGTGTTTCAGCAACAGATACTGCAGTTCTTCCATTTAAGACACAATTAACAGTGACATTAAGTTTGTGTTTTTTGCTCTAATAAACCATATGTGTTTCTCTAATGTTGAAAGACTTTTTTTACTGGTCTCTTTTATTACTCTACTTGAAGAATCTTCTAATAACAAGACAAAAAATTATAAAGTTAAAGACTCCAACAATATGTCCTTCTTGTGACGCCACCATCTCTTTGTAAATCCAGAGATCTCTGTGTTGGTCTTCACACTGGGTTTAAATTTTCCAGACCTATGCTATGTAATTCTTGAGTGACTAAATCTTTCACCTCTTCAAACCTCACTTCTGTGCTGTGCTCTGTTCCTTACGTATGAGCAGTTTTTCTACCATAATATAATCTCCGTCTTGGTGCACAGTCCCTAGCGTACTTTTGAGTGTATTTCCTGGTGTTTCTGTGGCTTTGAGTGCTGGGATGCTGGTAATGGGTCTCCAGATGGCTTTGAGGAAGCCTCAAGCAGCATGTCCCGGCCTCAGCAACGTCAGAAGCCTTTGGTCAGCTGCTCAGAATGTGCTCCAGCGTAGCCATCCCGAGAGAAATGAAGCGTTCTTGAGTGTCATCTACACTCCAGCTGTGCAGAGCTGAACATTGTGGAAGGGACTTTGTTGAACAGCTGGAGTAAGAACAGGAAGCCAGACTGGATCTTGGCGACAGGCACCAAAGCATGTCATTTAAGTTTACTTCTACTGTTTGAGAGATTCATCTGTCAAAGCTAGGTGTCTTAAAATAAAGCTGAAAATGACAGATGGACACATGGACTTGACAAAGAAGGAAATGTCCACAGGAAAACTCCATAGACCTTAAGAGTGAAAAGCAAACTTAAGCTGTATTATATCAGTTCTAGCTTAATTGTAACAGGCATAGTAGGTTTGGACCTGAAAAGTCAGCCACAACTTAGTAAACGTAAGCGGCCTACGATAATGTGAGATCTGGAAAGGAATGGGTCCATAAAGGAAACAGATTGGTGAGTAACTGGCAAAATGAACAGCAGGAATTAGGTCAACAGGAAGTAGCATTTTACACAGCTGAGGATGTTTCCTTGGGTTAACTCTGTGGAGACTCAAACTTTAACTGTCCGAAAGCCGTGGAGATTAAACAGCGGAGACAAGGGAAACGTAAAGTTATTGGGGATTGTTTCACTCCCAGAACATTATGAAAGAGGACCCTACGTACAATGGGAGCCATGGATGGTGAATAAATAATCATCTGTTATCCCTAGCTCTGGGGTCGGGTAAACATTACAGGTCAGTTTTGGAAAGGGCAATGGTGCAGAATAAATCCAAAATCTGCAAGGTAATAATCAGGGTACAAGTACATGCAGCCATCTTTACAAATTTAGAAAATGTAGGTATAGGTGTTGTACTAATGCCTCCCTTTTTTTAAAAAAAAAAAAAAAAAAAAAAAGCTCTTGGTGTCTTGGGATTTTCTCAAACTTGAGTCAGTGGAGCCTGAGCAGAAAGTCAGACACCAGCAGATGGCGTCGTTTCTTAAGAAGACTAAATCCGGCAGGAGGAAGAAGCTTCTCTTGCACTTTCGCTGCAATAAACTCAGAACTCACCTGAGCGCCAGTCATTGCAAGCAGGTTTCTGCGTTTTTGCGATAGGACGCTGTGTGAGAGCTGCCTCTTAGAAACGGACGAAATGATGATAAAGGTCAGGTCGATGTGGAGAGAAAACGAACCAGTCAGACACGACAAAAGCGGCCTCGACGGGTAAGGAGGAGGAAGTTCACACGCGGAGGCATAACTGACGCTAAGGTTCCCCCGCGACACCTCCTTCCCCCGAAAACTTTCACTTCAAATGAGAGAAGTGTTTTCCGTTTTTACCCAAACTTTAATTGTGACTCCACGATATAAATAAATTAACAAGAAAAGGGATATCGTCCATAATCACATCATGTAAAGATGTGGCGTGGCAATAACATAGTAAAAATAATAATAGCAATCCAGCACTTTTGTGTTGCATTGTTTAAAAGATAAATGCAATCCGGGGTCGAAAATAAAGTGTGATATTCGACATTTGGCACTGCAAAATTCTGTAAACCAAACATAAGCTCGAATAAAATACATGTTAATTTACAGGCTTGTTTAGACCGGAACTTAAGTGGGAAATAAGCATAAATGCGACGGTTACTCATTTGCATCAGATGTGCCTCGGCGTGCTACCTCCTCCTCCTCCTGACAACAAAGAAACTTGAAGTCAGGAGGCCTTTATTCCTAAATGAAAAGCAGAAACAAATGTGATGCAGAGAGAACAGAAGAACTAATGCGCATCTGCCGCTGTCTCGCAACAGACTGCGAAGCAGAGCGCAGTGGAACATGAATCTCGCCTCGCTGTAGCATGGACACCCTGCAGTCTGTCACTACCAGACAGGCACATGTGCGCACCTTTTAGGCGCGCTGGGTATTTGTGTACACTAGGATGTTGATGTAAGGGGGGAAGAGGGCGGTGAAAGTGTGCCGGGTCGGGCCAGTGTCGGGCGCAGCTGCTCTCGCTCTAAGCTAAGCGCCTCACACGTGCAGAGAGGACTGTAGTGCGTATCGGACGCGATTGGAGACCCTCCGCGCACTTGCTGCCAGCTTTGGTGATGCCATGCCCAGGAACCACAGCGGAGACGAAGGCGGAGGCGGAGGTGGAGGCAGCGGGCTCTGGATGAGAGCATCACCCAGGCATCATAACGAGGGCTACGGCATAAAAGATGTGGAGTCCGGACGAAAGATGATGATGAACAACGCGGGAGATGGGTTGCTGTCCCCTTCTGCCAGCACCACAGCCAGCGGCGGCACCAACGCCGCTGGTGGACGCGGCTCGGACACCCTGGCAGGGAAGCAGGGAGCTCGACTCAGCCTCCTGGGAAAGCCGCTGGTGTACAGCGCCCAGAGCGGCCGAAGAAACGTGCGCTACCGGCGGCTTCAAAACTACCTATACAACGTCCTGGAGAGACCCAGAACCTGGGCGTTCATCTACCACGCTTTCGTGTAAGTTCATCTCACCGCTTCCATGCACAGACATCAGATTAGACGCGCTGAAGTTTACGCACCTGTTGATGAGCCGATCAGAACAGGAAAAATAAAGGCTTCAAAGCTTACTTTAAGTTTTGTTTGGATAGATGTTGATGGCCAGCAGGCGACGAAACAGGTTCATTTTAACAGCGGAGTTAATTTTATAACACAAAATCCCACAGCTTGCTGTTCGTCAATAGATGAGGAAAAGTGACAGTCACAGCCAGACGAAGGTATAGTAGAACTAAGCAGATGCGATGGCCTCCTTTAAGCATACGGAGAAACAATCACCTGATGATCCTGATTTATAAATCTCTCCTTGGCTTGGCTTCAGCATACTTAAGCTCTCTCTTACAAAGATCTGCTATTTCCCATTCTTTACGCTCTAATAAAATTTTTCCTTTTGCATGTTCCACGTGTTCAAACTGAAAAGGGGAAGCAAGCATTCAGTGTGATGGTTCCTATACAGCCTGGAATCAGCTCCAGTCTGAACACACAACGTCAGAACTGATTTCATTGGATTTATTTCGAGCAGTTCTTAAAAACAGGCAACAAGATTCTATTAAACTGTGTCACTGCTTTTAAATTGTTTTCTACTGTTTTACTGTTGTGCATATGTATTAATTAGTTTTATTTTGTAACCAGGTTGCTGTGTATTGCAGACGTCCCTCTTGAAAATGAGATCTAGATCTCAATGGGGTTTACCTGATTAAATAAAATAAATAAAAGAAAAATAAGTAAGGTTCTGGGGTAACCAAGTAAAATTTGCAAAATCTAATTGTATTGTATGAGGTATACACCAGAATTCTTGTTTTAAATAATTATCATTCTGTTTCCAGATTGGCAAGGCCGAAATTAAATTTCTTAGAGACAAACATGTTTAAAATTTTTATTTTAAGATATTTTATTGCAGATACAAGACAAAAAAAAAATTCAAAGATCATGTCTGCAACAATTAAGAGTTTAGTGACTCAGTATTGGATCAGCTTCTAACTACACAATTGGGAGACTTAACTTTATAGGTCAGTCCAAGAATGGATTATTTGTTCTATTTATTCTTGTTGGAATCATAAGATAGGTCTATGTGCACAATGTTATGTTATCAAATTTTCTCCAAAATTGTAAGTAAAAACAAACTTTTTTAAAAATCTAAAAATGATATATTAAGCTGAGCAGAGTTGGGCCCTTGGCTTTAGGTCACATTTTTTTCTTGCATTGCAGTAAAAAGGGTGAGCGTTGATGTAACAGCTGTGTGATGTTACTGCATTCTGAAAGCGCTTTGCTAAAAATGATCCGACTTGCTTCTGCATTTCTGTGGGCTTTAGTGATGATGTTTCAAACAGATTTGGAGTCGGCGGACTCTGAAACATCCTTTAGTTCTACAGATTGGTTTTTTTTTGTCTCTGGCTTTTCCAGTCAGTGGCTGTTGTTGTTTTCTCAGAGGAAGGAAGTTGAGACACATTTCGACACTAGAGTACAACTTTCTTAACGTTTGTGTGGTTTTACTGGTGCATGGGTTGTTAGTTTGTTCTCAAGAATATAACTGTTTTGATGATTCTCAAATCAACTTTTTCTGATTGTCATCAGTGCTGCTGGATGGCACTCGTTGTTTTGTGTGAGCACTAGAGGCTGTTGTCCCTGGTACCAATATGTCAAATGTCCAAGAGATATGAAATAAAGGCGTAGCCATTGCACAAGCCAGCAAACTGAAATGTGTTAACAATGGAGCTCATAAGTCAGAGGGTTCACATGAGAAAAATTATAGTAAATAAGCATTTTTTCTTTCACTTGAATTGCCAGCAAGATATTTTTTTCATAAAAAAACCTTTCTGACAAGTCATAATTGTTTTATCAAGAAGAGTGCATCCAATGTGCGTTTTTGCAATACTTGAGAAATGAGAATGTAGAGTTTGAGTTGATAAGTTTCTAAAATTTATCAAGTTCATATAAATTTGTTGAATGTGCTTGACAGTGTAAAACAAAACAAAACAAAACAAAAAATAAGTGCCAGAAACAACCAATCAGTGGCAGGAGAGTTTTAGTGCTGTCAATCACAATCTCACGTGGCTGCTCATCCTCCTTCCCCCTCACTCTGTATATATGTATATATTTCAATATCATTCTTCCCTGGAACTTCAACCAGAATTAAAAAGCAAAACTTGTTGTTCTGTTACAACCACCTGTTACATAGTTGACTGAGATATTGTGCCCTGCCTGATTGGAAAAAGGCAGTTCAGCTAAAGAAAGCTAGAAAACCATTTCTTGCATACAGGTAGATTCTTTTTTAATAGTACTTTCTTTTAAGAATAAATTACTCTGAATTACTATGATGAAACATGTTCATCATAGAGTCAGAGCAAACTGTGATTAGCCTTTACTCTTAAGCTATTTTCTTTGCATCATATTTTGACTGGTGGAAATCAACACACATTATTGGATGGTTTCTTATCTTGCTACTTTTGAAGAGTAGCTAATAATAATGGGCTTCTTTATCATATTGTACATATACTTAGGGAAACAGAAGGTCGTGGATTACAATTTGAACGTTTCTGACTCCTTCCTCCATGCCCAAAAGTGTTAGAGCATCTTTTAAAAGCAAAGTGCTTTCACATTCACATTTCACAGTAATAAAGTTATCTTGTATGATACATTTCAACTACTTTGTTATTTACTTTATTTATATACAGAAGCTTATGCATGTTTATCTGATTTTTATGTGGAAAAAAAATAAGATACTGCCTTACGAACAGTTCATATAAATTTAACTATGAATGTGTCAGGTTTTAATTGGCTACTCTGTCATGATTCAAACAATATGGTAGCTTGTATAAACTGTTTAACAGCTCTGAAAGTGTTTTACTGAATGGAAAATGGCTTTAACAGGGTGTCTGATCATGCTTTCTGGCTCCACTGTGGCTTTTTTTTTGTCTCTACTCTCCTCTCTGTCTGTTCTCATCCACTTTCAGTCGAGGTCTCAAAAAGCTCTGTGGGCCTGTATCCATCAAAGTAACATGCATGTGATCTCCTGCAAATTTCCAGAGGATCATTGCCTTGTGACAAGATAATAACCTCACTTCACCTGTCAAGTGTTGTACTGTGTATGTTCGGGACATGAATTTAATTATTTGGTTCACAGAAGCAAGATTATTTTATTTATTTATTTATTTATTTTTTTTGTGAATGGTATGAATGAATTTTTTTCCAGTCCATAAAGGGGTAGATTTAAAATGATATTATACAAGCCAGTACAATAAATTGGAAAAAATATCAGCTCTAAACAGTTATCAAGAACTGAAGAATCTCTTTTTTTTCTCTGTTCAATAAATGCATTAAGATAAAGAACCTCAATAATTTGTGGTCTATTACACATTTTCCTTTCTGCTCCTTGAATTTTATTAAAATCAGATGAAGGTTAGGGTTTTACTTGCCAGTTTTGACTTTTCAATTTACAGCATGTAAATCAAAGGCAAAACAAAAAACTTCAGCAGGCTCTTTGATAGAAATAGTATTTTTGAATTCAATGGAAAATGAAGGAATTATCCACATTTCTTAGAGATTCACTGATCGATCATTTGGAGATCATAACCAGTTCGTCAGTTGAATTTCACTATCTGATTTTCCTATCTCTGCCAATGAACATGCAACAATTTCATTTTATTTGTAAGTTTTACTGTCTTAAAATTGTTTTTATCAAAATTTCAATCTGCATAATTAAATGTCAAAGACAACTGGAAATCAGTATTGGCCGGGAAAAGTTGTCTGATAAATGGGGAATGTCTAGATATTTCCTAATTTTCTGTTGGGTTTTAAACAACTTCATCTTTTATATAGTCTGCAGGACATTTTTGCTTTTATGCATTACACTCCTTTGAAAGAAGGTATCCAACTTGGCAAGTCAGATGCTTAAAGAAAAGTGGAAAACTTGGTATCTGTAGAGCTTGACGCATCTCTACTGCATAATTATTTTTTTGTCTTTAAATTAGGCTCTGCAAAAGCATATATACTCTAAAGGTTTGGTCGTAAAAATACCTGATGTCATGTAACAAAAACATTTCAGTTTCCTTTTTTTGAAAATGCTCCTTCGAAAAGTCATACGAGTCTCACTGCCCTTTTTTGCCTTTATCTCTGCCGTCTGATCTGTCATGTCAGGAACAGGTCAGGGAAGTAAAGAGGCTCATGAGTTTCTCTCACTGTGCCCAGTTGTTCTTTTATCTCATGTTTGACATGCCGACACAGTGCATTCTCATTATGAGAATTCAGGCATTCAGTTCCGATGCCTGAAATGATATCGCACCCGCAAAACTGTACGTCTTGAGATTTGTGGATTTGGAAAAATAGAATCACACACAAACTGTGTGTCAGCTGTGTATTCAGAGATGGATTTGCTTCACAGATACCACCAGGGAGGCCTTTATACCCACCTGACTGATGGGAGATACTGTGCTCATACTTTTATCACATGGATTCCACGGTTGCTCAGACTCTGTGAGACTCCTGCAAACTGCTTATTTTTTAGCATTTCCTTTTCGTGTGACAGCAACAGCACTGAGCCGATCTTTGTGCTGCGCTGAGTTGTGCCTGGGGTCCCAGGCTGCCCTCCTTCCTGCTCGAGCACACACATACACAGTGCTGCCATTCAGCTCACCTCAGAATTAACAGGCTCTTATCCTTGCAAATGTGTCCACAGGCAGGAAAACGTTAGGGTAGAGGTTGGAGGGGGGTTGGGGGAAGGTAAAGTTTTCCTACACCTCAGGTTTCTGGAGTGGGAGTGGGGTTCACAGAGCTGTGACATGAACTCGCTGCTCTGACTTGTTAAACGTTGGCTGTTTGTTGGAAATATGTGGATTTACAGACTGCAGTAATGGATCCTGGCTCATCCAGAAAGCCCCATTTGATGGCTGTTGTTGGCGATGTGGAGCAAACAGACATAATAAAATGTTTTGCAGACATCTGAATGACGGAATCACAAGCTGCTATCAATCCTGCTGCTGTTATTTATTGCATTCTAGCTGTTGTCACATCCTAGCTATTGTAAATCCATATCTGTTTTCCATGAAGGCTTTTGCAGATTTTCTGCTGTTTGCCGAGGGATAATAAGTCTTTCCTTTTGGCCAGATATTTTAATTTCCAAGGTTTTACTCATAAGGACGTAAAAAAAATATGTGCTCAGTGAAAATTAAACAACGTAGAAAGTCATAAATCATATCTTAAACACAGATTGAAGTCTATTCTCTCAAAGAAGTCTAGTTTCTTATTACTGTCCATCCATCCATCCATTTTCTTACACCCTTCTTCCCTAATGGGGTCGGGAGGGTTGCTGGTGCCTATCTCCAGCTGCGTTCCGGGCGAGAGGCGGGGTTCACCCTGGACAGGTCGCCAGTCTGTCACAGGGCAACACAAAGACATACAAGACAAACAACCATGCGCACACACACACACACCTAGGGAGAATTTAGAGAAACCAATTAACCTGACAGTCATGTTTGTTGGACTGTGGGAGGAAGCCGGAGAACCCGGAGAGAACCCACCATGCACAGGGAGAACATGCAAACTCCATGCAGAAAGACCCCGGGCCGGGAATCGAACCCAGGACCTTCTTGCTGCAAGGCAACAGCTCTACCAACTGTGCCACTGTGCAGCTATTACTGTCCAAAACCTTCTATTTTAAGCTAATTGGCCTGTCTGGTGTGTGTGTGTGTGATGGCCTATCTTGTTCTGTATGTAGCCCACCTCATCAAATTTACCTGCTGACCTGCATCCATCCATCCATCCATCCATTTTTTACATAGGAGGGTGTAAAAAGAGTAACCTATAGTTTCCTTGTTCATTGGGATCACTGTTCTGTTGCGATGATCTCAAATTGGGCTTGGAATCACATTTGATTTGAGAAAACGTTGATCAAAATAGTCCAAGACCTACTCCGCAAAGGACAGCATCCAGTCACCAACCCTTCACTGCCAGGTTTGATAGAATTAGATGTTTTTGCAGATGTATTCATCTTGCTGTTCATTATAGACAGGCATCTCGTCTCGCCATCCCCAAAGTGATGCATGGTGGTGGGAGCAGTATGCTGTGGTAAAACTTTCCCTCATTAGGGATATCAGACTTCTATGCTTTTCTGATTTGCATTTGTAAGAAAAATTGAAAGCCTTGTGAGTTTGTGTTAACTTTGCAATTACAAGGAGCTGCTTTGTGTTGGTCTATCCCCCACATTGAAATATGGCATTGTAAACTGACAAAAGTTGTGAAAGGTTTACGAGTACTTTCATAAGGTACTGTAAATCCAAGATAAGTGGGAACAAGATCTTTAATTAATTATATGTTGACAAATAAAAGTTCAATCAAATGTTTTACCAACTTTTTTTTTTTTTTTACAATCACTATATCTGTCTGTAAAAAAAGAGAAGGTTTTACGTATTTAGATCACGTGTGTCAATCTTTTAAAGCTCCCCACAGCCTGTTTGCTTTCAGCCTTTCAACTTGTGACTGATTAGAAAGAAGCTTCACATAAACATCAGTATGGAGGCGCATAAATACAAGCCGGTGTTGAACAAGCATTTAGTTTGATCAGAAGAGTGTTAAAATGCCTTGTCTTTAAGCACATGGTTATCACTAAATGTTGAGTCAAAACAAAAGTGATGAGCAGAGTGTTACGGAGTAGATTAGCTTCTGACAAGACATCTGATTCATTTGTGAAGTACTGCAGAGTTTTTTCTCAGCCTGGTCGTGTACTCATTTAATGTCGTATCTGCACCCAGTGCAGTGTTTTTAACAACTGCCTCTGTAACCTATTTAAAACCTCCTGGATTCTTTCAGTCATCAAAGTAGTCCAAGACCTACTCCACAAAGAGCACAAACACATCTTGGGCACAAACAGTTGCTCAAGTGCTGTTCTTCAGACACACAGAGATAAAGATCAACCTCGGCTTGTACTCCTGTTCTCGTCTCCATTTTCGGTTTTGAACTGTGTGTCTCTGAGTTGATGCAGCCTGAACTGGAGACTTGTCCAGGCTGTATCCAAGCTCTTGCTCAAAGACCACTGCAGATTGACCCTGCATGGACAAGTGGGTGTAGGTAACGGATGGATAGATAATTATAGATCAATTTAAGGCAGCTATGATTAAACCACCTGGCCAAATATACTACCGGTATCCAAATTGTGAATAGATGGCAAAATGAAATACAGTGTCTTATCAACGATTGCATCCAAGCACTCTTTTGGAATTGCAGGATAACACACACTGATGTTGTGCTAATGATTGTGATTCAACACAGTATCCAGCACTAGTTCTCACTACTGCAATTATGAAGGGAAGAATCTGTTCTTGTCCTTAATCGTTCTCAGTGCAGTTGGAGCTTGAGCTGCATTTTGAGCACATTTTGAGTTGGGATATAGTCTTAGCAGCACATTTTGAAATACAGCCTTGCTGTTCTTTTTCTGAGGGAAGTATTTTGAAATGGATAAAGGAAACATAGATATACAAATGTTTGAGGAATTTAAGAAATGAAAACTGCAGTCATACAGGTACAAACCCATCTTAAACTAAAACTTGATGTTATTCAATATATTTAAAATAAAATAGTCAATGCTGGAGAAAAAAATGCAAAGCAAAAAGAAAGCAGTTGGATATTAAATTACACAAAAAATATTAATTACTTATGATCTTAAATTATCTTTTATTGCTTGAGCACATTTTACGGCTTATTTTGTATAACATTAGTGTATTAATACTTTTAAATTTTTTTTTTCCCAGTTTCTTTTATATTTTAATAAACAATACAGTCAAATAAGAACACATGTTTATTTTATTTTTACACAAAAATAATGTTTTCATATTATGGCCATGCATTTTATTTTTACATTTTTACTCAGAGTCAAAATGAATCACCTGTGGAAGTTGTGCTGATGCATATGTAAATTAGTGCGGCTGTCTGAGAAGCAGTCATAGCTGATGGAGGCGACCGGCTGTAGGTTTCATGTTTCAGACATGAGTTTGTTTTGGGGGAGTTTCCCTTTGCTGTGTTGTCAGAGATGGCTCGTCTGCAAACACAAGGCCAAGGCCGTGGTGCAGCACACGCCTGTACACATGAATTGTGGGTGTTGCGCTTCAGCCTGCACCTGTTTGCTTCTTCTGAAAGTCCGAGTTTGCTCCAGTCGCCTCCTGCAATTTGCAGTTGTGGAAGTGTTGGATAGTTAGGCATCGATGTCAATGCAATAATTTTTTTGAAGATTTGGAGATAATAAATCGATAACTGTGCAATACCCAAAACGATGTATGCTATTCTAAAAGAGGGGAAAATGCACAGAAAAAAAATGTCTGTCTACTGGAATCAGCCTTTACCTTTACAGCATTACTATTCCCAAAATACTTTTTGCATTTGGAAGCTGTAAGAAGGGATAAGTTTAAAGTTAGCATTTTTCATTATGTGTTCTTTGAAGATGAAGTCAGAGGAAGCACAGAAATATGACAAAATATTTAAAAGAAGCATGCATCCATAGAACAGGCACGATCTATGGATGCATGGCAGTTGTTCATGCAGGCTGCTACACCAGAGAGCTAGACTTAAGCAAGTCTCCTTCAGCTCCTTCACCATTTCCCACATTTGTTGCTTTGGTTGCTATAAACCTGCATTTCTTTGTTTGAAAATGAGTCAGGATGTTTTTTGCAATACCTATCATGGGGATATTTCATTAAATTGATGAAGAAGTCAATTGATGGACAGCTGACTTCAGCAGATACCAGGTAGGATAACACATGTTACTAAAGAATTAGGTCTTATCTGTTTGAGCTTTCAACTTCTGCCATGGAAAATTCTGGATTTAGAAATATTAACAGTGCTTTGAAAATGTTTGTGCCAAGGTAAAGGTCTATGTTGTCAGTGTATGTTTCAGCTCATCAAGCACATTCTATTTTCAAAAGCATTTAATGGATTAGTACAAATTATCCACATTTGCTTTTAACTCAACTCAGTTGAGTTAAAAGCAGAAACAAGCTTAGTTTCTGCCAGAGCTGCAGAATAAAAAAGTGACCTAAGTAGATCTGACAACATGAAACAAGTTAAAAGAGTCCAAATCATATCCTGTTCTAAAGGTGCTAAAAAACGCACGAGAAACAAAATCATTGACATCTACCAGTCTGGAAAGGGTTGTAAAAGCAGTTCTAAGTCTCTGGAATGCCAAGGAACCACTAAACACAAATGGAGAAAATACAAATCACTAGAGAACATTGCTAAGAGTGGCTATCCTACCAAAATTGCTCCAAGAGGGCATTGACAATTCATAAAAAGCAACAATTCACTGACCCATGTCTGACTTCATGAACGAACATCAGATCATTGGGTTTGGCTTTCTAGTCTCTGTGTTTTCATCACAGGTAGCCCCCGCCACTCATTGCACACGTGTGACATGGTACAGAATGAGTCACCTTTATTGTCAATCGCCCACCTCTTCTTTTTCATCTCCTCAGACCTCTAACCTTTTTTGCTTCCCCTGCGGCTCACCTCTTGTGCTTATATTTACTTCAAAACCACAAGTGATTTAATTGTATTTTCTTTTCCAGGGAAAAAATTCATGTTGCAGCCTTGCAGAGCCTTTACATCAGAATGATTGTGTAGGTGTTAAACCAACATCTCCTTGGAGCATTCATCGCCTCTCACCTCTTTACCTCAATTTCTCTTTCTCTCCTGAGAGTGCTGTTTGTATCTTTGTCGTCACAGTGTTGCTGCTAGCACTCTGCGCGGCTGCTCTGCAGTGCAAATAAAGAGTTTGAGCACAGCACTGTCAACTCTTTTAGCTCATTTCTTTGGCAGTGTTAGTCAGTCCTGGTCTGAGTGTTAATCACAAGTGCGCTGACAGAAACTTGCCGTTGGGGGGAAGGGTTTGATAAAGAGGGGGAGGTGTTGACTAATTTTATGGTCAGAGTTTAATGGTTTGTCAGAAGTTGAGTGCAGATTGTACTTTGAAGACGATTGCTCACCTGCTGCGTTGCTTCATGCAGAGAAAGACATTTTTTTTAATGTTATTTATATCAACAACACAAACAACCTCTTAGTGTGTCCCAAAATGAAGGGGCAATTTTTGTGTTTCCATAGAAACAAGATGTTGCCTTCTGGAGCTTAAGCTGCTTTTTTATTTTTGTTTGTTTTCGTTTTTTTTTTGGGGGGGGGGTGATTCGGGTAGTGGGTGGTGCATAGAAATAAGTGAGAATGAAGGTGGATTCCAACTGAGTTCTTCCAAATACTGACACTGGTATTTGTTTGACTCAGATCAGAATTCACCAGAAATATTAATGTGCAATTACAGTTCCTACAAATCACCTTTGTTTTTGTAAAGCCTCAACACATGCTTATCTGACATCAGCGCTGACGTCAAAATGACCCAAAAAAACTGAGCTGCCTCTGGAAAAGCACACGGTTAAATATAGCGACTACATGTGCTGTTGTAATGTGATGTGGAAAAGGATTCAGGACTGCAGCAGTCACAATGTATGTGTAGGATGGTGGTGGTGGTGGTGGGGGGGGGGGCCCAGTACAAGGACAGTGGAGTTACTTCCACCTACTATGCTAGCCAACCAGGCAGAGAGATCATGCATGCTGAAAACTGGTCCTGTAGTCGGGGGGCGAACAGCAACAACATCAGGCTGTGCTGCCGGCTCAGACTTTGGCATGAGTCTGGCGTTTCTGCATCACATTGGGTGACAGGCCAGAGGTCCTCTGACCTTCCTGTCTTACCCGTAAGGCGAAGCATAACAGCTGGGTAGCCGTGCTGTGCGTTACCTCCCCCAGCAGATAGCATAGTCTGAAAGAGCAAACTGCAGATAGAGATGACAACGTGAGTAAGGACAGACGAACAGGAAGCAGAGGGTTTTCTTTTGTTCTTCCTGTCTTGTCTTGCTTTCATTACTTCCTTATTGCTCCCACTCAACTGTAATTTGTTGAAGAATCTTACTTCAGCGATGTTGACATCACATGTCTGAATACTCCAGTTGCTTATGGCTTGACTCCTCCTCTTGGTTTCCCTTTTAGCACTATGCATAAGTAAAACACTCCAAGGCCATATTGACTGCAGATGAATTCCACATTTTATTCATACTGTCGCTGCTGAAATTATGTTGTACCGTAACTTTGAAAAAATAATTCAGAGGTAAATATGAGGTTTAACTTGTGTACACATAGCTCTCTATATTTCTGAAGGCTCTGGTAAGAATTTGTTGAAAGTCTTAAAAATAAATAAATAAATAAATCTTTTGTTGCATAATGTCACACATAAGAGAAGAAAAAAACATGTTATATGATGTCATTAGCAAAATTATAGAGGAATTATTGACAACTTCTGTAACATAGATGTAAATGTTCTTATTTGTATTTTCAGTTAGTCTAATCGGGCCTTGCCTTGCCTAAGTGTCTAGGAACTCTTAATTTGTAATTAACAACTTCCTGTTTAAGCATAATGTGTCGCAGAGGACCATTTCTTTCAATATTGGAATTACAAGAGAGCATGCATTTTAAGTCAGACAGACAGGTGTTGATCTTCTTTAGTCTTAAGTCTGATGTCAGTACTGGACATTTACTGTCTTCTCTGACAGTAAATAAATTTTGCCATCTGTACCCATCCACCGGGGATGCTCGGACCCTCTATAGATATCAGCGTGCTACCCAGCTTTTTGTGACCTTGGGTGCTATGCGGCGACATCAACATGGATGCTCTCACTCAACTAGTGGTGACAAACTTTAAAAAAACAATGTACACATATCTTTAGCAGAAGAAAAAAACCAACTTGTCTTTAAAAAATAAAAATAGGGAGATTCTGCCAATTTTTCCAGTTTGCTTAATTTGTCTCAGAGGAATCAAAGGTTATAAAAACATATAGCCACATCAACAAAAATAATTCAATAGACACAAAGGTAATCTTTGTTCTTGTCCACCTCAAGTTCTAGGCATACACTCCTCATTAAATCTGTGGAGTGAGCTGTAGAGAAAACTCAGGACACTGTAGAGACATTCTGCAAGGAGGAATGCTCAAACATCTCCTCCTATGTTGGCAAAAGATTATTTTGCCAACAGGACAGCATTATTATTTTGTAGATTAAAGCAATTTCTAAGGTTTTCTTGCATTTAGATCACATGCCTGAAGCATTGGTGTAGGTCTCTGTGAGCATCACTCATCTCAACTGAGACACGGCGCATAAGGAAGTTTGTTTTTGTCATGATCACCATCTATTACTCATACACCCAGCTGTCATCTCATGAACTCCAGAGGAAAGGTTTGATCACAATTTTAAATATGTGTCAGTAATTATTCCTTTATTATGGTACTGCTGGTATTATTGCTATCTGACTAGTTTAGTAAAACAATTTAAGAGGGTGAGGATACAGCTGTATCACAAAACTGATGAGTTTCTCAAGATCTTGTTGGACATTAGTCCTTTAATCCTGGGAATGATCTTCAGGTGATATAGAAGGATGACAATTTGCAACTCTCTTTGTGTCTCTGAAAACTCAAGGAAAACTCAGGACATTGTAAAGTGATGGATTGTCTTTGTGCAATCCATCACTTTACAAATATATATATACAAAAAAAAGTCTGATGGACCAATAATAATTTAAAACATTAAACATAATTTAAAACATTACCTAAATTAGAAAGTCTGTAAATATTTTAGACCTTTTTTAGTCCTAAAATTGAAAAGGAAACTTTTAAGAGTTTTGATGGCTTTTATGTTCCAGCATAGATGTCTTAATTAACAAACATTAAAAAATTGGTGGTAACTTTTGTGTTGATCTAAGTTAGTATTATTATGTGCCTGGCAGGAAGACATTATTTGTTGATTCTGTCAGCACAGCAGGGTGACTGGAAGCTACTTCATTCTTTTCCTCCATCAAAATAAGAGTCTCCAATGTTGAGACCGGGTGTCAGACCTAAAGCATTCACCTTCAAAGTAATAGCATTAACGTATTTATCCAGAAGAAGCTGTATGCTGACAGGCTTCGCTTAGGCAAGAAATAATGTGACGTTTTAATATCGTGAGATCTCGTTCCATCCCTAGTAGACACATAAGCCTGAGGAGGCAAAATGGCAGAAGAAGTTAAATTTTCTGGTCAGCCTGCATTATTTGCAGAGTTATGACCCTGTCCTTTAGTGTTTTGAGTCCTCTTGATATCTGAAGACTTTTTTTTTTTTTTTTTTTCACAGCCACAACCCAAACAGTGTCTTCCCTCATTTGTCTTCAGAAATTTGGGTCTTGGGCTAAGGTGAAAGTGCTGAGGTATGAGTGAAGGCAGGAGTGCTTTTACCCATTTTTCTGCTCTGTTAGCACTTTCTTGTAGCTGACTTGTCAGATCACATCAGTGGCAAGTTTGCTCCCGAGGTCACCCCAGGCAGAGTCCAGTGTCATGTAGATAGAGTGCTATATGGTTGTGTGTGTGTGAAATGGAAGTTGGTTGGCTGAAGGAGGAGGAAATTACACACATGCAGCTGACATGAAGAGGTCTTCTTGTGACTCTCATTTTGATTTTTTTTTTCAAGGCTTCTGGCAGTGTGTGTACAGCATTTATTCCTGCAGGATTGTTATGTCAGCTTTTCATAATGCATCTGCACCGACCGGCAGACAGAAATGCCTTTTTGAAATGTAATTAGCAAAGAGTATGCATATCAACATCTTGTAGAGGCTTAACATTAGGCATATTGACACACATTACAGTGGATTCTACTCTGAAGAGAAAGTCTAGAAACTGTGGGCGAAGCTGCATAAGCTCTGACATTTTCATGCAGTGGTTTATTACAACATGGCAAGGATAAAGAGCTGCAAAGTAGCCAAATTCATCACAGGAGCATCAGAAAAACCAAAACATGTCACTGAGGACATTGTTGGCAAGATAATGAGGCTTATTATCCCACACACAGGCAAACTTCAATGAAATACAAAGGACTTAATGTTAAGGGACAGTAATGGATTTGAAAATTGTTCTTTTTAGATAGGTAAGAAAGAAAATAAGCAGATTTTATGGCTGAGGGCAAAAAATAAGACTAGACCCATCAGGGAGTGCGTTTCCTGCCAGGCTGATAGGCTATTTCATGTGCGCTTGGCTTTGTTGCTGTAAAAGGGAAAAATACTTTACCCTTGTATTTCTTGAAACAGGTGTGTAGGAGAAGAACAAGATGGTTTCACCAAAGAAAACAGAAAAATAACTCCTGCACAATGTTGGATTAAAAATGTATTAAAAGTAAAGGTTTTGGTAAGTGAACGGTTACCTGAGGAAATTGCTATTACATTATTTTAATTATATGGAGTATAAATATGGAGTTTGTTGAAGCAATAAATATTCGAATTTGGTTCAACTTTCACCATGGTTCATAAATGTGAAATTAGTTGTTTTTGATTTGCTGACTTGTTTTGATTTCTTTCACATATATTTCTGCAACGGCCAGATATAATCATATTTTGTCACTTTTCAACAAGTCAACAAATAAACAAGTAAAACTGTTTATTCGTTATTTTATGCTGAAACTTATCTGCTCATTTTCTGTTATCTTTCTAACCGGTGCCATAACTAAGAGGGGGTTGGTGTCTGTCTCAGAAGTAACACTGACCAAATACACTCATACACTCACCAAAGTCTGATGAAGAATTGTCTGTGTTGAGTGTTTTTACACAGAGCAGAAACTGAATTACCCAGAAAGAATTTAGCCCAAGCACATGCCAGCTCTGCATAGAAAGGGAACCTGATCTTTGGCCTGACTGAACTCCTTCAACTGATTTCAAAGTTTTTGTGAATGATATGCACTTTCGTGTTTATCTGCCACATGAGTAAAGTGAAGCTCTTTAAGTTATTCTGATCTTTCTATGGATGCCATTTCAGTTCTATTATATGTTTGCCGTTGGGCAGATCAGCCCAACAGAAGCTGTAGATGAGGAGACGTGATTATCTCAAGTGGCTAAAACAAGTTTCCATTTACCTGCCAATATTAGGGCATATTTAAAAGGTAGGAATTGAATGAGTCCAAGTGAAAATGTGGGAACAAATGTAATCTCACTTCGTGAATTGTAGTTTTCTGACACGGCGGCTGTTTCGTTTTCAGTCCAGGTCTTAAAATGATGATTGGTGTGTGAGTTTGCAAGTGTTCACCATTGAAGCATAATGTTTAAACTAGACATAGTTTACTCAAAGGCAATGTTAAGTCATGTCAGCTTTGAATCATTCGGTTGTCTTAGTAGCAAGGCATGTGTGAGAAACTTTGTATCCGAAGTCTGAAACAAATGTCACTTACAATCTCAATATAAGCCTGTTAAATGGTTTCTGAGCTGTTGCCTATCACTTTTGGTTGCCAAGTCACATCTGGTTGTTGCTTCAAAAAGCAGGAACCTTTGAGTGTTTGTCTTTAAAAAAAAAAAACCCAACCCTCATCCGGAGACTGCTGAATGGTCAGCTAATGCTCCTGGTGGAGGCCGGGTTTTTAGGAACCAAGCTGAGGAGAAACACTCAACAGCTGCTTGTTGGAATAACAGGAGTGACTCAAGTGACTGCACCCCAGCGTTCATGTTACCCAGGCTGGCTTTTAATAGCCGAGGTTGGCTGCAGAGAAAAGATTAGAATGAGGTACAGTAGCCTGATCACATGTCAGAGATGAAGTTGATATGAAAGGTCTGTTGACGGAAGACTTTGTTGACTTTATATTTTGCAGCAATCTGAAAGGCTTTTGCTAAGGCTCTTTCCCCTTTACATTCTTCTAAAATGCATTTTGATAAAGCTGTTCCTTTGGCATTAATTTTTCCCTAATGAAGCACTTTATCTCCACGTTTGAATGTCCGTCATACTGGCTCGTCAAAGCAATTAAGTCACGCTCCTGCACCGCTGGAGCTCGAGTCTAGGCATAGCGGCTGGTTTTCGGAAAAATATTTGTCAAAGTAATTTATATTTGAGTCTGGCTGCGGTGCTGGGGATTGTGAAGTAGAATTATTGCTCTTGGCAGTTTGTGAGGACATGGAAAACCAACCGTCGTTTTTGGTTTTATAGGAGGATTAAATACATTTTAATGAGAGATTTTATTCATAACTTATATATAGATCTACTTCTCAAACTATGTGAGCTGCAAAGTTATTCACTGCAGCTTCTATGTGCTGCTTGCAGGAAATTTAAGTTAAGTATGAAAGCAATTGCTGAAGACATGACACTAACTAGTTTCTTGTCTTTATAGAGTAATGCATTTTGTAAAATTTCCTAAACCACCATCATGACTATAATTTAAGTAAAGCCTTCCTTGTAACTAAACTTTGTTATTATTGGTGTATTTTCATCCGCCAACATTGACACAAATAATCTTTACAGCTGAAACCAGAAGTTTACATACACAATATAAAAGGGCATATTCATTTTTTTCAAACTGTCTGATGTGGTGTCAGAATAACTAAGTAAATTAGTATTACAAAAATGTTTTTTCTGCTTGCTAAATGTAACTTGCTGACAGTAAAAGAACCTCTGTTGTGAGATTAGATGTCGCAAAAACAAAAATATACCAAAGAAGAAGAATACATTTTCTTTTTTGATAATACTCATCCAGTCTGATAAACCTTTAGCACAGAGAAACATATCAGAAAGACGTTTTGTGATATGAATATTTTAAATTGTCCCAGTTTTTTTTTTTTTTTTTTTTTGGAAACTAAATTTCTCTTTTATGTCAGTTTAAGTTTAAGGACTGAAGGGTGATGCATAGCAAATTTCTTTCAGAAGAAAAATTCAGCCATACTGAAAATTTCTCTAGAAACACTGTTGGAAAATGTTTCATTTCTTTGTAAGCATTGTATATCATGTATCCCGATATACACCTGATTTGATGGTAATCAGGTTCTCCTTGACTATTTTAATAAAACTTTTAAGTCATCTCTGATCAATAACCTGAAGTTAAGCAAGTTTTTATATGTTTATTCTAAAGATGTGAATGGATTATATTGTTAGGCCTGTCACAATAATAAATCTTGCTGGACAATACATTATCCCAGAAATGATTAGCGAAACGAAAATATTGTTGTTTTGAGACCATTTTCAAGTAATGTATTGATAATGACATAATGATGCCATTATGCTATAATGACATAATAGCAAAAAGGGAATAATGGTTTTATTTACTTCTCAAACAAACTTCCTAATAAGTGTTTGATCCACCACTATGAATCATTATGCCATTATGCCATTATGGCATAATGCAGAGAAGCCTCTCTGCTGTTTACCTTCTCAAAGACCAGTAAACTTTCAATTAGCACTAGATCTGGAAAATATTTTAAATATCCAAAATAAAAGAGGACAACAAAAAACAATAAATAAAACTGAAATAAAAACACTTATAACCAAAACCAATGGATTATGACGTCTCAGTAAACAAAACTTTGCTAAAAAAAATACAAATAATCAGAATGGAAATGATCAAGTTCCTTTTAATTTGATCATGTTATTATTTGATTACATAATTAATTAATAGCATGATTTATGATCTGCCATAAATAAGCCTAAGGCGACAGTCGTATTTATTGTCTTATTGTCAGATTTCTAAGAGCATTTTAGTTGAGGGAATAAATGCATATTACGTAATACAAGCTTGAAAAAAACTGTTAATTTAATGTCTATCTACTAATAGGACTACTCTATAACATTGAATGACAATTCTAGATCAGCTATAACATAATTTTAAAATTACTGTTAGACATCTTTACAATTACTGATAACAAGCGATGTGATTATTGAGGTTAAAAAAGCAAGTAGTTACTTAATTGCTTCTTACACAGTCAATAAAGCTTTCCAATTTCTTTTACTGTGTATTCAGACTCCTGCTTTGCTCTCCATTACTTGAAGAACAAAATTATTTTTAACAGAAGCTACTTCTATGCATATGAGTTTGAGCAGCATTGGAAATAAATGAACACATCTCTCTTTCTGTGCACCTGGTTGAATGGTAATGCATGCCAAGCAGCTTTGTCATCATCCATCTGCTGCTTCGTCCTAAAAGCCACTTGATCCTTGATCGCCTGCACTGGCTGCTTTAACCACCAAATTGTGCAACTTCCTTCTTGGACTTTCCGCAGTGACCTTTCCTTTAAGACCTAACATGAACATGCATGGGAAACTGAGAGCAAAGGTCAGCCTCTCTGCTGTTATATGAGGAAGAGGTGCAGAAATTTGATCAATACATAGTTAAACAAGTAGACACCTGGTCTCCAAAAAAGCTGCCAGGGAATCAGAAGGATTTTACTGCCTCTCCCAAGAGAAAAGACAAAGCGGAAGCTTTCATTTTAGTAACATAACAGTTAAGGAAATAGAGTATGAGTCTATTTCTATCACATTTAAGTATCGATTGATCACAGATCTCCCAGAAATGAAGAAACTTGCTGCTGAAAATCGATAAATCCCTGCATCCCTTATTTTGTGTTTGCTTCACATCAGTGCAGCCAGAGCATTGGTGTGAATGCATCCTTGTTTTTAGTGTAGTAATGCAGCAGTACAATCTCATATCTAAGGAAAAAAGTTGCAAGTATAAGGCAAGATTTAAACGTTCTAATCTCAAATCTATGTCCTAAGGTTTACGGTAACCGAATGGGCATTTTAGCATATGTTTAAACTTTAAAAAAATGCCCAGCTTGAGATTTTTGGGTATGTGTGTGCTTTCCCTTTATAAAAGAGGCATGTAATTGAGATGCCTCTTTTATAAGGTATATACATTTGATTAATTGGATAAAGATTTAATTAATTAATAATTGAAAGTAACATATGCCAGTCGTAATATATCACGCTCCTGCCTTTGTAACTATATGATGCTTTCAACTTCGTCTCAATGAAACCCCTTGATATGGGACCACCTGCTGCTGTTACTGGGGCTAAAACCTCAAGACACTACTGAGGTTGAAAGTAGAAAAGAGTCAAGCTGTGAGACCACAGGTTAAACTGGATAAAGTTAGCTAATTTGCTGTAACAAAATTTTATACTCCTATGCTCCCTCCTTTTAAGAACCAGAGGTTTGCATTAAACTGGAGCAGACATGTTAGCAGGAGTCATTACAGCTGCACCAATCAGCAACAGAGAGAAAACTTTTAGAGTCTTGTAAACACAGTGTGAAGTTGCGTGCACATTGCCTTCTCTCTAATTAACCAAGGAGACAGTGGTCTAGTTAAAAACAACTTCAGGGTTGTCATATAGCCTGTGTTCCTCTTTCAACAGCCGTGTTACTCGTCTCATTGCGTTTCTCTCTGTGACTCAGATTCTATGCAGAAGCGATCAAATCCATACTGATGAATTAAGGAGAAGTCTGACTAGTAATCAGACATCCCGTTAGAAGACTTTGGCATTGAACTAGTCTGTACTGCTTTTGTTATTTCTTTCGTTATCTAAAGAGTGTAAAACATTCCCAAATTGTGCAGCAGAGTCCTGTTCTACTTATGAACAGACATGGGAAGACAAAACAAGGCCTGCATCTAAAAAACAAAATGTTGTGTGGTTTGTTTTGATTAGCAGCTTTGCTTTAGCTTTTTAACTGTGACAGAATATGATGTGTTAAATATGGCTCTTAGAATCGATTGGGAGAATATTTCATTTGCTCATAATAGGATAATAGCGGCATGTTGTTTGTGTCATCTTATAGCATGCTTCTGATTGGAGGAGTATGATTGTCAAAATAATTGATTTTACAATATTATTTGTACCCCAAAAATTTTACATTCAAATATACTTATTTACGCCATAATTTATAAACCAACCCACTCACATTCGCTCAAACTGTGGCGCTTTTTTCAAGAGCAGAAACAATTCAGAAAATGCCACTTGCTAGCTGCGCTAACACTACACAGCTAATGTTTGAGAACAACTTAAAAATAAATTGTAAAAATTTGTAACATTTTCTCTGCAACAGTAAAGCAGTCAACATCCTGGGTGATATGGGCTGACGCTATCTGTTTAAATCACAGACTGCCCAGTGACAGAGCTTTGTCAATATGAGCTCCCTGTCAATATCTGATTCCCAGGTGTGAAGTTCCAAACAATTGGATGCTTCGTTCTAATGACACAAAGCTTTCTACTGCGGGATGAATTAACTCAGGAAAATGATAATCGTCTGAGCGTGAAGCAAAGAAACAAACCAGTGTGACTCTTTTGATTAGTTGCAAAGGCTTTGGAGACTCATGTGGCTAATTGTAACACAAGTTATGGTGAAACCAGACTGAAGCTGACAGAGTAGAAGGAAAGTCAGAACCGTATCAGGCTATCCAGCTGCTGTCGCTATCCACCAAAGAAAATAGTATGCAAAATTATCAGAAAAACAAAAATTGTTCATATATCATTAAAAGAGATTAACTCTTTTATTTTTGTATAACAGACGATAGTTTTTTTAAGCAAAGGCTGAATTCTCTTTTAATTCTAGTTTTTGTCCTAATTAATGCTGTTCAAATAATGTCATATTGTAATTATTTATATATTTAGCACTTAAATTGAAGGAAACCTGTAACTTTAAGCACTAAATGAAAGTTTCAGTTTAAATCTACATGTTTCACTTCTTCCTTCTCTTGGGCCAGAACGCAGAAACTTAGTAGTTTCTCATGGAGAAGACCCAGAATGTCATGCTTTGCAATGTATTCCAACTTATGCAAACCTAGGCTGACCTCAGCATGTACACACAATTAACTGTATGTCAGAATAATGTTGTTTTGTATCCTGTGTGTCTCTTTGTTGCTCTGTGATAGTCTGTTGACCTGTCCAGCGTGAACCCCACTCCTCACCCTCTGACTGCTTGACACCAGCCCTGTAAGGGTTAAGTGGATATAGAAAGTGGATGGAACTGATTTCTTTCAAAGACTAAAAAGGATGAGAGCCCCCCACACTCCCCCAATCATAAACAAACAAGAGATTTCTAGCCAGTTTACAATCTCTGGTTTCTATAAAGCTAGACGTACCTTTCCTGACTTTAGTCAGTTTCTGTTTCTGTTTATCCTCCATAGAAAACAACATTCAAAATATTTGTTTGTCTCGAGTGATCACAAATTAAAACGCCAGAATGCAGTTTTCAAATGCACACAAATCTTAATTTGTCATGATACATGCCAAGTGGTCTGGTCAGACTAAAATTGCAAACGTTTTGTTTGTTGCATCATTTTGAGTCAGAAGATTGAAACATGTAAGCCAAGGATTTTCAGCTGAGAATTAGGTGGTAGCAGTATTATGTTTGGTGCAGGAGGAACTGATGTCATTCAGAAATATATGGTATCATGAGGAAAAGAACAATAAAAAACATTCCAAGGAAACATTTGGAGGAAATTGGTGACATTAAATGAACAATGTGTCTAAACAATTTACAAGATTAGTTTCAAAAGGGCTTAAGGACAACAAAGTCACTGTGTTAGACACCATCACGAAGCTCTGACTTCATTTCAGTAAAAAATTGTGGGTAAGTGTAGCTTTAAAACAGATTGAGCTAAAGTAGTTCTTTCAAGAGGAATAGGCTGAAGGTTGATGAAAGTTGGAAAAAAAAATATTTAAATTAAATCTATTCTCTTGTGGCATTCTGCACTAGCAATAATTTTGATAATTCTAATTGACCTGAACAGAAATAGGTAACTCTGATTTAATGTCATTCTGTAAGGAACACATGTCTTATTAATACATTGTGTGCAACTTTCTGGTTCTGACTGCAAATGGGAGATTGGAAAAATATTTCAGGGGCAAAAGGTTTAATTAAAAACAACAAAAAAGAACAACCTCTGACAAGCGGTTCCCCTTGTAAGCGGAATCCACAGACTTCTGCGATTTGAATGTGACCTGCAGCTGCCTGTGCTGCGGCGAGGCCACTCATCCTTCATCGCTTCTCCCACACATTCACTGTCACGCTTTAAATTTGAACCCATCAGCTGTTTCTCACCCTAGACCACACTAATACACACATGCACAGGCACGCACACGCAAACAATCGAACTACATACAGAAAACAGTGACCACTCTTGCCCACCAGGCAGACAAACATGTGTGAGCCCTCACACACACTTAAAGCCCACACATCCAATCCATATGCAGATCCATCCATCTGTCCACACTCGACACAATCTTTGACATACATGTTCAAACGTCGTCTTTGCTCGAGGATTCTTTGTGTGCGTAGTTGCTAGTCATAATGTCCATGCACCATGACTGACAGAGGCTTTCTCAGGCCTTTGAGATTATTGTTCATCTGGGGAACAAGAAAGCAAAGAGGAGTATAAATATCTACATGATCGATTGACAACCTCCTCTTGGGATCAGACATGTCCACATGACAATTTTAAAGTATAGGATGGTACAAAACAGCACAGCAGCAAATTAGTGTTTTTCATTGCCAAGGGGAACCATTTGTGTCTTTTTATTTGCACATTGTTGAACCTAAAGTTTTAGATTACAGCAAAAACAAACAACAACCTCTTCACCTTGCATTTGATGCTGTATCATGTATGGCAATTAATGTCATCATGTTATTCCATCAGACAAGTCTCATATCACTATTCACTTAAATTCTTTATTAATACTTTTTTTACTTGAACTTCCAAATGTTCGCTGCTTTACTTTCAACATGTATATTGCTTTGATTTCCCATAAAGTTATGTGAATTCAGAGATAAATTAATGTATTCAATTCAATTCAGTTCAATTCATTTCAATTTTATTAGCATTTCATATTCAAGCAACAAGGCAGTTCAAAGTGCTTTACATCATGAAAACATCATACAGTCAATAATTGTAAAATGAGCAATAGACATTATGGATGAAAAAGGTAATATAATTGTTGTAAAACCTAAACAAATGGATGTAAATACACACATTTTGATGAGAAAAATATCATTGATCTGGTGTCAATGGATCAATTTGCTGACAACAAATTGATCTGTTGAATACTAGAATAATATAGTACCTGAATGGAATGACGACAAAAGCAAGAAAGACATTTTATTTCAAACGTGGAGGTAAAATAAAGAAAACATGATTTCCAGAGGTGCCTAGGTTCAAATAAAAACACTAAGAGACATCTAGAAATATCTGCCAGTTTAAGAAAATCTCCTAAATGTCAATGGAGGTAAAAAAAAGTTAAATAAATAAAAAAGCAGCATCTCAACAGAGCTCTACACAAAAGCCTATTTTGCATCAAACTGGTCTTTTTGCTAATTTCTGTTCCCCCGGTATGCTAAATGCTTTAGCCATAAGTACCCTGAAGTAGACATACACTGACCAAGGCATTTTTCCAACTTCTCAAGTCTTGCTATGCTTTTGTTTAATGAAGGTGTTTAGAAAAAAAAAAACATTTCAGTGAAATCCAATGGCTTCGTGCAGATGCTTTTCAGTCAGTAACTCATCAAACCTATCAGCCAAAAGTAACACGAGCAACAAATTAAACTAGGCAACAGTTTAAAGGCTAAAGGGGTAAATATGGCTTCTATGAAATTACGAGACATTCTCACCGTAAACAATCTACCTTGTTGTAATGTCTGTAATTTGACATTTTTGTCTGTTGGTGATGTGAAAAGGACACCTGATTGGAGCGCCTCCGTAGCATGCAGTGTGGGCCATTTAATCTTTAACACCGTTAGTCCCAGCTGAGCCCTCTCTCTCTTTCTTTCTTGCCAGCTGTTCACCTCACACTCTTAAATTGCTGAAATAACGTATTTTCTTGTAAAACCACCAATAGTATACTCTGATTGTAGTTTTGCCAGCTGACGAGACAAAAATAAAAATGGAACAAGTATTTTCACAAGCCTGGTCTGTACATGTGGCATCGATAAGAAACAGCCAATGTATTTAAAACAGATGATGTGTCACAACATGTTTTGTACAGAAGTATTGATGTCATTTGCTTCCTCTGCCCGCATGTGAGTACACACACACACACACACACGCACACACACACACGTCTGCATGCACCCTGAACGTTTTTGTTCTTCAGCCACCACAATTGTGACTCTCTCTGATCATTGAGGGTTCTCAATGTTTAAAACTCTTACAATTTTAATAGTTATTAGTTGTCCTTTCATTATGGATACTCCAGGCTCTCCGTGGATTGAAGTTGTATTTGGCCTTGAATTGGAGGTTATGTTACAGCTTCAGCCTCCAAGCTCTTTGTACTGCTTCTCAGATTTTGGATTTAAAATTTAATTGCATTTTTCACACATTTTCAAACCAAATTAAGGTTTCTTATCAAAAATCCAAATCTAGGATTTAAACACTGAAGTCACCTCTGGCAAAGTCTTTGTGTTGCAGACTTTGTGCCGTAGCCTGAAGGCTTCACGCAGTGAGAGAAAGAGACCGAGTGGGCATTCATCCTCTCAACATCTACAGCCTTTATTAGAAGCCTAATTACACAGGGAAATGGGATGCCATGGGAGAGGACAGGGAGGGATGGAGGAGGCAAAGCGAGAAAAGATGTCGAGGAGGTGGAGGCAAGGTGGCGATGTTGGTGGGGTTTCATGTTTCAGATCAGCGGCGGCTCTTAAAAATAACCCCCAGCCTTCCACCACATTCACACAAACACACAGCTTGTCCTCTTCACCATCTGACCTGCCAGCAGACCCAAACACAACAGCTGCACAAGCGGCTGTAGCAGGGCTCCCACGCCTGGTTCAGGCCCCCTTATCAGGGCCTCGTTCACCTCCAACATGTCTCCCTTATGCTTAGGAGTATGCACTGTTCAAATCATTTCAGAACGTTTTGCACCTGTGATGTGTTTTGTTGAATTTTGTGGAAGGCTGGGGGTTATCACCGTACTAACTACTGATTGTTCTGATGTTAATCATGAAACGCATGGAACACTGTGTACAAAGCAGACATGATACTCTTATTATCCTGGTGATAAGCAATAATAATGACAGAAAACAAACAACAAATAACTTTCAGCCAAGAAAACAAATCTTAAGTTTTATCAGGAAATTATCCACAATTTTGGTAAATCAACACAAACTTTCAGTATGTCTTTCAAAGAAACAGCTGAAACATGTGCTGTGCCTTTGGAATGAGACACCTGAGTCAAAACCCTGTTTTGAAACTTGTCAGCCACAGCGTTACATAATTTCTCTACATTCCTCCTTGCAAGATAGGTTGACTGTCTTTGACTATCAACAATTTTCATTGTTGTTCTTCTGCTGGAAATTCTTACCCCAGGTGGTTAATCTTGGTCAACTGTTGGAAAAAAAAAACAATCCCACAACATAATGTTGCATTCATCATGTATTGCAAAATGACAACTCTTTCCCAGCTCCGTGAGATATTTGGAAGAGGTTTTTCATTAACCTCCATTAAGAACTTGCTTTGGTTTAGTTTGTTCGTATGTTTTACCTAAAATTTTCCAAACCCATTCTGCAGCTGAGTTTTATGGGAACATTAATGAACAACATGCATAACATGTGGATCAATGGATATCGGTGACATACACAGATGCAGAAGCAGCATCCATCAGTGTTGAGTCTGGTTTCAACAATTGTTTCTTAGCCAGAAAATATCTGAATGATCAAAGTTGAAATCAGCAGGAGCACCTTCATAAAAATCATGAATTCTTTCTGCTGCCTTTCCAGCGCTTCTCACCTTACTTTTTCATTTATTGGAACTCATTTTAAGAAAAGAAATAGTATTCCTGTACATCTCACCCCTACTGCTTTGTTTTCCTATTTAAAATACTTTAAATTAATTCTCACCTATGAATACCAGCCGTGAACAATCCTTTTGCAAAAAGCCTCCTTATGAAAGAATAATAAAGTTGATAAAGTTTGAAAGTAGGTGGTTTGACTGAATTACCTGGTAAATTATAAGTTATTGTCAAATACTTGGTCAAGTTGAGAACAATTGTTGCATCTTTAAAAAAGTCTTAGAACTGCTGCTTGCCTTATAGTTTATTCTTTAAATATAAGGTAGTCTCTAAAAGACTTTAAGAGCTGCTAAATCTTTATTTTATCCTCCAGCGTTCCATTGTGCACATCTCTCTCTTGCAACACTATTCCCAATCTTATCACCATTCCTTTTAAACCTGTCACTACAGCAGGCTTGAATTTCTCTCCTCCATCCGTCACATTCCCTCTCACTCTTGTTTCACTTGCACAGCTAAGCTATTTTCCCGGAGCAGTCATGTCTTAATTATGAAGCTAGTCGTTAATGGAAGCCTTGGGTCTTGAAAGACTGATATATCATCATAGAAACCATACGAGGGTCACCACGAGTCAGCGTTAATGTGGTTTCAGTGTTGGCGCCCAGCATGTGGGTCTGATCTTGCTTTCAGTGTCTTTTGGATGCTGTGAACATGCTGATCTGTCCTCCACGGAAGCACTGGGAAGATTACATATGCGGGTCTTGCAAGAGTGAGGCAAGATGGAGCAACTGTGAAGACTGATAATTACTGCCGAAAAATTGTTATGATGCACCAACAAGAAATGCTGCAAATGTGAATTAAACAGGATGACTTAAAGTGGGCATGGAGTTTAATACCATTAACAAGTAAAACTATGGATCCAGTGACTGCAAAATTCTGGGTTTTATATAGAACACATAATTAGGCCTTTTTATTACTGAAAAATGTTTCCTTAATTAAAAGGAAAATTAACCCCACCTCCCCCGACTTTATCACAAAACATCTAAGTTACTTGACCTTTCTGCTGATAAAGAAACTAAGTAACAAAAATGGCAGTAAAGAAATCAATAGAACATAAAATAATCTCACTTTCAAAGACTGAATAGGGAAGAAATTATCAGGACAGTTAGTTTAAAGGGTGAAACCATGTTGAGATCCCTGACTGCTGCAATATAGTGACTAAAAACCTAGTTCAAAGCCTTGCGACACAATGCCATTGATGCCATAGGCTCAAAAAGGATGTCAGGTTTTGTGCAAAGAGGGATGGCCAAGTAACTATCCTAAGCTAGTTGACCACTCTACAGATATTCCTGTTCATTGTCTTGCAAAAGTATTCATAGTGCTTAAGTCTTTACCATTTCATCTGTTCAACAAGTTTATAAAAAAATGTTTGAAAATAATGAACCATTTTCCTCCTACTTCCACAGTATTGTTGGTTTATCACATTATACCCTGATCCATTGACTGTTCTACATGGCTCTCCTCCTCACTCTACTCCACTCTGAACCCCTAGCGGTTCAGAGTGGAGTAGTAAAACTGGATGTGGACACAAGATTGTCATGCAAATATCCATGCAAATAGTCCAGTTCTCCTAAGCGTTTTTTTCTTTGCCCGTGTCGGCGCAAGTGTAACCCAGTGTTTAAAAACACAAGAAAAAAAAAATAGATGTTGATTCAATGTCTTATTCTACCAAAAGAGCTAAAAGGTAATTACGTAAATCTTCAAAAATGTGAAATATGCCTTTGGTGTTGGCTTCTGTTGGCGGATTGAGCGGCCAATGGCTGGCGCGGTCTGGTTTCGCGTCGGCCAATGGGGTTGATTGTCCCGCCCCTTTCAACAGCTGGCGGTTGTTTCGTTCGGAGCGCGGCAGACAGGCTTGAAAGCTAACAGCTGACGGTTGCTTCGCTCAGAACGCTTGAGAACAGCTGACGTTTGTTTCGCTGAGAACTCTTGAGAGCTAACAGCTGACGGTCGTTTCCGTAAAGAGCTAGAAAGAAATTGACGAATCTGGAAATTGGTAAGGAAAACAATATTAATATAAATTCACTAAATATATAATTCAAAATACTAAATTCGGTTTTATTAGATCTCGGAGGGTTTCCCCCGTGAACAGCTGAAGCCCGAAAAATAGCCGTTGACGGCTCGGAGCATCGGTGAATCATCGCACGCGCTCAGCAGTTGGTTAAGTAAATTTGGTGAAAATTGGCTAAAATACCTATTAAATTATCAAATTTAATATAAAATAAAATGGATTGTAAGATTTTGTATTGTTATTGTTGTGTATGTTGTATTTGTTTTATGTAATTGCATTTATTTTAAGATTGAATGTATATTATATTCTTTTTTACCACATATAAGCTAATCTCTTTAGTTTTACTAATATGTTGGAAAAATTGTGCTCTGTTAACTTGTTGTTGTACAACACGAAAGAAAAAAATAAGAAGAACTTGAGAAATGATTAAATATAGCTTAAGCTTTAGTGATGCTGGCATCTTATGTGCTAAGATGTTTTACTTTGGCCTTGTTATAGGTCAGGTTTTTTGAGCTTGTATGGTACACTTTTGGCCTGGAGGGCCAGAGATTCCAAGACCCTCTTCTCCTGAACCTGGATGGCGAGCCCCAGCCCAGAGGACCAGGCGCACGGGTAGATAGTGACCCGACTGGTCACCAGCTGAGAGACTTTGAGACTGAACAATTGATTCATTGGATACTGAAGTATTCAATTTATTTATTTATTATTTTTTAAAAGCGCGCAGTATTTGTTTGTCTGTTTTAAATGTGGATCCACAATTGTTTATTATATTAAATATTTGCTCTTTTCTTGTAGACACTGTGTTCTGTTGTTGCTCACACCTGGGTTCCCTCGAATTTAGAATTTTCTGATAAGGCCCAACTTCCTATATATATATATATATATATATATAGTATAAATTAATTAACCTGTTTTTGTGGGTTGCATGTTACACAAGTGGTTTCAGCCTCTCTGTTCCCCTTCTCATCTCGGTAATTGGTACTATTCAGGAAGACTCTAGATTAAAATGGAAGGTGTCAGTGAAGATGATAGCTAGAGCAAAATAAATACATCGTGTGCACCACTCAGCGTACAGGAGGATTGCTTAAGTGTTGCCTCTGCAGCCGTTCAGTCTGCCTGATTGGACCCGGGAGAAGAGGGCTATTGAGTGTGAGATTAAATACTGTGGTTTGTCACACTTTAGAAATGGTAAGATATACTTTTTAAGCTGCCTGTGGCGCTATTAGACATCAGGCTGTTTTGGATTTACATTACATTTACATCCTTATTATATGCAAATAATAAAGATGTATTATTTACATTCTTATTATGTAAATAATACGTCCTTATTATATTATCGTATTTGTTGATAGATTATATTCAAATTTAATTACAAAAATTTAATTTGAAAATTGTAAGCAAAATAATGATAAAAACAATGATATATTTAAGTACACAAAACTTATTATACACTGTTTAAATAGTTCAAGAAAGACTGTAAATGTATTATTGGACTGTGCCATTTTCAGTGGAAGAGGCAGTTCTTTGTTGAGTAAAAATATTTTATTCAAATAAAAATGTAGGGATTTAGCACATTAAGTTGTTTCAGAATTTACCGTATTTGCACACAGTGTAACTGGATGTGTCAACAAGGGTCAATGGAATCCAACGTTAAGTGGTGTGGTCATTTATTTTTAGAAATATAAATTGTCAGAACAAAAACCAGCTAAAATATTCCCTGTGCAGTTATGAAATCCAAAATGCTAATAAACCTATCTGCATTTTGACAGTGTAAATTACTGAGTTTTGAAGTGTCTGAGATGCATTGACCAATTCACAATAATTAAAAGGATACATGGAGATTTTCTATTTGCTATTTGGGTCTTGACACCAGGAATTCAGTTCTTAAAGATTTCCTCTGACAACCTTCTTCAATATATTGAAGTTAAAGAAATTTGACAGAAAACATGATAGAGGAAGACAACAGCAAAAATATGGAATCAACTCTTACTTTCTGAACAGACCTTCCGTCTTTTAAACAAAAAACATCGTAAGAGACAAGCAGTATACTGAATCAGGTGAAAGTCAGTAGAAAGGCTAACAGTTGATTAACTTTCTTTGGCTTTTAAAAAAAAATGGAGTTAAGAGGAATAAGGTAAAAACATTTGTTTGTTTTGTTTGCAGTTCATGGTAATTATGCTATTGCAGTCTCTTTGCAATTGAAATGCAAACACAAACGTTTAACTTGCACACTCAAGACTCCATTTCTGCTGCAATGTGATGTTGGAGATGCAGAGTATGTTCTTTGTTAGCTTTTTTGTTTCTGTTTTATTTTTTTAAAACATTGTTCTGAGGGGAAAATGAGAAAATATGCAATCCTCACAGACTAGGGATTCTGAAACATGAAACCATGTGTCACAAGAGCTGTTGATTTTACCAATTGTCTTGTGGAAAAAATAGTTTTTTCTCAACAAATGTTTTTGTTTAGGAGATATTGCACTGTTATTCTCAGAAATATCACTTTAAAAGTACTAGTAGCGACATTCTCAGTTTACATACAGTATGATGCAATGCATTGCAAAAGTAATTATAATTTATATTTCTGAGAGTTTTGTTGTTTAAAATGTATAAAACATGCAGTTGGAACCCGCAAGGTAATTCCAAATCTACTGCGAAATAAGCATGTGATTGTAACACACATTCCCTGCTGTAATCCTGAGTCATTACTGCTGATTGAATATGTGTGGACAAAACGTAATGGTTAATAAAGCACTGAGCGTGTTCTGTGTGTGGAGATGTCCTTATAAAGTGTCCTGACTGGTACAGTGCTGCCTTGTGGGGCCAAACTAATTGGAGTGCAGTTCAACAAACTGAGACACAGAGCAGAGGAGTGGGGCTCGGGATGGGAGGAAGGGTTTAGACATGGAACCTAGAAGGACAAATGGATCGCATCCCTATAGGAGAGAAGTAGAGGGTTTCATAAAACAAAGCTGCATGACCTCCAGGCAGAGAAGATAAAGAGGCGCGGGTGAGTGTAGGAAAGCATAAATGAGAATTCAGCTCTGAGCTTTGTTTGCATATCCCCGTGCAGCTGAACAACTACAGTAAAGGCAGAAAGTGATCATGTTTCACAGAACAGTGAGGTTTCCCAAAAGCTTTTTGCATTTTGCCGACCTTCCAGAACCCAAACTATCCTCACCCATCCTCAGTTCCTACATGGACAAGGTTTGGAGCTCGGATTTTAATACATTGCCAGCCTTTGTTTAACACACCATTTTGACTATTTGTAACAGTCAACCCACATAGATAAACCCTATTAACCTTTAAACAAAGCTGCTGAGCTTCTGTGTACAACATCAGCATTGCTGCTGTAAATCCACGCTCACAGTCAAGCAGCTTGTCAAGGCTGAACTGTTGTCCTCCTAAACACATTTGAGTGATGAGTGTTTAAATTATTAACTGATACAATGATAAAGCATGTAGCTCAAGATTGGATTGGCTACTTGATTCATAAATAAGGCTATAGATGGATCACTATGAGTTTCTCTGATGTGCATAATAACTGCATGATGTTCAGTTGAGGAGAAAAAAATTCCTGCGGTTGCCTACAGCTTACTGTAGCATGAAAATTTCAGGTTTGATTTATTGTTAATAAGAAAATTCTTGCTTAAAGGAGGCTCACTGAGAAATGATTTGCCACTGTTGACTTCAGTTTTTCCAGAATGGACAACTCATTGCTCTCAGGGGATTTTATTAGCTCATTACTAACATAGCATTACGCTATCAAAAGATCTAAGTGTGACAGCAGCTGTTACACACAGCTTATCAAGCAATGAGTGTAGAAACACAAAATGGCTCTAGAGTCCCTTTCTGACTTCAGAAGGTTTTTTTAATAAAACACTTTCAACAAGTTTCCCACAAGAAGATCTCTTCTTTAAAGTTGTCTCATTAAACCTTTCTGGGATGTTGAGAATTTAAAACAGAATGAGTTTGTAAAACATTAGAATATAAATCAACGGTATAAGTCCTGTTGACCTAATTTTATTTTGCTTTATGGTACAGAGAGCTGTACCATAAAACTAGCCACCATCAAACTAAAACAACTTCAGCTAAAAAACAGGTAGATGATTCTGGCATACTTTCTGACTCTGCTTCTTAAGTCACTTCAGTGTGTCTCTAAAGTGAACATGCAACCACAGGAACCCTGAGGAAGTCTGGCAAACTTTAAGCTACTTTTAGGCAGACTTTTATTTGGACGTGTATGTTGGCGTAGCTAAAGAGAAGTCTTGCACAGGTCCAACTTCCAGAAATACAGCCCATTTTGTGAACTCTGGTCACATCCTTGTGGTGTGTTTCTGCTTGGTATAGTGAGGAGAAACCAAACTGAATTCTAAATGTTGCTTGTGAGGTTGTCAGACAAGCAGACAACTTTGGGTTAGATTTGTATCGATAAGCATACATACTTAAAAAACAGTAATGTATAAAGCACATAGAAATATATACATAAATAAAAATCTTTGGAATGAAAGCATAACATGCATCTGCTAAGGAAAAATGGCACACTGACTAAAGTCTGACAGACAAAAATTCAGTGAAGCAGCCTTACACCAGGGAAGCAAAGGTTTCTCTGTGTTGTTCGAACACACAGCACCTTTGATTTGAGATCACACGTGAATGTACGTCAGAGAGGACCTTCTGTTCACAGAAGCCTGCAGTTTCTCAGGGATGTTTCTCTGCTGATTGTAAATCTAATTGGGAGAGACAAAAAGGCTCACTTTTCAGCGCTTTCTTTGATGTAACAAACAGGGCTGAGTTAGAAATGGCCATAAAAATCAGAGATAAGAGTGTCCAAGTTAGCAAGTTTTACATGAATTAGTTCAGCAGCTTAGAAACATCACAACCAGAATACAGAGCAGCACTAAAAGGCAAAAACACTCAAGGATTTTTCTGCTGTGTCCTTGGGAGTCTTCGATGGCGCTAATAAACAAAATGTTTTATTGTTTTGCAAAAAATGCCTAAATCTTTTGAGCCTTATTTAACGGATGTAATTATTTAGCATTTTCACTGAGTCAGAGTAGTAAGGGGCATTAAATGGTATTTAAGTTCCTCTTAATTTCACATGACAAATGCAGTAAAGCCACTTAAAGCCAATATCTCAAGTTCACATCCCGTAAAGATTAGTTTGGTTTGTCTAATTGGGTTCTGAATATGACTAAAGCATACACTCCACTATTTGAGTCTGACCGATACAATGGGTCTCTTCTGCTTCGTCATTCGCTCCAACACATGAGGTTTTGTGTCGAAACTGGCTGGCGTTTGAAACTGTTCATAATTTCATCCACCTTGACAAAAACTTCAGTTCCTTCTGAACAAATAGTTAAACCCAGAGCATGACGTTACCACCACCGTGTTTCATCAGGGGCCTGTGGTTCTTTTTTTGCGTGCTAAACTCATCTTTTTGTATGGTGGCTTAAAACATACCCACAAATACTGTTGATTACCTTCACATGTTGTTGTGACCTGCCTCAAAGGCCACAGCAAAAAGGAAGACAGATCATATGTAAGAGTTTCTAAAACAAACGTTCATTCAAAGCAAAGTAAAATCAAAATTTCTAATATGGAGGGGGAAAGTCTGTAGTGGTGTCTGGAGTCTATGGGTGGAGGATGTGTGTTGAAGCGTTGGAATGTGTAATAAAAATAAACTAGAAAGCAAAGGCAGCAGCATACCTGTGGAGGAGAGCAGAGTCAAGTTAGTATGGAGTCAGGGTTAAAATAGCTTAAGGCTTTAGCATGTGAACAGGTGTCCCAAGTTAGTAATCATTTTTGCTCTATGGGTAAATGTCCAGACTAACCACAAGAATCCTGCAGGGGTTTTGACACACACAGTGTAGAAGCATAATTTGACCCGGTCCAGTGATGGCATCATATTTCACAACAGGACTCCTGTGTCGAGGGGCTAATTTAAACCCAAACCAGTATTCAGTGTCAGACTAAACCTGACTGCTAAGGACTGTTTCATTTATTTGGAAAATAGCTATCTGTCCTGTCTCTTTCTCAGACTCCTAACGAGACTATATTGTTCATCACACTCAGTCATGAGTGCCTGCCTCCCACGCATTGAGGATGTTTAGGTAGACAGGTGATGTCATTGCTCCTCTCGAGTTTTGTGTATAGCAACAGCATTTTGTGACGGTGAGCATCTCTCAAGCGTTGCTTCATTTCAGAGGGCTAGGTTCTTCATTTTGTTGTTGCAGAATTCACCTGGTCTCTCATGTATTGAAACCGTTCTCTTCTTGTGTTATTTTGCTTTTTAAAAATTCTCCTCCTGGCTCTTTTGTTGTTGGTATTCCCTAAGCTTCTATTTCTGATGTAAATATAAGAAGTGCTTCTTTTCATCGTCTCCCAGTCTCTCTTGCTCTCGGTCAGAGTGTAGGAGTGCTGCACAACTGGTAATAAATGCAAGAGCATCTACTTTGGCCAGAGTGCGGTGAGTCATTGAAGTGCTGCGAGTTAGAGGGAAGTTTATGATCGCTCTGCAGAGTTCCATGAGCTGTGATGTCTGCAGGGATGATAGGTGGGAGGAGAAGCTACTTTGATGAAAATGTACAGTTGCTACATATCCAGCGAGATACATATGCACGCAGAAAGGTAACACATAGCATGAAGAAATAACAGATTTTCAGCTGGCCTGACATACAAACCACAGCATGTGTTAATGGTGTCTGAAAACATACACTGGGTTTGCAAGTGTTGCCGAATGTGTCAAAGTTTTCACGTGTCTCACATGACAAAACTTAAATGTCATGACATTTCCAGCCATTCTTCTCTTTCTGCCGCATGGTTGGATAAAACTTTTTACAGTTCATGTGACTGCAAAGCCTTCACCAACAAACCCAACTAGGGTCTAAATCAAGATGTGTCAAGTGCATGAGCTAATGTGAGCTGCTGGTTCATGTGTCGTGGTGGAGGAAGAAAACTGAAAACTGACTGAATAACAATCTCTCACTTTTAAAATCTCATCATTACAAAGAAAAGTACAAATACAGGTAGCACCACACTGATCTTTAGAATAATTGAATCTGCAATATAATTTAAAATAATCAGACTTTCTAAGTGAAATAATGGGTACATCATAACAATATGGGAGGATATTTTAGCAGTATTTATTTGAGAAAATCTATTTTTGTTATCACAAACAGAGTTTTTTTTATAGATCCCACTAAAAAAAATACAAAAGTAAAGTTGCGTTTCGGCGGTGTGGTCAGCAGCTGCTTATTTAGATTTAAAGGGACAAGAGGTTTTAAAATCTCTTTCTGAAACTCAAACTAGGCAGCATTGATCCAGTGAAATGTCGTTATCTGATAATTATTTTGTGCAAAAATTATGAACATATTTTGTATAGCCCATGAACCTACCCTTTTATACCTCCTGTTCAGGGAGGCATAATAATTTAAACTAACTGGAATAATGAAGTGAACTTGATATTCTGTTTGGTAACTAGGATTAGTTGGAATGTATGTGTGATCAAACTGAATTTTTGTAAAGGGGCTTGAGGTGGATGACATTTGTTGTGAATAATTGAATTAAATTAAAACATCATTCCAATGGAAACATTTAAAGTTTCATAAAACTGTTCAAAGGTTCACAAAACAGCCTTTGCTAAAAATCATAGTTTGTAGATATCTACTTAGTTTTGAATTATCAAACTGTTTGTTGCAGGTAAGAAATGAACTACTTTTAGGGCTTTAACAGAACCTTATTAAATATGTTCTGTCTTATCTCTTTGATGTCAGAGTTTGGTAATAAGACAAGATTGTAACGCCACTGTGCGTTTCTCACTAGCCTTAAGAGACATTCAACAATAAGCTAGTACATCTCATCATACTGCTGCCATACATTAGTGCTGCTGAAGTCTCCAACCCTAGACTGCTTAAAACCTTCACATCTGACAAAGCAAGAAGTTATGCTCTTATCTGTGTCCACATAAGCTCTCTCCCTATATTTCCTTGCGTTTTCTTCACTTTTGAAATCAAAAAAAGTTCCGACCTCCGCTGCTCCGTAAAGATTTGTCACGCCGAGCAGAATTCACAACTCTTACTCAGCAGATCTATTGGTTTTTGCCAACAGCTTAAAACACCAATAGGCTGATTCATTTTTTTCTCTTTCTCTCTCTGAGGCACCCTCCCAGGGGGTTTTACTTTAATTTCAGACTTGGTATGTGAGCAACTGACTCAGTCTGGCGTATAACATGATTTCGAGCAGGCTTTGGGGAGAATCCTGCATATGCTGGTGGCTTTCTAATAATCTCGCAAGCAGAAATTAAACATCTCATTTAAATAATCACAGTCGAAGAGGCACTTCTCAGTACAGGTCATAAATATTTGTTAAACAAGTCATTGCAGAAGGATATAATTTTCTGCTCATTTAAGCTGAAAGAGTTCTTGCTCACAGTAATTCATGAACTCATATAAACATGATCTTAAAAGTTTATTTCCTTATTGCAGGATTGGTATTTTCCCCCAAATTCACACGAACATCACTTATGGAATCACTACGTTAAATAGAAAGTGGCTTGCATTTTGTTAGATCTCATTGTAGAAGTGTGAAGTTGAGTCGTCCTCCACCCTCTGGTATTATGATCTTCCTATTCCCCTCACTTTGACCCCCCATTCAATAGAGAGGTCTCCGGTTGTCCCTACAGTTCGGATGGGGTTGCTTGAAATGATCTTGGCTCTGCATCAGTTTGTTTTTGCACTTCATTTGCTTTTCAAAAAGCTTTTGACTGCTTTTCGGAATTTCTATCAAATTCACATATGAACAGATCCCTGAAGTATTTAATGTCGTGTACAGTAAAGCTGGCTCTCTGTTGTCCCCCACATGATGCTGTCTTTTTATGTGCTCAAAATGTGTCCCTACAGTCAGCCTCCTTCAGCCACCTCTGTCATAATAACAATAATACAGTTGTGCATTTCTAATTGCCATTGACACCATACCTATTTAAAAAAAATCTAAAACACTATCTTTCTTCTCTTGCTCCCACATTCACAATGAATATTATCAGAACAGTGCTGGCCATTTATTTTTGTACTTCTTGTCTGAAGGCAGCTGTGAACACAACATGAGCAACAATAATACAGTCAAAGGCTAATAGTGTTCAGGATAAAAATAGCAAGTCGACTATGTCCGGACTGCTCACTGCACTAATAACAGGCAGACAGCTGAACCACATTATAGAATAATTCTCCTGCAGCTACCGCTTTCAGGTTCATGGTGAAGACAAGAAGTGATAGAAATCTCTGACAACCATTAAGACCTTTTAAGACCAGAAACTCATATGTTTTAACAGTTGTTTATTCAGTGTTATGTTTAATTAGACATGATACATAACTTCATATCAAATACAGTTGAAACTTGAGATAAACTGTATGTTTTGAAAAGATGAAATGTCTGTATCAACCCCAGAATAGTAGCAAATGAACTTATAAAGATGCTGGTGGTAGCTGGTAAGTACGTGTAACTATCCACAATGAAATGTACCATCACAGACTAAATGAAAAGAAGTTATTAATCTAACGGCCACATAAGAATCCAGATTAGATTTTGCAAGTCACTGATGGGCAAAGACATTTTGGAGCATCGGGTTGTGCAGGTGTGCTGATTGAGTGAAAAAGATTTATGTGGAAATATTGAGCAATATCTCAAGACAAATTGTCCAAATAAACAATAAATGTATGCATACTACCAAAATGTATAAATCAAGTCCATCAAGAAGCCTTCATATGATTCCCACTGAATATTTGTGGAAAAATTTGAAAATGCGTGTCTGACTGAGTGACACCAGGTCTATCAGGAGGAAAAGGACAAATGTTCAGCAGACTTCGACCAGAAGCCAACATATTTGACCTCAGTTTTATGATTAATTGCCTCCAATTATGAACATACATGTAAATTTCTGAAAAGATCAAACTTTAGCAAATCTAAATAACTGTATCAATCCTAACTAAACAAAATAAGATAAAAGATTAATTCACATTATGTGTTTGCAAACATCTGATTTTAACTATAAATAAACGGCTGTATTTAAATGCATCAATGCTCTCTAAAACGTTTATTAGTTGCTGAATTAGAAATCAAGAACAGATTTTGGTTTGCATTCAATCCAAGGTTGAAATGCATCTTGTGTTTATAAGTCGTTCAGGTTGAGTAAAATGTATTTATGTGCCGTATTTGTGGAGCTGTTTTGATGCTGAGTCTCTCAGGAGCAGAGAACTGCATTAAAGTTTTGGCCTGCACCTCCTCCCGTCCTCCGCCTCCCTGCTTCTCTGTCTCTATTATGCTGTGAGGCCCGGTAGTCACAGCCAGCTGTTCCACTTCAGAGACAATTAAAACAAGCTGTTCTCGGCTACCGCCGCTTCTGTTATTTTAGTACCAAATCTGTTTGAATATAAAGCACCCGTACAAAACAGCTCAGTGAGCCACGTCCTGGACTGGTTACTCTCTGTTGTACTGTACCTGACCTGTAGATTAATCAGTGTGCACTTTTAACCCGAATCGAGCCATTCAGCTTGTCCGGCTAAAGTCATTCTGCTTCGTCCACCCCTCCTCCTCCCCGCGTCGGGGTCTTTATTTCTACCATTCAGAAATATTTTCCATTCTCCGCCTCTGTGGCTTTGGCACAACTCACATGGTCCCACACCCAGAAAAGTGATCATGTGTGACATGAGCTGCAATAAATCACAAGTAGTTCAGTTGCAGCCTGATTTAAATGTCATTAGCTGCCTGTGGTCTGCTTTAGAGCGGGAGGTGATCTTTGGGACAAAACTCATTTTGAGATTGTAGATGTTACTCTGGAGGTCATAATAAGTTAAGGTTATGTTCTCCTCATGCCAAGTCTGTCCATCTGTTATACAATTGGATCATTATTTTTAAAACTTTTATTTGATACGTTTCTTATCAAGATCCATAACCATAACAGTGAAGTCAAAATAAACTATTGGTATGTCAAAGAGCTGGGAAATTCTGTAATTCACATTTTTATCGTATTAGAATTATCCAAACATAAACAATAAGTACAACATTAATGAAGTAAGTGACAGTGGGTTAATTAAAATTATTATGAAAATTCTTTTGCTATATGTGAGCTTAAGCACTCACTAGGATTTATCCATTCCAACATTATTCTCAGGTCTCCGATTTGATGACTGCAGAGACAAAATGAGTCCAGTGAATTCATTATATCAATCACAATAGCAGCATAACATGATCTTGACATGGTGGGTTTTGTAGCTTTTAGAAAATAACCCTAATGCTACAAAAGGATGGATGCCCTCAGCATCAGCAAGCAGCTGGGCTGTGGGTTTTAGAAAATGTCGAGTGGCTATCAATAGGAGCTGTCGTACCAAAAGGTTTCAAGAGCTTAGATGTTTCCATGCTTAAATTTATCTAAACTGATGGTCATTACCAAGCTTTGCTATGACTTGATGACAAGCTCTTGATGTAATCTAGTCCTTTCCACTGGGAGCAGGAGCACATCCAATAGACCAGGGTTGAGCAGAACTTATTTATGGAAACTGGGTCTGCAAATCTTCAAGGTTATTTCTCTTAAGAGTTAAGACCCATTAATTTAAAAGGGTTTTTAATGTTTACCTCTTAGTATTTTGTTTCTTTCATTGTGGTTGTATTTTTAATTAGTACCGTTTCCATTTCGTTGTCCCCATGTAAGGCATTCATGGAAGGTGCTATATAAATATTTATTATTATTATTATTATTATTATTATTATTATTATTATTATTATTATTATTATTATTATTATTATCTTTTAAACTGCATCCACACTCATCCTGTCGAATCAAACTTTGTCTTGTTTGCTTAAAAAGTAAGATTCATTTGAGGAGACGTGATTACGCAGCGAAACGTGTCTCTGTCCAATTTAAGTCAGACAACTGTGAGAAGTGGGCTGGATTGCAGGGCATTATGGGCAAACAGACTCATGTAGCATTATTACATAAGTAATACATAATGCTCCCTCCACATATGGCCACAAAATGGCTTGTGGCCATATGTGGAGGGAGGCAGTGAAGCATAAACATAATAAAAACACCAACAATGTGTAAAAATGCATGATATGCTTAGAAGAAGTGAAAGTTTAGGGGAAGAACAGGGCAAGTTTCCTTGGAATGAAGAAGTAGATTCCAGTGCTACTTAAGACTAAGAAGGGAATAAATGATTCAAAAGGTACTGTTAGTAAAAACTGAATTGCAAAAGCAAATTTTGGCCTGGGCCATGTGCCGACAAGAAACCATACTGGGTTTATCAGACAAGGCACTACGCTTCCTGTCCCCTTTCTGCTCCGGTAAACTGCTGTTGAAGTGGGATCATGTTGTTCTTTCCCTGCAAAAACCACAGAGAGCAAAAATGTAAGAGGTCAATGTTATAAGGTTTCTGTACTACAGGTGATTCTCCCTGTTTTTATTTTGACAGACCTTATTTCAGAGCAAGTTTATACCCAGGCAACATTAATGCTTTATGACCGGTAGGACGGTTAATATCGTAATTCTAATTCAGCCAAATTAAAGGGGTCTGCAAGTAGAAGTCAGAAAAACGTGCAGTGTATTGAAGTGAAACCCTAACCAGTTTTCTAACCTGGCTTCAGTTCCTCTCTTCTTTCCAAAACCTAAAACATAATTATTAATAGACACAGATGTTGGCTTAGATCAAATGGCAACTTTCACTTAGTTTCTTTCCATTATAAATCAGACTGTAAAATGCATTTTATTACTTTTCCAGGCCCTGAATTGTTTTACCTTGTTGTCACTACATAAAGAAATAAAGAGCTGGAAAAGAGTGTTCATATATTTCTTTTGTTTTTGTGTTTTTGTTGCCACACTTAAGTGTTTCAGATCATTAAAGAAATGTTAAAACTGAGTAAAAACAACTTGAGTGAACACAGAAAATAATTGAGGGAGAAGAATATCCCACCCAAACAAAGTGAAAAATAAATACTGCATTTAATCACATGTTTTACTATTTGAGACAAAGCCACAACTGATTACCGTCAAACCTGTAGAATCACCTAAATAGAAACTGTCTGAAATGATGACGCAGGCTAAAATATCTCAAAATTAGTCTAGAAAGACCTAGAAAGCCATTTCTAGGACTTTTGGATGACTCAAACCCTCAGTGAACCACAAATTCATAAACAGGGAAAAACTATTAACCTTGTCTGGAGAGTCCAGCCAACCTAAATTACTCTAAGAGCACACAGAGGACTCATTCAGGTGTTCACAACAATTAACACTCTGCAGGCCTCACTTACCTAAATTAAGGTCTGTTTTCATGACTCAACAGTAAGAAAGAGACTGGATCACAATGGAAGAATCCCACTGCTGACTGAAAGCAACGCAAAGGCCCATTACATATTTGAAAAATTTATAGACTGACAAACCTTTTTGAAAGGTGTGATTTCCACCAGGTGATATAAAACTGCCACGGGATTTTCAAAAAGAAACATTATGTTGACAGTCAAACATGTTGGTTGTAGTAAACAGTTCTGGGTTTTGGACATTTTGATGGAATCATAAATTCTGCTCCCAAATGGAAAATCCAGATAAGGATCTCCATTGCTCAGTTTGTGACCTTCAGCTTAATCAATCTTAAGTCATGCAGCAGATAAATGATAAAAGCACAGAAGTTATTCTCTTGTAAGCAAAATTATGATTTTGGAGTGGCCTAGTCAAAGTTTGAAGTTAAATCCAACTGACATGCCATGGTGGCCTTTAACAGGCTGGTAATGTTCTAAGCGCTCCAAAATAATTAATAATTCAGCAAAATTGTTGGTGGCTAAAATTCCCCCATAAAGATGTAAAAAACTGATTGATGTTATTTCAGTCACTGATAGCAGGTGTTCCCAATCAAGGCAGCTATTAGATTTAGTTGGCAATTACTTTCTCACATAGAGCAAGGTTGATTTCAAAATAAATTTTCCCTCAATACATCATAAGTTAAAAACTTTATTTTGTCACATTATTTTTGTCTGGTATAAAAAATGTAAACAAAGTAGTAGAAATCTGTGAGCGGGCGAATATTCAAAGTTTCACAAAATGACAGGTTGCCATAAGACATCCACCTTTGTTTCCATTTAATCCCCCAAGCAAATTTGAAAACCTTCTAACAGCCCCGTGTTGTAGTGCGTCTTTGAAGTGCATCAAGGGGGAAATGAAAGCTCTGCCTTTATAGAAACGAGCGCTGAAAAACTGCTGGAGAAACAGTTGGTTTTGATGGACGACAGACGGAAAGAGAAACTGAGCTGAGGAGAGTGAGAACCTGTAGTCAGGCAGATAAACATGCAGGCAGGCGACCAGACAGCAGAGTGGAAACGCACCGGTGGTCTCAGACAGCGCCGCCAAATGACCATGTAACTCAGACGGAAAATAAAGAGGGGGGGGAGTAAGAGAAACATTGCTTTAAACTCTCAAACCCCCTCACATCCTCTTGGCCCCCGTTTCATCCTTTTCATGCCGTGCTTTTTCTCCAATCTCCACTTATGATTTAGTCTCTGTTTTTACCACCCACGCATTGTTACGATGTCCACTGGCTCAGTCCTCAGCCATTCATCACTTGCTCTCATTTACCTTGCCCTGCTAAATGTTCAGACGGAGCACTGCTGAGTATTTTCCTGATGTTTCCCTCCCACCTGTCTGATACGTGGGCCGAGCAGACTGCCCCACTAGGAGGCCACTGAGACGTGCTAACGAGGTACACATAAGATGCACAGTTGCAGTCACAGGCCGTATTATTCTTATAGATGATGGCACCCGGTGAGGATGAAGCAGCAGCGCCGTGCCAGGTTATTTCTGTCCTCTGTAATGCCTTCTCATTAGCAGCTCTAATAGTGCAGCTAATAGAATCTGGAGCTCAATGATAGACCTGAGACGCGGCTTCTGTTGTGTCGTCATGACTCTAAATGTTCTTCCTGATTACCTGCGTGCCACCGTGCCCCTTCAACTTAATAGAAGTGTGCTGAAAAACCACCGAGGTGTGACTTAAAAAGGCAATGGATGAGCCCACAGATGCACTTGCGAGTTTCAAGGGTTGTCTGCAGCGGCCAGCCGTGCACATTTGAAATAAAGACATCAGAGCTGACTGACATGAAATCACCCTTCCCGACTATAATTCTGAGCTCAACCAGAGCTTTTATTAGTGTTTGACTAACCGCGGTATGCGCTCGATTTCCACAGTAGTTTTGATTCCACAGCCGAACACGTCAAGTGCTGGGTCTCGGAATTGCTGCCTTCCTGCCCGTGTGGCCGGCGTGATGGCACACTTGTTGAGGAGGAAAATGAAATGATGTTTGTGTGCCTGCGCGTTTTTGGAGTCAGCATCGTAGATCCTGCTAAGTAGATGGCCTCACACACTCCCACACAGACACACCAATTTCCCGCCACACAGAGCGGTTTGGATGACATGCAAACTCACGCCATAATTCCTCCGTTGTGGAAAAACAGAGTGCTGCTGCTGCTGCTGGCAGACCCAGCTGGCTTGCTCTTTCTCTCACATGCCGGGATGGAAATTCTTCAACTTGCAGTCGACCGTGCACACTTTGTACTGAAGCTCAGGCTATTACCTTTTTACTGTCTCTGGAAATTATAAGTTTTTAACTTTTTGTCACTTTACAATCATAAACGTTGGGATTTTCTGTGACTGACCAAAGCAAAGTAGTGCATAATGATGAAATGGAAGGAAAATAAGGGGAATGTTTCCAAAAATGTCTAGAAATAAAAATAGCACTATAGTTTATTGGTTCTTCAGTGTGGAACCTGTTTGTACATCTCCTGGGAATATGTGGCCTGTGTGTGCCTAATTTCTTTGGCTCCTTCCTCTTTGATCCCAATAACATTGGTGTGATTCTGTGCTAAGCTATTTGGAGTCTTTTTTCCAGGCAGTCAAAGGAAGTTGCTTAGAGGAATTTGCAACCAAGCACACTAAAGAATAATTGCTTTTGATAGTGTGTAAAAACAGCATTTTTTTTCTGCTTGTTGTTGGAGACAGAATGTACTCTGGAAGTGAATGGATGCATGTTCTTCCGAATCTCTGATTCATCAAATGGCAGTGATTTGATGCTTTAATTTCCAGAAACTACAGAGCACACACACTGGTTTTCTTCCCAAACATGATGCAGTTTTGATTTGTTTTAGTCATTTTTACACTGCCAGACATGGCCGTTTTCTCAAAACCTTTTTCTGAAGAATTAGAGATTTCTTCTTTCCATCCATGATTCAAACCCATTCACTGTAAGTGTTTGACACCAGGTATAACCTCTCGCTCATGCGCTACTTTAAGCACATTTCATTCAGTTTATCAATTTGTGCTATTATTGAATATCTTCTTTGGCTTTACTTACTGAACAAATTTACTGAAAAGCCAATATGTTTATTCTGGGACTCAAGATAACTGAAACAAAAGATAGATGGTGCTGTTTTTTTAAGTTGCTGTAGTATCTTTTTGTAAACAGGAAGTTATTGATTTCTAGAAGCTTAAAGTCTGCAAACCTGAAACAAGATTTGTTTCAGGTTTACAGCTAAGGAAAACACAAAACCAAAAACCCAAAGTGCACCAAATATGAGCGCTTTTATGTTTGGTGTTTAATTTTTAATTCCAACTGAACCAGTAAACTATGAAATATTAAACAGATCCTTCTTTTTTTTTGCAGTGCTTCAAGATACTAAAGGAGAACTTCATTAAATACATCAATAAACTGCCATACACTTTACTAAATAACACAATATTAATAAATAATAATAATTTACGAACGTTTTTATCCTTCGTTTACATTTTCCCTCACTATAAATAACGTCAAGATCTTCATATAGTTGACATTTTCCAAACTCTTTCAAACCCTCGCCCTACATCTAATATTTTTAATTTTGTATCTTTGCTATTCTGATTGAGATACCTAGATGTTCTTCTCACAAACAACTTTTAAAGACAGCCAGATCACTACAGCCTGGAGTCGGGTGAGCAGACAAGTCGGTGTCTACAGACCTGATCCATATTCAGCAGAGGTTCCGGTTATTCTGCCTCAAGCAATTTAATTCTGCCTGCAGCTGTGAGGTTTGAGGCAGTTTTCAACTCATGTTGACGTACTTAGAAACTTGTCAGTTTCAGAGCCAAGAGGGACATAATTATTTCACTAAATCGCTAAATGTCTGCAAACATTTTTGATTGTGTTAAACCTTTTTACTGTCCTTGTTGCCATCTTGTAGAATTTGAATGAAAAGGGTGAAATAGTAACTGTAACATCAACGTCATAGTTCACAAGCAATCCAGAAGAGATTTACAACTTTATATGGCATGTCTTTAATTTATGTGCTCATACATTCTCACTCATGTTGTAGACGGCATTCTTCAGCACCAGTTTAACGCCTGCGGTCTACATGATATCTGTAACCAAGGGCCAGTGTTAGTGTCTTTTGTGGCTCAAGTTTTACTGTTTGAAACTACATTTTCTCTAAGAGGCAATATACTCTAATGCATTGGACTTAAATCCCACTCCTGCATGGATTATCAGATCATCCAGCCCTCTATTTGAGCATGGGTGACATTTTGCTCTGATAGTGACACCAAAGTGTCATCTTATATCTGACAAAATAGCCTGATCACTGAAGCAGCAGGGAAACAGTGGAGAAATGCTGGGCTAATACATCAAAACTCTGTCAGTCTTAATCTGATATCCAAACTCTGACTGGTATCTGCAGAATTTCTAAGCACAATTTCAGCCTTAAACGCCACAGGCATCTTTCTCAAAAAGTAAAACTTGTGTTCATGTCTTTATTCTTCTGACATGAGATGTTATTGTAAGGTGTTTATGGTGTAAAGAGCACACTTAAGAACTTTTAGCAGGCTTTAACATCCTTAGTAGCCTTGCTTCTCCTTAACTAAATAAGTTTATCAAGCTGGATTGTAGTTTTTGGAATCACAGATGCAAATTGTCATACATTTCTTTCATCTTAATAAAATCACTCAGACTTAAACTATTCTCGCTTTTGCTCGTTAATCTTATCGATTCATGCAGAGGCTTTAAAAAGTTGCATTCCCAAAGCTGCTAAAATGTTCCATTGTAAATTGTAGCAGTGTTGCGTTTCTACCAAGTTCTTTTAATGAGACACCAGAGAAGTTTCTGGGTGATTCAAGGTTTCTGAGGCTTTTGGAGGAAAGGGTAGCAAAGCACTCAACTCACCTGCAGTTGTGTGTCGGTGGTCAGCTGCCTAGAAGGAAGGCCACAGCACTTCTAACCTTGCTTATGAAAAGACAGATTTGATTTAGGAATATTTCTGTGATCAGAAAAATAAACAGTATGTGGTGGAAACTACACACCGACCTCATCACTGAAGTTTAATGAGAGGTGGAGACAACGCTTGTTCATCTGTTTTAAATAAGATCAATTATATCTTTTGCACATTTTTTCTTTGAATTTCTGTCAAATCTAACAACCATATTGGCTTTTTAGAAACATTTTACCTGGTGCAAAGCTACAGATTGCAGAAGGCCAGAGCTACGTTGCTCTATGGCTCAGATAGTGGAGAGAACTTGGGTCTTGGCTGATGAGTACCCTTATTTTTATTTTACAGTAAAGTTCAATGTTAGATCCTGCCTTGAAAGTACACATTCAGTCTAAAGCTCATGCTTCTTTTGTTTTGTTTAGTTTTGTCTCTTAATATTTGAAAAACTCTGAAACATTCATAGCTTGCAATTGACATTAATTTGAAGACATAACTTTTTTACAGTATTCTTTATATGTCAAAATCTCTCATGAAGTTGCTTTATAGCCCAAAATGTGTAATTCTCTCACAAACTTTACTGTCACATAAAGGCTTGTGGGTGGGGAAACACTTTAAAATAAAGATAAAGTTTTCCGTTAAAAGCTCACAATAAAAGTTCAAAAATATCCACACAATACAAAAACACTGAGAGATGTTTTCAAACTTTACATTTTCAGATGAGCATGAGTTAATAAGTAAAATTCTGATGAAAGTACTAAGTGTTGGCATTTATGTTTCTGAAACTGAAATGTAGGTTTTGAAAGAGAAGATGCACCTTAACTCCTAAATTACTGCTGATTGGAAGTCAAGTCAATTTTATTTAAACATTACCTTTAAGCTAAAAATCCAAAAACTCTTCACAAAGTGCCTGATTGATGCTTGTAGCAACATGCTTATCATAAAAGTGTGTTTATGTGTGTTTTTCAGCCATACTGTTGCCTTGTAGTGTGCAGCTGGGGTCATCTGCTGCCGCTTGTGTTTAATTATTGGAGATCAGTGAGGAGTGCTAATTGGGCAGTCCAAACATCAGCCCACTGGTCCATGATAGAATTTGCACTGGGTTAGATAGCAGGAGTGTGCTTACATTGGGCTTTCTTCCCAGAGACAGGAGGATTACCGGCCACCGGACCTGGCAGGCTCATATATTTTGGTGGGAAATATTCTAATCCCAATTAGATGTGGCATGATGGATGGAATGTCACATAACAGAAACCAAGTATAAAAGAACAGCCTGATACAAAAATGTCACGTCCCCATATCCCTTAAATACAAGTCGCCACAACAAATCTGACACTATTTTTTTTGCAGATGGACTGGATGGCATTCCATTTTAGAATATTACTTCTGTTTCTGAATGTTAAATCCCTAAATGTGCAAGAATTTGAATTCTTGCACATTTCTGGATCACTGACCTCAGTCATGTCCACAAGTCAGATGGGAATAAGTTTTAATTCAAGTTTTTAGGCTTCGTTTATTTTTCCCCTTAAGAAGACTTGCAGCTAAATCAGTCAGTTGTTTTGACTGGGCCATTTCTCTATCCAGCATAAAGTAGCCTTGTGCCCATATCACAATGCTGCCACCAACAATTTTTAGCTGAATTGTTCAGGTTGATGTCAGCTGCTAGTTTTCTGTCCCACGCCCTGCTTTATATGCAGAGAAGAAGTACAATTTTGGTCTCACCAACTTCCATGCGTTTGCTGTGTCCCCCACCTAGCTTGAGGCAAATTGTAAATCAGACGTCTTATCGCTGTCTTTCAGCATTAGCTTTCACTTCACTCTTTCACAATGGCCAGATTTATGGTGTGTGTGTGGATACCCAAGTACAATTAGTTGCTTGGCCAGCATTTCCTAACTCCTCTGGGCTTTGACTCTCTGCAGACTCTCCAGAGTTAACAGGACACTCTTGGCTCCTTCTCTGACTGAATGTAACAATAAGTTTATTAAAGAAGTTGAAGTAATTTTGCACAGCACTGTATACTATAAAGCACATTGATAAGTTTACTGCAGTATCCTCTAAGGAGCAGGGCTTTTTCCTTTTTTTATTTGCGTGTTATTCTCAGGTCTAGTGCAGAGTCACTAATGAGTAGAAATTAATGGGTTCAGGGAAAAGAAGGGGGCATTCAGAGGTAAATCTGGTGATGAAAGGGATAAATTACTTAATGAACAAGGTAATTAAATGGCTCTGTCTTGAGGTAATAAGTCTTTAGCGAAGACGAGTTTGTCACTGCACTCATAGCTGACAAACTCCTACTCAACTATATTAAAATATAGACGGACTAAAATTCATATCCATGGATGTTTTTTTTTTTTTACTTGTGTTGACCTATCCTCCCGCTCTTTCTTTAAGCTCTTACCAAGGATGTCAGACTTTGCGTTTGTGTAACGTGTGCGCTGCAAAAGAAGTTCATCGTCTTTTCAACAATAGTGAGGCTGATCTGTTTTGCTGTGGATCAGAGGAAAGGATTGCCTCTATTTTGATGATGAAATGTTTTTATTTTTTTATTTTTACCTCAAAGTTGATCCCTTTATCTTCCAAGGACATGATTATTGGCGCAGCAGGGGCGCTCTGTTGATGAAAAGACGTTCAAAGACTAAAAACCACTTCAAAAGACAGCAGATTAGTAGAAAGGGAAACACATTAACTTATTCAATCCAGCTAAGCAATTTTGTTTGGTAAATATATTTAAAAATGAATTCAGGTTTCAGTACATGTATCATAAATTACTTCTGCTCAATCAAGACTGAGGTCAATTTGAGAAGAGATATGTTAGGAAGAGATTAAAGAAGACGTCTCTCTCTCTCTCTCTCTTTCTTTATATATATATATTCTATCTGAAGAGTGGGAATGATGCAGAATTTTCCATTGATAGCGGATTCTTGTTTAAACAGACTAATAAAGATCTTTCCATGTCATAAAAGGCTTTTGTTTCTAACCACTTCACGAAACAAGCTCAGCAAATCCCATCTCTATGCCTATTTAATGTTCAGAGGAAAACAAAGGGAGGCTGTGGAGAATGGTAGCAGGAAGAAACATATGGCTAAGCCCTTACTCTGCCAATCACAGTAACATTTAGAAAAAGGCAGCAGTCTGATTTATTTCCTCCCTTCATCTCAATTCCAGGAATTTTATGAATGGAAAATGTCAGGCAATAGGTTTTCCAAAGCCACTATGGCCTGTGTCTCATGAGCATACCATGCTGCTCTGGTGAGTTCATGCTGTCTGGAGGAGCGCCATTGGAGGCACGGGATCTCTGTACCCACTTCCACTTAACGTCATGCCTTTTGGGCTTTTTAACAGTTCACATTATCTGCACTGGGCAGAAGTTGGAAATAGTACCTTACTGAAAAAAACGGAGGTACTTGGGGAGCTGTGTTGTGCCTAAAAGGCAGGTTTTAGCTTGTTAGTCTGAGGCCACAATGTCTGGAAAATACATAAGTGGTGTAAGAGTAAATGACAGGAGATCTTTTCTGGTGGTCAGAGCAGACCGTCAGGGTCCTTCTGGTTTCACCATCTGTTAGAGGTGGGCATTTATTGTATCATTCACTGTGATAAATTTCTCATCCTGACAAGAGTTATGATTTATCATTGTCACGTCTAATTAACGGCATTTAAAACCCCCGAAACTGTTTGTGATTATGCTTGCTATTTTCACCACTGTTTGTTAAATTAATTAATAATACATTAATTAATAAATACCAATAAATTTGAAAATATAATTGAAAGCACTTACTGTGTGCAGTTTAGTGATACAAACCACATTTCTTTGAAGAAGTGTATTTCAAATGTATTACAATGTATATGTGTTTATGGGGCTGTCTCATAAATCGACAGCCATACAATTACCTAAAAAATAAGTAAAAAATAGTTTTTGTCATCACTTTTATTGTTAATAGTACCACAAAATATTGTGATAAAACTATAAGTCCATATCACCCACCCCTACCATCTGTTTGTTTTCTAGTTTTGATTCAATATCTGTGTTTTTTAATCTAAAATGTGTTTCTTTTTTAACAAAAGTGTAACATGAACCCTAAACTTGAAGAAAAGTTGTCAGATTTATCTCACAACAGAAAGGACTTTAAACTAATCAGCACGGCCTGCTGTCATAACTAATCCTTATTTCCAGGCCTTTTAGCTGCAAACACAAAGATGCCAACGTATCTGTGCACTGTTTGAAATTAGCCTTCTGTCTAATTATAACAGAACATTTGAATCTCCTATCTTTGAAAAACATTCTTCTTGTCTCTGCAGCTCTTAGGCACTCTTGTAAAATAACTTTTATGTTACTCCTAAAACCGCACTGGTTGCTGGGCATTATAGCGTCCCCAGGATGAATAATTGAAAGTCTTGCTTCCCAAGGTGCATATGTATCTTTCTGTTGAAGTGTCTTGGTAGCCAGCCTCTCATGAGAAGGTTTATCAGTGTTCGATAATTTCTCCATTTGTAGATTTGTAGAAGTTATTAATAAAACATAACCAGAACTATGTATCCGACTGGTATTATGCTATTGCAAAGACCAGGTCTTAACTGATGGTGGACACCAAAATTTTAAAATGTTGTTCCTTAATAATGTTTACAGGATTCGTTTATGTTTGTACTAATGTTGCTATCTTTGTAGTAATTTCACTGGATACTGACATAAGAAAAATGCAAATGAGGTTGATACTAAAGCATCTAGCCAGTTACCCCAGCCTCTCAAAGCCCCAAAAAACAACACAGCAGAGAAATAAATTATTTTACAGCAGGTTCTTAGAGAACCTCTACTAAAGAGGTCTTTTTAACGTCTTTAGTAGAGATTAAAAATTATTGTAAGATTGTTGTAATCTTGCAATAATTTTGTATGATTAAATTATTACAAAATTACTCACTCTTTCACAAAGGCAATTACTCAAAATGCTTCAAAGTACATTTAGGGTTTATGCCATTTTTTTATAACTGTAAAGGGTTCAAAGGGTTCTCAGCTTTTAGTTCTTAGTCATTCAATTCTAGGCACTGAATGAGTGTGCATATTTCAAAGTGGCATATTTAAAGTGTGGCATATATAAAGTGGCATATTTCAAACCACTATGGATTTTAAAAATATATAAATTTGGACTTTAATATATACTTATTGAATTGTTCCTCTTCTGTTTCTGTTTTTCGCTTTTCTTACTCAAAACGTAACCCTGAAGAAACCAGAAATTAGTTTGACAAAATTAAATGGAGAGTGAACCGCTATCTATTAGGTTCTTCTGCATGAACGACTGACATTCTGAAAATAAGCCAGACAAAAAAAAAACCAGAAAGCAAGAGAGAGAAGAAGGAGACAGTTTGATGCTGAGGAAGAATTCACTGAAACAGCAGATACAGTAGAGATGGACTGATGCAGACACAGAACAAGGAACCTCCTGCTGTCTCTGCAAGGTGTAATCAGGAACAGATGTCTTTCTGCAGCTCTCTTGACTGGAGGCAGATTTTCACAACAACTCATTTCCTCTTTGCAGCATCTTTTTAGGAGGATATAGATGAGCTCCTCTTGTCTTTGAGTTTCTCTGTGATTGCTTTGAATTCGCTGACAGCCTCTCAGCTTCTGATATTAAAGACTCTTATTGCAGATGGGATTGTACCTCAGAGTGATTTTGATGGAAGACTCCACATGGAGTTTTGCTAAGTTCAAGATCCAGAGTGAGTCTCAATGTGTCACTGCTTGGAAAGTATTTTTTGTACAGTAATTTTGCATTTTTAAAATTATTTAGAGGAGGATGTTCTACTGAAATAGTCAGCAATTACATGTTATCATTATAGAGATGCAAAATAATAAATCTGTGACAACATTTTCAATCTATATAAGCTATACCTGCTGATATAAATAAGAGGAGCATTTAATATGTTTCTAGCCTTCAAGCCAAGAGTGGTCAATAAATACTTATATCAGGAAGAAATATGATGTCACATTTTTCTGTGAGAGATTTTCTATAATGGCTTTGACACGTTTTATTATTTTTTATTATTCATCCATTAAATTACTCTTGCAAAACCTCTTACTGGAAAGCATGTGTCACAATCCAGAGCTGTAAAATTAGCATCTCTGCAATGCTCTGCTGGGAAATCTTGCACCATGGAAATCTGTTTGGAAACAGACTTGAATCTTGAGACTTTTCAGCACGTTTAGCATTTCAAAACATCTGGTTTAACCTCTGCGTTATCACGGACAATTGATATAAAGACAGGAATGTCTTTCAAATGTCCTATTCACATCTTGTTGCATTAGAGATGTATGCTTGGTGCATTAATGGAAATTATCTTGTAAATGCTTAATTTTCTGTTGGATTCAGTGTTATTTACCCTGTCTTATAACTTGCAAGGCGTTTTTCAGTTCTTTACATTTTTATTTTTCATTTTTGTAATACGCTGAAAGTAGAAACAAAAATGGGAATCATATCAGGCTGGAAAAAGCCCTTTAGGTGCCTTTCAAGAGCATAAATGTTTCTTAGTCCTGCTGAAAAGTTTCTCTTCAGAAAAGGATCAAAGCAAGACTGTTTCCATGGAAACTGCTTCATGAAGTAAGGTGACTATTATGGTACTTGACAATCAAAGCAGCATAAAAGAACAGTGTGAAGCTTGATGTTAAAATCTGCAGTGAATACTTTTATGCTTGCAAGCCGTGAGCTGTGTTGTTTCTCCTGTGTCAACAGTCCCAATAGGTTAGGAGTGATCAGCCATCCAAATCCAAACCGCCACAGTGCATAATTATAATGAGCCCAGGCCACAACCTGGTCTGTCTCAAGTTGTATATGGGGGAACCTGTTAGCTCAGTAAATAAAATGGAGAAATTTGACAACTCTAGATGAGGATTGTGGTGTATCCACTCCAACGCTGCTGCTTACAGAAGAAGTTTTGCTTCATGCTGCCACACCACAGGGTGAAAAAGACTAGTTTTTCTTCTTAGTTGCCTGTCAGCACTTCACTGACTTTGCATTCGTACAGGTAGAAAAAACATCTTAAGCATGCAAACATTCTCTTTCTGATTCACTGTTTGCTGGTAATTTTTTTATTGCCCATTGCACTTTGTTCATTCATGTCGATTTAAAAAACACCATTTGATGCCATTTGAAAGAGGAACCAGAGGAAGACCCTGGACATGTTGGAGAGATTATGTTTCTCAGCTTGCGTGGGGTGTGTCTTGGGATTCTCCTGGAGGAGCTGAACCAAGTGGCTGGGAGATGGAAGTCTGGATCTTTCTGCTTAGGCTAGAGCCCCAGTGACTCAATCCTGGATTAAGAGGAAGATGATGGACAATCTGCTATATTGGGCTTAACTAGAAGTGATCGGGAATAAAGCTGCTGTCAGTGTTTCCTTTCTTTCCATGTATTATATGTAACTAGAAAGCAATGTTCTATGTAGGTCTGAATGTGAATACATAAAAGGCAGATTGTAGGACTCCAAGCCACAAATTTGAAGTATTCGTCTCTTTTGATGAGCTTCCATTCTGAATATATTCTGAATATATTCATATATCATCTCAGCCAGTGTGCTGAGATGATACATGAAGTTGTGTGTGTGAGGGCACATGTATAATTACCACATTACTGGCTTATTTGTGTGGTATTTGGGTTGTAGCTGCATGTGCATGGTGTATGTGGCAGTGTCTTATTAATGTTTTCACATTAAAATTACCTACAAATTTGCAATAGTGTTATGCAATAACAACAAAATTTGAAAACTAAGGCTGGAGTTAAGATTAAGAATTTCTTCTGTGTATAAAACAACCATAAACAATTTTCATGGATGCTTCTGCTTCTGGAGCTCCTTTTGTACTATACTAAATTAGAGGAACAAATATCCCCAAGATCAGAGGTCTGATTCAAAGGATCACAGATTATGTAACGCCTGCTACTAACTGAACCACAGTTCAGCGGTAATATGTAGTTATGACAAGGCTAATGTATGTAATTGTCCTGAAGGGAGAGAGCGTGGATTTGAGAAACAAGGTGATCATTGGTCTTATTTTAGTATTCTGCTTGTACCTTGTAGTTGCAAAAATTAAGAATCAAAGCTGTTTTGTGGCTTTCCAGACACTCCACTTTGTTCAGATAAGTGCACTGCAATCACATCAACATATTAACCCAAATTACTTTTTGCATGCTGACTTGTGTGCTGATACGTACCTGCTGTTGTAGGGCCTCAATGAAAACTAGCCAATCAATGGAAGTAATTAGTTACAATAAGAGGCCTTTGGGAATTGTAATTATCTGAGAAAAAAAAAAAAAGAACTAAGAGGGATAAGAATGAACAAAACCACCCAAGATTATTTATCTTATAAACCATGACAGGTGTTTGTATAGGTCAAAATATAATGTACATGTCATTATTGCATGCTTCTCACAAAGCCCTTTGTTTAGAGGATTGCTTGAGGGAAGGATTCCTAATTGTGCCATTAGTTGTTGTATTTTTCTATGTGCTTGTGAAAGTTAGGATGGCTGTTTGTTTTCAGTTTGTGAGCTGTCCAGCTGCATCGCTGCTCATACTGTCAAGAAATAAAAAAGCCCATTATTCAAATTATCCCTGTGCAAATATTAGTGTATTAGTTGACATTGATAAATGTGCTCTCAGAGGGCTGTTTGGCATGGTAACCAAGAGCGGTCAAATTGGCTTAATGGGCGTCGAGGACAATGATACATTGGGACAGAGCACATCATTGTCAGCAGGGAAAAAAAAACAACAAAACAAAGCAAAACTGCAGGCTTTTCTATTCAACAGAATGTAGTTTTTTATATATTCTATTAGCATGCTTTCAGCTAAGCTGCCTTGTTCATTGAATGATTCCCCAAAAAACACAACCACACACACACACACACACGCACACACGCACACACTTTCACATTGGTACTGAGAAAAGGGTGGACATGCACCCTTTCCTCATCCTTTTAACTCTGACTGAAGATGACAGGTGAGCTTGGTTGGGTGTAAGATGGGTTAGAGTTGTGCTCCATGAGATGGTCAAAGACATTGAGATTTTTACCACATTAAACTTCTCTAAAGCTTTAGACCTGACTTGTCTGCTGTGTTCAACAGTCTTCATGATACTGTCAGTTCACTAATGATCAAAGGTCTTCACAGAACAAATAGATTTAGATGGAGCTTATATTACACACAACTGAATTCAGAAGAAGATTTTTGAAGATAATCGCTTAAACTGGATTTTATTTAGAGTATCCGTGTGGCAAAAATGCACCATAGTTTTCTAAATGTTATTTGTATATAAATCTAAAAAGTGTATTGTTTTCCCTTATTTCACAATTAAGCACAACTCTATCTGTCACAAAAAATACCAGTAAATTACGCAAAGATTTTTGGATGTTATATAGCAAAATGTGAAAAATGTCTAAATATAGTGAATATTTTTCTGATATGTCAGTTTTCTCCATGTTTCTTCTTATAAATTTGTATTGGATGTTATACACCTGCCAAAACTTCAACAGCACAATAATGCATAATTTATCCTAAATCATTCTGGCTTGGAAAAACACTTCAGCTGACATTAAAGCACGTATTACAACCTGCTTGTTTACTGGATTCTGCTGATTTGTGTCATTCAAGAGAACGTTTGCGTGCGGAAGTCTGCTACGGCGAGGAGTCATGTTGACAACTTCTCTTTGACATGAAACATGCAGCCAGAGCTCACTCGATTATGATGCGATTACTTAATTCTGCGAAGATGTGGAAAGTGAATTATGGGTGTATCTCATTCCGCACCACTAATGGATGGAAAATACCTCCATCTCCGACCTCAACCTCCCCACACCCTTTAACCAGAAACCGTCTCATAATTTCCAACTTGTGCATTCTGAAGTGAATAGATTTAGCATCTCAGATTTATTTTGTCTTTCCATTTGGCTTTCTCTGGCTGTCTCACTTGTAATTTACTACAAGGTTGTTATTGTTACTGTAACAAAAACAGCCAGCCCGTTCCTGTATTTATGGGTTTTATCTTCCTGACCCTCTGAGCGCCCGTCACTTTTGAAAGAATGCTTATTAAAAAACAATCTTTCGCCATAAAACGTCCCATCAAGCAGCTTTTTCTGCCCATCTAAAATACTGGAGGAGCCCTTTGAGTGCGTCTTGAATTCTGATGTGACTTTGTGGTGGCTTGAAGTCCACATTACCTTGAACAGAAAAGTCAACAGTTTTTCCAGAGAACAGGGAGCATGATTATCTGGCACCTCAATTACTGTCTCCACAAAAACCAAGCAGCTCCCTCCGTCGCACGCATCGTTCGGAAGTGTGCCCACACTGTAAAACCGGCATAACAAATCCCTTTAACAGAGACGCAGAGGGCCCAGTAAAGAATGTGCTGTTCGCCACACTGCGACAGAGCAGGAAGTTCACTGCTTTCCACACGGCTCCATAGAAAATGGGTTTCCCATTAGCGGCAGCATGCAGTCAGGTGCATTTTGTTTTGTTTTGTTTTTGAAAGTTGTTTGAATTTGTGGGAATGAAGTACTTTTTTTTTTTTTTTTTTTTAACAATAGCTATGAACAAGTCAATAGTTTTTGATGATGACACAGTATCGGCCACAGAGAATACACCCACCTCTCTGTTTAGTTTTCCTATTCACATTTCTTTGACACAATTGCTTTTATTTGGCTAAACAAATTTTGTCCATTCTCATCATGCCGGGTCTTAATAATGTGAATGCACCGCCTGCTATTATAGCTCTAGGTATGCTTTGGAAAGCCATTGTGCAATGTACTTTCTTTTCTACAGAAAATGTTCTGAAAAGGACCTGGGCAGGCAGCTTACAATGCATTGTACTGAAATGAAGCACTGGAGTGTATATGACACTCCCTCTTTGTGAATTCTGCTGAGCAGTTGTGCTATATCATCATTGAATGCAGCTGAATGTATTCACAGAGATAAATATTTGTGGTGATATGGAATACAGAATGCTTCCTCATCTTTTTCCTCACCTATTGTGCAAAATTCTCTTTTCGCATGTTTTTATACTTCCATACGTCGTTCTTTACGACTTGTAGGAACAGTTCAAGCGTTTGGCAATAAGTAAATCTTTTGTTAAGTGGAAATCAAGCTGCTTCAAAAACGGCCTGATTATTTAGTCAAATTTGCGCCTTACCTAGCAAACACAGTCAAGCCCAGGCCCATCACAATAAGACATAGCCTTACAGCAACTCATTCCAAAACTAGCTCAAAAATAGGCAAAACTGAGTAGATAAACTCTCATTATCTTATAATTATTTTTGTGCAAAGAAATTGTAATGAACATGTTAGTATAGCACAGATCTATCCTAACTTGTTCAAGGGGGCATGAAAGGCCCTCTTTAATTCAATTTTGCTATGCTACTATGATGCAAGAAATACATGTATTTCCTGTTTTATGTTCTTTCTTGTGTACTGAAAGCTTCAAATCATCTGAAATCTTTTGCCATTTCTTTGCACTGCACTCTTAAAATATGCTTTGAGAGTGCAGTGCTTTAACATGCTTTAAGTACGTTATAAAAATCACTTCATCAGTCTGTCAGTGGACAGTGCAGCTGTGGTTTTATATCATCTTCTGTCAGCAGCTGCTTGTGGAGCTCCACAGACACTCAAAAAGCTGCTCATTATGTCCACCATCATCTGTTGGACTTATTTTCCAGTTCTTTGCCATGCTGTTTCAGGTGATTTGCAGATTCGCCAGCTTGTGTTATTGCTGTTTTTTTATTTTATTTTCATGAAAGATTGACGAATACGATTCACTACAATATCAAAATGCTCACTGAAGCCCAGTGAAAGAGAAAGTCCTTGCCCAACTCACTTTGGCAATGACCTACATATCAAAGAAGAAATATTAGCTTCTAAAAAAGATCAACATTGGTGATAAAAGAAATTCACTTATAATTTATGAAGTCCTCCAGAAGTTACCTTTATTATACCAATAGTTATGTTCCGAGTAATAAAACAAATCTCTAATCAGAATACACTGTGTTTAGTTTCCATGCCATATAGATTTACACAACTGTTTTTTAATCTTCAGATGATAAAAGTATTGCATCAACAAGATTGGAATTACTTAATGTATCAACTTAATAGTGGAACAAAGTTTTTTGTACTGTAGTCTTTCTGTCTCTCCACTGTGCCTGAAAGTTATCTACTTAAACCACAGGGATCCATCTCCAGCCTTGCTGATAACCGTCTTGACTCTCATCCTCTCCCACCTCTGATCTTCATGTTTCCCCTGGTTTTCTTGCGCATGTAAGGCCTTGCTGCAAGCCGGCTGCTGCTCTGGGAAAAAAAACTGGTGTGTGAAGGCCTTCTGGATGGATCGTTATCCATTCTCAGACCTTCAGGTGCTTTTAAGTTATGTTTTATTCTTTGTGCATTTGAATTTATTTATTAAAATGCAAAGTCAAAAAAAAGTTTGAATAAGATCAGGAATGTAATAAATAACAGATAAGATTGATGATGGGGTTGCCACTGTCTGGGGGTCAATCTTGGATGCCTTTAAGCCCACAGAATTTGGTGTTGCTTAATGCAGTGTTAATTTTAGCCTTCTTGTTTGTACAGAAAATATGCAAGTAATATTTGTTTTACAAAGCTATCCCAAAGTACCCCACTGTGTGTGTGTGTGTTTTGTGGGGCTTTATAATGACTCCTGTTTCTCGATTCTGGACCATTTGAAGGATCAAAAGTCATAGGGATCCATTTAGACTAATCTTTGCCTTTAACACAATTTTCCACCAGAATCTTTAATTACACTAAATGTTTTTTTTTTTTTTCTGTTGGACCATACTGTAGGATTGCTTTCAGTCTTTCTCTATGAAATATGGTTTCATTTAGAGCCTCACAATATATTGAATTCCATTCATCACTACAGTGTCAATGTGCAATAGCTTGATTTCTAGAGCAGGTATGGGCATCCAGAGCACCGAAGGCCCATCCGACTGGCCACATTTATCATTTGTATTTACATGCTTACACAAATATATTAACCGATCAAAATACATCTTTTAGTCCTTTATGTACATTTTGAACATTGGAAAGAAGGAAACAGGTGGTATTAGATCAATCAATAAGAGTCTTGGAGTGTTAAAAAGGTGTGCTGTAATTTCACATTTTGTCTAATATTGTGCAGCCTTGAATGATCTATTTTCAGGATTGATGACTACAATTCTCCAGAGACACTACCTGGTCATATTTACCTGTACTGCTGTTTCTAGACACCTGAATCAAATGACTAGCTCATTCTCTGGCCTCTGCAGATATTGATGACATGTTTAAAGATAGCACAGCCATTTAGTTTGTGTGTTACAGATCACACAAATCAATTGTAGCAAATGTATTTTGTAAATTATTTTATTGATTGATTGATTGATTAAAACGTAGAAAATACAAAAGTTTACACACTTAGCCTAAGTTAGCACAAGTTTGGTAACAAAATGAATACACTACAAACATGCAGACGTTAAACATAAAAAGGCAGACTGAATGAAAAGCTGTCTGCCTGTTTTTTGGTGTTTGATTAATTTTATTAGTTTTTCCTCTGCAAACACAGACCATTTTCATTTTCTAAGCTATCAGCCTCAATGCTCATTATCATCCAAATTTAGACTGCAGAAAGATGGATGCTCGATGTTCAGCCCATCGACCAGTCCACCCATCACTGCTGATTGATGGGGTGCTTACCATTTTCAGGTCACAAGGGTTTGTTTGAATGGACCTAAGAATAAGTGAATTTGCTGCAGAGTTTCTGACTCCAGTGATGTTTTGAAACTCCTAAATCTAATGTGTGCAGCGTTTGAGTCAATGTCTTTTTTGAAGAGAGAGGTATATGGTTTTCTTCACATCACTAAAGTTTGATGCAGAGAGGCAGTTAACTTTACTTTGTTGATCTTTTTAAAAAATTTTTAGCTGCAACAATACTGAATTGAAGCGCCCTTCAATTAGCTGATTCACTGTCCAAAGACACAGTGTACTGTGAACTGAAGGCATTGCTCTGTGGGTGTGGCGGCTCCGCTGATTATCCAGAGCACCATCTGGACAGGTGATGGCTATTCAAGACATAAAAGTATTTGTTTTTCCATAACTTGGTGAGGTTGGCCCAGGACAATGCTGTACTCCTCTGTTTGATGGTACACTGTCACATTAATGCGTCTTTTGAATTTCAGCTACTTCCAGCCTCAATAAGTCTCTGTCTGGGCGCCTCATTATCCCCTGACCGGGCATCATTAATTCTTGTTTGCTCAGAAAGAGATTGGATGTAGAAGTAGGTCAGAGCTTAAGGGTCTAGGTATTGATGCATTAGACAAATACCGTTGATCAATGAGTCAAGTCCTGGAAAAGAAAAAACTGTAAGACAAATTCCTTGTAGGCATTATCAGGTGTAAAATAGGATCAATAGGTTTGGAAGTGACACAGATACACCCATGTCAGTGATTGTTCTGGATTATATTTACTCCAAAAAAGGAATAATAAGAACTGTAAGAGGAATACTTGAGCAGTGTCTAAGAATGGTCTTATCACAGTGGACTTATTTTTTTCTATTTTGCATCTCACTCATGGACTATATGTAGAGTAGTGAACATAAGGCCCAAAATGAAATAGGAAAAGTAAAGATGAAGACATCATGCCAAAAAGTGACTTCCACTGTCTTTTGGCAGTAGTAAACTTTACATTTTATATGTTTTTTTCCTATAAACAATATGTATCAGGTGCAACAGATACTTCCTAGATGACAAGTCTTGATATTTCACAAAATATGGTTCAGTTGTTTATTCTTAGACCTTGGTAAAACGTTAGATTCTGTGTCCAACAAACATAACAGTTTTAAAAATATGAGACCTGAGTTTCTGTTAGAAACTATTTTTATGTTGTTGTTGTTGCTTTTTTTTAATTTAACAAACTCAGTGAAATCACCAGGTTAACTAAAGATTACCATTTCTAGAGGTTGTGAAAGATGTTTTCTCCCTTACAGATTATTGTTTATCATTCCATATTACTGTTTTTTTTTATTTATCTGGTGAAAACATTTAGAAACCAACCTAGTCTTACATAAGGATCTAATTCCTCCTCTATTAAATCATCAATCAACTGAAATTAACCACTTTCTTTGAATTAAATTTCTCCAACAACTGAAGCAGAAAATAGTTAAATAAAACTTCTGGCAGCATTTCAGACAGCTTCAAGGAACAGTGGAGAAACCTTATTCCAGTAGCGCATCAACAACTCATCGAAGAGGTCAAAAAAGAAGCTAGAGGAACATCTGAAACACAGAAAACAGCCATCTATTGGAGAGTCCCAAGATGAAACCCTCTGCTCACCAGAAAGAACACAACGTATGTAAAGACTGTGATGTAAAAGTCCAGCTTAAATTTCTTGAAGATCTTGATAACCCCCAAGACTTCTTGGAAAACATTCTGTGGACTGACGAGATGAAATGGGAAGTTTTAAATGATTTGAGATTTGCCAAAAATATTTCCAAAAATATACTTTCAGCTTCTTTGCAATAAAGATTGATATACTTCAACCTGCAACATTATTCCTCCCTCATTTGTAGTCATGCCAACATACAGTAGTTACAGTAATTGCAGGATGGTAATTGACACAATGCAGATCTTCATTAACAGTGGGACCCTGCCTTTATGAAGTGTAAATTGTTAGGTTCCTCCCCTTTACTTTCCATTACTAGTTCTCCTGCAGCTCTGCTGATGGACTTTTAATTTGCTCAGCGTCTATGGTTCCTCGATGTGAGAGAACAGACACATTAAACTACCACCATGCTGCTTTATGAGTTTGCACTCGTGTGGGATTATTTGGGTAAATTCTTCTTTTCTTCATTTTACAGGATTTTATCGTTGTGCTGAATTTTGTTGTGGTCTGTTGGATGTGCCGATTTCAAATAGCTGAACATTGTGGGTGGTCTCACTGGTTTTATCTTCTGGTAGCGCCTTCACATTTAGCTTTTGTAATAGAGCTTCATTTCACAGCTCAGGGGATTACATGTGTGCCCTCACACAGGCTCCTCTTGTTTGGTGTTTCTTTTTTGGGATTTGGGTTGTTGTGTAAAGAGAAGCGATAACGCATTGCTGCAAGCTATATACTTGCTTTGTTTGATTAATACATTTTATGGGGGATACTTTGTGTATTTCCTCACACTTTCCATTTTAAGATTTCAGTATATCAGCACAAAAAAAGAAAAAAAAAAAGAAAAAAAGGATTCACTTGCGTTAACTTCTTGTGACGGGGAATCACATATGTACTATTCGGGAATTGCACTGGGCAGCTGCAAAAAAATTTGTCCTGGGGCGGCAAATGGGCCCGGGGCTAAAACTCTGAACACCAATGTCTTAGATTATTTAAGAAAAAGTAATCGAATCTAGGAAAAAATAAGATGAAATATAAACTTTCCTTGCTTGTCTTCATCAGCACTGATTTTTCAAATAATTGAAAACTTCCCACTGTTCCTCCACTCTCTGGGACCTTAATTTTCACATAAAATGGAAAATTAACCTTCATCTCTGGACACAGAATTTTTTATTTTTACCCTTTAGCCCTGGTAAATGCCTTTGATGTATTATTTACGTGTGGTTTAACACAAGGAATGCAGAAGATGTAGCCCATGTCCTGGATACAGCTGCTTATAGCTCTTGAAGCTCTGGCTCCAGCTGTAAACTCAAATGAAATTTGTAACGACACATTAAACATGCCATGCTTAAAAATCATTTAGTCAATTTAACACTTTGAAATAGTCACAATGGTGGAAAAATACATTTCCAGTGCCAATCTTACAAAGTTAATCATGCAGTGGCTACATTAAAAAAAAACACACACAAAAAAAAAACTCAGGAAGATGGCTACATGCAAGAAAAACGACATATTTCAGTATTTTATTGACCTTACATTTTGGCATACTTCCACAAAGTAGCCGTTTATGCAATGCATAAAAAAACACTCTGAGATCAGTGTCTGTTAGGCCTTAAACTGAACCAGATAAAGCCTAAGGGATCGCTCATTAAAATGCTGCATTTGCATCTGATTTGGGAAGTCGAGAACAAAGTAGGAATATTATCATGTTCTGAGAACCTTTATTTACATAATGTGCTTACAGCTATTCTAACCCATCAGCCCCATTCAGCAGCAGGCCTGTTACAGATAAATGATGTAAAGCTATCTAGAAATGGATAACTACAGTCACCTCCTCACAAGATATGCAGTCTCCAAATTTGAAATCAAACGAAGTGGCTCCTAATTAGCATGCTTTACCCTTATTAAACTAGACAGGAAAGCCAAACATGCACATGCAAACCTGTCAGCAGTTAGCTGGAAGCGCCACAGCCACTGCTAAACTAACACATCTCTAATCATTCTGTCTGTTGTGTTCAGAGAAGAAAGGCGGCTACATACTCCCAAATCAGCAGCTGTAATTATGCAGTTTCAAAATAATCTCTTGAAATGAGATGCTTGAATAATACAGTAGCATCCGACTGTGTGCTCTCGATACAAATAGGTCTCTCTTAACTGTTAACCTTTATTTTCCTAACCTATGTGATTTATTTATTCTTTGCAGTAAACATTGGGGCAAATAGTTTACTATGAAATGATTTTTCTGCAGAATACTATACTTTTTTCTGTATAGTGAAAAAAGTACCACCTTCAACAGATTGAGGTGGTTCTTACTGCTTAATCGGTTGGTCTGGCTGCTCAGGTAGCTAGCCTGCAGTGTTCTGCTTAATGCTGCGCTTAACATGCAAACTGCAGTTTGAATGTAAGATTAGCTTATAATGTGGCACATCTTTAGCTTACACAACATGACTATTTCTTGCATTATAGGTTCAGGTCCTTACCAGCATATCAGTTAGATGTGTAAAGCTTTCACCTTCTGAGGTGAGTTTAGTTTGAGTGTTCAATACCTGTCACTAAAATTATTACCTCTGCTACAGGTTTAGTTTGAACCATTTGAAATCTAATTTTGATGCAGATCTTTCCTGTAGTCCATCCTGACAAACTTGGTAGTTAAGTGTGTTGTGTGGACACCTTAGTGCAGGAGCCTTACAGATGGAGCTGTCGCTCAAAGACTTTCTTTGGAATCTCACTAAAAGGACTCGAAACCAAAGCAATATTACAAAACAAAGTCCAGTGTTTGGAGCTGCAGTCTCCAGCTGAGCTCCTGTCCCACAGAGCACCACTCAACAGGGTGAGAAGCTCAACAGGGTCTGTCGGAAAAGGTTGGAGGATATTTAAGAGACAGAAGCCAATTTCAAGGCATCTGTCATTTTTATAATAACTCAAGGTAACAGTTACTTGATTGTACTTTAAAAAGAAACACTGCTTTTTTAAATTGTATTTTATTCTTTTTTAGGAAGGGGACTCTGAATGACATTGTTATGGTCAGTTCGACGACATTCACCAGTGTTTTGGTTTTTTTTTCTCTGGAATTTAATTTAAAATATTTAATGGTTAATAGAAACTGAGGAGTTCTTTCCTGAAAATAACATATGATTCTTCTGATCAGTTCTTTAGTGCACTGAAATTATAATGCATAATTAAATCTATGTAGAATATCAACAGTTTTATGTGAATAAGTTTCTCATTAAAAAATATATATATACATATATATACTACATGATTATTCATTATATCATTATACATATTTATAGAAACAAAACTAACAATCTTCAACAAAAATGCTCACAATTATGCATTTTAGATGAAGGGCAGATTTGCAGTGACTGATGAAAAGGTGAATGAGGAACAGATTGAACACCATGGTTGTACGGAATGAGTTTTGAGGTTGTTGCATTTAGCAGACCTATTGTGAAGGTCATCAAAAAAAAATAAAAAAAATAGTTTGTGCAAAATTAATCTATGGTTTATAGCATGTGTATTCATTCTCCATACTTTGTACTGTTGTGCTTTGTACACGGAGGACCTGGAGTTTATGGCAAAAGCCAGAGTACAACCTGAATAGGTCACTAATCTATCATAGGTTCATAGGTTCAATATGGCAGGCCTCTTATTATGGGTAGAAGAAAAATCCCCAAGCAGAATGGCAGCCCTGCATTACAAAGCAGAATATCTCTAGAAGATGTGCAAAATATTTATTGTGACTGTTATTTCTATTGTAGGCACAGGAACAAAACTCTAATGCTGAGTTTTCTGTTCAGATGTGTCTCAGCAGTCATTATTTTTAAAGCCTGTGTGCATTGTCATTTTTGTCCTGAGCACACTGCACAAGAAAAGCTTCACACAACAAAAAAAACAGACCCACAAGGCTCCTCTTAAACACCTCACTCTATCAAGAGTCAGACATCATAAAAATCTGTCTTTGAGCTGACTCTGCAAGTTCATTCTAATTCATCTAATCCTCCAAACACACACGGTTCATCTCGCTCTCCCTCAATGCTCCCCACCGTCTGAGAAGCATAACATCAGTCTTATGGGGAATGAAACATACAATGTGAGCCCCTGATCCAACCCCCTCACTCCCGCTGCCTGACTGAACACACTTTGCATCCTCCGCTTTTTCTCAGAGCCCACTCAGGTGCATTATGGAAATGTCTTCTGTCATCTTCAGTGTTATAAAAGCTTCCTCAGGGATATACAGTTGCAGCTCTGTGTCAGGATTGCAGGTACAGCAAGTGACTGCATCTGAAGAGCCGACATTAGTGATGAAATAGCTATTCAACAGTTCAGGACACATCACTGACAGGTCTTCCTTCCCCTCAGTGATGCTCTGAATGTTCTGTTGAAGCGTGTTGAAGGTTGAGTTGACCAACACTGTTCCACCATCAAGAACTCTCTATATGAGATGATGACTTACTGAATGTATGGTTGTTGCTTCCTTTCACAATCATCTGGAGAAAACATCTGAGATTTGTTTAGATCTCTTGTAATGTTTTGCTGTTGTTTGCTGTAAAGTTTAAGGTCATGGTTATATTTAACTCCATGGGCCTGTTTGGATCATAGTTAGCATGCATTCATGAAGATTTATATATAAATGACAGACTTTACAACAATTAACAGTAGTCATAGATGACCTTACAATTGTAGCATGTGATTTAAAGTCGTAACAGAAGAAGAATGCCACGCAAAGCATAGTTTTGTTAATATTACTATTTTATTATGCATTTTTATTCACATTTCATTTGGAATAAAATAAATGTTGTAGCAGTTGGTTTGAAAATTTTTTATTGATTTCTTATCTAAACATGGGCTACAGTCGTTTTTGGTTTCAAGACCATGGCCAGCTTCAAATTGATATACCTGCATGTCATTTTTCCGAGCAGCTCCTTCTGGGACCATGTAATGAAAGGGAACCAGTCATTCTAGCGTCTGACCTAATTAACCTGAAAATGAAGCAGGTTACATGGATTTTGTTGCTGTTATTTTAGTTAGGATAAATCCTTCCCTTTATGCTGTTGACCATAATGATGAGACAGATTTAAAGGGTCCTGGTCTTTTTGAGGCTTTTTTTACTCCCTTGTTGCACATTTCTTCACATTGTATCATCTCAGTCAGGGTAGGATTATGCAACAGCTGAACAAAGCAAAAATACAAGCTTGCACATGTAAAACTGACACTCTGCTCTTTGTTTATACACCAGCTGCTTGTTCAGCATGGCTCCTGACGAGGCAGTGAACTATGAGCTGTGTGTACTTACATTATTGTCCAAAATCATATTTTCTCTTGCCGTGTTTTTGGTAGCCGTGGGGTTGGGAGAACGAACAGTTTCCACCATGAAAGGCTGCGTGAAATGAACTATTTGCTCTCTCTGAGTCACACGTTAGAGCCAGAATGTTAACATCTTAATTTCAGTCAATAAAATACATAGATTACAAGTTTTAACGTAATTACTTATATGTTTTATGTACGTACAAAGGTTCCGACTCGACAAAAAACATGTTGCAGCAACAAGCACCGATGTGCCCAACAGCATCCACAATCCACATTTCTAAAATAGTATTTTTTCAAAGAAGCACTTGGATGATTAGGGCAGCAACTGAAAGGTGAATAACTTTCAATATCTTAGCAGCAAAAAGTGAATTGAAAAAATTCACTTTTGTTGGGCACATCGGTGCTTGTTGCTGCAACATGTTTTTTGTCTATATATATATGTAAAAATAAACTTCACAGAGGAGATTTAAGGAGACTTTGTCAGGTAGCTTTCCTTTTCGTAACATGTTTTATACATTGCTAGAAAAAAGGTCAAATCAAACCAAATAAATTAAAGAATAAAAAGATTAGGCCTGCACCACTCAACAAAACACAATAAGAAGAGAGAAATTATGTTATAATTTGAATTGAAACAAAGATGAAACAATGATGATGAGGCTGGTTGCCCAGCCTCTAAAGGCCCGTCTGTGTAAATAAAGACAGCAACAGAGGTGCTTGCCCTTTGTCTGCCCATCAAATTTAAAATGGTTCAAGTTAATTGATCATAAAAAGCTTTAGCATTGTGTGAACAAGCTCAAAAGTTTTTCCAACTCATAAATAGCACTTGCTATTTATGCTTTTGTCCTGTTGTAAGTGAATATGTGATAGGAGAGGTGTAGGTGAGTGGGTGTAGGGACAGATGTTCATGTTGTGTTTGGTGAACCTGCCTGTGTGACTGTGCATGAGCGAGCCGCTACAAAATCCAGCTATTGCTTGTTGGAAACTAAAGGATGGTCACTCTGTTAAAAGGCGGAGTGAGATACTCCACACTAATCACGCCGTCTCTGAGCATCGCAACGGACCAGACCAAGACCGTCTGAGCATGCTCATTCGTGCGATTAATTAGCAAACTTCATTGAGTACCTAATGATGTTGTCAAAGAGCTTTTCAATGGTCCTTTCCCCACTTCTACAGTAAATGTGCACTGAAAGTGGAGGCACAAGTTTGGCTGTGGATGGAGGGAGTTGATTGTCACTCTGTAATTTTCGGTCTGACAACCTTGTAAGTGCGAGAGGCGTAGGTGTGCCATTGACAAGGAGCTTGCTTTCAGCTGACAGCCCCACAATGCCTGTCACCCAATGTTTCTCACCAGTCACATTCGCATTATTCAAATCTTTGGAAATGTCAACAGAGCAAACTTCCAACTTTTGGAGCTGCATGCTTTTATTTCAATTTGAAGCCCCCAGAGATCTGCAAACCCGTTGTAGAGCAGCAACAGGAGATCTGCATAGCTGTGGAAAAATATAGATCTCTGTTTGGAGTATTTGTAAGTGAGGACAAGGTTTGGTAGCCACGGCTTTAGATTCTATCATTTGCCTTCGGACACAGACCCTTGCTGTACATTTACCATCCTCAACCTAGAACCATTGAACTGGACATACTCTGTGTTTGTCAGACATTGTGGTGAACAACTTCCTGGTGTCTGTGTAAGTACAGATGTGCTGTATTGTCAGTGGAGCTGATGGTGTTTTAAAAACCAAGGAACAGATACAGAGGTTAATGAACAGTCTGCTCCAGCAAAACATATGTGATTCCCTCTAGCATCAACCCACAATTTTAGGATAATTTAGCAAAACACTGACTGAACTTTAATCACAGTTTGGTGCTGGCCCATTTTAATGGAGCTGTTGTCAAAGAGTGTAATAAGTTTTTATATCATTGTCAAAGATTTGCCACCCTGATATGATTTTCTTGGCTTATGAAGGAAAAAGCCTGTAGCAAGAGGTTTATAATAAGCAAACACAAATGGTAAAAATCTAATTAGGAATCAGCACTGAATTTTTAACTATATATAACAAAATGTTATGCTCATTGTTGATCCAAAGGTCAGTATTAGAACTCAGGGAGTTCACATGAAGATTTAAAGGTTTAAGACAAACAGAATAGATGTGATGTTTGTTAATGTATCTCTTGCAAGAAAAAGGAAAAACATTCTGAGTATGGAAATGGTCAGAAGCTACTTGCTTTTCAGTAGCTATAGTTTCACTGTTTGCTTCTCCCAAGTCATGTTGCACAAATAAGCATGATTAAGTTGATATCTCCGGGAAATTGGAAAGTAGTCTGGCTCATGGTTCACTGCAGACAGGAAATAAGTTCTGTGATTTCACTGAGAGGCTCTTGGGGTTCTGCTTTTTCTCAACACAGCAACGCCTTCAGAAATTTGTCTCAGAGGGACACGCAGAGACCAATCACATTTCAACGTCCCACCTTATAGGATTTCAGAGGTCTCTAATCTCATTGATGTCACTTTGTTGAACTCTAATTGTTTGTGTTTCGTTCAGGTTTGTCTTGGTTTTCACCTGCCTGGTCCTTTCTGTGTTCTCAACCATCCCGGCTCATCAGGACATCTCCTCCAACTGCCTGCTAATTCTGGTAAGAAACCCTTGAACCAGAAAAAATCTCAGTTGTTCTCCTGAGCTCATCACGCAGGAGTTTAAACATTGAACTGTCTGGAACGGGATAATGGCCAATGCTGAGAACTCTTCTCTTTTCTCTAATATGCAAATCCCAAGCCCTTTAGCAGAGTCTGTGGACTGGAATAAGGATGTCACAAGAGTTATTCCTGTCCCCTCATGTGACAATGTTTACACTTGACTCAGAAGTTATGCCAAACAAACAAAGCTCAGTTTAAAGTTAAATTAAAGTTCTTATACTAATTGTTTAATTTTTTTCTGGAAATTATGCATCATATTAGTTCTTTAAAAAAGTTTCTAATTTTTAGAAAAACATTTCTTAAGGTACTTTTCATTTTTATTTAATCTTTAAAAAGTATTTACACTTTTCTTTAGTTTTTGGGTTTTTTTACATTTTTCTTCTCACAGTTGTCAAAAAGTTTGAAAACCAATGCTCTTCATCAGGCCTGTATGAGTGTAACACCCTGACCACAGAGTGTGCAGAGCAGACTACAGTACACTCTTCCCCACAGTAAAAATATAAGTACATTTGTTTTTCATGTGCTGAGCTACCATGCCCTCCATAAGCCACTTTTCACTGCAGTTAATATCAGTGCAAGTGGCTGGTCTCAGTTTCATTGTTTGAGAAAATATTAAATAACCTTTCCCAGTTTTCCTTATTGTAGAAAATATTGACCATGACTTAGTTCCATGATGAATAAGTGAGAAACAATTTAAGAGCCTTATTAATTAACTGTTCAATTGTTTTGTATTAACCCTGTTTTCATTTTCTGTTTGACAATCTTTTGGCTGTCAGCAGAGTATAAACCGGCTAAATAAATGCTAACAGTATCTCTCCGAGCATCTGTCTAGAAAAAGTTGTCAAGGTGAAACTCAATGGCACATTTGTTCACCTGTTGATTTATTTTGGCCTCAAACTATCAAACCCTCAATTATAGATTCTTTAAGTACCAATGACACCAAATGGAGCTCATTCGGTGTTATGAGAAACAGATTTAAGAAGAACAGACTGAGCCACCGGTGGGCACAAGAACAAAAATGCTTTTAAAAGTCTCCTAAAATGATTTTACATTTGTGGTTTTTTTCTTCTTCTTTGAAGAGCCTCCAGCAGAAAGGAAAGGTCACTCTTTTGTACACTGCAGCAATTCCTGCAGACAATTGCCCCTGCAGCTGTCTCTACCATTTCACAAAGTGCACTCCACTAATTGCATCAGTGTTACATCTAATGGAAGCAGAAGCAGTGTGTGTGCATTAACAGAGGACCTACCTTAGTCATTATAACACAAAAAGCTCTCTGCACCTGGTGACAAACAATAAGGCAATAATGAGGCAGAATGTGTGATGATTCCACAAAATAACAAGCAAAGCTTGAAATGCAAATATGTTCTTGAGAGACTAAATATCACAGCCTCTTTTTAGAAAACTAACCATAAAACTAGATGAAGGTTGTTAATGTCGCCCTTGCTCCACTTCACTGGTACCATTTTCTGGCAGGTCTTCTTTGCTTGCAAACATTCCTCCAGTAAGTTCTCTTGATTGGACATCTGCACTCCAGCATCCATGGTATCAAGAAGAAATTGTCAGACATACGAGCCAGTGACATCTACAGTAAATGCTTCTGTTTACAAGGAGCCAACATATATGACAGCTGCCAGATTATCTGCCGGGAAGCATAGAAGACTACACTTAAGTCCGCTGAACTAAAACACCTCCTGCCTATGCTTTCTGTCACGTACCTTTCTCTCAAAATCCGCCATTTTCTTGTGTGACTTTTCCAACAGGAGTTTGTGATGATCGTTGTGTTTGGTTTGGAGTATATCATACGCATCTGGTCGGCAGGATGCTGCTGCCGCTACAGAGGATGGCAGGGCCGTCTGCGCTTCGCCAGGAAGCCCTTCTGTGTCATAGGTGAGTTTAACCTCTCCATCACTCTGACCATTGCCTCTCACTGATGGAGAATACTTACTCTCTTTGAACTCAGGCCAACAGGAAGCTGTAATGCCTACGGTTTGCTGGTGTCATTTTAGCTGTTGTCAGAGGTTTAAAAAGCAGAGAGGAGGCAAAATGTTATTCTTTCCTATGTTTAGACTTGGATCTTTTGGCATTGAACTTACAGAAGTATGATATCGAGGGATAAGAGGCACGGTTTCTGCTGCTTCTCCTGCCTGGCCCTGGTTGCCGATTGCAAGGCTGAGGGAATAAAAGGAAAGCAAAAGGGGGGACATCAAGGACAAAAATTAAGAAAAAGAGTTAAAGTGAAGTGAACTTTGAAAGAGAGTAAAAATATTTAGGATAGAATGGCTTTTTAAAAAATAAAGCAAGTGGTTCTCTGTGGCTTTCTGGGAAGAGGGGTTGTTTCAGGCTTTTTTTTAAACTAAATTTTGTAGTTGATAATAACATTATGTTTTCATGTAAAATTGTCTCTTCCATGTTCAAAAATAAAAGCAAGATTTTAGGAGGTTTTATTGTGAACAAAAAAATCACTGCTGCAGAAAGCATTTTCATATGTAAAAGACTTTGACCCAAACTGACATTTTCTAGAAAGCCTGGCATCAATAAATAAATAAAAATATTCTTGGAATGAAAAAGCAACAACAAAAAACATTTTGGGAAAAGTAGAGTTGATTTTGAAGGCCTTGTAAAAATCAATTTAAAATCTGAAAAATAACAAATGAAGCTCAAAGACAATAGTGATGATGAATATGGAATTTATTTTTTGGAAAAAAGCTCAAGTAAAAATCTTTCTTCTCAAATTCTTCAGTGATGGAGAATCATCAAGAAACATGTATTTTTATTAAGTAAATATAACATCTGGGTATCATAGACAAGATGTGTGTATGATACCCTTTTTTAAAATACATTTTTGAGAAACCTTTTGTAGTATTAGCTGTGTTGAGCTTCCTTATTTGAATTGTTTGTTGCATCTGCTGTTTTACCTAATACAAATAAACCTCATTAGAATTGAGTTTAAATAAGTGCCACTGCACTGTAACATACAGTAATGTCTACAGTTTAAAGCAAACACACATATTAAAATAAAGTGCTAATGAAAAAACTGAGCAAACTAATGCATCTATTTAGTGACAAAACACAGAAAATGAATAGAATAGAATAGAAATACCTTTATTTTTCAACATGGGGTAATTCAGGTCAAACAGCAGCACATTATGTGCTCTATGTAAACCCAAAAGGGCAGTAAACTCTGTGCAGATCTGTGTTCCCCTCCACACATGTATTTTTCAAGCTGCTTCTAAAAGCTGTGTAAGAGTTTTACTTGGCATGTCTCTGAGACGGGACGCGGCGCAGTGGAGGGACGAAAAGAGACAAAGTGACAGGAGCTGATTGTTGCAGTGGTTCTCTGTGGGTTCCATGTTATGTATTTATTACGTGTGGTTTCTGTGTGAACTTCCGCTGAGTCATGTCTGTGTACGTCTGTCTGCCTGCCTGAGACCTTGTTTGTGCATCTGATTGTCACAGTTTGCAGAACATTTTACAACAGTGCCAGAGCATGAGAAACTTTATTATGCTCTGTGCCGTCCTGTCTGTGCCAGCAGCAGAACTATCTGATGACATTATGACTTACAGCATCAAACGAGTCAAAGTTATTGTATTGTGGATGCCAGCAGTAGAGTATAATCTCTTGTAATGAGAATATTGCACCAATCAGACCAATGAAAAATGAATACATAGAAAGTGTTTTTATTTTATTTCTTTAGAATCTCTTTTCTTTTTCTGTGTTTTACCTTTTCTTCCACCTGGCTTCTCCAGACATCATAGTGCTGATAGCGTCAGTGGCAGTGGTGTCGTCGGCAGGCAGCCAAACCAACATGTTTGCCACCTCAGTCCTGCGGAGCTTGCGCTTCCTGCAGATTCTTCGGATGGTTCGGATGGACCGAAGAGGCGGGACCTGGAAGCTGCTGGGATCTGTGGTGTACGCTCATAGTAAGGTCAGCAGAAACAAAACACACCGAGAATCACACTGAATGGAGTGAATCGATCAAATTCTAAGATGTAAAGCACTTTGAACTTACTTGTTGCTGAAATCTGCTATACAAATGGACTTAATTGATTGATGTTACTCACTGAAGCTCCTAAATACTAGTTGTTCCACTTGGTAACTTTTATTTTCTTGTTTTCTCCTAACCCACTTCAATTTTGGAGTCATTCAAGAATACACATTTTATAATATACACTTTTTTTTTACTCACTGTGATCCTTCTGCCTTCACCTCCAACAGCCCACACAAACCTTTTCTCTTTTACTTCTGCCTGACATATTTGTGTAGAAACCACAGCAGGTCATCTCTGCTTTTCTTCGCTTCTTTCAAAGCTGCACATTCAGATAGACTCCTCCTGGTAAAATGTTTCACACTACACAAACAGGTTGAGGTTCAGTACAAGATGACGACTCGTCTTACAAAAAGTCTTCGATTCTGCTCCTGCATCTGACTGTGGGCAAGCTTTCGGCCACAAAATTTGTTTCGAGTGGATCTTAGAGGAGAAAACACAACTCATAAAAGGATTACATGGCTGCTTTTATGTCCCATTGTTATCGCAATAAGATGTTGCCACATGCACATTTACTTTTTTAGCTTTTAGCTGCCAATGAAGTAGCAGTTTTAAATGATGTGAGATTAGCAAAGTGTTGGTTGGTGCTAGTAAATGTCATAGTGCCAGACCATTTACAAAATCTGCAGAAGTTAAAGGAAATCCTTATTAACAAAAATCCATAAATTAAACTTTAAGACAGATTTTTGTAAATCTTTGCCTTGCCAATACTAATTTTTAGCTGATTCATGTTTTTTTTTTAAAAATAACTGGAATTATCAACACTGATTTATTTTTCTAGCCTTCCTGTAGTGAGGAGTCATTAGGAATATATCAAGAGCTTAGGCAACATGACTTTGTTAGTGTGAGAGCAGTCACTGTAAAAGCGGGTTTTGCTAAGACAAAATAACAAACTTGGGATTATAAACTTGCTTCTAAGATTTTTAATTAGCAATTAGCGGTGGTAGTGTAGCAAGCAATACAAAAAAAGTCATGACATTTATTTCTTGCAGCAGACTCTTATCTTAACACTGCCAACATTTTGAAAGCCAGCACATTTCCCGACAAACAGGTCTACAGCTATAAAGGATCAAATGGAGCAACTTTGAAAATGCTTGCTCACTCTCACAGCTTGAACAGTTCAGACATGACTTGGACTTAATAAAAAATGACACCTCTGGTGTCCAATCCTTAGAAAATAATTGTAAAAGTGAGGGAACGGATGATTTCTTTCATAAAAGATCTGAATTTAATTCTGTTATTTAGCCACAGTTAAATCGGATTGTTTCCTTTGATTTCCTTCCTGCAGGAGCTGGTAACCGCCTGGTACATCGGCTTCCTGGTTTTGATCTTCTCTTCGTTCCTCGTCTACCTTGTGGAGAACAAGTTCAACAAAGAGTTTGCCACCTATGCTGACGCATTGTGGTGGGGCACGGTAAGATTTGAGGAATTAGCTATAAATGTCAGTGTTCAAAAAAGTAGTAGTAAAAAAAAAAAATGCCATCATCCTGAAAATTTCTAGGCATCAGCCCAATATATCAGTTGAATGTCTTGGAGCAGTGAAATTCACCTAATAATGTAGTTTCTCTGTAGTTTTACTACTTTGAATGCTTAAAATGTCTCTCTTTTTTCTTATTTAATGTGTCTGTGAGAAAACTTAGCAAAAAACGGTCATTTTTAAAGCGTTTTCATTTAAACACTTTCAAATTATGTATAATATTTTGCATTTATAAAGTGACACACCACATGAATGTTCTTTCAAACCGATAACGATTTTTTGCCACAGATCACCCTAACAACCATCGGCTATGGAGACAAGACACCAAAGACATGGACAGGACGGATGCTGTCCGCAGGGTTCGCACTCCTGGGTATTTCCTTCTTTGCCTTGCCTGCTGTAAGTATTTTCCCTCTCTGTGTTTTTTTTAAATATGGTATTTATTTCATGGACTTGGTGCCAATAAGAACAACAAGACTGCGAAAGGACTGTGACTGTGTTGCATTTTGGGTAACCTTCAGTAACGGTAAAAAATATAGTATATGTACTTTATGTCCTATTATTTTACGTATTTTGGATGCATCTGTGGTTCTGTGTGTACCAAATTTGAAACATGTAAGCTTCTTTGTTTATTAATGATTTGTACACGTAAGGTTAAGTCATCAATGCAGTAAAATGGCAAAACTGACTGAGATGTCTTACTTTATTCCGCAAATGAAGTGAATGTGTCTGTATTTTGATTTATTTTGAGGAAAATACTGAAAGCAATGTGTATATGAGAGAGAACCAACTGATGCATGTCTCATCAGGGTATTCTGGGCTCAGGCTTTGCCCTGAAGGTTCAGGAGCAGCACAGACAAAAGCACTTTGAGAAGAGGAGGAACCCTGCCGCCTACCTCATCCAGGTAAAGTTGGAATTTCTTAGGGACCCTTTTCCTGAACCTTTTCTTTAAAATCTCATAAGTGGTCACAAAGCCTTTTCATTACCATGTACAGCACAAGAACTGAACCAGGAGTGGAACTGGTTTGACTTAAGAGGGGCAAAAGTTTACATTGTTGTGCAAAAGTATTCGCACTACATTCCATCGTGTTACAACCATTATACTTCAGCGTATTTATTGGGATTTAATTTGCTAGGCCATAGGTGTCAAAATCCAGTCTTTATGGGGCAGTGCCCTACAACTTTCAGATGTGTCTCTGATTCAGAATACCTGAATCACATAAGTAACACCAGACTGAGAAAGTAACTTTGATTCATCTGTGATTCTTGTGGAAAACCAAGGACTCCGGTCTGACACTACGTTATGGCCCAAGGCAAAGTAGACAATAGATCCCAATACACTACACTGCAGTGTATGGTTGTAATAACAAGACAATAAAAAATTTTTTAATAATAATAAAAAACAATAATAATAATTTTGAAGGGCATTGTAAGTTATTCTCTGAATATCAATGAATGTGATTTTAAACATGTTTATATTCTCATCCTCCAGTTTCTCTTTTTCCATTCTAGACCTTTTTGGACAGTAAATCTCATTCTCTCTAGCCGCCTCCATCTTCACCGAGGGTTAGCTTCTAAAATCTGTCTTTTTACACAGGTTCTTCCAAAAATGCACCAATCTTCTTCCCTTTACTTCTTCCTGTCCTCTTCACATTTCTCCTCATGCTTTCTTTTCTTCTTTGCTCTCCTCTTTTGCTCATACGTTGTCTCTTCATCTTGTGCATCTCACTGTTATACCAGGCTGCGTGGCGTTATTACTCCACTGACAGGCCCTATCTGGAAGCCACGTGGCGGCACTATGAGAGCCTCCTGCCAATCAACAGGCATGTATTCATGCCTGACCTGCATCCGGGGCCAGATGTGTGACACATCTGAGTATTTTGTTCTTTTTTTAAATTTTTTATTTTTTTTTGCTTTTTCACTAATCATCTGTCTTCAGTAGTTTTATCATTGTCCTGATCTATTTTGCACTCTTCTTCATGGTACCCTCTTTGATCCTGATTTACTTGTTTGGTTTTTGCTTTGCATTTACCTCGATTTTTGGGTGGGGGGGTGTTTTCTGTTTGTGTTCTGCATGCAGTGTGTTTGGCGTAGTTATGCAGCCGATGAGAACTCGGTTTCCGTTGCTACCTGGAAGCCTCACTTGAAGGCGTTGCATACCTGCAGCCCTACAAAGTAGGTACAACTGTGACAGCTGATGTCTGTATTTGGTGTTTTTGTCGCACTCTCTCTTGGATTCCTGATTTAAGAAGAATTACTTTTGTTGCTGTTGAACTATCTTATATACTTCCCTTTTCAGATTTATCATGCATCCGCCATAATTATTGATCCTCCATCTATATTTTATTGCTGTAGCATAAATTTAAACTTGCATCCAAAAGTCAATTTGAATGCTAATAGCTCAAGCAAAAATCCCTTTTCACCACTACTGCACCAATCAATCTTTGAATTTGAGGTTCTTCAACTCTCTTAAAATAACATGGCATAAGGTACAGTCTTCCTGTGTCTGTTGCTCACAAGACCAAAATAGTTAACAAAAACAGGAGATTGTTATTAACAAGGAAAGAAGAATGCAAAGTGAATTCCGATACAAAATGAAGAAGCTGTAGAGGATTTTAAAGTAGTAGTCTCCTACACTGCTACGACAAGTTTGAGCCTGGAGTTGTTTTAGGATATCATAAATTGATTGATTCTGTCTGGCTCAGCATCTGAAATCCCTGGGTGAATGTTAATCTCCATTCCTCCATTGTTCAGGGAGTTGTCTGCTGTGGTTAAGATATTCAATGCTCGTAGCCTTTCTACAGAACCTCATTTTAAAAATAGAAGATTTATTGGATATCTCTGCTCTCTTATCAATTCTGGTCTGTCTCATGTAATGGTGTCAATAAAAAGATGTTTGAAAAACCTTAAAGCAAAAAATAAGAACATATTTTATGACTTTAATGTCTCAAAAAAGAAATGCCCATTTATTATTCAGATGTGTCTCTTCACCCAAATGTTTCACTGACTTTTTCCAGTAAAACTATTGCTGGAGCCTGGAAATACTGAGCAACCATCCAAACATTATAAAATGGGCATTTGTAAAGACATGAGTAAAAAAAAAGAAAAGAAGAAGCATTGACTAGTGAAAAAAACACAACTTTCTCCTTCTGGAAGAATATTTTTGTTTCCTTTTCCCATTTGCATGCTGCAGTGGTTAGTGTGTGTTTTGCTATTTTTTTCTTTCTGAGATGCATGCCAGTAATTAGTGTATTGGCTTCTGTAAAAGATGAGCACTTGCAAAGGCTCCCGTTGCTGGAACAGTGCCTCAGCAAAAACTTTTGTATCTTGCTGATTCTAAGAAACACATTGGTGTTTTTGCAAGTTTTAGCTTTCTACTAATAAATCTTGAGTGCAATAGTTTTGCCCTGCACCACAGCTCTAGACACCTGCTGGTTTCAATGCATCATATCAATTGTTACAGAAAAGTATTGTGCTTCTAAAAATGTGTTGAATTGCATAATCTGTCTACATCCAGTAAGTCATGTTGACTAGAAAAGTACAAGCTGAGCTCCCCACAAATATAAAGCACCATCAAAAGTAGCCTTAGCCACCTTTTTAGGGTTCCGTGCTTCATCAATAGACTCAATATGTGGGCTAAATTCTTAAGAACCATTAGAAAAAAAGTAAAGTATTACTTACTATTTTAATACTTTAAAGTAAGTATTATAAAGTATGAAGTTAGTTTGTAATTAGATCTCCACCTAAGCCCGACTACCATAGACTTTTTTTTTTGAACATGTCAAAAAAGGTGCCACAAAAATAAAACAACAGTTGATAGTTTCTCACAGTGCTGAAGTTCAGTAAATAATATTAATTTTTGTTTCCAGACATGAGTGTTCTGAAAGATTTTCATTATGTGTTAAAATAAATTGTTACCAATTGCTGAATTCAGTTCATATTTCATTAATTCATAATACAGCATCATTAGCTGTAACTACAGGTTCTTCCATTAGGCTAAAATATGCAAAAGCACCATTTTTCTTTCTTTTATGCTTTGTTATTATTGTTATTATCATCATTATTATTGGAATTATTAATAGATAATTAGGAAAATATGTTAGAGAAGCCATGCATAAAATGTTTTAACATATTTTTTTTCTCTTTTTCTCATCTGTCAACTCCAGGAAGGATCAGGGAGAGTCCACCACCAGGTTTGTACCTTTTTCACTGCAGATCCACTGCTAGTTGGTGTTAGAAATGTGATTTCAGGACCAAGGATGATTTTGTGTAGTGGGCTACTACCCCAGCACTTAGTCATTACTGCCATTTATTTTTAGCAATCAGAATAAAAAAGATGCTGCCATTATTTGCGACAACTCAATCAATGCATTCAGCTGCAAACAAGGCGGGATTCTTCTGCCGTTATATTGATTGTATTTTTTAACTCGGATGAAATTCACCCTTGGAACCAAGCCCTGCAAAGTCCTGCAGTTATGTTATTCAAGAATAAGGAACGCTTTAAGTTTTGCAATTACTGATTTACTATTTAAGTACACTGCTGATATGGAAGCACATTGTCATTATATTACTAACTTAATCAATGCCATTGTTTGTATCTTCTTTTTTCCTGATTTGGTCAAAGTTTTAGCCATTTTTTAGCTTGTACCTAACTTTATTTCCTCTTGTAATTTTTTATTATCAAGCAGTTCAGATGGGGGGGGAATATGAACTTCAAATTTTACCGTAAAATTTTGTGGTATTTATTACAAAAAGCAGCAATGAGTAGCAATAAAAAGTATTACAAACATGTCAATGCACAGAGTGCAGAGTCTTACAAACTGAACAATGATTATGATGTGTCACTTGATCACATTAATTATATTAATTGGAGCCAACTGTGCTGTTAAACAGTACTCATTATATTCAGTCATACTTTAACTCACAGTCATTATTTATTAACACTTTCATTGAACTGACAGTGGAAAAATTATATTTCTAGTAGCACTATTAGTCTGTCGGATTGACAAATGTCAACAAAAAACCTATTGCTGTAATCATTTATTGCAGGATGACCCATTGTTTTTAATTATTATCACTGGGAAACAAAAATCCTGCTGACAGTGCACAATTTACTGTTTCCCCTCCCCATCAAAGAGAAATGATGTGCTATAAAACTCTAATATCATCCAGAAGATGAGAAAATACTCTGTACAAGTGATTAAATATACTCAGGAGATGTAACTCTCTGTGTTTGTGAATGACTCATTCAGCACATCACACAGTTCATTTTGACAAGTGCAGCTCGAAAGGAAACTAAAAAAAGCTGGTTTTGATATTTTGAAAACATAATTAGCTGTCATAATAAAAAAAATGTAAAATCCCTCCTTTTGTCTTCATAAACAGTGAAAAGATTTATACAATTAGGACATTATTCTACCTTCATGCTGGTAGAATAATGTCTTTTACAGAGATTAACGGTAAAAATGCAAAGGCATCATATTTAGATAAGATAAGATAAGACAAGATAAGATAATTTTATTAGTCTCCCATAGGAGAAATTTATGTTGGAAGCAAGATCTTGGACTTCCAACCAAATATTCTTAGTTGTTCTGCATTCTGTGACCTTGTGCAGCAATCATACATTGGAAGATGTCACAAAATTGATCTAATTCGGTGCAGAATTGCTTTCAATGATATATTATCGTCATATAAAAACTATTTTTGCTTAGATGAAAACTCCCTTTTTCACACGAAGGTTTGGAGAATTTCATTGATCTCTTTGCAGTAAAAGGAGAGAAAAAACACTTTCAGCCAGGCTGTTAACTGCATTGACACAACAAAGTTGATCTAATCAGAGCAGCTAAAGGCAGAGGGTAATGATATTTTAGTCCACTAAAAGCTGTTTTTACTCAGGCGTTCAATGACTCATTGTTGCTTCTGTTTGTTTAGTGCTTCGTCTCAAAAACAATAACGCCAAAAACATATTTTTTTTGTTTGATTTGGGACAACAAAAAAAACCTACCCAAACACATACAAACATATTTGTCTTTTTCTCAGCGATTACTTGCTTCAGGTAGCCTTTAATTTTTTATGAGCTATTCTTCTTTGTTTGTCTGTATTTATATAGCACATTTATCTAAAGGGTATGTATTAATGGTGTTGATGCATTTCCAGAATCATTATGGGAGGATAGCGATTAGGGCAGCAAGGTCAGTGTGATGTAATACGTTGTGTTTGCAGTTATGAAACAGAGTAAATGTTTGTTTGTGAAGAACCACAGCATCACAGATGCCATCGTATTTGTTGTTCATAATGTGAAAATCATTGAATAGGTAGATTAAATAGCTTGAATTGCACCCTGTGCACAATATGTTGAAGCATTGGCATGAATAAGTCCAGGAGAGATCAAGAAACCTCTGCACACAGAGGACTGCATCTGTATTACTTTATCCATAAAATAAATCCATAGAATATTATGTGTTTAGGAGCAAAATGCAGCATAGGCAAGACATAAATGACAATGAAACAAGCAAATAGAGATTCACAAGACTCTGCAAAAATGTTTCTGGCCTCATGCTGTGATTCAAGCACTTGTTGCCATGGCCTGCTGGAATTCACATGGTTAAAGGAGTGATATCGACATGAAGCGCATGAGTCACCAAATTGCAGCCTTTTTTGGACGGTTCTGCAGTAGATGTTAATTTTCCTCCACTAAGCCCCTGTTCTGCTCCCTCTAAATGCCAGCGCTCGGGAAGCCGAAACATCAGCGCTGACTCTGCTGTTACGTTATATACGTTCTTGGTGGGGGCTTTTGTCATAAAGGCAATTTATTTCTGTAATTTAATTCAGAAACGGAAACATGTGCGATATGGATTTATTGCAGACAGAGAAATGCATTTCAAGTGGTTTTCTGTTTACGTAGTTGATTAGGGTTAATGAAAATCAGAATTGTGCTCAGGGCTCTCCAACTATCTCCAACTAAACATTGGGTTTCTATACTGTGTTAGCGGTAAGTTATAGTCATAATGAACCAAAATTAACACTTGTAGTATATAACTCTCTGATTTATGGATTTATATAACTCGAATCTCACTTTTCTGACAGTGGAAATGGTAAAGAGGTTGAAAGTCATTTTTCACACCTTAAAAACCTATCAAGTAACAAATCATCATGTGTCTATCTCTCCTTGGTTTCTAGTAAAATTCATAGTAATAAGCAGAAGCTACTGAGGAGTTATACCACTCGGAAACATAGGTACACGGCATCTCTGCTCCCATGTTCCATGATGTGTTGTTTTTTTGGGAATGCTGACTAATTTTTGGTGCATGGGTGTCCTTTGGAGGCTGCTCAGCCTCAGATAGGCCAGAGCAAGCTAGTGCTGCGGGAAAACATGAGTGGCTCTTAAAATAATAATTAGCCTTTCTTTGATATGTGCCTGAGTGATGTGCTACTTTGCTTGATTATATTCAGAAAAATTGCTGAAGAATTGTACTGGGTTGCAGTTTCAGGTGCAAATTTTGCAAATTAATCAACATTTATGTGCTTTTTCTTGAGTGAAATGTTCTTGCTTTTTCTGGTATCGTTTTTTTCTTTCTTCTCTCACTTCTCTAAATTGAACTTACTCACTACTTCACTTGCTGGTTTTTTTTATATAGGTATTCACATTTTATTGTCATCAAATCCAATGAAAAAGATCACAAGTCACCAACTGCAAAATTTGCCTCTGAAACCAAGCTTGAATAAAACTAATGGGAACAACTATGCATTACTCTACAACCAAAAGTATTCTTTCTAACTTTTATAACTTTTTTTATGGTACTATTTGGATAATTTTGCAGAAACAAAGCACCGATCTTTTAAATTAATTTGCTGACAATATGTTTATTTTATTCCTGAAAGCAAAATTACCATGTTTAATGTGTTGAACTTAGCCAATTTAAATAAATCCTGCCTGAGTTTGTTGCTCTGCTCATGCTGTTGCATGTTGCTATTCTGCATTAAGCACACTCAAACATTCCCTAACCTCACCTCACTGCCCAGCTTTCATGTTTACAAAATATATGAAAGTTTCATTACTTTCATATATTGTATGAAACATATGAAAAATAGAGAGAGACAGACATTTCCAATATCACAACCACCACCATAAATGTGTTTTAATCGTTTATGGAGTGCACCAACACAAAGCATCATGAAATGGTAATATTGTTTAATTATGTAGAGATTTGGGAGTATGTTATATATATAGTACGCTCTACTTTTCTAAAATCTAAATTCAGCAATGGAGATACTTTGCTTTCCTTTGTCCACTGTCATGTCTTGCTAACTAATTCATTCAAAACAAATAAATACTTTAATATCATCACTGCACATCTGATACATCACCCCAAAGTAGAGCTAGCATTTTATATACAGGACCTCCATCAATATGCATGTTTGTCTTTTCTTCCTGCCCTCCAGTTATTTACTCTTATCTCAGAAAAAGCTCTAAATGACATAAATACTACATAAATAGGCAAAACTTTACCAAAAGTTGAGTCAGATTTCTGTCACTGAGCTGAAGCTTAAATTATTAATCAATGTCTTTCACTTCCAACATTACTGCCTTTTTCTCTTTGACACTCCAAAATGCCGCTGCACAACTCCTCATCCTCCAACTTCAGCCAAAAGTTAAGCTTCAAAGAGCGTGTGAGGATGGCAAGCCCCCGCGGTCAGAGCATCAAGAACCGCCAGACATCCTCTGTAAACGACCGGCGTTCTCCAGTGGCCGACAGTGGCACAGAGGGCACCAGTCCCGCCAAGGTTCAAAAGAGCTGGAGCTTCAACGACCGCACGCGCTTCAGACCTTCGCTCCGGCTCAAGAGCCAGTCCCGCTCCACCACTGACGGTCAGTGACACCACACACCCACCAAATCTTTCCCTCAGAGCTTTATAGGAATGGTCTTGGCTGAGTCGATCAGAAATTATAGAAGGATTCATGCTTCAAAAAAAATGTAAAGTAAAAACAGCAATAAATAAATAAATAAATAAAAACATCACACTTTAGAATGCTCTAGTATCTCCAGGTGTTGGTCTGGATAGATTTTCTCCTCTGATAAAATAGAACCATCATCTGAGAAATATTATTTATTTATTCAAGTTTTCTTTATATCACATTAAAATGTATTCCATTATCTGAAATATTAATTTTAGCAAAAAAAACAAAGACAAAACAGCAGAAATTTCTTTAGTTTTTGTTTAATAAGTAGGTTATCCGGGAAAATTTATGAATAGTTAGAATTTTATCTGCAGATGTTACATCCTTTAACAACTTGAGATTACATAAAGAAAAAGAAGCTTGGACCATACGTTTGTGTCAATAGCTGCCCAAGACAATGAAGTAATAGAGTGGTTCCAGGACAAGATAAGTTTTTTGTTATTTATTTGAAGATTTCTGTCTATGTAGTGATTGATACCAAAGGCGCCTTATAATTACACTGCTGTCACATTTCCTGGTTTTGTTTAATTATGCTTATCTTAGATTCAACTAAGAGTTAGTCAGTTAACAATTATGTTCTGATTTCTCTGGAAAAATTAAGAATTAAGTCTGTTTGATTTGTTCCCCTTGGTGAAGTCTATCAACTACAATTAGGTGTAGTTGATAGAAACTTCGTATCTAATCGCCTGCTTTCACTTTTAATGATTTCTTTTCATTGTCAAATGTTTCTGCCTGGTTACACTCGACACGTTCTACTTTGCAATATGGACCTCAGTTGGAAGGTCATTGACATCAGACCAGCTGTTTATTAGAAAAGTGTAAATAAACATACATTAAAATGTGGCAGTGCTGTGAAACCCTTTTACATAATCAGGTGTCAGACTTTTTAAGCTGTCATTACAGATGGCAGAAATCCAGTCATGGATTTAGTTTTTAATCCTAAAAATGTTTAAAATTCATTTAAATCTAAAAGCTTTCTCTTGTATGGTTTTTTTTTTTCTTTAAAGTATAAGCATGCAGTAAGAGAATGTGTCACTCCAAGTGTTGATTTCATCTGTTTCCCCACCCCATCCAACATAACTGCTGTATCAAACTAAGACAGACAGCTGAGGAGAGGAAAAACAGCTGTTTCTCTCTCACCCTTTCACCAGCTGTTGTTTGTTGGATAGCTGGATTGGTGGGGGTGTGGTTTCAATGACTATCTGGGCTGTTTGAGCCATACAGGTGGCTAAATGGAAACAAATTCCAGGTTAGTCAAAATCACGCTGATTAGGCCGTTCTCAGTGTCAAGATATTAAATATTTTCGTTTAGATGCGACCTAATTATAGACAAAACCAATATTCATGCGCTGTACTGTAAGTTGTTTGAGTTCACACACATGCTCTGTACTACTACAGTCCTTATATTTGAGTCTCCAGTCAAACTCATGACCCCTTGCTCAGTTCACCAGAACGTCGTAACTCAGAAGGCCCAGGAACAAGATCTGCTGTTGGCGATAAATCTTAAAGGCACACAGAGGCCTTTTTCTTTACAAGTAGTCCGTAGTTCCAGAAGCTTCAAATCAGTTCTTCCCTCTTCTCCTCTCCAGTCACTTTAAATCCTCCTGTCATCATTATGAGACACATAAAGAGGCACCAAAATGCTTTGTTCCTGGACCCAAAACCTACATACAAATCAGAATTAGAGACTTAATGAGGTAACTTCAGGTTCAGCTGCACAAGTAGTGAATCATAGCTGCTCGCTAAACTCTGCTGTCGTGTTCATTGGTTTCTTGCTCATCGTACAAATAAATGAACAGTCCTTCTCTTCTGCCTGTTTCATAAGCAGCAGACTCAACTGTGACGGCGGACGATGCCTTTGATGATAAGGGCTGCCACTGTGAGATCTCTGTGGAAGACTTGCTGCCCTCCGTCAAGACCGTCATCCGAGCTGTCAGGTTTGTCAAAAGAGATCAAGCTTTCTTTTTCCATCCAGCTAATGCTTTCCCATTTTTCTGAATGCAAACAAAGCCTGATTGCAGCACACTGCGGTCTAGCAGCTCCCCTTGATTGTCTGCACTCAAAAGACTAAAATGAACGGAAGTCATTCTTTTTTTAGTTTTCTTTTTTTGGACTGTATAGCCTCCATGGCATAGTTTATATGCAGGAAGTATAGTTATTACGGCCTTAAACAATGCAAACTTGTGCATGATTAGTAAAGACACAACAGTGCCTAGCAAATGTATTTGAAATTAGTTTCATAAATGTATTTCACAACATTGGAATGTTTCAAGGGGATTTTAGGTAACTTGAAAATGATATATTGGGTTTTTTTTTCTTTTGCAAATAGTTTTTAGAAGTTTGTAGAACCACCTTGACTGCAATAAAAGGCACACAGAATTGTCAGGGTTTTTTTTGTGTATGTTTCATTCATTCTTCTATGATTGAGTTTAAATGGGTAGAGATCATCTGCAACTATATTCAAGTCTTGTGACAAATTTACAAAAACAGTGGGTTTTTTAAAATTAAATTATTTTTGGCTTAACTATGCTTTGATATAACCATATAGCTCTGATGTAGTTCTGGCTGTATGTTTAGGGTTGTTGGAAATTGAACGTAGGTTCTTGAAGCCTCTAACAGGTTATCTTACTGGCATGCCCTGTCTTTGTTCCTATTCATCTTTCCATCAACTCTGGCCAACTTCTACAGAAGAAAGATCTACCTACGGCATGATACTGCCACAAACACTGTGGGTGGGTTTGTTCTGGGTCATATGCAATGTCAGCTTTCTTCCACATATAGTGTTTTTCATGCATACCAACAAATTTTGATCTTCTTCCACATGTCCCCTGAATGGTTTTGTGACAAACTGCAAACAGGACATTAATGGCTTTATTTCAGCAATGACATTATTTAAAATGACCAAATTTGTGGAGTTCAGGACTATTAGTTATCCTTTTGCTATTAGCTGACTCTGCGTCCTCCAGCGTTCCCTTGGAGCTCTTGACTGCTTCTCTGATAAATGTTCTCAAGATCACTTTAAAATATTACAAAAAACTCTTTACTGCTTAGAAACAAAGTACAGCAACACTTTTTTCTCATTTTTTTTTGTGTCCATTTGGGGGCTATGTTTGTCTTCAGTTGTCTTTGGGGTGGAGTCAGTGTGTAGCCAATGTATGAACCTTCAATATATTGGCTTTAGAATGCTTAGTAAAGACCGTTCTCAGTGTCAGGCTGCCCACTGTTACCATGTGCACACAAGTCATATCTTGCTGAGCGGTTCTGTTCACATTTTACATTTTCTTGGGCATTTTCCTTACTTAATGGACTGAACTTAACATGTCTCATTTAAAGGGAAAGATGAATTTTATTTTATAGCCTTGAGCTGTAGCAGCAGATTCTCCTGTCTGATTGGGTCAGAGCGCCCTCTTTTGACTGAAATTTGAAACTATCTCTGCTTTTTCTGCAGGATCATGAAGTTTCATGTAGCAAAGAAGAAGTTCAAGGAGACTCTGCGTCCATATGATGTCAAAGATGTGATTGAACAGTACTCTGCCGGTCACTTGGACATGCTGTGCCGCATTAAGAGTCTGCAAACCAGGTAGGAAGAATAACTGGCTGCACACTGCTGTAAGCTGCCAGGTGTCATTTCTGAGGCCTCTGAGCTGATGAATGTGTTTGTATGTGTATTTATGAGAAAACATATTGTGAATATGCATAAAGATAATGATGTGATCTATTTTCTTTATGCACACATGTACCTCTGTGTGTGTATATGTTTGCTTTCCTCACAGGCTGGACATGATAATTGGCCCACAGACCCTGTGCTCCCCAGCTAAGACCTTTTCCTCCCCGTCTTTGTCTGTGTTTTGCAGCCAGGGGAGGAAAAACTCCATCAGGGGGTCAGAAGTCCCCCATAGTCCTTCATTATTTTCCATCTCACATGGGTTTACCTCATATGACACTCAGTCAAATCATGCAACCAAATTAAAGTCTTTTATCAGCCAATCATAAGCAGAGATTAATTAATTAGTCAGCCAGAGATATGCGATCTGATCTATAGTTGCCATATCAGATAATGGAAAAAAAAAAATTCCCCCTATTTCTTAATTACGTCAAATTCCTTTAAATGCATTCCCTAGCAAAATGGACTGATTCACGGATTTTGTGATTGGAATTATATTGACCTGGAAAGACATGATCGGTGCATTTCCAGTTTTAAGTATTATGCATTAAAAGTAATTCCAGAATTTTCATTTACCTGTTTTAATGTTGTGAATAATGGTCTTTTGAGACATTGACAGACTAACCATTACGTAAAATGTGTTCAATTAAAGTAAAAATCTTCTCATGTAATATGTTTTAACCCAGTTTGACATAAGACTTTAATTTTAATTTTGGCTTTGAATTGACTGAGTTGGTAGGGGCAAGGAGATCTTTTCTTTTTTCTGTTTTCTGATCCACTGAACAAACACTAACGATGTAATTCCGCTTCTGCCTTTAGTTGGCGTGTGGTAATGTTTTGCATCAATTTAAACCATAGCTAATTGAAGCACATCAATAAAATGTATTTATGTGATGTGACATTACAAACTACACACACTCATGTTAATCAGAAAACATGAACCTCACAACAACTGGTGGAGGAAAACCGCATCTCTTCAGTCTAACTATTGGGATCCTTTGGGCTTCTTTGGTTTTCTCGGGCTTCTTTCGTTTTATTAGGTGCAGTTTCTATAATTGTAATGGAATTAAAATCATGTTACTTGTTAGATGAAAAGTGAAACAGAATTGCATTCTGTCAATACTTGAATGGAAGTTTTGGCTTCACCATCATCACATTTACATTTTTCTTTTCAAAAGTTTCATCTTTTGACAAAAAAGGGCAAAATTTAACTAAAAGTAAATACATGGAGAGGACTACTAACTAAATGGACATTGCATTATTATTGTCTCAACCCCTTTCTGGAGTTTTCTACTGCTCCTAATAGCCTCTGTTATTCTCTTTTCCCAACATTTCTTTCTTCTGGGCTTTGGGTTACATTTAATTTTCCTGATAATTTTTCTTTCTGACAAATTTTTTTGTTTTGCTTGTTTTTGTGTGTGTCTTATGTTCATCCAGGGTGGATCAAATCCTCGGGAAGGGACAGGTCCCTCTGGATAAGAAGATACGAGAGAAGTTGCTGTCTGATGGAGATATGTTGGAGGACATGAGCATGCTGGGTCGTGTCTGTAAGGTGGAGAGACAGGTGTGTGAATCTTTGATGATCAACATATTGCCTTACAGTGAACTCCAGTGAGATGTTAATAGCAGTGCATCTCTGTAAAAACAGAAAGTTCATTTAATTTAGTTATCTGGTTCAGAAGTGATTTTTTTTTAACCTTCAATGCTGTCACCATTTCTTTTTCTACACAGGTTCAGTCAATTGAGTCAAAGTTGGACTCTCTGTTGGACATTTATCGTCAGGTTTTGCGTAAAGGCTCCTCTTCAGCTCTCACTCTCTCTTCGCTACCCCTGTTTGAGCTGGAGCAGACCTCTGACTACAACTCTTCAGTCTTTAGTAAGGACCTCTCCAGCTCCACTCAGGTCAGCTGCGGTGGAGCGCTTCCCCCGAGTGGCTACACCACTCGCTCATCAACCAACTCCCAGCTCTCCCAGGGAGGGCTTCACCTCATTCTAGCACCTCAGAACGAACTCAACCTTAATCTCCACCCCTCATCGTCCACACCTCCCTCGGGCCTCGCATCTTCCCCTTTTAGCCCCTCGCCACTGCCTCATTATCATCCTCATCTACAACATCATAAACAGGTTCAGGCCACATCACCTGAAAGTGGCACTGACGAAGCTGTGGGGAGCTCCCCTACTGTCCTCACCCCGAACAGTACCAGCAGTTCTGGGGGCCGAGGAGTAAGAGATGAAGGCTTTCCTCTTTTGGCAAGGCTTCCGCCGCCACCTTCCAGACAAACTGTTAGCCCTGGCAAACTGATCCAAGCAACCTCTAGAGAGACTTCTCCTGAAATTAAGAGCTTCTGCAGAGGTCTGCATAGCCACACAGAAGACAGTAATTTTGGGAAAGACCTTGGACTTGAGTTTAGATTGAGCACATTAGGGCAGCAGTTACAAGGGAACACTAATGGTACTGGCAGGCTTAACTCAAAGGAAGAAGGCTCCTGGAGGAGGCATATGAGTCTCGAGCTGGAGCCACTTATGCCATCAGCACCAGGTTGTTGCTCGAGGCCCATCCATATGGACCAGGGAATGGGCAAATCCATGTCAGTGCAGGACCTGGTTCAGGTAGGTCCTGTTCATGATGCACACCAAAGCCACAGCCTCTCGTCTCCAAGCCCAAGTACAAGCAGTGACTCTCCAACAGGCTTCAACAGTTGTTGCCAAGACCTTGTCGGAGAGAGTGGTGGTACAAGAAGAGGATGTTGGGGTGAGGAGGACCTCTTTATCAGTGACAGGGACATGGAGGGGCAAGGGTTTGACTTTTTGTCACAGGGGACATCTGAGGCTCAATCATTTTCTTCTGAGCACCCAAGGACAGCAGATAGAGCGAGGGTAGGGACCCAGGGCTCTAACCGGAGCCTGGCTGGTGGTCCATCATCGTCAGCCTCCACTGGCAACGTCGAACTGCTGAACATGCCACACGTACGGCTAAAATAGACCCACAAAACATTTGGAAGAAACACAAATCTCACCTCAGAGACAATTTTTATCCTTTTTTGGAGGTGAGATTGATGGATGGGTGGGAATTTTACATGGGTTCTTGTCTTCTTTTGTTTATTTTTATCTTGGTTCTCTTGATAAGATTCCGTTTTTGTTTTTGTTTTTCATACAGGCTAATCATGTTGGCATGAGTTACTCTGTGTTTCAATGTGTGTTTGATAGATCTGAGGTAAAAGATGAATGCCAGAAAAACGGAGAAAACAATTTTTGAATTAAATGAAGTAATGGCTGGGTCGATGTGCTATGTAGCATGAACTGCATGTTTTCAGTAAAGCACAGATAAGAAACTACACCTATAAGCATGACCACCCACCACTTTAATACTTTATTTGGAGTTAAAAAGCTTGTTGTGGTCCATGACAGCTGAGAAACGTGGACATTTTATTTTTTATAAATTCATATTCACTTTAGGAAGCCAGATCTCTGCAAGTAACTGATCTGACCTGTGTTCATTTGGAATACAGAAAATACATATTTCACAAAATCCTCACATTTTAGGCCTCTTTTTGCAGAAAGTTCATTGAACAATCAAGTTAATAAGTGTGCACAAATATGATAAAATGTTAGCTTTTTGTGATGATAAAAACTGAGACCATAAAAAAAAAAGTGCAGCTGAAAATTACAACATTTCTGCTTTTGAGTGAAAATCTAAAACATTTCCTGGTGCAAAAGGGTTGTAAACAAGAAATCTTCTCATGGTCTGACATTTCACATTTAAAGACTTTTTCAACTAAGAGCAGGCCTGCGTTATTGTTTTCTCAAGTTTGGCATGGATCAATAGCAACTAAGTATTTTTAATATTTCTCCTCTGACGTATTTATTTTTCAGTGGAATTAGTTGGGATATAAGTGAAAATACATTGGGACGCATTTTTGAAAAGATTCTTCATGGTCTAATTTTTTTACATCACAAGATGTAAAAAAATTACATCTTGCAAGATAATAAGTATGTGTTCACACATACAAAGGCGAACACATGCCTTTGTATGTGTTCACTGTACAATTTGTAATGAGCAACTACTTCAGTATCGCCAGAGCAAAAACTGAATAGTAGTAACCAGGCCTTCTTACATCAAAATGTAAGATCTGATTTTTTTTATAGGGATTTATTAGCTGTTTTTTTCTAAAAACCCGTCATGAATTATTTTGACAGAGAATTAATTCATGCAAAACACAGGAGCAGAACTACACAGACAATCTCCGTAACAGAAGAACACACAATCTAACTTCATGCTATACTGCCACTATAATTGTTAATGTCTGTCAATGTCTAAGCTCCATCCTTCATACATGCTTTTTCAAATGAGTGGGGGCACCTAGGACACTTGAAGTAATTATGCCTTGTCCATTTTACTTCAGCTCTGTGCAGCTCCTCATGATGACTTAAATGTCATCATTTCCTAAAGCTGCTGTGAAAATATACTGAAAGTATGATTTTAGGCATCAAATGCATCCGTATTTAATTAAAAAACATCTTTCAGATAACAGTTTCACTTTTTTCTTTTCTTTTTGTAGAACTGCAACCTTTGTTAAAACTACACCTTTATGGACAGGGAAAAGGAGCAGCTGCTTTTATGACCAGATAAATGTTACACAGTAAGGATGGTTCAGCAATGGAGTGAAACATTTGTTGAATGTCATTTTCTGGCTCACAACTTCTGTTAGAAAACATTTGACCTTTTTATTTCAGACACAAATACACTTTAGCTTTTTGCCATCTGCTTTAAACTAACTCTTGATGGAGGCTATTTTTGGCTTCTTGAACTGGACTTGAGATCCGAATGTGTATCTTGTTGATATTAACTTGAGGTTTCTTGAACTGCTGAGCAGTGAAAATACAACTTACCACTATTTTTCCGTTTCTGTTGCGTTGAGTAGTACAAGATGCAGTGACAAGGCCTTACTATTTTTAAAAGTTTTTACTAAAGCATCCAAAGCCTGGTTAGTTCATGATCACCTTGGGACATTTTGTAGATTTATATTAAATACTTTGAACCAGGATTAAAAAATACAATCTTATATCATTTTTAAGTAAGCAAAATTAAAAAAATGCGTGTGCGTATGAGAGTAGGAAGGACCATAGCTTTTTAGTCTCAGTTTAACAGAGCATTGCTTATGTCTGATTATACTTATCCTCTTAGCTGTAATATGGATTTAAGCAAGAACTTGAAAGGCAAAAACGTGTCATTACATGTGCTACCATTAAAGAAAAATGATCACCTCTTTGTAAAAAAAAAAATAAAAATTAGAAATGCAGCTGCATGATCTTATAGAAAAACCAAAGCCGCAATTATTACTTAAATGTTGTTTCTAATTTAAAGCACACATTATATTTTTCTACTTTTTAAGCATAGTAAAGAAAAGCTCACCAATATGACAGAAGAAAAATAAATGTGGAATGTTTCTCACATTTGCAATTGGGCAAAAATCAAATGTTAATTTGTTATACTATATTGTTAGAAATAAAGTAGAATATTTATTGTTTCAGTTTACGTTTTAATTTGGTCTTTCTAATTTTGATAGATTCCATTTTTTTCCATTTTTTTTTTTTTTTACTGTGGAATATAATGTTACTAGATTAAGGAGGCAGTTCAGTAAACAATGTCAGCTAAAGAAAAAACATCCAGTTCCGATATCTGTATGACTGATTGGTTTGACCCTGATTCAGATTTATCCTTTAAAGTTTTGGAAACAGGGAATAGGCATCAAGAAACTACAGCTTTCCACAAACCTACTATAGTTATTGGGCTCTCTGTTTTTTTTTTTTTTTTCCATTTTGCTTTCAACAGTTCCTAGTTTTACTAAGTAACTATTATATTAGAAAACGAATAAAAAAAGACTTGCAAGAATGGCTGTAAAATGTCAGCTTAACTGTAAAAATATGTAACTATTCCAAAAAATGTTACACTACTTAGTTATGATGCAGCTTTAAAAGTATGTTTTCAAAGTGAAGTGTAACATACAGTATGTATGAAATGGAAATGTGAGGTATGCTTCTTTGCACAGCACATTCTACCTTTAGTTAACAGCATAATCATTTTTTATTTTTTTTTTTTTACTGTTTGTGCGATCATAAGTTTGCTCTCATTAAAAACCAATTATTTTCCCATTGACGTTTAAATGTATTTTGCATGAGGCTTTCATGTTCAAATGGATCTTTAACTGAAAAAGATGACAAGTTTCTTAGAATCTTAAGTATTTTGGTTTTTAAAAAACTGGATCAAGAGCATCCAAACTTTTTTTTTTTTTTTAGGTCTACAAAATATTAATAAAATCCTGTATTCTGGTGCCTTGCTTTTGTGATACATTCGTGTTTATTTAGTTTTCCAGAAGGTGCATCTGATTTTTGACAAAAAGTTGCTGCACATTTCAGGTCCTCTATTTGTGGCTTAGTACTTTTTTTAAAAATAATTTTGCAAGTGGGCATAAAATGGGCAATTGCCATGTTAAGGTTTTGTCTTATTTTTTTATTTATTTAAATTATGTTCACATATTTACACATTAGTAATAACCTTGGTTAGTTTAAGGAAGCCTGTAATGTAATAACAATGCAAATGAACTCTTATTCTCAATCAAGAATAAAAGAAATTCTTCAAGAAGCCTTGTTTTGTTTTTCACTGCACCAAACACAGAGCGGTTTGACCTGACTTAACCCCACAAGTCCAAACATATCGTTTTTGATTTCAATATTTTGCAGAGCTACGTGGCTCTAATAACGTTGCCACGTCCCTCCAAAACCAATCAAGTAAATCAATGGTTAAATATATTTCAGTCTCAAGAAAGACTTGTAAAATAGTTTTAAAAATTATAAAGATGAATATGAATGAAAAATAAAAGTTGTTTAGTTGCATGCAAAATATGTCTTCCTCCACATTATTAGACATAAAATTTACATACATTGCATACAAAAAATGCTGCATGTAATGTTTTTTAACTGATTAATTCAAGCCAAACTTTTATTTAACTAGGTTAGTTCAGATTACCAAAATAATTTGAAAGGCTACCTAGGAAGGAAGACGTCTATACTGTATTGCAAAAGCTAGATTTACAGTTTGAACATGGACTGAGAGACAAATAGCTTAATTTTTGGAATCATGTATTGGTCTGATGAAACCTGATTTACACTTTAGGAGAAATACACATAAACTTCTAAATTTGAGGAAAATAAAAAACTGAAAAAATAGAAGGAATAGCTCATTATTTGGCAATATGCAAATTGGAAAAAATAGTTATCCTACTCTAAAGGTTTATTCTAATTTAATGTCTAACAGGGAGAAAGAATATACTGAGTCTGTTAATGGAGTGTATGTAAACATCAGGTTTTAACTGTATATGCAAAAACTAAATACATTAATAGTAATACAAAAAGCAGAAGAAATTATGTGATGTTTCAATAAAACCAGTTAAATTATTCTATTTTTTACAAATAAGATTTTTCAAACAATTATTTGATAAATCAGGCTTTGCAGAGTTAACAAAAACACAGGAAAGAAACATAGTTTTTAAATATAGTTTACTTTTACGAACATATTCTCACAAGTACCAGCATTTAAGGTGCACACACTTTACAGTAACGTGGATCAGAGCTACTTTGAGGAAGCTTATATCAGGCAGGATGTTTAGTTGAACTATGTTAGTTTCTTAAGCTGATTTCTCTGAGGTGCTATAAGCAAACATGCAAACAGCCTGTATATTTGTAGCTGCTGAGTTTAACAGTTTTAAAGCTTGAACATGGAACATTACTTGTACAGAGACCACAGAGAAGAACATCTCTACTGTATTACTACAGAGCATCTCTAGATAAACTAGCAGGATAAATTTAACAACAGCGCATCTTTGAACTGCAGTGCAAACCCGTAGTGATGTTCAAGCACGAAACAAGATACAATCAAATGTACGTATAACAGTTAGCTGTAACGTGTTAATCTCTAACTGAAACAAATTTTTTTTTCTTCGTCTGCTTTTGCGATGCATTGTGATAATGGACCAGACGTTTACTATGGTGTGCAAATGGAGCAAGATGTCTGCGGGTCTTCTGCCTCTCTGAACGTTTGGGGCAGCAGCCCAGCACAACGTTCATTTGGTCTTCTGTGCCTTCTGTGCAGATTTGGTGATTTTACCGCTTGTAGGGGCTTTCTTTTCCACACCTTTTATCACCCCCACCGCCACTGTTTGACGCATGTCTCGGACAGCAAAACGACCTGAGGCAAAAAAAGAAAAAAATCTCTGATTTAAACTTTATCTATTCACAGAAAGGTTAAAAAAAACAAACAAGATTTTAGATTAATTTTTTTGTGTAGGCAAGTATTTTTACTATATGAGGTGCAATCCCTTGTAAAAGTATTCATGCATCTTGGATGTTTTCATATTTTGCTTTCATATTGCTCTTGATTAATGTTAACCTGTGTATTTATTAGGTCATCCATGTCCTGCAATTGTGTGCCATTTGCAACATTTTCATGAGCAATGTTCATGGAGATGCTCAAAGTCAAGAATGTTATTCTATATCCTGAGACTGTTTGAGACCTTTCCACAACCCTGTCCCTGACCTGCCTTGACATGTTTATCAAGCCCTGTTAGGTTTGTGATTGTAACGTAGTGAGTAGTAGAGAACTTCACAGGGTATGAATACTTTTGTAAGGCACTGTACTGTAGCACTAGACAGACATATTGCAGGATGGGACACTCACCAAGCGGTGGGTACTCAGAGAAGCTCTCCACACACATGGGCTTGCCTGGGATCATATCCACAATGGCAGCATCTCCGGATTTGAGAAACTTCGGGTTATCCTCCAGCTTCTTTCCAGAGCGGCGGTCTATCTTTTCCTTCAGCTCTGCAAACTTGCAAGCGATATGTGCAGTGTGGCAGTCGAGCACAGGGGCATAGCCAGCACTGATTTGACCAGGGTGGTTCAGGATAATCACCTATGAAAAACGTAATAGCATTGTAAAATACTAAATTTGAAAAAAAAAACAAACAAGAGCTTGGCAACAAATAAAATAGATTAATAAAAAAATAAATAACAGCGGCCTATATTAGTCAACTCCTGGCCGTCCTTTTTTAAAGCCCTTTTACAAATTTTCTCAACTTTCAAGTTACTTTATAAATGAAAGATTTTGTCTCCAACTAATAAGTTACTAAAAGAGCGGGCTTGTACAAATCGATGGATAGTTACCATTTAACTACATTTGTCTCTGCGGTATTCCTTCAAGTAGAGCTAAAAGATGGACACCCAGTTTTCCAGCTTCTGGGTAATAATAATAATCACAGTCATTACTAGGGAACAGACCTGGGAGGTGAAGCCAGCTGCCTCTTGTGGTGGGTCGTTCCTGCTATCTCCAGCCACATTACCTCGGCGAATATCTTTCACAGAGACGTTCTTGACATTAAAGCCCACATTGTCTCCAGGTAGCGCCTCACTCAGGGCCTCATGGTGCATCTCCACTGACTTGACTTCAGTGGTCACATTGACAGGAGCAAAAGTCACCACCATACCAGGTTTCAGGATTCCTGTTTCTACTCGACCCACAGGCACAGTACCAATACCTGATGGAGAGGCAGAGAAGCAACCAGACGTTATGTGAACCCGGTGTCTAAATATAAGCTGAAAAGCTATTTTTAAACATGTGGAACAGACAAGGCCCATGGGAACTTACTCAAAACCTAATTTGTTTCTGCCCTCCTTTCCTAAACCACTTGACAAATTATGCTTTTATATTTTACAAAAATGTTCTTAAAAATCTAAATCACAAAACTGCAAGATCGATTCACCTCCAATTTTGTAAACGTCCTGCAGAGGCAGACGAAGAGGCTTGTCAGTGGGTCGGGTTGGAGGCTGGATGGCATCAAGAGCCTCCAGCAGAGTGGTGCCTGAGGCACTGCCATCTTTACGATTGATCTTCCAGCCCTTAAACCAGGTCATCTGTAAGAGATCATTGTTGCTTACATGTCAAAGCTGGGAAGAAAACAATAGCTTTTGGTGCTGAGTTTCCTTCAAATTTTACATGTGTCCCGGATCCAACACACCTGAATCAAATGGCTGAATTACCTCATCAATATGCAGTCAGGGTCTCTAGTCCTGTTAAATGATTTTGTCATGTGACTCGGGTGTGTTGAAGCAGAGACAAGTCTAAAAGTTGTAGGAGCTTGACAGCCGTGCTTTGCAACAGATGGAAAACATTCAAAAAGATCTGCATCTCTGATTCTACAAGCCTTTTTTCAGCATGTTAAACACCCATGTTGTTTTCAGTACGACTGAAAAAAGGTAGAATAAGTATAGCTTATAGTAAGAGTTTTTCCAGAAGACCTCCCGTCAAACTCACATTAGGACTGGGCTCCAACATGTTGTCTCCATTCCAGCCTGAGACGGGTACAAAAGCCACGGTGTCGGGATTGTACCCAATCTTCTTGATGTAAGTACTGACTTCCTTCACAATCTCTTCATAGCGCTTCTGGCTGTAGTTGGGCTCCGTTGAATCCATCTTGTTGACACCGACGATGAGCTGCTTCACTCCCAGAGTGTAGGCAAGTAAGGCATGCTCACGAGTCTGGCCGTTCTTTGAGATGCCAGCTTCAAACTCGCCCACGCCCGCGGCCACAATCAACACAGCACAGTCGGCCTGAAAGAGACGAAGAAATAAAAACTTCAGGGAGGAACTGAAAATGTACTTTATTTTTTTACTTATTTATTTTATTTCTACCTGAGATGTCCCAGTGATCATGTTCTTGATGAAGTCTCTGTGTCCCGGAGCGTCAATGATGGTGACATAATACTTGCTTGTCTCAAACTTCCAGAGAGAGATGTCAATGGTGATTCCACGTTCACGCTCTGCCTTGAGTTTGTCCAAAACCCAGGCATATTTAAAGGATCCCTTTCCCATCTAAGAATGGAGAGGAAAGATATGAATATGAGTGTTTTATTGGAATAATCTTTCCTTTTTATATCCTATATATACTATATCTAGGTACCAAACTGCTGCTGTTTTGTTCTCCTCAAATCCAGCAGCATTGACCAATGTTAATTGATGTTTTGCTTCTAAATTAATACAACAAAACCATTTGTATCACTTGGCTTCTGGACTCCAGATCACAGAATTATTTTTTTTTTTTTTACATTTCTTTTTCTTTTATGGAATAAAAGTCTAAAGAAAATAAAAAATCTGTGACAACTTCTTAGGCGTATCTAACTTTTTACATTATTAACACTGGTGATGGCAGCTAACAATTTTTGAATAAACAACAATCCACACTCTCACTTCATTTTGATTTTAATTATCTACTATTACAGAGTTAAGTTCAATGTCACAGTGAAATAAAACTGCTAGTCTATGTCAAGTCATCAAGTTTGTTTGTAAAGCACATTTCCTCAACAAGGCAGTTCAAAGTGCTTTACATAAAAACATAATGCAGTCGCCAATTATGAAACTGTTCACCAAGCAGTAAACTTTACATTTTATCAAATCCCATCAATATCATCAAGCAAACGCACGTCAATGTTGATCAATGTTCGACTTGATCAACATTGATCAACATTGATCAACATCATCAACATCAATCACTATTTTATGTTTGCTTAAAAAAGATGAAAATCAAGCCCAAAGTCGATTTTGAGCCTGAACTCGCTATTAAATTTTACGTTTTATGCTTCTGAAGGTTTAGGTCAAAATTAATGTAATAAAAAGCGTGTTGAGCTTCGTAACATAATTCGTTCACTTGCACATTGTTTGAAACATGTTCTATGGTTTCTAATCACTGAACTCAGATTTTCAGGCAACTAAAATTTCTGCATGAATCAGTGATACTGAAGCTACAGAAGACTAATTAGTTGCTTGTCACATGACCTTTGCCCTTAACACTTTGATCCACTTTTCTGATGCTTCAACCAGAAAACTCAAAATTAGCTTTGGATTATCCAGGCTTCACTGAAATGAGCCGTTGGAAAGTTACAATGCAGAAAATGCTAAAAAAAATATTCTATTTAAATGGTACCTCTGCAGCTTCCTTCTCAAACTTCTCAATCGTTCTTTTGTCAATGCCCCCACATTTGTAGATGAGGTGGCCTGTGGTGGTGGACTTCCCTGAGTCCACATGTCCTATAACCACAATGTTAATGTGGAGCTTCTCCTTCCCCATACTGGCTCAGACTAGAAGACGCTGAACAATAGAAACAAACAAAACATGTCAGAATCAACAACATGCAGCCCAGAAAGCATACAATCTCAACAGTAAGACGATGCTGATCGTAAACAACTAAACTTTCATTTCTACTCCACACTTTAGTTAATTAAATTGATCTGATCAAGCCAATGCCTCATCCCTCAATTTACGGTTAGACACACTGCAATGCAGATCTAGATATTGAACTTTTCCACACACTGTATCATTCTGTGCATCATTTACTTTAATTTAATTAAACAAGGAAAACCTGAAACGAAAACTCAACAGAAATTCCCCCATAGCCATTAAAGTAAGCAAAGTAAATAAATTACCCTTAAATATCAAATTTGATTCTTAACTTTACAGAATGGAATATTGCAAACAAGCTGCTATCTTACAACATTGCATATCGAAGAAAGTGATCAACTACATTTAATCACAATTTAATGATGTGCCACAAAACAAAACAAAAATAAAAAAATTCAGCTTTCATTTTTTTAAGAAAAATTCATAATCAACGCAGTTTATTTTTAAATCACTTTTGACACTACATATGTTACATTAATAATTACAAAATCACCCTACTATATGTAACCTCTAGGTAATTTGATTTCATATTTATCATTTTTTTCTATTTTCTTTTTCATTTAACATAAACCATTTTGCAGAAGTAAACTCATGTCTTTCTCATATTTTGGTACCTAACAATAAATTTTTATGTATTTTATTATAATAGTATGCAGACCTGTTCAATAAGTTAAAATATTATTCAAAAGCTAATTTATTTTAGAAACACAATTTACAAAGTGAAACACTACATAGGTTAATAGGCATAGGCTGATTTTTTAAATCCTTTCTTTTTGTTATTTTGATGATTTTCCACTTACAGGTAATTAGAACGCAACATTTAAGATCAGAATATTACATCAGACCGATAAAAAAACAATCTTTAATGCACACATGGAGGCTTCATAAAAAGTTAATTCAATACCTGCCTAAATTTTGCAAAGGTATTTTTAATTTTATACCTATTAAAAGCATTTGTCTGTTTTATTTATGGATGCAGACAGTGCCAAAAAGTTTCCTCCAGCAATATCAGTGATTGGTTAGGGGCCACTCAATTATTTATACATTTAAGTTTCTACTCTTGTGTAGAAGTTGAAAGCTTATTTATCCTATCTTGATAATGCACGATGCTTATGCCACCGTGTTTTACATGGATGGTAGGAACACCAAACATAGTGATGAAGGTTGATAAAGAAAATGTTGGCCTTTTATGACCAGTTTACCTTCTTCCACATGTTTGCTATGTCGTTAACTGTATGTCGCTTCTACCAAACTGTAAAAAGGACTTATTGTAGTTTTCAACAACATCTTTGTTTGGGCTACTTTCAAATAAAAGTCAGATTTTAACCAAGAGGTTAAAAGAAACCTCTTGGTTTCTTTTAAGGTTAAAGCTCTCCCTGCCAGGCCTGTCAGTTTAGGGGTGTACCCTTTTTTTGTCCATGTATCACTTTATTTTCCTTTAACAATTGCTGCTTTGAGGTGGTCAATAAGATACATTAAAGTGTGTGGTTTTACGGTGACAAAATGTACAAGTGGGTGTGAGTATTATTGTAAAATATTGTAACTAATTGTTATTTAGCTTTCTCAAGTTTTTTTTCCCCACTTGTTGATTTACTATGTAAGGATCAAACAAAGTAAAATGGAAATATATATGATGGATATACATAATGGGGTGTGCATGGGCATTTAGCGCACAATGTAGTAGCATACTACACGGGAGAGTTTAGAAAACAACGCGGAATACAGCTGGTTGTAGAAATAAATTTAACCTCCAGAACCTTTTTTTATTAAATGAAACAAAAAAAAAGTTGAAGTTTAATGGCGCCCACAAATTCATATGACGAGTCACTGTGGAACACGAATATATTTCACAAAAATACCTTAAATAGGTTTACATTAGGAATGTAAACGCACGAAATTTAAAACCATGCTACTAAATAATTATCTGGAGACATTACCTTACCGTTGGCTTACTTTTCTCCGATGTGATGAACTAAGCTAACAGTTAGCACACGATTTTTTTTTTTTTCAAAAGGCCTTTAGCGCTACTCCTAAAGGACGCATGCGCATTTCTGACTTTCATACTTGCTGGAACCAGAAAACATCAATTCAGTGTTTTTATCAACATGTCTGATGTAAAAAAATTAATAATAATAGTAGCAGGTTATGTATGTCCATATGCTGCATGATGATTCCTAATTTGAGATGGCAAAGCCATCTCAAATTATTCCACAGCTATTATTAATGGATAGATAGATAGATAAATAAAACAAAATAAAACAATGTTGGCTTCAAAACAGTGTGGATTTGATAGCATGGAGCGCAGTGCTGATGCAATACTGCAGAGGGTAGGGCGTTAAGGGATATTTGGGTCTGCATGTCTCAGCATCTTCCCAGACAGTTACACTGCACTGTTTATTCTAATGTGACAGCAGCATGATGGGCGAACAAGAAGCATCCCCGCACAACTCCCATTAAAAAATATTCTCAATTGAAACTGCGCCACTCAGGCCTAACCAGCCCTAGAACACCCCTTTGTACTTTTTATGGCATCAAATTACATCAGGCATCACAGACACTCCACATTCAGATGCAGACTTGCTATGGATATTCTCCTAACACGTCCCCGAAGTCAGCAGTCTTTAAAATGGAGCATGAAAAAAGCTGAATAAAATGTGCGTTGTTTGTACAGGAGTCGTTCAGGAAGCCATTACCAAACCTACCTTTGCCTGTAAGGTGTGCTCACTGGTTCACAGTAGGGATGAAACAGAAAATGCTGCCTTTTGTGCTGTCCTGGGACTGACGAAGACAAGGTACTGCTGTGGCGACTGCCGTCAAATGCGTCATTTACTGAAACTGCGAGGCTCAGCCACTAGATGGAGCCCTGCTGCCTCTCTGCACAATTAGGTGGCGAAAACGTACACTGCTTTCAGTAATAAATTACTTTCTTCATTTTGATTAATTGTTGGGCTTTTATATAACCTAATTAATGTGAGACATTTGTAAACTTAACTGATGCATTACTGTTACATCTAATTCGCCCCCTCTTCTAGATTTGAATGTCTTACGGTCTATGAAATCAATCAGAGATACTATCTGTTTTTATTTTTGCCTTCATAATTGTTAAATCCACCATGAATATTAACTATTGTCTTTTTTGATTTACAGGTGTCTTAATGCTGCTTATCACAATGAACTATAGATTTAGACATATCCCTTTATATAACGATTACAAACAATTCTCTGTGAAATTTAGTACAGATATTTTATGTTATATTAATTTTCGAGCCAACTCTGTCATCAGGAAGTTTGCAAATTTGGCCTCTGTCCAAAAAATTATCACTGATACACTGGACAAGAAGACTAAGTCACAAAAGGTAAAATTTTTTGTAGAGAGATTTATTCACGTGTAAAACTGCAAAGTTGTGCATAACACAAAACCACTTATGAAAGATATGCAGTATCTTGCGGCATAAAATCAGTAAACTCCTTAAGAGGGAAAATCTGCTCTGTTCTTTTTTAGTGGATTATTGCGTCTTCAGCTCAGCCTGTCCATGTGAACACCGATGTATACTCCTTAACCACCTCCACTTCTCCCCTAATGGAAATAGGGTTTGATCTAACCCTATTTCTTTCTATATCTACAATAATCGTAAGATGATTGTGACATAAAGCAGCCCATTAGTACTTTGTCCATCTCTGATACACCTAACAACTGCAGAGCCATCTGAGTATTTTTGCAGATGACAGACTCTAACATGTACCGAAAGTCTGAAGTAAACAAAGTGAAAAAGGGTGAGAGGATAGTTCCCTCTGACCAACAAATTGAACAACAAATTGACCAACAAGTAGTTCCAGTAAAGAATGTGGAAAGTACTGTCAAAAAGAAAATGAGAGCCCACACTCAAACAATGTAGATGAGCAAAAGGCTGCAATTACAGCAAACTGGAACCCCCTCATGTCCTGGGAAAGCCACGGGGCAAAAATAATCCCCAAATAAGCCTTGAGGCTATTTCTCTACAGTGCGTGGATGCTTTTCAACTGTCCACAGTGTCTTAATTAGGCATCCTTTTTCTCTAAAGAAGTACTAAGTTTTTCTGAGAAACTTTTGTTTCCAAAAAAATCCACCACTCGGCATAATTAATAAAAATTTTGTGTTTTTTAAGTGCTCTCTATGTAAAGTCGTTTACTGAGGCCGCTGGCAGGTGGCAGTCTTTTTCCTCTAGTTAGATTATTAAACCATTGAGATGGACTCAACCCCAGATTATAGTTTGCCTTACACGTTCAGATGTTTTAGATATCAGTGAATTTCTACAAAAAGGGAGGAGACAACAGACAGCGCATGCGCTTCATTGACTTCAGGAAATAATCATAAAAAGCAAGGAAATAAAATTTATATTTGTAGATTTATTACACAGATATATTCACGTAAATGTTTATTATATAGATTACGTGGCATTTTTTTTTGTTCTTATAAAGAAAATTTTTTACCCCATTGTCGCACAAAAATTGCGTCATTGATCACGCTCACTCAGCTGTCCCGTCACACCGCAGAATCAGGAAACTAATACATTTCCCATTATATTCGAGTTTAATCTGTCGTCATGAACATAGAGCCTTTTTGTTTGGTGTGAGAAGATATTGTTTTAAGGTAAATACACTTTGTTGACTTCTTTCCTGAAAGGAAAATTCATCTGTTTCAGTAGGGCTCCTTATATTTGATGCTTATCCTCATTGTTAAGCGTTTTTTCGTAGATATGCTCATTCTCAGCTGTAGACATGCATTTTTAATGCCAAGATCAGTGATAGTATTTGTATCTCCCGTGCAGCCTGTTTTGGTAACGCTTCTATTCATCGCATGAATGAGAAGTTGTGTCAATTTCACTTCCAGTTTTAATATGTTTTGCACATTGTATCTTATTCCTAGGACTTCTTCTTTTTTCACTGGGTCAATGAAGCCCATCAGAGATGCTCAGCTGGGGGCTTTCACCTTCTTTGCCTCAGCTCTCCCTCATGATGTTTGTGGTAGCAATGGCCTCCCTCTGACGCCCAACTCCATTAAAATCCTGGGGCGTTTCCAGATCCTTAAGACCATCACTCATCCCAGACTGTGTCAGTATGTGGACATCTCCAGAGGGAAACATGGTATGGCTGTTAACCTTGTTAGTTGTATGATATATTTTGTTCTACTGGTAACGAGCTTTAATGTACTGCATTTACTGCAAGCGTGTTACAAAAAAATTTGCTGCAAAGCTTTGTGAGAAATCTCAGTAGATTTCTTAAGAAGACTTGTTTATTTGTAGTTTCTTGGAAAGTTTTGAACTCCTGAAATATCCTAATATGCTAAGAAAAACTCTGAAACACTGTGTTTTAAAGGACAAATGTTTTTAATATTTACTAAATGATCAACTAATTTTAGCGCTGCAACTTAAGCAACAAGAACAACAACAAAAAAAGAAAAGAATAGATGCATATGTATTACCAATTTCTTTTGTCTTGCTGCATAGAACGGCTGATTGTTGTTGCAGAGCACTATTCAAGGAATGTGGGTGATTTCAGGCAAGAGGAAACAGCGAGGTAAGATATGATCTAAATTCTCATTTGGGATTTTGACTGGACCATTATAAAACATGAGTGTGCTTTATACCAAATCATTATGCTGTAACTCTGGATGTATGTTTAGTGTTTCTTCTATGGTTGAAGTTGATTGAACATCTACACCAGTCAGAAGTCTGATGCAGGCAGTCAACAATTTTTCTCTATAAGGGCCACTGTTAGTGCTGTACTGTCTCTGTAGAGTTACTGTGGACCTCGTGGCTGCATTTCTGGTTAATGCTGTCTTTGCACTGACTCGCAGTGCATTTATTGAGATTAAATTACATATCGGTAGAATGTATGTATTAATCATGTGACTTCTATAGGTAGTTGGTTGCACAGATTTGTTTTGGGGCATGAACATTTCATGTTCTTTTCCTTCTACTTCACATTTGTGCTGATTTGTGTTGGTCTGTCACATGAAAATCCCAATTAAGATTTGTGATAGTAACATGACAAAATGGGAAAAGGTTTAATGAGTATATATGCCTCTTAATTTTGTAAGGCAGATACAATGTAGATACTGTAGCATGCATTAACTTTGCCTGCTGTTTATATTGTAGTATTGCTAAAAATAAGTCTGCAAAACCTTGACTCACAAATGTTCCAACTCTCACTTTTTATTAAATTTGTGTTAGTCCAGAAAAGGTACTCCAAGTTGCCTACGAGGTTCTTGAAGGTCTGGACTTCATGAACAAACATGGCTTGGTGCACAGAGCCCTCAGCCCAAACAATATACTTTTGGATTGCAAGGTACTGTTTGTAACAGTGTTTTTACTCCTGTTAAAAGACAAGTAAATCTATGCATTAATATGACTTTTTGGCATCCTGCTGCCAAATAGTCGCGAATTACTGAATTATTGCATTTGTTACATATATATGTGTATATATGTGTATATATGTGTATATATATATATATATATATATATATATATATATATATATATATATATATATATATATATATATATATATATATATATATATATATATATATATATATATATAAAAATAACATATTAAGATTTAAAAAGATTTAAAATGTAATTGGTCATTATTTTCAAATGACCAAATCAAACAGATTTTCAAAACTACAACATCTGTTGGGTTTTTATATCAATTAAACAGCAATTCTGCTTCTTTAGAAGTCAGACTGTAAATTTTAAATAAATAGTAATGGAAATATCTACAAACTCTCATTGTGATGAATTTTGTTTTTTTTTAAAGGGCAATGTCAAACTGGCAAAATTTGGCCTTTACCACATGACTGATCATGGGGGCGATGTTGATTTTCCCATTGGGTAAGTCGTTTCCTCTTTAATTTTCCCAGGTAGCTATGAGGCAGAAGTCAGAGCTACAATTCTATCTCTCTGGTTTCATTCCAACCAAACTTCAAGAAGTGTAACGTACAGGATGATAAGTGTGAGCTTATGTGCTGTGTCATACCAACTCCAGCAACCCATCATACCTTGCTCCAGAGGTGATTGCCCTGGGCTGCTTCCACCCCAGTGATCCGTCACATAGTGAAACTCCATTGCCCTCAGGACCTAAGTCGGATGTTTGGTCACTTGGAATCTTACTCTTTGAACTATGTGCAGTAAGAATCCCTCCTAAACCCCCTGAAATATTTTGTTATTTTTTTTCAACTGGACTTTTCCTAAATTCCAGCTGTTTGAATAATGATTAGTTTCTAATCTGATGATGTTAATCAATAATAGGGAAGAAGAGTCTTGCAGAACATTGAAATAAGTGACAAACTGAAGTTCATTTTAACCTTGGGTGAGTAAAAGGGATTTAATTAACCTGAGTGTAAAGCACTGGCCTTTTAAACTCAACTGGGCTTAAAATGAGACGTCTGTTTTTGCCAGGTTGCATGGATGATATTGTCACTGTCCTTGCTGAGGAACATGGATGTTTAGAAATCATTAAGGTACGCCTGAGAAACACTCAGTCTCTGCACCTACACAATTAGACAACTATTTAATACTACTGCTTACTGTTAACAGTAGTTTGTTACGTTTGAGATAAATAGAAAGCATGTTTGCGTACCCCTATAGACATAAGAATTATGTGAAGGCTGGACTTTAATCTGTATGTTTCTTATTTTACAAGTTGATAAAAAGTTTTATTTCTAGTTTTATTCATGAAAGTTTCAGTTTTTAATACTTGTATGTGTGTTAAAGGCCATGTCTGCAATATGTATCCTTGTTTCATACCAGATTTTAGGAGCTATTTTTCAATACATGTAATAAAATAAATAACAAAAATATATAACACATAAGTTTTTAGATGTAATCATCCTTATTCTGTAGAATTAAGGAAACCTTCTGAACTGATCAATCCTATTTAAAAGGCATTTCTACATATTGACTGAGTTGATGTCTTGAAAATGGAATCTTTTGAGATAACTTGAATGGGGAAAGTAGCTGATCATCATATTTATGACGTGTTCACAGGAGCTGCCTGAGAATGTTGTTGAATTATTAAGGAAGTGTTTGACCTTTCATCCATCCAAAAGGTAAATGTAGTGTTTGCTACAGATTTCCCCATTTATTCACACCGCTGGTGAAAATGTGTTCTATAAAAAAAAAAGATTTTACAATATATGACTGTATACTGTAAAATATACAGCCATATGCTGTATATCAAGGGAAGATTGACCGATTTTGATTTCTGGCTGATTCTATTGGTACATCCCCATTTTTGCCCCTGTACTCCATGTTTGTATGAATGGATGAATGTAGTGTAAAGAGCTTTACAATCCTTAGACTTGATAAAATGTGATACAAATGCAGGCCATTTACCATTTAACCATTTTCTGCTTTTTGTAACTTGAAGGCCAACCCCTGCTGAGCTGCTTAGAGACCCTGTTTTTGATGGCATTTCCTGCCACTATTCACCTTTCCAGAACCCTGTCAGTTTATTTTCATCTTCTTTGCGCTGTGCACACCTAGAGCTCCCAGATGACATCAGTGATCTTTGCAAAGGTCTCCTTCAAATATTACCTGATCTTTAGTTTGATTAAATATCTCTTTTTCTAGACTTGAAACAGTAGCACAAAACATTAAAGCTATGTTTTGACCTCCTGTTTCTACCCACAAGTACTTGAGCTTTTGTCTGTGTGTAATCCTAGATGATGATGAGGATTACTTGTCAGAGCGCGGCATAGATGAGGTGTACCATCTATGGTGCCTCGCGGGTGGAGACCTGGAGAAGGAGCTTACCAACAAGGAAATCATCCAGTCTAAGCCGCCAGTGTGCACATTGCCCAAGTACATCGCATGCACTCAGACATGCACCGAATCACATGGAGGATGTCTGAATATATGCACATTTTTAATCATGTTATGACCTATTTAGAATGCTATATCTGCATGCTCTTATATTTTCTTTTAGGTTTGTCTTGGAGGATGGGGAGTCATTTGGCCAAGGGAGAGATCGAAGCTTCCTGCTTGATGACACCACAGTGACGCTGCCTCTGTGCCAACTCAGAAATGTAAGGCAGTTTGTGTACTTCACTGCATTAAGATGCGAGTTTTGATAATTATATCACTGGAAAAAATGTTGACAGTGAAAGACGCAAAGAAAACGAACAAAAAAAAAGTACCTACCCTAATAATGAGCAACTCAGTTACAGTTACATTAGATTGTAATATAGAATTATTTTGCAGATTTTCAATTTTATTAAAGGTATGTTTTCTTTGTAGTGTCCGTATTATCTATATGTACAGATTATTAAACTGTGCCAAACTGAAGATCAGTGGGCCCTTTATTTTAAGCATAAATGAGAGGCAAGCACATGTGTGTCGAATTGGATGTTTTTCTTCGTTGACTCTTATTGCAGACTGTAGAGTTGAAATCAGGACATAAAAAAGAATATCTCTCTCTTTTTTTTTTTTTTTTTTTGGTCTAGAGACTGAAGGATGTTGCTGGAGAAGCCTATTACCCTCTGCTGGAAGACGAGTAAGCCTCCTCCATTATAAGACCTTTCCCATCTTCCATGTCACTATTTTTCAACATTATCTTGTCATACCTTTTGGCACCAGTAATGTCATGTCCCTATCCACCTTCCTCCTCCAGACAGTCGAGCTTGCCGCAGTCTAACAGCAGCAATGAGCTGTCGGCCACTGTCACGCTGCCACTCATCATCCGCGAGAGGGACACAGAGTACCAGCTCATCCGCATCATCCTATTTGACAGGTTGCTCAAGGTTAGGGCAGCATACGTACTTGTGTACATCATCGGCCTTACACATTCAGAATCCACACTTGGGGTAGAATACACAAGCATAATGTTCTCATCTTCAATCAGCAGTATATTTCATTGGCATTTTATGTGAAGGAGAAACACAGAATATAGTATAATTGTGAAGGGGAAGAATACCACACGATTTGTAAAATATTTTTTGTTCAAAAATTTATAGCAGTAAATGCACCCCCGCCTTGAAACATGGAGGTTGCAGCAACATTCTGTGAGGATGCATTTCGTCATCATAGATGCGAAAACTGGTCAGAGTTGGTTGGAAGTTTGATGGAGCTAAACACTGAGGAAGTCTGGAAGAGGCTACACATTAACCTGTTAGAGGTTCACCTTCCAACAACCCTAAATATGCGGCCAGAGTTACATCAAAGCATATTCCTGTGTCAAATTCGAGACCTTAATTCCACCGAGAATTGATGTCAATACTTCAAAGTTGATGTTTGTAGCTGCTTTTCGTTCCGACTGACAGAACTCAAACCAGTTTGCAGGGAGAATGAGCAACAACTCCATCATTAAGATCTCCAAAGCTAGCAGAGACAAGACGTGCAGTTTTGATTATAGTGAAAGCCACGTCTAAAAAATATTGATTCAGAGAGGCTGAATACAAATGCATACCACACTTGCAGATTTTAATTTGTAAAAGATTTTTAAAAGGATGCATTTTTTTTCTTTCTCTTTTCCCCGATTTCACAATTATTGCACTGGTGCTCTTGATGCAAGTGGTGTCAAGGCTAGTTATTAGACTTAGGGGACAATTACATTTTTGCAGAGGACCAGTTTGTTTTGGATAGTTTATTCTTTTAATCAATTAAATTGTCATTGAAAATTGCTTTGTGTATTTACTCAGTGATACTTTATACGTTTCTCTTCAGGGCTATCCATACAAAAAGAACCTTATGTGGAAAGAGGCCAGAGTGGATATTCCTCCTCTGGTTAGAGGACTGGCTTGGGCTGCTTTGCTAGGCATTGAGGTACAAAACCTAAAGCAACAATTATTCTAAATTTAAATGAGAAAAGGTGCATTGGTTCATCTGTTCTTTGTATTTTTTATTTTTTTTTGCATAGGGTGACATTCAAGCTAAGTATGACAGCATTGACAAGGATACTCCCATACCAACCGACAGACAGGTAGGCTGAAGAATAAAAGCTAACAACTGAGTCAGTTCAATTTTTTCAAAGGTTTGTTATTTTATGCTGTAGTTGTTTATTTTTATGTTTCCCTTTTTGTGTGTGCAGATCGAGGTGGATATTCCACGCTGCCACCAGTATGATGAACTGCTGTCATCTCCTCAGGGTCACATCAAGTTCAGGCGTGTGTTAAAAGCCTGGGTGGTCTCCCATCCCGACCTGGTCTACTGGCAGGGTCAGTTACTCCCCATTCATCTTTTTTTTTTTTTATCTGTAGCCTCTTTTTTCTTTTTCTCTTTTTTTTTTTCTTTTATTATCCTGGTAACACCCCTAAGTGAACACTAGATGGCGATTATGCCTTGTTTTAGAAACAGAATTATTTTGACCACAGGTGCTTTAGTTTGACCTTTAATTTATTTGATGCATTTCCATTGCAGGTTTGGATTCACTTTGTGCTCCATTCTTATATTTGAACTTCAATAATGAAGGTGAGGATCTCAGTTTGAACTTTCCAGCTTGGGTGCACTGATCATCAGTTTCATTTTAATTGGGTCTTTTAATCTTTTATTTAAGACCTCTTTTCTTCAAGGCTGGCTGAACATATAACTTACACTTTTAATAATTTCAAGGATAATTGAGGGAATTCAATAACCTACACAGACCTCAAAAATATACAAACAGACTCAAATTTACAGATACACCATGAACAATGTTTGGTTAAAATTCCTTCTCCAAGTTTCAGAGAAATCGGATGCCTTGATCTGGTTGTAACTCTGACTCACAATAAATTTGACTAATCTTCATTAGCAAAAGTGTAATTCAGTTATGTTACTTCACTTTTACTCCTCCAAACAGACTTCTTGTCATTGTGATAACAAAGACTAAATCTCAATCTCAATAAAACCATTTTTTTCAAGGATTATTTAGCCTATCATATCATTTGGCCCCAAAGGTGTCCGTGTTGAAGCAGAAGCTTTTATATTTGTTGGCACCTTCATGTTGATGTTAAACCGGCTTCACTGTGAATAACAACACTGATGTTTCAGCAGTTTCTAGTCTATGGCGGGTTGAACATTCCTTTTACTTTCATTCTGAAATTAAATGGTTAAGTCAGATGGTTGAAACTTGGAGATAGTTTGGTGCAACTGGTTTAATCACTGTAAATCCCAGTTTGTTTGGTTGAACCTAAAAATAAAACATAGATAAACAATTAAAACGAAAAGCCCAAAATTCATCTTCATGTTTATTTCTACAATAAATTTGTATACATGTTGTTCTCTCTATAGCATTAGCATATGCCTGCATGTCTGCCTTCATCCCAAAGTACCTGTACAATTTTTTCCTGAAGGACAACTCCCATGTCATCCAAGGTAAGATATTCAAGAAGAAACCTTTGTCTTGTGTCTGAGTAAAATTTCTTGGTAAAAAGTAAAGTCAATCATGTTGCTTCCACATGTTGCAGTGTACATTTTTGACATGATTTCAGTATAGTCTTCCTTTCTCAGTGCTTTTAAACTTGTTTCATCATCTGCCACTGCAGGTTGAGTTTTAATGATTAAACGCAGTCAGAGGCTTTAAGTTTAGAAACAAATTAGCATAGGCTGACAGGGTGTCGGCCTGTCACCCTAATGTTGATTAAATCTGGGCTCAGTGTTGCTGCTACACTGTGAAAACTAATTTCAGTCTGTCTTAATGGAGTCTGCAGCTGAGCCACATCATTTAGAAATATGGAAACAAATGAAACTGCAAATGCCTGCAGAGAAATATGATAATCAATCCCTGTGTGGCTGATAAAGAGCTGCCTTGCACACCTCTGAATCTCTGTCAGGAATGAGACTGTTATTGTATCCTTCTTTGAATAGGTGCCATGCAGAGGTTCCTAATGTTTGTTTTTTGGGGAAAACTACTTTAATTCAACGTTTGAGGATCAGATGTCCAAATGGAATGTTTAGACTCCCCACCAAAAAATGAAAATAACTTTCACATTATTTTTTAAGTGCTAATTTTGCCATTTCTAACTAAAATAGTACATTGGTCATTTTTGACCCTTTACCATTTTTTATTTGATGTTTTTGTACCCAATATTTCTGGGGATGCAACTTACCTGCTGGCCAAATGACGTTATTTTCCAACTATGCATCAATTTGTACACAATACTCTGACGTTGAGTTAACACATTTATACCCAAATAGTTAAAGTATTTATTTTATCTATCATAGTCTACTGTTAGGCTCTGGTTTGGTGACTCTAGTGAACAATGTTTATTAGCAGAGGGATAATCAAAATGAACTCACATTTTTGGCATATATAGGTATCAGAACTATAATTAGTCACATATTATCTGGATTTCTCTAGGGTCTAAAAACATCAAGAATACCACCAAATTTGCATAGTTAGTTACGTCTTCAATATTTTAATTACTTGACTAATGAATTGTGTAATATTATTATGCTGTAGCAAATTTTCAAGGCCCATTTAGGTCAACAAACATTACTGAAGGAACAGATTTGTCACAGGAAACCAGCAAATAAATCTGTTCCAAGAACTGGAGATCTTATACCTACAAGAAGATGAATACCAAAAAGTTCCTACTCTATTGTTTACTACAAGCTACATGGATGTGGCAGGGATCTTAGTACATGGCTTATTGAAGCTTTACTGAAGCACAAATTTACCTCCTGAAGTTGTTTTTTGTGAATAGCCCAAACCATACATTAAATCATAATGTAGGTTTAAACCATAGATTTTAATGTATGATTTTTGCAGAAACCCTGTACAATGTTGTAGCAAATTACATATTTAGCAGAAAAATACCGGAGTATTTACACAAAGTTGTAAGCAAAATAAGATGCAATTAAATTAGAAATGTATAACAATAATTTGCGGATGTTATATAATTATATCTGGCTGGTCATATTGACCTTTCATAATTTTCGTACTTTTTGCAGTATTCATTAAATACACTGAATACTGCAAGATTCAGTATTTTTCCTGAGTCTTGCAATAACCTAGCACTATATAATAAAATATTTCATGTAACATATTATGGTTAAATACTATACTAAATACATAAAAACATTTATATAGTTTTTGTGAGAAAATAAATGCAAATAAGTTCAAGCGTTTGTAGGATTTGCACATTTTTATTTGCTGTTCTTTTTGCTTCGCAAAGAAAGCCTGAACCCTTGGCCATTGAGAGAGGATTGCTTTCTCGAAGTGAAAAATTTTACCCAATTGATAACATTTGGGCGTAATGTTTGCAATAGTTCAGCACTATGAAACTGAATGGAAATTGCCTGTAATTTTATACAAGCATCCCCTTCTGCGAAGAGAGAAATGCCAATCCGGCTGTTATTTCAACATTTGGAAGCTTGACCAACTTGGAGTGAATGGCTTTGTTCACTCCCACTGCTGCTATTGCCAGCTAAAGGCAGACTACAAATCAAAAACTGCTCATCTTTCACAACTAATCCTTCTGTTTGCTGATTGGCTTGGTTGAAATTCAGCCAGAGAAATCGAGCTCAGTGAGAGAAATTCCAGATGGTGCACTGAAGGGAGATGAGAATTGAGTGAAATTGCGTAGGAAGGCATTGGACAGGCTAACATTTTTATGATTCTTTTCATAACTTATCAAAAGTATTTTACTAGCACATTAATGCTAGTAATGTAATCCACCACTTTGCACATTAATTTGCAAAGGGGTGAATTGATTCATAGCTATCAAAGCCACATTCTTTGTGTGTTTTCGAGTAAATGTTATACAACAGATTTTGTTTCCTGACCTTTTTGCTCTTTTGCTTTTGTTCCAGAGTACTTGACTGTTTTCTCCCAGATGATTGCCTTTCATGACCCAGAGCTAAGCAACCATCTAAATGAGATTGGCTTCATTCCAGATGTAAGTTGCATAGGATGAAAGTGCCCTGTCAGACTGATGACAACAGGCTCCAGTGCAGGACATACTCAGATAATGTTTGTCTTACATTTTACTTCAGTTCAGAAACTGAAGAAAAATATTCTTATTTTCTTGCTCCTTGCCGAGGGCATAGGAACCTTCTTGGATGGCCGGGTATATCTCTTCATTGCCACTGACACTTTTTGTTCCCCATCCTTCCTCCCTGAATTTGTGGTCACGGTCAAGTTCTCCCCATAGTCCACAGCTAGTAATTTGTACAGCGGCTCATGTCTTCCAGGCACACTTAATGACTGCCTTCTGCCGGACTTAGCTTATTTCTTTCACTATGGGCCGATTCCTGATGCCCTTTGCCTTCCTCCTTACAGCTTTGCTCAGTGACAAGGTTAAAGTCTGTGCCACCTGTCCGTGAATTTAGTTGTGTGCTAATGAATGTGTGTCATCTGTGGAGCAGCCTCTGAAACATCACCAGTTGGATAGTGAAGTATCAGAGCCTGCAGCTTCCTTCTGAGTTTTTGACGCTGCAGCTGTTGAGTAGTACATTTAAAACACAGAATTACTTTTGGTAATTGGATTTACTGCAATTAAGTGCAACATTAAGTAACACTACCTCATTTTAACCATATTTAGACAAATGACTATTTTATTTAAAACATAAAAAAATCCCGCAGCTGTTTAAGTAGTATAGTATCGTTGTTGTGATGAACTGGCGACTTGTCCAGGGTGTACCCCACCTCTCAGCCGGAGATAGGCACCAGCACACCTCGCGACCCCAATATGGTTAAGCATGTGAGATAATGGATCGATGGATATTGTTAATTAGATTTGAAATGTAATCTACAACGTTTAAGCATCATTTTTATTGTTACAAAAATTTAAGCAAAGCTAGAAGTGCAAGCAGTGGTGAAAGTGGTCCAGTCACTCTTTAGAAGCTCTATCCTTACCACTTCCTGTCTGATATACTACAATCCCCACAACAAGCTGTAGTGGCTTCCATTGAATTTTGACCAGGTCAATTCATTGGGTCATTGCAAAAAGTCTCTTCCGCCAGTTAATAAAAATGCAAAAAGATTATCTGAATTGCACAAAAGTAATGCTGACTTAACACCATAGGCATTAATTAGAGTGAGAGCTGGTCTTATTTTAGTTAGAAAAAGACTCTGTTTTTAGCAGTTCTAAATACAATTTTTTTTCTCTTTCTTAATAAATAAGGGAAAGTAGGACCTTCATTCAGCCAGCTGAGCTGCAGTGCTGATCAGCAGGCTGTGAAGCTGACTTATTTATTCTCCATACAGGCAGAGAAAATCTCCTGTGCCACTTTTGCTGGAATCTCATGAAAATATATTTAACCTACAGGATCACGATGGTGGGGAATTTTAGCAGTTTTGAAAATGTAACTTTTTAAAACTTCGATATACCTTGATGTTTATAACCAGCCTATGCCTTGGTCTGAGCAGCAGTTAATCACCCTCACAAAAAAGCTACTGTTTTTCTGATGGATTTTAATCCTTTGAAATCTTGCCAACTTAGGCTGTGTTTCTGTTTCAGTTTTAGGTCTGGATAATGCTAAATAATCTGTGTGGCTACAGCTGTCATGCATGTCAGACCATGTAATTAGGCAAAAGACATTAAATCCACTTAACTTTCACTTAGCAAATACTTCATCAACCCCAACAAAGCCAAAGAAGAAATGCAAAACACTGTTTTCCAGTGGGTACTACGTAGAGACATTTTGAACAGTAGGAACTACAAATTTTGGAGTTTGTCATAAAACCTAACAAAATGGAAGAAGGCAGTTTTATCATGTTTTAATTTTATTCAAAATATGATATCGTAAGGTGAAAATTTTAACTACGAAGTACCCTGATTTTGGCTTTCAAGTTCTAAGTTTTAATTTTTTTTTGGCGACAATAAAGCAAACATCCAATATGTCTGCCTTGCATGAAAAAGTTTAGTTAAAACCAAATAAACAACAAACTACTTGCACTTTTCAGATTCCTAACTTGTTCTCCCTTAGTGAATAGATCCTAAAGCATCTATTTGTTCACTGACACAGAAACCCATTATGGACCTTTTTGTTTTAGTTTTCAGTGCTCTCTTTTTGCCAGCATGGTTAGCAATCAGATTACATATAGTCTGTGGTTTAATTCAGGCTGTTTCAATTTAGTGCTATCTCCTCTCCGGAGTATACAATTTGCACCTCCACTAATTCAGTCTGGCTGAACCAGCGGTTCTCTGACTAGGGATGATACTGGGAGCGCAGTAATGGTCTGGTTCTTCACCATTTCAGACACCAGAGGTCCTTATTATTGAATAGCTACCAGCACCTGCACAATGACAGGTCAATTACCTTTCTGAGACAAGCTATAGTTTTTCTCTAACTGATCCAACAGGCTAAGTGTGTGCTCCGTTGGTTTAAGGTGGAATACTGCCTCTCTGCGTGAGCAGGTGTTTTTTTTTTTTATGCATAGTGACATTCGTTGTTTGCTTTCCCAGTTCTGCTTAAGAACCAAACTAATCTTGTGTTTTCAGCAGATTTGTGATCTGCCTCCAAGTCAAGGGTTTTTATTTAAGTTGTTATTGATTTGAATGTGAAGAACAGTATTACGTGATTTTGTGAAGTCCAGATTATTAAGTTCTAATAATGTCCTCATATAACAAGTCTTTCCCTCTCTTTCTGTTTTTTTTTTTTTTTTCCATCACAGCTTTATGCTATTCCCTGGTTCCTCACTATGTTTACACGTAAGTTACATTTTGTTGTTGTTGTTCCTAGTAGCTAATTTCATTATTCAGGGTTCAGTTTTTCAGGAATTTCTAGAAATGTGCTCTCTAGATGTTTTTCATATAGAAGGAATTAAACATGTTCAGAAATGTGAGATCCACTCATCACTGCCTGTATTTTTTAAAATTGTATTTTATATTCATGTTCAGATGTGTCCTTATTTCATTGGATTGTAATTACATTACTTAATGTTCAAATATGTGTGTCTGACAAATGAGCTGCATTTGATTGTCACATTTCTACTAAACATCAAGATCTTAAATGGAAACTCCCATCCCAGGCTGAGCTGTCAAAATAAGCAGTAAAATATATTTAATTAGATCATCCAGTTTTATGTTTGTAAACTAATACCTATTGTGTGCTTCTGCTGATTCCAGTTATTAGCTTCATGTTTACATCTATTACACTTCTTTCTATTTTGAGAAGGTCATGTATGTTGTTTATTTCATGCTCTTCTCTTTACACACTTTAAAGCATAACCATGATCAAACCAACCAACATTTTTTACAAGTAAAAATCACATAAATAGAACAACTATTTGAATAACTTTCACGTTTACTGGTAGTTTGGATGCATACGTAGAATTTAACAATAGTGATTTCTCTGAACTGACCCATCAGCCTTGGAATGGTCAATGCAATTGCCCGTAGGTTCTCTGTTCTTGGTAGTATAACTCCATTTTCAATTAATCAGACACATGCTCTTACATGTGAGGGTGCAGAGTTTAGTTTGTTTCCCTTTTGTCCCAAATCCTCCCACAGTGCCAGTCAGTGCCTTGTATTCAGGTGTGCTTTTCTGACTGCTAATGTCCTCAGTCCAATATGAAACAAGGTTGGAGGCCCTGCTTCCTTTCACAAACAGACACACTACCTGTCACTCACACCCACCAGTCTATTCAGTTGACTGCTAATGTGTTGGGACCCTCTGAAGCGTTCTCTCAGCACTCAGCCCACTGCACCACTGTGGGATTCTGCCTCCATATAGACAAAAAAAATAAATAAAAAATCTGAATAGTATAAACAGAAGCACCAAGTCAGAATCATGTTTATGCATGTCAAGAGAGGAGATGTGTTACATTTAGGAGCACAGAAAGTCATATGATTGAAATAATAATTGCAGAGGGACATGGTATCAGGATGTGGTTTTATTTGGCCTGAAAAGAGTTGGCTCATAATGAGAGTTCTTGTTCTAAAGCTCCTGAGCCTGCTGATGTTCTTTCAGTGATTTTTTTTTTTTTTTTTTTTGTAACATCGCCCACCTAAACCTTTTCCCAGCTGCCTCCTACACCAAACATTGCTTCCAGGCATTGCTCAGTTTTGCCTTGTAAGCTTGTAGTTGTAATCCACAGAGACAAATTTATTCCATACTTCTTCACTTACAGGGTAATTGTCCACCTCTGTAATTGTTTACATAGTGCAGAAACAACTAAATCTCATTTAAATAAATAAATAACAAAATCCAGACACTGATATGATATTTATAACACATTTCCCCTGTTGTATTTGTTTTTCTACCTGGCATGCAGACGTGTTTCCTCTGCACAAAATCTTCCACCTGTGGGACACGTTGCTGCTGGGAAGCTCCTCGTTCCCCTTTTGTATTGGCGTTGCCATACTGCAGCAGCTCAGGGATCGTCTATTGGCTAATGGCTTTAATGAATGCATCCTGCTCTTCTCTGACCTGCCAGGTAAGGATGTTAGCCAGTACTTTGCTCTGGTAACAAACACTGCTTTACTGTTTCTCTCTTTTCAACTCCATTTCAGATTTTAGTATGGCAAAAATACTGACCGACAGTAACCAACATCCTCATGGGGCTCCTATACAGTCTGCAAAAGTACAGAATTTGGTTGCGGTATTTTCTAATGAGAATAGGGGAAATCCTCCATTCATTCACCAACCCATTCATTTTGTTGGAATTTATAGCCTCATTGCTATATTGCCAAGAATTAGTTTTTCAGTTTTGCATTACTTTTTAAACTTTAAATTAAGAGGGATTGAGCTCTCTGGAAAATTGAGTGGGTTACAGTATCAACATTTCACCTGAATTATATGTATGAACCTGTATATTTCATACTCTTGGCAGATTTGGGTTTAAAGTAATCTCCTAATTTTACTTACAGAAGGTAATAATGTTTTGGAGCAACCCAACCAGAATCTTGACTCAAATCTAATATGATTGAACGCCCCCGTCTTTCAGATTGCCTTAATGTCTTCAGGTAGTTGTCTGATTCTTGCAAACACCTTGCTTGAATGAAATATTATTTTACACATACATTAGGAGTTTGAATAATAGTGGGCTTAATTATTATATACCACTCTGGTTGGAATTATTTACATTCTTAAACTAAATGTTTTATGCAGTTCCAAGAAAATTCTGCCAAATGCTTAGGAAATGCATGTAAACCTCTGAATTTGAATGCATTAGCAAGAATTCTGATGTAATGTAAACATCTGCTAAACCCAAAATTCTTACTGACCCTAAACAAGACAAGTTTGTTCTGACTTCAGACAGTGGGGAAAAAGATGCATCTCTATGCATTCGCTGTGTGTAAACTTCCGGTTTCAACTGGAGATCAAAAGAGTTTCCCACAGGTGTTAGAACACAAAAAGACTTTTGCTAAAAAGGTAATTTTTCAGTAACTTAAATTAATAAAACAAGCTTCCTCTGGGATAATGTTCATTAATAGTAAAGCAGACTGATTATAAATAAAATGTGCTCTTAAGGAAAAATATCAGTGGATAAATCAAGATATGGTTCGGCTTATGTTCTGCTGTGGGGCTCCTTCACTGGCTGTGGTGATGGATGCATTTAATTTAAAGAAAGGTGAAGTCAAAAGATTACTAATGTTATTTACAGCATTTTGCATTACCCAATATGAGTTAAAAAAGCTTAAGGTGAAGGTCTGCTGTTTTCAAGCCATGCAAAAATTCAAAGTACAGGTATTGCAATGCAGAGTGATACTACAGGAGCAGAGGAGGAAACTTTGAACTGCATCGTAAAGAGCCCTGTTGACCTAAGTTAGAGTGAACATTTTTAGAGGTGACTGGAATAGACAATGAGCATACTTCAAATAAAAGGCAGAAACTGAAGCAGTTTTTCATTGCCATTTTTAGTGGCAGTGAAAAATGTTGAGGCTTTCTATAGCCAAAATAGAGTTTTGTGTTTCTTGTTTTGAAGTGAAGCTTCACTTTAAGCATAATAAACTGAACTGAGTAGAATATGTTCAACTTCTAGAAAAGGTTGTTTCCTTTTGAGATTCCTTGTTACACCTTTTGTGCTTCCCTTTGACTTAATTTGCAAACACCACACTATCCCAAAAGTCTCCTTCCCTCAGGAACCAGTGCCAAACCAAAGAGTGGTCTAAGATTTACCCACTAATATGTTGCTTTCAAAAACAGATCAGATATTTTCAGATTCTGTCTCTTGAAACTAATTCAGACTGAATATTTTTGCTTTTCTAAAAACTTGATGTGTTTTGCAACAAGAACTAGTGTTAGCTCCTCAAGCCACACAAAGTTTGACAGTTTTATAGTTGTAGTTACATATGATGATCTATTCATTTTCTAGTTTGTTGCCACTGTAAATATTTTATTTATTTTGAAAAATGTCTTCTTTTTTTCCCCCCTTTTAGTTTTTTACTTGTAGAAATGTCATGAGATGTTCGGGGTACACTTCATGCTGAGTGTACACAATGCAAGTAAATACTTATTTACTTGCATTGCGACATAAACCTAGTTCCTTAAAAAGCTGTGTTGCTTAGTGTAAAAAAAAAACCTGAGCATCTTTGGGATGAAATAAGTGTACTGGAAAACCTTTGCGCCGAAGAGATGCAGAAATGCTGTAAGAGAAGCTTCCCCTAATGCCAAAGTTCAATGTTTTTCTGTCAAACTTCAACAAATGTGTGGGGCCAGAAGGGAGAAGGACTCCAAGTTTTCCTTATACAGGTAAACTATTTTGGCCTGAAGCTGCAGTCAGCTACTCTAGTGTTAGCTTCTCTAGTGTCTGGCTCCTTCTGCCAACTGTGTTTTTTTTTTTTTTTTTGGTAAATTATTGCCAGCTAACTATACCCGGATTGTTATAGCATGGTATTTTGAACTCCTCTTACACTATATTAGGAACTGATTCTGGAGTGGAAAGACTGTTTATCTAAGCCTCCGGTAAGGTTCTGGTCTGGTTTATGTTGGCAATTCTTTTTATATAACCTGTCACAAGTCTCTTTATACAACCTGTGACAAACAAGAGCTGCTAAGCCTGGTGCCACCCACTTAAGCAAAAATGTTTATAATCTCTAAAACAGTGAAGACGTAAGAACATATTTTTAAGTTGTACCTAAATAATCTGTCTGTTTTCTTAGCCACAGATAATGTCCCAGACTTAAACAGAAAACATTTTTTATATATTAAAAGGTTTGGGATATATTTTATTTTAATACAAATAGGTTTAAGCACTGTGCAAATGTCTTCATACTGCCAGTGTCGCCAAAATCAAAAAGCACAATGTTCATAGAAAAAATAGAATAGTGTGTTGGGAAAACTATTGTGCAAAAGGAAGATGATGACTTGGAAAGCAAGTGCACAGCCAGCGTTGATTTAAAAACCAAGGATCCTTTTTGTATTTAGTAAAAAGTGAAACTAGCAATATGGTCTTTTTCTTTCAGTGGCACCTCACAAATTAATGTCCTTCTCAATATTCAGTATGAAAATATTTACCCGCATTGCAATATGAAAACCATTCTTATCATTTCTGACCAGTTCTATTCATGTTTCCAGTGCTAGTTTGTCTTTGGTGATCGACCATTCAAGTCAGAAGGCTTCCTTGCTGTCACCTTAATCTTTAGTTTCCTTCACAAGTTCACTATAACATTCAAGGTGGTGCTGTGGCTGAGTCACTCTAACACATTAATATCTTTCTAAGTCTGCCGAGGGTATAAATCACGCACTTGTTTCAAATATTTTGCTCAGGTCTCTAAATGTGAAGGCAACCTTTGTCAAACGATGGCAATAAAATTTTATTTCATGTTTATACAAAGTCACGCGCATGCACATTTACATATATGCGCCTAGTGAATTAAGCTTCCTATCCTGTGATTTGTGGCCTGCACCTGTTCATTTCTGCCATTATGCGTGGAAAATTGATGTCCTCATTGAGCCGAAGCTTCCATTCATTTTTTACCGAGCCAGCACCACATGCATCACATTCACAACTACGGGAGCCTCGTGTGTGGAGGCAGAACAACACAGCCTGCTGCTGGTTTTGGATTATAAAACAGGTCAACTAGATGTTGTCTAGCTCACTGTGTGGCACAGATTGAAGGGGAAATACCAGAAATTGTTTTGGCCCACATCTTTTGTTGCTTTTTATTCTGAAGGGCTATATCTGGTTGCTCAATAATTCCACCTCAATAATTCTGTAGCACAGTGGCCAAGACTAAAAGAGTTTAAGTTTTAGACACATTCCTTCTCCAACACACCTGAATCAAATGAGTGTCTCACTAGAAGGTCTCTACCAATCTGAATGACTGCTGGGGAGGGAATTCAGCTACTTGATATAAGTACATGCATTCAAGTATGTTGGAGAATGGATGCATCTAAAAGCAGAATGGTAGCTCTCATGGACAGGACTTGGGCACCACTAGTGTAATTTATAAAAAAGGCTCAATATGTCTTTCAGTTTTATACAAGATTCTCAATCTGTGTTAAATCAGTGCAAGTATGAATAAAGTTCCCGTACAGTCCCTCTCTATTCCTGTGTGCAGCTGTCAGATCTAGTTGTTCTGTTCCAGGATACTGGTTCCTAAAGGATTCCTCACATCAGGATTCCTACACTTAATCCTTCTGCTTGGGACAGCTGGAGCAGCAAATGAAGTCAGTGATAGTAATTCCCACTGACAGGTCCATTACACATGGAATCCAATTCAAGAGTTAGATATTCCAATCAGGACAAGACATCCATATTAAAAAATAGCTTTGAATGTTTTATTCTCTCCTGCCATCGTAAAATTAATGTTTGAAATCTCTAAACTACTATAAGATTTAGGAACGTACGTATGTTTCAAGTGCACATTTCTGTGTTTAGATTATACACCTGACTTTTAAACATTAAAGCATCAGTATGAAACTTTTACTAAAAATGTTTTGCATATTTTTAAAACTGTGACTATGTTCTGACAATATGAGATGATCTGTGAAAAGATCAATCTCCTCCAGTTCCTCCCTGTCTGAAGAAATGCACCGTTTCCAACCAAAAACAACCAATCAGAACCAACAGGATGGTCATAGCGCTGAGAATCATCCTTGTGTACTCACTGCTCAGTGTTCTAATGGCAGCACAATAACTTATTCGCTACTAATGTCGGTTTATCCACTGACATTGGTAGCTATGCTAACTAGCCTGAGCATTCACAAAAAGCTCTGCCCTCAGGAATAAGCTGCAGGGTAACAGAGAGCAGGGGGAAGAAGGATGGGCAGAGTCACATGGAGGATGATTGACAGTGCTAAGACCCTCCTCCTGGCTCTGATTGGTTGTTTCAAGTTAGCACTGGGAGAAGGTGGAGAAGCAAATTTTATTTTAATTTTTTTTTCACAAATGAACTGTCTTTTGCCATAATGTCACCACATACTAACAGGTTAAACAAATATGCAACAAAATGCTTTAGATATGTTACATACTGCAACTTTTAATATTTTAAACGGGCTGCCACATTTAATTTGATAGCAAGACGAGCATCTCAAGTTGACAATCAATGGCAATTAATCTCCCCCTTTGATACCCTTTGCACGTAGCTTAGTGTAATCTGCAGAGTTCTCTTGTGTTTATGCACTTCACCAATTCACAGTGGACAAGAGCGATTCTCTAGCCGACATGAACCTTGTGTGTACAGATAATGCACTAGCATTGTTCATGGGACATTAGTGTTTGGTTCAATGAGACACAACAAGCACAGAGCTGATGATCTCCAGCTATTGATTGTCAGCTTTGAGAAATCAGCCAGGCGTTGCAGAAATTGTGTGCAAACAGTATACAACATTCCGGTCAAGGTGATAGTAGGCTGGTATGACGAGAAACATATTGCTTGAATCTAATAATAAACCCATCTGTCTTTGAAGACGTATAACATATAATCATATTTTAAGGCTGTTCATTTGATAAAAATGAATAGTATGTTCAACACATGCTACTCATGTGTCAAATGTAGCTCAACTAGAACAACAGACTGATTGAGTAGAATGGTTCTGTTTATGTATTGTAAAGAAATTGAAGTGCAGAAGAAGCTGTTTATCTTGCGGCATGTTAGCACTCTGCCTGGGAGCTTCCAGCACTAAACTGAACAGCTGCTTTTTTTTTTTTTTATGAGTTCACATTGGATTTGATCACCTCTAATTTAAAATTGAAATATATTGTGTCCATTCAAACCTGAAGTCGATAGTGCTCTTGTTAGACGGAGATTTATATTTAAATTTCTAAAAAAATGTATTTGTGAAATCACAAGAATAGAACATTTTCAAATATTTTTTGACATTAGGCCATAAAAAAAATGGACAAGCATGAAAACTGCTGTATTTAGACTAGTCACTGATGGACTGGTTAGTATTTCAGATTACAATAAAATAATAATAAAGCTGTGATAACTGAAACATTTATTGCATTTGAAAGAAAACAAAACCAGGTTTTCATTTTTCATAAAAGTTGCCTTTATAAAAATTTTAGTATATTTTTTTCCAGTTTTTTTTCTATTCTCCTGCTTAGTTAAGTAATCCAGCTTTTCAGACGTTTATTGCAACAAGCCATATCTCACACTTCTATATGCCACTATATATATGTTATTTACTCCATTATTTTACTCTGACAAATTGGTTGTTAAGCAGATTGGCTGTGTTAGAATGCCCAGCTGAGCCAAGAGATTGTTAAAGCAATCAATCTCCTCCTCCTCATTTCTGCCTCTTTTAGCAGAAGGAGTGATTGCAGGCAGCATTCATGGCCCTAGGGAAGGAAAATGTGTTTCGTTGAACTATTGCTAGCCTGTCGGTGTGGAATATCAGACTCCCAGTGTGTTTTTCACCGAAATGGACCTTGTAACTGAGTGTGTCAGGTCCTATCCCCAGAGAGCTGACAACCTCCTTACCTTGGCACTGTGATGGAGCGAAGGGAGGCCATGATAAATCTGCTATATAACTTCTCTGGAGCCTGGTCCAGGTGCAGGTCACACCAAGAAGAGCTCATTAGCCAGAGCTGCTTACTGGCCTCGAAGAAGCATACAGAATGAAAGAGGCTGTCTGTGTGAAGGACTGTGAGGGTACAGCACTCCTAATTTACCCAAATCCTCGACTAATCTAACAAGAAACAAATCCGTAATCCTCTCTGTTCTCACAACAAGAAGCAGGCTACATTGAAATTCAACAAAAAAAGTTGCTTTTTGATGAAAGAGTATTCATAACATATTATACTAAACTCAAGGGAGGAACGCCTGCTTAAATAAGGCAGTTATTACCTTAAAGGCTCCTTGCAGTGCTAAATGAATGCTTGGGTTGCTAATGAAGGCAAATTGCCAAGGTCAAACTATATGCTGCTGCAATTTAATGCAACCTCCCACACTCAATGTTCCTATGCAGTCTGGAAAAGTATGGGAATTTCCTTCTTTCAGTCTGTTGAAAAATAAGACATTTAAGTGCAACAAGCTCCACAGTGCTGTACATGTATGTTTATTTTTCCTTTTCACATTGTTTGTACAGAAATTGACATTGAGCGCTGTGTTCGCGAATCCATCAACCTCTTCTGCTGGACTCCAAAGAGCGCTACCTACCGACAGTATGCTCAGCCAATGAAAGCTGGTGGTGAAGGCATCTTTGGGAAAACGACAATATATTTCTCGTCTGACTACCAAGACATACCCAAGACAAACCTGGTTAGTCTCACACACGCTTATCCAGATATTTACTTAAAAAAAAAAAAGGTGGGGGCAATTTATAGTTGCTTTTTGCTTTACAATTTTCTGAGCTAATTAAGTGAGAGAGAGTAGAGGCTGGGTCAATCTTATAATAGAGACTGGTTCACTGTAAATGTGGTGTAAAACGATAAAATCTTACAAAAAATTTAAATTGACCGTTTGCATGCCTTTATTCAAATCAAATACTTCACAATGCATAATAATCTCAATTGTAAAATACTATTGATTGATTTTTGGATCTGGTTTTTAGCTTACCAGGGATAATTGATCTGTTTTGTAGTGTAGTCATGTGAAGTAATTAGTAAGTCAGTCTCATAATGAACATTATAAGGGCATGATTTCATCTTGGAAACTCACCATCAAGTTAAGATAAAGATCTTCATTGCATGGCTGTCAAAATAGAATATTTTTACTTTACAAAAATATTATGAGGTAAAAATATAAAGCAAACCAAAAAAAAAAAAAGAATTCATAGGAGTTGAAGTGTATGCTGTCACGTAAATGTTCTTTCCTTCACACTATTAGGTTGGATGCTCTTTGGTTGTTGGACTATCCGTCTGTTATCACTTTAATCCTTTCCCAAACATGCGAGTCTGGAGCTTATCCCTAAATAATTTCTGCCTCCCAAATCAATGCTGGATTTTGATAGTTGAAGGTTACTGACACCTGTCCAGTGCAGAAAGCTTTCGATCTGACTTATCAAAACTGCAACATTTCCATTAAAAATGCAGAGGTGAAATTTTTTAATGTTTCGAAACCGTAGTTATTTTTATTTTTTCAAAACCACAGCCTGCCTTGAGACTGATAGCTGGACCATGTATTATAAATGCAATTACACTGAATAAACAAGTGATGACCATGATATCAACACTGAGAGTAATGCTAAACTAACGGTATTAAAAGTTAAAATGTGGAAGTGCAAATATGATTACCTTCCTATTTCCATTCTATTGAAACTTATTAGCATCATACTGCAAATTTATTCTTCATTTCTCTTCCAGTGTCATCCATTCAGACCTGGGCATTAGAGATGTAATAGGTGCTGACAGTTTTATAATAAGCTCATTAAAAGTGTATTATCTCCATCTGAGCTACTTGTCTCTCTTACAGGTGGAGACTTTTATATCTAACTGAAAATCTGTTACATTTGAGTCTCTGAACAGATAATTCCCAAAATGTAGATGAAGCTCAGTGTAAATTATTATGTACTTCTCACTCTAACAGAGCTTTAACTGCAGATGTTATTTTAACACGCTTTATTTTCCAGAAGTTATCTTCACAAAGATTATTTCTGTTACAAGCGCCTTGTAAATTAATTATCAAATTACAATTTTTCTGATAATTAAATGAAAGTATATTGTAAACACAAATTGTAGTACTTTTCAATGTAAAGACATGTATATGCATAGTCCCCTCCAAAAATATTGGAACATCAAGGCAAATTCCTTTGTTTTGTTGTGAAGACATTTGGATTTAACATCAAAAGATGAGCAGAAGAGTTCAGATTGCTTACCTTTATTTGCTGATATTTACATGTAGATGTGTTAACTCAGGGCACACCTAAGAACTTGACTGGCCTAGACAGAGTCCTGACCTCAACCCAACAGGAGACATTTGGGATATGCCTGTACAATTTATTCCAAATGTATTACTTTACACTGTATTTAAATCACAAAGAACTACCTAGAGTGCATTAAATGTGAGGGAGGTAGTTTAGTACCATGCACACTGACACTATGTTCTTGAGGTATATTTGATGACACTTGTTGTTTAATGCAGGATAAAAAATATTTTAGAAGATAAAGAGGTGGTATCGTGGTTTAAAATTTTCATATCCAAAACATCAGTTGAAAGTAACTTTATTAATACAACCTTGGTCAGATGGAAATAACAAATGTAATTATTTTATTCCAGCAAGTAGCTAGACTGCTTGTCATCGGGAGTTCTTGTTTGCTATGCAACCAAAGCACAAAGACACTGTTCTATTATGAATTTATTTATTCGTCACAAGTTGTAACATTCACCAATATTAACACATATTTTCCTAATATTGTGCAGCCCTAATGTGGGGTAAATTAAAGGAGAGGCTGAGAGCCAGGCCTTCCTGTCCAGCCTCAATATCAGACATCACCAATGTGCTACTGGAAGAAAGGTTAAAAATTCTCATAAACATTCCCAAACCTTGGAGAAAACCTTCCCAGAAGAGTAAAAGCTGTGATAGCTGCAAAGGGTGGTTAGAGATCATATTGAACGGTTTGGATTAAAAGTGGAATAACACTTAAGTTCACATTTGTGTGAAGGTAGACAAGCAAATACTTTTTGGCAAGACAGATTGCATTCATACACACAAAAGAATAAACGGATCATTTGCTGGGCTCCCAGATGATTGCTGTGCTCTCTCCTTCAGACGAGGCTTATTTTTATGATCTTCAGTATTGATCCGTTGTTGCATTTGTGTGCGTCTCACCTCTCTTCTTAAAACATCCAGTCAACAGTGTATTGTGTTAAGCTAACAGTCTCAGAGGCCTGAGTAAAAACACATTACTTATAAAAACAGAGAGCACAAGATTTGATACGTTCTTCAGGCCCTGGAAATAGGAGAGAGGTGATGATATCCTTAAGGCAAGAAATGACTACATCCTCAGAAAGCTTAAAAGGAAATTGAACACACATATAAATAGACATGTGGTAAAAAAAACAATTTCAAAAGCTCAAAATGCTTCCATAATGTTCAGGGTATTAAATTAAATTCAAATTCAAATGTATGGCATTTATCTCAAGATCTATACTTCTATAAATACTGCGTCACAGTACTAACAAATAATGAAGAAAAACACATACCATTAATTTTTTTAAATTTTTTATTTTCAATTAAGCATTTCTACTTTAGGTAAAATAATCTGTTAAATATTGCAGTTGTGTAAATATAATTGCGAATAATCATAAATAGTTATTTTAATTTTGACAACCTGTACACTAACCTAAAGAGAAATAAACATCCTCCAATCTTAGTTGTAAGTTTCATGTTCCTATTGCACAGATTATTATATAATAATCAAGACATTTGTTGTGAATCAGTGTTTTATGAGTAAACTTAATAGGACTGAACTGAACCTTTCGTAAAAGCTCGAGGTACCGTCATACTATGAAATATGTGGTCGAATAGATGAATCACATGCAATGAATGATTGTGTCACACTTTTCTCTAGAATATCAGGAAGTGCTGCTCTCAGGTTTTCCTCTGAGAAAATATTCATCTCAAACTGTCTAGACTACTTAGACATTGAACAAGCTCTCCTTCTCAGATGGAGCCAAACTAATTTTTTTCGCTTTTGTCCTAATGTACTCTAACTGAACTGGACACGAATATAAAAAATCAACACACAAAACCCCCCTATATAGATGGATTTAACAATTTGACATCCTCTCCCCATAACCATCCTCCTCCAGTGCAATTTGGTCTAAAATTGCAGGGTTTTTCTCTGACTTCAAGAATGTTTTAGGAATTGAAGAATACCTGTATTGTCACAGGTTTATTCAAAACCTTGTTTCATGTGAATCTTTAAAACATTTTTTCATATAGCTTAAATTATGTGTTTAGAATTAGCTTTATTTGCCAAGCTGTTCAGACAAACAAGGAATTTGACTCCGGTTCTGATCCGCCTCGTGTCTTTCTGCTGACCCATCATTGTTCTCGATCAGGCCAACAACTGGGATGTCAAAAAGCAAAATTCAGGAGTTGTACAGACTGATCTGCTGGGGTTTAGTCATTTGTGTTCTTTATAAAATTGGAAAGATGTTTTATTTAAAAAAACAGTTGAATGTTACACTAAGGACTTCTGTGTGGCCAGCTACGTTAAGCCAAAGAAAAATGGAAATTTTCTTTTCCCTTCAAGCCTCCCCCTGTTTTATAGTTACCTTCTGTCTGGATGTTCATAGTTAAGAATATTTGTTGTCAGCATTTCCTTGGATTATGACCACAGTTTTAATGGATCATATTTCCCCATATTGTGTGACTAGAGTACGGGGAACTGATATGTGCTTCTGTTTTTTAAATTACACTCCTACTCTGTTAAATATTTTAGCATCTTAGAATTTTGTCACAGGAACAATAATCCAGTCCAGGCTACTTTAAATTAGCCTTTAATTAGTCATTAAAGGGGAAGTATTGTGTATTTTCCAGACACACATAGTGCCACTTTATAGCATATTCAAATAACTTTTACCTTCAGTTGGTATACAACTGCTGCATTCATCAAACATAACTTAAAAGAAAATTGAATTTGCAATATGACTCCTTGAAATTTGGCCTCATTCTCTTCAAGAAGCTGGTGCTCTTTCCAACTCTCTGCCCTCACGTCATCACAATAACGCTTCGCATTATGCCATTTACAGTCGTCAATAGGAGTTTTGGACTGAGAAGTAGTTTGCATAATAAGCTCAGCAGACACCAGGTGTTTAATAATTGGAGCTGTGTGGGGAAGCCACAGAGGATGAATACTTTGAGGCAGAAGCTCAACCGCGGGTTCAAGGAGGAGCTTTGTGGAAATCGGTGGTGCTTGGTGAGAGCAAGCGTTTACTTGCTTAAAGGAAGTATCATCCCTTTAAGCTCGTCCTGAAGCAGTACCCAAACACAACAACCTATTCATTTGTAAACAGTGTTTTCTTTCATTGAACATTGCTTAATATTGGAGGTGCACACACAGACTCAAACTCTTAGAGGATTTGTGTCTGGTTTAGACTTATCACTTTCTCGTCAGTGAAATGCCAAAGTTCCTGTAAGCCATCCTTGACTCTCACCCTGCTTACTTTGACATTTAAATAACCATGCAGGGTTTCATGAGCCCAGAACCCTGACAAGATGTGCATTTTCCCTGTTTCTGTTCATTAATGGAGGAGGTTGGACCACAGATATCTCTCTGTATGTGTGTGTATTTAAAGAAAGAGGTTTCTCAAAACTCAACGTTCTTCACTACATTTTTGACAGCTATCATATTAGTCATCCATAAGCTTTTTTTTTTTTTTTTTTCCCCCAATACAGTCCTGGTCAGAAGATCCACTCATTAATCACAGGTTGATTTAGCATTTATTTGAACTGTTCTTTTTACAGCGGGGCGTAATTATACGGCACACAACTTTAACAAATTTTAAGGTTTTATTTAAGTTTTAAAACCTTCTGTATTTATACAGTGTGACAGTTCTATAAATGCCATCACATTATGTGGGGATACACATACAAGAAAACTGCTGTTCTGGGATATTCATTTATTGCATTTAATTCCATCCACCTTATGTAAGTAAGCATAGCCATCCAATATTGAACTTGTTTTTACGTTATCAGTTTACCTTCTACAAAACTTAAAGGAAAACATATCTAGTGCAAATTTGCCTGACGTAGCTTTACTGGCTCAGCCTTCCCTGCTAATAAAGGTAAGGTCAGACAGTTAGTTGTTTTAATCACTTCAGTAACCATTTGAAAAGCCCTTAACGTGTCTAAAATTAGACCCAAGACGTCATGACTGTGTTCATTCCTGTTGTTGTTTTCTATTTTGCCTTGTTGAAAACTTCTGCAATCCTTCTGTCACAACCTACAGAATTTGATCTAGGACTGCTCGACATTTATGGCACAGAAAAAATAAATGTGGTTTATTTTTCCTATACAAAGAATAAGGGAAGATATATTTCTTTTCAAAACAGAAATTGAAAGTTGCAGAGCTGTTGTTTGGAAACAAAAATTGTAAATATTGCTGTTCAAATATTTTTCTTTTAAATCCACATCTGAATCTTTAGAAGGTATCGAGAAATGCATTTGATTATTTAAAAAATGTGCTTGAAAAGAAGTTAAATAAACCAGAACCGATCTTAGATGCAGTTGGCTGTAATCTGATTCAACCCTCCTTGTTCTTGTGTCAAAAAAGGTTTAATGAGAACTTTGTGATTTTTTTTTATTTTTTATTTTTTTATTGCTTTACTGTCACTCAGGAAACAGATGTACTGTTTTTACATGTTACCTTTTAGGAAGGAATGATTTTCAGCCCATTTGGGTGGTACAACACTTGGCCACATGCAGAGAAGAGCTCTGGGTCCTGCAGCTATGCCTCTGGCTGCCTGCTGCATTGAATCTGTTTGGCAGCTCATGAGCAAACCCACCACAGGATTATGTTCTGGCCACGGCTGCTGCTCATCTGTCAGTATTACAGAGGGGAATTATTTAACCCTTTCAGTCCTGATGCATCATTTATACGGTTCTTCCTTTCAGACTGAGGGTAGATTTTTACCACTAGATCCATTAACAGCATTGTAATGTTACACATTTGAAGAGGCACTTTTTTTTTTTTTTTTTTTTTTTTTTTTTAAATGATCAACTCAAGGGTGTTATAAATCTAATTTCTTTGTAATGTTTATGTTGGAGAATGAGTGGTTTTATGTGGGGCTATTGTTAAAAAAAATTCTTACATCTGGAAGGATAAACATGGGAGTCATTAAGATGTAATTGTCTGTTTATTGGTTATTTAATAACAATAATCAAGCTGGCAGGTTTCACTTCATCTCTAAATGATTAGCTTTTCATCATAAGAGCGTTCAGAAATTCTATCCTGCTTCATCTCTTTTCCTGTGACCTCCTCTCTTGCAGTCCCGTGAGCCCCTGGCGCTGTGTGACCTGAAAGCTGAGGTGTCTCCCCGAATCTCGGCTGAGGATCTAATTGACCTCTGTGAACTCTCTCTCGCCGGACCGTCCAAAAGGAATAAAAGTGGCAAGCCAAAAATTGTTGCTGTCGACATCCGCAATGTGGAAGAGTATCCTTACCATTTAATAAACATCATTCATGACTGGTCTTGTTTCTCAGCATTTTATCAGCTTAACAATGCTGAAACTACTACATAAATTCCTACATAAAAGAGGATGCCGATACAGTGGTAGGTTTTACTATATTGAAAGGCATGACCCAGTGAAGGTTGTGGAGATACAAGGACAAACAATCTGGCAGCAACAGCGCTGAGCCCCTCATTTCTTGCTACATCATTAAGCATCTCTTCACAGAAACAGCCAGTTAAATCTGCCATCTGAAACCAAAGCCTCCATCACAGTCACCCTGTGATAATTTGTGGTGACGTGGGATCATTGCTACTTACCGTTAGCATTGGCTATTGGGATTCTGGTTTGAGAATGTTTCTATTTTTTGTAGGATAACTGCTGTTACCAATCCAATCTGATAATGTATTTCTCAGCAGTTTACATGTTCAGACACTGAAGCAAATTATGTAATTACTCTTTTTCTGCTTTTATGTTTTCAACAAGGCATTTTTCTCAGCCATCTAACAAATATATGTTGTCCAACTTCATCCTCACGGTATATTGTACTATTTTCTGAAGGTTGAGTGTTTTCTTATGTGATGAACTGCATAATTACAATGTTACCTCTGTTAATGTTGTCTTATATCTCTTTTTCTGATAACCTGTCTGAAAGAGACAGGTTACCTAAAACCAGAGACTGGCTCACTGACACATTTGTTCAAACAAATATGACTTAAAACCTATTATTTCCATAAAAAGGCATACAAATGTTCTTCTTTTTGTCTTGTGTATGTAACTTTTTGATATGCTTAGGTTTCTTGGTAGAGTTACAAACACACAAAGATCACAGACTAAATTGGCTCTGTGTCTGGGAAAGGGAAGTGGAAAGAAATTTAGGAGGGATGAGCTTTTTCAGTTTCTGGTCCAAATTCTGTAACATGCAGTAAGCCCAGCACAAAGCTGCCCAACCAAATACTGCAGTCTGGGAGAGGGGATAGCATAAAGTAGGAAGATTAACCAGGGGACTCAAGCATTGTTTTGGCTTTTGAATGCTCTATCTTTCCTCTTTCATGTAGTGTTGGTGTCTGCATTCTCTTTAACAGAACTGATTATCCTTTTCTTTCTTTTCTAAAGAAGGCATTTTTCATGCTGCTAAAGAACATTTGCAGCTCACAATATTCAAAGACTTGTATTGTGGGAAAGATAAACAAAGTTCACCACAGTTGTAGGCTTTGCTTCAGAGGGATTAGCACACCTGCCAAACATTGCACTCCTTAACTCTCCTGTCTCCAGCTTTGGTAGAGGACATGTTTCAGGAAGCATCAACATTCCCTTCAACAGCGTCTTCGGTGCTGATGGTGAACTTGTGCAGTGTCCTGCTTCAGGAGTCCTCCAGAACTACAGAGGCCGTGTAATTGTGATCATCAGCCATGCTGTAAAGAGTGCAGCTTTGGTGAGCAAGCCGAGCCAAACATACATCAGTATGCCACACACTACATTAAAAACTTTATGTATTAGTAGTAAGGCTTGGTTATTAATATTCATTTTTTTTAAAAGATCTATTTTAACAGACTTCTATAGAAATATTCTATGAATGCACCTTCTATGAGAACATACATAAAGCAGTGTTGTTAATACATGAAATGTACCATTTTACATACAATTTTATACAGTTTTACTCAATATTAAAAAATGCATAATTTACTTGTATGGTAATTGTGCCATCCTTCTCTTTACTAACAAGTGGATGATAATTAGATCAGTAGAGCAAAAATGTTGCAATTAAATTGTTAGCATATAGGATGGAAAGCAATAAAGCCACAGAAATGTGGAAAAATTAGTAACCAAAACTTTGAATAACCACAAATGGACATTAAATATAGCTGGACTAGAAAAATCTAAAAGGCAGACAAGATATTTTCTGTGCAGAGAAGCTATTTTTCTTTTACTTCGATTGAAATGTACCTCAATAATTGCAACAAAAACATATTACACCAAGGTGATTTGTGATTATAAATTCTGTTTTACATTTCAATAAGGAGGTTACTCCTCCTGTAGAAAATTACGATTGCTGTTTGAATTTCAGAAATGACCTTGCACATATTTTTCTTCTTCCCAGTTTGCTGCACATCTGGTCAAGGTGAATTTTTCTCGTGTTTGTATTCTGGATGGAGGGATCAGCAAGCTGAAGCCCACAGGACTCCTCACTGTCCCCTCACCTCAGATCTGAACTCATAATCCACCTTCGGATTAAAATGATAACCATGAAGACTGAAAATTGTTTGTGGATAAAATTTAAAAGAAAAAAATCTGTTAGTGAACAGATGTCATCATGTCACTCTGTTAAAAAATATCAGTTTGATTAAAATTTTAACTAGATTGTTGATGATTCTTCTTCATTTGTTGTTTTGTGGTCAGAAAGTGTTTTTTGTGTATGACTTATTGTAAAATTGACCTGTAGTAACTATGTATGTTTGTGATTCAATAATAAATTGACGTTTCTTTTTAAATAAATGTATCTCTTTATGTCCTTTATATGGTTGTTGTTGGACCTAGTGATATAGGCCAGGTCTTTTAACTCAGGTTTTGCATGCTACCCCTAGCAAAGGTGAGAAACCATTCCTGGTTAATACTTACTAGCCTTATTTTATTTATATATTTCATGAAGAGCATTTGTTTTTAATGTTCCCTAGTCTACAGCTTCAAGTAGAGAGGGAATGTTTACAGTCATAAAAAGATCCCTGTCGGGGCGTGCTGTGGTGGTGTAGGGGATAGCGCAACCCACATTTGGAGGCCTTCTGTCCTCGACCCGGCGGTCGCGGGTTCGATTCCCGGACCCAGCCGACGTTTGCCGCATGTCTTCCCCCTTCTTCCCCCTTTCCTGTCAGCCTACTTTCGAATAAGGGACACTAGAGCCCACAAAAAGACCCCCTGGCGGGGAAAAAAAATAAAGATCCCTGTCTGCTCTGACATACACCATCATCTGCATCCCTGATGACATTGCAAATCGTGGGCTGTAGGACGTCCCACATTTCTACTACAGATGTGATGGACTTCAACTCTGGGAATTAATCCTCAAGTATAATAGCCTTTCCCCTTTCTGAATTATATTGTTGGATACTTAACAGCTCTTCACCAGATTCTGTTTGTAACATGTTATGATGAGAGTTATGATTTTTATTTTTTATTGATACCCCTGACTATCCAGGAGAAGTAACGTACACTTGTATATAATCTTAATAGATCTTTTTTAATTAACCTTCTTTTGCATATCCCTTAGTTTCACCAAAAATATTAACATTTATTCTTGGATTACAAATCACCATGAATATAAAAATCATCTTTAGAAAAAAAGTGATGCTGTTGGGTTGTTTGGGATCTTGCCGTAAGCTTTGTATTGATTTATTATATCCAGCATGTATGATTTTTCCACTTCTGCCACACTGTTGCAGTAAATATCTGTACTTAAGAAGACACCCATAGCATTGTAAACTGTGGGGCCCTGTTTGGTCAGTAAAATATCTCTGACCAGTGCAATCCATTTCTCCAGATGTCCTTTGGTTCGCAATGTTTGGAATTCAGCAACAGTTTGTTTAGTGTAAAGTATTTTGGGGTGATATATTAGTGGACTGGCTTTTGTTTTCCAGCAACGCCTAGAGATCACATTAGATTTCATTTTGTGTCAGATTGTGCTGATGGGTGCATTCATTATATTTTGTCCACTTATTCAATGCTTTAGGTGGAATGTTTTTGTTTACTTTAATATCAGTAAGTTGCTTTGTAATCTTTTGGGATATTTGTTTTACCTTGGGAGAAAAAAATATTGGATGGGTCTATTTGTTTAAAATGTTAAAGCCACGCAAGATGCATTACATTTTTTTAAGACACAAATTATTATTTTGGACCCCCCACCCCCATCATTCCACCTCCAAAACAAAGTAATCAGAACATAGTCGGAAATGTAGCTAAGCACCAACCTCATCTCATCTGGTCTGAATGAATTAATCAATAAATACTTCTGTATTTATTTTGATAAAAGTTCCTGCAGTTTTATTCTGAAACAGCAGGAGACACTGGTGAGAAAGGAAAGCTTATTCAGGAGGAAAGTTACAAACATAATTTCCATCCTTACATCTACATATGCAGGGTTTTACTGATGGAAACATATGAAAACTGAAGCATTTTGTAAAACCTTGTGCTTCTCTGAGGTTGACTTTGTTTCTTAAAACCCATCCATGTGTTCTTGGCTGGCTTTTCTCTTACCACAGTAAATAATTTCATCAGCTTGACTTCTCTTAATGGAAGAACTGATTCTACATTCATTCTTCTTGATTTTGTTTGTTCGGCTAAAAAGTGTAAGTGAAATGCACAATAATTGTTTTCTGCTTAAAAGCATTTTTATTTGCACTTTGCCATAGATTCTTACACAGATATTTTTTAAGCAACAAGTTAGAGAAACTCATTTTCTAAAATGTTGATATTTTCATTTTAGTACTTGATCATAAACCCTGAAGATTTGTTTTCTGTTGCAAAAATATCTCTTATGCAAGACATGTCTCCAAAACACAATGTTAGATATTCTCTTTGGTGCAGAATATTATCCCATTACCATATGTATAAGAGAAAAAAAAAAACTATAGGGTCGGTACACTCATTCGTTTGATATTTCTCTGCATGCATCCCAAATAATAACATTGCCCTCAAATCTGCATTATACATTTAAACTGAAATAAAATTTAAAATAATTGTCATGTCCTCCTATGATCACAATTTAACATGAAGCACATCAGTGTGGGATTATTATTAACTAAGAAAACTGAAAGGAAACTTCTCTTCCTTTCCTAAATTGCCACACTGTTTTCTACATCCTCTGGATCCAAGTATCTGTACGGCACTTCCAGAGTCTTGTTTCTCTCTTTGATTGCTGCACTCAACGCTGCCAACTCCTTTTGAAAGTTCTCTATCATCTGCCGTGGAGTCTTCTCACTGAAGTGGTCCTCGGGGTAGTGACCAAGAGGTACCTGATGAAATCAATGGCACTTAGTTTTTCTGCCACCGAGATGCAAATGTTTGAAAAATGTAGACTAATCGTGTAAACATATGGAACCATGAAGAAGTCATGGAGTTGCATAGTAGCGTTTTACCTTATTTATATACAGGTTCATCTCAAGAAAATAGAAAACCATGAAAAACCTAATTGTTTAGGTCATTCCCTGCAAAAAATGAACCTCATATATAATAAAGAAACATTGAGTGATCTATTTCAACCATATATTTCTGCTCATTTTGTGAATGGATTGAAGCTACAGAAAATCCAAAAGGAAATTTCTCAAAGTTGCATAAACCAAATAATACATGGACATTTTTTTGACAGAAATTTAGGGTGGGATGGGTAATTGTTTATTTTGCTTTGTGGGTTTGTTTTATTGATCTGTACAGCATTTTGAGCTGCTTTTAGTATGAAGGATGCTTTGTAAATAAAATCGATTGGTTGACTGAACTCTCCTTCCATCTGGTGGAAAGCTGTCTAATCATCTGTCTTTATTCTCCAAGGCCACTTCATAACATTTCCTTACTACAAATATATTTGTATCCATCTCGTGTAATATTCAAGATTTCAAAGAAACTGAATTTTGGGTTTTCAATAGCTGTAAGGCATACTCATCAAAATGTGCTGAGTACATTAGACTGTGTAATCAATTTAAACAATATATAGGTTTTTTTGGGTTTAAAGCCGAATAACTGAAATGGATTCACTTTTAAATTATTTTCTGCTTTATTGAGATCAACCTGTTCAAATGTTCTTGATAAAGCTTGACCATATGTTTGCAAAACATACTGAAGTGTGAACACTCACAAAGTCACTGGACCGCTGGCTGAGCAGCCACAGGGTGGCCATGCCCTGAACTGTGGTGTTGACATCCGGCAGTGTTTTCAGCATTGTTTCTTTAGTCGCTTGCCCTTTTTTGGTTGGAGGTGGCAGTTGCAGGGAAATTGGAGTGTTTGGCATCCAGCTACCAAAGTCAAACTGGAGTATAGAAATGAGTATTATAGTTTGTTATTCATTTCTTTTGCTTGTGGAATTTCAAAAATACAGCTCTATTAACTTTAAAGCATAATGGGTATAATTATAGTTGTAGTTGTCTGACTGATCGTTTGCTGACTGGATTCAGGCCATGATTCCTTGAACCTTTAGATGGTTTAAAATATTGTTTACTTGGTTGTTTGTTGTTTCTATTTTTACAACCAACCCTTAAAGCTATTAAACTTGATATGACAACCTACGCTATCTTAACAAAATGTACATTATTAATATTATCAAGGTAGAAGGTGCCCCTTGGTATTGACCTGAGACCCACTTATATTGATAATTCAAAAATAATTCAAAAATAATATGGACACAAATATCCCTGCATACCACAGGCAGTATACCATATCAGAGCCACATGAGTTGCAGGATCATGAAAGGTGTTTTTACTCCTGCATTTATTAACTCACTATAGGAGCCTGGCAGAAGATCAGTAAAGACATAAACTTAATTCATAATGCAATGTGTTTGCATCATGATTACAATTGCATTAGGATTACAATTTTTTTATACTGTTTTAGCTATGCTGTAAAGTCTGTATTCAAAAAACTATGTGATTTGAAGACCCTGTTTGGTGAATTTGAATTATGTTCTAGCATTTGTAGCATTATATACAGTATCAATTGATGGCTTTGTATTCATTTACTCTGAAATAACACAGCAAGCTTCAATTCATGTGCAAATAATACAAATCATATCTAAATCCCAAACCCTTACCTGTCCACTGTTCACAGCAGCATGCTGGACTGAGCCAGTGAAGATCACCATGGTGACAAACTTGATGAGCTCATCCACTGTGGTAAGTTTCTGTGGGATTCCTGAGAATTAGAAAAAGTAAACTTAACATTTAAACATTCGATGTTTGATCAATTCTTAACCGTCTGTCCCATCCCACTGATTGTCTCTAACCACTTGTTCTTGTAGGTCTGTAAGTGGGTGAGGGTTGGGGTGGGTTGGTGCCTATCTCCAGCAGTCTTTGGGCAACATTGGGACACGCAAGACAAACAACCATGCACACACAATCATATCTAGGGGTAATTTAGAGACTAAATAACATAATAGTCAATTGACTTTTAGGAGGCAGCTGGAGTACCCAGAGAAGATCCATTCATTCATGGAGAAAACATGCAATGTTCTGGGTTGGGACCCAGAACGTCCTTGCTACCAGCAGCACCACTTTGCAACCCAAATGCTTCCATTATACAGATCTGTGATATGTTTATCAAGTCGTATTATATTCTTTAATGTATACCTGAGCCAGGCTGGGAAAGGAATCCATGTTCAAAAATGTCCAAAATCCACTTTTGAAGTTCGGAGTCTTGCTGAACTTCAGCATTAGTCTTGTAGTAGTAGCTCAGGATACCCCGCACAAATCTTTCAGACACACAGAAATATTTTGTAAAAGACATTAAATACATACCCAGTAATAGTGAAGTGTATTTCTCATTTCATGACTTTTTTCAGGAATATTACTGAATTTATGATACCTTTTTTCTTTTCTAATAATTTACATTTCTAAAAAACACAGATTTTTTTTTTTAATACCACAAATTATCTGCATGAGGAAAATGACCATAACTGATACTGGACAACAGTTAAGATGATTTCCAGAGGAAGTTACTTGATTTAAATTTGGGCTGATTTAAATTCAACACGGGAAAGGATTAAAGAAAAAAACAAAAGACAGAAATCCACTAAAATCTTTCTTGAATTTTTAAACAAAGCTTTATTTAGCCCCAGACATAATTCTACCCATCTGTGGTTTTTATTTTCGCTGGTTCACAGTATAATCATTAATGTTGTTCTTTACAAACATGATTGTTTTGCAAGCAAAAATGGAAGGCCTTAGTCAGTATAAACAACAAAGTATGAAAAGAAAGCAGTCTGAAAAGCATCTCAGACAAAAGGGAGAAAAAAAAATTACTACCCGTTTCTCTTCCTAACACATTTATACATAATCCTAATAAATAGAAGTGTGGAAGTTTTGCACAATAAGCCATCTGATGCTTTGTCATTAAGAGATAAAGTAGCATAATGTAAGATGCAAAATGGAAATAGCCTATTATACCTGTTGATAGTATCCCACACTCTGAGTGCATCATCTCTGTAGTAGAAGTTTGGTACGTCTTTCAGTCCGCGCTCAGCAATGTCTTCAGGCACACAGAGAGATCTGTATGTTACGGAGGACAGCGATCTCCTTAGAATTGTCATCATACCCTCTCCTCCAGAAGCTGAAAACTAGAGAAAAGTAAAGTCAGAGTTAAAGACAAACATTGTCATTCAAAATTTAAAATAATGTCCTTCTGAGTAAAGTTTTTTTTTTTTTTTTTTACTTTGGTGAAAACACCCTCCTCAGATATGAGTCTTTTCCGAGCTAAGAAGTTGATCTGCAGAGTGTAGCGAGTGTGAGGTATGAGAAGCTGAAAAACAAGAAAACACTGTTGGTTATACAACAGGAACAGTTTGCAAATTTAAAAAAAAACAAAACAAATGTATTCTGAATTACAATAATACACAGTGAAAACTTAAGAATGAGTGCAATTAACAAATTAATAGCTCAAGTTTTTTTCACATGTTGCACCATCATGAGAATCTGTCAGTACAGGCATAAACACAGAGGGACCTGCAGCTTCAGTTACCTTGTAGAGAGGATGCACCATGGGCACGTTGCGCAACAGTGACACTGCAAAGACCTCAGCCAGCAGGTGAGTGCGCAGCAGGTGAACGTTGAGCTGATGCTCACTGAAATCTGCACTTCTGACAAAAATCTTTGCCATCAGCCAGTCGTACTCGGAATCAGATGGCAAGAAGATTGGATTGTCCTCTGCTGGTTTCTGCTTCAGCTACATCAGAGTTTAAATAAAGTATCGGCATTTATTTGATTACAGGTAAATCATACAGTTGAACAATGTTTCTGAAATTGTTTTGCATTTTTTCTGCTGACTCATTTTTTTCTTGAGAACCTCTGTGAAGAGTTTTAACTTAATCCACACTGATAGTCTGAAATCAGATTAAACAGAACAGTAGTCAGATAGGCGTGTGTGTTTGAAGATATAACCCTTCGACAAAAGAACAAACCAGACTGGTGGTCTTAGTGATAAATTTCTAATAATTGTGTTATCTGACTTCCAAGTTTTTCTACAAGTCTACTTTCTAAGAAAGGGAATTTCGCTTTTGACTTCTGTCAATTCTTTTCAAAATAAACAATTTGGATGTCATTCTCTCGTTCTTAATACATTTAAAAATGGCTTGATTAATTCACAAACTTATCACAACACAGTAATTGTTGCCATCAGGCATCCATGTCTTGCTGAAAGCACAAATGTCTCATTTCAGAATCAGAAAACCAAAAAAAAAAAAAATGTTGATAGTGTGAAGGCTTCATGAATTGCAATTGTTTTTAAAAGCAGGATTCAAAAACACTTTCTTTTAAAACACAAAAGGTTCTTTGGCGTCATGTATCCCTAAAACAGAAAGAAACAAAAAAGAATTTTGTTTTAAATTTAAAAAAACACTCTAACAAGAATGTGTTGAATTAATGTCTGAGAAGCAGAGAGTGATCAGAAGAAAATCTTATGAATCAGCAGGTTTTAACCTTCCCCCAAAACAAAAATACAGTTATGAATTAAGTTAATTGGAGCACAAGTACAAAAATACAGCACCTGTTAGTGAGGGGGTAAATCCCTCTCACACTGACTGATCAATTTATTGAAAAGAAAAACTTTTATCTGCATTCATTCACTGCTGAAATGTGTATTGTACTGTTGATAACAATGCTAACACCTGCACACCTGTTAACACCAAAGTAACAATGCTAGTCACAAAATAATCCGAATACTGCATACAGCCAGGATTTTACATATTTAAAAAAAATCTTTAAAATTACAGGTTTTGTGGCAAGAGGTCATGAATTACTGACAGACCAGGGTTATCATAAAAGGCTTACCAAACAGCTACTCTGGTGGGTCCTCTAGCTGTGATCAGACAACATTTATCCTCACTTCCTCCTCATTGACAAACATTTCAATTATCATAAAAATGTTTGTCTTATGAACTTGATTTGAAAATGGCAACTTTGCAACGAATGCTTTTATCTTGAATGGCTGTAGTGTTAGACATTGATGTGCATGTTTTAGGTTCCAAACTCAACCTAATCAATGGTTGCTTGGTCTTAAGTCCCTGGTTCTTTCTGTTAAATATTTTTCCAAAGTTTATGTTATTCCCGACGGTTTGGTTCCTGCCAAACTTAAATTTTTGGTTTGTACAAAAAAGACATTTAACTGAATACTTAATAATTTGTGTACTTTAATTACTGTATATGAGTGCTAATCTCACCTGAATAGCAATTGGCATGAGTTTATCATCTGGAGTTTTGTGGAACAAGACAAGAGGAGCCATCAGGTACTGTTTCTTGTCATTGATGGTGTTTGCTTTCACTCCATCCATTTGCTTGTAGTCACAAAGGAATATGTTGCCTTTCTGTTTAAAATTTTCAGAAAATGTTAAAAGATTTTATGTAAAAATGCAAGAACCTCAAATCTACTAGGAAATATCTATAATTTTTTTGTAAAGGTAATCACCTTAATTTCTTCTGCCAAGCTGCAACAACCATCAGGGAAAACCATGTTGTCCGTAACAGGAAAGTTGCCAGGCAGGATGGTGCAGCGGCGAATCAGCATGGGATTAATCCCGTTTAGAAACTGGTAACCAAAAAAAGCATCGTCCTTCCAGTGTTGTTGGACATAGTCTGTAAAAAAACCCCCAAAAAACAATAACACAAATCTTTCACAAAAACACTATAAATTTGTTTAAAAATATAAATGAAATGATAAATACAGCCTTCAAGAATGGTGGAAGAGCAAGCTGAAATTTTTGCAGGCCATGAGGACACTGAACTTTTTTTTGTTGAAGCATAAACAGTCTAAAATACATTGTGAATACATTCAAGAAGAATAATTTAACTTTTTCGTCCAAATCACCACAAAAGTGTCACTTTCCTTTTTACAAGGAACTTTTGGTTACAAAATACACCTTAAACAATTACAACAAATATTAAACCCACACCCCGGTCTTAACAGGTTTCATGGCTTAGTACGATTAACTTCAGTGCAAGTTGTCAATACCAGATATATCAGACTGTTTGCAGCAAAAAACTCTGTCGATATCATCAATGTTCATCCAATTTGTCTTTTTATCAGCCAGCCCCTTCAGTTTCAGCTCAGCCAGTCTAGTTAAGAAAAAACAAAAAGTTAATGTGACATAAAAATCTCAAATTAAAGGCATATTTGTATCTGATTATTAGGAGTTTACCCTGCGCTTGCTGTGAAAAGAAATTCAGTCTGCTTGGCAAAGGAGAACCTGACTTCAGCAGGTAGAGACAATGGGCCATCTGCTTTTATGCAGTGAGGAATTCCTTCCACATACACATCCCAGCTGAGAAAAAAAGAATTTCTATGCTGTTTTATTTTAGTACAAATGGAAAAATTTATTTAGTTTCTCAATACAAAACACATCAGCAGATGCACTTGCAACTTAGTAAATTTTAATTTTCTTCAAAAAGGTAATCAAAGTGAAACTCACCCCAAAATCAAAATTTTTATCTGATAAGCTATCTAAATAAGCTATATGCGCTTCTGCCTTTAGGTTTCTGTGAGAATTTTGACATTTTTGTGCAATTCTTTTAGTTCTGCATTATTTTGCTTAAAATCGTTTCACTGCTGATCTCTTCGGTCAAACGGTAAAATATCAAGTTTCAGTGTTATATTGATTTGCTGAAGTAGATTTACTTCCAAGTTAAAATGTAGCTACTCATAAATATAAACTCAAACAGGGAAAAGGGTTGTTTGTGTTTTTGCCACTGATTTCTTACCAATAGTCCTTCTGACGCTGCTTGAGCTCTTCTTCCCGACTGTACCTGCCAAGATGATGATTATCTTCGAACCCTTTCAGGGCTGGGAAAAGACAGAGGAAAAAAAATCATGTGACGAAGTGTTGGTATTAATTTGCTCCTGTCTTCCTCTAGTTGAACAGAACCAAGCGTTTAACAGAATTTGCGGCTGTTCCACAGACCTGTTCCTTCTCTGAAGCGGTGCACCTTGCTGTCAGTGATCCAGCGGTAGATGGGAAACTTGTAAATGTCTCCCTCTGGGGATTTGACTTCAACTTTGGCTGGGAACCAAGAATCTTCTGGGAACAGCAAAAGAGGCTGTTTGTCAAGCTCCACCAGCACCAGTTTTCCGAGGGCTGTGGGGCTGGGAACTGTAAAAGATGCCACCTAACACAATAAAAACAATAATTTGAAATCATAAAAAGACTTCAAGTGCATACTTACAGCAAGCCACAGCAACAACATGGTTTAGATCAATGAATACTTGTCTACATTAGAGTATCTTGCTCAAATATATTTTTCAAATAAGAACAGGGAAATATCAGCCTGTACATCTGCAAAGCTGGCAGAGACGTACGCTAAAATAATACCAGCTGTAGTTACAGAAAATGGAGGTTGACTTAAGGGGGCAAATTCATGACTCACTTTTTTCTCTTTTTTTTAAAAAAACATTTTTGTAATTATACATTCTATTCTGTCCACTTTGCAATTATGCATTACTTTGTGTTGGTCTATCCCAATTAAATATAATGAGTTTGTGGTTGTAGAATGACAAAATGTGAAAAGTTCAGTGACCTTAAATACTTTTGCAAGTCCCTGCATTGTACATATCCGGGATGTGTTACATGAAGCAATGCAGTGACTTTATGGTATTACACATACCCTGATGTGAAATAAGTGACAAGGATTTTGTGATTCTTGGTCTAAAGCTGCTCTACATTTGAATTTGAAGCTCAATCTTTCAGACTTACAGCTCCTCTGACAAATGCTGAAGGTCCTCTCAAGCTCAACAGCAACTTGTGTTCACTTTCCCCTCCTGTGCCAACCAGCTTAATGTAGATATGGTTTAAAGTGGTGGCAACGGCGCGATTAGCAGTGTACACAGTTACTTCATAATCCAACATTTTTGCTGTTGAAAATTGATCCACCTTGATGTCAAGGTAAAAACAACAAGAAAGGGAAAAACAATCATCAACACTGATTGGTTAGTTGTTCTAGTTCATTGCAATACAATTAAAAAGGATTGTCCTGATAACTAACAAAATGTTTTACAGAGAAACTGATGAAAGATACTGGATCACAATGAAATGGACAAATTCAACTTGAAATAACTACAAACAGAAGATTCTTGTTTGTTTCTGTTTTTCAGCAACTTTTGAGTGTATTAGTCTTACCTCTGCTAGTGAGATCACAAAGGTTCCCTGAAGAGCTGCTGTGTTGATGCAACTTAGCACCACTGATTTCTGTATATATACACGTATTCAATGGGAGTGTTTGTTCAGTACCAAGAAACTGCCATGGTGATGAAACTACATGGAAAGTAAACCTCCCTCCTCTCATCTTTAGACTTTTTCCTGTTCTTATTTAAATATGGGGACTTTCATGTCTGAACACGTCGGGTTTGCATACCTCCTGAGATATTGATATTAATAAAACCTGCATGTACCTACAGAATGACACATAGACAATAACAAAAACCAAGATTTTTGTTTACAATTGCTTTGTCCAGAACAACAAAACAAACTGAGTGCATGTTAATTTATTACTTAACACAAAGGTGGTTTTTTACTGTTTTTCACACCAAACCTCATTTAGAGTAACCAACACATAACTTGGATGCAAAACTATTTCTCTGCATAGTTATTTGATTAAAATCCCTTCTTACCATGTTCTTACCATGCAAAAGGATTTAGCAAGAACTTGTAAAAAGGACGGTCTTGTAAAAAGTCAACAAAAAGATGATTTATTTGCACATTATCTGTTGCTGATCTTTTGGCAACATTATGAAACTATTCATTTCCTCATTTAGCAAAAAGCTTGATGTTTAATGCAATACCTGTGATGCAGTATCTGACAGTTATGTGTCATGTTTGGTAAAGTACAGAGATGACATTTCACTTGCCGTAAATGTAACCTGTTCTCGACCTATAATGTTTAGAGAGGGTTTTGGATGCTATTTAATCTAGAAACCATAAAAATTGCTGGACAAAAGCGAAAACTTGTCTGCAGTCTAAAACTGAACGTTCAGGTTTCATAACTCAATTTTCTGGTGCGCGTGGAGTAACTGTCGCTCTGTTGTGCAAATACCTGTGGTAAAATAACTGAAAACGTGCTTAACGTACCACAAGCTTCTGTCACACATTTTACCCTGACTAGCTGAATTGTTGTCTATGTTCAGCATTGTTAAAGCACATACCAACTATGGTAAATGTTCTTCAATCCATTGATTTCAACAAATAGAAACAACATGCAAATAAAATACTGTTAGATGAAACAGTTATTTCTTTCATTTGGTTTCTTATTGCAAATTTAGCTCTGGATCAAAATCTTATGACAGGGGAACAAATAAGTAATACACACAACACACATGTAGCATCAGTATTTATCTAAAAACATATCAGTTTTATTAATTAAAATAGAACTTTTATCAGTCTCCAATTGTTTGTCATTGCAATGAACAAATTACAATGCAAAAAATTTGAAAACCTTCAATCACACAATGCAGACAAAGCAGCAAACAGAACAACTTAAAAGACCAGAAAGTTAAAAAAAAGTGTTTAAAAGTCATATTGAAGCCATTTAGGGCTAGTGGAAATGTTTTTTCTAAGGCACTGCAAGTGCATTAAACATAAAGTAGGGGGACGATTTTGCTCTGCATATTTAATGGCTGTGGCAATATTTTTCAGAGTGCACCCTGGTTGTGGTTGTGATTTAAATGCAATGTTTAAATGCAGTGTTTCTGTGCTCATATAAATGAAATGCTGAAAGGTAACCCAGACCTCTGCAAATAAAAACACCTTAACATCCCACAGTAGTTGAGCAAGATAGAGGATAGAGGAAGTCTGTTAAGTTGCACCAGCTGTATGTAATTAAGTGATGAGAAACAAATCTGTAACCAACAGATTTAAAAGTTACAACAGTAACAACATATTGTAATTGAACAATATCCTACACAGTTCATTAAGACTATTTTTGTAAAAAAAAAAAAAAAAAAAAAAAAACCAAATAAACAAAAAAACAAACAAACAAACAAAAACACATTATGGTCTCAGTTGTTGGTATACGGTCATTTCATGGAAGTTAAATGCTCAACCAAGTTTTTGATTTTATAATATTGGTGAAATAAACTTAAGTTTTCAAATAATATTAGTGTTCTCACATTTTACAATAAGTTAATACTAAAGAAAGCAACCTAATAAAATTTATTTTAAATTTGGGTTTGAAGAAAAGTGTGACTATTAACTTTAACATAGTAATAGCCTTCAACTTGGTGTCACCTAATTCCAAAATTTAATTATTTCAGATTGATCTTGATTGGTCTTGATTTTATTAAAACAAATTATAAGAATTAGTTAGAACTTAAAAGTGAACGGGCAACCTGAAGCTTCGTTTTAGCCTGCTGAACATGCCTCTCACTACAACTAGTTCATCAAGTTCTGTAACTTTTTAAAGCAATTTTGAAAACCGTAAATTAACAATTAATGTTCTATGTTTCACTTGAATCTAAAGGGAAATGCCTTTGACTCAAAACTCTGGCTGTGAAAGCTGTAGCAACAAAAGCTTTCATGTAAATAGCTTAGTGATTCTCAGTAAGATAAAGAGAAGGAATGCTAAAGGACAAATCAAAGCACACAACATCTAAACTTTGTACTTTAGTACTAAGCAAGAGTGCTTAATTGTCTTGTCTGTTTTTGCTAAGATGAGTCAGAAAGCAAGTTTGAGGGAGTAACTTTCAGAAAATCTGGTCTGATTTTATCTTTGACTGTGATGTAAATGGGCAGAAACAAAACCTTTCCTATAAGAGAGATAAGAGCCGATCTAATCTATTTGACTTTTGATTTTTATCTGTCTGTATTTTCAAACTCTAATTTATATAAAAATAGAAAGGTTCAAACTTTTTAAAGCACTCCATGAAGACCCATTCATCGACGTCAAATAAATAACTCATTGTCATGTGCTAATGTTAAATATGTTGTACACAGAGCAAACATTATTATTTTTCACTTTGAGAAAGAAAAACTAGCAAAATAATAAAAGAACTTTTGTAAAACAGCATGAGTTGCTATAAATTTTTAGACTCTGGGAAAACAATTATTATTACCATTTTTACTGTTTCATATAGCAAACAGGAACAGAAAATCTGTTTTCTTTACTGGCATGGGCCTTAAACACACAGAGCTGTGGGGTGAAGGAGCATAAAATAATGAGCACTTATACTTTCCCTTTAAATGCCAGTAAAGGGTAAATGTAAAACTTTTGATAGTAAGGTCGAGGTTGCAGCTCACAGTAAGTGGATGCATTTCTTTGCAAAAATGTTGATGCCTATTCTGCAGTAGACTGAAATTTAAATCAAATTCATTTTTTTTATTATTCCCTTCTGCATATTTGATTGAGCTGCATCACCAAAATCATAAAACTCAAAACAACATCTTATTTGCCATCAAGTATTATTAATTATGAAAGTGAGAACCCCGGTTTCTATTACTTTATTAAAACGTTGGTGAATAATTCTCTACTTATCTATTTTTCTATTATATTTTAGTTTGTAATTCCATGAGATATACACAACAAAATAAATTCAAGAAGTAATTTTGTCCTTTTGGAGATTTAGCTAGAAAGGTGTAGATGCAGAGAGCCTCAAGCTGAATGGGTTACTTGTAAAGGTCTCTTTCAACAAATAGTAAAATACATTTGATGAATGAAAAACAGACTGTGACAAAGCTCCAATCTATAGGTACATATAAATTTCAACAAAACTTGCAATTCATAGAAAAATCGACATTACATTACTGTGATTGTTTAAGGAAATACAAGTAAAGATGTGTTAACAAAATATGCTATTATGTGTTTTCCAGTCACATAGTGCCATTTTGTAGCACAATCAAGAAACTTTGTTACCTACAGTCGCTATAAAAATGCTCAATCTATCAAACTTAACTTAAAAGAAATTGATTTAGCAATTTGACGCCTTTAAAACGTATATTTACGTATTTGTGGGTTTCAGATGCACATATCAAATTTGTGGCTAAAGTATGGCAGTGTAAATCAGAGCAGTTAATGAAAATCCCTTTAAACTACTTGAAAATTGTGGTAAATGTGTAAAAGTCCTTAAATAAATGCGTCTTTTATTTCAGTTGGCATAATATGACAAAGAAGATTTTGACAAACTGAGCGATTAATGTGATTAGCTTACACAGTGGATGTAGACTGCGTACATTTAAATGGTTTTAATAAAGTTTATAGCTGTTGCTTAAATTATATGTAAAGCCTTTTTTTCAATCTAAAGTTTACTCTCTTAAATTTACCAGTGTCTAGGAACATTCAATTTGTACTTCTTCTTTTGACAAAATCTGCAAAGGTGACATAGTAGCACATTTCACCTAACCATTCTTCGAAACAGGAAAGCAAGAAAAGAAAAAGTCTTTGTTAGAAATGAATGCAAAACATAGCCAGTCATTCAAACACATGGAGTCTAGACAATGACCCAAATTTATTTTGCTGCCATAAACGATCAAAATAAAGGTCAGGGAAATTTTTTTTTACATTTTTATTTTTAAAAAATATCCAAGGCTCACAGTAAGAAAAACTGTTGCCAAACTTGCATCTTGGGATCGCCTAGTTTCCATATAAACATTTGTTGTAGAAAGCTTTTGTATACATTTTACCAATGCTGTTGGGAAATATAAAACCGATATGCACATTTGTTCAACTATCAATAAAAAGTTTTGCATAAATCCGCTATTTTGCAGAGTTTAATGCTCCCGAGTGTTAAAGCTATTTGTGCCACATTGGCTTTATGCAATTTAGCTTCTTTTTTCTACCGTGCTCTCATCTGCTTTTCTCTGAGCAATGAAAAAAGGAAAACAATTAAATTTCTCCTGCTAGCTTAACAATATTTTCCCTTGAGCATTGTAAGACTTCTAAATGTTCACTCAGCAAACACTACAAGGTTAAAAACAAAAACAAAAACAAAAAGACAAAACAAAGAACTTCATTGCTATTCAGACAGGGGGTGACTGGTGTTTCCCCAGTACAATTCTGAAGAAACTTAAGAAATCCACACACATACTTAGAGACTGGATTTGCCCTGAGTGCTCTGCCTTGTCGAATAGTGTTTGTGTTTGGTTTATCTTTTTGAAAGAAATGTAGGCTTACCCTTCCGGAGTTCAAAAAGACGCCTTTAACAAAAGTTGTTTCTTCAATCAGACTGATTTAATACTCAGTCTGATGGAACTGGATGAATATCTTTGACAGTCAGTACCTGAAGTAATCTTCTAGAAATTAACTTTGATGTCATAGCTCCTTTCATGTTAATACGCTGAAGCTGTCACATTTATGTCAAAGTACATATTAGATTTTAAACTTAGTGCAGTCCAGATTCAATAAAGAAATTGTAAAACAAATTGTTAGTTTAGATGCCATATGCTCAACGTTCTTGCAAACAGAAAGAATCTTTTCCTGTCACCTTTTCTTTTTTCAGTGACAACATATTGCTACACAAGCAGTTTCAAAGAGGTAGAAGCTCCTTCAGTGCTTTTGAAGTCTGTTGTCATATGCCATAAATCACATCTTGAGCTTTCAACACAGCCATTACTCAATAACTACTTCCTATTACACATATTACGAACTCTTGCATCATTCGATAAAGTGACACGATTACAGAAGATAAGTATCACCTACCGAGGCAATCTTCAATTTCACAAGATATATTAGTACGTTTTATCACAAGACTTTGTTTCATAAAGACAACTATAGAGACTGCATGGCACTACCCTGACTCACATTATGTTGCCCAAACTGTCCCAACACCATAATTTCCTGAGTAACTTTTAACCCTTCGTACATGTTACTTTGACACAAAGCTACCAAAGAGATGGCGTAGGTCCCTCTCAAGGACAGCACCCTTCACTGGAACACCTCAGAAACAAAGTGCTCACAACAAGAACCTGCCATTCAAGCTCCACATGGTTGCTATGACAAATATTATCCATAGGTGGAAACATGGTAACTGGCAGGTTTCAAAGAAAGTTGAAAAAAGTGTTAGTCAAATTTGAGGTCAATTTAGAGGGTGGATAGATCAAAACCATCCTGGAAACTTAAAGAAAAACAAGATGTTACACAAGGGGATCATCATTTTAGTGCTGAAACATCAAAGACCTGGTATTTGAGATGGTGTTACTTGATCTGAATTATAAGCAGTGAAAGGCACGTGCTTTTATATAGTACCAAAATTACCTTCTCTTTTTTGTCAATTAAATGTTAGGTGGAAACAATAACTCAACTATGTTTCCACTGAGGGGTTCAAGAATTCAAATTTTTTGATTAAAATTTAAGAAACAGGAACAGAAAAGAATGTTGAGATAATAACACTCAAATGTTCTTATAATCAATGCACATTTGTTTTAGTAAGTGAGTAAAATGTCTGAGATATGTGAAACTGCCATAATATTGTAGAAATAAAAGTGGATCTTGACCAACTCATAGAAAATTTATAACAGTTTCACACTTGGATCTGAAGTCAAGCACTTCAGTTAGATTAAATTAGAGATTGATTTTATTAATGCATGCATCAGGTTTTAAAATTTAACCTAAAAGAGCTTCTGGGCAGTTGCTGATTAATGCTGATGTACGTATTTTGCTTATGTGGCAGAGCGTTTGTTAATTACTGAGGTTCCGCTAGGTTTCGGTAAGTTGCAGTGCCTTTCTGCATCATTGATGAGTTCCCTCTAAGTCAAACTCATTGCTCTTGCAGGCATGTGTACCCCAGGCAATCTACTCAAAAGGATACTACACCAATCACAAAGTATAGTATGTGAAGTTGGACACAAATAAAACAACTGGACTGAAACTGAACTGCTCTGACAAAAATATGTTACAAATTAAAATGTTGAGTTTTAATTACTCCTCATACAATTTTAGATGTTTTTTGCTAAAATTCTTTAATTACACAACTAAAAAAAGGGAAAGTCCTCAAACTGCAGTCAGAAAACACACACAAATAAAAGCAAAAAAGGAAAAAGGTTGTTGTAGAATCCAAATGTACCTAAGGTAATTTAAACAAGACCAGGGCACCAGTGTCCTGTCAGCATATTTTAGCATATTATTTTCTTGTCTAAACTCAAAGAAAAACTAAGTCAGAGTCTCAGTTAATGAAGCCTCTGGCTTCAGTGATAGGCCATGTAATCCACTTCACATTTGAATTTCTTTGTAAAGCAAAACACACTGATCTGCAAAGGACAAATTACTTCCCTGGACTGATGTTTAGTTTGACCGGTAATTAAACAGAACAAAACTGATTTTCTTTTAAACCGTGTGTTTGTGTATACCCCAATATAAGAACAAAGCACTTCAAATGTTGACTTCTAAAGAAAGCATGGATGTCAAAGGGGGTTACTTTGCTCCTCGATTACCTTTTGGATCAGGCATCGTCTCCCAGGTCTCCATCTTTGTTCCTGATCCAACCACAAAGGCTGCCATCAAAGGAACAGCTCAAGAAGCCTGAATGAGTAGAGGAAAACATTTTAGACAAAGTGAAAGGATAACAAACAGACTTTTGCACACAGCTTAAATGATATTTCATCCTTTATCCCTTATCTATCAGCAAGAGGACAGATGCTATATTAAAGAAAATGCAGTAACTGTGTAATGATTGGTGCTTTTGTAAAAATAAATTGTGTAAATGCAGTTGATTTAGTTTTATAATGGAACACGTATTACAAAAAAAAAATAAACTATAACAGTGATATATATTTAAGTTGTTGTGTTTGATGATGTTGCGGTGTTTTTATTAGTGTAAAGTTGGAAGGATTCAGACGCTGAGTGGTTTGGGTGACAAAATCCTTCTGAACCACTGTCCGTAAATTATGGACAACAATCAGATCAGGTGAAAGTGAAAGACCAATATGATGAAGACCTGGCAGCTCAAATCAGTTCACCTCACAATTCTAACCCCTGACTGAAAATAATTTATGTCACCAAATTATTTTTAAAACGTTTTGTTAGGGTTTCAAAAAAACAATTTTGAGTTCCACAGGGTAACTCTGATCAATCAGAATACTAACACTGTTTTGAGATAGAATTACGCATTAGCATTCAATGTCTGGCACAACCAACAATTAGTTTTAACAGTTATGACTATCCACTACTCAATTCAATCTGGAGAGACTCAGACGGAGATAGACAGCAATTAAAAAGGTTTATTGACGTACATGAATTAAAGTTCTGTGACACTCGGGCCCCGGCTGAGGACATCGAGCTGTGAATTGCAATAAGCTCGGATGAGCATTCCCGATGCTGGTTAGGAATGTCATCCCCCGGGATCCGACTCTGGAGGAGGAGGTCGGTGAAGGATGCGTGCCTGGAGAGCCAGGAGAGTGGAGGTGGAGAAGGGGCGGAGGTGGGTTGAGTGCAGCTGGAAAGCGGAAGATGTCATGGATGGAAGTCCTTTTCAACTGGCGCTTAGTCGGTGATTGGCCGTGAGGTGGCTTGGTCCAGTGTTGATAGGTCGTCGATGAAGAGCGGGACGCGCCGATCGGATGATGCAGGTGGGGCTAAAGAGTCTTCCAGTTTGAATTTATGCCTAGGCTTTATTTCTAAAATAGCTGAATTTCATAATAAGAGAAAAAGACTTAGAAGTTAGATGGAATCATGAGAAAACACTTTTTACAGGCTTTCAGTTTGGCCCCTTACCTGTTATGAAGACACCGGTGTCATGACCGTTCCAGATATATGTATCAAATTCACTTTGACTGGTGCCAGATGTTATTAGGAGAACTGATAGTACACAGTGGTTTAAAGCTTTAGCTTAAGAAAGCCATGGTTTTGCAACAGAGAGCCAACCATTAGACACCTTTGCAGTCATATAGCACAAACATTTCAAAAGGTTCTGTCTATTCACAAAGCCCTCAGGTGTTATTAAATGAAATCCAAGATGGAGGATCACTTTCTGAAAAGAGTGGAGCATTTTTTGGGAGCTTTTTTTAGGATCTGAGGCAACTTTTACACTGGTAGAGCCAGATTTCAGTTGTCTTATCAAAACTCAGCTGGTCATTATACTGCCTGACCTCTACAAGCAGAACTGCAGGTGTTTAATGTCAGTCTCATTCTGCCCACAGACCATTTTGAGTCCTATATGATAACGTGTTAGCAGTTGTGCCTGCCATAAATGTCATGTTTGTCAGTCAAGGCTTTCTCTGAGTTATTTCTGAGCTCATTTTCAAGATTGGTGTCAAGTAAAGTGTTCTCAGTTTCTGAAATCCAATAGATTAGCAATGGGAAAAAAGTTTGACAAAGGACTATAAGAAGTAACTATTCTCACTGAGTCATTTGCTTAGAGCTGTTGTATGAGTTTAATACATTACACAACAAAGGACTTTACAGAGATGAAGCAGTGTCACGGTTTAGTGCCAACAAACCCAGAGCTATGCCTTGCAAAGTGCTTGAAGCAGCGCACCAAAGAAAACATTTTAGAATGACTCATGAAAGTCATGGGAAATGAAAGTTTGTCTGATGCTATATCTGAGTAAATGTTTGTACTTTACAAACATTCCATAAACACACCTTAAAACAGCCTCTAACCTTGCCCATTAAGGTCAAATTAGTCAAATGTTCAAGGCTTGCAATGTAATGTGGTGGATTTAATAGGCTTTGTTGTCCTTTGCATACTTACATCTGGTCCGATGCTCCCTGCACAGAACCTAGAAATCTGAACAGTGCCACTAACATAAACCTGCTCTCTTTTCAGGCTGAAAGCAAACATCATCTAACCTGTTGCATTTAAACATGATTTATTTCCACTGAAGCTTAGAATCCCCAGATAATAAAAATGATTTAAAATCCAAAAAGCAGTGAAATAGTTTCTTGTGCCAACATTAGAATTGAGAGTAGGTTAACAAAATATTGTAACGATGTATAATAACACACAGGCACAAAAAGAAACAATTTGTCTTGTTAGTATGCTCTGTCCAACACAGAGAGTGGTTTGGTGGCAGAGCATGACATTTTTCAAAATTCATTTGCTAAAAGGTTCTCATAAATACTGATGATGACGTTACCTTTTAAATGTCAGTAAAGGTTAAATGTTACATTTTTACATTAAGGCAACAGCACACTGTGAGTGGACTCATTTCTTTGTCATAAATGTTAATGATAATGCTGTGGTGCACTAAGATTCGAATAGCATTAAAGCACAATTGATCTTTTTCTGTGTCTTCTTGATATTTGGCTGAGTGAGCAGTACCACTAAAAAGGTCTCAAAGATTTCTGATCGTCTTGTGGGGGGCACATGTAAACTCCTTATCAAACAGCAAATCAGAAGAACTTTTTAACTTTTGTTAATAGATTCAAGATGAGCTGGAACATTTGTTCCACTCATCCGCTATTTAGTGATAGGTCTTAGGAAGGCTTTACCTGGGAGAAACTGAGCTGTCCTAGTGTTTTCTCTTGACAGAATTCACACACAAGAAGAAATAAATCTCACTTTGCCTACAGCTTTGTCTCACAATTCATCATTTGATTAAATAATTAGTTCATCTTCTGTCTCAGTCTTGACTTTGATATTGAGTTATAAGATCTTAAAAGAATGGGAATTTTTTTATTCTCAGGGATTTTCAGAACCAGCTGTAAGCTATTTGGTACATAACTATGCACAGCCATATTCAATACATTTTTATATTATTAAGAAGTGAATTTATTTCAGTAAAAAAACAAAAAAACAAAAAACACTTTAGATTAGTTTCACACACACTGATGTTTTCAAGCCTTTTTGCTGTTATAGTATGATGATTCCTTTCTTCCATCTAATGAAAACACACTTAAGATTAGAATAAAAGTCAAACATTTTGATATAGAAATCTGGTCTTGTATCTGTAGCACGTGTTCACAGGTTGTTCATTAAAAACAAAAATACTTTTAATCTGACAAGCCAAATAGGAACACATACTCAGATTTATTGAATATGAGTGTATGTAAAGTTAACAAAGCATTGATGTAGGGCTGCACTGTAGCACAGTTGTGAGCATTGCTACCTTGAAGCAAGGACATCCTGGGCTTGACTCTTGGTTGGGGTCTGCTTTTTCCAAAACAAAAGATTTGGGGAAAAAAGTGGTTTGTCTCCAGATAGGTAGATAATAAAATGTCAAAATAATCATATTAAACAAATCTGAAGTTGTGCAGGGGAAATATATACTGAAAATTAAAGCATGAGTAAACATGAGAGACATAAGGAACATAAGATTACTCTAGTTGTGCCCTATTTGTCTTCCTGTTTAACGTAATCAACAATTTATATGAAAGAACCTGACATTAATATTCATGCTTTTTGAAAATGCCCTTTGAACTATATAACAAAGTCAATTTTATAAATAAATACATGAGCAACAAATTTCTGAATACTTTAACTATATTGGTCTTAAGGTGAAGGTTTCAGAAATTTTCATTGTGACACTTATTTGCATTAAAACCCAAGGTACTTTCTGTGTGTAGGTTACAGAAGAACAAAAGGCCCCAATATGAACAATGACAGAATAATCAGAGGCTGACAGAGCTCAATCTGAAATCTCATTGACAACCCACAGATAAGGGCATAAGTATCTCGACATTTTCTCTGGATTTCTAAAAATAAAAAATGAGTCATGATGTGGTACTTTATTTCAGAATTCATATTCTTATTTTCATGATGGAGCTAGTTCTGATATTCTGTGTTTGTTGTAAACTTCCCATTGCATCCAGGACACACACATTTTCCTAAATGTGCCACTGAGATTTGCAAAAGTTCGACCCATGAGACCATAGTGGGACTTTTTGTGGTCTAGCCATACAAATGTATTGATGTCTATATATTGATCCTCCGGTGCAGATCAAAGATTCGATCATAAAATCTCAGGTCTTCCTGATTTATCTAATAATGTCTAGTGTTAAGAAGCAATAAGATTTTCTGTAATGTTTGAATACTTGAGTGTGTATGATTCTTTGTTTGTGAAATGTTTGTTACCTTGTGGGTAACCTGTCTTACCAGCAAGTCAATAAAAAGGAATAAGATTCTAAGCTTCAAACAATGGTTGAAAAAAGTTGCTTTTGGATAAAGTTTTAATCCCTCCTTGTTTATAGTTTTGGGGTAGAACTGAAAAAGCTCCCTTCTTTTAATGAGAAGCAGGACTCAGCGTGAATTTTAGATGCATGGTCCAATTATATGTACACAGCACACATAATTAAGATGAAACACAATAATCACAAAATGATTTGATTCAGTTTTGAGATGAGTTTTATTCTGTCCCACCTCGTATGAATCTAATTTGTAATTTGTAATTTGTTTTCTACTTTTCATGCACCCAGAGTAGTCAGCTGAACATTTTTGAGATTTTCTTTTTACTAAATTAGCACTAGGGTTTGGCTAAAATGGCCATGGGAAAAGCTAGTAGTCTAGTTTTTAATGGATGTATCAGCTGCACCAAAAGGTCTGAATAAAATCCCCAAGATTAATCGCTTAGTTCAACATCCATGTTCTACATTTAAAGATACGCTTTACTTAATTCTGTCTTTTAATTCAATTATAAAGCAGGTCTGAAAGCATAAAATATCAGATGAAGCTTCTGAGCACATTGATATGAGATAAATTCCCTCACTATTACGGCAAACAAAGGGGTCACGTGTAAGGCTTCCACCGGGTCTTTAATTAAATACTGAAATACCAACCAAGTCCAATCAACATTCATATATGAATTTACATAACATATAAATCACACCAGCTTATGGCATTGTACAGAGTATGTACACATGAATACATTTACAAATATACCATTCTGCTCATCAATCAATGTCAGTAACAAATACATCTCATATAACAAAGCACAATACAAAGAAAACGTTCAATTGTGAGTGCCCGAAATCCTTTGCCCCTTCTTTTCGAAACACTTCAGGTAGTTCGTCTGCAGGGGGCATCAGACAAAAGTAGGGATGGGGATGGTACTGAACAACAAAATCATTTTGCAAAACGAAAAAAAAAAAAAAAAAGAGGAAACCTGGTGCTCTTCCAAGATATGCAGAAGTAACTACCATAACAAGTTATGTCAAAAACCAGGAATATTCAAAGGCTTTTTTTTTTTTTTTCCTTGGAATACTGAGCTTGTTCTTACAGGGTATGAATATTTAGACCACAATCGCATACAGGTGAGTGAGATTTTCCATGGTGAAAGAGGAGGCTGAAGTGGTAGAGCAAGATTTTCCAGGGGCAAACTGTAGAAGAACCATAACGTCTGCTTTCAAAATCACTAAATTGTAAAGCTATTTCTAAATGTAGACAAAACATTTTACAGTATGGTGCAGTGCATTCCAGGTATTATATTTGGTATGTTTAATATTCACAACAACCATAAAATTATGTATTTCTCCAAGAAATCAATGAGAACCGAAAACCCACCTGTACTTGACTGTACTTGACTGTACTTGTCTGAACTTGACTGTATTTGTACTGTCATGTCAGTAGGTTCTTGAAATAACATATAAAACAGTATTCTCAGATAAACAAAAATATGATTTCACAATTCTTGGGTGTTTTTTTTCTTTTGTTTTTGTAGGGGATTGGTCCATATGAGCGCTTGTGGACAGTCAGTATCTCACTTACAGGAAACAACAGAGAGGTCTCAGTTTGGAAAACTTATTGGAGTCAAAGATCAACTCAGAACTCAATAAACTCAAATAAAGGTTGTTTTTTTTTTACATCTATATTAGCTAAAATGAGAATTTTTAACAGTGGTTCTTTGTTCATTGTTACCGCTTTTGCATCAGTCAGTTTTTTACATCGAAGACTCTCCACACTTGGTACCAGAGCACAACTCTTTTAAAACATCACACACAACTAAATGATCCAAAAGCAATGCAAAGTGTTTATAACATGTCATTCGCCTAAACTACGAAAACGTATTCTTAGGTGAAAATATTTAATAAAAACTGAACTGTCCCTTTAACTTATCGGTTTCAAATTGATAAAGGAACAGAAGGGCTTCTAATCAATAAATAAACAATTTGTGAAATACATTTATATGTGACAGTTTTTAGGAAACTGCAATAAATACATACAAGAAAAGAAACTATGTATTTTTATTTAAATATGTCAATATATTTAGAATATACATTATAATTAAATGCAGAGATAACTAACACTTCAATTAATATGTGAAAATCATATCCTATTTCATATTTCAGTATCTATTTATTATTTAATATTTCTTGTGCTGCTGTCCATCATCACATTTAATAGGCAAAATTGCACAACCAAACTGTAGATTAATCCCTTTTTGTATAGCAGTGTTAGCTCTGCTCACTGACTTTAATGAGTTATAGTCTCAGTCAATTCATTGTGTGTTGCAAAACACACCCTTAAAACAAATACATCAAAGCTAAAACATTTATATCTTTTTTAACATAAGGTGAGTAAAAATTTTAATTATTTTCACATTTAATGTTTTGAAAAAAGCATTGAGTTAAATATCCTCAAATATGCATATATTTATTTGCATTAATTACATTAGAAATAATATTTTAGTCTCATTTCTATAACTGTTCACATATAAATATTTGACACCTCAGTTATGCATTCAAATATCATGTTGTACTGTAGATAAAAGAAAAATAAAAACTATCCGCAGAGACGTAAATCTTCACCAAAATCTGAAATTTTAAGATCAATTTCACAAATTTACAAGGAAAAACTTGACGTTTTAAATAGCAAGACAAAGGATACACTTCTTCATAAAATGGGCACAAATTTCCAACAACAAAACAAAGATATTTTCTGATATTATAAAGCCAGAAATTTGAAAGGTGCAGAAAACAAAGACCTTTATTGAGATTATAAAGTCAGACATGTGTGACAAAAAGTGACGGAAGTCGTCTAGGGCTTAAGTGGTAAATTTAAGAGATGCACAGGGTGGGTGGTTCTAGGCTCTTTTCCTCTTTCAGAAAGACATCTCCTGAGTTTAGACCTGACATAAACACTTCAACTGTGATTCAAAATGCACATCTAAGACAATGAGGGAAAAAAGCGTCAACATGGCTGCATCAGGTCTGAATGTGGGAAATGTCATTCTGATGCAAGAAAAGAAGCCAGATCTACCACTTAAATTATCCAGATGTGCAGCTCCTGACTTTATAATCACAGAAAACTTCTGAGATATTTCTGACAAATAAAATAAATATCTAACAAATTTCTGACTTTAGTTTTAATGTTTAAATTTGGTCTTTAATCACACAGAATGTTAATTATTTTGAAAAGTGAAGACATTTCAAAGTCTTTATCCAAGTAAATATGTAAATTAATCTAAAAAATTCTGAAATTTTTGGCGGAAATTTACAGCTTTATTGCATTGAAGTTTGACACAGGGACCGTCGATGTGAACTCTGGAACTACATCCATTTAGAAAAATCCAATTTTAAAACCTAATTTTGGCAAATTGAACTTCTTCTAAAAATAAAACAGCACCAAGTCTAGTATTGTTCTTTATCAAAAACAGGAACTGCATTTGTGGTCGTGTGTTTCACAAGCAAACGAATTAAAACATATAGACTGTGTTTACAATATTTGGACAAAACAAAAATGCTAAGCAAGGGAACAGATTTCTACTTAGAAAAATGAATGAATCTTCCTGGTGTGACTGGAGGCTGCCAGAGCCAATGTGAGATGCAGTACATTTCCATAATACATCAGTACATGCACAGTTCAGAGAACTGAAATTGTGGGCTGAGACGACCGGAGAGTGCTGCCAAAAATATCCCCGTGAGAACTAAGGTCTTCTTGTTCATGGACAGATGAATAGGAAAAACCTCCTGTAACACTAAACTGTATGCATAACTTTTGATACCACTCACAGTAGGGCTGGGGGGTGAGAAGGACAAAGTAAGGATCAGAGCAGAATAAGGAGGTGTCACAGCAGAGTCTCTTCTCTTTAGGATGATTTTTCCTCTCGTTGTGCTTTTTGTCTGCCCTTCACCATTTTTTCAGTCAGAGTCTCCTTAGATTGTGCTCCTCTGTGCAGGAGCCTTTCCTCAAGGTAATATCATCCACAGCCATCTCTCCACTTCTGCCTCTCCCACGTTCCCCCTTCAAGATGACCTGTTGAACAGCAGGAAACAGGTATTTCTACAATGAAAAGGTCATCATGCTCGGATTATTGATAAAAGAGGTCATTAAAGCTTTTACACTACCTATCTTGCTATATGCTAAACTTAAAGGGCACATTTTATCCTACTATAGAGCAATGAAAAATGATTAATCTTTAAAATGTCTAGCATAAATCCCAATCAGCCCAATTGATAATTTTTAAGGCAGTTGACCAATTTAAAACATGTTTTTAACCCGAAATGAGCCTTCAGAGAAAGGTCTCTCCAGAACGTAAGGATCAAGAGCAGACATTGGTGATGGGTGTGACTACCAGTTATTTTATAAAGCAAACAGTTTTCCTCTCAAACGTTTCCTATGTCAAACCCTTGGTCGCTCATTCATTGACAACACAGAATAGAATTGTGGAGGCATTTGTATTACAGCCCCAGATTCTGCTAACGAACAGAAGTTAAGACTGTTAAGAGAACCTCATTCATCTTACCCATTAAATAGCGCCTTTTTAAAACACAATGCTGACGAGATCCAAAACAGAAATTAAAATGTCTTTCCGACTGCTGACAGAAAATAATGGTTATTTTAAATATTTGTTGGTAAAAAGCAGTTATTCACTGTTATCCACAAATTGTTTTTCAATCACTGGACAGGGCACTGGTCTGTTATGTCCCCAAATTACTGCTTTCACCCAAAATCTTTCCTGACTCTCTCCACCGTACTGGACACATTGCTGCATAAGCTGAACACTTTGTTCTTACTACTTTTGAACATTGTGTCACATTAATTCTGACCAATCAGAGAGCACCTGGACTTGCTTAGGGCACATTTTAGAAAATATCCTAAAGAAAAAGAAGACATGCTGAAGTCACCTGTGTGATTCTGATTGGTAAGTTGCTGCTGTTCTCACCTTCTTTGATTTTGGAGTAACCATTCCTACATCATTCTTAAAGTTTGGTTCCCGCTTGCCATGTTGCCTTTATTTTTTTCATGTCTTTTTTTTTAGGTATATTTCTAAAAACATATTTCTCAAACACAATTTAGAAGAACATCTGTAAAAAGAATGATGATTTCTCTTCCAAACTAGATTTTTGATTGGAAATTTGTATAATTTTACTTACACTTTCCAGGCCTGTACCCCATAAAGTGATCTGGGTGTGCCTCCAGCCATTGCCCCCCGTTCGGCCCCACACTGCAGGACTGTACTGCTTTCCCTTTTTCACAAACACTTGAAGCATTCCCACATGGTGGCCTGCCAGCTTGTGCCGGAATGACAGGCACAAATTGCCATCATTCCATGGCGGGGTGAGAGGAAGTACTAGCCGGGCCCCTCGTCCCGTCCTCTTGTTTCCTGTTTCTGGGATCGTGAGATACCATCCGCCTGTGCAAGCAAATGAATGATGCAAATAAATAAACACCAACTGCCATAAATGGTCAGGTGCAATGGAATTTAAAAAAAAAAATACCTGGTTATGTTGAATTGGATCTAACACATTGTGCATGTCATAATTTAGAAATTGTGTTTTAGTATAAAGTTGGTTTAATTGTACAAGGAGAAAAAGATGTAGTTAAGCAAATGTTTCTAAATGTAAAACTATTTATTGTGGTTGCAATACAAGTATGTAGTGTCATCTATTGAAAGAGCTACCAAAGCTTAGGGTTCTATGGCAATAGAATAAGATCATACTTTATTACATATACACAAATATATTAATTAAATGATTGGTATTGTGAGTCCCCAGCAAAAGTCAACTCCTGATATCTGCTTTAGTTCTTCTGTCTGAGGTAAAGAAATATGTTACAGAATGAATAATCAAAGAGTAAAATCAAAAAGCAGAAACATGCCATGACCTAAATCCCTGAAACAGAGTCATACATGAAAACGGTAACAAATCTGCAGAAGCAAGATGAGAATTTCTTAAGGTCTCCAGCTGTTTGTTGAGTCAGACAGTTTGCATATTTTAGAAAAATTATAATTCCTGTTTTATGCAGCTCAATGTAAAAATAATTCTCTGTACTGTGAGTGTTATGTTGTTCAACTTGGACTATTCCACAACTTTTTGCTTTTCATTTAACATTTACCTTTGAATTATTTAGAATACTTTTTTATCTTTTGAGTCAGCTGTTTTTGCAAACAAAAACTCCACAAAATAATTTCACACTTTGATCTGAAACTGATCTATTCAGTTGCCAGGCCAATTAGAGATTCATTTTATTAATGTATGCATCAGAGCAATTTAAATTTAAAGTGCTTCTGGGTTAAAGCTGATAAATGCTGATGTATGTGTACTTTGCTTCTCTGGCAGAGCCACTTTACGGCTATTGTTAATTTCTGAAGTTGTAGTAAGTATCTGTTGAAGCTTTCTGTATAAGTTATAAGTTCAACCATGTCAAAAGTATTCAGCTGAGAGTGATGTTTGCCTTTGGGGGTCAAAAGGAAGGAGGCAGATAAAAAATACTCCTTCATTCTTGACAACATCAAGAAAATAGCATTTATAGTAGAGACATTGTGTAAACAGAAGGGAAAAGGCCCTGAAGTATTTTAATTCTACATCAACAAGCTGGTACTCACTGAAATGTTGCATCTTATTTACTTAAGGTCAGCACTTATCTAGTATGATATATAATTTGGTGAAAACACCCAGTTAGCTTCTTTAACTGTACAAACAAGCTGTAGATTCTTAAGAGAGACCTAGAAGAGATAATGTGCTTTTTAGACTTGTTGTGTCCTCTCAACATAATTTACCATGTCTTTCCTTGTCTAATTTTATATTTATATTTGATAAAGCCTAAGGCTTCAGTGATACACCATGAAATCCAATTATCATCTAAATTTCTTTGCGGAACAAAGCATTAATCTTCAGAGGACAAATTACTTCCCTTAAGTCGTTCTCATCTTGACCTGTAATTAAGCAGGACTAAACAGATTTTCTTTCTATACCTACATGTGTATGCATGCCAAGCCTTTCTAAAATTCATGTATAAACAAATTATAAACAAACTTTAGTCCTTAAGTTGGGGAACTTTGTAGGCTTGACGCCACTCTTCAATTACCTGTTGGATCAGGCGTCGTCTCCCAGTGCAGGTCTCCGTCTTTGTCGCTGATCCAACCGCAAAGACCGTCATCAAAGGAGCAGCTCAAATACCCCGAGTCTGAGAAACAGAACTGATTGTAAATGTCTGATTTCATGCTGTGAGACTTCAACATCAACAAAAAAGAAAGCCGAACCTCTGGTGTGGTGAAAATTAAGTGATTTTATTATTCATGAGAACATTTAATACCTCCAGAAAAAATAGAAAAAAAAAACCCACTCTATATCTCAAACAGAAATTCATTAAATAAAGGAATTCCAGAGCAAAGTGAGCCTAAATTATGTGTTATCTACCGTAAATCCAGATCAGTTGGGAGTGAATACAGTCATACTTATTAAATTAAAATATGTGTTCTGATTAGGCTCATTTCTTATATTGAAGGCTCCTCCTGAAAAAAACATTTTCAGCATGTATTATACTTTCAAGTCATCAAGTTCGCATCTACGTGTTAAAAATAAATTTTTTATTGGTTTCATGTAATATTCTAATCTGAAATGTCATGTGGTTGTAGAAAGAAAAAATTGTATTTTTGATGTAAAAATAGGTTTGACAAAAAATGGTGCATTTGCGGTACAATTTAATATTCACAGCTTTTACAAAATCTACATATTCATTTTGATATGACTGAAAAAATATAGATCAAAGAACAAACTGCAAAAGAATAGGAACCGAGCCGAAAGACAATTCTGCCAAGATGATCTCCGATATGTCTCTATTTACAACAAAAAATAAAATGCTATGAACCCAAAGCAACACCAAACCGAATCCTTAGACCATTTAATCCATATTTTTCTCTTGGTATTAATAAATCACATCAAGCTGACATGACTTCACAAAAGCTTACTAATGATATTGGGTACAATTGTGCATTGACTCTTGCTTGATGCAGAGGCCTGGAGCAGAAAACTAATGTGCTTCCAATCAATTCATCATTGAAGCAGCAAGACGAGCAGAGTGAGAGAAACAGAACATTTTGGCAGTGTCTCGTAGGCAGTGAGCCATCGCTTAAGCAACACGTCCAGATGCCAGGCGTCACCTCCTATTAAAACACACCTGGTCCCTATATTAACTTCACCTTGGCAAGAAAAACTCCAGGAGTTTGTTTCACTTACACTTTGTCCCAAAGCTCATGTTTGTTATTTTCTGAACCCTGTGTGGTTTGTCATACACGGTGTGCTTACCTGGGTCATCCTTGGCTTCATCTGCTGTATTGCCGAGCTCAATATCAAAGTCTGTGTTCAGAACAGTGTTGTGACCATTATTCCTAGGGACTGAGGAAAGAGGCATGGGTTTAGATTAAGGATTAACAAAGATATTACATTGATTCAATGTTCTCTGCTTGGAGCTGTTGTATGACTTTCAATTACACAGAAAAGTACTTTACAGGGATAAATGAATGTCAAAGCTGAAAAACACCAGGTACGAGAGTAGCTTCTTCAAAAATCACGTCTCATTTCATCATTATTCGTCTGGGTTTCTATGAAATTCAAAACTGAGTATAAGACACTTCTGACTGCATACAAAGTCCTCAACAGCCTACTTTGACCCATTGGCTACTATCCTATAAGAGCACTTCATCCCCAAGATGCTTGTCAACCCTAGAAAATTCAAAGCAAGAGTAGGAGACTTTTAGTTTCCAGGCTCCTTTACTTTGGAATTAGCTTCCTCTTTTGGTAAGGAAAACTGGAACTCCAAGCTTTTTATTCTATTTATTTTTATTCTATTTTATTTTTTCAAAAAAGTTGTAAGCCTGCCCTGTGACAGACTGGCAACCTGTCCAGGTTGCACCCCACCTCTCGCCTTAAACGTTAGCTGGAGATTGGCACCGGCACCCCTCCTGACCCCACTAGGGACAAGAGTGTTAGAAAATGGATGGATGGATGAAGCTGTAAGCCTATCATGGTATTTATTTATTTATTTCCTTCACTAATGCATATTTCATAAGACTGTCTTCAGCTTACATTGTGGCTTGTTTTATGTGCCTTTTATTTACTGTTCTTAATTTAATTGATTTACATTATTATTTTGGATTTTCCTGCTTTGAGAATTATTCTTTTTATAAACCTTTTATCTTAAAATTGCTATTAAGGCTTGATAAAGAAAGAATGTTTTGCCTTCTTTCTGCTGTCTGCTTTATCTTGAGGTTTTGCTTGTTCAGTGCTTTGAGTTTCATATGTGGTTGAAGGTGCTTTATAAATAAAGATAAATTAAATTGAACGGAGTAAATCTCATGTGGTCATGATTCCTGCAAAATGAAACATGACCTCCTCCCAGTTAGTCATGAGCAGGGGAAAAAGTGTTTCTCCACCTTGATAACAGAGAGAGTGAGAAGGCAAGTTTTCAGAAACACCTGGGTTATAAGCTCTTCTAAAGTTAAGCAGATTGAGACGAGGTGGATTTGCTCATCAGCAGGGAGTTCAGTCAGTAAAAGAAGCCTGTAAAATATCTTTTTTCTGAGAATCATGGTCAGAATGTTGACTCCGTTCTTTCACCATTACTCCTCCTTTCACTTTCATCGCTCTCATGCTAAAAGTCAATTTGTGTCTTTTGTGATTATTATGTTGTTTTTCTACAACACACAGGAACAACATGGCCTCTGTCTTTCCCCACTAAGGTCAAACTGCACAAGGCCAAGCTGTTATGAAAGGTCATCAACCTCTTCTGCTGGACTCCAAAGAGCGCTACCTACCGACAGTATGCTCAGCCAATGAAAGCTGGTGGTGAAGGCATCTTTGGGAAAACGGCAATATATTTCTCGTCTGACTACCAAGACATGCCCAAGACAAACCTGGTTAGTCTCACACACGCTTATCCAGATATTTACTTTAAAAAAATAAGGTGGGGGCAATTTATAGTTGCTTTTTGCTTTACAATTTTCTGAGCTAATTAAGTGAGAGAGAGTAGAGGCTGGGTCAATCTTATAATAGAGACTGGTTCACTGTAAATGTGGTGTAAAACGATAAAATCTTACAAAAAATTAAAATTGACTGTTTGCATGCCTTTATTCAAATCAAATACTTCACAATGCATAATAATCTCAATTGTAAAATACTATTGATTGATTTTTGGATCTGGTTTTTAGCTTACCAGGGATAATTGATCTGTTTTGTAGTGTAGTCATGTGAAGTAATTAGTAGGTCAGTCTCATAATGAACATTATAAGGGCATGATTTCATCTTGGAAACTCACCATCAAGTTAAGATAAAGATCTTACTAAAAATAGAATATTTTTACTTTACAAAAATATTATGAGGTAAAAATATAAAGCAAACCAAAAAAAAAAAGAATTCATAGGAGTTGAAGTGTGTGCTGTCACGTAAATGTTCTTTCCTCCACGCTATTGGGTTGGATGCTCTTTGGTTGTTGGACTATCCATCTGATAGGTACTTTTCCTTGAACCTAAATAAAGAACCACAGACAACGTATATATGAATTTTATGACAAAGCTTTTGCAAAAGGAGAAATCTCCGATATCAGCTTCTCCAAGCTGTTCACAGAGAGTTCTGATCTCCTTTCACGTGAGCTCTTGTTTTATTGTCAAAGAAAAACAGCCAAGGGGGCAGTTAGTAAAAACAGCAGAGGTCGTAAGTCATGTAGCAACCCATTTCCAGATGTGGCAACTAATCTACGATCTAAGCCCGGTTCACATTTCAGTCAAGCTGTTAACTGCTCAAATGAAGATAAACAGACAATCCTGACCTCCAGGTCAGAAGAGAAACAGAACACTTTAACAGACTGACTTTGAACTAAAACTGAAGTAATAACAAAATGATAATACCGAAAATTCTCTAACATTCCCCCCTTTTTATCATTTTACCATGTGTATAAACTTTATGCAAAAGCTAAGCATAGAAAAGAAAAAAGAAAAAGGAAAAAGAAGAAAAAGACCAATAAATGCAAGATTTCCTTTTCCTTTCCTATCTCAACGTGGTCCCGAATCTCTCCTAGACCAACCCACGGAAAAAGGCTTTGCATGAATTTTTCTCCCCCGTTCCAAATCCGGAATTCCCATGGAACTCCAGTATGTGTTGTGAGGCCTCCCCATCTTTTGACCTCTGACGTAACTGTTCGTTTAGAGCGGGCGTGTAGATCATTCTGGGCTTTCCTGATGAACGCAATCGGGTTGATCAAAGGAACCACAGCACACAGTCCTCCCCAATTTTTCGGCAAGAACATGTATGCTTCATTTCCGCATATGAAATACCAGTCTGCCAACATCCGCGAGCCAAAATCTCCTGGCACTATGGCGTTACACAGTGTTGTCTCCTGTCTCCTCTTTGTCTTATGCGTGATGTTGAAACTCCTCTGCTGAAGCAGGTTGTCACAGTCTGGGTTGTCCTTCCAGACTTTGCAGCGTGGAGTCGTCTGTTGACCCCTGCAGGCTGTGCAGGTGATGAAATCCTGTGTCGGTTCGCAGTAGGTGTAAACTCTGTTACACAAATTCCAGGGCACCGTCCAGTTTGTTGAGATGACGGCAAAGGAAGTACATCGTCTGCAAGTGAACAATTTAAAGATTGAAATAGGCTTTGCACAGTCTCTCCCATCCGGAGGTCAGCTGAATAGTCCTCCTCTCGTGGTCTGTCTCCTCTTAGGGGTGGGATACGCCTTGGTCTGGTGCTTAGAACATAGAGACACATCTGTTTGTCGTCAGTAATGTTACCTGGTCGTAAGCCTGAGTTATGTATGGAAACCGGCATCTGTGCACACACGTAGCAGTTCACAGCATGTCCCTCATAAGCGGTTCTATTCATCAGCTTCCACCACAGATTCGTACTGTAGTCATGCGGATGAAGCTCAGGCTCGTTTCCTTCTCCAAACATCAAAAATACAGCTGTCACAGTACAGTAGAAAATCCATCTGGCATATGGAGTTTCCATTACTGCTCGGCGTGCAGGGATGTCAAAAATCCCCAAACTAAAGGAGTGAGAATCTTAGCGTTTCTTCACCGGGTTCCAAACGAACTACAACTATAATGTAACCCCCCTGTTTACCCCGGGAGCTTTTAAAAAGCTCTCCTTCCTCTCTACTCCGACTTTAGGGATCAAACACTCTCTGTAGCTTGCAGTGACTGAGATGAATCCATCTGGGTCTTCAGTAATCTTTATAGCTATTGGTGTGGTGATCAGTGATCAGCACTTGGAATGGTCCCTCCCACCGTGGACTGGCCCAGTTCTTTCTTTTTATGACTTTGACATAAACCCAGTCTCCTGGCTTGATGGGAGGGGTTTCCTGTGGGAGAGCAGAGTCAGAGGGCAGTAAATTTGCATTTGACATCTCTTTCTGTCTTAGAGTCCTGATCATAATCTGCTAATGTTTGCTCCTCATCTGCTTTCTGTAAATCTGAAGAAAACATCAGTAATCTATATGGTCTTCCATGAAATATTTCAAATGGTGTTAGTCCTTCCTGTGTGGTTGTAATTTTCATGTACAACTTTACCAAATCTAAACATTCTGGCCATGGCCTGTTAGTTGATTCCATATATTTTCTTAATCTACTTTTTACAGTTCCATTGATTCTTTTATTAGGTCAGCACTGTTTTTTTTTTGTTTTTTTTAAAATCCTATTCCTAATGAGTGGCCATATTTTGTATAACCTTGTTTAAAAATGTGGTCCATTCTCACTATAAATAGTTTGGTATGCCATTTATTGAAATAATGGTTTTACATAAAGCTTTAGCTACTGTCAAAGCATCTACATGCTTTGCTGAGACTGTTTCAACCCCTTTAGAAAATGCATCAATCATTACCAAACAATTTGTAAGGCCCACTTTGTGAAAGTTCAATAAAATCCATATGCATAGTTTAAAATGGATAAGATGGTTTTGGGAACCTGCCTCATTTTGGCCTTATGTTTCCCTGAGAATTATATTTCACACAAACTGGACATGCAGTACAAAAACATTTTTTCTTAGTAAGAATTTAAACCATATGTTGTGAAATGCTGTTGTATTATAGTTTCCATTCCCCCCTGTTGACACATGGCATTGCCCGTGTGTCACAATTGCTGCTGCTTTTAATAAAGATTTAAGAAGGACTGGTTTGTCATTGACTTCAAAAATGTTCTCATCATTAATTTTCGCACCCTTAGTTATCCACATTTGTTTTTCTGCTTTCGGAGCATTATCTTGCATGTCAGCTAGAACAATGTATCTATTATTTGTTCTTTTTCATCTTATTTTAGAAAGTTTCAAGTTCTATGTTATCCTGTTTTAGGTATCGTGCACATTTTAAAAGAGCTATCTCAGACATGTGGTAGAATCCAGCAACTTCCTGTTGCTGGAACACTTCACCCATGCAAATTCATTTATAGAATTTAATTCTAAATTAACTGTTCAATTTAAATCCAACAAATACTTTATGGTATATTAACACTTCAGTATCAGTTCTTTTCAATGCTCAAAGATATTTTATTTAATTCCAAACTAACATGTATTACCAGGATACTTCTTCAAAAAGGAAAGAAGAGAAAAAAAACTTTTGCAAATCATTTTTGGCTTAGACTCTTTGATGATTTTTAGTTGGTGTAATTTAGTGGCATGAGTTTTTTGTTAGGTCTTTGCTGACCTTTTAGTAATTGCAGTTTTCCCTTTAGGTTTCCCAACTGTTGGAGCCTGTAAAGGGTTGGATGAATTTGTTTTTGTTGATGTTGCAGATGAGTGGTGGATTTATTGTTGTTTGTTTGTTTTGTGCTGGGGCCCTCCTCCTCGTCAGTCAGCCTACTTCTATAATTGGCAGGCAGGCAGCAGCTGGGAAGTTCTGGTTGTTTGATAGAGGAGTGAGGAGTGGAATGGTTTTCTTTACCGTCAAATAAACTTTACTTATTATAAGTCAACTCGGAGATTATTTTTGATTAAAAGTTTTGATATCTTTCGACAAGAAGCCATCTCCGCGAGTGCTTTTTGGATTTGACGAGTCAGAGACCTCCTCCTTAGGACTACTCTGGCGAAGAGAAAATTTGGAGGCTTGTTAAGACGCCAGAGTAGCCATAACACCAACCTATGGCTCATGGACCCTAAGAGGATCCTTAGCAGTGGTCCTGCTGTACAGGACTCAGAGTTTACGGGAACAAACTGAAAGAATTTGTCTAATATTGAACATAAAAGCCTCTAAAACTTTCTTTTCTGGCTAGATAATATGTGAAAAGGGTTAGTAAGAAAGCAAGTCTTCATTGCAATAACAGTGTATAACAACAGTATGTGTGATACACTTATCTTTTGATGTCTCCTTTCTGTCCCATTTCTCCCTCCTCCTCTTGGTTCTGGCGTCGCTGGGGTGCAATCCTCCCTCCCCCCTTTAACTCACTCTGCAGTTTCTGGTGTTGGATCTTGAGTTGTCCAGACTGTCCCTCTGTCAATGTCCAAACATTTCACAAATGAAACAAGCATCAAATAGTTCAGTTTGTTGTCTTCGTCTCTGAAGCACATTATCTTTTCCTTCTCCACGCTGATATCAGGGAGTAGATCAGCGGAGATTGTAAGAGTTCAGTTGCATTTTAGTGTCTGGATGTGATGGAACTCTTCTTTGTCTTCTTGATCGGTGTCAGAAGCTGGTGATGAGGGAGGGACTTCATCTGATCCATTGCAGGACAGCTTCGAGTTGAGGTCAGAGGTCAGATGCACCGCAGCGAGGCTCAGACAGAGGAAAAAAAAAAAGATGCAAATAGGAGTCAATGAGGGTTTATCTTTCTTTTTGTGTTTTTTTTTATTTCTAAATATCTCATGTATATCTTTTCTCTCTTTTGATTTTATAGTTTTAGCCACTTATTACCCAACATTATTTATATTTTATAATTCTAAATCATTTAGAACACATATAAACATGAAACATGTTAAACCTGTAATCTCTTTATATTCTTTGCCATGTTAGATTTTAAAATGTAGAATGTAAGTTAATTTAATTAACTTAGGTCGAGTGAACATCTTATCAGAGACCAGTGAATTACTTAAGTTTGTTGATCCTTAATGCTGAAGCTGTGAAGCCAGCGAGCAGCCCTCCTCTCATTTTGGAATTTAAGTGAGATATGAGGCTGGATAAAGTCCAGGTCGGTACCATACTCTGATCGCTGACCCCTCCAGACATACAGCCAAAGGATCATAGCACCAAGTTGGTGTTTTAACCTTTTGTAATTATGCTACCCAGTAATCTATGCAGTATAAAACATTGTTCTCTGAGAAGAAATGTTTTTTCCTTTTTTTTTATTGTTACATTTAATTTCTCATCAAGTTGTTTTTGCACCTGTCAAAATTCATTTACTTAAACTTCCCTCTTTAGGAAAGTCATAACTCCTTTTCAAATCGTAGACGAAAGTTGTCCACATCTTCGCCTACTTTTTGTTTAATTCCTGACAGATGACTATAATTTGCCCTTTTACGAAAATTTGTTCTAACTCTTTCACACAATCTTTCACAGCAACATGAATTGTAACACAAACAGAGACACAAAACACAAAACAATTGGTCAGATTTGTAGTCAGTCAAAATTTCATCAGTCACCAATTTTCAGTCAGTCCTCATCATTTTCTTTACTCCAATTGTTTATCAAATTTTACTGAAGCTTCAGGAATTTTCCAATGTTTTTTTTTTTTATATTTGTCATGTTATAATTTAATTAATTTTTAAACACTAGTCTTTAGGAACCTATTTTAAATAACTTGTGCACATAATCATCCTGTGGATCATTTAGGATGTTCATTGTTACATGCAATTGATTGTAGTTCATTTCTGTCTCAGGTAAGTCCAGTTGTCCTCAAGCTTCTCTGAGAAGCTTTCCTGGGACATGAGGATTGTCAGCTGGCTTTAGATCATATGAACAGTAGATTTTTTTTTTTTTTTCTTTTTGAACTGTATACAGATCAGAATGTTTTAGTCTGACAGCTCTCATGCCATCTTGTACAGGGACTACTGCTATCCCTAATTTTGTCATTAGGTCTCTACCTAACAGATTTATTGGACATTGAAACGACATTACAACAGAAGCTTTTACTTTAATTCCTGTTTCAGGATCTTTAAAAGATGTATTTTTATTTATTTATTTTTTTTTTACTACTTTTTCTGCATGACGTGCCCACGTCATCAGCTGTGGGACTGAGGCAACATCATATTCAACCAGGTGTTTTTTAATCCAGCCCTCAATTTCAGGGCGGAAACTAAACATTAAAGCGTTTTTTAATTGTTGTTGATATACGCTTTCTGGTCCTCCATCATAAGTGATCCCACTGTGAACTTTGAACTCCTTTTTAATTTGTTCTTTACGGTCTATGGCTGCTTTTAACCATAGTTTAGCACACCTTAGCTCATCCTCCTTTTGAGCCTTTTTTATCCCCTTTTTTTCTTGCTACACTACTCTCCAGAATTCCCACAATTGTTTGCCATTTCAATTTTCAGCTTCCCATCTATTTTATATTTCTTTTTCCATTTTTTTATGTGTACAATGCTACCAGGAAATCTGGACAGCATGTATTTCTCATCTCCGTTGAGGCCCTCAGCGAGTGAGGAATTACAAGAATTTGTGTTTCCCATTATTTAAATCACTTGCAATTTTAGCTTGAAAATTTTTGGTATTTTGTGCTTCCTCAGAGAAAGTGCTGTAAATCAGCGCTCAGTGCCTTCTGAAAAACAGGCTTCTACTTGGAGCCTAGCTTCCAAGCGGTTTTTCACTTTGGATCCTAATTCCGAAGGCAGAGAGGTTTACTCCCAGAGAGAGAAGCACCATTCACTCCTTCATACACACACATCAACAAAGCAGCAGACAAAAACACCAATATCAACACAGCAATAACAAAACAGTATTACAAACTTCCTATCTTACGTGAGGACTTACTCTTAAGGAGCGTCCTGTAATAAGGCGGCTCTAAAAGCCGTTCCTTTTGCCTTTAGTTGAAACTCAGTCAACTGGGACTCTAACCCTTTTTATAACTTCTTTAGTCAAAACGATATTTGACAAGGACTCAAACCTTCATTTAGTCAAACTGATATTTGACAAGGACTCAAACCTTCATTTAGTCAAACTGATATTTGACAAGGACTCAAACCTTCATTTAGTCAAGCTGGTATTTGACAAGGACTCAAACCTTCATTTAGTCAAGCTGGTATTTGACAAGGACTCAAACCTTCATTTAGTCAAGCTGGTATTTGACAAGGACTCAAACCTTCATTTAGTCAAACTGATATTTGACAAGGACTCAAACCTTCATTTAGTCAAGCTGGTATTTGACAAGGACTCAAACCTTCATTTAGTCAAACTGATATTTGACAAGGACTCAAACCTATTACGGAATTTAAGCTTCTAGCAGGACTCCGACATCCTTTTGTTACGGAACTTAAGCGACTGTGTCTCGCAGGACTCCGCCGTCCTTTTGTTTTAAAATTCACCTACGTTTCTGTAGTTGTCTGGTTGTCCAGTCGGATCTCGTCTCTCCGCCGTTGACAGACAAAGTCGGACATGCGTCGCTGGCCCAGCGAAGAATTTGCTTCCTGGGTCTTTCTTTCCAGGTCCAGTTGACTCTGGCCGTGCACGGATTCAGCGCGTCTTCCTCTGCCTGGCAGCGGAGGAGGGAGAGATCCCGGGTTTCGGCACCAAAATGATAGGTACTTTTCCTTGAACCTAAATAAAGAACCACAGACAACGTATATATGAATTTTATGACAAAGCTTTTGCAAAAGGAGAAATCTCCGATATCAGCTTCTCCAAGCTGTTCACAGAGAGTTCTGATCTCCTTTCACGTGAGCTCTTGTTTTATTGTCAAAGAAAAACAGCCAAGGGGGCAGTTAGTAAAAACAGCAGAGGTCGTAAGTCATGTAGCAACCCATTTCCAGATGTGGCAACTAATCTACGATCTAAGCCCGGTTCACATTTCAGTCAAGCTGTTAACTGCTCAAATGAAGATAAACAGACAATCCTGACCTCCAGGTCAGAAGAGAAACAGAACACTTTAACAGACTGACTTTGAACTAAAACTGAAGTAATAACAAAATGATAATACCGAAAATTCTCTAACACCATCTGTTGTCACTTTGATCCTTTCCCAAACATGCGAGTCTGGAGCTTATCCCTAAATAATTTCTGCCTCCCAAATCAATGCTGGATTTTGATAGTTGAAGGTTACTGACACCTATCCAGTGCAGAAAGCTTTCGATCTGACTTATCAAAACTGCAACATTTCCATTAAAAATGCAGAGGTGAAATTTTTTAATGTTTCGAAACCGTAGTTATTTTTATTTTTTCAAAACCACAGCCTGCCTTGAGACTGATAGCTGGACCATGTATTATAAATGCAATTACACTGAACAAACAAGTGATGACCATGATATCAACACTGAGAGTAATGCTAAACTAACGGTATTAAAAGTTAAAATATGGAAGTGCAAATATGATTACCATCCTATTTCCATTCTATTGAAACTTATTAGCATCATACTGCAAATTTATTCTTCATTTCTCTTCCAGTGTCATCCATTCAGACCTGGGCATTAGAGATGTAATAGGTGCTGACAGTTTTATAATAAGCTCATTAAAAGTGTATTATCTCCATCTGAGCTACTTGTCTCTCTTACAGGTGGAGACTTTTATATCTAACTGAAAATCTGTTACATTTGAGTCTCTGAACAGATAATTCCCAAAATGTAGATGAAGCTCAGTGTAAATTATTATGTACTTCTCACTCTAACAGAGCTTTAACTGCAGATGTTATTTTAACACGCTTTATTTTCCAGAAGTTATCTTCACAAAGATTATTTCTGTTACAAGCGTCTTGTAAGTTAATTATCAAATTACAATTTTTCTGATAATTAAATGAAAATATATTGTAAACACAAATTGTAGTACTTTTCAATGTAAAGACATGTATATGCACAGTCCCCTCCAAAAATATTGGAACATCAAGGCAAATTCCTTTGTTTTGTTGTGAAGACATTTGGATTTAACATCAAAAGATGAGCAGAAGAGTTCAGATTGCTTACTTTTATTTCCTGATATTTACATGTAGATGTGTTAACTCAGGGCACACCTAAGAACTTGACTGGCCTAGACAGAGTCCTGACCTCAACCCAACAGGAGACATTTGGGATATGCCTGTACAATTTATTCCAAATGTATTACTTTACACTGTATTTAAATCACAAAGAACTACCTGGAGTGCATTAAATGTGAGGGAGGTAGTTTAGTACCATGCACACTGACACTATGTTCTTGAGGTATATTTGATGACACTTGTTGTTTAATGCAGGATAAAAAATATTTTAGAAGATAAAGAGGTGGTATCGTGGTTTAAAATTTTCATATCCAAAACAGCAGACATCAGTTGAAAGTAACTTTATTAATACAACCTTGGTTAGATGGAAATAATAAATGTAATTATTTTATTCCAGCAAGTAGCTAGACTGCTCGTCATCGGGAGTTCTTGTTTGCTATGCAACCAAAGCACAAAGACACTGTTCTATTATGAATTTATTTATTCGTCACAAGTTGTAACATTCACCAATATTAACACATATTTTCCTAATATTGTGCAGCCCTAATGTGGGGTAAATTAAAGGAGAGGCTGAGAGCCAGGCCTTCCTGTCCAGCCTCAATATCAGACATCACCAATGTGCTACTGGAAGAAATGTTAAAAATTCTCATAAACATTCCCAAACCTTGGAGAAAACCTTCCCAGAAGAGTAAAAGCTGTGATAGCTGCAAAGGGTGGTTAGAGATCATATTGAACGGTTTGGATTAAAAGTGGAATAACACTTAAGTTCACATTTGTGTGAAGGTAGACAAGCAAATACTTTTTGGCAAGATAGATTGTATTCATACACACAAAAGAATAAACGGATCATTTGCTGGGCTCCTAGATGATTGCTGTGCTCTCTCCTTCAGACGAGGCTTATTTTTATGATCTTCAGTATTGATCCGTTGTTGCATTTGTGTGCGTCTCACCTCACTTCTTAAAACATCCAGTCAACAGTGTATTGTGTTAAGCTAACAGTCTCAGAGGCCTGAGTAAAAACACTTTACTTAGAAAAACAGAGAGCACAAGATTTGATACGTTCTTCAGGCCCCGGAAATAGGAGAGAGGTGATGATATCCTTAAGGCAAGAAATGATTACATCCTCAGAAAGCTTAAAAGGAAATTGAACACACATATAAATAGACATGTGGTAAAAAAACAATTTCAAAAGCTCAAAATGCTTCCATAATGTTCAGGGTATTAAATTAAATTCAAATTCAAATGTATGGCATTTATCTCAAGATCTATACTTCTATAAATACTGCGTCACAGTACTAACAAATAATGAAGAAAAACACATACCATTAATTTTTTTTAATTTTTTATTTTCAATTAAGCATTTCTACTAAATGTAGAATAATAATCTGTTAAATATTGCAGTTGTGTAAATATAATTGCGAATAATCCTAAATAGTTATTTTAATTTTGACAACCTGTACACTAACCTAAAGAGAAATAAACATCCTCCAATCTTAGTTGTAAGTTTCATGCTCCTATTGCACAGATTATTATATAATAATCAAGACATTTGTTGTGAATCAGTGTTTTATGAGTAAACTTAATAGGACTGAACTGAACCTTTCGTAAAAGCTCGAGGTACCGTCATACTGTGAAATATGTGGTGGAATAGATGAATCACATGCAATGAATGATTGTGTCACACTTTTCTCTAGAATATCAGGAAGCGCTGCTCTCAGGTTTTCCTCTGAGAAAATATTCATCTCAAACTGTCTAGACTGCAGACATTGAACAAGCTCTCCTTCTCAGATGGAGCCAAACTAATTTTTTTCGCTTTTGTCCTAATGTACTCTAACTGAACTGGACACGAATATAAAAAATCAACACACAAAACCCCCCTATATAGATGGATTTAACAATTTGACATCCTCTCCCCATAACTATCCTCCTCCAGTGCAATTTGGTCTAAAATTGCAGGGTTTTTCTCTGACTTCAAGAATGTTTTAGGAATTGAAGAATACCTGTATTGTCACAGGTTTATTCAAAACCTTGTTTCATGTGAATCTTTAAAACATTTTTTCATATAGCTTAAATTATGTGTTTAGGTTTAGAATTAGCTTTATTTGCCAAGCTGTTCAGACAAACAAGGAATTTGACTCTGGTTCTGATCCGCCTCGTGTCTTTCTGCTGACCCATCATTGTTCTCGATCAGGCCAACAACTGGGATGTCAAAAGCAAAATTCAGGAGTTGTACAGACTGATCTGGGGTTTAGTCATTTGTGTTCTTTATAAAATTGGAAAGATGTTTTATTTAAAAAACAGTTGAATGTTACACTAAGGACTTCTGTGTGGCCAGCTACGTTAAGCCAAAGAAAAATGGAAATTTTCTTTTCCCTTCAAGCCTCCCCCTGTTTTATAGTTACCTTCTGTCTGGATGTTGATAGGTAAGAATATTTGTTGTCAGCATTTCCTTGGATTATGACCACAGTTTTAATGGATCATATTTCCCCATATTGTGTGACTAGAGTACGGGGAACTGATATGTGCTTCTGTTTTTATAATTACACTCCTACTCTGTTAAATATTTTAGCATCTTAGAATTTTGTCACAGGAACAATAATCCAGTCCAGGCTACTTTAAATTAGCCTTTAATTAGTCATTAAAGGGGAAGTATTGTGTATTTTCCAGACACACATAGTGCCACTTTATAGCATAGTCAAATAACTTTTACCTTCAGTTGGTATACAACTGCTGCATTCATCATACATAACTTAAAAGAAAATTGAATTTGCAATTTGACACCTTGAAATTTGGCCTCATTCTCTTCAAGAAGCTGGTGCTCTTTCCAACTCTCTGCCCTCACTTCATCACAATAACGCTTCGCATTATGCCATTTACAGTCGTCATTAGGAGTTTTGGACTGAGAAGTAGTTTGCATAATAAGCTCAGCAGACACCAGGTGTTTAATAATTGGAGCTGTGTGGGGAAGCCACAGAGGATGAATACTTTGAGGCAGAAGCTCAACCGCGGGTTCAAGGAGGAGCTTTGTGGAAATCGGTGGTGCTTGGTGAGAGCAAGCGTTTACTTGCTTAAAGGAAGTACCGTCCCTTTAAGCTCGTCCTGAAGCAGTACCCAAACACAACAACCTATTCATTTGTAAACAGCGTTTTCTTTCATTGAACATTGCTTAAAATTGGAGGTGCACACACAGACTCAAACTCTTAGAGGATTTGTGTCTGGTTTAGACTCATCACTGTCTCGTCAGTGAAATGCCAAAGTTCCTGTAAGCCATCCTTGACTCTCACCCTGCTTACTTTGACATTTAAATAACCATGCAGGGTTTCATGAGCCCATAACCCTGACAAGATGTGCATTTTCCCTGTTTCTGTTCATTAATGGAGGAGGTTGGACCACAGATATCTCTCTGTATGTGTGTGTATTTAAAGAAAGAGGTTTCTCAAAACTGAACGTTCCTCACTACATTTTTGACAGCTACCATGTTAGTCATCCATAAGCTTTTCCCCCCCCCCCCCCCCAATACAGTCCTGGTCAGAAGATCCACTCATTAATCACAGGTTGATTTAGCATTTATTTGAACTGTTCTTTTTACAGCGGGGCGTAATTACATAGCACACAACTTTAACAAATTTTAAGGTTTTATTTAAGTTTTGAAACCTTCTGTATTTATACAGTGTGATTGTATAAATGCCATCACATTATGTGGGGATACACATACAGGAAAACTGCTGTTCTGGGATATTCATTTATTGCATTTAATTCCATCCACTTTATGTAAGTAAGCATAGCCATCCAATATTGAACTTGTTCTTACGTTATCAGTTTATCTTCCACAAAACTTAAAGGAAAACATATCTAGTGCAAATTTGCCTGACGTAGCTTTACTGGCTCAGCCTTCCCTGCTAATAAAGGTAAGGTCAGACAGTTAGTTGTTTTAATCACTTCAGTAACCATTTGAAAAGCCCTTAACGTGTCTAAAATTAGACCCAAGACGTCATGACTGTGTTCATTCCTGTTGTTGTTTTCTATTTTGCCTTGTTGAAAACTTCTGCCATCCTTCTGTCACAACCTACAGAATTTGATCTTGGACTGCTCGACATTTATGGCACAGAAAAAATAAATGTGATTTATTTTTCCAATACAAAGAATAAGGGAAAATATATTTCTTTTCAAAACAGAAATTGAAAGTTGCAGAGCTGTTGTTTGGAAACAAAAATTGTAAATATTGCTGTTCAAATATTTTTCTTTTAAATCCACATCTGAACTTTTAGAAGGTGTCGAGAAATGCATTTGATTATTTAAAAAATATGCTTGAAAAGAAGTTAAATAAACCAGAACCAATCTTAGATGCAGTTGGCTGTAATCTGATTCAACCCTCTTTGTTCTTGTGTCAAAAAAGGTTTTATAATACAATGAGAACTTTGTGATTTTATTTTTATTTTTTTTATTGCTTTACTGTCACTCAGGAAACAGATGTACTGTTTTTACATGTTACCTTTTAGGAAGGAATGATTTTCAGCCCATTTGGGTGGTACAACACTTGGCCACATGCAGAGAAGAGCTCTGGGTCCTGCAGCTATGCCTCTGGCTGCCTGCTGCATTGAATCTGTTTGGCAGCTCATGAGCAAACCCACCACAGGATTATGTTCTGGCCATGGCTGCTGCTCATCTGTCAGTATTACAGAGGGGAATTATTTAACCCTTTCAGTCCTGATGCATCATTTATACGGTTTTTCCTTTCAGACTGAGGGTAGATTTTTACCACTAGATCCATTGACAGCATTGTAAAGTTACACATTTGAAGAGGCACTTTTTTTTTTTCAAATGATCAACTCAAGGGTGTTATAAATCTAATTTCTTTGTAATGTTTATGTTGGAGAATGAGTGGTTTTATGTGGGGCTATTGTTAAAAAAAATTCTTACATCTGGAAGGATAAACATGGGAGTCATTAAGATGTAATTGTCTGTTTATTGGTTATCTAATGACAATAATCAAGCTGGCAGGTTTCACTTCATCTCTAAATGATTAGCTTTTCATCATAAGAGCGTTCAGAAATTCTATCCTGCTTCATCTCTTTTCCTGTGACCTCCTCTCTTGCAGTCCCGAGAGCCCCTGGCGCTGTGTGACCTGAAAGCTGAGGTGTCTCCCCGAATCTCGGCTGAGGATCTAATTGACCTCTGTGAACTCTCTCTCGCCGGACCGTCCAAAAGGAATAAAAGTGGCAAGCCAAAAATTGTTGCTGTCGACATCCGCAATGTGGAAGAGTATCCTTACCATTTAATAAACATCATTCATGACTGGTCTTGTTTCTCAGCATTTTATCAGCTTAACAATGCTGAAACTACTACATAAATTCCTACATAAAAGAGGATGCTGATACAGTGGTAGGTTTTACTATATTGAAAGGCATGACCCAGTGAAGGTTGTGGAGATACAAGGACAAACAATCTGGCAACAACAGCGCTGAGCCCCTCATTTCTTGCTACATCATTAAGCATCTCTTCACAGAAACAGCCAGTTAAATCTGCCATCTGAAACCGAAGCCTCCATCACAGTCACCCTGTGATAATTTGTGGTGACGTGGGATCATTGCTACTTACCGTTAGCATTGGCTATTGGGATTCTGGTTTGAGAATGTTTCTATTTTTTGTAGGATAACTGCTGTTACCAATCCAATCTGATGATGTATTTCTCAGCAGTTTACATGTTCAGACACTGAAGCAAATTATGTAATTACTCTTTTTCTGCTTTTATGTTTTCAACAAGACATTTTTCTCAGCCATCTAACAAATATATGTTGTCCAACTTCCTCCTCGCGGTATATTGTACTATTTTCTGAAGGTTGAGTGTTTTCTTATGTGATGAACTGCATAATTACAGTGTTACCTCTGTTAATGTTGTCTTATATCTCTTTTTCTGATAACCTGTCTGAAAAAGAGACCGGTTACCTAAAACCAGAGACTGGCTTACTGACACATTTGTTCAAACAAATATGACTTAAAACCTATTATTTCCATAAAAATACATACAAATGTTCTTCTTCTTGTCTTGTGTATGTAACTTTTTGATATGCTTAGCTTTCTTGGTAGAGTTACAAACACACAAAGATCACAGACTAAATTGGCTCTGTGTCTGGGAAAGGGAAGTGGAAAGAAATTTAGGAGGGATGAGCTTTTTCAGTTTCTGGTCCAAATTCTGTAACATGCAGTAAGCCCAGCACAAAGCTGCCCAACCAAATACTGCAGTCTGGGAGAGGGGATAGCATAAAGTAGAAAGATTAACCAGGGGACTCAAGCATTGTTTTGGCTTTTGAATGCTCTATCTTTCCTCTTTCATGTAGTGTTGGTGTCTGCATTCTCTTTAACAGAACTGATTATCCTTTTCTTTCTTTTCTAAAGAAGGCATTTTTCATGCTGCTAAAGAACATTTGCAGCTCACAATATTCAAAGACTTGTATTGTGGGAAAGATAAACAAAGTTCACCACAGTTGTAGGCTTTGCTTCAGAGGGATTAGCACACCTGCCAAACATTGCACTCCTTAACTCTCCTGTCTCCAGCTTTGGTAGAGGACATGTTTCAGGAAGCATCAACATTCCCTTCAACAGCGTCTTCGGTGCTGATGGTGAACTTGTGCAGTGTCCTGCTTCAGGAGTCCTCCAGAACTACAGAGGCCGTGTAATTGTGATCATCAGCCATGCTGTAAAGAGTGCAGCTTTGGTGAGCAAGCCGAGCCAAACATACATCAGTATGCCACACACTACATTAAAAACTTTATGTATTAGTAGTAAGGCTTGGTTATTAATATTCATTTTCTTTAAAAGATCTATTTTAACAGACTCCTATAGAAATATTCTATGAATGCACCTCCTATGAGAACATACATAAAGCAGTGTTGTTAATACATGAAATGTACCATTTTACATACAATTTTATACAGTTTTACTCAATATTAAAAAATGCATAATTTACTTGTATGGTAATAGTGCCATCCTTCTCTTTGCTAACAAGTGGATGATAATTAGATCAGTAGAGCAAAATGCTGCAATTAAATTGTTAGCATATAGGATGGAAAGCAATAAGGCCACAGAAATGTGGAAAAATTAGTAACCAAAACTTTGAATAACCACAAATGGACATTAAATATAGCTGGACTAGAAAAATCTAAAAGGCAGACAAGATATTTTCTGTGCAGAGAAGCTATTTTTCTTTTACTTCGATTGAAATGTACCTCAATAATTGCAACAAAAACATATTACACCAAGGTGATTTGTGATTATAAATTCTGTTTTACATTTCAATAAGGAGGTTACTCCTCCTGTAGAAAATTACGATTGCTGTTTGAATTTCAGAAATGACCTTGCACATATTTTTCTTCTTCCCAGTTTGCTGCACATCTGGTCAAGGTGAATTTTTCTCGTGTTTGTATTCTGGATGGAGGGATCAGCAAGCTGAAGCCCACAGGACTCCTCACTGTCCCCTCACCTCAGATCTGAACTCATAATCCACCTTCGGATTAAAATGATAACCATGAGGACTGAAAATTGTCTGTGGATAAAATTTAAAAGAAAAAAATCTGTTAGTGAACAGATGTCATCATGTCACTCTGTTAAAAAATATCAGTTTGATTAAAATTTTAACTAGATTGTTGATGATTCTTCTTCATTTGTTGTTTTGTGGTCAGAAAGTGTTTTTTGTGTATGACTTATTGTAAAATTGACCTGTAGTAACTATGTATGTTTGTGATTCAATAATAAATTGACGTTTCTTTTTAAATAAATGTATCTCTTTATGTCCTTCATATGGTTGTTGTTGGATCTAGTGATATAGGCCAGGTCTTTAACTCAGGTTTTGCATGCTACCCCTAGCAAAGGTGAGAAACCATTCCTGGTTAATACTTACTAGCCTTATTTTATTTATATATTTCATGAAGAGCATTTGTTTTTAATGTTCCCTAGTCTACAGCTTCAAGTAGAGAGGGAATGTTTACAGTCATAAAAAGATCCCTGTCTTATTCAGGAGGAAACCTTATTCAGGAGGAAAGTTACAAACATAATTTCCATCCTTACATCTACATATGCAGGGTTTTACTGATGGAAACATATGAAAACTGAAGCATTTTGTAAAACCTTGTGGTTCTCTGAGGTTGACTTTGTTTCTTAAAACCCATCCATGTGTTCTTGGCTGGCTTTTCTCTTACCACAGTAAATAATTTCATCAGCTTGACTTCTCTTAATGGAAGAACTAATTCTACATTCATTCTTCTTGATTTTGTTTGTTCGGCTAAAAAGTGTAAGTGAAATGCACAATAATTGTTTTCTGCTTAAAAGCGTTTTTATTTGCACTTTGCCATAGATTCTTACACAGATATTTTTTAAGCAACAAGTTAGAGAAACTCATTTTCTAAAATGTTGATATTTTCATTTTAGTACTTGATCATAAACCCTGAAGATTTGTTTTCTGTTGCAAAAATATCTCTTATGCAAGACATGTCTCCAAAACACAATGTTAGATATTCTCTTTGGTGCAGAATATTATCCCATTACCATATGTATAAGGAAAAAAAAAAACTCTATAGGGTCGGTACACTCGTTCGTTTGATATTTCTCTGCATGCATCCCAAATAATAACATTGCCCTCAAATCTGCATTATACATTTAAACTGAAATAAAATGTAAAATAATTGTCATGTCCTCCTATGATCCCAATTTAACATGAAGCACATCAGTGTGGGATTATTATTAACTAAGAAAACTGAAAGGAAACTTCTCTTCCTTTCCTAAATAGCCACACTGTTTTCTACCTCCTCTGGATCCAAGTATTTGTACGGCACTTCCAGAGTCTTGTTTCTCTCTTTGATTGCTGCACTCAACGCTGCCAACTCCTTTTGAAAGTTCTCTATCACCTGCCGTGGAGTCTTCTCACTGAAGTGGTCCTCGGGGTACTGACCAAGAGGTACCTGATGAAATCAATGACACTTAGTTTTTCTGCCACCGAGATGCAAATGTTTGAAAAATGTAGACTAATCGTGTAAACATATGGAACCATGAAGAAGTCATGGAGTTGAATAGTAGCGTTTTACCTTATTTATATACAGGTTCATCTCAAGAAAATAGAAAACCATGAAAAACCTAATTGTTTAGGTCATTCCCTGCAAAAAATGAACCTAATATATTATAAAGAAACATTGAGTGATCTATTTCAACCATATATTTATGCTCATTTTGTGAATGGATTGAAGCTACAGAAAATCCAAAAGGAAATTTCTCAAAGTTGCATAAACCAAATAATACATGGACATTTTTTTGACAGAAATTTAGGGTGGGATGGGTAATTGTTTATTTTGTTTTGTGGGTTTGTTTTATTGATCTGTACAGCATTTTGAACTGCTTTTAGTATGAAGGATGCTTTGTAAATAAAATCGATTGGTTGACTGGATTCTCCTTCCATCTGGTGGAAAGCTGTCAAATCATCTGTCTTTATTCTCCAAGGCATAACATTTCCTTACTACAAATATATCTGTATCCATCTCGTGTAATATTCAAGATTTCAAAGAAACTGAATTTTGGGTTTTCAATAGCTGTAAGGCATACTCATCAAAATGTGCTGAGTACATTAGACTGTGTAATCAATTTAAACAATATATGGGTTTTTTGGGGGTTTAAAGCTAAATAACTGAAATGGATTCACTTTTAAATTATTTTCTGCTTTATTGAGATCAACCTGTTCAAATGTTCTTGATAAAGCTTGACCATATGTTTGCAAAACATACTGAAGTGTGAACACTCACAAAGTCACTGGACCGCTGGCTGAGCAGCCACAGGGTGGCCATGCCCTGAACTGTGGTGTTGACATCCGGCAGTGTTTTCGGCATTGTTTCTTCAGTCGCTTCCCCTTTTTTGGTTGGAGGTGGCAGTTGCAGGGAAACTGGAGTGTTTGGCATCCAGCTACCAAAGTCAAACTGCAGTATAGAAATGAATATTATAGTTTGTTATTGATTTCTTTTGCTTGTGGAATTTCAAAATACAGCTCTATTAACTTTAAAGCATAATGGGTATAATTATAGTTGTATCTGACTATCAGTCAGATAGTCTAGAACTATCTGACTGATAGTTTTAGACAGTTTGCTGACTGGATTCAGGCCATAATTCCTTGAACCTTTAGATGGTTTAAAATAGTGTTTACTTGGTTGTTTGTTGTTTCTATTTTTACAACCAACCGTTAAAGCTATTAAACTAGATATGACAACCTACCCTATCTTAACAAAATGTATATCATTATTAGAATCAAGGTAGAAGGTGCCCTTTGGTATTGACCTGAGACACATTTATATTGATAATTCAAAGATAATATGGACACAAATATCCCTGCATACCACACAGGCAGTATACCATATCAGAGCCACATGAGTTACTGTTTTAGCTATGCTGTAAAGTCTGTATTCAAAAAATTATGTGATTTGAAAACCGTGTTTGGTGAATTTGAATTATGTTCTAGCATTTGTAGCATTATTTACAGTATCAATTGATGGCTTTGTATTCATTTACTCTGAAATAACACAGCAAGCTTCAATTCATGTGCAAATAATACAAATCATATCTAAATCCCAAACCCTTACCTGTCCACTGTTCACAGCAGCATGCTGGACTGAGCCGGTGAAGATCACCATGGTGACAAACTTGATGAGCTCATCCACTGTGGTAAGTTTCTGTGGGATTCCTGAGAATTAGAAAAAGTAAACTTAACATTTAAACATTCGATGTTTGATCAATTCTTAACCGTCTGTCCCATCCCACTGATTGTCTCTAACCACTTGTTCTTGTAGGTCTGTAAGTGGGTGAGGGTTGGGGTGGGTTGGTGCCTATCTCCAGCAGTCTTTGGGCAACATTGGGACACGCAAGACAAGCAACCATGCACACACAATCATATCTAGGGGTAATTTAGAGACTAAATAACATAATAGTCAATTGACTTTTAGGAGGCAGCTGGAGTACCCAGAGAAGATCCATTCATACATGGAGAAAACGTGCAATGTTCTGGGTTGGGACCCAGAACGTCCTTGCTACCAGCAGCACCACTTTGCAACCCAAATGCTTCCATTATACAGATCTGTGATATGTTTATCAAGCCGTATTATATTCTTTAATGTATACCTGAGCCAGGCTGGGAAAGGAATCCATGTTCAAAAATGTCCAAAATCCACTTTTGAAGTTCGGAGTCTTGCTGAACTTCAGCATTAGACTTGTAGTAGTAGCTCAGGATACCCCGCACAAATCTTTCAGACACACAGAAATATTTTGTGAAAGACATCAAATACATACCCAGTAATAGTGAAGTGTATTTCTCATTTCATGACTTTTTTTCAGGAATATTACTGAATTTATGATACCTTTTTTCTTTTCTAATAATTTACATTTCTAAAAAACACAGATTTTTTTTTTTTTTTAATACCACAAATTATCTGCATGAGGAAAATGACCATAACTGATACTGGACAACAGTTAAGATGATTTCCAGAGTAAGTTACTTGATTTAAATTTGGGCTGATTTAAATTCAACATGGGAAAGAATTAAAGAAAAAAAAAAAAAAAACTGAAATCCACTAAAATCTTTCTTGAATTTTTAAACAAAGCTTTATTTAGCCCCAGACATAATTCTACCCATCTGTGGTTTCTGGAGAAGTTTTTTATTTTTGCTGGTTCACAGTATAATCATTAATGTTGTTCTTTACAAACATGATTGTTTTGCAAGCCAAAATGGAAGGCCTTAGTCAGTATAAACAACAAAGTATTAAAAGAAAGCAGTCTGAAAAGCATCTCAGACAAAAGGGAGAAAAAAAAATAACTACCTGTTTCTCTTCTTAACACATTTATACACAATCCTAATAAATAGAAGTGTGGAAGTTTTGCACAATAAGCCATCTGATGATTTGTCATTAAGAGATAAAGTAGCATGATGTAAGATGCAAAATGGAAATAGCCTATTATACCTGTTGATAGTATCCCACACTCTGAGTGCATCATCTCTGTAGTAGAAGTTTGGTACGTCCTTCAGTCCGCGCTCAGCAATGTCTTCAGGCACACAGAGAGATCTGTATGTTACGGAGGACAGCGATCTCCTTAGAATTGTCATCATACCCTCTCCTCCAGAAGCTGAAAACTAGAGAAAAGTAAAGTCAGAGTTAAAGACAAACACTGTCATTCAAAATTTAAAATAATGTCCTTTTGAGTAAAGTTTTTTTTTTTTTTTTACTTTGGTGAAAACACCCTCCTCAGATATGAGTCTTTTCCGAGCTAAGACGTTGATCTGCAGAGTGTAGCGAGTATGAGGTATGAGAAGCTGAAAAACAAGAAAACACTGTTGGTTATACAACAGGAACAGTTTGCAAATTAAAAAAAAAAACCAAATGTATTCTGAATTACAATAATACAAAGTGAAAACTTAAGAATGAGTGCAATTAACAAATTAAAAGTTCATGTTTTTTTTACATGTTGCATCATCATGAGAATCTGTCAGTACAGGCATAAACACAGAGGGACCTGCAGCTTCAGTTACCTTGAAGAGAGGATGCACCATGGGCACGTTGCGCAACAGTGACACTGCAAAGACCTCAGCCAGCAGGTGAGTGCGCAGCAGGTGAACGTTGAGCTGATGCTCATTGAAATCTGCACTTCTGACAAAAATCTTTGCCATCAGCCAGTCGTACTCGGAATCAGATGGCAAGAAGATTGGATTGTCCTCTGCTGGTTTCTGCTTCAGCTACATCAGAGTTTAAATAAAGTATCGGCATTTATTTCATTACAGGTAAATCATACAGTTGAATAATGTTTCTGAAATTGTTTTGCATTTTTTCTGCTGACTCATTTTTTTCTTGAGAACCTCTGTGAAGAGTTTTAACTTAATCCACACTGATAGTCTGAAATCAGATTAGACAGAACAGTAGTCAGATAGGCGTGTGTGTTTGAAGATATAACCCTTCGACAAAAGAACAAACCAGACTGGTGGTGGTAGTGATACATTTCTAATAATTGTGTTATCTGACTTCCAAGTTTTTCTACAAGTCTACTTTCTAAGAAAGGGAATTTCGCTTTTGACTTCTGTCAATTCTTTTCAAAATAAACAATTTGGATGTCATTCTCTTGTTCTTAATACATTTAAAAATGGCTTGATTAATTCACAAACTTATCACAACACAGTAATTGTTGCCATCAGGCATCAATGTCTTGCTGAAAGCACAAATGTCTCATTTCAGAATCAGAAAACCAAAAAAAAAAAAAAAAATGTTGATAGTGTGAAGGCTTCATGAATTGCAATTGTTTTTAAAAGCAGATGCAGGATTCAAAAACACTTTTTTTTTTAAACACAAAAGGTTCTTTGGAGTCACGTATCCCTAAAACAGAAAGAAACAAAAAAGAATTTTGTTTTAAATTTAACAGGAATGTGTTGAATTAATGTCTGAGAAGCAGAGAGTGATCAGAAGAAAATCTTATGAATCAGCAGGTTTTAACCTTCCCCCAAACAAAAATACAGTTATGAATTAAGTTAATTGGAGCATAAGTACAAAAATACAGCACCTGTTAGTGAGGGGGTAAATCCCTCTCACACTGACTGATCAATTTATTGAAAAGAAAAACTTTTATCTGCATTCATTCACTGCTGAAATGTGTATTGTACTGTTGATAACAATGCTAACACCTGCACACCTGTTAACACCAAAGTAACAATGCTAGTCACAAAATAATCTGAATACTGGATACAGCCAGGATTTTACATATTAAAAAAAATCTTTAAAATTACAGGTTTTGTGACAAGTGGTCATGAATTACTGACAGACCAGGGTTATCATAAAAGGCTTACCAAACAGCTACTCTGGTGGGTCCTCTAGCTGTGATCAGACAACATTTCTCCTCACTTCCTCCTCATTGACAAACATTTCAATTATCATAAAAATGTTTGTCTTATGAACTTGATTTGAAAATGGCAACTTTGCAATGAATGCTTTTATCTTGAATGGCTGTAGTGTTAGACATTGATGTGCATGTTTTAGGTTCCAAACTCAACCTAATCAATGGCTGCTTGGTCTTAAGTCCCTGGTTCTTTCTGTTAAATATTTTTCCAAAGTTTGTTATTCTCGACGGTTTGGTTCCTGCCAAACTTTAATCTTTTGGTTTGTACAAAAAAGATATTTAATTGAATACTTAATAATTTGTGTACTTTAATTACTGTATATGAGTGCTAATCTCACCTGAATAGCAATTGGCATGAGTTTATCATCTGGAGTTTTGTGGAACAAGACAAGAGGAGCCATCAGGTACTGTTTCTTGTCATTGATGGTGTTTGCTTTCACTCCATCCATTTGCTTGTAGTCACAAAGGAATATGTTGCCTTTCTGTTTAACATTTTCAGAAAATGTTAAAAGATTTTATGTAAAAATACAAGAACCTCAAATCTACTAGGAAATATCTATAATTTTTTTTGTAAAGGTAATCACCTTAATTTCTTCTGCCAAGCTGCAACAACCATCAGGGAAAACCATGTTGTCCGTAACAGGAAAGTTGCCAGGCAGGATGGTGCAGCGGCGAATCAGCATGGGATTAACCCCGTTTAGAAACTGGTAACCAAAAAAAGCATCGTCCTTCCAGTGTTGTTGGACATAGACTGTAAAAAAAACAGAAAACAAAACAATAGCACAAATCTTTCACAAAAACACTATAAATTTGTTTAAAAATATAAATGAAATGATAAATACAGCCTTCAAAAATGGTGGAAGAGCAAGCTGAAAATTTTGCAGGCCATGAGGACACTGAACGTTTTGTTGTTGAAGCATAAACAGTCTAAAATACATTGTGAATACATTCAAGAAGAATAATTTAACTTTTTCGTCCAAATCACCACAAAAGTGTCACTGTGCACTTTTTACAAGGAACTTTTTGTTACAAAATACATCTTAAACAATTACAACAAATATTAAACCCACACCCCGGTCTTAACATGTTTCATGGCTTAGTACGATTAACTTCAGTGCAAGTTGTCAATACCAGATATATCAGACTGTCTGTTGTAAAAGACTCTTTTGATATCCTCAATGTTCTTCCAATTTGTCTTATCATCAGCCATCCCCTTCAGTTTCAGCTCAGCCAGTCTAGTTAAGAAAAAACAAAACATTAATGTGACATAAAAATCTCAAATTAAAGGCATATTTGTATCAGATTATTAGGAGTTTACCCTGCGCTTGCTGTGAAAAGAAATTCAGTCTGCTTGGTAAAGGAGAACCAGACTTCAGCAGGTAGAGACAATGAGCCATCTGTTTTTATGCAGTGAGGAATTCCTTCCACATACACATCCCAGCTGAGAAAAAAAAGAATTTGTATGGTGTTTTATTTTAGTACAAATAAACTAAAATTTATTTAGTTTCTCAATACAAAACACATCAGCATATACACTTGCAACCTAGTAAATTAGAATTTTCTTCAAAAAGGTAATCTGCATTTTGGGAACCTCGGCCCTAGACTCTGGTAAACTGCTGAGAAAATAACAACGCGCTTCGGGCTATGCAGCAGCGGCAGTCTGAGCTAACGCAGAGCCTTTCCGAACTGTCGCAGCAGCTGAAGGAGATAAGTGCTAAGATCAAGCCGTCTGCTGCAGGGACCGATACTGCTGCCGCCCCGCCTGTTCCCGCCCCTACCTCCCCTTCACCCAGCTTCCGTGAGGTTATTTCCCCTCTGCCGGAGCCGTTTTCCGGGGAGCAGGGTAAGTGCAGGGGTTTCCTGCTCCAGTGTGCTCTGGTTTTTGGCCGATCGCCTCAATCCTTCCGCGATGACGCCAGTAAGATCTCATATGTCATTGGTCTTTTAAGAGGTAAGGCCCTGAAATGGGCTGAGGCGGTAATTAACGAGGCAAGCATACACCTCTACTCATACGATGACTTTATTGAGTCTTTCAAGCAGGTTTTTGATATGGTAGCCAGTAGGGAGGACGCTAGTAAGAGACTTTGGGAGTTACGACAGGGGAACCGGCCTGTCTCTGAACTCGTGGTGGAGTTCCGCATTCTGGCTGCTGAAACGGGGTGGAATAATGCGGCTCTTAGAGGAGCTTTCAGCAACGCTCTCTCCGAGAGGATGAAAGATGAACTCTCTTACCGTGACGAATCTAAGACTCTCGAGGAGCTAATCAGTCTAGCAGTCCGTATTGATAACCGGATACGGGAGAGGTCCAAACAACGATCCGGGACCTCCGCAGTCCCGTCTAGGGCCGAGGTTCCCAGAGTCACGTCCCCGACCCCGAGTCCTCCTTCGTCCCCATCACCACCGCCTGAACCTATGGAGATTGGTCGGGCCCGGCTCACTCCCGAGGAGCGTAAACGGAGGAGAGACGCCGGATGCTGCCTGTACTGCGGGGTTCCCGCCCACTTCATCGCCAACTGCCCTGTTCGCCCAAAAGCCGGGGCCCGTCAGTAAGCGTGGGGGTACTGGCGGGCAAACTCACCACCAAACCTCATGTGAGTATCCCTTCTCTTCTTTGTATCTGTGGAGAGACGCATCCCATACTAGCATTTATTGATTCAGGGGCTGAGCAAAACCTAATCAGTCCAGAGGTTGTTAAGGAGTATGACATCCCGGTCCACACTCTCTCTGCCCCCATTCCAGTGTCTGCGTTGGACGGAGGTCCATTAACCACCATGACCTGCCGTACTGACCCACTCTCGTTAGTGGTGTCAGGAAATCACCATGAACAGATTTCTTTTTTTTGTGTTTCCGACCAAGTCCGCCCCCCTGGTGCTTGGTTACCCCTGGTGACAGACTCACAACCCGCACATTAACTGGTCCATTGGTCTCATTGAGTCGTGGAGCGAACACTGTCATAATTGCTGTTTACAATCTGCTGTCCCCAGGGGGCCCCCTAGTCCTACTGCAGAACCTGAACTGCCAGACTTATCATCAGTTCCCACCGAGTATCATGATCTTAAAAGGGTTTTTAATAAGACACTAGCCCTATCTCTCCCTGCTCACCGCTGTTACGGAAAATTATTATTTTTAGTGCTTAATACAGCTAATCTTACCCCAGGTGTAAAAGGTATATTGAACAGTCTGATTTTGAACAAATTTCTTAACAGTTAATTTTATGTCATATGTAAAAGGTATCTTGAACATTCTATGTTGTATAAATTTCTTAGTTTTAAACAGATATTCTGTGAAGAATTTACAGGAAATTATCCACCAGAGTAAATGTCAAAGGTCAGGAACTAGATGCAGATCAAAGGGGATCTTTTAGGATTGTTATCAGGGCTCAGGAAGCCACGAAATTAGCATCTATTGCAGGGCAGAAGCCTGTATGGTTCACAGAACATCAAAGGTTTTTTAGAACCACATCTGGCAGGGTTTGGAACTAAAATGCAACATAGAATGTTGAGATCATTAACATTTTTCTAAGTATTAATAGCAAGTTTATAACCAAAGTGTATTATCTAAGTTTAGAATGGTGAATGCTGAATGTATTTGAAAATTGTACTGTCTATGATAATATCTGAACCAAATGGAAATTGTTTCAATGAAAATGTGTTGTTTAGTATTAGAAAACTGTTCAGGATTTTATGTGATAAAGCAAGGACTTAAATCTTTGGAAAATGCTGAATGCAGTAGACCAGAATTAGGTTTGTGAAGATAATCTTTCCTTAAACTAAATTACTTGATTTGGCCGGGAGGCACTCCGAATGTCACAGGTATCTGTTAGAGCCAGAAGACTAGGATGCAGCTGCTTGCTCCATTGTTCTTCTAGAGACCAAATGGCCTTTGATCTCTGGCGTGAAATTAAGGGAAGGTCTAAGTTCCTCTGAGTGTCCAGGGGAGCTCCTGGTTGGTCGAACCAGGGGTACGCCTTAATGAATACATTAACAAGGAGAGAAACGCCTCCACTATAAAGAGATTGAACACGATAATAATGATTCAGATCGCTGTTATTTCCTGCCGTTTTGGCATTCAGCCTTCTCCAAAGACATGTCTTTGCTTTTTCTTTCTCTGTCTCTGTCTTTGTTTTTATTCTTTGTCTGTCTCAGGTAATGAGTCTGTATCTTGGCTGTTTTGCAGTTTGTGTTGTTACTTCATTGTGGTTTCCTATGAGATTAAACGCTGTAACTCTGTGACGTCATCACGCATCCTTGTTCCTGATTGGCACACACTCCTCGCTGGAAGGACCCGGGAAAATAGGAAGAAAAGAGAGCCAAGCTTTTTCCAAATTAAGTTAACTTAGTAACTTTCTTCCTTCAACACCGCCCTTATGATTGTGCCATTGAGTTGCTCCCTGGAGCCCCCCTGCCCTCAGGCAGACTTTACAATCTGTCAAGACCCGAACGAGAAGCCATGGAGAGATACATTTCTGAGTCTGTTTCCGCAGGCATAATCCGTCCATCCTCTTCCCCCATGGGGGCGGGGTTTTTCTTTGTCCAAAAGAAAGACAAATCACTTCGTCCCTGCATTGATTATCGGGGGCTTAATCAAATTACCGTCAAGAACAAATACTCTCTCCCCCTCATCTCTTCATCCTTTGAGTCAGTCCAAAGGGCCACCATTTTCTCCAAATTAGATCTGCGCAATGCTTACCACTTAGTGCGGATAAGAGAGGGAGACGAATGGAAGACTGCTTTCAAGACCCACATTGGACATTTTGAATACTTGGTTATGCCTTTTGGACTTTGCAACGCCCCAGCAGTTTTCCAGACCTTAGTAAATGATGTCCTTCGGGATTACTTGAATGTTTTTGTGTTTGTCTATTTGGATGACATTCTAATCTTCTCCAACAGTCTCACCGAACACCGGACCCACGTAAGGAAGGTTCTTCAACGTTTACTGGAGAACAACCTGTTTGTGAAAGCAGAGAAATGTGAGTTTCATAAACCATCCTTGACCTTTCTGGGTTTTGTGTTTGAGGGAGGACAGGTGAGGCCCAGCCCTGAGAAGACTCAGGCTGTCCAGGAGTGGCCCGTTCCTACTTCCAGGAAGCAGCTGCAGCGCTTTCTAGGTTTCTCGAACCTCTACAGGCGGTTCATCAGAGGCTTCAGTTTGGTGGCCGCCCCCCTCACGCCTCTTACCTCTATCAAGAGACCTTTTTCCTGGACCCAAGAAGCTGACCGGGCCTTCTCAGAGCTCAAGCAGAGTTTTGTTGACGCACCCATTCTGATTCACCCAGACCTATCTACTCAGTTTGTTTTAGAGGTGGATGCATCTGACACCGGGGCTGTTCTGTCCCAACGGTCTCACCTCGATAATAAACTTCACCCATGCGCCTTTTTCTCTAAACGTTTCACTCCTCCCGAACGCAATTATAACATTGGCGATAAGGAGCTCCTAGCCATCAAATTGGCTTTGGAGGAATGGCGACACTGGCTTGAAGGCACGGAGCGGCCCATCCTGGTCTGGACAGACCATAAAAACTTAGCCTACCTGCAGTCTGCTAAGCGCCTGAACCCAAGACAGGCCCGCTGGACGCTGTTCTTTTCCCGTTTCAACCTGACAATCACATAAAAAACTCTAAAACTCTGGGTCCAAAAACTCTAAACCAGACGCCCTCTCCAGACGGCATTCCCCGGACAGCCTGGATGACTCCTCCAAGAGTATCCTCCCGCCCACCTGTACGGTCGGTGCCATCACATGGGAGCTTGAGAGTTCCCTCAAAGCAGCCCAAGCTGGTGAACCGGACCCTGGAGGTGCCCCCAATCGCACCTTTGTCCCCACCTCCATGCGGGGTCAAGTGATCCATTGGGGTCACGCATCTAGGTTCTCCTGTCACTCTGGGGTTAGCCGCACCATTGGGCTCCTCCGACGCTATTTCTGGTGGCCATCCCTTAACAAGGATGTGCAGGAATATGTCAGGGCCTGTGCTAGGGGTCAATCGTCCTACCGTCCTCCTGCCGGCCTGCTTCAGCCTCTCGATGTCCCTTCACGTCCCTGGTCTCACATTGCCCTGGACTTCATCACTGGTGTCCCCCCCTCCCATAATAAATCAGTCATTCTCACCATCATTGACAGGTTCTCCAAGGCATGCCACCTAGTGGCATTGGCCAAGCTCCCGTCGGCCCCCGAGACAGCCAGACTCCTTTTGCAGCATGTCTTCCGCCTGCACGGCATCCCATCTGTGATTGTCTCCGATAGAGGGCCTCAGTTTGTCTCACATGTGTGGAAGGATTTTTGCTCCGCGCTAGGGGCCAAGCCCTGTCTATCTTCTGGCTTCCACCCCCAGACCAACGGGCAATGTGAGAGACTTAATCAGGAGCTAGAGAATACCCTGCATTGTGTTTGTGCATCTAATCCTGGTTCTTGGAGCACCCACCTACCTTGGGTGGAGTATGCACACAACACTCATGTCTCGGCCGCTACAGGCTTTTCCCCGTTTGAAGCCTCTATTGGCTACCAGCCCCCTCTCCTACCATCCTCTTTTCCTGAACCAGCCACCCTTTCTGTTAAAACCCACCTCAGAAGGTGTCAGAGAGTGTGGGAGCAAACTAAAGCTGCCCTGCAACGTATCTCCTTTCAGAATAAAAGGATAGCAGACAGACTACGTATGCCAGCTCCCCAGTACACCCCGGGTCAAGAGGTTTGGCTCTCTTCAAGGGATTTTCCCCTTAAGTCCACCTCTAAGAAACTCTCTCCTAGGTTCCTTGGCCCTTTTACTATTATTTCGGTTATTAGCCCCTCTACAGTACGCCTAAGACTCCCGTCTCACCTGCGGGTTCACCCGGTTTTTCATGTTTCTCAGATCAAGCCTGTTCATTCCAGTCCCTTGTGCCCTCCACCAGGACCCCCTCCGCCCTCCCGGCTTGTGGATGGCCATCCTGCCTTTTCTGTCCAGCGCATTCTGGCGGTCCGCCCTCGTGGGCGCGGCCGTCAATATCTGGTGGACTGGGAGGGGTATGGACCAGAACATCGGTCCTGGATTCCCTGTTCCTTTATTTTGGACCCTGATCTTATCTCTTCATTTGAGAGGTCAACTGCTTCTACCTCTAGTTGTCCGCCAAGAGGCGTCCATTAAGGGGGAGGATACTGTCATGTCCCATAGCGGTGCTGCGAGTGTGTGTTGTCCCCTACCCTCTCTCCTGCAGGGCGTGTCGGACAGGAGCGGCCAGCTGGAGCTCATCTATCCATTAGGAGGAGAGGTTTTATAGAAGCCGAAGCCTGATATCGCTGCCAGATGGTTCTACGCTTCCAGTGAGACCTCGTTCCTGGTCATAAAGATTCCCCGTTCCTTGGTCCGAAGTAATCCTCGTTCCTGATCTGTAAGAGGGCTTGGTTTGGCTTCTCGTTCGGCTCTACGCGGCTCCTGCTCTCAGCCGTTCCCCGTCTCCTGTCTGGCTCCGTTTTCCTGTCCGTCCGCCTTCGGTGCTGGATCACCCCCGCTCTACGCGCTTGCCTGCCTGTCCACCCATCGACCCCTGTGGAGGCTCCGTCCACCTGGCTTTTATCGAACCCCCATTCTCCGAACTTGTCAAACCCAAAACTCAAACAGACAACTCTTAGCGGTGGATCACTCGGCTCGTGCGTCGATGAAGAACGCAGCTAGCTGCGAGAACTAATGTGATTTGCAGGACACATTGTGGATGGCCATCCTGCCTTTTCTGTCCAGTGCATTCTGGCTGGTTCCTTGGTTCCTTGGTTCCTTGGCTGCTGCCCCCCCCACCGCTGCTGGTCACAAATAAATTCGAACTTACCTTTTGCTGGTGTGGCGTTTGTAGTTGTTTCTGCACTAGAGTCTGGTGAACAATTATGTCATAATCAAAGTAAAACTCACACCAAAATCAATATTTTTTGCTGATAAGCTATCTAAATAAGCTATCTGGGCTTCTGCCTTTAGGTTTCTGTGAGAATTTTGACATTTTTGTGCAATTCTTTTAGTGGTGTATTATTTTGCTTAAAATCGTCTCACTACTGGTCTCTTTGGTCAAACGGTTCTTAGACATTTGAATTGTCCTATTGGTTGCAGCAGTACAGCTTGGTACAATGTTATCATTTCTGGTATAAACACACAGCCCAGGATATGCTGTGGTGGCGCAGGGGATAGCGTGACCCACATTTGGAGGCCTTGAGTCCTCGACGTGGCTGGCGCGGGTTTGATTCCCGGACCTGGCAACATTTGCCGCATGTCTTCCCCCTTTCCTATCAGCCTACATATAAGTAGGCTGATAGAGCCCACAAAAGACCCCCTAGAGGGGAGAAAAAATAAATAAAAGCACAGCGCTCCTTTCCTCCCCACCTCTTGCTCGCCACTATCCCATTGGTGAAGATTTAAACGTAAGAAGCGCTGCCATGGCGACTGGCGGGCATTGCTAATGGAGTTACTCAGTTTTACAAATGTGTGATTTATTTTCAATGTTGTGTTACATTGTTACATTATATTTAGTGTACTTTATACCATTTTTCTTCTTTTAATTCCTCTTAAAGTCTGTTGTCTTTTTTCACCATAACAGGTAAAACACTTTTATCTTACCTGGGATTAATTGCGTACAAATACTTCAGACATGTTTTTTTGGAGAGGTACCTTTTATAGTTTCTTTTTTTTCTGTAGAACATTCTTAATATTTGTCATGTTTGGTATTGTTGCAATCATATGCAGAAAAGAAGTGTATTTGTCCACCCCAAAGCTTATGGGGGAAACGTAGAAAATCTTAAATAGATTAAGAACATTTAAAAAACAAGCTGTGCTCAATTTGTGATTACTCATGAATAAACATTTTAGTAGTTTGACAGGCCTGTCTATAAATTAGAAATTTGTAATAAAACAAGTTTCAGTGTTATATTGATTTGCTGAAGTAGATTTACTTCCAAGTTAAGATGTAGCTACTTGTAAATATAAACTCAAACAGGAAAAAGGGTTGTTTGTGTTTTTGCCACTGATTTCTCACCAATAGTCCTTCTGACGCTGCTTGAGCTCTTCTTCCCGGCTGTACCTGCCAAGATGATGATTATCTTCGAACCCTTTCAGGGCTGGGAAAAGACAGAGGAAAAAAATCATGTGACGATGTGTTGGTATTAATTTGCTCCTGTCTTCCTCTAGTTGAACAGAACCAAGCGTTTAACAGAATTTGCGGCTGTTCCACAGACCTGTTCCTTCTCTGAAGCGGTGCACCTTGCTGTCAGTGATCCAGCGGTAGATGGGAAACTTGTAAATGTCTCCCTCTGGGGATTTGACTTCAACTTTGGCTGGGAACCAAGCATCTTCTGGGAACACCAAAAAAGGCTGTTTGTCAAGCTCCACCAGCACCAGTTTTCCAAGGGAGGTGGGGCTGGAAACTGTAAAAGATGCCACCTAACACAATAAAAACAATAATTTGAAATCATAAAAAGACTTCAAGTGCATACTTACAGCAAGCCACAGCAACAAAATGGTTTAGATCAATGAATACTTGTCTACATTAGAGTATCTTGCTCAAATATATTTTTCAAATAAGAACAGGGAAATATCAGCCTGTACATCTGCAAAGCTGGCAGAGACGTACGCTAAAATAATACCAGCTGTAGTTACAGAAAATGGAGGTTGTTTTGACTTAAGGGGGCAAATTCATGACTCACTTTTTTCTCTTTTTTTAAAAAAAAAACATTTTTGTAATTATACATTCTATTCTGTCCACTTTGCAATTATGCATTACTTTGTGTTGGTCTATCCCAATTAAATATAATGAGTTTGTGGTTGTAGAATGACAAAATGTGAAAACTTCAGTGACCTTAAATACTTTTGCAAGTCCCTGCATTGTACATATCCGGGATGTGTTACATGAAGCAATGCAGTGACTTTATGGCATTACACATACCCTGATGTGAAATAAGTGACAAGGATTTTGTGATTCTTGGTCTAAAGCTGCTCTACATTTGAATTTGAAGCTCAATCTTTCAGACTTACAGCTCCTCTGACAAATGCTGAAGGTCCTCTCAAGCTCAACAGCCACTTGTGTTCACTTTCCCCTCCTGTGCCAACCAGCGTAATGTAGATATTGTTGAAAGTGGTGGCATTGGTGAGATTAGCAGTGTACACAGTTACTTCATAATCCAACATTTTTGCTGTTGAAAATTGATCCACCTTGATGTCAAGGTAAAAACAACAAGAAAGGGAAAAACAATCATCATCAACACTGATTGGTTAGTTGTTCTAGTTCATTGCAATACAATTAAAAAGGATTGTCCTGATAACTAACAAAACGTTTTACAGAGAAACTGATGAAAGATACTGGATCACAATGAAATGGACAAATTCATCTTGAAATAACTACAAACAGAAGATTCTTGTTTGTTTCTGTTCTTCAGCAACTTTTGAGTGTATTAGTCTTACCTCTGCTAGTGAGATCACAAAGGTTCCCTGAAGAGCTGCTGTGTTGATGCAACTTAGCACCACTGATTTCTGTATATATACACGTATTCAATGGGAGTGTTTGTTCAGTACCAAGAAACTGCCATGGTGATGAAACTACATGGAAAGTAAACCTCCCACCTCTCATCTTTAGACTTTTTCCTGTTCTTATTTAAATATGGGGACTTTCATGTCTGAACACGTCGGGTTTGCATACCCCCTGAGATATTGATAGCAATAAAACCTGCATGTACCTACAGAATGACACATAGACAATAACAAAAACCAAGATTTTTGTTTACAATTGTTTTGTCCAGAACAACAAAACAAACTGAGTGCATGTTAATTTATTACTTAACACAAAGATGGTTTTTTACTGTTTTTCACACCAAACCTCATTTAGAGTAACCAACACATAACTTGGATGCAAAACTATTTCTCTGCATAGTAATTTGATTAAAATCCCTTCTTACCATGTTCTTACCATGCAAAAGGATTTAGCAAGAACTTGTAAAAAGTTCGGTCTTGTAAAAAGTCAACCAAAGGATGATTTATTTGCATATTATCTGTTGCTGATCTTTTGGCAACATTATGAAACTATTCATTTCCTCATTTAGAAAAAAGCTTGATGTTTTCTGACAGTTACTGCATCACAGTAACTGTCAGATACTGTGATGCAGTATCTGACAGTTATGTGTCATGTTTGGTAAAGTACAGAGATGACATTTCACTTGCCGTAAATGTAACCTGTTCTCGACCTATAATGTTTAGAGAGGGTTTTGGATGCTATTTAATCTAGAAACCATAAAAATTGCTGGACAAAAGCGAAAACTTGTCTGCAGTCTAAAACTGAACGTTCAGGTTTCATAACTCAATTTTCTGGTGCACGTGGAGTAACTGTCGCTCTGTTGTGCAAATACCTGTGGTAAAATAACTGAAAACGTGCTTAATGTACCACAAGCTTATGTCACACATTTTACTCTGACTAGCTGAATTGTTGTCTATGTTCAGCATTGTTAAAGCACATACCAACTATGGTAAATGTTCTTCAATCCATTGATTTCAACAAATAGAAACAACATGCAAATAATATACTGTTAGATGAAACAGATATTGCTTTCATTTGGTTTCTTATTGCAAATTTAGCTCTGGATCAAAATCTTATGACAGGGGAACAAATAAGTAATACACACAACACACATGTAGCATCAGTATTTATCTAAAAACATATCAGTTTTATTAATTAAAATATAACTTTTATCAGTCTCCAATTGTTTGTCATTACAATGAACAAATTACAATGCAAAAAATTTGAAAACCTTCAATCACACAATGCAGACAAAGCAGCAAATAGAACAACTTAAAAGACCAGAAAGTTTAAAAAAAGTGTTTAAAAGTCATATTGAAGCCATTTAGGGCTAGTGGAAATGTTTTTTCTAAGGCACTGTAAGTGCATTAAACATAAAGTAGGGGGACGATTTTGCTCTGCATATTTAATGGCTGTGGCAATATTTTTCAGAGTGCACCCTGGTTGTGCTTGTGATTTAAATGCAATGTTTAAATGCAGTGTTTCTGTGCTCATATAAATGAAATGCTAAAAGGTAACCCAGACCTCTGCAAATAAAAACACCTTAACATCCCACAGTAGTTGAGCAAGATAGAGGATAGAGGAAGTCTGTTAAGTTGCACCAGCTGTATGTAATTAAGTGATGAGAAACAAATCTGTAACCAACAGATTTAAAAGTTACAACAGTAACAACATATTGTGATTGAACAATATCCTACACAGTTCATTAGGACTATTTTTTGTTAAAAAAAACAACAACAAAAAAACAAACAAACAAACAAAAACACATTATGGTCTCAGTTGTTGGTATATGGTCATTTCATGGAAGTTAAATGCTCAACCAAGTTTTTGATTTTATGATATTGGTGAAATAAACTTAAGTTTTCAAATAATATTAGTGTTCTCACATTTTACAATAAGTTAATACTAAAGAAAGCAACCTAATAAAATTTATTTTAAATTTGGGTTTGAAGAAAAGTGTGACTATTAACTTTAACATAGTAATAGCCTTCAACTTGGTGTCACCTAATTCCAAAATTTAATTATTTCAGATTGATCTTGATTGGTCCTGATTTTATTAAAACAAATGATAAGAATTAGTTAGAACTTAAAAGTGAACGGGCAACCTGAAGTTTCATTTTAGCCTGCTGAACATGCCTCTCACTACAACTAGTTCATCAAGTTCTGTAACTTTTTAAAGCAATTTTGAAAACCGTAAATGAACAATTAATGTTCTAGGTTTCACTTGAATCTAAAGGGAAATGCCTTTGACTCAAAACTCTGGCTGTGAAAGCTGTAGCAACAAAAGCTTTTATGTAAATAGCTTAGTGATTCTCAGTAAGATAAAGAGAAGGAATGCTAAAGGACAAATCAAAGCACACAACATCTAAACTTTGTACTTTAGTACTAAGCAAGAGTGCTTAATTGTCTTGTCTGTTTTTGCTAAGATGAGTCAGAAAGCCAGTTTGAGGGAGTAACTTTCAGAAAATCTGGTCTGATTTTATCTTTGACTGTGATGTAAATGGGCAGAAACAAAACCTTTCAGAGAGATAAGAGCCGATCTAATCTATTTGACTTTTGTTTTCTATCTGTCTATTTTCAAACTCTAATTTATATAAAAATAGAAAGGTTCAAACTTTTTAAAGCACTCCATGAAGAACCATTCATCAACGTCAAATAAATAACTCATTGTCATGTGCTAATGTTTAATATGTTGTACACAGAGCAAACATTATTATTTTTCACTTTGAGAAAGAAAAACTAGTAAAATAATAAAATAACTTTTGTAAAACAGCATGAGTTGCTGCAAATTTTTAGACTCTGGGAAAACAATTATTATTACTATTTTTGCTGTTTCATATAGCAAACAGGAACAGAAAATCAGTTTTCTTTACTGGCATGGGCCTTAAACACACAGAGCTGTGGGGTGAAGGAGCATAAAATAATGAGCACTTATACTTTCCCTTTAAATGCCAGTAAAGGGTAAATGTAAAACTTTTGATAGTAAGGTCGAGGTTGCAGCTCACAGTAAGTGGATGCATTTCTTTGCAAAAATGTTGATGCCTATTCTGCAGTAGACTGAAATTTAAATCAAATTCATTTTTTTTTAATTATTTCCTTCTGCACATTTGATTGAGCTGCATCACCAAAATGTCAAATTGTTCTTATCATAAAACTCAAAACATCTTATTTGCCATCAAGTATTATTAATTATGAAAGTGAGAACCCCGGTTTCTATTACTTTATTAAAACGTTGGTGAATAATTCTCTACTTATCTATTTTTCTATTATATTTTGGTTTATAATTCCATGAGATATACACAACAAAATAAATTCAAGAAGTAATTTTGTCCTTTTGGAGATTTAGCTAGAAAGGTGTAGATGCAGAGAGCCTCAAGCTGAATGGGTTACTCTTTCAACAAATAGTAAAATACATTTGATGAATGAAAAACAGACTGTGACAAGGCTCCAATCTATAGGTACATAAAAATTTCAACAAAACTTGTAATTCATAGAAAAATCTACATTACATTACTGTGATTGTTTAAGGAAATACAAGTAAAGATGTGTTAACAAAATATGCTATTATGTGTTTTCCAGTCACATAGTGCCATTTTGTAGCACAATCAAGAAACTTTGTTACCTACAGTCGCTATAAAAATGCTCAATCTATCAAACTTAACTTTAAAAAATTGATTTAGCAATTTGTCCCCTTAAAAACGTATATTTACGTATTTGAGGGTTTCAGATGCACATATCAAATTTGTGGCTAAAGTATGGCAGTGTAAATCAGAGCAGTTAATGAAAATCCCTTCAACCTACTTGAAAATTGTGGTAAATGTGTAAAAGTCCTTAAATAAATGTGTCTTTTATTTCAGTTGGCATAATATGACAAAGAAGATTTTGACAAACTGAGCGTTTAATTTGATTAGCTTACACAGTGGATGTAGACTGCGTACATTTAAATGGTTTTAATAAAGTTTTTAGCTGTTGCTTAAGTTATATGTAAAGCCTTTTTTTCAATCTAAAGTTTACTCTCTTAAATTTACCAGTGTCTAGGAACATTCAATTTGTACTTCTTCTTTTGGCAAAATCTGCAAAGGTGACATAGTAGCACATTTCACCTAACCATTCTTCGAAACAGGAAAGCAAGAAAAGAAAAAATCTTTGTTAGAAATGAATGCAAAACATAGCCAGTCATTCAAACACATGGAGTCTAGACAATGACCCAAATTTATTTTGCTGCCATAAACGATCAAAATAAAGGTCAGGGAATTTTTTTTATTTATTTTTATTTAAAAAAAATATCCAAGGCTCACAGTAAGAAAAACTGTTGCCAAACTTGCATCTTGGGATTGCCTAGTTTCCATAAAAACATTTGTTGTAGAAAGCTTTTCTATACATTTTACCAATGCTGTTGGGAAATATAAAACCGATATGCACATTTGTTCAACTACCAATAAAAAGTTTTGCATAAATCCGCTATTTTGCAGCGTTTAATGCTCCCGAGTGTTAAAGCTATTTGTGCCACATTGGCTTTATGCAATTTAGTTTCTTTTTTCTACCGTGCTCTCATCTGCTTTTCTCTGAGCAATGAAAAAAGGAAAACAATTAAATTTCTCCTGCCAGCTTAACAATATTTTTCCTTGAGCATTGTAAGACTTCTAAATGTTCACTCAGCAAACACTACAAGGTTAAAAACAAAAACAAAAAGACAAAACAAAGAACTTCATTGCTATTCAGGCAGAGGGTGACTGGTGTTTCCCCAGTACAATTCTGAAGAAACTTAAGAAATCCACACACATACTTAGAGACTGGATATGCCCTGAGTGCTCTGCCTTGTTGTCTAGTTTTTGTGTTTGGTTTATCTTTTTGAAAGAAATGTAGGCTTGCCCTTCCGGATTTCAAAAAAGACACCTTTAACAAAAGTAAGAATTATAGTTTCTTCAATCAGACTGATTTAATACTCATTTAATACAGACCTTATTGAACTTAATATAATTACCCTTTCTCTGGGATTAGGCAAATGGAACTGGATGAATATCTTTGATAGTCAGTACCTGAAGTAATCTTCTAGAAATTAACTTTGATGTCATAGCTCCTTTCATGTTAATATGCTGAAGCTGTCACATTTATGTCAAAGTACATATTAGATTTTAAACTTAGTGCAGTCCAGATTCAATAAAGAAATTGTAAAACAACTTGTTAGTTTCGATGCCATATGCTCAACGTTCTTGCAAACAGAAAGAATCTTTTCCTGTCACCTTTTCTTTTTTCAGTGACAACATATTGCTACACAAGCAGTTTCAAAGAGGTAGAAGCTCCTTGGGTGCTTTTGAAGTCTGTTGTCATATGTCATCAATCACATCTTGAGCTTTCAACACAGCAATTACTCAATAACTACTTCCTATTACACATATTACGAACTCTTGCATCATCAGATAAAGTGACACGATTACAGAAGATAAGTATCACCTACCGAGGCAATCTTCAATTTCACAAGATTGTTATTGCGCCACATCCCCCCCCTCCTTCTCTCTCTACTCACTCACTCTCTACTTCCTCTTCTGAGAGGGGAGATGTGGTACCAGCTCTCCATCTAACGGGTTAATCGAGTTTCCTAAATCTGCTGAGATTTACCCTGTCCAGAACTGAAGTAAACTCTGTTTAAGCTGGCATCGAGAAACGATTCGCCTGGTTTCTGACGACCTCCATCCAGGTGTCCCACCCTTCTTCCCCCTGTGAAGTAGCCAGACTGAGCAGCCTGCAGCCAACTAGTTTCACAGAGCACACCTGTTAACGGTCGCTCGTTCTCTTTTATTACAATTTGCTCTTGTTACTGAACCAGGTAGGTTTTAGTGACTCGGGCGAGTCCCAAGGATGATGTTTTAAATTTGGGCTATCAGGAACCAATAAACATTTTCCACCTCTTCCTCTCCAGAATCGAACATCATAGCTATTTTACAACCATCAAAGAACTTTAAGGTGACTCATTAATTGAATGTCCACAGCATCTTTTAGATTTTCTTTATGCTAAATATTTTATTAGTAAAGCAATTTTGCAAGGGTCAGTACAGCTTAATTCAGTAGCAGAAATAATCAAATAAGAAAAATCAATCATCTAGTCTATCTTTCCCTAATACTGACACTGAGAACTAAAAAGGGAACCTTTGAGAGAGACGGACAGTTTGGCTTTTCGAACCCCAGACCTGGCCTGATGATGAAGGAGGTGTTGCAGCAGGAGGAGGATGTTGGTCGACGAAGGCAGGGATCTCTGTAGGTCTGATGAGCTTTCTTCTCCTCATGGATGGTGAGGTCACACAGGACTTGGGTGCTGGCAGAAAGGAAGGCATCAGTTCTTCTTCTTTGTCTTTGTTCTTTGTTCTTTGTCTTTGCCTTTGTCTTTACCTTGGTCTTCATCTTCGTCTTTGGAGTCTGAACCCAGCTGATGAAAGAAGTGCAATTTGAAGCCACATGTTGCGGGGCAGACGGGTTGGTCCCCATGATCAGGACAGTCTTCGGCTCTGTGGCCCCGGCTCTTCTTCAGCTGCAGAGTTCTTTGTCCATCTCGATCTTGACTCGAAGCTGCCTGGAGGATCCAACCAAAGTTTCCTCTTTTGCACCCACCTTTTATAGGGTTCATCCACCCTTTTGGTTCATTTGCATTGGCTAGCACTGTTGCTGTGCTTATTTCATTGGCTACCTGCTTGGACAGATGATCTCATCTCCATCACTGTCTTAGAGACATTGTGTCCTGATGTCTGTGCTAATGTCTCAGGTTGCTTAACAACCTGTTTCCAAATAAGGCGTTGGCCATCTCTGCTCTCCTGTTAGTTCCCCTTTTTCTCCTAACCTTTCACCTACCATTTACCTCCTAACATGTCAGTGATCTTTAATTGCAGTTACACCTTTTACACCATTTCAAGTTCAGAGTAAAAATCACATTTATAACTTCTTTTACTTCTCTGATTTATCATTCATTTATAATGTTATGATAACCATAATTTATCAGTTATTCTTATTATAATCTTAATGTGAGTTATTACAAATGTTTTCTGAAAAGAAACCAAGAATAATTCATGATTCTTATTATTTGATATCAAAGTTACAGTTACTTGTTTTACCTGTAAGAGTTCCCACTAATGTAAGTGTAAGTGTAAGTATTATTACAAGTAAACCAATATTAATATAAGTATTTTACTTTGAATCTTATCCAATTACTCACAATGTTTAGATTTCTTTCTTTAAAACTTTCATGCTTTGAGATAAGTAATAGTCTGAACTATTTTTATAAAACTGCAGGCTGGAAACTTACTTCCTCTTTTTCCAGGAAACCTGCTTTTCCTGTTTCATGACTCTCTCTGTCTTGACTATGATTTCTTATGATTAAATAGAAAAAAGTAGAATTAAAGCAAAGTTTGCAGGAGACAGAAACAACACACACAACCAAATTGATTTTATTGACATTTAAGTCTAATGTTGGGTCTAGATTTTACTTGAGTAATTAATTTTAAAGATAACTTTATTTATTGTTACTGTTAAACTAAAATCTCCAGCATGGGGAAGTGGGATGATCTCGGATTTTCTTGACAAGATATATTGGTACGTTTTATCACAAGACGTTGTTTCATAAAGACAACTATAGAGACTGCATGGCACTACCCTGACTCACATTATGTTGCCCAAACTGTCCCAACACCATAATTTCCTGAGTAACTTTTAACCCTTCGTACATGTTACTTTGACACAAAGCTACCAAAGAGATGGCGTAGGTCCCTCTCAAGGACAGCACCCTTCACTGGAACACCTCAGAAACAAAGTGCTCACAACAAGGACCTGCCATTCAAGCTCCACATGGTTGCTATGACAAATATTATCCATAGGTGGAAACATGGTAACTGGCAGGTTTCAAAAAAAGTTGAAAAAAGTTTGAGGTCAATTTAGAGGGTGGATAGATCAAAACCATCCTGGAAACTTAAAGAAAAACAAGATGTTACACAAGGGGATCATCATTTTAGTGCTGAAACATCAAAGACCTGGTATTTGAGATGGTGTTACTTGATCTGAATTATAAGCAGTGAAAGGCACATGCTTTTATATAGTACCAAAATTACCTTCTCTTTTTTGTCAAATAAATGTTAGGTGGAAACAATAACTCAACTATGTTTCCACTGAGGGATTCAAGAATTCAAATTTTTTTATTAAAATTTAAGAAACAGGAACAGAAAAGAATGTTGAGATAATAACACTCAAATGTTGTTATAATCAATGCACATTTGTTTTAGTAAGTGAGTAAAATGTCTGAGATATGTGAAACTGCCATAATATTGTAGAAATAAAAGTGGATCTTGACCAACTCATAGAAAATTTATAACAGTTTCACACTTGGATCTGAAGTCAAGCACTTCAGTTAGATTAAATTAGAGATTGATTTTATTAATGCATGCATCAGGTTTTAAAATTTAACCTAAAAGAGCTTCTGGGCAGTTGCTGATTAATGCTGATGTACGTATTTTGCTTATGTGGCAGAGCATTTGTTAATTACTGAGGTTCCGCTAGGTTTCGGTAAGTTGCAGTGCCTTTCTGCATCATTGATGAGTTCCCTCTAAGTCAAACTCATTGCTCTTGCAGGCATGTGTAACCTGGGCACTCTACTCAAAAGGATACTACACCAATCACAAAGTAGTGTATGTGAAGTTGGACACAAATAAAACAACTGGACTGAAACTGAACTGCTCTGACAAAAATATGTTACAAATTATAACGTTGAGTTTTAATTACTCCTCATACAATTTTAGATGTTTTTTTGCTAAAATTCTTTAATTGCACAACTAAAAAAAGGGAAAGTCCTCAAACTGCAGTCAGAAAACACACAAATAAAAGCAAAAAAGGAAAAAGGTTGTTGTAGAATCCAAATGTACCTAAGGTAATTTAAACAAGACCAGGGCACCAGTGTCCTGTCAGCATATTTTAGCATATTATTTTCTTGTCTAAACTCAAAGAAAAACTAAGTCAGAGTCTCAGTTAATGAAGCCTCTGGCTTCAGTGATAGGCCATGTAATCCACTTCACATTTGAATCTCTTTGTAAAGCAAAACACACTGATCTGCAAAGGACAAATTACTTCCCTGGACTGATTTTTATTTTGACCGGTAATTAAGCAGAACAAAACTGATTTTCTTTTAAACCGTGTGTTTGTGTATACCCCAATAAAAGAACAAAGCACTTCAAATGTTGACTTCTAAAGAGAGCATGGATGTCAAAGGGGGTTACTTTGCTCCTTGATTACCTTTTGGATCAGGCATCGTCTCCCAGGTCTCCATCTTTGTTCCTGATCCAACCACAAAGGCTGCCGTCAAAGGAACAGCTCAAGTAGCCTGAATGAGTAGAGGAAAACATTTTAGACAAAGTAAAAGGATAACAAACACACTTTTGCACACAGCTTAAATGATATTTCATCCTTTATCCCTTATCTATTAGCAAGAGGACAGATGCTATATGAAAGAAAATGCAGTAACTGTGTAATGATTGGTGCTTTTGTAAAAATAAATTGTGTAAATGCAGTTGATTTAGTTTTATAATGGAACACGTATTACAAAAAAATAAACTATAACAGTGATATATATTTAAGTTGTTGTGTTTGATGATGTTGCGGTGTTTTTATTAGTGTAAAGTTGGAAGGATTCAGACGCTGAGTGGTTTGGGTGACAAAATCCTTCTGAACCACTGTCAGTAAATTATGGACAACAATCAGATCAGGTGAAAGTGAAAGACCAATATGATGAAGACCTGGCAGCTCAAATCAGTTCAGCTCACAATTCTAACCCCTGACTGAAAATAATTTATGTCACCAAATTATTTTTAAAACGTTTTGTTAGGGTTTCAAAAAAAACAATTTTGAGTTCCACAGGGTAACTGTGATCAATCAGAATACTAACACTGTTTTGAGATAGAATTACGCATTAGGATTCAATGTCTGGCACAACCAACAATTAGTTTTAACAGTTATGACTATCCACTACTCAATTCAATCTGGAGAGACTCAGACAGAGAAATACAGTAATTAAAAAGGTTTATTGACGTACATGAATTAAAGTTCTGTGGCACTCGGGCCCTGGCTGAGGACATCGAGCTGTGAATTGCAATAAGCTCGGATGAGCATTCCCGATGCTGGTTAGGAATGTCATCCCCCGGGATCCGACTCTGGAGGAGGAGGTCGGTGAAGGATGCGTGCCTGGAGAGCCAGGAGAGTGGAGGTGGAGAAGGGGCGGAGGTGGGTTGAGTGCAGCTGGAAAGTGGAAGATGTCATGGATGGAAGTCCTTAACAACTGGGACTTAGTCGGTGATTGGCTGTGAGGTGGCTTGGTCCAGTGTTGATAGGTCGTCGATGATGAGCGGGACGCGCCGATCGGATGATGCAGGTGGGGCTTCACGCCTAGGCTTCATTTCTAAAATAGCTGAATTTCATAATAAGAGAAAAAAAAACTTAGAAGTTAGATGGAATCATGAGAAAACACTTTTTACAGGCTTTCAGTTTAGCCCCTTACCTGTTATGAAGACACCGGTGTCATGACCGTTCCAGATATATGTATCAAATTCACTTTGACTGGTGCCAGATGTTATTAGGAGAACTGATAGTACACAGTGGTTTAAAGCTTTAGCCTAAGAAAGCCATGGTTTTGCAACAGAGAGCCAACCATTAGACACCTTTGCAGTCATTTAGCACAAACATTTCAAAAGGTTCTGTCTATTCACAAAGCTCTCAGGTGTTATTAAGTGAAATCCAAGATGGAGGATCACTTTCTGAAAAGAGTGGAGCATTTTTTGGGAGCTTTTTTTAGGATCTGGGGCAACTTTTACACTGGTAGAGCCAGATTTCAGTTGTCTTATCAAAACTCAGCTGGTCATTATACTGCCTGACCTCTACAAGCAGAACTGCAGGTGTTTAATGTCAGTCTCATTCTGCCCACAGACCATTTTGAGTCCTATATGATAACGTGTTAGCAGTTGTGCCTGCCATAAATGTCATGTTTGTCAGTCAAGGCTTTCTCTGAGTTATTTCTGAGCTCATTTTCAAGATTGGTGTCAAGTAAAGTGTTCTCAGTTTCTGAAATCCAATAGATTAGCAATGGGAAAAAAGTTTGACAAAGGACTATAAGAAGTAATTATTCTCACTGAGTCATTTGCTTAGAGCTGTTGTATGAGTTTAATACATTGCACAACAAAGGACTTTACAGAGATGAAGCAGTGTCACGGTTTAGTGCCAACAAACCCAGAGCTATGCCTTGCAAAGTGCTTGAAGCAGCGCACCAAAGAAAACATTTTAGAATGACTCATGAAAGTCATGAAAAATGAAAGTTTGTCTGATGCTATATCTGAGTAAATGTTTGTACTTTACAAACATTCCATAAACACACCTTAAAACAGCCTCTAACCTTGCCCACAAAGGTCAAATTAGTCAAATGTTCAAGGCTTGCAATGTAATGTGGTGGATTTAATAGGCTTTGTTGTCCATTGCATACTTACATCTGGTCCGATGCGCCCTGCACAGAACCTAGAAATCTGAACAGTGCCACTAACATAAACCTGCTCTCTTTTCAGGCTGAAAGCAAACATCATCTAACCTGTTGCATTTAAACATGATTTATTTCCTCTGAAGCTTAGAATCCCCAGATAATAAAAATTATTTAAAATCCAAAAAGCAGTGAAATAGTTTCTTGTGCCAACATTAGAATTGAGAGTAGGTTAACAAAATATTGTAACGATGTATAATAACACACAGGCACAAAAAGAAACAATTTGTCTTGTTAGTATGCTCTGTCCAACACAGAGAGTGGTTTGGTGGCAGAGCATGACATTTTTCAAAATTCATTTGCTAAAAGGTTCTCATAAATACTGACGATGACGTTACCTTTTAAATGTCAGTAAAGGTTAAATGTTACATTTTTACATTAAGGCAACAGCACACTGTGAGTGGACTCATTTCTTTGTCATAAATGTTAATGATAATGCTGCGGTGCACTAAGATTCGAATAGCATTAAAGCACAATTGATCTTTTTCTGTGTCTTCTTGATATTTGGCTGAGTGAGCAGTACCACTAAAAAGGTCTCAAAGATTTCTGATCGTCTTGTGGGGGGCACATGTAAACTCCTTGTTAAACAGCAAATCAGAAGAACTTTTTAACTTTTGTTAATAGATTCAAGATGAGCTGCAACATTTGTTCCACTCATCCGCTATGTAGTGATAGGTCTTAGGAAGGCTTTACTTGGGTGAAACTGAGCTGTCCTAGTGTTTAGTCTTGACAGAATTCACACACAAGAAGAAATAAATCTCACTTTGCCTACAGCTTTGTCTCACAATTCATCATTTGATTAAATAATTAGTTCATCTTCTGTCTCAGTCTTGACTTTGATATTGAGTTATAAGATCTTAAAGGAATGGGAAATTTTTTATTCTCAGGGATTTTCAGAACCAGCTGTAAGCTATTTGGTACATAACTATGCACAGCCATATTCAATACATTTTTATATTATTAAGAAGTGAATTTATTTCAGTAAAAAAAAAAAAAAAAAAAAACCACTTTAGCTTAGTTTCACACACACTGATGTTTTCAAGCCTTTTTGCTGTTATAGTGTGATGATTCCTTTCTTCCATCTAATGAAAACACACTTAAGATTAGAATAAAAGTCAAACATTTTGATATAGAAATCTGGTCTTGTATCTGTAGCACGTGTTCACAGGTTGTTCATTAAAAACAAAAATACTTTTAATCTGACAAGCCAAATAGGAACACATACTCAGATTTATTGAATATGAGTGTATGTAAAGTTAAAGCATTGATGTAGGGCTGCACTGTAGCACAGTTGTGAGTATTGCTGCCTTGAAGCAAGGACATCCTGGGCTTGACTCTTGGTTGGGGTCTGCTTTTTCCAAAACAAAAGATTTTGGGAAAAAAGTGGTTTGTCTCCAGATAGGTAGATAATAAAAATGTCAAAATAATCATATTAAACAAATCTGAAGTTGTGCAGCGGAAATACATATTGAAAATTAAAGCATGAGTAAACATGAGAGACATAAGGAACATAAGATTACTCTAGTTGTGCCCTATTTGTCTTCCTGTTTAACGTAATCAACAATTCATATGAAAGAACCTGACATTAATATTCATGCTTTTTGAAAATGCCCTTTGAACTATATAACAAAGTCAGTTTTATAAATAAATACATGAGCAAGTAATTTCTGAATACTTTAACTATATTGGTCTTAAGGTGAAGGTTTCAGAAATTTTCATTGTGACACTTATTTGCATTAAAATCCAAGGTACTTTCTGTGTGTAGGTTACAGAAGAACAAAAGGCCCCAATATGAACAATAACAGAATAATCAGAGGCTGACAGAGCTCAATCTGAAATCTCATTGACAACCCACAGATAAGGGCATAAGTATCTCGACATTTTCTCTGGATGTCTAAAAAAAAAAAAAATGAGTCATGATGTGGTACTTTATTTCAGAATTCATATTCTTATTGTCATGATGGTGGTAGTTCTGATATTCTGTGTTTGTTGTAAACTTCCCATTGCATCCAGGACACACACATTTTCCTAAATGTGCCACTGAGATTTGGAATAGTTCGACCCATGAGACCATAGTGGGACTTTTTGTGGTCTAGCCATGCAAATGTATTGATGTCTATATATTGATCCTCCGGTGAAGATCAAAGATTCGATCATAAAATCTCAGGTCTTCCTGATTTATCTAATAATGTCTAGTGTTAAGAAGCAATAAGATTTTCTGTAATGTTTGAATACTTGAGTGTGTATGATTCTTTGTTTGTGAAATGTTTGTTACCTTGTGGGTAACCTGTCTTACCAGCAAGTCAATAAAAAGGAATAAGATTCTAAGCTTCAAACAATGGTTGAAAAAAGTTGCTTTTGGATAAAGTTTTAATCCCTCCTTGTTTATAGTTTTGGGGTAGAACTGAAAAAGCTCCCTTCTTTTAATGAGAAGCAGGACTCAGCGTGAATTTTAGATGCATGGTCCAATTATATGTACACAGCACACATAATTAAGATGAAACACAATAATCACGAAATGATTTGATTAAGTTTTGAGTGAGTTTTATTCTGTCCCACCTTGTATGAATTTAATTTGTAATTTGTAATTTGTTTTCTACTTTTTATGCACCCAGAGGAGTCAGCTGAAAAATTTTTGAGATTTTCTTTTTACTAAATTAGGACTAGGGTTTGGCTAAAATGGCCATGGGAAAAACTAGTAGTCTAGTTTTTAATGGATGTATCAGCTGCACCAAAAGGTCTGAATAAAATCCCCAAGATTAATCGCTTAGTTCAACATCCATGTTCTACATTTGAAGATACGCTTTACTTAATTCTGTCTTTTAAACATTCAATTATAAAGCAGGTCTGAAAGCATAAAATATCAGATGAAGCTTCTGAGCACATTGATATGAGATAAATTCCCTCACTATTACGGCAAACAAAGGGGGTCACGTGTAAGGCTTCCACCGGGTCTTTAATTAAATACGGAAATACCAACCAAGTCCAATCAACATTCATATATGAATTTACATAACATATAAATCACACCAGCTTATGGCATTGTACAGAGTATGTACACATGAATACATTTACAAATATACCATTCTGCTCATCAATCAATGTCAGTAACAAATACATCTCATATAACAAAGCACAATACAAAGAAAACGTTCAATTGTGAGTGCCCAAAATCCTTTGCCCCTTCTTTTCGAAACACTTCAGGTAGTTCGTCTGCAGGGGGCGTCAGACAAAAGTAGGGATGGGGATGGTACTGAACAACAAAATCATTTTGCAAAACGAAAAAAAAAAAAAAAAAAAAAAAAAGAGGAAACCTGGTGTTCTTCCAAGATATGCAGAAGTAACTACCATAACAAGTTATGTCAACAACCAGGAATATTCAAAGGCTTTTTTTTTTTTTTTTCCTTGGAATACTGAGCTTGTTCTTACAGGGTATGAATATTTAGACCACAATCGCATACAGGTGAGTGAGATTTTCCGTGGTAAAAGAGGAGGCTGAAGTGGTAGAGCAAGATTTTCCAGGGGCAAACTGTAGAAGAAGAACCATAACGTCTGCTTTCAAAATCACAAAATTGTAAAGCTATTTCTAAATGCAGACAAAACATTTTACAGTATGGTGCAGTGCATTCCAGGTATTATATTTGGTATGTTTAATATTCACAACAACCATAAAATTATGTATTTCTCCAAGAAATCAATGAGAACCGAAAACCCACCTGTACTTGACTGTACTTGACTGAACTTGTCTGAACTTGACTGTACTTGTACTGTCATGTCAGTAGGTTCTTGAAACAACATATAAAACAGTATTCTCAGATAAACAAAAATATGATTTCACAATTGTTGGGTGTTTTTTGTCTTTTGTTTTTGTAGGGGATTGGTCCATATGAGCACTGAGATTTGCAATAGTTCGACCCATGAGACCATAGTGGGACTTTTTGTGGTCTAGCCATGCAAATGTATTGATGTCTATATATTGATCCTCCGGTGAAGATCAAAGATTCGATCATAAAATCTCAGGTCTTCCTGATTTATCTAATAATGTCTAGTGTTAAGAAGCAATAAGATTTTCTGTAATGTTTGAATACTTGAGTGTGTATGATTCTTTGTTTGTGAAATGTTTGTTACCTTGTGGGTAACCTGTCTTACCAGCAAGTCAATAAAAAGGAATAAGATTCTAAGCTTCAAACAATGGTTGAAAAAAGTTGCTTTTGGATAAAGTTTTAATCCCTCCTTGTTTATAGTTTTGGGGTAGAACTGAAAAAGCTCCCTTCTTTTAATGAGAAGCAGGACTCAGCGTGAATTTTAGATGCATGGTCCAATTATATGTACACAGCACACATAATTAAGATGAAACACAATAATCACGAAATGATTTGATTAAGTTTTGAGTGAGTTTTATTCTGTCCCACCTTGTATGAATTTAATTTGTAATTTGTAATTTGTTTTCTACTTTTTATGCACCCAGAGGAGTCAGCTGAAAATTTTTGAGATTTTCTTTTTACTAAATTAGGACTAGGGTTTGGCTAAAATGGCCATGGGAAAAACTAGTAGTCTAGTTTTTAATGGATGTATCAGCTGCACCAAAAGGTCTGAATAAAAACCCCAAGATTAATCGCTTAGTTCAACATCCATGTTCTACATTTGAAGATACGCTTTACTTAATTCTGTCTTTTAAACATTCAATTATAAAGCAGGTCTGAAAGCATAAAATATCAGATGAAGCTTCTGAGCACATTGATATGAGATAAATTCCCTCACTATTACGGCAAACAAAGGGGGTCACGTGTAAGGCTTCCACCGGGTCTTTAATTAAATACGGAAATACCAACCAAGTCCAATCAACATTCATATATGAATTTACATAACATATAAATCACACCAGCTTATGGCATTGTACAGAGTATGTACAAATGAATACATTTACAAATATACCATTCTGCTCATCAATCAATGTCAGTAACAAATACATCTCATATAACAAAGCACAATACAAAGAAAACGTTCAATTGTGAGTGCCCAAAATCCTTTGCCCCTTCTAAACACTTCAGGTAGTTCGTCTGCAGGGCGTCAGACAAAAGTAGGGATGGGGATGGTACTGAACAACAAAATCATTTTGTAACGAAAAAAAAAAAAAGCTTAAACCTGGTGTTCTTCCAAGATATGCAGAAGTAACTACCATAACAAGTTATGTCAACAACCAGGAATATTCAAAGGCTTTTTTTTTTTTTTTTCCTTGGAATACTGAGCTTGTTCTTACAGGGTATGAATATTTAGACCACAATCGCATACAGGTGAGTGAGATTTTCCGTGGTAAAAGAGGAGGCTGAAGTGGTAGAGCAAGATTTTCCAGGGGCAAACTGTAGAAGAAGAACCATAACGTCTGCTTTCAAAATCACAAAATTGTAAAGCTATTTCTAAATGCAGACAAAACATTTTACAGTATGGTGCAGTGCATTCCAGGTATTATATTTGGTATGTTTAATATTCACAACAACCATAAAATTATGTATTTCTCCAAGAAATCAATGAGAACCGAAAACCCACCTGTACTTGACTGTACTTGACTGAACTTGTCTGAACTTGACTGTACTTGTACTGTCATGTCAGTAGGTTCTTGAAACAACATATAAAACAGTATTCTCAGATAAACAAAAATATGATTTCACAATTGTTGGGTGTTTTTGTCTTTTGTTTTGTAGGGATTGGTCCATATGAGCACTGAGATTTGCAATAGTTACCCATGAGACCATAGTGGGACTTTTTGTGGTCTAGCCATGCAAATGTATTGATGTCTATATATTGATCCTCCGGTGAAGATCAAAGATTCGATCATAAAATCTCAGGTCTTCCTGATTTATCTAATAATGTCTAGTGTTAAGAAGCAATAAGATTTTCTGTAATGTTTGAATACTTGAGTGTGTATGATTCTTTGTTTGTGAAATGTTTGTTACCTTGTGGGTAACCTGTCTTACCAGCAAGTCAATAAAAAGGAATAAGATTCTAAGCTTCAAACAATGGTTGAAAAAAATTGCTTTTGGATAAAGTTTTAATCCCTCCTTGTTTATAGTTTTGGGGTAGAACTGAAAAAGCTCCCTTCTTTTAATGAGAAGCAGGACTCAGCGTGAATTTTAGATGCATGGTCCAATTATATGTACACAGCACATAATTAAGATGAAACACAATAATCACGAAATGATTTGATTAAGTTTTGAGTGAGTTTTATTCTGTCCCACCTTGTATGAATTTAATTTGTAATTTGTAATTTGTTTTCTACTTTTTATGCACCCAGAGGAGTCAGCTGAAAAATTTTTGAGATTTTCTTTTTACTAAATTAGGACTAGGGTTTGGCTAAAATGGCCATGGGAAAAACTAGTAGTCTAGTTTTTAATGGATGTATCAGCTGCACCAAAAGGTCTGAATAAAATCCCCAAGATTAATCGCTTAGTTCAACATCCATGTTCTACATTTGAAGATACGCTTTACTTAATTCTGTCTTTTAAACATTCAATTATAAAGCAGGTCTGAAAGCATAAAATATCAGATGAAGCTTCTGAGCACATTGATATGAGATAAATTCCCTCACTATTACGGCAAACAAAGGGGGTCACGTGTAAGGCTTCCACCGGGTCTTTAATTAAATACTGAAATACCAACCAAGTCCAATCAACATTCATATATGAATTTACATAACATATAAATCACACCAGCTTATGGCATTGTACAGAGTATGTACACATGAATACATTTACAAATATACCATTCTGCTCATCAATCAATGTCAGTAACAAATACATCTCATATAACAAAGCACAATACAAAGAAAACGTTCAATTGTGAGTGCCCAAAATCCTTTGCCCCTTCTTTTCGAAACACTTCAGGTAGTTCGTCTGCAGGGGGCGTCAGACAAAAGTAGGGATGGGGATGGTACTGAACAACAAAATCATTTTGCAAAACGAAAAAAAAAAAAAAAAAAGAGGAAACCTGGTGTTCTTCCAAGATATGCAGAAGTAACTACCATAACAAGTTATGTCAACATCCAGGAATATTCAAAGGCTTTTTTTTTTTTTTTTCCTTGGAATACTGAGCTTGTTCTTACAGGGTATGAATATTTAGACCACAATCGCATACAGGTGAGTGAGATTTTCTGTGGTGAAAGAGGAGGCTGAAGTGGTAGAGCAAGATTTTCCAGGGCCAAACTGTAGAAGAAGAACCATAACGTCTGCTTTCAAAATCACAAAATTGTAAAGCTATTTCTAAATGCAGACAAAACATTTTACAGTATGGTGCAGTGCATTCCAGGTATTATATTTGGTATGTTTAATATTCACAACAACCATAAAATTATGTATTTCTCCAAGAAATCAATGAGAACCGAAAACCCACCTGTACTTGACTGTACTTGACTGAACTTGTCTGAACTTGACTGTACTTGTACTGTCATGTCAGTAGGTTCTTGAAACAACATATAAAACAGTATTCTCAGATAAACAAAAATATGATTTCACAATTGTTGGGTGTTTTTTGTCTTTTGTTTTTGTAGGGGATTGGTCCATATGAGCACTGAGATTTGCAATAGTTCGACCCATGAGACCATAGTGGGACTTTTTGTGGTCTAGCCATGCAAATGTATTGATGTCTATATATTGATCCTCCGGTGAAGATCAAAGATTCGATCATAAAATCTCAGGTCTTCCTGATTTATCTAATAATGTCTAGTGTTAAGAAGCAATAAGATTTTCTGTAATGTTTGAATACTTGAGTGTGTATGATTCTTTGTTTGTGAAATGTTTGTTACCTTGTGGGTAACCTGTCTTACCAGCAAGTCAATAAAAAGGAATAAGATTCTAAGCTTCAAACAATGGTTGAAAAAAGTTGCTTTTGGATAAAGTTTTAATCCCTCCTTGTTTATAGTTTTGGGGTAGAACTGAAAAAGCTCCCTTCTTTTAATGAGAAGCAGGACTCAGCGTGAATTTTAGATGCATGGTCCAATTATATGTACACAGCACACATAATTAAGATGAAACACAATAATCACGAAATGATTTGATTAAGTTTTGAGTGAGTTTTATTCTGTCCCACCTTGTATGAATTTAATTTGTAATTTGTAATTTGTTTTCTACTTTTTATGCACCCAGAGGAGTCAGCTGAAAATTTTTTGAGATTTTCTTTTTACTAAATTAGGACTAGGGTTTGGCTAAATGGCCATGGGAAAAACTAGTAGTCTAGTTTTTAATGGATGTATCAGCTGCACCAAAAGGTCTGAATAAAATCCCCAAGATTAATCGCTTAGTTCAACATCCATGTTCTACATTTGAAGATACGCTTTACTTAATTCTGTCTTTTAAACATTCAATTATAAAGCAGGTCTGAAAGCATAAAATATCAGATGAAGCTTCTGAGCACATTGATATGAGATAAATTCCCTCACTATTACGGCAAACAAAGGGGGTCACGTGTAAGGCTTCCACCGGGTCTTTAATTAAATACGGAAATACCAACCAAGTCCAATCAACATTCATATATGAATTTACATAACATATAAATCACACCAGCTTATGGCATTGTACAGAGTATGTACACATGAATACATTTACAAATATACCATTCTGCTCATCAATCAATGTCAGTAACAAATACATCTCATATAACAAAGCACAATACAAAGAAAACGTTCAATTGTGAGTGCCCAAAATCCTTTGCCCCTTCTTTTCGAAACACTTCAGGTAGTTCGTCTGCAGGGGGCGTCAGACAAAAGTAGGGATGGGGATGGTACTGAACAACAAAATCATTTTGCAAAACGAAAAAAAAAAAAAAAATGAGGAAACCTGGTGTTCTTCCAAGATATGCAGAAGTAACTACCATAACAAGTTATGTCAACAACCAGGAATATTCAAAGGCTTTTTTTTTTCTTTTTCCTTGGAATACTGAGCTTGTTCTTACAGGGTATGAATATTTAGACCACAATCGCATACAGGTGAGTGAGATTTTCCGTGGTGAAAGAGGAGGCTGAAGTGGTAGAGCAAGATTTTCCAGGGGCAAACTGTAGAAGAAGAACCATAACGTCTGCTTTCAAAATCACAAAATTGTAAAGCTATTTCTAAATGCAGACAAAACATTTTACAGTATGGTGCAGTGCATTCCAGGTATTATATTTGGTATGTTTAATATTCACAACAACCATAAAATTATGTATTTCTCCAAGAAATCAATGAGAACCGAAAACCCACCTGTACTTGACTGTACTTGACTGTACTTGTCTGAACTTGACTGTACTTGTACTGTCATGTCAGTAGGTTCTTGAAACAACATATAAAACAGTATTCTCAGATAAACAAAAATATGATTTCACAATTGTTGGGTGTTTTTTGTCTTTTGTTTTTGTAGGGGATTGGTCCATATGAGCACTGAGATTTGCAATAGTTCGACCCATGAGACCATAGTGGGACTTTTTGTGGTCTAGCCATGCAAATGTATTGATGTCTATATATTGATCCTCCGGTGAAGATCAAAGATTCGATCATAAAATCTCAGGTCTTCCTGATTTATCTAATAATGTCTAGTGTTAAGAAGCAATAAGATTTTCTGTAATGTTTGAATACTTGAGTGTGTATGATTCTTTGTTTGTGAAATGTTTGTTACCTTGTGGGTAACCTGTCTTACCAGCAAGTCAATAAAAAGGAATAAGATTCTAAGCTTCAAACAATGGTTGAAAAAAGTTGCTTTTGGATAAAGTTTTAATCCCTCCTTGTTTATAGTTTTGGGGTAGAACTGAAAAAGCTCCCTTCTTTTAATGAGAAGCAGGACTCAGCGTGAATTTTAGATGCATGGTCCAATTATATGTACACAGCACACATAATTAAGATGAAACACAATAATCACGAAATGATTTGATTAAGTTTTGAGTGAGTTTTCTTCTGTCCCACCTTGTATGAATTTAATTTGTAATTTGTAATTTGTTTTCTACTTTTTATACACCCAGAGGAGTCAGCTGAAAAATTTTTGAGATTTTCTTTTTACTAAATTAGGACTAGGGTTTGGCTAAAATGGCCATGGGAAAAACTAGTAGTCTAGTTTTTAATGGATGTATCAGCTGCACCAAAAGGTCTGAATAAAATCCCCAAGATTAATCGCTTAGTTCAACATCCATGTTCTACATTTGAAGATACGCTTTACTTAATTCTGTCTTTTAAACATTCAATTATAAAGCAGGTCTGAAAGCATAAAATATCAGATGAAGCTTCTGAGCACATTGATATGAGATAAATTCCCTCACTATTACGGCAAACAAAGGGGGTCACGTGTAAGGCTTCCACCGGGTCTTTAATTAAATACTGAAATACCAACCAAGTCCAATCAACATTCATATATGAATTTACATAACATATAAATCACACCAGCTTATGGCATTGTACAGAGTATGTACACATGAATACATTTACAAATATACCATTCTGCTCATCAATCAATGTCAGTAACAAATACATCTCATATAACAAAGCACAATACAAAGAAAACGTTCAATTGTGAGTGCCCAAAATCCTTTGCCCCTTCTTTTCGAAACACTTCAGGTAGTTCGTCTGCAGGGGGCGTCAGACAAAAATAGGGATGGGGATGGTACTGAACAACAAAATCATTTTGCAAAACGAAAAAAAAAACAAAAAAAACAAAGAGGAAACCTGGTGTTCTTCCAAGATATGCAGAAGTAACTACCATAACAAGTTATGTCAACAACCAGGAATATTCAAAGGCTTTTTTTTTTTTTTTCCTTGGAATACTGAGCTTGTTCTTACAGGGTATGAATATTTAGACCACAATCGCATACAGGTGAGTGAGATTTTCCGTGGTGAAAGAGGAGGCTGAAGTGGTAGAGCAAGATTTTCCAGGGCCAAACTGTAGAAGAAGAACCATAACGTCTGCTTTCAAAATCACAAAATTGTAAAGCTATTTCTAAATGCAGACAAAACATTTTACAGTATGGTGCAGTGCATTCCAGGTATTATATTTGGTATGTTTAATATTCACAACAACCATAAAATTATGTATTTCTCCAAGAAATCAATGAGAACCGAAAACCCACCTGTACTTGACTGTACTTGACTGAACTTGTCTGAACTTGACTGTACTTGTACTGTCATGTCAGTAGGTTCTTGAAACAACATATAAAACAGTATTCTCAGATAAACAAAAATATGATTTCACAATTGTTGGGTGTTTTTTGTCTTTTGTTTTTGTAGGGGATTGGTCCATATGAGCGCTTGTGGACAGTCAGTATCTCACTTACAGGAAACAACAGAGAGGTCTCAGTTTGGAAAACTTATTGGAGTCAAAGATCAACTCAGAACTCAATAACCTCAAATAAAGTTTTTTTTATTTTTTTACATCTATATTAGCTAAAATGAGAATTTTTAACAGTGGTTCTTTGTTCATTGTTACCGCTTTTGCATCAGTCAGTTTTTTACATTGAAGACTCTCCACACTTGGTACCAGAGCACAACTCTTTTAAAATATCACACACAACTAAATGATCCAAAAGCAATGCAAAGTGTTTATAACATGTCATTCGCCTAAACTACGAAAACGTATTCTTAGGTGAAAATATTTAATAGAAACTGAACTGTCCCTTTAACTTGTCGGTTTCAAATTGACAAAGGAACAGAAGGGCTTCTAATCAATAAATAAACAATTTGTGAAATACATTTATATGTGACAGTTTTTAGGAAACTGCAATAAATACATACAAGAAAAGAAACTATGCATTTTTATTTAAATATGTCGATATATTTAGAATATACATTATAATTAAATGCAGAGATAACTAACACTTCAATTAATATGTGAAAATCTTATCCTATTTCATATTTCAGTATCTATTTATTATTTAATATTTAATATTTTGCTGCTGTTCATCATCACATTTAATAGGCAAAATTGCACAACCAAACTGTAGATTAATCCCTTTTTGTATAGCAGTGTTAGCTCTGCTCACTGACTTTAATGAGTTATAGTCTCAGTCAATTCATCGTGTGTTGCAAAACACACCCTTAAAACAAATACATCAAAGCTAAAACATTTATATATTTTTTAACATAAGGTGAGTAAAAATTTTAATTATTTCCACATTTAATGTTTTGAAAAAAGCATTGAGTTAAATATCCTCAAATATGCATATATTTATTTGCATTAATTACATTAGAAATAATATTTTAGTCTCATTTCTATAACTGTTCACATATAAATATTTGACGCCTCAGTTATGCATTCAAATATCATGTCGTACTGTAGATAAAAAAAATAAATAAAAACTATCCGCAGACGTAAATTTTCACCAAAATCTGAAATTTTAAGATCAATTTCACAAATTTTACAAGGAAAAACTTGACGTTTTAAATAGCAAGACAAAGGATACACTTCTTCATAAAATGGGCACAAATTTCCAACAACAAAACAAAGATATTTTCTGATATTATAAAGCCAGAAATTTGAAAGGTACAGAAGACAAAGACCTTTATTGAGATTATAAAGTCAGACATGTGTGACAAAAAGTGACGGAAGTCGTCTTGGGCTTAAGTGGTAAATTTAAGAGATGCACAGGGTGGGTGGTTCTAGGCTCTTTTCCTCTTTCAGAAAGACATCTCCTGAGTTTAGACCTGACATAAACACTTCAACTGTGATTCAAAATGCACATCTAAGACAATGAGGGAAAAAAGCGTCAACATGGCTGCATCAGGTCTAAATGTGGGAAATGTCATTCTGATGCAAGAAAAGAAGCCAGATCTACCACTTAAATTCTCCAGATGTGCAGCTCCTGACTTTATAATCACAGAAAACTTCTGAGATATTTCTGACAAATAAAATAAATATCTAACAAATTTCTGACTTTAGTTTTAATGTTTAAATTTGGTCTTTAATCACACAGAATGTTATTTATTGTGAAAAGTGAAGACATTTCAAAGTCTTTATCCAAGTAAATATGTAAATTAATCCAAAAAATTCTGAAATTTTTGGTGGAAATTTACAGCTTTATTGCATTGAAGTTTGGCACAGGGACCGTCAATGTGAGCTCTGGAACTACATCCATTTAGAAAAATCCAATTTTAAAACCTAATTTTGGCAAATTGAACTTCTTCTAAAAATAAAACAGCACCAAGTCTAGTATTGTTCTTTATCAAAAACAGGAACTCCATTTGTGGTCGTGTGTTTCACAAGCAAACGAATTAAAACATATAGACTGTGTTTACAATATTTGGACAAAACAAAAATGCAAAGCAAGGGAACAGATTTCTACTTAGAAAAATGAATGAATCTTCCTGGTGTGACTGGAGGCTGCCAGAGCCAATGTGAGATGCAGTACATTTCCATAATACATCAGTACATGCACAGTTCAGAGAACTGAAATTGTGGGCTGAGACGACCGGAGAGTGCTGCCAAAAATATCCCCGTGAGAACTAAGGTCTTCTTGTTCATGGACAGATGAATAGGAAAAACCTCCTGTAACACTAAACTGTATGCATAACTTTTGATACCACTCACAGTAGGGCTGGGGGGTGAGAAGGACAAAGTAAGGATCAGAGCAGAATAAGGAGGTGTCACAGCAGAGTCTCTTCTCTTTAGGATGATTTTTCCTCTCGTTGTGCTTTTTGTCTGCCCTTCACCATTTTTTCAGTCAGAGTCTCCTTAGATTGTGCTCCTCTGTGCAGGAGCCTTTCCTCAAGGTAATATCATCCACAGCCATCTCTCCACTTCTGCCTCTCCCACGTTCCCCCTTCAAGATGACCTGTTGAACAGCAGGAAACAGGTATTTCTACAATGAAAAGGTCATCATGCTCGGATTATTGATAAAAGAGGTCATTAAACCTTTTACACTACCTATCTTGCTATATGCTAAACTTAAAGGGCACATTTTATCCTACTATAGATCAATGAAAAACGATTAATCTTTAAAATGTCTAGCATAAATCCCAATCAGCCCAATTGATAATTTTTAAGGCAGTTGACCAATTTAAAACATGTTTTTAACCCGAAATGAGCCTTCAGAGAAAGGTCTCTCCAGAACGTAAGGATCAAGAGCAGACATTGGTGATGGGTGTGACTACCAGTTATTTTATAAAGCAAACAGTTTTCCTCTCAAACGTTTCCTATGTCAAACCCTTGGTCGCTCATTCATTGACAACACAGAATAGAATTGTGGAGGCATTTGTATTACAGCCCCAGATTCTGCTAACGAACAGAAGTTAAGACTGTTAAGAGAACCTCATTCATCTTACCCATTAAATAGCGCCTTTTTAAAACACAATGCTGACGAGATCCAAAACAGAAATTAAAATGTCTTTCCGACTGCTGACAGAAAATCATGGTTATTTTAAATATTTGTTGGTAAAAAGCAGTTATTCACTGTTATCCACAAATTGTTTTTCAATCTCTGGACAGGGCACTGGTCTGTTATGTCCCCAAATTACTGCTTTCACCCAAAATCTTTCCTGACTCTCTCCACCGTACTGGACACATTGCTGCATAAGCTGAACACTTTGTTCTTACTACTTTTGAACATTGTGTCACATTAATTCTGACCAATCAGAGAGCACATGGACTTGCTTAGGGCACATTTTAGAAAATATCCTAAAGAAAAAGAAGACATGCTGAAGTCACCTGTGTGATTCTGATTGGTAAGTTGCTGCTGTTCTCACCTTCTTTGATTTTGGAGTAACCATTCCTACATCATTCTTAAAGTTTGGTTCCCGCTTTCCATGTTGCCTTTATTTTTTTCATGTCTTTTTTTTTTTAGATTTATTTCTAAAAACATATTTCTCAAACACAATTTAGAAGAACAGCTGTAAAAAGAATTTTGATTTCTCTTCCAAACTAGATTTTTGATTGGAAATTTGTATAATTGTACTTACACTTTCCAGGCCTGTACCCCATAAAGTGATCTGGGTGTGCCTCCAGCCATTGCCCCCCGTTCGGCCCCACACTGCAGGACTGTACTGCTTTCCCTTTTTCACAAACACTTGAAGCATTCCCACATGGTGGCCTGCCAGCTTGTGCCGGAATGACAGGCACAAATTGCCATCATTCCATGGCGGGGTGAGAGGAAGTACTAGCCGGGCCCCTCGTCCCGTCCTCTTGTTTCCTGTTTCTGGGATCGTGAGATACCATCCACCTGTGCAAGCAAATGAATGATGCAAATAAATAAACACCAACTGCCATAAATGGTCAGGTGCAATGGGAAAATTTTTAAAAAATACCTGGTTATGTTGAATTGGATCTAACACACTGTGCATGTCATAATTTAGAAATTGTGTTTTAGTATAAAGTTGGTTTAATTGTACAAGGAGAAAAAGATGTAGTTAAGCAAATGTTTCTAAATGTAAAACTATTTATTGTAAGGTACACAAGTATGTAGTGTAATCTATTGAAAGAGCTACCAAAGCTTAGGGTTCTATGGCAATAGAATAAGATCATACTTTATTACATATACACAAATATATTAATTAAATGATTGGTATTGTGAGTCCCCAGCAAAAGTCAACTCTTGATATCTGCTTTAGTTCTTCTGTCTGAGGTAAAGAAATATGTTACAGAATGAATAATCAAAGAGTAAAATCAAAAAGCAGAAACATGCCATGACCTAAATCCCTGAAACAGAGTCATACATGAAAACGGTAAGAAATCTGCAGAAGCAAGATGAGAATTTCTTAAGGTCTCCAGCTGTTTGTTGAGTCAGACAGTTTGCATATTTTAGAAAAATTATAATTCCTGTTTTATGCAGCTCAATGTAAAAATCATTCTCTGTACTGTGAGTGTTATGTTGTTCAACTTGGACTATTCCACAACTTTTTGCTTTTCATTTAACATTTACCTTTGAATTATTTGGAATACTTTTTTATCTTTTGAGTCAGCTGTTTTTGCAAACAAAAACTCCACAAAATAATTTCACACTTTGATCTGAAACTGATCTATTCAGTTGCCAGGCCAATTAGAGATTCATTTTATTAATGTATGCATCAGAGCAATTTAAATTTAAAGTGCTTCTGGGTTAAAGCTGATAAATGCTGATGTATGTGTACTTTGCTTCTCTGGCAGAGCCACTTTACGGCTATTGTTAATTTCTGAAGTTGTAGTAAGTATCTGTTGAAGCTTTCTGTATAAGTTATAAGTTCAACCATGTCAAAAGTATTCAGCTGAGAGTGATGTTTGCCTTTGGGGGTCAAAAGGAAGGAGGCAGATAAAAAATACTCCTTCATTCTTGACAACATCAAGAAAATAGCATTTATAGTAGAGACATTGTGTAAACAGAAGGGAAAAGGCCCTGAAGTATTTTAATTCTACATCAACAAGCTGGTACTCACTGAAATGTTGCATCTTATTTACTTAAGGTCAGCACTTATCTAGTATGATATATAATTTGGTGAAAACACCCAGTTAGCTTCTTTAACTGTACAAACAAGCTGTAGATTCTTAAGAGAGACCTAGAAGAGATAATGTGCTTTTTAGACTTGTTGTGTCCTCTCAACATAATTTACCATGTCTTTCCTTGTCTAATTTTATATTTATATTTGATAAAGCCTAAGGCTTCAGTGATACACCAGGAAATCCAATTACCATCTAAATTTCTTTGCGGAACAAAGCATTAATCTTCAGAGGACAAATTACTTCCCTTAAGTCGTTCTCATCTTGACCTGTAATTAAGCAGGACTAAACAGATTTTCTTTCTATACCTACATGTGTATGCATGCCAAGCCTTTCTAAAATTCATGTATAAACAAATTATAAACAAACTTTAGTCCTTAAGTTGGGGAACTTTGTAGGCTTGACGCCACTCTTCAATTACCTGTTGGATCAGGCGTCGTCTCCCAGTGCAGGTCTCCGTCTTTGTCGCTGATCCAACCGCAAAGACCGTCATCAAAGGAGCAGCTCAAATACCCCGAGTCTGAGAAACAGAACTGATTGTAAATGTCTGATTTCATGCTGTGAGAGTTCAACATCAACAAAAAAGAAAGCCGAACCTCTGGTGTGGTGAAAATTAAGTGATTTTATTATTCATGAGAACATTTAATACCTCCAGAAAAAATAGAAAAAAAAAAAAACCCACTCTATATCTCAAACAGAAATTCATTAAATAAAGGAATTCCAGAGCAAAGTGAGCCTAAATTATGTATCTACCGTAAATCCAGATCAGTTGGGAGTGAATACAGTCATACTTATTAAATTAAAATATGTGTTCTGATTAGGCTCATTTCTTATATTGAAGGCTCCTCCTGAAAAAAACATTTTCAGCACGTATTATACTTTCAAGTCATCAAGTTCGCATCTACGTGTTAAAAATAAATTTTTTATTGGTTTCATGTAATATTCTAATCTGAAATGTCATGTGGTTGTAGAAAGAAAAAATTGTATTTTTGATGTAAAAATAGGTTTGACAAAAAATGGTGCATTTGCGGTACAATTTAATATTCACAGCTTTTACAAAATCTACATATTCATTTTGATATGACTGAAAAAATATAGATCAAAGAACAAACTGCAAAAGAATAGGAACCGAGCCGAAAGACAATTCTGCCAAGATGATCTCCGATATGTCTCTATTTACAACAAAAATTATAATGCTATGAACCCAAAGCAACACCAAACCGAATCCTTAGACCATTTAATCCATATTTTTCTCTTGGTATTAATAAATCACATCAAGCTGACATGACTTCACAAAAGCTTACTAATGATATTGGGTACAATTGTGCATTGACTCTTGCTTGATGCAGAGGCCTGGAGCAGAAAATTAATGTGCTTCCAATCAATTCATCATTGAAGCAGCAAGACGAGCAGAGTGAGAGAAACAGAACATTTTGGCAGTGTCTCGTAGGCAGTGAGCCATCGCTTAAGCAACACGTCCAGATGCCAGGCGTCACCTCCTATTAAAACACACCTGGTCCCTATATTAACTTCACCTTGGCAAGAAAAACTCCAGGAGTTTGTTTCACTTACACTTTGTCCCAAAGCTCATGTTTGTTATTTTCTGAACCCTGTGTGGTTTGTCATACACGGTGTGCTTACCTGGGTCATCCTTGGCTTCATCTGCTGTATTGCCGAGCTCAATATCAAAGTCTGTGTCCAGAACAGTGTTGTGACCATTATTCCTAGGGACTGAGGAAAGAGGCATGGGTTTAGATTAAGGATTAACAAAGATATTACATTGATTCAATGTTCTCTGCTTGGAGCTGTTGTATGACTTTCAATTACACAGAAAAGTACTTTACAGGGATAAATGAATGTCAAAGCTGAAAAATACCAGGTACGAGAGTAGCTTCTTCAAAAATCACGTCTCATTTCATCATTATTCGTCTGGGTTTCTATGAAATTCAAAACTGAGTATAAGACACTTCTGACTGCATACAAAGTCCTCAACAGCCTACTTTGACCCATTGGCTACTATCCTATAAGAGCACTTCATCCCCAAGATGCTTGTCAACCCTAGAAAATTCAAAGCAAGAGTAGGAGACTTTTAGTTTCCAGGCTCCTTTACTTTGGAATTAGCTTCCTCTTTTGGTAAGGAAAACTGGAACTCCAAGCTTTTTATTCTATTTATTTTTATTCTATTTTATTTTTTCAAAAAAGTTGTAAGCCTGCCCTGTGACAGACTGGCAACCTGTCCAGGTTGCACCCCGCCTCTCGCCTTAAACGTTAGCTGGAGATTGGCACCGGCACCCTCCTGACCCCACTAGGGACAAGAGTGTTAGAAAATGGATGGATGGATGAAGCTGTAAACCTATTATGGTATTTATTTATTTATTTCCTTCACTAATGCATATTTCATAAGACTGTCTTCAGCTTACATTGTGGCTTGTTTTATGTGCCTTTTATTTACTGTTCTTAATTTAATTGATTTACATTATTATTTTGGATTTTCCTGCTTTGAGAATTATTCTTTTTATAAACCTTTTATCTTAAAATTGCTATTGATAAAGAAAGAATGTTTTGCCTTCTTTCTGCTGTCTGCTTTATCTTGAGGTTTTGCTTGTTCAGTGCTTTGAGTTTCATATGTGGTTGAAGGTGCTTTATAAATAAAGATAAATTAAATTGAACGGAGTAAATCTCATGTGGTCATGATTCCTGCAAAATGAAACATGACCTCCTCCCAGTTAGTCATGAGCAGGGGAAAAAGTGTTTCTCCACCTTGATAACAGAGAGAGTGAGAAGGCAAGTTTTCAGAAACACCTGGGTTATAAGCTCTTCTAAAGTTAAGCAGATTGAGACGAGGTGAATTTGCTCATCTGCAGGGAGTTCAGTCAGTAAAAGAAGCCTGTAAAATATCTTTTTTCTGAGAATCATGGTCAGAATGTTGACTCCGTTCTTTCACCATTACTCCTCCTTTCACTTTCATCGCTCTCATGCTAAAAGTCCGTTTGTGTCTTTTGTGATGATTATGTTGTTTTTCTACAACACACAGGAACAACATGGCCTCTGTCTTTCCCCACTAAGGTCAAACTGCACAAGGCCAAGCTGTTATGAAAGGTCAACCATTTTTTGGTCTTCTGCAGCAAGTCAGAAGGTTTTTTTTTTTATATATACAGTAAAATGTATCAATTTTAGAGACTTTAAAATCAAAATTTTAATATCAAATTATCAAAAGTTTGTTTTTGTATAAGTCATCTATGAATTGACTGTGTAATATTCAACTGATCCTTCGAATTCTTGAGCATGTGCCCTGAATCAGTCTGTCGTCTTGCAGGTTCATGACCACCTGGCAGAGTGCAGAAGTCGGTCAAACGAAGAAATCTGAGAGTAGGAGAGGTCATGCATACACCAGGCTCCCCAGCAATCCTCGGCATCCTGTTCTATCTCTTTGTGCGCGCGGGTGCGTGTGTGCATGTGTGTGCATGTGTGTAGGTTTCAGTGTCAAGATAAAGTCCCGTTTTCTAATCTTGTACTCAGAGTGGATGTAAAGTACATTGAAGAAATCGGAAGAGAAACTTTTATAGCATTCCCCCTTAACAGTTTTCTTAAAATCAGATTAAAACACTTTGCTTATCACAAGTAACTGATCACTTAAAATGCAAAGGTTTGTTTGGATATTTTTCCTCTAAGCTTCTGCTTACAAGTGGGAAAGATCAAGATTAGTTGGTCAGAAGGCCTGTGTGACCAAGAGGGAGTGTAGCAGTGAAGAAGCTCTGTTAAATTAGGCAGCGTAAGGCTGTTTAAAACTTTAACAACAAACAAACAAAAGAATTTTAAAACGAACTCTAAAATACAGAGGCAGCCGGTGGAGAGAAGCCAGGACAGCGGTAATGTGCTCTCTCTGACATGTTCTTGTTTAAAGATGTGCAGCAGCATTTTGCACCAGCTGTAGTCGTGTAAGTGGAGACTGGCTGACTTTGAGACAGAGGGAATTACAGTAATTCAGGCATGATGAAAATGAAGGCATGGATTACTGTTTCAAACTGCATTGCATTACAATTATGACATTTCCTACATAGGCTTTGACCTTAAAAACATATATAAATACATTTTTGTCAGAGTGAGAATCACAATCTACAAATCTATGGTTAATAAAAAAAAAAGCATTTTGTCATGTGCTTGAGCTAAAAACTTAGAAATGTTCCAAATGAAGCAGGCTTGTGAAACTGGTGCAGCTAAAGTTAATAAGGTCATGGACTGTGATTTGTTAAGGAAAGAATCAGATCATCAGCTTACAGTGATATACTACATTGTCCTAGTTGCATATCTCAGAGACAAATCTCTCTATTTAGAAAAAAAATATTCAAATGTATTGAACTATTGCAATTCCTTAAATTTAGTCAAAAATAAACCGACCCTTATGTTGACTGCAGATGCCATAACATACAAGTGAGAAGCCACTTCACTGACTTCCTGTGTGTTACAGGACAGATTTCGCAAGGCTCTACCAACATCTCAGGACAGGAAATGGGCTGGCCGTGTGTCGCCAGTACTCTCACCCCATTATGGAGGACAGACATGCAGACAGCCATGTACATGCCATGTAGAGGTTGATGTAGTATATGTTTTTGGTTTACTTGAATTTTATTGTACAGGACTTTCATAAATTGTGCTTAATTATAATTAGTTTAAATAAATAAAATTACACTGGTGCTATTAAACGCTGCTTTATTTTATGTGTGACTGTTTTCATCTTTCCACAGAGTCCAAATTTTTGAAAAGAGATTTGATGTTAGGATCCCATTTGCTTTTTCTAAATGCGGACCAAAGAGTTTCAGCTGAGCAGATGCTAAATAGTCCGCTTCAATTAAAGTTTGCATCCCTAAAAGACTGTTTTTATGGAGCTTAAATAATCAGGTGCTTTTAGTCAAATGGAGGGGATTTTTTTTTCTTTTTTTTCGGGACACATAGGGAGTTAAAAGGGTTTTAATTGTCACACAGGATTGAGGATTTCTTATCCTGTGGGGGGTTTTGCACTTTCAAAAAAGGTACATTTGGGAAATTTACTTGTTTGCTTTTTAATTGAGAGCTTTGATGCTAATCTTGTGTCTGTGCATATAGAAACTGCAGTGGAAAAAGATAAATAAAAAAGGAACAAGGGATAAGAAAGAAAGAGCAAAGTAAATACATTTTGCAAAGAAAAACCTGTCATAAATTATAGAATGTATTCTGATAAAAGAAAGGATTGAAAAATGTTGATTATTTTGCCCAGTGAAAAGATTATTTCTTACTGGGTTATTATCAAGACATTGGGCTACTGACATGAAAGTCACACTAGATGATGGTAAGATATCAATAAATAAAAAATAAGTTCTTAACTTATGTGTAATTACATGATAGTGCAAAAGGGGAAAATATTAACCACAAGAGAATAATCCCCAACAGGGCATAAAGAATCAAGAAATCAGGCAAAAATTGTGTAAAATCTATTTTTAAAGTAATCATGCAGTGTTTTCTATACAAAACAATATCAGCTGGTTTAGTCCTAACTGACGGCCTAAGAAGAGGTTTGTCTTCAGGTATCAGACAAGAAGCAATCTGTCATGTAGTTGTAAATTTACAAATGAAGAAACCATAATCCAGAAGTGGAGAGAATAAGATAAACCAGTCACGACCAGAAGTTACTTGTACAATTTCAGATAGAGGAGTCAAAAAATAGTCAAAGGAGTTGTCCAAAAGCCAAAAGCCACTGGCTGAAAAACCTGGGATGAACAAGTACAGGGGTTATAAGGAGAATACTAATTAATGCACTTAAGCAGGTTCACAGCACCCTGCTAAAAAAAGTATGATGAAGTTTCTTTAAAGTTTGCTGCAGAACATTTGAAAAAGCCATGAAAATACTGGGAGACGATAATCTGGTCAAATGAGGCCAATATTAAAACTCTTCATGTCCAACTGGACATATCATGTTTGGAAGGGGAATGGTATCGCATGGAACTCCAAAAATAGAAAAACAGTAAAGTTTGGCAGTCGAAACATCAGCTCCGTCTAAAACAATTTTCATGGAAAATATGACAGAAACATGAATTTTTTGGTGAATTTGTGTATCTCAAAAATCATTAATATGGAGTTCAGAACAAGTCCAAATAAAAAGGGCACACAAGTGCATTTGCACATCCTGTCCTCCTGAAAACTCTTGTTGACCTGCACAAAGACACACTTGTTTCAATTCTGATTAATTATTTGAATAATTACCCTAAGCTATGTCCCCTCCCTTCCAATTTTCTATTCATCATATCACCTACAGGAAGCTCTGCTTTCTTGAATTACTCTGCTGGGGTGAAAACTATTAGACTTGATGTCTTCCTCAAGCTGCGTGGACAGGTGCTAATGCAATCTTCTTTCCCTATTCGGTTTTCTAATTATGAGGTGCCATCTGGCAAGACGAATGGCAACCAGAGTGTCTAATCCCTTTTTTGTATTGAACTGTTTCATCTCAGCAGAAAACCGGTGAAACATCTGGGTTTTAAGCTAACTACTCTTTGTATAAGTGAGATTATCCATTATTTTAACATGGTTTATTTGAATTATTTTGTTATATGTGTGCATGGTTGGTTGCTCATATATATATATATCTGTGTGTGTGTGTGTGTGTGTGCGTGTACATACATGTATATTTGTGTGTGTGTATTATATATATAACATATATAACATTTATAATATACATAACATGGTTACTTGATTTTGCTACAAAATGGCACTATGTGCATGGAAAATGCGTAATATCGTCCCTATAAGATGCTGGTATACAGTCCTGTATGCTATGAGGTCAAATGAGATCTCTAATTTTTGTGCAACATTAACGGCTCATGACAACACAGTCATTTCTCAACAACTGTAATTGACAATGAATCCCAAAGAAAGAAAATAAGTTAGTAAATTAAGATCTTTGGTCTAAATTTCACTAAAACTTGGGAGTTTATTTATGTTTAGACAGTAATTGTCAAAAGTACCGTTGAGCCTTTTTATCTTTTCTAACACAAACATCAATATATTTTATTGCAATGTCAGATGATATATCAACTCGATATACTGCATGACTGTGGAATGTGGAAACTGATGCAGTTTCCAAAATATTTTAATCATGAAAATCTGAAAACTCTCCAGTGTATTTGTATTCAGTACCCTGAGAACGACACTGTCGAAAAACCTTTTGCTCATTTTACAGGAGCAAGTCTTTTTTGGTCACATTTGACCAGATCACCTTTTTGTACATGTTTTCTGTGTACTTCTTGTGGCAAACATGACTTCCAATGACTTTCTTTCATTAATATGTTAGGGAGGATGAATACTTTTACTAAATCTATGTTTTTGAAGAACTACAATTTATAGCAGGACACATTCTATAATGACGCAATTTCCATCTACTTAAACATTTGAAAGGTGAAGATAAATGCTGCTTTTATTTTTGACATTTTTAGAATAAGATTAGATTCCAACCTCTGTCTGTGTCATTTAAAACTACTTAGTTCAATTATTCTCATTACAAATGTCCAGTAAAAACGAAGACGGTCAATGTACTTTTAATGAAATACGTGTCAATGATTCATATTGTGCTGCAACCACAATGTGGTAGATAGATAAGCCAGAAATAACATAGTTTTAAGATGAAAATGTTATCTCAACTGTGCAATTAGGGAGACTGATTTTCAAATTACAAACCAGGTCCAATAAAAAAATAGTAAAACAATAGTAATATTTCTCTTTCTATGACATTCTACAATATTTGTTGTCAAAGATATTTATACATATTAAACATTATGTGTAGATTATGGAGTATAAAACAAATTGGGGAACATCTGTAGGAAAAGGTGAAACCTTGACAAACACCCTGCTAATCACTAATCACTGCTTTTGAGGACTGTTCTTTGCCTCTTCCTCCACTTAGAAATGATAAATCAACCTCATCAACATTAGTTAGTCTATTTTTTAATTTTTTACCTTTGATTTGGTTTGTTTCTTTAGACTTCACACATCAAAAACAATGATAAGACGTGATTTGTTACGTGATAAACATTTTCCATTTACATTTTGGGCCATATCAACATTCCAAATAACCTCAAAGTACCAGTTAAATGAAATCATTGAAAATCTTCTCACATTGATGTATTTTGGTAGCACAAAGATAAAGACTGCTTTCGCTTGATTGATAGAAAAACATTTCAGCAAACAACTATACCATCACCACCATCATCATGAATATGTTTCATCTTAGATACGTTTTACAAAGCAAGGAAGCTTAGTTTTATAAATAAATGTCATACCTGAGACTTCTTTCTATAGCTAATATAGGAAAGTTTGTGTTTTATTCAAACTGTCTGCAAATGATGAAAAGAAAAGAAAAGCAAAAACAACTTAAAAAGTAATCTCTTGGTCCTTTGTGAAATAAAGGCTCATTAGTAGCAACTTGTAATAGAACTTCACATTTGAATAGACAGTTAAGTGCACCCCAACTTTTGGCAGGTGGTATGAGTCACATGCGAGCTTGTGTGTCGGTAATCTAAGCAGCTCTGGAGTGTCACTTTGTTTTATGGAGTGTTTTACCTCATTGCTTTTGTTTAATAGCCTGCAGCTTTTCTGTTGTGTTCAGCGTCACTGGATTAGTTATTTGTCAAAGACACAATAGCTGATCTCAGAAAAAAATAAATAAACTGTGGATGTTTAATGCAAACTTCCCACTCTGCACCAAAAGGCAGCCTCAAATGCTGCCAGCAATTATCAATTTAAATACACTTGCTCATGTAATTGTCAAAAAAAAACAAAAAAACAATGTTGTTTCTTACTGTGCACATCTCCTCTTTGTTTGGTTACCTCCCTCTGAATGGTGTTGTCTGGTAGAGGGGTTACAGGTGGGGGTTTTTCTGTGGGAACCACAACCCTTGGAGGGATGTAAGGTTTGCGTGTGGGTATTGATGGCTTTCGAGTAGGGATGAAGGGCTTTCGAGTGGGAACTGCTGGTTTGGGTGGAAGTGGGGTGATTGTCCTGGGGGCCGGCGGGGCTTCAGTTGTAGTTGTGAGTGGTGATTTTGGAACAACGGGGAAGGTCTTCTTTGGAGTTACTGGTGGGCGGACTGTGGTAATCCTTTTGTGATCCAAGTCTGGGATGTGGTTGTGATGATTGGGAGGCAGTTTGCCTGGTCTTGGGGGGTCAATAACCACCTTTGGAATGGCTGCAATGATAAGAGAATGCAGATGGAGGGCTGAAAGATGAGCACTTAGGAGTTAATGAGGCACAGAATTGCAGACTAACTGCAGTGATTAGCCTGGCTTTTGCAGTGAGAGCCTTATTTCATCCTCTGAGACTTCTCAGCGATATCTATTAACTAACGATAAGCAGACTGAAACAACCTGGTTCACTCATGTCTGGCGGAAGCAGAAGTTTAGTTGCAGAGGAGAGTTAACTCTCAGGTAAACACATGAACAAATTCACAGAAAAACAAAGGTCAATTGTTTCCAAGATTAATTTTCCAAAGCCTAATTACGGTATATCATATTTTTGTCAAAAATGCAAACATTTTAAATATACAAAATAACAGTCCATCTGTTAATTATTTTCAAATCAGAGAAGTAACATTAAAATATAATTTATTGAGACAATAACTTAGAGAAGCTTACATTTCTAATTTGAGTCACTGTTACTATTTATGGAAATTGATGTGTTTTTTATAAAAGCAGTTTAAACAGAGAATAGATAAATATTTAGATAAAGAAAATCTTTGTAGATGGAAATTTCTCTGTCTTGTAGTGCATTGAGAAGTTTTGTTTTCAGCATAAATTCAATTGTATTTCGGTTCAAAATTACAGTGTCTACCTGAAGGCTGCCATATAAGTCTTACCATTACATACTTAATTCTCCCAGCAAATGCTCCTAGAAAACATTTCTTTTTATAAGAAGAAATGTTTTCTTCTTACAAAACATTTTGATGAAAAGATTAGAATGTCAATTTTAGTGGAAAAATTTCTTTTAGATTCATGAAATCACATTTCTAGTCACACATAGCAAAACAGCTATGTTTTCTTTTGTCATGGTTGTTTTGTGCTTAGTTTCTTTCTTTGCAGCCTTTATACCAATTTCTATCATGAACAATAAGTCCAATTTCTACTAAAAAGGAAAAGGTGCACAACTTAGGTTATATACCCTTAATATACACTCTTTAAAATAATAAATAACTGCCCATGAGTATAAGTTGATTTTTTTTTATTTTTGAGTTACTCCTTTCTTTCAGTTATTCTTTTTTGTTAAGGGTTTGGAGTTAGTGGTTCTTGAATCTTTCAGGTTGCAGACTGAATTGAAATGGAATGACAAAAGAAAACTTTCAAATTGGCTCCTCGTCTTCTCAATGTGTTGCAAACTTTGGTTAGGTGACATGGTGAAGTGTTTGCAAAAGGCCTCTTCTTTGCTCATTATACCAAAACTCTAGCTGAGTACATTAGATGGTTAAATAAAATTAAAGAATAAATGACTTCATTTGCACTGGACTGCTTGCAAGCTAATGAACTTCATGGTAGTGATTAAAAAAGAGGAACATCATTTCCATTTGATGATGACTCCCCCTTTTGGCTGACTAAAATTGTCACGTAACAGGAACAGAGTTGCTCTGTGCACATGAGATAAGGGAAGCAGAGTCATTTGAGCACTGACTGACAACCATTACAAAGAAAGGAATTCCAGCACCAACTCCTGGCTTTCATGATGATTCCTCCCTCTTTCTTGCTTGCCTAACTTTTTTAAAGAAAAAGCCAAGGAAAACAAAACAAAATGGGGGGCCCCACTGGCCCTTCTGCAGTGGTGAACATTGGTGCCAGCATTTTTGTTCCCAGGCAGTACTTACGTATACAGTCGTGCCCCATCCCCCTGTAGCCGTCTCTGCATTTGCACTTGTATGAGCCTGGCGTGTTGTAGCAGGTGGCAAAGCTGCTGCAGTGGTTCAGGCCTAAAGAGCACTCATCCACGTCTGAAAGATAATAGAAACATGAAAACATTCAGCGACAGAGTGCGAGTGAGGAAACCCTTCAGACATAACAGCGGAATATCAAAGGGTAATTGCTCAATGTGCACATGAGGGGAAACTCATAGTTTATTTAACAGAAGCACCTATGTTTTCATGAATGCCTGAGAAAAATCGTTATGAGGGTTACTTGGGAGATAGAGGGACAAAGCAAGGTCATGTAAGCATCCTCCGAGCAGTAAGATATTTGATCTATAAATAATAAGCCTTCTTAAAGCAAATCGTTTGTAGGTTTATTACACTCAGCGTTGTAAATGTAAATTGAGCCTTCACTTCTGTTAGCTTTGATGATTATGGGTTACAACTAATGGAAGTTCAAAACTGGAACATGATACAAGACTGGCAAGAATTTTTAATACAAAAACCTACTGAAGAGTATGTCCATATACTGCACAGAATATGTAATCAATAACTCGTCCCAGCTAATTTACAAAAACAAACAAGAAGCGATTCTGAATTTTTAACAGAGGCACAATCAGGTGGACAGGAAAGGAAGTTATTCAGTCACTTCTACATCTTCAAGTAGTACAAATGTTAAAAACTTCTGCCCTTGGTTGGTATAAAAACCTACTAACAAACTTTAAAAAATATATTTCATGATAATGAAATGTTCACACCAGTTAATAAACAACTGTTAATTTGGTTTGTGTGCACATAAAAGTATGGGTAAATTACTTTGACTCTGTAGTACTGTGACCTCACCTATGCACTGGTATTTCCCATTGATGTATTGTAGGTCAAATCCTTCGTGGCATTTGCAGATATAGCTTCCAAAGGTGTTAATACATTTCCTGAACCTGGGACACACTGCTATCCCTGCTGCACATTCATCCACATCTACGGGAGAAAAAAAAAAAAAAGACTTACAGGTTATTACAAAAAAGAAGATATTCGAACAAATTCAGCCAAATAGTTCACACCTCCTCTGAAACTTTTTCATATGTCAGTTTAGAAACAGTTTAAAATCAGGCAATGCAAATCTTCGATATTAAAGGACAGAAATTATATCTATGACAAACCACTGTTATTCAAAGCAGCAGATTGCTTCACTTTCTCTGCTTAACATTCATTTATGAATAAAGCATTTTCTTCTCTGTGCACAGCGCAATGCCTTGTTTCATTATTTAAAGCCTTATTTCAAGTAGGTCTTTTGCTCACCATAGCAGAAATGTGAGCATTCATACTTAGAGACTAGTACAATGCCCCCAAAAAATTCACTCATTTGGTGCACATCTCAGCTGAGCAATTTATTTATTTAAAAAAAAAAATTAAACATGGTGAAATGTTGATTTGTTGCACATCTTTAGTTAATTCAAAGGCAGTGCTGACTATGTTAGTTTGAATTTAGTCTGGATTTCCTCAAAAAATATATGTTCACACAACCCAGCTAATATTTGGCTAGTTTACTGTTAGCAAACTATGACTAGACTATTCTGTGACCTTCTTGTCAGATTTGGTCAAGTTCATGAGAACTGGTTGGTTTTCTCACATCAACCCAGTTTTTAACCATGATCCACTGATTTCCAATGAAGTTGATATTGTAATTTTGGGAAAAGGACCCAGAAGGTTCCTATAAGCTTGCTTTATCCTCACAAAAAGTCTCAATGTGTATTAGGGGTCATTGTCTTGTTAAAACACCCAGTTAGGTCCAGGTTTTATCCCACAAGGTGCTGCTTCCTACATCACAATGGTGGAAGAATCAACTTCATTCATTCTCCCACACATCTTCTCATTGTGAAATAACTCTATCATTATCTTATTTGGCTATAATATTTTTCTCCAGATGTTTTTGTAACTTGGCAATGTGGGCAGCTGCATGTAAGACTTGAAGCCATCGATTTTAAAACCAGAGAGTACTTGGTCACCAGTCTGCCGTCTTGCTGCAATGTTTAAATTTAATATTGAGGGAATCATTGGTGTTCAGGAAATTTCAGTTCATTGCAGGTTTGGGTGATATTTCTTTCTGGCTTGTGTGTGAGCATCTTAACAAACTTGGTGACTTCCAGTGGTTTGCAAAAATAATGACACATCTGAAAAACCTGTATTGATCGTCTATAGCCTGCAACTATAGACGATTCTGTAATCTATAGTTATATAGAAATGACCCCAAAATGCTTCAAATTTGAATGTATTTCTCTATTACATTAATAACATTTCTGTCAATATGCCAGTTGGCCAATAGGCTATTTTTCACCTGCAATCCATAGACAGATGGCAAAAATCACCCTAAAAAATAAGACCAAACTAATGTAAAGCCACACCTGACCTTCTTAGAGCTCCAGACTCTCTTTCCCTCTGTCATTCTTCCAAAATTGATGTCTGCCTGAGAAACCCACCCACACAATATCTAACCAGTAGTTAAAGGCAATATTAAAGGAACACACTGTAGCAATCAAAGTATTAATACTGACATAGGTTAACTGCTTTAACCTTCCTTCCCACCCTCCACACATTTTATCTGTTAAGTTACCCATCTAAGCTGCAGCACCAAAAAAAAATCTGTAACGAATGGAGGACTGTTGTTTTTTTTTTTTCTCTGCTGTGAAATAGACAGACTGTAAGAGGAGTGGAATCTCTCTGTGGGCAGGAGCAGTGATAGATTTATAGTATTCTTGACAAGGGGAAGAAAAATTAACAGAAAAATATTTTAGATATTCCCACCTCGACTGCTTTGCTTTCAAAAGAAATTGTTAAGAAATCTTAAGGCAAGTTCTGTTACAAAGCTGTGAGAAGTCATTTTAGGTGCAGGGAATAACTCCTGTATCACCTTCATTTAGTGTGAATTCAGATTGTGTTCTCTGAAGCTGAAGCTCGAGGCTAGTAAGATAGAGATCAAGACTGAAGTGGACTTCAGTCTTTAAACTCTAATATCATAAATGTCAAAATAGTTTTCTGATATGGGCAGTTATTTACAGAGAAACCGATGATTATTTACACAAAAAGTAGAGATGCATGTTCTGTTCATAGAGCATTAGGTAAATTATTTATTGTCCGAGCAACTAGAGCCATTTTATAGCAGTCGAGTGACTACGTTATCTTCAGTTGTTATAAAAATGCTTTAAATATCAAAAATGACGTAAAAGAAACTTGGTGTTGCAATTTAACACCTTGAAATTGGGCCTTTGTCTCTTTAAGAAGCTCTTGCTATTTCTGACGTTCCACCTTCAGGACATCATCACAACAGTCCCTCCCCATTAAGGGGTTTCCAACAAATATTGGACTGAGAAGTAGCTTAAGCTCAGCAAACTCAAAGTTCCTCCAGGTGTTTGCTAATTGCTGCTACCACTAGTCTGCTGGAGCTGAATGGGAAAGGCATAGGGGAGGGATGCTTTGTGAGATGGTAGTTTGAAAGTCTGCAGCTCCAAAATTCGTGGAAGTAGGCTGCATTGATTTCTTGGTTCAAAATTTTCCTCAGATGACTTAGAAGCTGAGAAAAACCCACTCAGTTTTTCCTCAGTCACTGGTAGACAGGAGTCTATCAGCAACATCTCAGTTTTCAGGCCAGAGGATATATTAAGACTGGGACGCACCCACACAGGTTCTTCCATCTGGGGCCAGCTGCAAGCCCGGTGATGGACACTGACATCGGACCTCTCCTTTCAGCACCTCGCAGCCGTACTGGCAGTTGGCCATGGCGCAACTCCGAGCGTCTGATGGAAAAAGAAGCAAACCACATATTAACTCAAGCATGTGCCACAAGGGGGTTCAAAGAGGAACAGTTTATTCCACTCCCTCATATCCACCCATACACACACAAACATACATCTCTTTTATCCTCTGGCCAATTTGTTAGAGTAGTGCCACTCGTCTGTCTTTTCTGATATTTGCCAGCTTGACCCCGGGTGCAGCCAGGAGAACAACACAAGCACTGCCATTATTAGATTCCTCTGGTGAGGAGTTGCTGTGTGCTCACACCTTGGCTCAAAGCTCCCTCCTTCAGGCGCTTTGATCATTTCTTACACTGAGAGTCTCATTATCCATCTTCACCGTATTGTTGTGGCAGGGTACGGCCTATTTCCTGTTGATTCACACAGAGAAGATCAAGACCCTCCAAAATAATAATATAATAGAGGAGAAATGGTTTGGGCTTCCCTGATAAATTCATGTCCTAAAAAGGAAATTAAAAGCAGGGCTCATGCTGCTGCAGCGACTTTGGCTGTTTTCAGGCTCCCCGGAGTACAGTTTGATGACACAGGCAGTCTGGGCTGATTAAATGCCACGGCGATCCATTGATCAAAGCCACAGCAGGGGGAGAAAAGACGAAAAGCAAGGTGGTTAACACCATCACAAAAACAACACCTAGACTAATTTCACATAGCCTCAAGTGGAGAACAATTCAGACTTCATAAGGTGGAAGAATTAATGTTCTTTTTTTTTTAATCTTATCTTAAAAAAGGAGCTAATTAAAAAGAGGCGGCAGCAGTCATATAATCCTGAACTGAAAATGTGTGGAGAAATAGTAATCAGGGGGGAAACTGAACTTGCGGGAGATGGGAGACGTGCACAGGCAGCGGTTCGTATTATGAAGGAAAACCTCCTGGCGTCCAATAAAAACTGTATATTCACTGGAGGGTTGGAAGACTTTCTTTTGTATTTTTCATTTTACCGCTGTAAGGGCTCTTCACAGGCGGCTTTCCGAGAGAGGAGCAGCTATAATGAAGCAGATCAACACGGGGCTTTAATCAAAACAGTCTATCAAAGGATTGCAGGGCTGCTGTCAGGACCCTTACACTTGCAGAAAAATACATTTTTATCACCAAGGGCAAGAACCTTCCAAGAACATTGGTGCAAGCATTTGCAGTGCCAGACCAAAATTTACATACATTCACAATGATTATTAACAGCATGTTAATATTGGCCTTTTAATGATGCATTTGAATCCTTTATTCCCACAATGAAATAATTACAAAATATAAAATGTAAGATATTTTTCCAAACATGAATTTGGTCCACATTGACAACAGGTCAGTTATGATAAAACAAGACTTCAGAAGGATAAAGTAGGGAACATTGATTTTCTGCAATCACCCTGATCTGAACTGAAGAATTAAGGAAACAACCAACTTAACTGAGTTGAACCATTTTTGCCAAAAATTGTGCTCAAATAGAAATTATCCAGAATTTTACTGACAGCCACAAAACAGTGTACAGCGGTCAATAACTTATACGTATACCTTTAATTTATCACTAAAAGGAAAAAGTACAATAACTGTGCATGCATTATTGTATCATGGAACACACCATGGTTGTACATAAAGGTTAGGAGAGAGGGGAGTTTATGCAAAGAGAGAAAATAAATACCCACACCAGTACAGATAAAGTGTAGAATAAAATTTGTGTGCATGTGAGAGAGACTCACTTCCACAGGTCCCATCAGGCATCAGCATGTAGCCGTTTAGACAGTAGCACTTGTAGCTACCGTATGTGTTCATGCACCTGTGCTTGCAGGGCCTCGGCTTCAGCCCACATTCATTCAGGTCTGCAGACAGACAGACAGACAGAGAGAGAGAGAGACAGACACAGACAGAATGTAAATGGACTAGAGGAGACAACCCCCCCACCTCCCCTAAACAAGGTTGAAATTAGGCAAGGGGCAAAGGTGATGGGGCCAACTATGTCAAACCACCCCCTGCATTTGTATGTGGGTCAGACATTGTCTTTTTGTCTGTCTGTATATGCGTTAATGTGTGTGCTTTAGAAGTGGGGGTTATCTTAAAGGCAGTAAAGGTGTTACCATGTTCCAACAGGCCCTGAACTTCTCTCTTTGATGATTTACCAGAAAGCCAGTGTCGACTGTCAGCAATCCCACCACCTGCATTACACTCTCTGAGTCACCATGACTCCAGGAGACTCCAGCCTCACCAACCACCACTCTTTGACAGATATGTACAGATCCACTGTCTTTTGCACATCTGCAGAAGACAGTGGACCAGCAGCCTACAGAAATCAGACAAGGGAAGAATGCTGACAGTTTTTCTCAAGGGAGAAAGACATACTCTCTAAGAGCAACACCTGTCAAATGCTCAACCATATCCTGGCTGTTATATTTTTCTCGGAGTAGACATTTTCACTTGTCAACCACAGATAAAATTAAGAACATTATAAGTGTCTGTTTTTGATAATAGCTTTTTAGAAGTAGGGTGTTATGTAAGCTGCTTCGCTTGGATTATTTAAAAGCTTTAGTTACACTTTTGATCCTTAATAGTGTTCTTATTATAAATGATCTTTATAGTTGCTCTTATTTCCCTCAACTATAGATCCCACTGAAATCTAATATTTAAAAAAAAAACAGGATGTTTTGCTATCAGCTGCACTGATGCATTCTACGAAGTGGATAAAACAAAGATGGATTAGTTTGAAATTCTTGAACTTCAGCTCACATCAACAGCAAGAATGCTGCAATTTGCACACAGTTGTATATTCCAATGGGGTCAAAGTCCAAAAGAGTAATCAAAACTGGGTTTGGTGAGAAAGAGGAAGGCAAACATGAAAACCTGACCTGTATGGTGATCAAAACCCAGACAATATGCCAAAAACTCATTGATGGGCACGGAATTGTAAAAGAAATGCTGAAATCCAATTTGATAAGACAAATCTTGTGACTGTTGTGTCCACATATCACAGCCCATGTATAGTTTTGACCCTGTAAGGCTAGATGATTAAACAATAAATTGGAAACTGTTGCTTCAAAATATTTTAATGACAACAATTTAAACAAATATTTTAAAAGTCCCAAACTAAAGACTTTCATTCCTGTTTGTGTATACGTATAGGTCAGATGATGTATTTTTCTATGGTAAAGTCTCTGACTAAGCTTGTTCATTTTTATTTATCAACATTTGCTGGTGCTAAGATCCCTAAAAAAGGTTTACTGTTGGCTCATAGCTTAATGCAATAATATAATAAATGTATCAAAAATAGCATATGTTCACCATCAACATTTTGATTTTATTAATCTTAAAAAAAAATAGGTGCATGGAATGAAAAAATATGAGAAAACCAAAGAATCTGGTATCTATGCTACAATCAATGATTTTCTGTCAGATATTTCTTAAATAACCCTTTCCTTCGACCTACAAATACTGTAAAGTATAGACCATGTTTTTAATTTGTTCTACCAAAGTAGCAGCTTTTTAATGATAAGAGCTTCAGCATGAAGAACTGTTTCTCAATACTCGACAGTCAATATCTGCTGTAGTGTACAGCACTATTATTATTTACATCGGCACTCGTTGGTCAGGTATTCACTGTGGCATGTAGCTCCTTAGTTCTTGGTACCTAATTATTCCTCAAGTTGTGAATTAAATGTGTTGTGGTGTGCATTTGGACAGTCTGAAAGCAATCAATATTTAATAAAAGCATGTCTTGAGTCTTTCCTAACTATTAAAAAAAAGCAGATGATGTAAGGAGTACCCTGCAGGTATAAAAGTATATGATACAGGAAGAGAGAGTTTTCATTTCAATTTTTTCCCTGAAGCACTTTTTAAAATTAAGTTTTCTTATGGAGGATATGGTGTCACTCTTGTTGGAGGTTATCACAGAATTAAAGGAGGGACTGGATGGTGGAACTTGTTCATACTGAACCACAAAACTCGCTTGCCAATTTTAAAAGGAAGCTGAAGTAGGTTTAAGTCTCTTTTTCTTCTATGTATTGTTATTCTTTCCAGGTACTGTGACTTCTTCCCACACGCCAAAAACATACATTTTAAGATAATTGGCCAAATTGTCATTAGGTTTGAGTGTGTGTGCATGGTTGTGTGTTGTGGTGTGTCTTTCTGGAACACTGTGATGGACTAGTGACCTCTTCAGGATGCATGCATGTGCCTCTCACCTACTGACCAGAATGAACAGAGAAATCAGTCTATGAGCAGAATTGCATGATGTTCAGAATCAGTAGTAAAGACCAGCGATACAAGTCAAAAACTAAGAAATCCAATCTTTTCCACCCAGTAAACCCATCATACCAAAGTTCTACCAGGTCATGCTAACAATGATAGTCTTTGATGTGGAGGTTGTTACTGAAAACTCAGGGTTACAAATAAAATTAAGCTTGAGGATCCTGGAGGTCAGTCCCTGGCTCATGCGGAGAAGTTCTAGTTTTTTTTTACAATGTTCTATGGACATGAGGTAAGGATGGATGGATGAAAACCAAAGAAAAATGTCTCTTATGCAAATTAATTAAATGGGCTTCCTTCACAAGGCATCTTGGCACAGTCTTACAGATAAGGATTTTTATTATCCAAAGAATTGTCCAGTATTATTTCAATAGCTGTGAACATACACCTGAAAGAATTGCAGATGTTGTATAGAGTATATTTTGATGTATTTCACCATGTCACTACTTTTAAAAAGGAATACCAAGTCAAACGGAAAAAGTTTAAAGAACCAACAAATCCTGGATTTACAAAACTGTGTACAACACACGGGGATGTGTGTTCTTCTTCTTTGTTTTATTGATTAGTTTGTTCATTGTCTCTGGCTGTAAAGTTCCAGCTTCTTTTTCACTTTAGCTAATCTTTACACAAATCATTGTTTCAGTTTTGGTCCTGGTTACATTTTTTGTTTGACCTCGGTTCAGTTTTAGTTTTTTATTGTTCAGCCCACCTTAACAGCACTTCTTGTTAAAATAAGGTCTGTTTAATCATTTAATCATCTTTGAGCTTTCTCCTGCCTGGGTTTTCCATCAAGTCAGGTTCTAGGAAACATAAACAGCTTTATCCACTTAGTGAATTTTACCATTTGTTTCTCTGCTACAGCAGATCCTTTGCAAATAGACTTCCTTTAACATCAGACGTTGGCCCTCCCTGCCCTTGCAACACTATATTTGGCCCCATCTATAGCACTGTGAACACATGGCAGGGTAAGCTGCATACCTTTGCCATTTAAAAGACACTGCAAGGTTTAATCTGGATAAATGATGAAGCAGATGCACAGTTTCTATGATCTACCCAAACACCCCTCCTCTTCTATTAATAGAAGTTTCTGATCTACTGACACTGCGCAGGCTGACTGATCCGTGGCTGTAACAAGGCTTTGGAACGCTTGCCTCTTTAAACCCACAAAGTGCCAGCAGGCTTAAAGCAGCATTTCATCCCTGGGAATACTTCATATCCAGCTTAGGGGTCAGTTTTTTAACACTTGTTACAAAAGGGCTACTATTTAAAAATTTAAAAGCTTTACTTACCATCATTTTATAAGTGAGGATATCAGGGACCAAAAATAAAACTGAGAGAATATACAAAATAAGGAATTTATACACTTTATGAAATGGCATTGGATACGAGTTTCATTGTTACAACAGTGGACAGATAATCCACTGTTGTAACTTCCAAGAATATTTGTCTCGGAAGTGCAAACATAAACTATATATATAGCGAAACATGGCTCTGTGTTTTGTGTAATTCAAATTCCATTTTGATTTTCATAGCAAAATTCAACGCTTTTCTCTCAGTCATTGTTTTTTTTTTATGCTTTGGCCACAAATTTTAATGTGTTTAATGGTTTTTGTTCATTTTTTTCTAGATAAATCAAGACAAAGTAGTGCATATCTGCAAAGTAGAAGTAAAAGGGTAAATAATTTTTAAAATTTCCAACAAATAAAAAATTGATGTTTGCCATATATTTTTATTCAGTCAGTCAAAAGTTGTTTTTATTATAATTAAATTATAATGTAATGTAATTGAAATACATTTAAAAAATATTCTTTGCAAAGTAGCTCAAACTTAGACAAATTTGATATCAGTACTAATTTCGATATCATGCCATAAATCTACAATTTGATTTAAGCAATAGCTCTGACCAGGCCATCCTATTATATGTTCTGATCTAAACCATTCAATAGCAATTCTAAATTTATGCATAAGGTCAATCTAGAATTCAGTGCAGACCTCCTGATGAACTTACACCTTTGCTTTAAAGGGACTGAACAAAAATGCATGCATTTAAGATTTTTGTTTATAAAGAATGTTTAAAAGCATATATAATTTTACTTCCATTTCACATTTTTTGATAATTTTTGTTGGTCTATTGCATGAATTCCCAATTACATACAATTAAGTGTGTTTGTATTGTTCAAAAGGGGTATTTGCCATGGGATTTTCTTCTGCAATTAATTATCTTTGCCCCTTAATATTCACAGCAGTTATGACGGACACTCATTAATGCATTCACAGAGACCCCATGGCAACAGGACATCGCCCGCATGGCAAAGAAACAGGTCTCCGCTCGCCTGGTGGACTGAAAAATATCTTAGAAATGTAAATGAGGCATTACTGAAACAGTTGCATTCTCAGATAGTGGAAGATCAGTGAGCGTGAGCACAAGCCAAACAAGACTCAGCCAGAATGACCTCTACGGAGACAGATAATATTAACCAAGAAATACACAAAGACCAAAGGGAGAGAAGGCAGTCAAATAGTGTGGACTCAGATTGATGGAAAAACTGAGAGATAACAGGCAGCTATGAACAACAGCTTAACTTCTGAAATTGGCCCCAGGTGGAAAACAACTTATCCTACCACGAGTTGGAAAGTCCCTCTGGGGTGTTCACTGAATGGTAAAAAACTGCTGAGACACATCTGAAGAGATGCAGGGTGGATTGATTTATTGGGTCAAGCCCCACAGAGGTGTGCCATGCTGCATTCCCGACACGCCTCTACCACTGATGGGGGGGATTAGCAGGAAGCTCTTTCCTGGGGATTCACCTGTCTTTAAAGCAGGTAACACCAGGTAAAACAGGTCATGTTTGAGCTGCTCTGGTTGGGGAGAAAAAGGTTGGGACCATACAGATAATTTCTACTAAAGTGAGAAACAAGGTTTACTCTGAGGACAGAAAAAAAATAGAATAGCGACTGCTTTTGTGTGCCGAATATAATTTTTTTAGTGATAAGAAGAAGAAAATATATTGTGGTAAGAAACGTTGACATGCTGTGTGATCATGCTGGCATTTCAGCTCAGTATCAGCTCTTGGGTGGTGCTTCATCTGTCACGGACGACAGTAAGTAGCAACAAAAAAGCAGAAAGTGACATTCACGCCCCCTCAGGTGGCTGCTCCATGCAAGCTGCTGAGAGGCAGCAGTGACACTGCCGAGAGGAGGCTTAATCGAAGAATCTCACCCTCCGTCACTACTCCCACTGGCTGATGGTCCACGGGAAGAAAGACAGGAAGGTGGCCATCCCACACCAGGGGTATTAAATGGTCCGGCGTTTCTTCTTTGTGTATAAGAAAAGAGGTTAGAGTGGGGAGAAGGGAAATGTGATGGATAAGGGTGTTGCCATTTGTTTGACATAAAGAGGTGAAGGAGAAAAGAGAGAGACAGTAATAAAGTAAGAATAGAAAACTCCAACCAATGGATTAGAATGTCTCTGATAACATCAAATTCCTGGACAGCAAAGACAAACAATGCTCAAAAAAGACAATTGCACAACTGGGAACTGGAGATGAGAGAAACAGCAAGCTTGCTTTTGTTTCTCTTCTCTGTGTTTCTTCTTCTCTCATCTCCATCCCTTTTTAGTGGTTAGTGTGAAATAGGATCTGAAACGATAACTGTATCTCACAGATTCAGAAGATCTGTTGTCGGCGTGTGACTGGACTTTTAAAAGTTGACTAAGGTTTCCATGTAAAGAGGGAAATCAGTGGCGGACTACCGTACAAACACTCGAGACTCAGGAATGACAGCCCCTCCCTTCTTGTGGGGCCGTCGCACCATCCGTCAGTCAAGGATCATTTCCTCTGGCAGAAAACTAACAGCAGCTTTTGTTGGGTGACAGGGAGATGATACAAGCCCTTTTGACTAGTCTGGACACTCATTCAAGTGGTTCCCTACTGAAAGATAAGATAACCTCTTGGAAGAACTTTGCAAACTTTAAGCAACACTTGTCACCACCTTGAGTTTTTTTCACAAGTTGTCACTTTGCAACTGCAAAATGTGATGTTTTTGTGTCACTGTGTATTTTATTGGGATTTTGTACGGTAAGGTAACACAAGTAGTACATTTAGCATTAAAGGAAAGCTCAAGTTTTCAACATTAAAAAAGAACATAAAAGTATAAAAGTTTAGTTAAAATACATTGTTCTTGATGAGTTGAGGCAAGAGTTCAGTCCTCTTCAATTCCCTGAGGCAGAAAAAGTCATTGTGGGGCCTTTCTGACCAGAAAACAAAGTGTTCAGTGACCAGGTCAGGTTTGAGGTAATCTGGATGACCAGGAATTTGATGTTGTCCACACGCTACCACCTTCCCTTGAATGAGACGAGGTGGGTGTTAATCCCAACCGTCCTTGGTGTTGAGCACCAGCTTGTTCAAAGAACACCCCTGGGACAGGTACTGGTTCTCTCTGTAGAGGGTATCGCATTGCTTGTTATAAAACCACTAAGGTGGAGTCATCTCCAAACTTCAGAAACGTGTTGAGGAATAGATAGCTGTGCAGTTGTAGGTGAATAGTGGGAATAGAGCCGGACTGAGCACACAGCCCTGCGTCATGCCTGTCTTTGGGAATTGTCAAGTTGATAGAGAGAAGCTTTCGACATCAATGTGACCCTGAGCCCATCAACTTGTATGGGAAGATGGTATTGAATGCCGAGCTAAAGTCTACGAATAGCATCCTAAGCTAGGTGTCAGGATGCTGCAGGTGTATCAGGGCTGTGTGCAGAGCAAATGCTAAACTTTCTCACTGAAAGATATAGTGGCCACCATGTTTCACTGTGGGGATGATGTGTTGAGGGATGTGCCGTAGTGCTAGAGTTCTGTGAAAGAGAGTTGTTATATCCACACCAAAAACATTCATTTTGGTCACATCTGATTAAAACACTTTCTTCCACATTTTACCTTGTCTGTACAATGCAAAGATAAAAAAGTAAAACATTCCAGTACCCTAATTTTAAAACTGAAGCTCATAGCACATCAAGTGGATGATGATGTGTTTTGCCACTAATATATGGCTTAACACAACTAAGTAATAGTGAGCTTTTTCAAATTGCATTTAACTGTAGGTATAGAAATGTACATGTTGTTAGGATACACATTATATGGGATACAAATCTTATATTGGATGAAACAGGGAAACCAAGCAGCTTATTTGGAACAATCCCCATTGAACAGACTCTGCAGGATTATGTGATAAGATCGGGGCAAATATGTCCAGACAAAAGAAACTCCCTGAGGTTAACTGCAAGATGCTGATGTGATCAATGAACAATCCCTTAGCAGAAGCAGTCTGAAGGCTCACGCTCTGCTCTTCATCAATGTGACACCATCCTGTCATTCTCCATGATTGTACTCCTGATAATGTGTTTTCTGTAAGAATATATCTCCTTCTTCACAGCTACCTGAACTCCTGGTGAAGAACGAGAAAAAATAAATGAATAAAAATAGTGACTTCATCTCTAATTGCAGTAGTATAATCCAATACTTAAAAATATATATTTTAAAAAACTTAAATTTTAGTACATTTATTAAATGGTAAAAAAAAATTCCACATTAGGATTTATTTGTATTTTTTTTACAAAGTCACTATTGCCATACAGTAATTATAGGAACTCCTAACAATTTTTGGTATAAATGCAACCCATTGCTTCTTGTTTTTCTGGATGTGGCACAGAGGGAATAAACAATCTTTGAATTCTCTCTGAACACCCAACCCCTTAGTGGAAGCATCATGCTGTGGGAATTATTTACTTTGGGAGTGATGGGGAAACTCAAAGTGGCACAAGGAAAGACGAAAAAGTTAAATTCAAAGCAATCCAAGAAAAGAAAAATGGATATAGGGCACAGGTGTCAAACTCCAGTCCTCAAGGGCCACTGCCCTGCAACTTTTAGATGTGTCTCTGCTGCACCACACCTGAAAAGAATAATTAGGTCATTAGCAAGGCTCTGGAGAACTGATCTACAAAAGAAGGAGGTAATTAAGCCACTTCATCCCAGTGTTTTGTACCTGTGGCACATCTAAAAACTGGAGGACAGCAAACCTTGAGGACTGGAGTTTGACACCCCTGATATAGAGGCTGCAAAAGAATTAACCCTTAAGCTGAGGCAAGAATTGAAAATTACTGGCCATAGATGTAATCCACCCAGATGTTTTTCAACAAAGAATGCGCAACAATGCCTGGAGATATTCGGTATTTGGTAGAGACATACCCACAAAGACTTGCAGCTGTTACTGCAGCAAAAGATGTATAAACTGTTGATTCAGGGGAGCAAAAATCAAAATGCAAGCCATACGTTTTTGTTTTATTATTTGTAAACAATCTTGAAGCCAATATGATGTGTCCCTTCAACTTCACATAATAAAGTACCATGTGTTGGCCTATGATATTGAAGTCTGAAGTTATGTGACAATGCATGAAAAGGTTTAAGTGGAATAAATACTTTTGCAAGGTATTCTTTATTTGTTTAGCTATGAAAGGCACTCTCACGTTCATTTATCTTCATATGTACTTAATGACTGCACTTAATTGTCTAAAGAAATTTAAGTAGTTTCATTTAAAGCCAGTTAGTAAGCTACTCTGCTCACAGAAAGTTTTATGTTTCAGACATCCAAAAATAGATTCTGTGTATTGTGATTCTGCACACAGTTCTTCTCACTGGCTATTAGCACTGCGGGAAGATGGATGAAGAAAAATATTAGGCTTCCTCAAATGAAAACCTTCATCAAAGTGCTCAGAATCTCATGTTGGGTGAATGTTTTAATATTCATTGAGACAATCTGCAGAATCTTCAAATATAATTAGTGGAAATTGCACCTAAATGTTAATGAAAACATACTTTCTTTGCAAGGGAGCAATAATAATCAGGCAGTTAGCATAACAGAGGGATTGCTTACCCAGGTGCAAAAAAAAAAAAAAGAAAGAAAAAATCACTTTTGGCCCTCAAGATACAAATAGTAAAACAAAAGACTTTGAAAGTCTTGAGGAACACAGTCAGATTCTACACCTCCTGTCCTGGTACGCCCTCTAAAGAAAATAAGAAACTGAGTATGTTTTGACCTCTTGCCCCGTTTGGTTGTTCTTCTGCAGAGAACAATGTGGAAAAACTTCAAAAGGTAACAGATATCAAACTGATGAGATCATGACCATGGAGACTTGAGACTGCTACTTTAACCAAATCTGAATAATTATGCTAATATTTTAGTGCTCTATTTTTCATATATTTGCAAGAGGCAGAATCTCACCATGGCACTTTGTGTGTAGAATAGGGCTAAAATAACTGAAAGCAATTCATACAAATCTGTACAAAAGCACCTATGCATATATATATATATATATAAGTATATATACAGTACAGGCAAAAAGTTTGGACATACAGTTGTGTCCAAACTTTTGGTCTGTACTGTAGATATATTCAGTATATTTATTCGTTCCTTAGTTAGCACTCCTTTTGGATGGATTCCTGCATTAATGCAGTGTGGTGTGTGAAATTTGTAGCTCAATTGCTGAACAAACTCTTGAGTGTACTTTGCTTTACAATTCTTTACGTTTTCTCCTGCTCAGCTCCCTGATTCTGAGAATATGGATAGAGCAGTCTGTGAAAAACTTTATGTTACTTTTTGCTTCACCCCTCTTGAGGAGGATGTTAATGATGGCCTCCTAAGCTTTTGCATTCCACATAACTGTCAATACATGGTACTGCTACAATATTTTTTTTTAAATTGAAAATCAGCTTCTACTGTTCTCATATAATACTGCAATTTTGCGCGACTTAAAATTTCTTGTTTTTCATTTGCAAAAAAGGCATAATCATCAGAAATAAACACATAAAATATAGCACTTTGCGTGTGGTGAGTTGTATTTATATGACTTTTGAAACTACATTACTTTAGTAAAATAACTTTTCTGCATCGTTCTATTTTATTGAGATGAAGCATTAAAACTTGACGTGACCGTGATGAACTTGTGTGGCTACAAGGAGCAAATAAATAGATTTCCTGCATGCTATGCTCTAACCAGTTGCAGCTGTAACCAGCAGATCGTCGGTTAGAAAAACAGTGACACACAGGGTTCAGTTCTTAAACCAACTCCAACTCTTTGGAGGAGTAAACCACTGCATAATCTAGATGTTAAGTAATATTCTAAGAATAATACAGCAAATTATTTGAACATGTACGCCACAGCTCTTGTCTAACATTCTTAAAGAAGCATTAATTACATATCTGGCTGATGGATGAGATGTAAGAGAAGAATGGTGTCTGGAGGCATCCCTCCCCAGAAAAATCATTCAATTGTGTCAAAACAGCAGGTCAGCACCAGCTAATTAAATCCACCTGGATGCAATAATCATCTTATTAAAAATGCTGAGATCGGCGGTGGGGGCGTGCTGCCAAACTGTTGCACAAATTATCCCTTAATGAGTTTATTTGTGCAGCAGGAGCACAGTCGTATATCCTCAACAAACTGTTAGACAGGAGCAATTCTCCTCCTCCCGCTCTGTGCTGGAGAGATGAAGTGCCTTCTTAAAAGAATGATAGGGTTTTATTGCCGTTGTGCTGTGGGTATTAATCCTGACAGCAGAGTGGTTGATTGTTTAAGGATGAACATAATGACATTTGTGTAAATATAATCCATTCAGAGGATTCAAAAATTCCATTTAGTCCTTTAAAAGAGCAAGTCAAATCTCAGAACTTGACTCTGAAAGAAATGAATATTAATAGCATAGGGCTTGTTTTCAGTCTCAACAGCAATAAATCCTTACGTGGTTTGCTCCTGCCTAATATAAGCAACGCTCCAGAGGTGTCTGGCATGCTTGTTAATCAGAAAGCCTGCAGGGTGACGCATCTGTCCACACGTCTTACTTAAACCTGTAAGAATGTGTGTCAATTACAACATCTTTAAGTGGCTACAAGTTTATGTATACAGATTCCACTTTATTACAAGTAATTGCCCTCCTATTTCTCTGCTGGAAACTTCAGTCTCTTATAGCACCAGATATTTAAATAAAATCCTCATGGAATGACCTTTTTAGCTGAACAGCTACAAAATTGGCAGAAAATGTGGAGGAGGACAAAAGGGCTTTGTAATTATTAGCTTTTAAAGAAATCATAAAATTTGCAATAATGCACTGGCTTAATATTTAAAAGAAAATCCATTTATTCATATGTTCTTTTTTAAATAAGCTGGCCTGGAAGGAAAATTAAGAATGCAACTTCCTGCGTGGATTTTTATAAAATCAGGCAAGGGATGGCGACAGGTTTTGTAACTCATTTATCTACAAATGACTTTACAGCATTTTATTAAGGATGTCAATGTTGCAAATTGCCTTTGAGATCAAAAAATATTCCGATGTAAGAAACTAAGATGTTCTTAGAATTTGTGCTGAGTTTTGTGTTTTAACAGTGACACATTTCTTGATATTTTTTTGCCTGAATAAGATTGTCCTGGGTGCACCACTGTGACTCATCTCATTATTTTATGTGCTGGACCTATGCAAAGTAGCGCATAATTGTGAAAAGAATTGAAAAGGTTATGTGGATAAATTGTTTTCATTAAAAAAAACTGTGCACAAAAAAACCCAAAACCCTGACCTTTTCCCTACGAAAACATTTTCTGTTCACCTAAGCTTAGGAAGAAAAGCATCTATCAGGAAAGTTGTCAAATTGCTTGTGGTAACTCTGGAGGAGATGCATAGATCCAGTAGTTAACTGAAGGAATCTATTGACACAAAAGCATTAGTCAGGCCTTACACAAGTATGTAAATGTAAAATGAAACAAGCAAATATTGAAATATATCCAAAAGATGTTCAAATTGTTTCCAGTCTTCCACCAGTTACTTAGGAGAAACACAGTTACCAAAAGAAGGTAGCCTGCGCTGGTCAGAGGAGACCAACACTGCAGGAGATTCATCCTCCAGTAAAACAACCTTAAACATACAGACGGAGAACATTCAAACTCCATGCAGGAAAATCCCAGGCCATGATTTGAACACACAACCTTTTAGCTACAAGGCATAAGTGTGAACTATGCTAATGTGAATTTGTACTCCAAGCTTATTGCAGAAAAAGGCAGAGCTAAAAGATGTCAGGAGGACTGAATAAATGTGAATAACACACTTTTCAGAAAATATCGGAAATTCATCCAACATTTCCATCCACTTCAACCTTTGGTCACATAAAATCCCATTGCACTACATTGATGTTTGTGATAGAAATGTGACAAAATGTGAAAAAGTTCAGTTTGTCTTGGAAACAGGCTGAAATCAGGTATATTTACAGAATTTCTGGGAATCTCTAAGTTAAGGTAAAGATCTAGACTCTAAGGTAATGTACAGAATGGCAGCTTATATATATATATATATATATATATATATATATATATATATATATATATATATATATATATATATATATATATATATAAAAATAAAATAAAATAGAAAATAAATAAAACTAGCCACACTATAAGACACAGAAGACAGTTTTACATCGTTCGTCTCACAAAAAACTCTCCCCTGGTTTACTTGGTCAGATAAGTAGATCTGTGCAACTCTCTTTCCTCCTGGTTACTTAATGCAACAAAAATTAGTAACTTACAGTACTTCTAAATATTGTCCATCTGGCTCATTAATAGTGAAGTCTGAATCAATGTCTGAAGAGGCTGCATTTTAATGAGAAATTTTAATCTCTTACGTCTTAGTAATAACTTTAGCTTCAATAGAATTACATGAAATTAAACAGAAACCACTTCCATCAGACTAAAAGGTCAAATCTGAGGCTTCGATAAGAGTCAGTTTCAACATCTAAATCTGACTGTCTGCAGCCGAACTGGAAAATACAGAACATCTTCAGATTCTACTGCTTCATCCTTGAATGTACTTGGATCACATTTGTAGGATAACATGCTCTAAATGGTTGGAAACAATGTCTATTGTAGCTGAATATGGGATGCGGATCCTTTTCCCTCTTCCCTTTTGTTGCAGATCAAGACAAAGTAGGGACGTCTTGGCCCGCAGAGACGAGCCGCCAATAGCCTTGAAATGCAGGATGAGTCATTTGGAACATTCCGGAAAGGATTTTCAACGAGCCTTCCTCCTCCTTCCTTGTTTTTAATTACACACTATCCTATTCCTGTCTCAGGGCGTGAATTCCACAGGTAATTTAAAGCAGCTCGGACGTCAACGAGCAGCCAACTGAGGAGCTTCAGTGCTTTAAAACATGCCCAAACTGCCAATACCCAAAACCTACATGCACACACACCAGGAGAGACACTTTAAATACCATACTGTTGTACTTTGTTAGGCCAAGTTATCGCACATCAGTAATTGAGATATTATCTTCACAGGGTAAGATGCGTTCAACACAGCCTGCTCCTGTTTCCATTTGAGCTGAATCAGCGCTCTTTCTGCTCCTCCTCCCCTGTGATTAAAGCTCCTCACTCCTGTCAGCTACAGGAAAATCGGCTTGGGCTCCTGCTCTAGCCACAAAACACAGTGATTACGCTGCTGTTTCTCTGGAGCTGGGAATGTCCTTCACTTTTGCTCCTTGTGAAAAATGTACATGTCAATATACTTGTACAGAGCCTCGCAGCAATATTTAGTCCCAGAGAAACGTTCCCATTTTTGTCTCGCTACAAGCACAAACTTTGATTTTGTATTTTATAAGGTTTTCTGCAGAAGCACAACACAAAGTAATGCATAATGCAAAGAAGAAGGAAAATTATTTATGGTCTTCAGTTTATTTTAAGAACTGAGACTACTAAAAATGGAACACTCACTCTTTTTGGGGAATACCTTGGCAAATTTTGCATATCTAAAGAGAATGTGTTTTTATCTAAACTCAGAGAACTTCTGTGGAGAATAAATTTTCATGTCTTGCTGCAGATACTGAATTGGAGTTAGGCAACCACTTTAACTGGAAACGTCCAACACAAGAATATGTTTTGATCTTAACCAATCAATTCTTGCTGTATGTTTAGAGTTGTTGTCTTGGAGAAAGGGGAACCTTCACAATGGGATCAAGTCTTTTGCAGCCTCTAACAGGTTGTCTCCAGGACAACCACATATTTAGTTTCATCTATTGTCCCATCAACTTCGACCAGCTTCCCTGTCCCTGCTAAAAAACATTTTGACCACCACTTTTCTCAATGTGGTTGATCTGTTCATAGTGATGTAATGTGTTGGTTTTCCAACACACATTTTCAAACTTTAGTTTGATTGTTAGCAAAAAATTTTACATTTTGCTTTTCTCTGACCATACTATCCTCTTCCACTTATTTACCGTTTCCCCTGCATGAGTTGTGGATGATTTGAAGAAGAGGCTTCTTAATGTTCATGTGGGTTTTTCTTGTTATTCCAGACTTGTGTGGTGCACTCCTAATAATAATCCAGTCAAAATATTCTCATACCTAAGTTAGGAACTCTCAACAGCTGTTTGGAGCAGCTGTTGAGAATCCCTAAGTTACTGCTAAATTAGTAAAGGTTTTTGTTTTATAAATAATGCAGACCGAGCAACTTTTGTGTAAAGTGTTTGTGAAGGTTTGTGCTTGGACCACTTTTTAAGAGTGTGAAAAAGGTAACATACCTCACTTGTTATTTCTGGGAATCTTTTCAAACAAACAAATTTGAAATGAATACAAAATGTAATTTTTGTTTTAGAGAAAACTAGCTGAATTGGACCTATCATTTGCACGAAAATCAAATTAACCTTAAACTTAGCCTAGATTTCAAGACCTCAGAGTTTTTTTTCCTGATGTGTTTCTGAGTGATTTTCTGAAGTTTGGGTAATATATTCTCAGATATGTGCCAGAGAGCTTCTCGGCTGCATGGTCAGCATGAGGGACGACAGCACGGTTAAGAAGTCAATGCAATCAACTGTTCATAGTTGCTGCATTGTCGCCCAACACAAGTCAGTGACTCAATGTAATGGGTTGGGTTTCGTTGGATAGAAAATATTTTTACCAAGTAAGTGGTAAAAAAACTTGAAGTTAATATAACTGACTTAATTCAGTTAAGAAAACTTTTGTAAGGCAGGATTGCCGTGTGGTAGAATACCTATGTGATTAACTTGAAGGGGTAGATTTCTCTGTTTCAGTGTCCTGTTATGAATAAACCAGTTGACACAAGACTTGCCAAAGCACCTTCAGAGAACTCACCTTGATTGCAGGTCTTGCCAGTGAAGCCGGGTTGGCACTTGCACTTGTTGGGTCCCACACACTCCCCATGCTTACAGCTAGGTTGACACACAGCTGTTCAGAAAGGATTTAGAGAAGAAAAGAAAGATCAGTGCAGCGTCCCACCAGAGAATTTTGTGCCAGATAACGTTGGGAAAAGGACACAATCCTTCTGCTTTAAAACGTCCAAAACCACTCAGACTTTAAACGGTCTGTTTACGCCACAATTTTTCTACAATGATGCAGCGCCATGGCTCAATGACATATGAAATGTACTTGTTTTGCTTCTTTTTCTCTGGCGGAAATTTACTAATAGAAATGGAGAAATAATTTTCAGCCAAACTCAATGTACACACCAGCCTTTGTTGCTGTGAGTGATCTTGGAAAAATAAATCATCTCTCCCTGCAGGTGATAAGCGAGAAGTTTGACCTTTTAACACCAAATAACATATTCACTTGCTCACTCATAACCCAGCAATGATATTTACACTGGCAAAGAGCTAACAAGGAATCACCAAGGAGGACATTTGAATATGAGTCGGAAGCTGAAACAATGAAAGCACCCAAATAGAAGCTTTTAATTAGTTCCTCAGTAAAGAGCTGCCCTCCAGATTTTGCACTGTGCGCAGAAGTTGATAATTTGAGTCGGAACAAAGATGAAGCCTTACAGCTTCACTGATTCAGTGTTTGGTCTTAGTGAGCTGGAGGCCTGCCCTGCTTATCTGTCTGGACTCACTGCAGTTGCTGCTGAGCATGTCTGATAGAGCCAAGTGGTACTAATTTTCATTAAAAAGCTCCATTAATTATGCCATAAAAGGCAGCCATCAGAGGATTTAATTGTCACTGTTGTAAAAGAGTCCATGCATAATAATGTGAGTTATTTTTTCTCTCTCTCCAGGGGGTCTTTTTGTGGGCTCTAGTGTCCCTTATATGACAGTAGGCTGACAGGAAAGGGGGGAAGACATGCGGCAAATGTCGCCGGGTCCGGGAATCGAACCCGCAACGGCCGCATCGAGGACTCAAGGCCTCCAAATGTGGGTCACGCTACCCCCTACGCCACCACAGCACGCTCCATAGTAATATGAATTAAAGAGGAAGAGAGGAAGGGACTGTGGTGAAATCTGTCGGACTTTCTGTATTTCCTTGCGGCAATAGAATTTGCTGCTGATGCATTTAAATATCACAAGCAGGTGTTACAATCAATCTGGTATATGCATATTTTATGTTTTGTTTTGTTTTTTTTTCATCCTTTTTATCAGAAGGACCTTCAGGGTTGCACCACATAGAAATTTCCAGTCAGCTGAAGTAGATGCTCAGAATTCAGACTGCAGCATTTAGAACAATCAATGGCTTTTGTTGATGTGTGTTTTTTACTTCAGGGTGAACAACCACACCAATTAAAACTAAATGTTTTTTAAGTCTCTCTATAGCTCCACGTCTGACATTTCTACAACAGAACATTTGAAAACTCAATTTCAGCAGACTGTGAAGTAAAAGCAGCAGTGGAGACACATGAGGTTTTTCTACTTTAATTTTTTAAACAGTTCTTAGGGAATGTTGTACTAGCTAAATAAACTGAAAGCATTTTTAGTTTAAGAGTTGTGAGCCTGTTTAACCCTGGAATAAATCATTTAAATTTGTAGATAACTAAATAACAAAATTGTCATTTAAAAGAAAGGGATTAACAAGGACTGACCCTGCAAGCAGCTTTTTGGGCAACATTTATTTATTTTTTGCTTTATAGTCTGATGCCTGGTTCAAGTGGAACCGATAGAACTATGGATGAAGGAAATATTGACATTAATATCAGATTCGTTACTCATTTTTTAGCATATTGATACTATTCTGAGGCAGTTATCAATCATCACTTTTTTTCATCTTGTTGCTTTCATGTATGCATTTCAGAAAGAGTAGAGAGGGCGTTGGAAAGGTGGTATTTGTTTAAAGAAGTGACAGTGATAGAGGCGTAGAGCATTGCAGAGTGTCAATTAAAGCAAATAATTATTGAAAGATTACAGAAATATATGCATAATGTTGGTAAATACTGTTTGTTGGCCTCAGCAGCTCTATTAATACTGTTTATTAATGGCCACCCAAATTTTCCTATTGGTGCATCCCTAGAGCATTTCCAGTGTTAACCCAAGGCCGGTGCTAAAGATGGGTTCTGTGAAAAAATGAACCTTTATGGGTCAGTTTGTTTGGTAGGAAATGTTCTGTGGCAGACAGGTTGTTTTCATACCTGAAAATGCAAATTTCCAAACAACCACAACACCCCTAAGTTGATGGATGAGAACATAACAGAGTTTATCCCAAAGCTATGGGATAACAAATGAATGAAAAAATATTGCAACTATAAGTTGCTCTGGAGCGCAAGTCACATTGGTGCCTGGATGCATACAGTGTAAATCCAGGATAGAGAGGTGGTTGCATTACAAAGGATGGTGATTTTTCAAGGTACTTCACCCAAGTGGCTTAACATGGGCGTATCATTCCAAGATTAATTTGTTCAGAATCTTTTTTTATTGAACTCAGCATGTAAGACGTCAATTGAAATCTTCCACAATTAAACGTTAACTAAATTACAGCTTAGTGAAGTATAAAAAGTAGCTAAATAATTTTAAACTCAGATCAGTTCTGTCCAAATACATTTTCTTTTAGTAAAGACAAAAAATGTAAACTTATTTTGCAAAAAAAAAAAAAAAGAAACTTATGGATCCATAGCTCTGGTATAATCAGCAACTGGCTCATTGTGATGAACAGTAAACATTAAGTATTATTGCTGAATATTGCCTGTATGACTGGCCTCGCCTGTATCTATTCTGACATTTATCTTTAGCATTTCATCCACAAGTGTCAAAAATAGTGTGGGCATCCAGGGCAGTGAAAGTTCACCTAATGACCAAGTGTATTATTAGCATGAGGTTGAACTGAAATGTAACAGTATGCCATTCACTGTCATTGAAAAAGTCCTTTGATGTTTTAAATGTGCACACAGTTAATATAAAGATGGTAAAATGTTAATTGTCAACACAACCTTCATTAGGCCTTTTGTATTAAGACGCTTTCAATTCAAAACATACAGTCACAACACAATGCCATTTTAAATATTTAGCAGCGTATTCACAAAATAAATTGGGTGTGTAGAATCGACTTTAGCGCACACAGAGACGCACACTTACATTATAATACTGAGAAAGAAGCACTGTTCAATTGTTCAAACCAAATTCAAAGGCACAAGGGGATGAGGAGAGTCCTTAAACAGGAGTAGATAGCATCTTTAGACTCATTCAACTTTATTGAGCTATGTAATCAAATAGAATGAAGGCATTGTTAAGCCACTTTGAGAACTCAGTGGAACAAGCCTGGATGTCCACACACTGTGTTTCAAGAGTTTACAGTTACAAATTAAAAAGGGACCCATTTTTAAACGGAAATGAAAAGAGCTTTTCTGTAGAAAGCATTAGTCAGTCAGACCTTGGCTTTGTTCAGACTTGAAAACACAACTAATGTTTTAACTAGACTGCTACGCCATGCACTTATGCTTAAATATTGTGGAGGACAAGACAGCTCCACAGAGATCTGTGTAATACATTTTAAACAACACAATAAATGTAGAAAAAAGTAGAGAATTTTACATAATCACTTGCATGATGTACTAAAGCATTTACAATTTGCCCAAAGGAATGGGAAAATGCTTTTTTAATCTCCATTTGGGTTCTGAAGGTCGAACAAATAGTTTTAGAATAAAATTTCAATTCTGTTCTGAAACATCCACCAAAACGACTGAGAAAAACTGTAAGTAAACAAAAAAAATGATTAATATATTTTACTTCAACAGCTTAAAACTGTTCATACTTTTAATTTATAACCTTATCATCTGAAATCTAGAATGATCAGCACTATTCTTTAATAAATGCTGCATGAATATATTAATTAAACATATCATGGTTTATGCTTTTAGGGTCAGATTAATATCCCAACACGATGACCAGATGAGCAATTAAATATTAATAGGTCCCCTAAAAACAGTCATAATTTATGCTAGACAGGTTTTAAGCAAAATGTGACTGCACAGTTTAATTTATTTTCATAGATTTGAAGCCAGAGATACGTTGGCTGCTGCCAAGAGGAGTGAGGTGTTACTTGGTGCTGCAAGGGGGGGAGTGGTAGGCTATAAATAAATGAGCAAGTGCATGATTCAGAGGATGTGCCCCCAGCATTGCATGTCTAGTTAGGTTATTGCAAAAAAAAAATGTGTGAGGCTAACCTTGGGACTGGCACCTTATCCCGGCTACCCTGTGAGTTAAGACGAAGAGAGCTGCAAAATAAGTAGCCATACACACACAAAAATGGGGGGCATTACTTAGTGTCTGGGAGAACACAACAAACAAGCAACAACAAGGTTAAGAGAGCACATTTTGTTCAATTCATGCACAAGCAAACATGCCTGGGAAGAAACACACATGCACAGTTTGGAGTTCTGGAGTCACACACATTCCCTGTTTATCAAAAGGAAGTCATTTGAAAAAATCACAATGCTGATTGTGAATGAGATTCAGAATCCATTTCTTTTCATGCCGTAGCTCTGTGGTTTTACAGTTTTGTTTTAATTTTTTGTTTCTGGAGAGACAACATCCCATATGACATTTTGATTGCTTGTTGAAAGCCATAAACACGTAAGAAGCTGCAGACTAAAGTGATTCTTTCCTATGGCCCATGTCAAAGTTGCAGAGTTTAGATCTACAATAAGTGTGCCACAGAAGCCAAAGCCCAATCTACAGCCTGGGCTGTGATGCATTTTTAATAAGCCTCCAATAGAGCAGACAGAAAACTAAATGAGAATGCAAACAGCTGTGCCACTCCCAAAACACTTACAATGAAGTCAGTGGGTCCATGAGGACACCAGTGTCGTCATGACAGCTAAAGGGTTTGTCTACTTATTATAGTCTAAATACAGGAGGAGGCAGTGGGGAAAGAAAGTAAGATGCAAAAGTTAATTAGATTGTAGCAAACGCAGCACACTGCATGCGCATGCGGCCCTGTCCTGCTCTACTCCTATCAATCACACATCCCAGAAGATTTGAAGTTGACTCACCCTGTGGCTACCCAAAGTGACAAAATAGAGCTGGGAGATGCTAAACAAAGGCTAGAAATGGGTTACGCTACTAAGCCAGCTAAGTGCAAAGTCAGAGGTCTGGAAGTATTTTCGGGTTAAGGCCTCTAATTATAATGAATTAGTTAATTAGTCAGCTTGGATCGGGATTGGACACAACATCTATGGACTCAGTAAATTGTTTCAAAAAATAAATATTTAAGGTTGTGTTACAATCTAAATTTTCAAAAACCCAAATGTTAATGTTCATATACAAAATTCCTTTTAATCTTAATGAAACTTTAAAATAGGACAACAGGACTGTCAATGTTAAAACCAAACATTACCTTCTGCTCATATTTTTGCTCAAAAATGCTTTATGAAAAATCTATGTTTTGGTATTAAATATCTGCATGATCCATCTTTCTTTCTTCTTTTAGAGGCAAATTTCTGGATGTAACTCTCAGATTAAATACAGCAATCAAATCTGGCTATGGGTTTTGAAATAAAAGAATTCACATGTCATTTTCTGTTTAAATCATTTGTAAATCACACTGATTGCTTTCAAAACTTATTTTTTTGAAGCTGAAATCTTTGTTGTTGTTTTTTTTTGTTATATGGCCCGGGACGGATCCTACCTCTTGATTTGTTTCCATAGACATGGAGTGAAGTGATGTTAACCGTACAATCATGTAATACTTCCTAAACTAATAGAGAAATTACTAAAAAGTAAGAAGATGTTTTATTTAATGATGAACTTAAAAGGTAAAAGTTTAACAATAATGAATAAATATTTCAGTTGTGTCATAATGTTATTCATACCTTGAGACATACATGTTATACTGCTGTTTTATGTCAATATTCAGTTTTATTTCAGTATCACTGATGCTTTTGCAGTGCATACTGTGCACCTTCATTCACTGTACACATTTCCTTTAACTTTCACAATAAAGCTCTTCATAGACTTTTCCAGCCCAGTAATAATGAAGCTAAAGAGCACAGAGAAAGAAACTACTGAGAAAAATCATGATAAAAAGAATTAATCTGAGGTCTCACTTTTCTCCTTTCATTGCTCACTTGTTAGCTCACATTACCAATTCAAAGAGTTGCTTTAATTCGGCCCACAGCATCCAGAGAAACAAAGCCTGCACTCAATCAAACTAAGTCCTGGTCTTCGGGGATTTGTAAAATCCACCAGAACCTCTGGGGAAATTATGCCTGATGTATTTAAGTCAGAGATATTAAATCCAGTTCCTTCAAATATTAAAGGAAATCTATGCATATTTTACCTTTATAGTAGTGTAGAAAAAGTTAAGGAGCAGTTAACTTTGTACATTTGCTGACAATATACATTTACTTGCAGAGGTACAAAGAACAATTACATATATGCTAGATGTTATCCAACATTGTTCTTTTTCAGTTCTATCACCACAGTTTGACAAACTTGCTGTAAGGAGGTAATTCTAAGAAATGTGTTATTAATACTATGTGTTTTCATTTTCAATACCAAGTGAAAATCATACAGTGTAACTGTGCAAACAGCAGACATTTTAAGGCAGGAAAGACATCATTATGTTGTGCATCATCCCAGACGAAATGTATTATGGGGACTTTGACTTGCGTAACTCTTCTTTTAAAACCTTTCCTAACAACCCCAAGACACTTGTGGTAAATTACTCCAGTAATAATATTTCTGTGTACAATATCTCTGAATGCAGCATTGATGCTCACAGTTCATGGAGGCAAGTAAAGTAATCTATATAATAGTCCTGAGCAGCCAGACAGTCACCATTTGCTCAAATCTCCAATGTTTCACAGACAAACTCAAAGCTCCAATTTATTTTTTTTCCATGCAGATCATTTCTGTAACATATTTAGAAATAAAAATAGTGCAAGCTATGTAAGGAAGTGACATGACATATACTTACGTAAGGAGGATTGATGATATTGAGGGCTTTCAATGCATTTTACCCATGGTCCATTTTTAATGGATTTATGTATCTACAAGTTGAAACTGCAGCCTTAAATCATTCACATTCTCTATGGGTGACAGCATATGGCTCTTTTTTTTATTTTATTTTGCAATATGAATGTGCTGAAATAAAATCCCCATTTTGACTACATTTCAACAGATTACAGCTTTAAAAAAAGTATAATCCCACCAATGAATGTGGTTCCTCCTCTAAAGTTTTTGCTCAATCTAATAAACAGGCTTAAAACGATCGGACAATTATCTTTTGAATATGCATTTCAGCTTTGCTAACCCCCATTGTTCCACACTGACTCTAAACGGCTTAATGGAAATTGAAACTAATCTCTATGAGTGAGGCATAATTGTGCTTAAGCGTGTGCGTAATTCAGATTTCTTTCCTTATGATGTTTAAGATTTGATGGAAGCTTTTTAGAACATTACAGGATTACTTGTTAAATTAGCTTAAAACCAGTAGCACATTTTATAAGCAGAAAGAAATCCAATAAAATAAAAATATGATGATGTTAGCTGAAAATATTTTAAAAGGTGAACTATTACGCTTCCTTGTACAGGTTAGGATATGTCTGTGGGCTGTGCAAAACATGTTCATCATATTTTAAATCATTCTTGGATAATTAGATATTAGATCATTAGAACAGGAAAATGAGCCTCCTGCAAACAAACAAGAATGCAGCAAGTACGGTAGTTCCTGAATGCCAAGTCATCAACAAAACACTTTTCTTATCCAACCGCCATTGTACAACACATACAGTGGTAAAACCAGCTGACCAAATGTGCTGGAGCGCTGCTTAAGTTGCTAGGTGAGGGGCTGTGCTCACCAGCAACGGCCACTTTGCTGGCAAAGTAGCCGTTGAATGTGACTCAACAATCAGGAAGCTTATGAAATGGCTCATTTTCGAGGCTCTAGAAAACACTAACTTATTGCCAAATAACATTTGGATGTTTTTCTTTAGCATTTGGACAGTTTTAGAAGCAGTTCAGACCCAATTGGAAACGTAAAAATAATTGGTCCTGTTTAACCAATACAAAGCTATGAGAAGCCATTTCTAACCTGGTTTTCAAAGAAATAAAAAGCTGAATTTTAAAAGCTTGAATTTTAATTGGTTACTTTGATTGTAGTTGTAGTACACACAATGGCAGAGGAACATTTATAGTGTTTGAATGTACTTGTTATAGGATCAAATACATTTATTTATCAAGTACTTGATACAAGGTCAATTTCTGATAGATTTTATTTATTTTATCTATCGATTATTCTTTTTTTAAAACCATACAAGTTAATGTGTAGCCCAAGTCACCAAAAGCCCACACTTCATCTACTTAACCTGTGAAATTGATCACAGATGAAGAGCAAAGGTTTAGTGAAGACATGTTTACGGTAATGCAGCTTAATCTCTGTGAGAAAGAGGTTTAGATTTTATTAAGAATTAAGACTTTGATAAGCAAATAGTCAAATACTTTCTGTGACAGATAACATGTGATGACATTTGGTCAAAAGAGGGCTTCAACTGTGGCTCATCCTCACTGATGGTCTGTCAGAATGTCATGAATGAAGCTTTATTCTTTCCTAAATCTGAGAGCTTCATGCTCTCTCTCTCTTTCTCTCCCTCTCTCTCTCTCTCCATCTGCCTGATTTTCTGTTTGTGTCCATTTTCAGACATCGTTCCCCTACTACAGCAGTGATTATCTCTCAATTTCTAGCCTCTAAACTATTTCCCTTACACAAAATGTGTTTCTTTTTTACTTGAAGTCCTTTCTGCCCAGTACCCTTTTAGCTTTTAGAGCTAAGCAGAAAAAAAAAAAAATCTTTGATCTATTAAGTTTTTCATTCTTTGAGAACAGTTTCGTAAAACTGATTTCTGGGCTCTCTGGCTGAAAGCCACAATCCCATTGCTCCGAACTAATCTCTTTCATCTCCACTAAAACCTACCAAGACCTGCAATCTGTGATGACTGCATCCTCTCACACACATGCAGCCAAACACACACAGGTTGCTGATTACACTCGCTTTCTTTCCAATACCTTCCAGCTCACCCGTCTAAAGCTTAAATCAGCACCTTGCTGACTTGATGGAATGCTGATTGTGAATGAATGGATTTGAGCTGTGCCTGACGAGGAGCATTTGGAAGCATTAAGGCAAGCACTCATCCAGTGATTTGACTCTAAGGGGGGAAAGGGGGATATCTGTGGCTAAGTTAAAAATCAGCTTCTTTCTGCTCATAATGGAACGTGTGGGACTCCAGAACCACCAAGAAAACATGCACACATACTGCTATTTGGGCTGAATGTAGTAGGACATCTTCATAACGTAGCAGGACAATTGATTATCCAAGAAATGTCCCCGGTGGTGGCATAAATGCAGCATTTCTTTACTTTCTAGGAACGAAGCAACTCGAACAATTTTCATTCGTTGAATATGAAAACATAACTCCTTTCTCTTCATCGTGATCTAAGCACCTTCGTCTTGCCTTGTTAGCCAAAGCAAATAATGTATCTATTCTACTGTGAATTTTTTGAACTTGAGAAGCTGTGAAGGCAAAGAGCCCAGTGCATATCACTGGGAGGCACTGGGCTCTGAGAGGACTGCCTCGAGCCAGGATTACAGTTCAGTTTGGCCCAAACAGTGCTGCTTTTTCCCATTGTATTTTAGCACGGATTTTCTAGTCAAGACCCTGGGATGACAAAGCAGGCCATGTTAAAAAAAAAAAATCTCTTTAACTCTAGTAAATATTCTGCCACTTTTACATGAAAATGGAGCCGCTGCATTCAACAGTTTCAGTAACGACTGAAACCAAATAAGCAGTGTGACATATTTTTCAGAAAAAAGAAGATAAAAACACACTTACACTGAAAGGGTTAAACATAGAACCTTGGGAAGATTTTTAACATATATGACAATGAAACAAAATGTAAGCGTAAGAAAAAAAGGAAACAGGATATTTCATCAGTTAGAAAGTTGCTAAAATTATCATGCAAGCAAAATCAACATGCGAATATATGGACCATTCAGGCCTTTTCCCTGGCAGAAACTTAACAACCAGAACTTGTAAGTGCTCTGCTCCATCTCTCCTCGTGTATTTTACAAACCAGATCATTTTATTTCTCTGAAAATGAGACACCAGTTTGAAGACGAGTGCCTCTCTACACCAGAAAGTGGAGAATCAAGAGCGGCTTTTTTCTTATTTTACTTGAGTGAATTAAAACAATACAAATTTGTACATATCTATGTAATCCAGAGTTACTTTCATAGAAAGAATGTTACATCTAAACTCTAGTTGTTTGCTTTGATTGAACAACTTATGTGATCAAGTCAAAACAAACATCTCTGAGACTGGATGGTGGAGGTTGTATTGCTTTCGATTTAGTTTTGAAGCTTAAGTGTCAACTCAGTTTGGACAATAAAATAAAATAATTTCTCTTCATTTGTATGAGTGTGAGCACACAGCCAACATGAAAAACAAAGAAAGAAAAAAGGAAAGTATTGATGTTCAAATCGGACTCAGTGGTTAGTCTGCTGGTCTCAAAATGTGGAATAATCCCACTAAATACAAACTAAAGCATTATTGGTATAAAAAATGACAATTTTACATGTATTCTGTTCAAATAATTTTCTGAGCTTTATGGAGGCCATGGTGTTTTCATTATTTTAATCCTTGAAAATGGAGTAATTTTTATCTCTGGTGCTAAATCAAACACCTATTGGTTCAAGCCTGCAGCTACACATAACACTGACAGAGGTAATCATTTGTAGTCCAAAACAAACAAACAAAAAAAAAGTTTTTCTTATCTGTTCTCATGAATTGCAGGTTGATAATATCCCACAGAGGAAAAGGCATGTTTATGTATATCACTGCCCACATTCTTTAATAAATGTCCAAAGCAAAGCAGCAAAAACTCCAGGCATCAAGCCATGCAAAGGAATAGGCATTTGTGAGTAAATTATGCAAATGTGGAACCCACTAATGTATTCACACCTTCTTGGGTAACAGTATGGGAAAGTAGAGGGTATTTGGAGTGTGTGTATATGGTAAATACAGGAAACAAAAACACAAGGCAAACCTGTGGCGTGAAGGTCGTATATTAAAACAATATGACACATCCTCGGAATCCTCTGAACTGTTGCTCAATATTCTGGGGAATCGAGGCATGTCCATCTCCCCAAACCACGTACTGAGTTAACAGCAGCGTTTCTGTTTTTCTACGCCCAGTGCTAGATAAGGATTTGTGCTCCTTTCTAATATAAACCCAGCTCCTGTTTAACTTTAAATGTGATGACTTCCTCATTATGGCCTTATACAGCAGAAACAGAAAAATCAACAGACCTATTATTCAAACCAGCCATTACCATCAATCTATTCAGAAAGACTGCATAAAGGCAGGGAAGTTCTTCAACTTTGTGTGTCGTGACCATATACATTTGTGTGTAGGCGTGTGTATGGGTGTTTGTGTTTGTGCTCCTCTACAACCCGTCTTGTGTTTAAAAGCATCTTTGCCCCCAGCTTGAAACATTGCAACCTTGTTAGTCCCATTAGCCCCCAGCAGCACCAGCAAAAATGTTGGCACTCACGCTGGCAGTGACCCCAGGAGCGGCGCGTCCATCCCCAGCAGCAGTCCATCCTGCCCCCATATCGGCACAGGCCATTGGATGATGCCATCTGCCGCGGCCACCTGTGACTGGATGACACAATCAATTTTCAGTAAGTTATGAAAAGGAACTATCAAGCTCTTATTATCTATTCACAGACACTTCAAAACTCACATAAAACCTGTGCTGTTTCCCTGGAACAGCATAAAAAATTATCATGAATGGTTGTGCAGTTTATAGATGAAATGTAGTGTATTTTATGAAACCTCTATATAGGAATAATTTTAAGTACGCAAGTGGTTTGTCATTCTTGGCTGCAAAGCTGAAACTTCGAGGAATTCCTGGAGTATCATTCACTTCTTTATTCCCCCCCATTACATTTAAAGTATTTAGCTGTTGTACTCATTGTACGTATCTGTATATAATGTAATAAAAACAAATATTTTTGAAACCCCACTCTGTTCTTTCCAGTTCAGAAATAAAGCTTATAGCAGGACCTAAACAGTTGCAAGAACTAAAGGAGATTGCACCACTTTGTAAAGGGGGGTACCATTTTACCCCCCTTAGGGTAAAATGGTAGAACTGCAGTTAGATCAAAATCAATTTTTTCATCTCAATTTCTTTCAGCTTAAATGTCATGTAAACTCAATACCTTTTAAATAAAATCTGAGAACATTTTAATTTGCAAAGTTCAAGAAAGAATGAGTTTAAAAATGTCTAATCAAAATCTACAAATAGCCTTATATAGGTATATCTATCTATTTCACTATATAAGGGTATGTGTATAAGCAATTTTGCATGTCATTTTATATAGTGTATGTACACTTCAGGTTTCAACTATATAGATATAGATTAAATTATATATTAAATGGATATAATGTAGAGTAGTAACACAATTTTCCACTGCTTGAATATGGCAGATTATTATTTGCTCCCTGCCAGCAGATGTTTCAGCACATCGAATCATGTGAGTTTGTGTGACAGCAGACTCGAGGTGTGTTCTGAAAGCTTGCCAGACTCTACTGGAATTTAGCTGCAGCACCAACACTTGCATACATGAAGCACATCACTTTAGAGATCTAGATTATGAGCTATTCTGACTGTCCTTGAAAATGCAATATTTCTCTCCATTGCCCTTTTTATGACAGCTGAGGAAATCTTTAATGCCACAGATAGGATGTGCTGGAGTTAGTTTATACAGAAATGGGTGATAGCCTATTTCTTTCAGAGTTATGATGGCTGGATTTTTTTTTCTTTTTTTTTTTGTGTTACAGAATACTCTGTCCAGCTCAGAGTTGGAAAATAGCTTTCTGGCAGATACTACAAGTGGATTACCTTTTTATCTACACCATGAAGAGAGAAAGGAATGAGTCCTTTTAAGGATGTTGAAGAAAATCCAAGCTTCTCACTATGAGAGCTGAGATGAGATTTTACCAGTCATGCTAAAAATAACAGTAAGATTTTTTTCTTTTCAAATTAGGAGTACTGATTAACCTTTAATAACATCTGGAACATTTTTGTGATTTTCATCAAGTAAAGGAAATGAAACCAATCAATATCCAATTTAATCCTTTAAAAATATATAAAAATCTGCTAAGCACAGAAGATTTATTTATGTACACCCCTGAGAGAAAGTTTGGGGTTTTGTTCAGTATTCAAGGCACATCCTTTGCAGCTATGCGTGCCCGTTTGTGTCTCCATGCCAAGATGAGGAAATGCTAATGCTTGTTCCTGCTGCCAATCACGTCAGGAGAGATAAAAAAAACCAGATGGATACTAAGTGAGAGTGGCAGATACAGAGAAAATGTTTGCCCGATGCCTGGCAAGAAAGAAGCTAGCCAGTCAAACAGACTGAGGAGAGGAGAACATTGAAAAGGAGATGAAATAAGAGAAAGGCAAGCAAATGAGAAGAAATATTAAATTCAAACAGGAAGGTCCCACTCATGCTGTAAAAAAAAATGTTTGGTTTGCTGTGAATATGCTGTGTAGGCTAGCTGTCACTAAAGGTGTTTGAAAGGTCTCAAGTATTCATTCATGGGTGTAAATAAGATTGACAGCAATTGGAATATGCTCAGATATTAGGCGTGAAGATATACTGCAAATGAGACACACTTCTTCCTGGACAAGCTGCTAACCTCATTTTCCCTTTCCATAATTATCGCATCTTATGAGTCCCAGCAGAAAGCTACCTTTATTACACGGTTTCTAGTTCTGATATTGATTTTTCATAATTTAAACATACATTATACTGCAGTAACAATGATTTGCTGCCATGGATCATGGATTATTATTTTATATTTAATTCTATATTTTCAAACTGTTATTTTTTTACTAAGCATTAAATCCAGATGTTTGCTTCCACTTTTTAGGCCCGAGCAGCAAAGCGCTGCGAAGGCCTATTGTTTTTGTACTGTTTATTATTCTTCTTCTTCTTCTTATTATTCTGCCCCCCAAAAGAGGGGCCTCTTTGGGGGACTTATCATATTCAAAAACTCACCAAACTTGGCGGAAGCATAGAGACTGGTGAAAAATTTTGAATTTTAAGGTCGTTGCAAAAATCGCACAAAAAATGACTCAACAGCGCCACCTAGCAATTTTCAAAAGACCCTTTTCTATTCACTTACTTTGTCGTAGAGACTTGAAATTTGGTACAGTTGTAGAGCTCCCCAAGACGCTCAGAATTTACAATTATAGTCATAGTGCAAGTATCACAGGAAGTCGGCCATTTTGGATCGAAGGTCACATTTTGACCCGATTTTTGCCGTTTACAGCCTTCGTATTTGATCGAACTCCTCCTAGGGATTTCGATTGATCGGCTTCAAACTCGGTCAGTCTGATCATAAGGCATGGCCGATTAAAAGTTATCAAAACGGTGACTTTTTGAGTATGCTGAAGGGGGGTTAGCAGGGGTCAAAGTTCACCGACTCGCCACGAAACTCTAAACAGTTATAACTCCTACACTAAAAGTCTCAGAGGAACCAAACTTTCAGTGATTGAGCATAATGGGTTGACCTAAAATACCCTGGGGTCAAATGATGACATCACTAAGGCCACGCCCCCTGAGAACAGGAAGTGTCATATTTTACTGGGAACGGTCCCTATATTACACCTTTGACCTAATCAACATGAAACTGTGTTAACAGACAGGAAACATGTTGCTGTATTGAAGATTCCAGCCCCGACCGGCTTTGATGGAGCAGGTGGGCGTGGCGGCGTGGCGAAGTGACCTCTAACGCCGCTGTCATACGTTTGGCTCTGAATTTCACAATTTTGGGGCAAGGTGCTCCAAACTCACTAGGATGGATCTTTATCCACCCCAAGACGGGAATCCATAATAAAATTTGGTGGGCGTGGCCTAATTTCTCTATAGCGCCCCCTAGAAAATTTTAAATGATCAGCCCCAAGCTATGGTTTAACCTAGAATTATGAAACTTGGCACACATTTGTATCTTGTCAGGACGTACAAAAAAGTCTCTTGGAGCCATGGTCTCAACCCAACAGGAAGTCGGCCATTTTGGAATAAAGTTCCAAAATTGACCCCATTTTTGATGTTTACAGCCTTCAGATTTGATCGAACTTCTCCTACAGTTTTTCAGATACAGACTTCAAAATCGCTCAGCACACACGTGAGGCATCAAAGGTGAAAAGTTATCAAAGGAATTGTCGTACTTCAAAGTATGTGGGCGTGGCTATGTGTCAAACTTTGACTATTCGCCATGAAACATAAAACTCTTATAACTCCTACAGTAAAACTCTCAGAGGAACCAAACTTTCAGTGATTGATCATCATGGGTTGACCTAAAAGACCCTGTGGTCAAATGATGACATCACTCAGGCCACGCCCCCTGAGAACAGGAAGTGTCATGTTTTACTGGGAACGGTCGCTATCTTACACCTTTGACCTAATCAACTTGAAAGTTTTTCCAGAAACAGAAGACATGCTGGTGTATTTTGGATTCCAGCCCCGACCGGCTTAGATGGAGCAGGTGGGCGTGGCGGCGTGCCGAAGTGACCTCTAACGCCGCTGTCATTCGTTTGGCTCTGAATTCCACAGTTTTGGGCAAAGCTGTTCCAAACTCACTAGGATGGATCCTTATCCACTGAAAGAAATCCATAATAAAATTTGGTGGGCGTGGCCTAATGTATTTATGGCGCTGCTAGAAAATTTTAAATGATCAGCCCCAAGACATGCTTTAACCTAGAATTACCAAACTTGGTACATATGTGTATCTTTTCAGGACGAACAAAAAAGTCTCTGGGAGCCATATTCTAAATTCAACGGATTTTCTGTAATTTTAGATTCTTTAGAAAAAAAATATGTTATTCCCATTAAGTCCTCTTGGTGTCACTGTTACTCCACACATGAATAAGGCGAGAATTACACAGTATGAGAGAGGTGCTGTAATGGCGATATTAACCACTTGGTGTCACTATCACGCCATACATGACTATGTGTACATTTTTACCACTGCAATTCCCAAAGATGCATCTGTGTATTTTGTAGTTCCACAGTTACGTTGTTTTCGATACTTCTGCTGGCTCGTTGGGATAAAAATAGCCTCCACGGATAACATTAACGATCAAGCCTTCCTTAATCCCGTCCTGCATGTGCGTTTTTATTATGTAAGTATACATTTCCATCTCCTATATTTGCTTATATCACTTATTAGCACTAGAGAACTGAATATGACGGTTGACAGTCAAGCTAACGCAGCTAAGCTATCGAAGTGCAATCAAGCATGCATGATTTAACGGAGAGCAGCGCCTGCAGCTGCGGCTGCTTATTAATTTTCCTGAAGTAAAAAAGAAAAGAAGAATTTCTGATATTTTTATTTTTGAATCATCTTTATAATTAAGAAAATTGTGGAAACATTGTTTCAAAACATCTTGTACGTAGCGCATGCCAAAGCTTAAATCTGATTTCTCAGTTCGGTTTTCGCACGCCCCCACCCCTCCTCCCCCTCCGCCGCCCACATATACGTAGCAATGTCTGGCTCGTTGGGATAAAAATAGCCTCCACGGATAACATTCACGATCAATCAAGCCGTCATGATATGTGTGCAGTTCGATCTTTATAACGCGCGCACGCACGCAATCCCCGTTCCCCCCCCGAAGAAGTGAATATGACGGTTGACAGTCAAGCTAACGTAGCTAAGCTGTCGGACCTAACGAATAGGAGACAGATGTCATGGGTATTAGCGGTGAGATGTCCTGTTGTTGCATTCCAACTTATCAACGTGTTTGCTGCAGAGATGTGGATTCTGGTGAGTCTGATATGCTAAACAATTTCTTGCTCATTTAATGGAAGCCACATTATTTTGTTTGAACCGTACATGGGCTGCACACTCAAAGCTGTGGAGTTTAGTACTTTCAAAATATCCTTACAGTTAAAAGTTTGCCTGGCAAACCTATTAAACGATATTACCTCAAAGGTGTTGACAGGAAGTGAATTTTATTTATTAGACAATAAAATAAACTGGTCCAAAAAGGTGAAAACAGCCACGAATGAACGTGTCCGTAGTTGCTAAGAATTATAATGGAAACTTAACGGCACTATAATTATTAATATTGAGATAAGTGTCACAAATATGAGCAGGAGGAGCTGAGCTATGATATTAAACGCAGGGTCAGAACGCAGAACCTGGAGGCGGGGCGTGGGGTGTGGGGCTTTAAAGTAATTCTTAGAGTTTTCCACACAGCAGTGGACCACATAAATTACTCACGTTTTTATTTTTTGGACAATCTCCTCTTCAGTTCAACCTTATCAGTGGATACACATTGTTGATGTTACCATTATAAAATAGCTTACAATTAAGAATTGGCAAAGCTCAATGTGATTTTCACAGTAGACGGAGCTCAGAGGAACCAAACTTTCAGTGATTAATCGTCATGTGGTCAAATGATGACATCACTAAGGTTAAACTGTCACACTTAAAGTAAATATTTGTTGTATTTAACATATTTCAGGTAAGAAGTGAACATGTAATGAAATTGATCCTGTCCTCCAATTTTATGTAATTGAACATTACAGCTAACAAATGTGATGATAATGTGAGGTAATACATTTTATGAATTTTTTTTTATATAGAGTATATTTTTAAATACAAAATTAGTTAAAGGGGTCAAATGTAATAAAGATGAATGTGCTTCATCTATACTCTAGTAGAACAATTTCACCTTGATTTTGAGTTAATGGGCCACACGATTTGGAAGCTATTGTAGAAATCATATTATTTAATATTAAAATTATTTATCCAACCATCTTCTTACAGCAGGGGTGTCAAACTCCAGTCCTCAAGGGCCGCTGTCCTGCAACTTTTAGATGACATCTGTCAATGCTGGCTGAACAGTGTGGGCGTGGCCAAATTGCAAATGTCAGACCCTCGCCATATTCATACGATTGTCTTTAAATCACACATGGATGATCCGATTGGAACCAAACTTGAAATGTAAGACCTGTGGTAACCTTTAAAGAGCTCAAATGTTTTGAAATGTAATTTGACTCCACTGCGCCCCCTAGGTTAATCCATCAGCTATATCTCCGCCGTAAATGGACCGATCTGCGTCAGATTTTTTGTGAGTCGTCGGGGAGCGCTGCCGAACGCATTCACGTGTGTCGTCTGGCGGGCGATCGGGCGGGGAAGGTTCGCGACGGCTCCCGCTGCGGCGAGCGGGCGCCGGCTCTGGAAACGGCGCGAGAGCTTCCGCGGCGGCTGGAACTCCGCGGTGGCCGGTGAGCCGGAGCAGCGCTTGCTGCGAGGGCCGCACGAGGCTGCTTGCAGCTTTAATTCTATTTGTTTTGTCAGAAACCATAAAAAACTAAAGCACCAATGAAGATAACCATCAGTTGCTGAACATTTGTATTTGACTACAAAGCGATATTGAGGTCAGTGAGGTCAGTATACAATCAAGATGACACTAAAACATACATCTGTGATTAAACAATGCAGATCAAATAAAAGGAGCATTGTCTCCACTCCTACATAGGCATGAGAGCAGAGATGAGATGTTGATTATCGACTCAAATGTTTCCCTCTGATGGTCTCTACTTAATTACAAATGAATATGGCATCATGTTTTATGCTCCCATCTGACAAACCGATGGCTTCGTGTACTTTACTGGATTCCAATTGTTTCGTCTGATACAGTTCTGGTATGTCAAACTGGGTCCTTACTTGACCTTTTACAGATGAAAAGGTAAGAACTAATCAAAGTCAGTAGAGGGAACTGTGGGTGGACACTGCACGTTAAAGAAGAACAGCTTGTCCTCTGTGATAGTCGACTGAATAAAAAAACCGGCATATCAATTTGACACTAGTATAATACCTGCATTTATTACTCTGAAGGCCTGAATAATGATCCAAAATTGGACTAAAGCCTTGAGGGAACTCAAGCAGATAATTATTACCCTTCACGCATGATGCGTAACACCTCCTCTCAAGTACAGTCAAAAAGAAAAGCGTCTTTCCTGAGAGGCTGGTAATAATGTGGATGCTATTGTCCTTCCATTGTATTACTAAGAAACACACAGCAGGCCAATCTTTCATTTTAGACAGTAAACAGTTGTTAGTGCATTGCTTACAGAAAAGAAAGGGGCTTGATAATCACAACCATAAAAGTATACAGTCAGTATTCAGTGTGATGATGACCTAATCAATGTCTAATCCAACCATGGCATGCCCTGAAGCATGAAAAGAGTAGCTGACTGGTTTGTTCTCGTGGACATCCACGAACATTGTCTGCCACAGTAGAGACTCACTTCAACCTGCCGAGCTGAGCTGAAGGCTTGCAGGAGTTGTTAATGCGTCACACTATTTTTAATTAACCACCTCTGCTGAATGCCCTGCCAACTCTGCACACACACGGCCAAGACCATCACATTAACACAAAGCACCACGGGGCTGCACGACAATTATGGGGCAAAAGATTTATATTAAGGTGAGAAATATGATGACATATATAATGAATTTTCTGTACAAGGGTGAATATTTGTTGAGTGAAAATCTGGCTGGGTAGAGTAATACTGTATTTTAATTCTTTGTTGGCACTTCTAATGGAAAAAAAGGAGCTATTTGAGTTCAATCCACAGCTTATTTCGAGCCTCATACTGAAATAATGACAAAACAAATACCTTGTCATGTTTCACCAACATAAATTCCACTGAGTGCAAGAGTTAAATACTGTCAACATCAAAGCCTAATGTCTAGGTTGCAGCTAAAGTATGTTTGTTATGACAACCAGTTCTTAAAGGATGTGCTTTTTACTCAGACTGATTTTTTTTTCCACCAAAGCACTTGTGACATTTCTTACAGTCTGATACTCCCTATATTGTATTCAGCTTTTTGCAGTTAAGCCACAAAAATCTTTTTATTTGTTTAAGTATACCTGCAATCAGACAATTTAATATCAACTAATCCATACACACACACACACAGTTCAAATTTGATCTTCAACTGACAACAGCTTATTCTCAGGTTCCTTCAAAGTGTCCTTGTAGAACAGCAAGCTGTCTGGGATCAACGAACAGCCACAGCGACAAAAATGCTTCGAATTTACATTCTGAACTACTGTGAGATTTTGTACAACTAAAGCACAGGTGTCAAACTCCAGTCCTCGACGGCAGCTGACCTGCAGTTTTTAGATGGTCTAAAAAACACTGGAATGAAATGGCTTAATTACCTCCTCCTTGTGTAGATCAGTTCTCCAGAGCTTTGCTAATGACCTAATTATTCTATTCAGGTGGTGCAGCAGTCAAAGTGTTGCAGGACACCGGCCCTTGAGGACTGGAGTTTGAGAGCCCTGACTAAAGGAATGGCTACATTGTTTTTCTTCAAACCAATTATTATGCACCAGGAGTATGAAAGGCACTTGCAGCCTATAGTGACCCAGGGCAAGATTTACCTCAGCGCATGTATTTTACTATCAGCCTAAAGCTCCACTAGTGGTTCCAACAACTGGCATATTAGAGTTACAAAGGCCAAAAAACTGAGGATGAAATGGAAGAGGATAAAGAAATTCTTCGTGATTAAGTTTGTGAGATTTACAATCGAGTAAAATTGTTTAATCAAGTTACACATGTTGTCAATGCCTGTTTCTCTGGTTTTTCTCTCCGTTTCTTCCTTTCAGTGACTTCTGTGGTCTACAGCTGCAGTTAATTATTTTAGTAATCAAATATTCTGGCTGTTAACTGAATAATCGGACAAAAAAAATGTCAGTATCTGCAGGAACTAAAGTTCCTGCAGATACTGCCCGCACATCCTTTAAGAACTGGTTGTCATAACAAACATACTTTAGCTGCAACCTAGACATTAGGCTTTGATGTTGACTGCCCGCAAATCCTGCAAATCCTACTAAATCTAACTAACTACTATAAATACTTTCAAATTTGAAATATTAGCTAAATATTTTGATTCATGGATTTTTTGTAAAGGAATCCCTTAAGCTCTACTGAGGTCGTCCATTTTCCCTCCTAATTTAAAGGTGGTGAAAAATAAATGCAAGTCTTAAGGTAATTTATGCTCATATTGTTAAGTTTACAAAGACTGGATCTGAATCAATGTTTGCCATTGTGGCAGTGAAGCAATTAGAGAAGCATTTAGCACAAAATATGAAAATTACACCCCACATTTTCTTTTGTGAAATATTTTGACAGTGTGTGCCTGGGAGCAGGTGCTCAGCACCACAGGAGCAAGTCCAAGAAAGCGGCACCCTGACAAGTTTTCTTTACTCTGTTGTGTTTAAGCCTGTGTTTTGTCACCAACAGAATTATCCTCAAAGCTCCTACGTTATCCCTGAGATGGTGGTGGAGAGTGCAGTGTCCCTTTCAGCCATCTGTTAGAGTAACAGTGTCAGAGCTGGGTACTCAAACAAACAGAACAAATTGGGGTGCTGTGGTGGCGCAGGGGCAAAGCACGACCCACATATTGAGGCCTTACTCCTCGTGGCAGAGGTTGCAGGTTCGATTCTGGGCCTGCCGATATTTGCCGCATGTCTTTCCCCTCTCTCATTACCCTATTTCCTGTCGAACTACTTTCAAATAAAGGCCACTAGAGCCCACAAAATCTTAAAAAACAAAACAAATTGATTGATAAAAAACTAATTGATTTTGTAGGGACAGCTCCGGAGTTCACAGAAAGGACTCTAAAAATAGGGATATTTCTGTTTTTATGGTTTCGTTGTGGTGGAGTTGTTAGCACCAGGACCATGCATCTAGGTAATCTTGGGTTTAAATCCAGATGGGCCTTTTTGTGTCCAAATTAGATGTTCTCCCAGGGCCTGTGTGAGCACCATCACGAGCATACACAATTTCCTCAACCTGAAAACAGATTATCCAAAGACATTAAGAAACATGCATGGCCTCTCTAGCTGCCATGTCAAAACCGGGGGCAAAAACATCTCATTATTAACCTCTGTGTACCTTTTTCTCAAATGTAAAATAAATCAAATTTGAAGTTTATCTTTGTTAAATATTAATGCACAAAAATATAATTTCTATATTGTACTTTATTGTGCCATACACCTTGACAAACAGCAGTTATTTGCAAATTGGACCAAATAACAGAGTTGTTGTGCTCAATGTCTTTTTAGGAACTCTGAAGTTCTGCTCTTTCTACTTTCTTCTTACTTCCGTGCCTGAAAGCCCAAATGTGGATCTGATATCCCTACGTAACCTGGCACCCATTCACAAGCTTTGGATTATGACAGAGGATGTCTGGTATGCACCATTCGGCTCTGCAAGACTTAGAAACTTAATGACATCAGTGGTGAAGAATATCCTCTACTGTACAAGCAGCCTTTCACTTTCAAGTATTTTCTGTTATGACATGCAACTGGATGGGTTTTAATCCCTTCCCAGGACTAACAGTCGCATGTTGTGGAAACTCTGCAGTAGGTATATTAAATATATTGTGTGCTGCTATGGGAGAGCAGAACCATCTCACCAACGATGCCTGTGAAGGACCCTTCAGGCCCAGATGGATAAGCCTCTTAGGAATGCTCTCTAAAAGGCAATAAGTGAGCAGAACTAGGTGATAAATGTTTTCCTAGCTTGCACTCACTCTCAGGGGATATTTTCTCAATGAATTAATATTGAAGAGAGGGACTCAAGTCTGAGCATGTTTATACCCATAAAAATTGGCAAATTATGAGCATGGTGACAAGCCACTCCATCAGCAGGAATGTTAATAATGTACAATATGCTGCTGTGAAGGTTGAAATAAATGATTATTTCACAAAGGCAGCGCATGAAATAAAGTCTCCTGATGTGCCCTGTCAGACAGATATTAGCTCTGATTATTAGAAAGAGAAATAGCCTTAAAAAAACATCTGTAATATGCAGGTATGCATTGGCAAATGTTAACCCATTTCCCTCTTCTCTCCTCCGTTCTGTCTCACACAGAAACACAAATTTCTGTCTGGCTGAAACCTTTGATCTCCTAATTGCTTATTCAGAAAAGGAGTTATTTGAAGCAGAAACTGGGTTGACGGAGCTCAGCTTTGAAAAATAACTGACATATACACCTGCCAATGTAAAAAAAAAAAACTTAATAGGTGGAATGACAATGTCTTGCAGGGTTCTTTGAAGTCATTTAAATCAAAATTAGCTCAAATATTCATCAAAATATTTTTTTTTGCTAATTTGCAAAACGTTGAATACATGGGAAGATTCTGCTCTGAAGTTCAGTCCGCCTGAGAGAGATACTGTGGCTGGCAAAATAATTAACTTTCTCTTGGACATATTTTTTACATTTCATCACATGATGTGAAAAAAGAAACTTTGTCCTTATAAGATTAAATGGAAATTCCGATTTTTAGCCAGCATGGAAAACATTATACCAGAAAAAAATAAAAATTAAAAATAAAATTAACATTTCACTTCACCCTGAAACCACAATCCCCACACCGACACATAGTGGTGGCAGCATCATGCTATTGGAATGCATTCCATGCTTGGTTTACTAAATGGATTTTCTCGACAAAAAAGAAATAAAGATAAAAGAAATGTATTTGATTTTTGTTTTAAAAGATAAAACATCAAATTGAAAGATAATGACAGAACTTATCATTTGGTTTTCATTTTTAAAGTGAAATAAAAAATAAAAAAAAAAAACTAAATATAAGGTGGCTTTTCACAAGTTTCTTTTACACACAGACATACATGAACAAAAACATTTTTTTTTAATTTGGAAAGGGCCAATGGCCAGGCCAGTTTTTTGATAGCTTTGCTTAGTTTTTTGGTTATTTTAATGTGATAAGAAAATCAAGCCTAATTTAAATTTCTGCGCATCTTTTTTCAGCAATAAAATGGAAATTGTCTTGTGTCAATTTAGTACCTTGTATTTTAAACTAAATATCAAATCCCTTATGCTTCTGTTTCTGACAAATTACTCTCTGAAAAGAATTAACAAACCTGGATGCTTTTCTTGAACGGGAAGCCAGTCACAGTTGATGGGAAGATGGATGAATGGGAGTAGGGCCAACAAGATAAAAAACAGTCAGAGGTTGAGAAGGGCTTTGGACAGTGAAGATTCACTTTCCAACAAGACTGCACACATGCAGCCAGATGTACAATTAGATGTATTAGATCAAAGATTCATGTTTTAGGAATGCTTCAAGTCCACACCTAAATGAAAATCAGAGGCAAGACTTCAAAATTTATATTTCTACAAGCTCTCCATTTGAGCTGACTGAAGTTGAACAATTTGGCAAAGAAGAGACATATATGTCTTTCTGTAGATAGAGGCACGCCCCCAAAGATTGCAAAAAACCCAATAAAATAAGTTAAACTTTATGGTTACCATGGGGAATGAAAACTGAGGCAACATACATGAGAGGAAAATAATTACTTTGTGACCTTATCTGTGAGAGACAGAGTTTGCTGAGGGTTTTGTTTGTGTAACTTTCTCTGTTTGGATGGATTACAATCGGTCTCATTGTCTGAGCTCCATAAAGCCATCTCAATATGGTTAGTGAGAAGTAATGTATTGTTCTGATTTTACACAAGTAACTTCTTTTGAGCTGTTAGACAAAAGTGAACTTTGGACGCCTTGCCAATCAAAGCAGTTTCTCAAAAAAAGAATCTAAGAGAAGGGTGTGCAGAAACGTGTACCACAACGCAGTGTTATGGTGCAAAATAGTAAAAGACTATAAAAAATAGCAAACAGCTTTAATTCAAATGAACCCACAGGCAGATCGGAATCTCTAAAATGTGCGTTCTTTTGGTGCCTGGCGTCTTCTCACAAACACTTGGTGGAAATCGTGTTTGAACATGAAGCACCGGGTTGTGTTCTCTCTCATAACTTTTTAAATCAGCCTCTCTGCACAAGACAAGAGCCGCTCGGCGTGACTTCTGCGAATGTAAACATTGCTTCGGATCCGACAAAACAGCGTGTCTTCCCAGACGCGCAAACACGTTTGGAAGGATTTGACTGATGCTTCGGTTCGAGCACACCTTGGATATTTTAGCCGAGACGTTGTGAACTAATATTATAGTTTGGAAGCCTCACGGAACAACCTGCTGACTATGTTCAGGTGCAAAACATGCAAAAGGTCGAACATTGTAATTTCACCAGAACACCGCTGCATTAAAGTGTTCCTTACCTGCCATCGAAATCTGCACTTGCTCCAAAACAGCAACAGTAAAACAAAACCAACTTTATCCACAATTGCATGATTTCCATAGTTACGCGCCCAGTGTGATCTCGGTCTAACGTAATCCAAAAGGACCGGGTGGGAAAAAGTGACCAAAGCAAACAGACTATTTAAAACAGAGTGGGTTGTGCGCTGGAGCCTGAATGTTGTCGGGTGGGAAGAGTTTGCCTGCGTTCGTTAAACTGTTCATCTGCGATATCCAGCAGCAGGAACGGGGAAGACAATCTAGCTTAATGCCTGGAAGCAGAGTGAGTCTTGTTGAGTGTGCATGAGCGGGACGCACTCTGCCGGGAGAAGAGCGCACAGCCTTCTTCCCTCCTCCCTTCCTTTCCCTTCTCTTCTCTTCTCTCTCTCTCTCTCTCTCTCTCTTCTCACAAGTTCAGGTAGCGGGCTCTCCAAACTCACAACAAGCTCAGCAGGCTGACCCCTAACTACCTTCATGTGTTAATCCAGCACCTTGAAGAAAAATCCGCGGAAGCACGCAACCTGTGCAGCACGTGGGGCTCCACACAGTTTTTTTTTTTAGAAGTGCTTTAATTAATTGCATAGCATGCAGAGGCACGCACTTGCACGCGGCCACCCAGGTAGATAGCACTCACGAGAGAAAAGCAGACGCAGTGAAAATTATATATGCATGTGGGAGAAAAAGTAACAAATGGACGCTCTCGTGCAGCGTCCATTTGTTACCATAGGACTGGTTAGCAGAGACACTCAGGATGTAAACGAGACCAAGGTACAAAGCTTTCTGTCTGTCAGAAAAATAACCAAGGAAGGAATTTCAAACATTTAGTTTTGGTTTTTTTACATTAACATGTTCAACATATTTGTTGAACATGTACTTGATTACTGCACGTAATCAAGTACAAGTAGGCTACATCAATACAGTCTATAGATAAAAGCTTTTTGAGGCTCTAATTTTTACTCATTCCTGTTTTAACAAGAAGATAGGGCATGCTTTTCATGACATGGACGACATTTCAAAATTTAAGCCAAAATTGGAAAATAACTTAACTTTTGGTTATTCTTATTTATTTTTTTACATTCTTTCAATGCAGAAAATACATCTGTTACAATAATCTGTGAACTAATTCACAACACATACTAACGAGAATCTTGAGAGAAATAAAGTTGATTGTTTTGCAGAGAAAGCTGTAACAATTTTTACTATCTATTTCCCAGGGACAATATTGGGATTGTTGTACAATGTTGCTGTACCTGCACATTGGAAGATATGCTACCTTGGGTAATCGGCACTCCAGGATCACCTTCCTGCATCTTTAACATTAGTATACATTATTTGATCGCCAGTTAAAGCAGACTGTCAAATATTTTGGAGAAGTGAAACATTTATGCCTCATAAGTGGTGCAACTCTCAAATGCCATGTTTATCACCATGGCTTTGATTTCAGTGCCGAGGCTTTGCATATATCTCATTTAGACAAAAGTTATTTGAGGGTCTATGCAAAGCCTTGATTTAGACCATTCTTTATGTTTATTTTTTAATGACAGTGTAATGCAACATTGTTCATTTCTTCTGATTTAAATACATCACATTGAGAAGTTACTTTATGTAACTATCTGCACTCTCTGCACTCCTCTGATGTTTTTAGTGGGATAATATACTTCTCTAAAATGTGCCAACAGCAGAAGAAAGTTGTTACCAAAGCTCAAAATTATTTAAATCAGTATTTATTTAAAACAAGGGAAGGAAATGAATATATTATTCTTTCTCTTCTCCTCTATGTTATTTGTGTTCAAGTAAGCTTTACTAAAAAATCCAAATTAAACCAAGCAAAAAAAAAAAAAAAAAAAAATGTTAAAGGTGAACACTTTTTTGATGTGCCATTTACCTAATAAATTGATTAAAAGATAAAACATTTATACAATGAATTCACTTCAGTTTGTACAGAAAGTAAGCACTGACAATTTGACAGGGATGTCAACACAGCTGTTGTGCCTTGTGCGCTGAACCTGCAGCGATTCCACGTTTGAATTCTGTTTAGCCTCATTGAGACTTGTTCTGATTCAGTTTTCCAGCAGCTGATAAATTTGAGTTGCTTTGCACAAACTTGCAGCCCTCCTGCAATTACAAAAATTGGTTGAAAAATATTTGGCTGGCACCAGTGGTGCATTGCGTGCATGGCTTTTGAGCCTAAGCAATTAGTAAATTTAAGCCAACCCATCAGAGCGCCACATTGTTTCTAAAGCATGAAGAACAAAATCACAGAAACCATCTCTTTTTCAGCTTTGACAGCAATCTGCTTGTAACAAACAACCTTAAAACAACCCGGTGTGGAGATAAATCGCGTACCATTCTGGAGAAGAGGACAAATTGGGAAGATGTTTTGATAGGATTAGCATACTGTTGGTTGATCAAAGTCCTTACTGGCTTTTTGTCATAGTTCATGTTGTTACTGCATGTCACTTACTCTGGTGATGAATCTTAGTCTGTGTGGTGGCGCTGAAGTTTGACATGGAAGGTTTTGGAGAAAAGTTGATTATGTGTAATTAGATGATCAATCACAAAGTGAAAGCATGTCATACTATGATTTATTACATTAAAAACTGAGAAACTGGTTATGCAGATTGGCCAAATCATGCCTCATTACCAACAGCCCCGAGGATAAATGTGGAGGTTCTGAATGTGCGAATTTTAAAGAGCAGGTTTGCCCAAAACAACCTGAATAAAAACATATAAACGCACTTACATTGAATTAAAAAAAATAAACGGTATTAAAGAAACCATAACAAAGAAAAAAAAAAATTAAGGATTCGGAAATTGTTGAAAATCAAATAAATATTATAAACCTAGAAAAATTCAGAAAAATTGTCTATTGTCACAAGAGTTGTATCGTTTTTATTTTATTTTTTTATTTTTATTGATTTGATTTGGTCTATTTTAAGAGTCAACAAAAAACTGATTAGGGATATTGGGAGTCTGACCTCTGCTTGTTCTTAAGGGTCAAGTTGGATTCACTTTTATAAGAATATTACATTTGTAATGATCATACTCACTCCTTCACACTGTCATGATTTATTGTTTTTTAAAATTATTATTTTTGTAAAAATATTTTACTTCTGCTGTTTTTGTGTGGTTTTAGTCACAACCCAGAACCAGCCTTTAATCTCAAGTTGTTATGAAAATAATAATTAAAAAAAAAATAGAATTATTACTTGGAAATGTCATATTTTTTCATAGTTAAATCATTTTTTTTAAAATTAAAATATTTTGTCTGTATCCCTTTATTTACTGTGACATCTCTGTTACTCTTACAAATTCCCAATTGTTTAACTAGTTGCCTTATTGCTTTTGTCACTTAAATAAATTTAAAATACCTACCCAGTCCTAGTCTTCTATAAACCTACATAAAATAAACTATTTGATGTAACAGGGAACTCTGAGTAGGTGGAGAGCTTGAAATGTTAAACTCTTATGCTGCACAGAAATAAGGGATGACATTTTAAAGGAGATCATATATGAGACTAAGTAACCAACTAAGGCTCTAGTAAGCCATTTAAAATGAGAAGGCCACATCTGTGACTTATCACAGGAGGGCTGTAGTTACTTTAGTTTCAAGATTAAGCCTAAAAGAGTTGCACCATATTTACGTCTTCAGCTCTGTGTTGTCCCTCTAAAACACAGAAGTGGTGTATTTTGGAAGGGGACATACTATTCATATTCACAAAAAGTGCTGTTTTTTTCTTTTTTCTTTTCTGGTTAAGGAATGTGGCAGTTGACAATTTGAACAGGATTGCTCCTTAAAAATGTATAACGTCATAGCAGAATACTGCCTATTTTAATCCACAACTGGGGAATTCCACCTCTACAGGAGGTGGAATTTCTTTTGGATAAGCTATCCAAAAGACCAAGAGGTCTGAGAGAAAGAAATACAAAAGCAGAAAACAACAAACTAGAAAGGGGAATAGTTATACACATTTGCAAGGCTAAATGCATTTGTAAACACCCAAAGTGCACCAATATATACAGTAAATGCTAGCATGCATCATACAAAGGATGATGATGCATACAACTGAATGAATGTATGGCTCTGTTCAAGGAGAGGTGGATAAAAGAAAAGAAAAAAGTAAGTGGATGCATATTGAAGGGGATATAACAAGCTTAGCTGTAAATTGCACATGGGGGATTTTGAACTATTCCTCTATACTGTGGTCTTCTGGGAGAGGTGCTGATTGTAAAGTCTGACAGCTGCAGAGGGGAAGGACTACATATACTGCTCCTTTGCACAGTTAGGGTGTAAAGGAGGGTTTGCTCACTGGAAGAGCTTTTCAGAGGCTTTACCATATTATGCATGGTACAGGAGTCCTGCTGATACCAGTTTTAGCCTTTTTGTTTTTCTCTTCCAGAAATATGATTGGAAGTTACATATCATTGAAGCACAAGTTGAACAATTACTGAAAATGATTCTTTCTATCCTTCTGCTCACAATAGCAACTGTTAATGATTTATAGTAGCAGAGGCAACTCGAAGGTAATCTCTCATTGCTTGAATAAAGGCAGACATATCTCCACGTATGTTGTAGTCCAACCACCCCAACAGCTTTTTACAGCTCTGTGCTTTCTCTGGAAACTAGTACTTAAATTAGCTCCAACATACTTTTATTTAAAAGAGCACACACTCAGAAAAGTTGCTAGTGATATTTGGAAGTGCTTATGCGCAGTGTGTTCAATTAGCCTGCTTATCACCAATTTTGGTCAATTGAACTGAAAAAGCGGCCAATCCGAGGTTACCAGACAATTCCTGGTGCATTTCCATTTGCAAAGACCGGGGCAAGAAAACTCTAGAGATAAAAAATATAATCTAAAATTTACTTGGAAAAAACAACATATGAACAGTAATTCACAGATTTAAGTAAATTTGTGATTATTAAAAAAAGTTACAAATTTAACATGAAAGAGCAGACGTAAGAGTAAACGTAACTATTTGGAGCAGAAAGCTGCTTTTTACCTCTAAAGGTGCTTCTCTACTACTACTTGATTAAAACCCACAGAAGTGAAGGTGAGGTAGTGCTGAGGGTATTCCCTAGTTGATCTTTACCTGCAGATGAGTCTCATAGCTCTGAGCTTCGCCTGCAGTTAACCAGAAGGATCTGACTGCTTATGCAGATCGTCTGCAAGTGCAGACGTATGATTTGCTTAATTAACTAAGTAAGTGTTAAATTACTGATGCTTCTGTGTACATGGACAGCTTGATCACGCAGTGTCAGTAAAAACACAATCATAGCACCGCGAATTGGTGGCTGTGGACAGAGTATCTGTAACAAACTCTCGGTTCAAATAAAAACACCTTCCATCCTTTCAGGTTCCAACTTTATTTTTTTTTATAATGAGAATCTGACTTTCATAAATGCAGTTTAATAGTTTCAACCTTTCATAAAACCAATATTGCTTGAAAACAGACATTTAAAAGAAATGCTTCTGCCATGCAAGACCCAGCATCAATTTCAACGATTCTGGAGACGCTCAGCTGTGCAGCAGAGCTCTCAGTCCTAATTATGCATCGACTTGTCCAGCTGGCTCTGCAGTCCTCTGCGGCGGCCTTCCCATCAACATGTTGTTCTTTGGCGAACAGCTTTCAGGCTCCATAGTCATCACCTGAACCGAGTACCCATGAGTCTCTGCAGCCCAAGCCCGGTCCAAGTCCACCAAGCCCATGCAGTGTTTTCCTGCATTAGTACAAATAAAAACGATAAAATGCTTTTGTTTGTCACCAAATCAAGAGTCTAGATAATATACACCTTTTGCTTGAAATCCAGCAGAAATTCAGGGTTTGCAAGATGACCAAACAAGTCCTAAACTGGGTGATGGTTAAAAACAAATATGCTTATTTACTGTTTCTTTTTTTTTAGTGTGTGGAGAGGGGAGTGCCGTAATTTAACTATTACTGATTTTATAAGCTTCCTGACTTACAAACAAAATGTAATTCTAAACATATTACCATAAGTATTACCATAATTATGGTAATAATTAATAACCATTATAATAACCATTATTATTAATTATGGTAATAATTATTACCACAATCAGCAATAATTATGTTAATACTTATTAATAAGAGAACTATTACCATAATAATTAGAAAATTGTTATGGAAGGTGAATTTCAATTTAGAAAGGCAGAATATTTGCAATACAGAAAAACACAAAACCAATTAGCATGTTAATCAAGTAAATAAGCATTTGAGAAATGATGACATATGTGAGCTGGAAATGTGCAACTTAAATGATCATTTGTGAAGGACCAGAGGCTGCATTTTTAAGCTTTGTGAGCGAACTGGTCTTCTGTGTTAAAGCTGAGTAAAGAAGGCACTTGATCAATATTTTATAGTCAACGGAAGCCTTCGTTGGCCCCCAAAGTTGTTATCTGTATGTTTTAACCAAACATACAGATGTTTCTACCTCTGAACTGCAATGTAGATATGAGGTTCTTCTAGTCACACTCAGCATTTCTCTGATGTGATTACTGTAGACTGCTAATCACATCAGATAAGTTGGGATCAGGACTAGCTCTTAACATTAATTCATTAATTGACAATTTGCAATGTTTGTGCCTTATCAACAAACACCAAATGAGCTAGGCTGTGGAGGATCAGATGCCAATTTAACTCAACTCCTAAACTATGCAATGTGAGTAATTATTTACACATATCTAGTTCAGGTTTTTATTTTATGCATTTAGTCTCCTCACAAAAAAAAAAAAAAAAAAAAAAAAAAAAAAAATTCCCACCTAAATTAGACACTGTTCATTGTCATGCTGCTTCGATGGGAAAAGCATGACTAGCAGATTTAGGAAAGATAAGAAGAAAATGTTCTGTAATCTGACAGAAGAGAGCAGTGGCAGGTGGTGTCAGATACATATAAAAAGGCTTCAGATTCAAGAACCCTGGGGAGCTTTTCTGATTTAATGAAGCTTTGATAAAGTGGAAAGCTATCAACTTGAAAAAGGGTGCTTAACATAATGAAAACAGTTCTCAGTAAAGATCCAGCACATGAGTGGAGGTTTCACACTTCCATCTGAATGGGACTCTGATCCAGCAGCTGCTCATTTCAGTCACTGTTTTTTTTTCTTTTTTTTTTTGCTGTGTCAAATGTTTTTAACACATTTCACAAGATTAAACCTTCATAGTGAGATTATCTCAATATGTGAATAAAGACATATATACAGTGTAAAGCAGAATAAAATAGAATGGACTTATTCTATTCTATTCACAACAATTATCAGTTGTGCATTGATAATTGAATCAATGTACAACTACAAGAAATTTAACACATGGCTCTCAGCAATAGATTTCTCACAGAATGAAAAAATGTTGTTAAGCATAAGGCATTTTCTCTAATTAATCAAAATGAATTTTGAGTTGAAATCAATTGAACAGTATTTTAAACTGAAATGAACTGAAGCCAGTTCAATTGAGATTTCACTTAGTCAGTTCTGGCTCTATTGAGCTCATTTAGAAATACGTTGTTTCAGGGCTACTAATGCAAATAAGGTGCTGCTGGCCACGCCCTCTCAACTCTGTGTTTACATTAGAACCTCAGACAAGTGGAAATGGCTACAAGCAGATGCACAGTGACCATGCATCTTTGACCCCAAAACAGATTTTCAAGGACTTAAAATTGATATGATCTTTTGTAAAACCCCATAGAAACCTTCTATATAGAGCTTCTAAGAATTAATCCCAGATAAGAAAACAGAGAGAGAAAAATATCTGTTGGAACAAACCAGACAAAATACTTGACACTTGAAAAAGTTAAAGAAAGAAGTGCAAAAATAATTCACAGTTCACCATAATAAATAGTCATATTAACTAAAAAGGCAGTAGGAATCCTTAAACTTTAATACCACAAATGTTTGCATTATGGAGACAAGATGGGATAAAAGAGCAGATGATGAACCGTACCAATGAGGCGCCTCTCGGGTGGTAACTGGACCGCAGTCTGATCTGCAAAGCGGCAAAGGATCATGTGTTCCTGAAGAAGACAGATGGAATAAAAAATTTTTAATCTGGAAATACTGTTTACATTGTTTGACCAACTTCTGAAACAATATTGCTCAAAGCTGCAACAGTAGGCACAACAAAGCCATGCATTTCAGACATTTAAAGAATTCAGAGACACCAACATGGATAAATGGATTAGTTTTGCTTGTCTACTACGCCTAGTTTAGTCTACACCTGCTTGAATTTGTGCACAGCCATGATGCAGATCTCAGCATGTTACGCCTGTGAGGCAGGAAACATCTTCAGCATATCGCATGGTTAGGCACAATAAGCTGGGAATCTAGTCTGTTTTAGCTGTTTTACCACACATGTTTGCATTTACTGCATTTAAGTATCTGTCAAGATTTTACACTATGCCCATAAAACTACAATAATTTCCTGTTTTAATGGAAGCAAAACATGATTGCAGAGAGAAAGTAGTAATTCTTTTTTCAAGAATGTATCCAATGAATGTGTCCTAGCAATCATCTTATTAGACTTGCCTAGCAACTGTGGAGTCAAAACAAACTCCACCAGACAAGACTGGAGACATGGCGCGGTTTTGTAAATCAGTATAAACAGTGGCAAAAAATGACATTACAATCTCACTGGCATACTTAGCTCAGTGATGAGGGAACGATCTTGGAAATGAGATGTCTTATCTCGATGCATCGTAAATCTGTCAGCTCATAAAAGCTTAGCATTCCTTGACGTGGTTATTTTTGCACACACAAAATCAAAGTCAGCACACTCAAACCTGAGGCTCCAACATTAGCAACCAGACCAGCTAACAAGCCTCCATTAGTGCTTGTTGCCATGTACAAACCCCAGCAGCAGTCGCTCTGTCTGCCTTTCCATATTACATGTCATTAGATATTGTGACATGGATCCCGCTTGCAGCTGTTTGTTTGCTCGTACTCATTTCCAGGTGACATGTTTCTAATTTATACGTTTGTTAAAAATAGTTGCCAGATAGGAAATAATACAACTGCCACCTCTAGGAGTGAAATATGTGCATCCCTGTCAGCTTTCCAAACAGACCACATGAACCCAGGTAATTTATTTCCAAACAAAGGACACGCTTCCCCGTTCTAAGCTTCTCCCTGTGTATGGTTCATGTAACAAGTGATTCAGCAGAGCAGTAAGTCATCTCTAAGCTGCCTTTGCTTTAATTGATCCCATTTTTCACAGTGCAGAGTAAGTGCTGAATGCAAGGCCTTAAAGCAGAGCTGGCCCTTTACGTTTGAGCCGAGCACCAACACCTCACACCATTAACCCTTTATTTCATAAGCATCTGTCAGCATCTTGTCGTTTGCTTTAACTACTTTCAGTTCACAAGGACAACGGTGGTTCTGCTATGAAACAAGACAAGTGGGTGTCTGGGAGCAGAAACTTAGGGAACATTGCTTTCTGCACTCAGCAAAAGAAATAAAGTGTTGCAACGTATTTGCACTGTTACGGGGCTCCTGCATCAAAAGTTGTGAGTTTGTTTTGTATTGTTATTTTGTTTAATCTTGTTTTTCTCTCACTGATAAAAACATAAAATAATAATCTACAATCTCAGAAAATTAGTATCTTACAACAGTATTCATACGCTTTAAGCTTTTTCAGGTTTCTTAACATTATAACCACGAAGTAACTTTTTTATGAAGACTTTATGTGACAGACCAACACAAAGCAGTGCACAATTGTAAAGTTGAGAAAAAATTCTAATACATGGATTTAATTTTCTTTTATGAAAAAAAATCTGAAATGTGTGCCACGTGTTTATATTTTTGCACCCTTTCCATTGAAATGCCTACAAAAAATCTGTTGTGCTTGAAGTTGAATCGCTACTCTAATCTCTACATGTCTGTCACAAACTTTAATCAGGACAACTGATGGTTTTCTTTAAAACTTTTCTTTACTTCCAGTAACTCATCCATTAGGGTAATAGAGCGCATGACTAGTTGTTGTCTTACCAGCAGATAATCCTACCTGAGTCGTGAAGCTCTGCAGCTCCTCCAGGTTACCATGCTTTTCTTTTCACATGCAGAGCTTCACGGCTGTTTATTTCAGGGCTTTAATGCAAACCCTCCAACAAGCCTCTCCACAATTCACCCTTGAAATATTCATGACGCTATTTGTTCACAACTGTTCTCTGGCAAAATCTCTTAGACCTTCACGTAACAGCTACGTTTATACCAAAACGAACATACAGACAAGTTGAGTCTTTGAGTCTACTGATGGCAACACTTTGTTACATTTGTGGGTAACAGAATAAATAGGATTGAATATAAATGCAGATTTTATTTGTACAAAACAAAAATAATGAAAACCCTGCACTTTTTTTTTTTCTTCCATGCAAGAATCATAAACCAAAGTGTGTGTGTTTGCAACTTGACACAATGTGGAAAGATTGAAGGGGGGGTGAAAACTTTTGCATGGCACTGTGTACTATTCTCTACGCCAGTCAGACCATGTAAGGGTCCTGTTCTGCACCAAGGAAGAGAAGCTGGTTCAGTGTTTTGACACATCAACCTGAGGTTGCCATGGTTAGACCCGCAGCTACTTTACACAGATTTCCCCCTCGGGGGCTCTGACAGGTCCCATAGATCACTTTGGGACAGCCTCTCCCTGAAGAGCAGCAGTGTGCCTGTGCTGAGAGATAAAGGCTTGAGTGGCTGAAGGGTGTGAACTCCTCCCTTGTAAAAGCCTGCATAAGATTTGTTCACCAAGACAAGAGATCAGTGTAAAGATAGTATTAGCTCTGTTAACGTCTGATTAAAAGAAAAAAATAAATACAACTTTGGCTTGCCAGAAATATATTAATCATTCAGGAGAAGCATATTTTAAAAAATTACGTTTAAGTTGAATGTGACAATAGGACACTTAATACTGTGTTGCTTTCATAGCAAAACAATGTCCATAATTACTGGTAACACAAATATATTCAACTTTATAAATAAAGGATTAATATATTATGTGTGAAACTCAAACCAAATATTTCCTAATTTGTTTTAATTTCAGTCTTATCTGACTTGGACATACTGACTTACTGTCTATATCTAAAGAATAAGAATATCTTTAGCTTTCAATGGGTCAGTGATTTGCTGTTCAGGTATGTAGAACTAAAATTTGAGCATTTTCTACTACCAAATGTTTTTCTTTTCCACTTTGGTTAATACAAGACATCGACAAAAAAGTATGGAACTACGATAAGAAAACAAAACATAGGAAGTGAAATAATGAAGACATTTGGAAGATAAACCCGCAGCTACTGAAGGCTCCCATCTAGGTGAACATTTCAGAAATTTGTAAAAACTGTGCTTTATTTGATACAAAGTAAAATGGAATTGTTGGAGATGTATTCACAGTGTAAAGCATACCTTGGATGTGAGAGTCTCTTGAAACCTTTTGCTGTTAAAACAGAAGACAAACCATGTTAAAGTTCACAAGAGAAAATCATGTTTTTACTATGCAAATAGAGAACACTCTCAGGGTACACTGCCCTGCATGTTTAGATGCTTTCCTGCTTCAACACACCTGATTCCAATTGATGGCTTAATAGAGTTTTATTGAACTGCAATCATCTGAATCAGGTGTGTTAAAGCAGGGAAGCATCTAAAACATTCAGGGTATAGTGCTGTGGGAACCACAGTTGGGCACTGCTGATTTAGAGATATTATTCCAACATGATGCTTAAAGCAAATTTCTTAGTCATTCCAGACTGTCTGAAAAATCAGTGACAATGAATTTCAAACTTGTGAAAAATGGACTCAATGGAAAGAAAATAAACAATTTGATTAAGATATAAAACATCACAATCTGTACTTGTAAAGCTCCATGCACAAATAAGAGAAAGCTGAATATTGCATTATGATATTTCTGAAAGGCCGTGCATTTCATGTTTAGCTGCTCGGGCCACATGAGGGCGTGTGCCTGTGTGTGTGATTTTTTAATGGACAAAGCTCTCACAAATAAACCATGAATTTTAGAGGAAAGATAAACACAAACAGAGCTCATGATTTCATAGAACAATAACTTTCTCCCTGGGAAAGAAGTCAGTTCATTTGTGAAGGATAAATTCAGTTTATCCATCACAAAGTTTGGTTAATGTTTGAGGTTAATTAAAATTCAACAAGCCCTGTGTCAGGGGTTAAGAGCCAGCCCGGTCACATGGAGGAACATTTGGAAGCATTAATAAATGAGTTTCACAGCTCATAAAAACCTGCGAATGTAGACACCTGCAGAATGCACACATGACTACCTGGAATATGACCCCTAGCAAAAAAGAAAAAAAAACAAAAAACACTAAAAGTGTCATGATTGACTGAGTCAGGTGTGCAGATCCTTGCCACATATTGCCTGCAGACACATCTTAGTATTGGTCCCAAAAACATCTTGCTGTCATTCCAGCAAGAAGTTATGAAGGATGAAGAGCTGAGTTGGCAAAAGAAAATTGTGATATTTGCACTAGGCAGTTGAATGCTGTTTCAGCTGTTTAAATGTTTGTAATGGGGCTTCTTGTTAATAAATATCAAATTTGAATAAAAATGCTAAAATAAAACACAAAGTGTTTCCCAGTTTCCTAGACTTTGTCGTTAGTGTTCATTGTTATGGATGCTTGGATTATTTATTCACACTAGGTGTATAAGATGGCTTGCTCCGTAGAAAGGACTACCCAGACACATGGATGTGACACCTACAGAAATTTTATAGCAGCTAATCTAACAATATTACATATTTGGAGTAATAAGGACTAATTTACTCTTAAACAGCCAAGAATATTAAAACACAATTGACAATGGAGCAGATCACTTTTCCATCCTCCATTGTCCATTGAAGCTTCCACTACTGGGAGATAATAAGATTAATTCAGCATTGATGACAAAAATGTTTTTTCAAAACTTCAAGTATGCACACATACTTGGTTTTCTCTGTTATTAATTTAAACACTTCAAATCAAACAAGGAAAGATGTCACTCTGAATCTCATGGTCCTTCATTGATCTGGAGGACATTTTCGATATAAAACACTGCTGGTTGCACTTAAATGCAGCCAGGAGTCTAACACTAAGCTGCCTTAAAAGGAAAAGCAAACAATAAAAGGTTGATGCATCTGGAGTCTTAAATGGTCTCGAGTAAAAATGCAGAAAGACTAAGATGAAAGTACTTTTAAAATGTGGTACTCGAGATGACTCTTGAGGTAAACACCTGTCTGAGGTACCATACCACCAGCTATCTTTATATTCCAATGCTCTTGCAATGGTATTTTCTTTAAAAAAATGAAAAGAAAAAATCCAGGCTGCCTAGCTTAGATGAAGATCAAATTAGTAGGAAATCGACAGAAGCGATGGCCTAATTGAAGCATAATTTTCTACCTACGTAATAGTAACACATGGCTGATGTATGAGAGACTTACAGGAGCTACACTAGAATTGCCTGCTGTTCCACACATCTAAGCTTAGTGCTACTACCTGGAGTCAGGCAGAGAGGATTCATTGTAAAATTATTACTCTGCAAGTGATGGATTGTAGTTTAAAGATGAATGTAACCTATCGGTTAAAACATTTTTGCAAGTTCAACAAAATCTTCCAGTTTTCAGTTCATCTTTCTGTTCTAAAAATGCAAAATTGACATAGAAGTCAGTAAAACATCACACACAGCACCATTCCTTCCAACCTGATGCTTGGAGCATCATTTGCTGCACCAGCTTCTCTACCATAAAATGCTAACGTTACATCAGCACTCCCACACAACAGCTTTGTTTCCCAGCAATCAGTCGCATGGAGTTGTTTTAGCAGCTGTCTGCCTTGTTATGACTGTAAGTTCTAACAGCATTAAGCAACAAATCAACTTCAATTATGCTCAGTGCATCCTCCTGTTTATCACTGTCTGATGATGCGCTGCGCTTTTCTTTCACTTCTAACTGAGCAGCAGCATCAGAGCAGCCAGATCGAGGGGCATTTTTCTGTTCAACTGAATATTGCATGTCACAAGTCAAGAGTGATTTCAAGCAGATTTCCATTCCAGTCTATTTATATTACCCCTGACCGCCTCTGCAGTGAGAGCCCCTCTTTGGAGCTGACAAGAAGACTGAAAATGTGAGGGACGGACCCTGCAGAGGAGGTGATGTGACACCGCTGCCTCAGACTGTCAGTGGTGCTGATAAGAAACGGGAGCTGAACAAAAACGTGGCGACAAGACAGATTATCTCTATGTGAGAGCAGAAATGGAGTCAGAATGAATTTGGGAATAATAGACAGCAGGGGTTGAACAAGGAAACTAAAAAAAAAAAAAAAAAGTCAAGGGAGGAGGGAGAATGGAGGCAGCATCAATCTGACATGAAGCTAACAAGGTCACAAACAACATTTTAAGGCAAAATAGCTTAGGGAGGTGGCTCAGGAGGGAGGAGTAGAGGAAAGGCACAAACCTCTTAGGGAAGGTGAACTTGACTGCATTCTGGATGAAGCCGTAGCAACAAGGACTGATGATGAAGGCGGCTCCTGCCTGGATGCAGTGCTCCAATACCATGTCTGTCGCAATCCCACATGCATGGAGGGCAACCTTCATTAGAGCAGACAAAGACAAAGACAAATGCATTGCTGCTGAAATATGATATACAGATAAATAAATAAAACCCAAACTGTGTAATACAACTAATAAAGTCTCATTTTTCTTATTGAAAGCATTTTTTTAAAGAATATAAATTGAGAACACTTATTATTGATTCCTACTGATGACTTCATAATGGCTGCTGCATGTAAAACCCCAAACTTGCAGACATTGGGAGCTCCAGCAAACAACATCATCGATGCTTTCAGAGCAGAAGCACGAATGCATCAAGATTCCCATTGAGTGGGTAAACTGTGCGTGGTGATAAACACCTGCCCCTGCATTAGTAATGCTCTGCTTATATCAGGAACAGCTGAAGGGGACTAATAGACCCAGGAATGTTTCATGTCTCTGTCTTCCAGCTATTTTTCCCAGATGAGCACATCTGCAAAAAAGACCCATATTGTTAAAATATGTTTTTTCAATTTGCTAAAAAGAGTTTAAATTAATGAACACTTATGAGAATATCCACAAAGGTTCTCTGTGCAAGTGAGGTCGCTAAGTCTATGTTCTACTAATGTTTTCCAACAAGTTATCATGTCTGCGAATCTGAATGGAAAACATCTTGACAGCAGAGCCACACAACAGACGTTCAGAGCTGATCAGGGTGGGATTAGAACAGCTGGCCGGAGCTCCTCCTCCACATGGGGAAGGGGAGATACAGACAGCCTGAGCAACATTGCTAACGCCACTCGCAGTCACTGGTATGTCTAGACAGGAAGAGATTTGGTAATGCTCTCTAAATCTTTATGAAAGTTGGAGCTCATGCACAACTGTTTTCACATAACCTTTGTGGAAGAATGAGCCTTAAGCTGCAAAAATTTATATTTCACAAAATATTTAAAAAACAAAGAAACAATATGGCACATACAAACAAGTACAAACACGCTAAGAGGGGAAAACAAAAGAAAACTGAAAAAAAATAACAAAACACAGATGAACAAAAACTGTATCTTGCAAAGCAAGGCATTCTGCTCAGAATAAACTCAGATAATACATTTTACAACATTCTTTAAACGCATAATTAAATAGAAAATAAAAAGCTAAAGCAGAGCTTGAAATCCTACATTGCAGCTTTTGAAAGCTAAATTACTTTTTATGTTGTGCCTTTGCTATTTGAGTTGTGAAATCGTGAAGTGCAAGGAAAAGGTTACAAGTCTTTCATTTATATTTATTCTTTTTACAAATAAGAATTTGAAAAGTGTGGCATGATACCTTATTCTTTTCCCCTGGGTCAATACATCTAAGGACAACACTTCATTGTGATTACAGCTCCAATGGATATTTCCAGCTATGGAAACTTCAGTCTCAGAAACTCAAGTCATCAGTGGGAAAGCATGCTGGTAGTATAGATCAACGATTGAAACTATTCATCTGAGTTACCACATTGTTTAGAAATGGCTGTTTGTCATGGTAACAATACAAACACTAATTATGAGCTTTCTGTAACAACTCTGTTTCTATTTAATCCTATTAATACCGATAAGGCACTTTTAAAGATAGAAATGGATGCATTCTCCAGATAAACAGCAGGTCTGATACATTAAACAAGACGTTCATGGACCTCAGGTTATTAAAGATTCATAACGACGACACAGATGTCTCTTCAACTGAGCTCTGTATTAAAATGACAAATGTGAAACAAAAATAAACTTCACTTATATTTGGTATCTTATTCTGTTACTATTTAAACTATCGTAACTGTAACAAATTCATTTCTACTGTAAGCAACTCTGGTTGTTTACAATTAACATACCATAATTCCCTTTAGAATTAGACACAAGTGAATTCTATCTATTAAAGTTATTTCAGTTCATTCGCAATGGATTTTATTGAGACATAGCAGTCCAAATGCATGCCACACTTTTAAAACGTTTTTTTGTAAAATATGTTGAAATCAATGTACTTTCTTTCCTTTTATTTCACATTTATACAGTACTTTGGGTTGGTTTATCACCTAAACCATATAAGTCTCAAATACATTAAAGTCATTAAAGTTTAACAAGATAAAATAAATATGAACAAAAGTTCTACAAGTATTTATACTTAACACAGAAGATAGAAAGTTGTGTTCTGACTTAAAAGAAAAACATTCTCTAAATACAGACTCAGATTTATACATTTTTCTTACCAGTGAAAGGCACTGCTAAAGAAAACCCAAACAGGCGCAAGAAGATCAGCTCTTAAAACCTGCTTAATGTGACAACAAACACATCTAAAGCAAACTAAAAAGCCCATCAAACATCTGTTTTATGTAGATAATTAATGTAGATTAGTCATACAGGGCTAAATTCTAATGCAATGTTTTGACCTTTGCTTTTATCGACACAAAACCACATTAGTCAAACAGAAGTGCATGAGCAACATGTTTTGATAACTATTTATTCATTTAAAGCAAAAAACATTTATGTCTGATCATCTTTAAGGGGTGTTTTGTCCCTTTAAATTAGCAATAATGAAGCCTTTCTGCAGTCCATGTCTATGTTTTACTAACTGAATATGCACAATGATTATGTTTAATTTAAAATCATTTATTGCAGCTATTTTCATATACATAAACAAGTATGCTTAAGTGCCATCTCTGCAGAGTCTGGAGGTAGAAAACATTAATTAGAACAGCCTAAGCATGAGGGCACTTGTAAAGCTAATTCTTCATTAATCAATTTTTTCCCAAGTAAAAAAAGCTGTCAGTGTGTCACTGTGTTCACTAAATTGATACATCATAGAAAGAATAAGGTTACAATAGTCTATTTTGTTCAAATAATCCCTCCTCTCTCTGCATCCATCCATGCATAAAAACAGTAAATTCCTGCAATCATCTCATATTTCATCACAACAACCTTCTGTCAAATTGCATTTAAAACTTTTTAGGTTTGGAAGCTTTTCTTTTTTTTTTTTTACTGTGTTCTAATACCATCAGTCTTGTCATCATAAACCAATAAAGCTGCAAATCATTTGACAAAGCACATATTTTTTTTTCCCACGAACATAAATCTACTGGCAGAATCAATTGTAAACAACAAGAAAATCTGAGCTCACTCAATAATAGCGTAAGCTAAAATAAAATCCAAATTACCTTCAAGCTCCACAACCTTTCTGCTCCTTAATACTCAAAATTAGAGAAATAGAGAAAAGCATCTCAATGGATCTTGTACACACACAAGCACATGTTTGTATTTCTACCCTTTTTAGAACTTTGCTCTGGCTTCCATTCATTTCAGTAACTGCATTAATGCATGACCTAGACATTTTCACTAATAATTACTAGTCCTTTCCTAACCCTATCCAGAATTTTATTCACATTTTACTTCTAAACCCAACCCTAAACAAAAGAGTCCACATACATTTTAATTTGCCTTAAAAGCAAACTATACTAACTGCAAACAACCAATCAGAGCCAGGAGGTTGGTCTTAGTGCTGTCAATCACCATCCATTTGGCGTTGCTCCCCACTTTTCTTCCAATTTTAATTAGAAGTTGAAGTTGGTCAGTTCTGAACCTATTTTTAGTATTTTCTGAAATCTCCTCAGGTTTTTTTTTTCCTGCTTGATGTATGTTAATGATTTGACTTTTCTTAAACTGACATTTTGCCTCGATGTCCTGTTACTTTGCTGCTGTAACACCTGAATTTCCTAACTGTGGGACAATAAAGGATATTCCTATTCTATTTTCTTCTAAATATACGTAAACCTTTAACATTAAAAGAAAGTAAAACGTATATATAATTTAATTCTGTCCCATTCTTTCAATTAGCATGTAGAAATTATCCTAACTAAACTAAAATAAGAAATATTTAATCTGATTTAATGTCTGACGGTGATAAAAGGATACATCTGCTGTAACTATTTGTGCAGCAGATGTAAATATCTGGCTTCCACTGTTTGTGTTTATGTGTGCCCAAAAGGTTTCTTCACCCTGCTACAACTTTAACACTTGAGCTGTGAAATGTAAGCCTGGAGGAGCAGATGCTAAAATAAGGTTTTTGGATAATTAACATTCCGAACTGAACGTGACTAAAAATGGCGCCATGCATAATGCATAAAGGAGTTAAACCTACTGTGATGAGTGGCTCCTTCAAGGTACTGTTCACGTGCATAAGAACATTGAAGTCTGTAGCTAAAACAAAAGCAACTGATTAAAGCCTCTTTCACTCATACATGAATATAGTATCCCCATATCTATCAATCAATAAGTTTATTCACTCGATTTAACAAATTTCATCATTAATGCAGAAACACATTCTCTCATAAGACTTACTCTACATGGGTGGAAAGGGAGCAAGAAGAAGAAAAATCTTGTAGAAACCTGACACTTTCTCAATAATTACAAAAACATTTTTCATGCATTAAATTAACAAAATAAGTGGCGAACAATGTATCATTCTCCTCGTTGTTTACTCAAAAGTGTGTCAAACTGAAATCGTAATTAACAAATTGCATCATCAACATTTGAAAACAAAAAATAAGGTCATTTTAAGTACACCATGTGTCATGTTAGCATGTAACTTGTTGCATCGCAATGCAAAATGAATTATTGTTTCGGTGGAATTTTAATGCAGGGAAATATTTTACCATCATGGCAAAGAGACACATCTTTTCTTGCAACTACATTAACATTATTAACCAAGTATAGCAGGCCTGTTATGAGTCAGTAGTTACAATGGTGTTCAAGAATGCACTCCCTCCCTGAACCACCGTTGGTATTTCTTCAAATCCTGAAGATTTTAGTTTGAAACCCCCAAGGCAATCAAACAGCACAAACACGCCCCAGGACAAAGTCAAATTCAACTCTGCCAATTTATTCCAACAATTTGACAAATATGCCAGCTAATGTCAGCTTTACCTGGGGGCTGTGTATGTTTACATCGCTTTTCTGGCTTTAAGTGGTAAATTATTTCTTTCTTATAATTGCTTTAAAATTAGTTTCAATTCTGTTTTATTGTTTTCTAGATGTATCTGAAGTGATTATCAGTTTGTCTAGAGAATGTGAAGGGCATCACATGGAGTAAAAAACAGAACTGTTGCAAAACTTGTATTTTTAAAAAGATTTTTTTACATGTGTCACTCACCCCAATCTGAAATGCTCCAGTAAAGTAATCCAAATTGGCCTGAAGGAAACCAATGTTTTTCAGGCCAAGCTCAGAGCTGCGACGTTGGGCTCTAACCAAAGATTCCTCTTTGTTCTCTATAAGGATGATCTGCAATGAAAACAGGAAAATATCAAACTGCACTATTTTTAAAAACAGTTGGAATCAGCAGTAACGCTATCAGAGGATTAGGATGTTTCAAATAAAGAAAGGAAAAAAAATCCATAATGTGTTGTGATAAAGAATTTCCTTAAAAAGCTACTTTTAAAACAGTAGCTCTGTTTTAAAAGAGACTGTAAAACTACTTTGATAGGTAGTTTTACAGTCTGTTAATCTAAAATAATTATTTTACCTCATCTGAAAATGTTCTGCAGACAACACGCATTTTATGATTTTTATTAAGGGGCTCCTACTAATCTTTGTCAGTAAAGCACTACCTATAACAATTATAAGGAGAGGTGGCTAAACTAGCCAAAAACTGTATTCAAGTAGGAGTAAAACGACTTCAACATACTTTTACCCAAGTAAAACTAAGAAATAACCATCTAAGAAATTACTTGAGAGTTAAAGTATTTTCTAACAGACAAACTTCTATTGGGATAAAATGTCTACAAGAAAGATCACTAGTATCACAATGAGGAACGAAAAAATTCTGGATAGAATCCCTTTTAAACCAGGAAACCTAGAAAATGGAGAAAGAAACATCTTATTGCTGTATTCTCTGAACACACACATATATATTAAGATACTTTACCTGGCAATCTGGAAGTGTGTGAGCCAGAACAATCCCCACATGACCCTGAGAAAAAGTAAAAGAACAAAATAGGGCAAACAGAAATGTACAGCATAAGCACAAAGCACATAGAAAGGCCCCATAAACAAAACATGAACTCTCCTGGTTTTTATAAAAATCCTTTAAAGGGTCCTGCTCAGAGTGTCTGCTTTCAGCTTGTGTGAATGACGTGACCCAACAACAACATCCACCTGACTGGAAATGACAAGTACAAGTAATTGCGAGGGATTGTTCCATTTCAAATGGTCACTAATGAAGCAGCATGCAATGTGGCTATTGTCAGATGGAGCGTCGTGTGTTCACGGTTTAATAGACTGATGGATGAGCATCAGTACCGTTCCACTGCAGAAATCCACTATTGTGTCTCCCGGCCTGGCTAGCTCTGTCACCATCGCAGCCAAGTTATTTAGTTGTTGCATTTTCCTGACGGCTCGGACGTCAGACATTTTTCCTGAAAAGAAACGGAAACAAAACACACACAAGCTCTTATCGCATTTGGCCAAAAATGACAAAGCAGATGATTTTTTTAAACACTCAATTCAAATGAATGGTTAGTGGAGGAATAAGATCTATGAAGAGAAGAAAGCCTTTTGCATATAAGGCTTTGGAAAAGCATTTAGACTTCAGGAAATTTGTTCAGATTTTGTCATATTGCAACCACAGACTAAATGTTCACAAAATAAAACCAGTAAACAGCACTGTCAATTTGATTTAATGTGAACTTGTACATTTTATTTTGTAGCTTGTTCAAAAATCAAGAAAGATGCTAGTTACAAAAATCCAACTGTGAATTTTGTAATGTTTTATTTCCATGTTGTCAGCCTTTCCTTTCCTTCTGAAAGCTGCTCAAGTCATGATTTACAGCAAACAAGTTTTGTAGAATAGTAACAGCACAACAATGAAAAGGCCTCCTTTGACCTAGCAGCATGATTCATGTGATCCCAGCAAACTGACTGCTACAGCTATTTCTGTGTTCATAGCAAAGCTTTTTATTGCAGTGTAAACCAATATTTGGTCAATTAGCCCAGAGCACACTGCAACCTTCTGGCACACAACACTGGCATTTAGCCTCTGCCATGTTGTTTCTGATTTATGAATCCAAATTGACGAGGGTTTCATTTACCCCCTTCAGAGTCATAAACATGAAAAAAATCAAAACCAGAGACACATTGTCTTACTGCCCTTTTGACTGCTTTGTTTGAGACAACAGGTGACCAGATAAATATGATCAGTCACTCCCAGTCTAATTCAGTCAAGAGTTAGAGCAAACCATTCCCATGTGTTAGAGTGCAACCAAAATGCAACAAAGAATCTGTAGCCAGGTTTCACAACTACTGTCCACAGATGTCCTACGTCCACTTTTACTAAGCATTATATATACTTTCACTACAAAGAAATATCAGCAAAATACTTGTATTTGCAATGTTGGTGGAGACTAATCCAAAAGAACTGGCAGCTCATTGCAACAAAAGAAGAACCTATAAAGCCTTATGAGATGAACACAAATGAACACAACACTTGCAAGAAGAACTAAAAATTTATTTAAAAAAAAAAATAGTAAATTGAAATGAAACTAAATTTGTTTCAAGACATTTCTAAAACTAAGAACAGTTGTGGTAATACAAAAGACATTTTATTGAATACTTAAGAGCTAAAATACAAATAGGTATATTTATATAAAATAAAAAGATACATTTGCTGTGGGTATTTAAGAAGCTAAAGCAAAAAATTTTTTGTAACCAGAAAATAAAAGTTAAATTCACAGTTCACTAACAGTGACTTTAATACATTTGGGAGACTTACAAATTTTATGAAGTATGTTCCTCGATAATACAAACACAATTTAAACTACCTAGCTATTAATAGAAAAAAAAAAAAAAAAAACATTAAAAGCAAAAAAAGAAAACTTAAGATTTCTCATCTTCATGACTCAGGCTAAAATGGACGGACGAGTTAGAAAATCCGCAACCCGTTGCACCTCTTCATGTTTCACATTTACATTCCTGGTCTCTCAAATTCAGGAGAATTTTTTTTGTCTTTCTGACTTAAAGTGGAGGAGGCAGCATACTTAACCATGTTTTTGTTTCCAGATTCAGTCTGGGCTCTTGGGCTGGATAGTGGGAATTAGTGCTGGGAGCACTTGCCTGGGATAGCTTTTTAAATAAAACATGCCAGCGCTTGAGTGTGCTGGAGGACAAAACCGACCTCTCCAACCCAGGCATACAACATATGCAGGTCTAAGAAAGACTACTCATGTTTTCTATAACTCTTAACGTCCAGTGATCGACGTTTAATTCATCTATGCATTTACAACAATAAATGTGTACATCATTAACTTGATTTAGTGAGGATGATTAAATAAAACAGTAATTTCTTCATAATATCAAAACTACTGCAAAATTTTGTGTTTGAAACAGAAAATACCTTATTACACTTCTACTGTGTATTTATATACTTACTGCCATTTTACAAACGTTTTTCTTTAAAGGAAAGCCAAAAATTATTCATACTTTGAGCAGAATTGGATAATTATTCTCGGCCAACCAAGAAGCTTGTTTCAGATGGGAATTGAGAGAAGCGTCTCTCGCAAAATAAAGAAGTTTCAATTTCAGGGAAAATGACTTCCATTCTTATTTATAAATTAAAGAATCGCAAGTCAAAATTGCTGATTGCAATATGCATATCGTAAAAAACTGCCTGGACTACAATAAGTCGTATTGTACATAAGCATTCAGCTTGTCTATGCAACACTACATGTAATTCAGGTATTAAAGCAGTTGAGGTTTTAAGAAACTAAACCCAAGTTGTTTCAAAGACGAAACAGCAGAGATTTGTCTGAAACAACTTTAATTACTAATTTCTATCTTAAGAGTAAATGCGTTTCACTGCTTCACAAACCACACTTTATCAGCAGTTGGTCTGCCATGAACTCAATGAAGATTGAGCCCATTTTAATTATTAGCTTAATTATTAGTTTATTTATCACGTCATAATTATCGGAATATTACCAATATGCCCATATTTTCCATGCTTTCCTATTTCTAATATTGTACAGGCCTACATTAAACCCAAATCTGTATGGGATATGAATCATTGTGAGCTTAAATTTATGTAAAGGTACCTGAGAAACAGCTTTGTTATCAGCTCTGTGAATAATTTAGTAACAAAGCACAACAGGAGAGTCTATTCAGAGCCGACATCAAATCTGAAGTCACATCTTTAACCTCAGTAGTTTTAGAAATCGGTTCCCCTCTAGTTAAAACTAATTAGATTTTACTGGGCAATGGGTATTATTCTAAAAACATCTAAAGAAACAAACTAAATGGTGTGACTAAAAATACCCTAAAAAATCAAGAAATCCTCAGTTTCAATAGGAACATCTAATGAGGTGGTGATTAAATGTCTTTAAATGTGTCTACGCCTGTTAATTATACTTACTGTTTGAAACTCTTAAGGTACCATTTTAGCATACATGCGTTAGACAGTTCCAACTAGGGATGCACAAATGAAAATCAATATTCAATATTATTATTGCTATTATGATGGAAAACCAATGTTTACCAATATTCTTTATGCAATGCCCAACCTTTTTGACACCATGAAAACAATTACCACACTGCTGACATTCCGTCATTGCTTCAGTTAACATCCCACAATTCTGCACTGAACTACCATCCCATGTCCAGATATAGCACTAATCATCTCGCCCTCCTGAAACTCGAACGGCAACAGGATGGACATAAATATTGGTCATTTATAATATAACAGACCGCTATTACTTACTGATATGTTAAAAATGACTACAATTGGATGACACAGATGTTAATACCAATATATTGTGCATTTATGATGATCTATAAAATAAAAAAAACTATTCTTAATATGTGTAAATGAAAACCAATTTACATAAAAAAAATTCTTGAAACCACAGAAAAGATGAGCAGGAAGCCAAAGTCAGCTTCAGCCGTTACACATTGAGTAGTTATTGAGTTGCATAAATGAAGGATCACAGCAGTGACCATCCTCCAAACTATCGTCATAGCTACTGCTGCAATGCCTGCAGTTACACATGTTTTATCACAGCAGGCTTAAATGTCTCCTGAAGCTCAGTGAGAAGAAAACATGCTGTGGCAGCATCACTGGGGTAGATTGCAGATCTATTAGTCTTTATCTGCTCTGCTATAGGGTGTCCAGTACTTCTGCACCTGGAAGGTAGCCACCATATCATCTTTTCCTCCCTAAATGCTGCTTGTGGTCTTATCAAACAAGTTCATTGAACTGATTAAAATATGAAGACAAAGCTGTGGCAAAAGGGGATCCTGCTCTGATTCCTCACAGGGTGATGGAAACCCCGGAGGTGGGTTTACTTCTCCCATCACAGAAGGAACGTTTCTTTTAATAAAAGACACTTTTAGAAATTTCTTTCTGTCATTTATAATTTCTTTTTTGAAAAGAAAGCAAGAATACTTTTTAATTAGAATCGGAAATCAGATATCGTGTGAAAGAAATTTGAGATTTTACTGTTAAATTCTGAAATTGGGACTCTTCCTCTCAAAATTGGTTTGTGGTTGTAATGACAAAAAGAAAAGGATTAAAGGATATAAACATCTTTGCATGGCACTGTTAGTAGGTTTGAAGACATTAAAGCTGACTGACATTGCTCCCACACAGGAAAAGAGCAGCAATTATCTTACGTGTATCAGTAGTTCCAGTTTTATCTCCTCTTTTTGTGTTAAAGACCTAAACATATACCGTTCCAATATTTGAAGAATAACGTTTCATATATTTCCTTAAAACACACCTGCAGAGCATTAAGACTGTGTAATAACTAGCAGGTGCAATTCTATGGGTCAGATTATCTATTTTGTTGCCAATGAGAATATGAATCCCAAAGAGAAAAGTGACTTAAAATGTGCTTATTGCAGAAATACTCCAAAACACCAAATCTATTGCAACAAATATAATGACACAGACAGCCATGTTTACAGAGGGTAAGATAAGAAAAAGCAGCTTAAAATCCAAAGAAACTATCTATGGGGTCTTTTTTGCTACAAAAGGAAATAATGCAAATAATATAAAGAAACATTCATTACATGCTGATTCATTCTTGGATGAGGTGATTGCGCAGTTGGAGGAGAAAAAGACATTTAAGCACAAAGTTTGCATTTATTAACCGTGATATTTAGGTCTAACTTTACTTTCCAGAAGACATGCTTATGTTTATGCTGTTCTGCACAGACATATTTTTAAGAGACAGAAAACAGATTGTGTTACGAGTTTTATTTGCTCAGACTGTCCCCTGCAGCTTTTCTGCTCCTGCCATGAATGTTGGTAGCAATGTATCAGGACAGTCCTTCTGGAACATTGATAGGAACAATTTGAATGAGGATTTTTACCTCTAAACTCAAGAAACATCTATTAAAACCCAAACTTGTAAAAGAAAAAAAAAAAAAAAAAAAGGAGTCAGTGTTTTTCTAAAGACTAAATGAAGCTGGATTTAGCAACCATGACTCCTGTGACACATCCTATTGTGAGAAAACAAACTATGTTTTATGTATGAGCCTGGAAGAGTGCAAACTGCTGATGTTCCAAGTCTTGAGAGCTGCACACTTGGGGTTTGTAAGAGTAAAATAATGATATAAACAGAGCTGCTGACTCCCCGAGAAATAACTTACTGGCTGATCGGAAAATTTCCAAATATGGGTCCAATGGGTTAAAAAAAAAAAGAGAGTATCATTGTAAAATGACTTTATTCCAGTATCTCAATTCAAAGTGTGGAATCCACGTTATATAGTTTACACATAGTATTAGATTTCAAGCATTTATTTCTGATTATTTTGCTTCCAGGTAAAATGGAAAAATTCAAGAGCACCAGCAGAAAAGTGACAGGCAATCGAAGAATGTATATTTAAAGAAAAATAAAAACATAAGAATGAAATAATGTACAGTAAGGGCAAAACTTACAACATACTATACTGTACAACGATAGATTAATAAAGTTTCTATCTATCTATCCATTTATCTATAAATCTGGTTTGGCTATTAACTATAGACAATTGTCAAGGGTAATTATTAAAGGAGACCTATTCTGCAAAATTAACTTTTTGCATAGCTGATTTTCAAATAACACTCAGCACTGGAATTGATAAACAAACTAAACTTAACAACCAAAAACAAAAATAAAATAGATTCTCAGTCTCCATTAACAAAAAATGTACTTGAATACAAACTAAACAACATAAAGCCAAAGTGGAAATAAATACTGCATTCATCCAAAACAGTGCAGATCCATCTATGTATGTATACCCAGCCTCTGATCTAAATCAGGGGTTTTCCCGGACTGGGATGTTAACGCAGCCTGTTGAATGTGACAGGCAGCCAATCAGAAAGTGTGGATTCTTTTCGTGCTTTCTGAGGGGAAATTACAGAGGGGAATCCTAAACAGCTGACAGGGCGCAACCCAAAGTCCAGCGGACATTGGAGATGATATGTGGAAACAACATTAATGTTTATTCAATATTTTGTGCAAAGAATATAGAAATGACGAGGGGAGGAGTTGGAGCGAAATTGCTACGCAGTTGACATACCCGGTAACTTTTGAGCTGTTCTTCCTTAACGTGATATAAATAGGTTATAATGATTTTCATTCAGTCAGGACGTTACGCTGACACTAGAGCCACATGTATTACAAGTAGATTGTAGTAAAGCATTGATTAATGCCTGGTTTTAAAATTAGTTAGCTGGACTTGTAGTCATTATTTTGTGCCCATTGTTGGACATCACACGACACGATGGAACCCGGTCGAACCGTTATACCTAGGATTTCTGTCGGCTAATGTGTGATCTTTCAGGTTTTTAAAATGGGCCGACAATCGGCCGACAGCTCTAAGATTGTGTAGTGTGAACTGGACATTACACTAAGGAAATGAGGAAGGGAGGGTCAGTGGAGAGCAGTGGAGTTGAGCCTCTTTTCATTCAGTGTCATCAACAGAAAGAGAAAAAGGCCGGAAGAGACGATAAAGGCGATAATTAAAATGAGGTTGATAGTTTTAATTTATTTTGCAATTAATTTATTTATTGTTTATCGTGACAGGCCTACTCTCCAGTACTTCTGAAAATAATACAAGCACAAAAAACCTACCCAGCCGTTTTCTTGCAAAAAGTTCATGTTTTTTGGTGCCTGGAAAATGAGCTGTTTCAAAAAACTTCCAACTGTAACACCCCAAAACAGCAGGCACCTTCCCTCACCTAACAATCCCAGCCCAGCCTGTTACCTAGCAACTAAGCAGAGTTTGAGTACATTTGGTCAGGCGGTTTTACTGCTGTACAATGGCTACTAGAAAAGACGGATGTTTTGTTGTTGACTTGTGAATGTGTGCGTGTGCGTGTCAGTTCTGACAGTTTCAAATTGTTTTAGTGGCATCTACAGCAACTGCGGAACAGCACAGAGCAATTCTGACATGCAGTCTTTCAGCCGAGTACAATTCTTACCAAAATACAATGAGGTTTTTAGCTACAATGTGGAAAATGGTAATAATCCAAGGACAATAAATGTTTTGCAAAGCACTATAAGCTCATCCTACACCTGATAACTCTGTGTGACTAATAACCATAATCAAACTAGGCTTTAACGTGGAAAACAATATTTTTAGCTTACAGGCCTCTTACAAAGCCAGTGCCCTAATTATATGACATTATAAATAGTGGCCTGAAAGTTTTTACAGGAAAATCAATTAAAAAAATATGAATAAAAGAGGTTGACAAATAACATGACCGCATTCCTCTACCTCATTCCCACCTGGATGCAGGAACAATATAGGCCATTCCTGAAAAGATTCAACAGGAAATAGATCAACCGTAATGCTGCTGAAAGTGGGATTCGGTTTGGTTTGATGAAAAACAGTGAGCAACAACTCGGTTGCAGAAAAGAAAGATCACAGGGAAACCTGCTGTCCCAACTGTCAGTAAAGGAAACATGAAACTTTTCAGTATGTTTGCAGAAGATTGCAGTGACAAGAAAAACAAAAGTAATGAAGACAAACATGTGAGGAACAAACTACTCAGTGTGCTTCCCTGAGCTGCTTTGGAATGTCTGTCAAAACATGACCTGACATAGCTGTAGGCGAGATGTCTGCATAATTACCAATCTCCAGCAGAGCCTCTCACAGGTCATGGCACATACCCAATTTGTCTGGTTTCAAACAAGCAGACAACCAATCAGTAATCTCAATATTGCAGCTCGTAATGCACCCAATTACTGACTTTCTAAATACATGTGCAGATCATCGTTTGCAAACAGGTTCAACACTGATCATTAGAATAAAGAAAATAAACGTGTGGCTAAAAGTGCAGCAATTCCAAGCTCAACTATTTGGAAATGCAACCACGATACGTTTACTTCATTAATCGAGATTCATTGAAAGTCCATCTGAATTTCACACCTTTATTAGAGCAACGAAGCAATATTTGTTCAAAAATAGCTTATTGCTAAACTTTCACTTCAATTAAATCTAATCTTAATGGTTTTATTATATTTCAAATTGACTTCACACAACAACCCTAGTAAAAGCTTTGGCATTTGCGATGTAAACTAAGGCTATGATAAATCAGTTCAATACTTTTAGCACAGTTATTGTGTCATTCACTCTTGCAATCCAACTGACAAAACATAAAAACAACTACAATACTTTGTTTAAGCGCCTTCTGAGTCACTTTTGCTTATTTTCAATATGGCAAAGCCGCCTCTTTAATCTTCACCACTGACATGCGGTCAGGGTCCGATTTATACGGCACTTTCCAATGCCGACACTGCTTAAAATAATATTACTCACAATTATCAAAATAAAGCATCTTGTGAGATTGAATATAGACAGCATAGAATCAATATCACCTTTTAATACAGCTACATTTGCCAGTGATAGAGGAAAAATAAGCAGCGCATGGATTTAAACGGAAAAAAAAGAAACAGTTCAAGACTAAAACTGCTGAAATCCTGAGGAGGATATAAACTGATGCTACAGTATCCACAAGCTGCCAAACAGAATTCAGGGAGAGTTTTGTCATCTACATTTGAGATTTCCTCAATCTATTAAACATTTTATCATTTCAGTCAGCTGGGTAAAATAACAATTTATATTCTACTACAAATACATTTACGGTAATAAAGTTCAGTTCAGTAAACGTGGGGCATGTAGATTAGGTTGTATTTTATATTTCTGTATGTGATAATGTGATGATCAGTTATTTTAATATGTAAATAATATCAGCAGACATTTTGTGATCAGTTCACAGGGCTTGTCATTAATCAAATTAATCTAAATTCTAAGAATAAGATTATTATATACCACAGTGGCTACTTGCAGAAGAATAAGTGATTCTTCTTATGGCAATATTGTGTACTGTTGGTTTCATTTTGAATCCACATGGAGGTTTGTACATGGGCACACTGGAGGACATAAGAGGACTTCACTAGTTTGTTTTTAGAAAGTACTTGGTTATTTACTGATAAGACTAGCTACTAAGATTTATCAACCATCTTTTGTTCATTTTGGTGAGAACATGTACATTTGTATTGTACTTAAGTACACTGAGTTAAAAAGATTTTGTAACTTTCTGGGGACAGTTTATCTGAGTTGTAAAATAGTTACTGGTTATTCAGCTTTATGAGTATAACTCATTAGTGTGACCGACAGCTTCTTTGGAGAGACTGTTTCTGAAGCTGAAAATGACCAAGAACAAACCAAGATGTCTGTGTGGAAAAGAACAGATCTTTGACCTTCTCCTGCTTCCCATGGAGAAAGACAATCAGATCAAGCATGGTGAGGTCATCAGACTCTTCAAAGACATGACACCAAGGAGGATGCTCCTTTAAAGCAGGAGAAAGGGAATGATAATCCCCGCTTAGGTTTTTGAGCAAAAGACAGTCTAGTCTAGTCATAGTCTGTTTTTTAGTCAGAATTCACCAGAAGCTTGTTGATGGTTACAAAAAAGCATGGAGTTTCTTTGAAACCTCTCAAGGAACATTTGACTAAAAAAAAGAGTATGTAGGTATATGTATACATTTGCAAAAATTCAGCAACAGTTTCAAACGTGCGAGTACTTTTCACTGATTTTCAAAGTTGAAAATACAGTAGTTCAAGAGCACTCTTAAAGACTTCAAAATATGACTTTAATGCCCATGGTGTGTACAAGTCAACTTTTCCCAAGATTTGTGGACATCTATATCTACTGAAGGGTTTGTGTCACACTGCAATATTCCGTTTTATATTTGTCAGTGTGGACTTATTGCAATGAAAATAAAAACAACACGGTGTAGTCTGCATCTCTGACTTACAACGTTTCCAGAACCCTTTTCCTCCACAGATGATGTTTTATAAGCTAACCAGATTGCTGTCATTCAGCTCACAAACAGTTCTCTATCCTTTTGCCAAAGCTGTCAGGGTGGGGGAAAAACTGACAAAAACTGGCAACTGGGAAATGTTGTGTAAATGGTTTTTGGCTCCCCACCTTAGTGAAATCTTGCAGTCCGTGTGGTGCTTCCACCCCAGGCATTGCAGAGTTAACTTAACTACAAATAAAGGCCAGCTGGACTCCTGCCAGCTGGTGTCCATAGTTCTAGTTTTCCAACAGAAACACTTCAATGTCAAAGCCAATGCTTCTCCTGTGGAACAGAGGGACTCCTCCTCTGACTCTGCAAGCTTTATCCTCACTGCAGAAGTCAACTTCTTCAACCCTAAGGAGACTTTTTAAATTAAAGAACTTTTCTAGAAGATAAAAAAAATGCCTTCTTCAAATATTATCTGGTTTTCTGTATCACATAATCCATTTTTGTTACAGAAAATACAAACTTTGCCTTAACAGATTCCCCTCATTATCTGTGCAAAGATATTCTCATATTGAAAAGTGGGGCAAAAATTCAAGAGACTGCACAGTAGCCACAAACACCACTAGTGCCCTTTCTGATAATGAGAGCAGGACTTAACTGAATTATTATTCTGTCTCCTCGAGCCACCTGTATGCAAGGCTTGGCCCACACTAATACAACCTCGCAAGAGGCATAAACCAGAATCACTCACTTAATGCAGTATTACATTTCGACGAGACATTGTGCTCACGGTTGAGCAGTCACAAACGAACAGTAATTAGTATATGAAGACAAGGTGATTCCTGAAAATTAAATGATTTGTGCTTTATGTTTAAGTAATTTGTATATGAAAAAAGAGACAAAGACAAAACCACATGGAAGAAATTGTGAAGAGGACCAGAGTTAACTGGAAGAACCAGATTTTGTTTTCACATACCAGCTATTTTTTCAACCAGGACTTTCAAAATAACTGCATCATCTGCCAAAAATGTTAAGAATGACTGACCAGCAGACAGACTGATTATGGGTCCAGTACAAAACCCATGTCCGTAAGACAGAACATATATGTTATATATTATTACATATATAACTGTAAAAAAAAACATTATCTATTCTTCCCTGTGAATTATTAAACACTAAATACAGAAATATTAAGTACTTTTCATTTTCTCTAGTTTAACTTATATTCCACAAGCTGAATGAAGAATCCACATTGCACCATCACAAATGAAGATGAATATTTGTATTTTTTTAAGTGACGAATATCACTCCCTATGGGTCCTAAATAAACACTTAAATTAAAATACTGCTCTTAAAATATGTGCAATTGCTTGTGCTTAACATCTCAGGGTTTTGATGTTGATCTGAAGGCTGAAGAAACACTGGGAACATCTGGGAACAACAAAACTGATCAGAAGTCTCCAATGCTCTCGGATTTTCTGATTGGGAAGAAATTATGCAGCTCTGGCTTACCTGCAATAAACACAATTTCAGATCAGAGATGTTACTCTTTTTTTTCTTAATAAAGTAAAGACAAAGCTGAGGTAAAAAAATTTTCTTCAGGTTCTTTGTTGACAACTGGCTACAGAAGGAGATGGATCGGACAACAGCAACAGAAAGAAAAAAAAGTGTTCTTCTGGGACTCTGAAGAGATGGCCTCTGCATGAATTTGCTAGGATCTGACAATCCCTGTCCACTTAAGAGACTACACTCTGCTCAATGCAAAAACAACCTGTGCCGGAATACAATAAGGGCGACATGAACCACCCCACGCCAGGCCCTGGAGTACAAAAAGCCCTAAGAGCAAGGTGTGTTGTAGTTTCAGTTGTGCAATATCAAAATTAAGTCCACTGCTCCTTTTGTGCACTTTGTAGTGTTTTATGTATATAATTTACATTTATGGATAGCTGAGCTATTTGCAGGTATGACTAGTGTCATGTGGTCAGGTTCATGAGAGGTAAGCAAAAGACTCTAAAATAGATCCTCGTGTTTCAATTTTGACCTGGATTGAAAAAAGTTCTTATTTTAAAAGGTTTTAATTTTGGCTTAATCAAACAATATAATGGTAAGAAAAATAAAACATTTTATAATTGAAACTCATGTATTGTCTTACTTTTATTTGTATATAAGGACAATGCTCCTATCCTTCATAGTATCTTTGTGACTCTCTTAGAAAAACCAATCTTCGTTTTTTTTTTTTAATTCCACTTTATTGGGTCTAATAACAAAAAAAAAAGAGAGTCAAACTAAGACGGTTGTATTCTGACTGAAATTGGGGTTTTTTTAATGCGTATAAGTAGAGTACCTGTTGTGTCTATCAGGTTCAGCACTGCACCCTTATCTGTGTAACATGGTGCTTTTGACTGCTTCATTCATTGCCTCACCTTTCTCCCCTGGCTGCAAATTATTGGTTATAATCCTTCCCTTTTCAGAGCTGGATTCCAGAGAAAAGTTTATCAGACATAATGAAAAGTTCAACTTAAAATCTGTCAACAGACCCCTGTCCCAAATAATGTATTAAAGCCAATAAATAACCCTGAAACTTGGATCTTTGCGTCAGACCTCTATGTTTACAATTATTCTCTCCATCTACTGTCAAACTTTAACACCTCCACTCCACAGAAACTCTAGCACCTCTTTCTAAAACTCAACTGCTTTTTAATGTTTTTCTCCTAAGACTATAAATCTTAAAAAAATTATGCTGCAGGGTTTTGATAATAATGGGGGGAAAAAAACCTACTCTTACCTTGCTTAGACATGCAGTCAGGGCAATTACCCTAAACAAACCTAAAAATCTAAATCCCAAAGTATTCCAATGGCTCCAAGATGAAAACATTTCAGAAATATTTGTGGAAACACCTTAAAAGAGCCATCCAGGCAAGATGATCGTACACCTTCAAACAAAAAAAAATGTTTTCTCTAAATTGACTACAAAGGAAATTTAAAACTGTGATTCACCCAAAGGAGTGTTAAGCCATCCTGAGGGTAGAATATATTTTTGTATGCAATTCTGCAACAGTAAAAGAGCGGGGGGGGAACTGCTTTGCATAAAACATCAAAGGATTAATACTAGATAGTATTAAGAACTTTGCAACTGGTGGCTTGTGAAAATGTTAAATGACGGTAATAAACACAAATAGCTTCACACTGACAAAAACACTCAAATCGCTAACCAAAGAAGTCACGTACGGGAGTTAGTTTGCTATGCAAGATATGCATCCTGTCTGTAGAAATATGACAAATAATAAGTGCTTATTTATTACAAGGTGACTTTGCTTGCCAGTAGACATCCACCAATCAATAGGTCTGAGATTAAGACTGGCCAATTTCTGCTTGGGTGGCTCTGACTTTGATCTCAAATGCTGAAAAATATTATTTTTCTTTTTAACTGGAAGTCACTTTTTTAGCCTAAGATAAATCTGATGACAATTACAGACAAGTACTATTATATATACATAGGAATAATGCTTAGATTCTTTATTTCAGGCTATGTTTAAATTTGATGCTTTCAAGCATATTTTTAAGATTGTATTAAAGTCATAAGAGAAAAAAAAAGGAATTAGTCGGTTTTGAATAAACAGGCCCAAAGAAAACCAAAAAAAATGGGCTAGCCACAAGAAACCTGATCTGTTCTATATCTACTAAACAATCAATGAGCTGCTGAGATTTTCATTTACAGCTCAATGACATTCACACCCTGAAAAAAAGATTTAATTTTGCATTCTCCTCTAGGCAGAGATGCCTGTTGAGTAATTAATTATGGCTGTTGTAAAATGTAATAAATAAAAAACTATAATACCCCCCACAGCCCCCCCAGCCCACCACCAAAAAAAAAAAAAAACAAAAAAAAAAAACTTCATTTAAATCTGTCTGAGGGTGAGGTAAATTCTCTTCTTGCTCCATATCCCCACTGCAGGGCCTCAGCAGAGATTATTGAACAAAGCAAAAACTATGAAGCTAAATGAATATTCATGCCATGGCATTTACAAGGAGCTTATTACGCAGATGGCTTGAGGCTTTGAATTTAAATAGGCACAACTCAAACACTATCGCAAATGGTGCAACTCTGCTGTAACCCCAAGGGGATCTAGATGTGTTTGAACTTGAATTGCACTAATAAAGTGCCAATTATCCTTCTAATTGGGAGTAACAAAGCTGGCTGCCTGTTGTGCTGGGTCCCATGTTTACTGGATATCTTTGAATCTCCAATCTATCGGCTGTAATGAGTTCAGCTAATTGGGAATGAGAGAAGTGATTTGGGAGTCACAGCCAGCTGTTTGGTGCTGTAAACCTGAAGGGAATAAATAACTGTCAAACGTCTGTTCACTGTAGAGGTATCATCAGAAAAAAAAGATGAGAAGATAAATATGTATAAGTGTCAACTATGGCCTTAGCCTTTGGCTTTAACTACAAACTGACCGCTCCATATGAAGCCCATACAAAAAAAAAAAACAACAACCCAAAACCCACTTGCACACTTGAAGCTAAGATGAGACAAATTACTGCGATTTCAATTTTGGATGTATCAGCAAAACAGATAATGTTACAATGCTGAACCTTAAATATGAGTGTGTCAAAATTAGTTTTACTTCTGTTGAGCAACACTGACATCACATATCCAGACAGACTTGCAATCAGAAAGCAATTAAAGGCTACTGTGTTAATGTGTTGTACATTCTTACTTGAACATCCGGAAATAGTTCCTATAAAGAAAAAGAAACTTAGACGCCAATTCGGTCTGTGAAAATTAATTTTAGAATGTGCTGTTCATTTGCAAAACTCTAGAAAAACGTGGTAATCAGTTCAAACCTTAATTAGAGCATGGGTGTCAAACACGTTTTCATTTTGGGCCACATCAAGATCACAAAAGTCCACAAACCTACTCATTAACAAACTGCTAAAATAATAGTAATCTGGCCCGGCATTCAATGAGTACCTCCTAAGATAAAAGAATATTGAATATCTTTTCACATTTATGTAATTTTGTACTTTACATTACAAAAACAGCTTAGATTTGATGGGTAAAGTAATATTTAAACACACAACTCTTATTTTGAAGGTTCTTTGGCCACAGAAAATCTTATGATGTAGCTTTGATCAGCAAAGCTACATCATAAGATGGGCCGGATTTGGCACCCAGGCCTTAAGTTTGACACAGATGACGTAGACTTTTAAACCAACCCCAGAAGGTTTTATAAAAGCTGTTTCAACATGGTTAACCAGCGTTTCTCAATTCCTGTCTTCAGGAATCCCTGCTCTATGTATTTTAGATGTGTCTCTGTTTCAGACTAAGTGATTCAAATGACTGTATGACCTCCTAAGCATGCCATCAAGTGATGCAGAAGCTTGGTAGTCACCCACTTATTCAAGTCATTTGTGTGGCACAAGGGAGACATGTAAGGCAACGGACCCTGAGGACCAGAACTGAGAAACACTGATCTAGACAATGCATCAAAGTCTGCAGACTGAAATATAATATAACAGAAATATAATATTATACATAAAGCAACATTCATACTTTAGAAATATTTTTAAGACAATTTCATTTTTTTTAAAACAATCACAAAATTTCTGCTTAATTCAAAACAGAAAACGTACAAGGACAGATCTTCATCTCCATAAGCTAAGGCTCCTTTATCAAAGAAATGGAAACCCATCCACTCATACCAAAATAATCCTGAAGGACATTATACCTGCATGTCTCAGGCATGACAGCTATGCGATTCCCTCACTTGCACTCCTTTTTCACGCCTCATTGTCTCTTTCACCTTTCTTCCCCCGCTTCGTTTCCCTGATAACTCTAGTAGTTCCTCCTGCTCTCACTCTTATCTCCATCTCCTACTGTCACACAATCCATCATTCCATTCCACTTGATGTTTAGCTCCCACACTTCCTGCATTAAATAAAATGCTGGAGACAAAAAGCCGGCTGCTTTATATAATGACACCGAGGCATGAAATGTTGTTCATTTGTTTTGTAAAGAAGCCTTTCATAGGACAAAAAAAAAAACACCTTTGGATTTAAAGGCTTAATTTTAAATTTTGTTTGAAATAAAAATGAGCTGGAACCAGTCTCATTCTAGATTTATAAAAGTAGAACTTGAAGCATCAAAACATTGAAATCCAAGGTTTAAAATCAATCTACCTAGCTGCCTATACAGCAACATTCATACTTTAGCATATTTTTAAGACAGAATTTCATTTTAAAAAATAATCACAAAATCTCTGCTTAATTCAAAACAAAAAACATACAAGGACAGATCTCCATCTCCATAAGCCAAGGTTTCTTTATCGAAGAAATGGAAACCCATCCACTCATACCAAAATAACCCTGAAGGACATTATACCTGCATGTCTCAGGCATGACAGCTATGCGATTCCCTCACTTGCACTCCTTTTTCACGCCTCATTGTCTCTTTCATCTTTCTGGCTGTGATTGTATGTATGGCCATGCAATCACAGCCATACAGTTACTTAAAAAACAAGTAATATATTTTTTAAGTCATAATCTTTATTGTTATAGCAATAGAACCACAAAGAATTGCAATAGAATTTTAAGTTTTTATCGCCCAGTGACCCGAAATTAAATTAGCAAGTCTATAGTAAGTCTGAAAAATGCTTTTAATTTTTAAAAAAAATTAATCATCAGTTTTATTTGTGATTTTATTTATTTCGAGTCCCCATTTGTTCCCAACAAAACATGCATACACAAACACACTGTGTTTTTACAGAAGAGTAAGACTAGACTCGGTTTGTGCAAATATACATATAATTCGTCACTAAAAGGTGACAAATTATCACAACATACGTTTTCCTGCTGTATACTTGCCAATATGTCTGCCCTGCCATGTTATATTAAGCATTCTCTACTGTTATCAGTGGACAGTCTCTTCTACTTCTGTTCTTAGCTGAGCAATTTACATCTGCCCACATACTTGCAGACAGAAAAGCTTTCATATCATAAAGACATGGAAATATCTAGAGGAGAGGAAGCTCTTGTACATAAATTTAGATACATTATTGGAGAGAAGAAAGGTCATAACCCACATACAAATATCCAAGGAAAATGGGCATTTTTCTGGCAACCTTGAATGACACAGCAATGAAGCACAGGGGATGTCATAATACTGCAGGAAGGGTTATCAATAGCACCATTTATTGCACAGTGGTTACAAAAGTGGGGCAGCTATGTCGCTCGCAATAATTTTTTGCTTTCAGAACAATTCTTACATCATTCAGTGTTTAGAAGTGAGTGGACCTGCTGTTAGATTTCTGAAGGTTTTAGGCTTTGGTATTAAAAACAAAGCAAAAACACATTTTAATCGCAAATAGGGAGAGGTTATCAACACAAGGAATAATTAATTTAATAAAGCCAGTGGGATGTCTTAAGGGAATTGGAGTGTATCTTTTTATTTGACATGATCCTCAAGTCCCTTCATGTTCCCAAAACTAAGCCTCTGCAGACTTTACCTTGAGTTTTCGCCAAATGATCGTTTTCCTGCATTGATTGCCAAGACTTTTGGCACAGCCTTTCATGATTCCAAAACAGATATAGCGCATTCACATTGATTGCATAAACTCTTTCTGCCAACATTCTAACTAAGGTTTTTTTTTTGTACATTGACTGCAGGAAATAAGAGGGCACAGTTAGTGTCAGAATACTTATTGTAGCTGCATAACATTGCTTTATTGCCTTCATCTTTTTCTGACTAGGAAGAGAAAGTAACCATGAAAACAATCTCCTAATAACATAAACATGAAACAAAAGTAGTCTTGGAAACAATTCAAAATAACTCTAAGGGAAAGAATTAAAAGCATTTAATTTATCATGAGTATCCTAGGATTAAATATGCTACCACATTATTGCTAAAGTTTTTTTGTTGTTTTCTTTCACAGACAATTAGGTAGAATTACTGAGAAAAAGTCCCGTATAAATATTTATCAACAAGTTAATGCTGCAAAACTAGAGACGTACCCATCACAGTGTAACGGCTGAGTTACAATACCTGGTTTTCGTAAAGCTCTGATTTACGGAATTCAGTAACTGTAGGATATCAGAAAAGAACAAAAAAAATCATCTATATCAGTTATTTACATAAGTATCTCTTTGTGAGAACAGCATCACTGTTACTGTTTAAAAATTTATAAGATTAACATAAGCAGACAGGGACACAAGAGACTGTGAAACCAAAAGAGCAGTGAAAAGAGTTTCAGGGAAGAGAACAGCAGAGAGAAATGCAACGCAGCACGGATGTAAAAATTTAACATTACCTTCAGTGGGGCTGATAGCTGCTGGTAATCTATCCCATGGGAGGGTCCAAGCAGGGCAAGGATGAGGAGAGAAGACTGCCTCGATGCCATTTTCCTGAGAAATACACATACAGACAAGTAAATAGCTCTGTTAAGAAGCTGCATAAACTGCATATAAATAAAAATGATTCCAAAAGCCAAAACCAGTTAAATGTAACAATTTACCTTATTTATATATATATGTATATATATATAATATTTTGATGGTAAAATGTATGTTTAGACTATGTTCCTTGGATATTTACATTTGAATTGTATGATTCACATAAATGTTTTATGCTGGAATTATCTATTGTAACGTAAGATGACAGAAAATTAAAATAAGCTAAAAAGGGCAATAAGCCTTATTCTATTATTAAGTATGTCTTCACTACAATGTAAAGACAGTGCTCTAACATTTGTATTCTAATAATTATTGATCACAAAAGTAGAGCATGAAAACCATCCTGCCACAATGTCAAATGTTGCTTGAAAAAAAAAAAAAAGAAATACAATAGAACACCAAAGGATAAAGACTTTCCTTAAATACAGAAATGTGGCTCTCCTGCAAAAATTCTCAATATACTACACAGAATATGGACTCAATACTTAGTCAGGGTATTTTATTTCCATAAATTACAGCTTTATTGCGGCACCTCTGCTGAGATAGTAAGGTAGCTCAATTTGCATCCACTTAATAGCTCGCCATAAATCGGTGTAGAATGAATCTATACGAGTATCATGTTTTCGACTGAATTAATTAAATAATTGAGCTCTTTGACGATTTTCTAATTAATTGAGATTCACCGGTATTGATGAACTGAATGAACCGATAATAACCAAGTTGGAGAACAAGTTAGAGAATTTCCATAGAAGAAGCAGAAGTCTGGAACATTCAGGTGTGTTGACATGATGCAGGAAGAGAAACTCCAACAGTGATTTTAGAACAGCTGCTGCTGTCCATCAATCTCTGCCAGATGTAAGGCCATGCTCAACAATGTGCAGTTCATCTTTCTGCAGCAAGAGATTGCAGACAAGTGGAAAATATTTAATGCTGTGGCCAATTTCCCAGGAGTGGGCATGCCAAGTTCAAGCCAAGGGCAGGCTGTGCAGTGTTCCAACAAAATGCAAAAAATAAAAAGGAAATACAATTTACATTGCAGACTCCTTGGCAATTCATCAGTATCTTAAATACCCATCTTGGGATTCCTAAGAAAGAGATTTGTCTTTCTTAAGTTGTGTCTGCATGAACAAAAAAAAAAAAAAAAAAAGCCCAGAGGGAAACTATTTCCAGGAGCTGGGCACACCATAGACTACTCTGTATATGAAAGTATGTAAGATTGAAATGTGAGGCCATCTGTCCACCTGCTAAAGCTTCATTTAATTATTGTCATTTAACAAGACAATAATTCCAAACACAGCAGGAAATTTATGAGAGAATCACTGACAAAAGAAATAAGAGTGTGCACAAATGAGTCTCTGCAAAACTCTTTGTAAAAAGAAGGGTGGACCTACATTGTTGTGCAACAAACATTGCTAAATATTATAACTACTGATTTCAAGTTACTGTTGCTAAGGGTTGCTCTAGCACTTAATGCAGCACAGATATTAGCTGGTGTTTTAATGGCCTTGCGTTTGTCAGTTCATGATGAAAATTAATTGGAATTTGTAAAACATGCTGCTGTTCATCCAAGGATGCAGTTACCAAACTTCAAGAGCTGCTGAGACAGACTTTTTCTTTGTTTGAACTTAACTCCAACAACAATCAGAACCGCAACGAGTAAATAAAACCTCTCATATCCATGCATAAATGCAGTCACTAAATATTGCAGAAGCAGCAATCACTGAATCAGGTAAAGATAATGAGCACCCCTTTTCACAGCTTTTATTACTGGAAAAGAGAAAATGGAGCTGAATAATGAGCTCAAACATACCTCAAAGTTTTCTACAAGTACTTTTTAGAAATTTGATAAAAACAAAAAAAAAAAACCCTGACATTACAAGAACCTTTTGGAGCATTATCAGAGAAATCCGGGCCAGCACAAAATGACAGCATTAGCACAAAACAGCAGCTCCTGCGGTGCTGGTGGTGTCATTAACGCAAAGAGGGCTTAAAGGACACCTGTGCGCTTACATGCTCTCAGTCTCAACATACTGGTTTAACACTACAGGCAACAATTTTCTACATTACCCTTCCAACTACAGCGCTGCTCCATTCCGTTGTCACAATTTATCTCCTTGATGGGGTGAATCTCAATACTGAGCAAAAATCTATGGCATCAGTTTTTAGAAAGATTCTCTTGAGCGGGGACAACCAAAGCAATTTATATTACACAATATCATTTCATAGTCAATATTATTATTAGCACACTGATGTAAGAAAATGCTAACATTACTACTTTTGTTACTTTTGTGTAGGCATAAGTACTTTGAGAATCCAGATTTGATATCAGTATCAGATTAGGGACCTGTGTACAGCCATTTTAAAAGATCATAAGAATTTATGCCTATGAGATTAATTTCTTTTTTTGTATGAAACCTTGGGTCAGTTTTCGGACTAGCCATAGCAAAGGCCTGATATCAGTCAGATGCGGTAGAAAAGTCGTGATCAGAGCTGAAAGGTGTCCGAGCAAAATTCTCATTTGGATTTGTATCTGTTTCTAAGCTTTCTTTTCCTATCTCAAACTGCCAAGGGAGAGCAGATGTCTATTAGCTTAAAGCTATGATCTGGTACAACATATCTAATGATGATGTTTATGTTGGCGTTGTACATTGTCCATTTTGTTCCTCTGGCAAAATTCATACAGGGAGGAAAACCGGTGTCTTTCCACTTTATAAAACAACATGTAACCTTTGTCTGGTTTTGAATGAGCCATAAAACATCTACATTTGTCTATACTAGCTCTCTGTTTTCTTAATATTCAGTTAGAATTGTTACTTTTGTTTTTCTTAATAACTTTAGTTCACTAAAATTCTGTAGATTTATTTGGTTACTAGTAACAACAAATAATCAATTGTTACAATGATAACAGTAAACTCAGATATGACTCTTTAATGGATCATCTATATATGAAAAAACATAATGCTGATTAAGGGTCTTCCTCAAAATGACCTAAATCCACATCTTCCTGTAAGACGGAAAACTCCATACGACTCTCTATTTGACATTCATACCAATATAGATGGCTCCAGCTGCCCAATAACCCCTGAGGAAGGGTCAAGTCAAGACAAAGCCCTTCAAAGATTTGGGAATATCCTAGGACCTTTGAATTATTTACAGTTTAAATTTTAGTTCAGTCTCTGAACAAGCTGGGGCCGTGTTCCAAAATAATCTTCAATGCTGAAGCAGAGAAGCTCCGTGAGTAGCCAGCTGCACTCAAATATACTTTCAGGACTTATTTAAAAGAAAACTTTGCTGCCAAATCACTCCGTAAGGCAAAATTTAAAAAAGACTTTTAGCTGAAAGAATCACAGCTGGAAGGTTAACGTTTCCACTGGAACACACTGCCTGTGTCTGTAATCCCTGTTTTTCCAACAGCTTCCCTATGAGACCAATTACTTCAACAGAAAATCACATATTTTTCTGTTTTTGTTTTTTAAGCAGCTGACTCCCTTTCTTTTTGCTAGAAATTCCTTTTTGGGACATTCCTGCTCTCTGATTTAAAAGCTGAGTTGAACCTTAATGGAAAGAGAATCATCTTAATCCTGGGTCTGCATTCAGTTAAAAGTTTACAACTCATTGCACTGACAGTTTGACTGACGGGCATCAGTTGGTGTTAACTCATGTGAAAAAATGAGAAAGTGACGAGAGTTTATGAGCCCTTTATCATGTAGATAACAGAGAGAGAGAGAGAGAGAGAGAGAGAGAGAGAGACAGGAACGGCTGCCTCTGGTCAGCAGCAACAGAACGATCGATTGTCAAACTGCTCTTTCCCACACACAGCCACACAATGTACACACACACACACACACACGCACGCACATCGGCCAAGAAAGCACAACAGCTGCACTCCAGACAAAATAGTGGCGACATGTAGCCATCTTTCTAATCCCTCTAAGCAGAGAAAGAATGGTGGCTATTGTGTCGGTACGTGCAGACATTCCTCTTAGTTTTAATGTCTGATTTCAACACGGCATGAAAACTGTCATTTGTGCACATCTGGGCCTGACTGAAATTTCATCTAACGACGTGGCAAATATGAGACACATCCCATCCTGACCACCCAGCTCACTCCGTCTCATCCAAACTACGAAAACACTCACACCGCCACCACCTACCCTCTTACTGCCCTCACCGTTCCTGCTACTCATAAACACACCATTACAAAGCTCGAGCCAGCAGGAAATCACAGAAATATCTATGCAGGGAGAAGGCAGGTTGAAAGACAGACTAACAGCTCACTGAGAGGGAGTTAGTAGGGTTGAGGGGAATATCTACATCTGAGAAGCTGCCTCTGCTTATCTCCTGCTCCAAAAGCTTGTTCAAATATGCGAAGAGTGACAACTTGGGCGATACAGAGCAAAGAAATCTAGAGATGCATCTGAATCCAAGTGTGTCATCAACACTCCTTGAGGGAAGTTCACAGCACTAGAAATAGGCTGGCTGTACAAATAGAATTTTTTATTTTTTTTGGTTTCTGAATACTACATTTAAGCCTGTCGCGATAAACAACAAATCAACTAATCGCATGATAAATGAAAATTAGCGACCTAATTTTAATTTATCGGCTTTATTGTTTCTTCCTGCCTGTTTCTCTTTCGATTGATGACATTGGATGAAAAAAGGCTCAATTCCAGTTGCCCTTTCCACTTATCCCTCCCTTTCTCATTTTCTTAGCGTAAGAGAGGAGTGAACTATTCACTCCTCTCTTACGCATCAGTGCATCAGGTAGTGGGATGTGCCCATTTTCTCTATCGAAATCTAATGATTATTGAAGGGCAATATAGTATACAGATTTCATAATCTGTACTCTTTTGGTTGACTGTAGTTTTTAATTCCACTTTGGATTTATGTTGTGTTTAATTATTATTCAAGTGCTTTTTTTATTAACGGAGTCTGAGAGTCCATTTTATTTTTGTTTTTGGTTGCTTTGTTTATTTTGTTTACCAGGTCCAGTTTAAAGTGTTCTTTTGAAAATAAAGTGTATTTATTTTGGCACAATGTGCTTGCATTATAATGTCATTACAATTACATCAATTTAAAATGGTCTTCAAACAATATTATCGTTCATCGCAATAATTTCTGAGACTATCAATCGCTCAGCAAAATTTGTTATCCTGACAGGCCTGACTACATTGTTTATTTTATAAAAAAGACAATTACCTACAAACGCACCAATTAATAAATATATTTTCTCTCACTCCCACACGCATCAAAACTAGGAATTCCGACCAGTTTTTGTCAATAAGCAACAACCAAGAGCATGTTCTGTGATGCACTATTTTCTAGCTCGACAACAATCAGATTAATGTTATTGACATATACTTATTTATATATGTACTGGGATAGCACAACTTCTTAATTTTCTTACTGTCAGCATTACTTCAACTGACAAGATTCACAGAGTACTGAAACATCCATTTTTTAAAAAGCACCCATTCAAACAATACACACACATTTTAACCTACTTTCTGACCTTCCATCTTTATCAAAACTTGTTTTGGAAAAACTTCACTTATTTTCACTCCTGGTAAAGATTAAAAAGTTTAAGTGCTCTTTGTTGGTTGAGATGGTGGGGAAAGGTGGGCTGTGCAGCATAATCTGCTACTGCTATTTCACAAGTTCGGAGCATAAACAGAGAGCAATCTTTGACCAATGCTCTTTGCTGTCTTCTCTTAGCTCACCACACTTGACACTGCAATGGCACCGTTGAATGAGTGTCTTTTGAACCGTCTCTCTGTTGATTTGCACCAGATTCCAGTTGAAACACCAAGTGAAGACCCATTTTCAGTCACTTAGTAAAATCCTTCAGGTTATTACTCACAACGTCCTATTTTCAGAATTAAAAAGATCAATGCCTGTCAAGCCATCGCTGGGTAAACAAGCCCAGAGAATCATGTGTCCTCCATCATACTTAACACTGGGTATGAGGTGGCTTCTCCACAGATTTATTATGTTTCCATGCCACCACCACCTGGGGAGTTTGTTGCTGAAAAGCTCAGTCTTCCCTTTCCAGGTATGCTTCCCATATAATGGGTTGTGAGGCAGCATCTATTAGTAGCTGTGAATCCCAAAATGTCTTTGCTGCAATTCTCTGAGAATGTTTAGATATTTCTTACCTGCTTCCCCATCCTGCCCAGTGCCTGGTGGCAAGAAAAACAGAGGTTTTCTTCCACCCCAGTGACCCCAGGCTAAAAGAAATAGACCTCTGTGTCATTTTTAGACCCCAGAAAAACAGAAAGTCATGAATTTCTGATTAGACGGTCCTGAAGCCTCTTATCCACTTAAAAAATTAAGTGGATCAGAATTAATTTTGTTACTCCTTCACATTTTTTAAAACAGAAGGAGTAGAAGGACACAAAGTCAGCAATCTATGTCTGCCAGAGGCTTAAATATTAGTACTCCTTAAGGTGCAACAACTAACAGAATAAGCAGCCATGAATCTTCTGAGGCTATTAAACCACCACCCAACAAATCACACGTCTGTGTGCTGAGGGGAAAAAAAAAAAGGGGGTGGGGGGGTCTCTTAAATTTCCTGTCATGCATAAAAGCAAAGCATTTGGGAATCACAGAAGCAAAGGAAAGGTAATTATTTACTTTGAGTTTAGTCATTGTGGGCCTCGGACCACCGACGAAATGAAGGCTTGGGGTCACCTCCTGACCCTCTGTAGGCAGCAGGTCATCAAGGTTCTCCTGTTGTGGTGGACCAAAGAGGCTGGGTGTTGGAACCTGGACTTCGGAGAGAGTGAACCCACAGTCCTCGGCTGCTCGAAGGACCCCGGGTACTTCCTGAACGCGACCGTACCAGCGCAGGAGACGGGGGAGATGATGCAGAGTGGTCGGTGTATGGGCTTGGAGTGAGCACTATTAAAGAGGGGGAAAAAAAGGGGGAGATATTGATTTAGTGAACTGACTGGTGTGTCATGGCTACCGAAGCGAAAGATGAAGTTCCACAGAAAAGTCCCTCATCACGTTTCTGTACAGACAAACACACTCGGGGGGGGGGGGGGGGGGCGGCAGCAGGAGAAGCATGAAAACAGAGTAGGTAGCTGGGGGGCCAGGATGAAGACACAAACTGAGAGAGACATTATAACAGAAGCTGCATTTGACTGCGTGTGACAGAAAGACGACACGCAGAACGGAGGACGAATGAGAAGGAACCGCTGGGAGCCGTGTGCGGCATGGACAGAGTCGTTAAAAGGAGACATGCTACGCTGAGTGTGAAACTGGAAACCAGTGGAGCGCAGCTGACTGCTAAAAGCCTCGATGTGAGGACTTCAGCTCGTTCCCATAGTGGACAGATAGTTGGGCACAGCTGACATGCGAAACAAAGGTTTGGACTCGGCTTTCTGCTTGACAGCACAACATCCAAGATCAATAATTTACCCGTCCTGTTTCAAAGCTGTGTGTCAAAATATTTTAATAGTTGAACAAATAAAATTATTTAAACTCATTTTTGTATGTCAAAATTATTAATCAGAGGTTTAACAGAAACCTAAACAGATTTTTTTTTTAAAACCCTACATCTAAAACATTACGCATCATAAACACTGAACATCAACCAAACTGTACATTTTCACTGTGAAACAAAGTGGTGGCATCATCATACTGTGGGAAAGTGAGGTTTCCCCCCCGTCAGAGACAAGAAAGCCAGTCATATCCCTGGGGTGGAGGTACAACTTCGATTAGATTCACTGTTCTAAATATACAGCCAGAGTTCAAAGGAAAGTTAAGATGAAGGTAAATTCCTGTGTTAGAATGGTGCAGAATCTGAGGTATGACTTGGACACATTTATGCTAATAGTGACTGACTGAAGCCGAGCTGTTTTGCAAAGGATGGGGAAAAGACTTTGTCTCTAGATGAGCAAGGATGGATGAGACACACCCAGTAGACATGCAGCTGTGATAGGAGGTTATTGTAATTCTAAAATGTTTTATTTTAGGAGGGCAGAAGGCCTTCTGCAACATTTTTAAAACTTTTATTTAGATCTATTTTCCCCAAAAACAACACACACACACCCTTTTCCTTCCACTTCTCAGTAATGTGGCCCTGTATTGCCATTTACTTAAAAATCCAATAAGATACCTTGAAGTTTGTGTTTGACAAAGTGTGGAAAGTTTCACATGTTAGGTTTTGCACTTCACAATCTAACATAATGAAAATCAGAGCTTATTAAATAGCCTGAGATTTTAATCAAAGCATTCTTATTTCACACAATCTCTGGAAAACATTTAATTGCCAAACTGTTAATGATTATTGTTAATTGTTAATTGCCGATTATTTTTAAAAAATTCAAAATGTCTTTTTTTTTTTTTCCTTCATTTTTCTTCATTATAATTTGACCAGCATGCTTTGTGAGCTTTAGGATCTTAGTTACTAAATCTAACAATCAAGTGTGCACATCAAGTGCAGTGAAACCCTGACAGGCCAAAAATATAGGCATAAAAAATGTCCATGCATGGCACAGAAAATACAATATTCTATCTAATATTGCATCCAAGTTACCCTTCATGATTGCAAAATTGCACACAATAATACTGAGTTGATATATTGTGCAGCTCCATTACATAAAAATTCCCTGAGTAAGTCTGGTCAAAATTATGTGCATGCCACTCAGGTCTATGCTAAAAAAAATAAAAATAAACATTAGTTTCGGTTACTTTAAATGCAAATTGTAAAAAGAGATCATTTTGAGTAATGAATATTCAGCATTTATGAGCTTCAGCTCTTGAAGTTCTGATTGAGTTTGAAGTTTTCAGGCCAGCTTAAGACCCTGCTATGATGATCTGTCAGAGAGAGAAACACACTCTCAGATGAAATGCATGTCAGCCTGCTGCATTTCAATAGAATCCCTCCCATATAGTGTTATCAGTTTCTGCCAGGTGGCCCAGGACCACCTGTGAGAGCCAAAATGTGCCAGGTCTGATGCAGTGAGTCTCCTTGATTTGACTTTCTGGCTGAATGCGTCTGAAAGGAGGCTGCTCACCATGACCGGAGTGTGGGAAACCAGACGTCGGACATTATTTCACAAGTCATGATCATAAAGATGTCAGAGACACGGCGAATATGTATGCAACTGGAGTTGTGTGGCACAGATGGAAAAATGTGCATGATGACACGAGTTTTGGATGGTAGCAATTAATGTCTTGTGGCACAATGTCGCAGACAATAGTGTGTGTGAGAATGGGTGAATGAGAAACAGATTGTAAAGCACTTAAACTCCTATGAGTGTGGATTATTTGCCCGCATAACAGGTGTTTTGCAAATACAAACTGCTATTAAACAAAGTGTGTCATTATATCAAAAGAACTCAGCTAATTGCAGTAAAAATAGCATGAAATTAACATCTGGTATGTGTTTGTTGAAATAAAAAGTGCAATTATCTGAGATAAACACCAAAAATATGGCAATTATTAAGAACAAATCATTACTCAAAGCGGTAATAAATCCTTCTTTATACCATCAAGCCAGAAGGCCTTACCAGATAGTGATGAATGCAGGGCAGCAGCACTACATCAGTCAGAGTGAAGTAAAGTCCCTCAGCAAACACATGCTCCAGTTCAGGTAGATCTGTCGTCTTCACTTTCCTGATCTCAGAGTTCTCTCTAGTGGTTCCTGCTGGAACTGAATCCACTGCCAGTTTGGCCAGAGCCGCCCTGAGCTCGAGTCCTTCAAGTTCGGGTTTTCCCTCGCCTTCAGACATGCTGTTCTTTTGCCTTTGCCTCTGCTCTTGAAGTTTCTGTCTCCGGATTTTGTCATCGTTGTGTACTTTGACGGGCTCGGCAAGTCGTCGCTCCAGGGTATCAATAGCAGGAGGCAGCAGCTGAGCCTGTTCTGTGGGTTTCTGGAGGTGTTCCTCGACTGCAGAGGGGATGCCCAGTTCACACAGTCTGGTCCATTTGCTCACCTGATAGCAAGGAACGAGGAGTTCAGTTGATAAGATAATACAGAACTCTCCTTAAAATAAATGTTTTTTAAAAAAACCTGAGAATTAATAAGAGCTGTCTACGCTTAAGATTTGTTTTAAAATATGCAATTCTCACAAGAACTTAAAGACATTTTGTTTTCAGGTGAAATTTAAGGAAGATCTAAAACTTTCACACTGAAGTGATTCATCTTGAAAGTAGGTCGCTTAAGTAGAAGCATCTTAAACGGAGCAAAAGCCAGCAGCAGTGCTGGATATGCTACAACAAAAAATAACAAAATCTCTATAACGTGTCATGTGCCCTGGAGCATCAATTACAGCTTGACAACGCCTCACACTGTTCACAAGTCAACTTATTGCATGTGGAGGAATGACATCTCACTCTTCTTGAAGGGCACCCCTCAGGTCATTGAGATCCTGAGGTACCAAACTGTGACTCAGCTGATCCAAGCGGTTATCTATGAAACTCAGGTCTGGAGAAAGTTCAGGTTACTTCATTCAAGGTACTTCAGTCAGCGATTCCCCAATGATGTGACCTCAATGAGGCGGAGTGTTGTTGTCCATCAAGATGGAATTAGGAATGTTTTGTTCATGCAGCGGTAAAATAACCAAATTGACTATGTTTTTCAGGTAGTATGGGTACTGTACAATTCACAATAGTGTAGGACAGTTCTCTATAGACTAAACACATGTGCCCACACTATAACACCACCAGCACTAAGAAATGGTGTGTGATGGGTCAAGAATTAGCATTCAGAAACAGCCAGTCAGCAGTTTCTGCAGGATCCTGCTAATCAACCATTCATTTGATTCAAGTGTGCTGGACGGGGGAAGTTCAAATAGTCTATGACACAAGAACTGTTCTCAATGTTTCACTTGCACAATCCTTTTAGTTCCATTTTGAGTAAAACCACGGTCACTGACATAGATGTGATTCGTGTCAAGCACTTTATGCTGGTAGATTTGTGATACATTTCCAACTAACCTCTGCACAAGCTTTCAGACATGTTTTTTTAAACCCCAGCAGCTCCTGCACATCCTTCCTGGAGGGGTCAGCCTCGATGGTTCTGATGATGATGTGCCTGAGGACCACCGCCAGCCCAGCCCGGCAGAGCCGCCCGCTCTCATCCACCGCAGCCGGGAGACGGCAACCCCTCACCAGCCGCGGGAGACCCTCCGGGGAGAGAAAGTCGCACACACTCAGAGACTCTGGGAGATGAAACCTCTGGGATTCAGGGAAGCTTTTGTTGTTGCTGTCTCTGCGAACCAGGAAGACTTTGAAAGACTTGGACTCGCAGTAAGACAGGAGGAACAGGACAATGGAGGTGTGCAGGGGCAGACGCGGCTCCTCGCCTTCTAAATAGAGGCAGGGATGCAGTTGCTCTGCTTCAAAGTGTTTCATTTTAGATGGAGCCAATGCTGTGGAGTAAAACGAAAGATATTTGTTTTGCTTACAAATCACAACCTATTTACATATTTATGCGCCAAAATGCCAACTTCAAAACGTTACATCAAAAAAATACTTACAACACTAGTTACACATGGTGTCTGAACGTTCACAACAGAGCTTCTTCTTCCTCTGCATAAAGCTAACATACTCCACAGTGCCCTCTGCTGTGAATAGTGCCAACAACAATAAACTGTCTTTACCTAAACGCCCCATAGAAAATCTGTGGAGTATTTTCTAGCCGAAGATTCTTTTTCAAAAGAATGTTCATTTTTCCTGAAAAATTGAATTTCGGATTTTCATCATCTAACTTTTGGTCATAAACGACCTAAATATAAAACAGATATGTGTCCACTATCACTTTTACCTTCTAAATTGAGTTACAGGCTAAATGCAACTTTTTGATTACTCTCGTTATTGAGATGCACTGACACAGTTTAAGTAATAAATAAGTAAGAACATTTCTGCAGCGGCGGTTTCTGATATGCATATACACGTTTCTTTTCAAATAGTTCCGTTTATGTCTGTTCCGGACTTCTTAGGTGGTTGCACCCAAACGGCTTCTGTAGGACGTGTTGCTTAATCTTCCGTTGTTTGGAAACCGAAAATATTCTGATTTCGTTAAAGAGAACCACAACAGTCTCAGGTAAGGCTGTTTAAAAGATAACTATACTGAGCCCACAAAGGCTTTTATAAATGTCGTTTTTATTGTGAAGGTAACTTTAGCTCCGCACTGCTACCACAGTACCACAGCTCCTTTCAGTGTTACACGGCCATCAGAATTGGTGGAAACAAAGATCAGTCTGGGTTTCGGCAGTTAAAATTCTTAGCATAAAACATGAGGCATTGGTACTGCCATATTACAGTAATATAACGTGGTGGTTTATGTGTGTCTCAGGAAGTACTTTAAATACCTAGTCCTCGCACAACCTGTTTCCTCTCATTTGTTCTTCAATCTTTTTATAAATAGGAAGTTTTTTAATTTAAATTCCTAAATATGCTCGGTTACGTGCAGAAAACTCGTGGCCAAGTACTCCTGACGAGAATAGTCTCTCTTTCACGAATATTATATATCAGCAATTAAAAGTGGAAAATGGTAAAGAAATGTCAGTTTAAGTTCCTTTGAGAGACGTGATAACTGTGCAAAGTATTCTCCATGCCATTTTGAGGTGGTATTTCCTCCAAGTTGAAAGTCTTACAAACTCTTAATAGTTTTTCTTTCAGGATTGCCATGTATTTAGCTTTATCCATCCTCTCACCAGCTCTGAACACTTTCTCTGACCCTGCTGAACAAAGCACCTCCACAGCATGATCCTGCCACCACTTTGTTTTATTGCAGGGAGGATGTGATCAGGATGGTGTATGGACCATACAGTTTAAATTTTAGTCTTCTCTTGCTTGTTGCAGTGACTTTCTTTACTTCCTCCTACCAGAGAGGCCATATTTGAGGACACAATAATGGAGTGCCCAAGCCCAGTCCTTGAGAACTACTATCCGGTGTATCCCTGCTCCAATACACTTGAATCAAATGAATGCTCTTTACCAGGCCTCTGCAGTGCTGCATGATATGCTGAGGGAATTCAGACATTTGATTCAGGTATATTGGAGAAAGGTTGCATGATGGTTGCTCTCAAGGACTGAACTGGGGCACCTCCCAGTGATAACTGGAATAATTGGTTGCACTGCATTTTATTTAGGTGTGTCTGAGCTAAAGAGAGTGAATAGAAATGCATGCCACACATTCAATTTTTATTTTTTAATGTTTTGATTTCTTGCCATGTAACATTATTACATTGAAACATGTAACATTGAAATAAATTAAAGTCCATGTATTTCATGCAGATGATCTTAAGTAGACTAATAACTGAATTGGCATGATAACGGTTATCTGAAATGTTTTCCGGCCTCTAATGTGGGATGATTTCAACATTACCTACATTTCAATGATACATATTAGCATTCATTAGAAGATGTGTGCTTTAGAAATTAGCTAATCATTAAACATTTTTTGCATCCCGAGATAGAAAATGCTGTTGTGCCTATTGCAACACAATTTATTTGCAGCCTCATGATTCTAATCGCCATCTCTGTGCTCTGGTAGAAAGATGTTGAGGTGATGGACAGTGGGAAACGCCCTGCTGCACAGCGCTGGGAACGTTTTCAAACTTAAAGCTGACATTGTTTCCTGCTTTGCAGCCATGTCTGGACCTGTCAGCTTGGAGCTGGATCCACTCTTTCTAAAGGGACTGAGTTATCTGCACTCGAAGAGCAAAGATTCAGCCGAGAAACTCAAAGCTCTGCTCGACGAGTCCCTAGCAAGAGGAAGTGACTCGTCCTACCGGTCCTTGCAGAAAGTAAGAAATATGTCTAGAACGTCTATATTTATATTCTTATGTTCTCTTTGGGTCTCATGAGAATGTATTGTGTTCACAGCTAAGCTCTAGTGTTTTCTGTGTTCAATCCCCAGGAGGTGGAGGTGTCGAAGGTATCCGTGTCCAAGCTGAGCTTGAGTAAACAAGATTCCAAGTCATCAGGTTCGTCTTCCAACAGCAGCAGTGGAAGCAGCAAATCCAGCTCTGAGAAGAGCAAGAAAGATGTGGAGAAAAGGCCATCAGAAAAGGTACGAAGAGGACATTTTTCATAACGATCTAAGGTTCAAAGGTTCAAATCCTATCACTTGACCAGCATTCAGAAGCTCCGTACTACAGCAATGCCATCAGGGTTGTGATGTAAGCAGATTCTCCAGTGGTACTGTGAATGCTGGGAGGTTCGGTTTAGTCACTCCTTATTTCTCAGAGTTTGTCCGAAACTTGGGGAGCTGTGTGGAGCAAACAGTTTTCATGTGGTTCGCTCGCTCAGACTATTGATCTGGAATAAAGAACTGAATAAACTGAAAGAAAAAGAATAGGTCCCTTTTGGATTATCTTTGGGATTACCTTTACTCTTTAGCAGTTTTTGTCAACGATGTTCCAGTTTAGATTAGTCATCCATAAATAAATGTTTCCTTTTTGAAGTGCTATGTTATAATCACATTTTGAAGTTTTGGGGAATGGTGCTTGTTTAAGTTGCCTGTCAAGCACAAAAGTCAGATTTGATTGTAAAATTATTTTCTGTAAAGCAGGTCAGGGTTGACCTCAGTGAAGTGGACCCCCCGAAAAAGCCTCGCCTGGAGAAACAGGAGAATCGTTCTTCTCCCATCACTGTCCAGACGAGCAAAGACCTGCTGCCAAACATAAGTGACTATGATGAGACTAATGCTGACGACTTCGCCATGGAGATGGGTCTGGCTTGTGTGGTTTGCAGGTACATTTTACTCCTTTGTTTTTTTTTTATGGTGGATATAATAATTCTTGATTTGATGTCAGGATATTACTGCCTCGTCATCACATTTTAACTTGTTGTGCTTTTAATGTCAATCAGACAAATGACTGTAACCATGGGAAACCAGTTAGTGGAGTGCCAGGAGTGTCATAATCTCTATCACCAAGAGTGTCATAGACCTCAAGTGACGGATAAAGAAGTTAACGACCCCCGACTCGTGTGGTACTGCGCTCGCTGCACCAGGCAAATGAAACGCATGGTAAGGAAAATAAGCTGCTCCAGTGTTTCACTCCATTGTTATGTTATCAGCATCTGCTGCACCAGTGCCAAATTAACATATTTATTGTTGTTCAGGCCCAGAAACCTCCACAGAAACCTTCCCCTGCGTCTGCATCCTCCACACCTGTTGTAAAGGACACTGTGGTGAAGAAGACTGACCTCAAGCTAAAAACCGATACGACCAGCACCTTCCAAGCTTTCAAAAGAACAGAAGTGAAGGTATGTGGGGTCGTACAAGCTTGTGTCAAACCCTTCCTGTGTTGATTTTGCTTTATCATTTACATCATTATCCTGATATGTGATGATTACGGTTTTCTCGTGGTCCACCGCCAGATTTTATTTGTCTAATATAAGACCTTACACTACAACAAAGTCCTCTGAGCAATAGAAGAGAAACATCCCACACCATCTTTCATCCTCCAATGTGCTTAACATTGGGCTTTGGGTGCAAAGTGGAGCGTTTGCAAAGTTGTTTTTATTGCTGAAAAGCTCAACCTTGCTCATGTTTGATCAGATCCACCGATCCTGTTAAAGTCAATTCCAGCTTCAATTCCAGAACTGTTCTGCGTCTGTTTGTGTCCCTGCTTCAACAAACCTGAATCAAATAGCTGAGTTACCTCCTGAGTGAATCACAATGCGTCATCACATGAATGAAACTGTGACTAATTTCTATCTTGGCTTAAAGTTTTTGCAAACAAAGTCATCCTTTGAACAGATAAATCTTCTAACAGTTTACGTAATTATTATTATTGCTGTTGTTAAATATTTACAATATTATCTTGATCATTTTTCTTTTATATTGCACAATATAATGTTATTATTAATAGTATTAATTTATGTTCTCTCTATTTAGTGATAATAAAAAAAAATCATTTAAGTAATTAATAAAAAGAATACATAAATTGAATAAAGAAATTAATTTTATCAGAATTTTTTTTTTAAATTTAAGTAATTATTAGTAGTTGTGGTTGCAGTATTAGTGTTAGTGGTTGTAGTACTGGTTGGACTCCATCCTTTGCATCATTCATTTGGTAATTATTTCCAAAACAGCAATGCATTATGGGATGGGATGCAAATAAAATCCTAGCAACTATTGCTCCCTAACAGTTAGACTCTTTGTTTTCTATCATTTCCTGCAGCCTCCGGCCACATCTGCCAACCCCACCAGTACCAACTCCTCCTCCCCAGGCAGTGGTCTCACTGGCTGGGCTGCGTTTGGTGCCAAAACAAACCCGTCTGCTCCTGCCACTTCCAAACTTTCCTCCTCCGGCCCGAGCGGGAGCAGCAAGACTTTGACAGCTCCCTCCGGTCAGAAACCAGTGGGTTTGTCAGGACTAGCAGGAGCCAAATCGGGACTTGGTGCAAAGGTTACTGGGAGCAGCAACGGAAATGGCTCCAGCCAGGCAACTCTGAAACCTCCCCCACCTCTAAATCTAGGTAAGCAGACTCTTAGCCGCTCTTCTAGCGGTGAGAGTCAAGGGAAAGGCTCTTCTTCCTCTGGAGCAAGTTCACCAAGCAGCTCACAGGCGGCGGCTGGGGGGAACGGAGGGAATAATGGAGGTAATGGAAACAATGGGAACGGCTCAAAGGGCACACCGACTTCTCAGGAGTCCCAGCTTCATGCCATGAAACGCCTGCAGATCTTGAAGAAAAAAACGGCTCAGAAGAAACTGAAGAAATGAGTCAAGGTTGAGAGACATGAACCTTGAGGACAGAGGATGATGTGAGGAAGTAGAACGTAAACATCTAGATTAGAGCATCGTGTTTGCACAAGGAGTCACCATCATCCAGTCACGTACTTGAACTTCACTGTGTGTTAATGCCGCTGGATTCTGTGTGCCTCTTCTGTCCTAACAAAAGCGACCAGTGAGCAAAGTGTCACTTTTTAACAACCCGGTAAATAAATAATCTCTTCACACAAACTGGCTATATCTGTCACTTTGTAAAGGGTTCCTACACATTCTGGAAAGCATTATTTTAATTTTAGTATTTTTAAGTCTTGACAATTAGAGAAAAGAAAATAGAAAATATAAGATGGGGAAACATTTCATTTCCAGGTTGTTTTTTTTTCTTCTGTCCTTGCCTCCTTTGAATTTTTCTATTATTCGTTTTGTTCCCTCTGCTTGCTTTTTTTTGGGGGTCATGTCCTTCCTTCTTCACTTCTTTATATCCTACCTTCATTTTGTCCTTTCTTTGTTTTCATCCATTCCTTTCTTGATCATGTCCTTTCTTCCTCTGACCTTCTGAAGTACTCCTTGTTCATTTGTTGATCTTTCCTTCATTGTTTCATCTGTCCACGCCCCTCTTCTATTCTCATTTTCTCTCTGTCCTTCCTTGTGCCCTTCATTTGTACACCGTTCTTTCTTTCATTATTGAATCCTTTCCTTGTTTTCTTTCTCCCCATTGACCTTCCTTTTGTCAGTCATTGTTCCATCTCCTTCCTTCCTTCATTCATTCATACTTCCATCAATCATCAATCTATCCATCCATACACTGGCTCATAGATATAAAACGTGTGGAAATATGAGTCTAGAAAAATATAGAAATTAGTTGTGTTTATTAAATGTTTCAAAATTAAGAAATATATTCTGCAAATCAAAACATTTTTGAACAAATCATAAAAAATATTCTTCATAATTTCCTTCATTTATATAAATTATCTCTAAATCAAGTCACATGTTACTTCATGATCGTGTCACTTCAATATAAACAACACTGAGGTACAAAAAGGTGCTCAGCAAAGTGCACTGCAGTTTCATCTGAACTTTCATCCAAACCAAATGACAGGTTAAATACCAACGGTGAGCTCTCGCGTTACATTCATAGAAAGACAAAGCAGTTTGACAAGGTGGCTAAAAACATTTACATCTAGAAAGTGCAGTTTCAGTATTCACAAAGCAGAAATTCAACATGTTAACAGATCTTGGGTTTTTTGGGGAGGGGGTGCAAAAAAGACTAAAAACCTTGTTCTTGCTTTATCGTCTACAAAAAGAATGTTCTGATTATTGACTAGTTCTGATCTTAAATGCTACCTCATATAGCGCTTTCTACATGTATTGGGACCACAAGTAGTCTATGTAAAAAAGAAAAGAAAAAAAAGTGTTTTTTGCAGTAATATCCATCTGAAAATCAGTGAACCAACTTTTCATTTGAGAACATTTATTCTGTGGTGAATAAGTTTTCTACTTTTAGAGAGTTATTGGCACTGTGCTCATTGGCACCCTTAACAAATTCTTTAAAGCGTCTGGTCTTTACCAATCAGGAAATTTTAACAATATAGCTAGCTGCCTAAACTTGGCTGTAAATCAAGGAGATGATAAAACACCTTGAAACAAATGGAAGTCTGACCACAAAAGGACAGACAAGGAACAAGGTTTCTCTTTCCATCATCCACTATGAAGAGGATGATGGAGCAATGTGGAGAAATGTTAATTAAAAAATAAAAAAATTAAGTAGTATAATTTAATGCATATTAAAATATGACTTGATCTTGTGTCACACAAAGCTCTCATGCTTCTCCAATTTAAAATATGAAATTCTTTGCGGAACTGATGAACGTATCTTGTTCTGATGAAAAGTTATTTGGTGACAAATAGCTAATCATAGACGGCTTTCTAAGCATCAGCTTCTAATGTTATATGGCAGGGCTTTAATCCACAACATAGCTTAAACAAATAAAATGAACCATGCTTAGGCTCTATTTAAATGGGCTGTTTGTTGAATAAATTTAAAACAATGTACTAGAAGCTAATGCGACACAGCAATAAACTCACCCTTGCAGTTACTTTTCTCATGGTTTTCGTATTAAACTCAAAATGGAGAAATATGTAACCTTGAACAGTTACACAATATTTGAATTCATAATTTCCAAAATGTACGATATAACTTAAAAAAAAATGTTGGGTAGCTATGACATCATAACTATTAATATTGCTTTCTTTTTGTCATTTTTACATTCTAGATTCATGCATATGACATTCTGCCAAGGTAGTTAGCAGGGACGTATCCCTTCTGTCCATTGGCCTCAGCCAACCACCACTGCTTATTTCCGCCCAGGTCACAGAACTGGAGTATGCGGACGTGCTGGTACTCCTGCAGGGACAGCTCCTGTTCACAGCGTGCTTGAAATGCATAGACGGCATAATACTGTGGAGGCAAGCATAATCCAAATGTTACTGAATGCAACAAATATCTTTGTTTGTGTGGATACGGTTTACTTATTCACTTCCGATACATATGGTGTATTTTTATTTTAAACCGGTAGGGGGCACTGTTTTTTTAGTTTTCTACGTCGACAAAGAAATAATTTCCACTGGTTAGTCTAAGCTAACCACTATCTTTACTTTAAAATTAAATTTTTTTCAAAGAATAAGATATTCTAACGTTACTGTAATGACTAAACCACCACAACAGAAACAGCTGGGCAGCACCACACACCTGCTGGGTGTCACCATCCACGGACTCTTCCAGTTCTTCAGCGTTCTCCTGCTCTCCCTGCAGACCTGAGAGGGTTGAGCTGCTGTCTGTGGTGTTCAGGCTGAGGCTACGCATGCTGCTGCTGCTGCTGGGTGACACAAACAGGCTGAGGTCGTCAAAGTCCTCATATGTGATGACAGGAGGCTGCTGCTGCTCTTTGGCCTTCTGGTTTGCCCGCTGGGAGTCCCTCAGAGGGTTGTACTGCTTCAGGAATGTGGAGTAGACATAGCCTTTGTCACCTATTGGAGGCAGAGTAACATGACTTGTCATAATCCATGTTTTTTTGTGATTTGTTTTTGACACACTGGTGTGATTTTTTTTTTTTATCCTCCCATCAGCTTTAAGACTTTAACAATCACTGCTCCAAACTAACTGAATAGTTAGTCGTGTATGTCCTTGCTGTTATTTGCATAGATCTCTACTTTCAAATAATATTACTGCTGATACTTGCAGATGCTTGATGTTTGCCGTTTTTTTCCACTTCTTATTAACAATCTGTTGTTGTTTTTCAACCTCATATACACATCTTGTACATTTTTCATTCTTTAAATAATCAGGTGCACATTTATTTTAACCTAAGCATGGTAGACCAGCACAGTATCATGCTTATTTTTACATATTTTTATTTCTCTGTGAATATGCATGCATCTAACTTGCAGCTGTTGCACTTGAATTTTCACACTGCTGCACAATAAATGACATTTCTATTCTATTTTGTTCCAATTAAATACACGCTGCCCCTTTACGACCCTTAAATCGGAGTAATACAGCACATTTTGTTTTCTAAATGCTACCAACAACTGATAATAATAAACTTAATATTAATTAATTAACAATAGTGAACAAAGAGCATAAAGGTCAACTGGAAAGGAACACAACTGTTCTTTTTGTGAGTAAGCTAAAAAAAAAAAAAAAAAAGGCCAGTTAATGATATTCCAGTTAACAATTAGTCAATTATTAAATGAGTTGACGATTATTTCCATAGTCGATTAATCACAATTAATCTGATTAATCGCTTCAGCCCTACATTATGACATTAAGGTTTTCAGCACCTCAGAGGCTGCAGAAGTGTCTCCTGCACAATCCTAAACTCAGCTACGTTTTGTGTAAATATACGTCAGAGCTGCTATTAAGAGAAAGAGTAGTAAGAGCTTCCCACGACTGCTGCTTATCCCAGAGTAAAATCCCAGGCCTATACAAAATGTAGCAACCTCTAAGAAATACAAATATGCAGAAAACGGGGAGCAGGATAAGAAAAAAGTCCCTGTAACCTCATGTGACCCCCCAGATCCCCAGAGAAAAATGCTTTGTACTATAAGTACAGAGGTGTTCAGTTTGTTCCAACCGGTTGCTGGTATCTCAGCTGATTCTGGGAGACAAGCTATGGAGTTGGATCTGTTGTGAGGCAACCAGCTCTAGAGGCCCCAGCAACCATGACACCACGCCAGCTCCTGGGACTAATTCTTGTGTGCTGACTTGTCAGAAAGTAAAGTAAGAAGTCTTAGTCATCTAAAAAAAAAATCATGGACCTATGCCTTCCACATACAGTTTTTTTTGTTTGTTTTGGAGTTTTTTAAAATAAAGTCTCTGCTTTCTCTCTCATACACACACGCACACACACACACTTGCCTCCGTTGTGCACCAGCCAACGGCTGCTGCTGCCTAAAGGGTCTGTATCCTCCAACAAAGCCACCAGCTCTCCCTCCAGCAGGCTGAGGTCCTGTTCCTGACAGCCATTACACTTCCTCTTCAGCTGGTAGAGGCGGTTCGGCGGGTACTCCGCCAGCAGCCAGGCGCGCTGTTCCTCTGTTTGATGCTGCACCTCCTGCACCTGGAAGAAGTGTTGGCGTAAATATTTGCTGTGGGTATTTGCTGCGTGGCACTACGTAGCAGAGTTGTCAGTAATCAGTACATGAGGGACAATTCACCTGGAGGAAGGAGTTTTTAGATTATGCCTCCGCATGTCTAAGCACAAATAAAAGTGTATAAGCAACTCAGACTAGGAGATTTTATATAAATGTGTATTTTTGTACATTTTCTAGTGACAGACAAAAAAAATGTTAAAGTTTTTGAGATTGAAAGTAGAAAAAGCCCTTCATGGGCAAACCTTTATTTGTCTCAAGCAGCCAAATAAAGGCTACATTGAGCAACCCTTCAAGTATAAAAACCTAAAAGCTATGATTATTTCTATGGTCTCACCGCAGTTCTTTTGTCTCGTTGCCTCTCAAAGCTGACTTTTCTCTCCATTAACTTCTGAGCATTATCCTTCACAAATGTCAGATTGTTCAGCTCATCCATGATGCTGTTCTGCACTTCAGCCATGTTTGACAGTGGAGGCTTTAAAGTACAGAAAAACGAAGGTTAGATCAATTTCAAATGAACAAAACTACATATAATAACGAGCTGCAGGTATGTGTGTGTGTGTGTGAGTCTCACAGGCAGCTGGTGAACAGCCGGAGCTCCAACCAAAGCGCAACCCATCAGTCCTCTGAGCAGGGCCACCAGACACAGCACGCAGTTTGTCAGGATAGTATAAGCCGCCATGTTGAACCTCTGCAACTCGTCCACTAGCAAAGCATTGATGGCTTCATAGTCTCTCTTGGCAGGACCTGGAGGCGCATCTGATGCTGGTGAGGCGGTGGAGGACATGGTGGAGGTCGAGGTGGAGGATGAGGATGCAAAAGAGGAGGAGCGCTCCAGGCGGCAGCAGTAGTCCAGCAGCTTGTCATAACGCTTCTGGATGAGCTTCTGCGGGGCCGTGAACATGCCCTGCAGAGAGGTGAGGGGCACCAGAACCAACTCCTCCATTCGCTCTTTCTGAAGGAGGAGGGAAGGGAGAATTGTAGATTTACACAAGTTTGAAAACTCGCTTGGTGCAGTTTGTAAACAGCTAGATACTAAGCAGATATTTCCATCCTTCCGCAATCTTTGCGGGACTGCGAGGGGGTACTGGTGCCTATCTCCATTCAACAGGAGAGAGGTGGGGACAGGCCACCAGTAAGCAGACATTTAAGTTATTTAAATGTGTTTCCACTTAGCTAATTTCTGAAAAAGCTGTGTGAAAAATGAACATTGAGCCATAATTAGATGAAAATTAATTATGGCTCAATAATTAAGCCATAATTAATGGCTTAATTTTTGTGGAAGAGAAAGTGTAACTAAGCAAGGAGTACATATTCGGAAATTGCAAAAATGCAGCAAAGGTTGGACTTACAAAGTACTTATAAGGATCTTTGCCATTCTTGTGTGATGAGCCATTTGTGTCTGCTTTGCTTGGATCCGTAATCATGTTTTCCATGTCCTTCACGTTCTGAACAGCAACAGGCACCATCTCCTGCAGAGAATTGTGGAGGCTTTCAGGAAATTGACAGGATATTGAAAATGATTTCTTTCTCCTCAAATCTATCCCATTTTTAGGTTTTTTATGAAAACTGTACAAGTGGTCATATATGTGCCAGCGACAAATAATGGCACATCTGATAAGATATTATACAAAAAGCGTTAAATAGATTTTTTTGGCTTTTAATACAAATGTAACATCACACAGTGAAAATCCAAACTATAACTGCAGTATTTTTTTTTTAAGTTTCAGAGAAAATACCCATCTTAAGGATTAAGTTTTAACAAAATTAACAATAGAACAGACATGTATATTCCTAGTGAGAAAAAGAAACAGGTGTATTTTTAACCCCAGCTAAACACAAAATATCTTGATTACAAATGAGATATTATTAAACTTTATGTTTATTTCAAATGTATGTTTAGAGATGATTGAGGCTGTGAAACAAGGGATTTTGTAACAACAATCCATTCCTAACAATGGATTACTTTCCCATAGCATAAAGGGACTCGGATTAAAGGGTGGATTTTTCAGATTATATTGCTGCAGCTGCAGTAAAAGAGTGGTTTAGTAGCTTAAAGCTTTTCAGACATCTTCACTGAGGGTGCCAAAACAGGAAGCATGGCTGAATCTTCAACAGCTCAGTTCTCACCTGAGTGTTTTGCACATAGCAGTTAACATTCTTGGCCAGTTGCCTCACAGCTTTTTCCAGACTCCTGAACAGTTTCTCTTCCTTATCAAAAACTTCATCTCTCACCTGCAGACACAATCATAGATAAGTAAATGCTCTGGTATGTCAGCTCTTAAGCCCGATCACTGATCTGTTTCTATGTCTGCAGAGAGTGAAGGAGGAATGGCGTGCTGTTACCTGTGGTTCTACTCCAGTGAGAATCTTCAGATAACCTGCAAACCTGTCTCCTTTCTTCCGGAGGGAGTGGATGTTAATCTTGTTTAGCTTGCCCCTCAGGGTGCCTTCATCATTTTCTAACCTCTTGTACTTCATAACTAATGTTTGTGGAAATAAAAAAATTGCAGGCAAGGGATAAAAAACAAGTTTACACATTTATTGACTAGACCGATTAAATAAACAATTTTTTGGATGTTAATAAATTCATACCTATGTCTTTCCGTCTCCTGAACTCATTGATGTTAACGTTTATGATCTTGGCAGCGGTGAGCGCCTCCTGCAGGGGCAGATAGTCAATGTGGTCTTCAGGGGTGGCCTGCCAAAGTTCCCCCAGAAGCAATGGGTACTTCATGACCCTCTGGACTGGTTTGATCAGCAGGGAGCCCATATCCAACAAATTGGGTTTTCCTCTGTGGAAGCACAAATTTGACTCAGTGAAGGATTAGAGAAAAAAGCAAATGTGAGAAAATCTTTGTTTAAAAAAAAACAACAACAAAAACTTACTCTTGGTCATAGATTTTTCTGCAACAAAAAAAAAAAAAGAAACACAGTTACAGATTGAAGTTTAGTTTTAAGGTTGTAAATCACAATAAATAAAATTATTTAGGGAATCTAGTAAAACTTACTTCAATGCTAAGATACATGTAGTAAAATGCTGCTTTATCTGTTCCTCCCTCTCATAGGCCTTCAATGACATGTTGGCATCGTCATGGTGGTAACAATAAATCTTATATACATCTTCTAAAGCTGCCTTTGCCTGGATAAACACTTCCCCTAAAACAAACAAGGGGGAAAAAAGACCTTTGTTTTAGTTGCTAGCAGTCAACAATAAATGGAAGAAAACTAGGACAGATGTGCTACCTATGACGACTGCTTCTGGATCTGGGTCAGACATGGCCATGTGCATTCTGTGAAGAAGAGCTGCAGACACCTCACACACTGTCTCCATGTTGGTGAAAAGTCGGTCTACGTCAACAACCTGACACAAACAATATGGGAAGACATTGTGCTGATTAAGGACAGCAACATTATGCATAACAGTCAGTCTATTTGCATGTGCACAGCTTTACCCATCTGTATTTCAAACCATGTAAATAAGTTTTCTTGATGTAATGAATTTGTAATTTTAAAAGAACTTTCTTCAAGAATACCTTTGACAATTTTGAAATGTTAAAAACCGTAACAATTCAGGTTTTGACAATGCCAATAAGATACGTGACTAAATTTGTAATAAATTAAAGATGACCTAATTAAGTGTTTTTAAATGATTTCTATGAACAAAAAACACTTTATTTTTCAACTAAGCAAATATCTATTTTCAGTAGCACTGGGATTTAAACTTGGAGGTGACTGTCCAGGTTAAATCGCCTATCTGTTAAACTGTAGATACATTGAAGCCAAGACTCCTCTACCTGTAATACTCGTAAAGGCTGGACAACTTCTCTGATGCACAGTTCCAAGTCAGTGAGGTAGTCCTTTTCAGTTTGCACAAGTTCTTGTATCACTTTTGCCCTGCGGCTCATCTTCCTGGATCGAATCTCTTCCACATCCAGAATCGGAGAGGGAAGAGCTGACAGGTCATGTGGCATCAGTTTCTCTGTGGGGACAAGGATCATTTGAAAATAAGTCCAAGTTAATAGATTTAATGTCAATTTTACTTGATGTCATCACAGGATGAAAAACCGGCGATGGGCTAAACAAAAAAACACATCTCAAGAGATTATTGAAATGCAATGTTGTGCTTTTGTTGCTATTAAAATTTTTTAAATTATTGATTTTTTTTTTAAATTAAAAACTCATTTGTTTTTTTTCTGTGAGCTTGAAACCTGAGTGAACCTATGTCACTGTGATCTCTTCATCTTCAAATGAAAGTCAGAGAGCCTCACTTCAGCATGCCAGTCAGGTTCACTCGCTTCACTTTCTTTTTTAAACGCTCTGCTGCCTACACAGTCTGAAGCTGTTCTCTGGCAGGCTGGGACGCCTGTTTAAGGAAGAGCGATGCTTCCTCGCTGCCTAATCGATGCCAAGCGCTGCTTCCTCCTCTGGATGCAGAGAGCAATAAGGTGGGGGGAAACAGAAGGCTGCAAGCATCATGTCAAGTTACGAAACTAATCAGGCTGCTGATGCAATCCTGCTGTGTGGATCTCAGGCATCCCATCTGCTCAGATCTTTCAAAGTGTTTGGGGAGCACACCAAACTCACACTCAAAAAGGAATAATGAAACCCACTAATAAAGTGACACTGAATGACTGAGTAGGTGCACACAAATCGTCATGACTGCACATGACAATATTATCTGCTTCAAACAACATATTGTAGCATAAGGGTTTAAGTTTTTACCAAGGACTGCTTTACATCTTGTTCAGGCAGATCCAAAAGAACCATTTGGAAAATTATTCTAGAACCTTCTGGCAATAATTGTTCAGGAATTCCATTTTGAATTTATACTATTTATAAAGGTCTTTTCAATTATTGCGTGAAACTAGCACATACTCTACAAAAAAGAGCGCAGACGTGTTGCATGTGCAATACTTGGCCTGTACTTTGCTATTTAAGAGACAAGAGAAACTAAAGAAGTAGAAGAATGCAACTTGATAAAAGTGACATAACAATATTTGACCTGTTGGGTGAAGCCTGGTAGGATGGATCATGTGACCGTGCCCAGCAGTGCCTTATGATGAATTCAAGCACAAGGAAAACAGTAACATGGCAGAAACAAAACTCTGATCTCACTCTACTGACAATACTATGTGTCGCTGTGCCAACTCACATGTAAAGCCACAAAACGTTGGAAAGTAAGACATTTATTATAGTCAATGCATTCATATTTTAATATGTATAATCAAATGATAATATTTAAAAAAAAAACATTTTTTTGACTGCTGCTCTTGTCATATTATAGTTACAGAATAAGATTTCTTCATTTATATTTTTTTTCAAAATTTAAAGAGAAAATAATTTGGTTAAAGAAAAATGGCTAATTTCTTATTGTTTGAAGAAAAGTAAGAAATAAAAAGTAAATTAATGGTAGGAGTCCAGGATAGAAATTGTGCTAATATTTTTGCATGTAGCTGTTTCTCAGTTTATCTAATATCATTGTTAATATTTCACTTATAATGATCTAATGACTGTGCTTTCTTCAATAAATAATTTCTGAGAAACATTTGGTTTAAGGTTTTTTGCATGCTATGATTATTTTAAAGATCGGTGGTCAGGAGCAGAGATAAACTTTGAACTTGTACCTGTTGAGAACATCCAATGTTGATTTTGAGGTCTATTTCAGTCCTCTTGTAGAAGACGATCCTCTTGTAATCTTTGGCTCTTATATAAATCATTTCCTTTCAAGTTATGGAAATATCACAAAGTTTTTAATCCTACCACTACAAGTGAAATGTTTCCCGTGACACAAGTTTAACAATGTAAACAATCCACCCACTTCCTTATCAGCTGGAGAGATGTTCTACAAACACACCTTTGCTCACCGCCTTCACATTTTTATTTTATTTTTTTAATCGCTGCTGTTTTAAATTTGATTGTAAATACACCATCATGGTTGTGGTGTGTATTTGTTGACATCAGTTACTGATTTCTGAAGAATCTTCTTATTTTCATGCTCATAAAAATAAGAAGATTATTTGTCACTGGACAGTGTTACAGCAGAGATTTGATTTTCTTTTACAGCCAATCAAGTCACATATAATGATTGTTTTCAGTTTACGTAAATGCTAGGTTTATTTGCCTGGGGCAGAAGTTGGGTAGGTTTAATAAATTTTTGAATCAAAACTGTGACACACAGTTGCTGGAATATGATGTATATTACTGTTAATATCAGGAAGTTTTGTCAATAACTTCAGTTCAAAAATTACATTTTTTGATATTAATGCCATGTTTAGTAAAAACTAAGAACAGCACTATGAAACATGATGGTGACGGTACAATGAGGTGCTTTATTTCAGCAGTGACAAAGAAACTGGTCAGACTTGATGGGAAGAGGAATGAAGCTAAACAGCTATAGAGTCACCCTCAAAGAAAACCGGCTAAAAGCTTATCAGACTCCAGACAGGGTCAGATAAATAAAAAAATATATACAACACACTCTCTTGATTTTTTTCTTTAAATGATTGTTTTCCTCCATTTTACAGTTACACAATTTGTAATTAAACCTTACTGACTTTTGTAGTTGTTACAAATTTCTTTGTTTTACGCTGCATCACAATACTATCTGATAAGTCCCAAACACATAATGAGTAATTAGTTCTTCAACAGTAATTAGACGTTTCTTGTGTCAGCACTAGTTGTCAGTCTGTAAGAAAGATCCCATACCTGAAAACCTGCATCTGTGAGAAAGTAGGCCCAAGGAGAGTTTGAGTTTGGTCATTTCTAACCAGCTGAAATGTCACTGCTGAATTTTAAAATTGATACAAAAAGTGTGCGTCATGAAAGCTTCACTTCTATTTGCTACCCAACTGAAAAACTGAAAAATTGGTGGGACATTTTAGGTTTGACAGACCGCTGTTTGGTTTGTTTCTGGTGCGGGATTTCCCATGAAAGCAGAGACAAGGGTTTTCTCTGTTCAGCCCAGTGAAAGGGATCCAATATGCTAGTCCAGAAAGAGCACAGAAAATGGATTGTGTTGCACTTTTTGGAAAAATAATACTTTGGACTGTGCCACACACCAAAGGAAAAGTTATCATTCCAAATAACCGTAATTTGAAAACAAAGCATACAGAAATTGGAGAAAAGCTGGTTACAATAAGTGGGTTATGGTTCTTATTCTCATTAAATAGCAACATGGAAACAACAAATAACTGTTTTTATCGTTAAGTTTTGTTTATTTTATTAAGTCATACAAAGTTAATGTTACCATAAAATACCAATAAAAGCCAATTGTTGCAAAGGCCTGAAGGAAAGAATGTAAGCTGATAAATCCTTATATAAAACTTAAAATTTAAAACGGCCTGCACATTTGCTGGCAAATTTGTGTTAAAAAAATTTACAAAATCAATTCTCTTTTGTTTTTGTGTTGTTTTTACTAGACAATAATCTCATAAAGAAAAGTTAGTTGTAGTTCTCTACCAGGAGAGGAGGATTCGGAGATTTGTTTTTAACCTAAAAGGTCTGTTTCTCATTCAGCCTTATTGCTGACAGTTCCATTTGTTACAAACCATATAATCCATACTCTGACAGTATATATGAACAAATTGTTTTTTCTTGAATATATTTCTTCATGTATGAAGATCAACACAGATCTGCTTCAGTTGAATGGTGCAGTGACTTTTCTTTCCCGTCTTGAAGGGAATCTTCTTTAACATTTCATATTTGCACCCGAGGGAACCAGAAAATCATATTGAAAGTTTCCAAAACCAAGTGAATGAGCACATATTTCAGAATGCTTAAAATTGACAAATGTCTGTAGGCATTGTAGAACTTTTTACTTTATTTGGACGCCATTGGATATGGAGGGGTCTCTAGCTATAGGGAATGGTAATATATCCTGATGGTTGTTATATCACCACCCATTCAAAGTATTTTGGAATTTGGACAACAGATGTTTAAACAAGATCCAAATTTTAAAAGCAACCAGTTTTCAAAATTTGTCTTTAACTTAGCACAGGAATTATTAATCAAATGCTATTTTAAGTTGTACTAACCAGCATTTGTGACCTTAAACCAGTATAAAACCATATTTTCATAATTAAATATGTGAATGCCAGAAATACTAGAAAACCTTGTGTTTGACCAAAATTTGACAAATCATCTTTTCTCCTTTCTTTCTTGAATGCTTATGCCAGTCCCAGACGGTTGTCGCCCTGGGTGTTGAGCCATATCACACATATCAAAGACTGCAGCTGATTAGACATACTGATGTCATGACTTCATGGCTGCTTTGGACGAACCTGCCTGACAGGCAGATGAGAGCAGACTTGAAGAGCAACAGCTCACGTGTTTCCTCTTTCAGTGAAGTCATCGTTCTGTCAATATTTGCATTGGTAATACCCCTGTAAATATGTAATGCTGCTCATCAGCTGAATCCAAAACAGGGTGGGTCAATGGTTTACTGAAAACACTTCTGTGTGTGTTTTTGACATCTCTGCCCACCATGATACAGGCTGGGCTAGAAAATAGTACAAAGAGTGGTTCTATTTCAGGTAAACAAAGCTGCTGCTGATAAGGCAAGCATGAATAAGTGTGTGTGTGTGTGTGTGTATCTGTGTGAAACTTACCTATGAGACAGGCATTGAGATGTTTTTACTTTTCATTTGTTTTATAAAGCATCAGCGGTCAGTGTGTCATGGGATTTACATTGTTCACAGAAGAGGAAACTGAGGAACAAGTGGTGCAGGAAAGCCAACATACTTCAGCTGACTTAATGATTGTAACCCCCTGCTGACAGCTGATGTGATTTTGCCTGAAGTGCAGCATTCCCAGTGGCTGACTGCATTCTAGGACAGGTAGAGCCAGTTTTTTCTTTTTTTTTTTTTTTCTGAAGAGTGGATTTGTGTTCAAATTAATCACCCTCATCTGTAGCTGGAATCCCATTATTGCTATTATTATTTTGTAACTCATGCCTATCCACGCTTTTTAAAGTTCAACTCATTCTTAAGTTGAATCTTTTTCATTTGCATAAAATGAATACACCTCTAGGGACTCATTGTTCCAAAGTCTTGAATTTCTAAAAATAACTTGTGTTATTCATTATGTCTTCCCGGCTAATGTCTTGTTTATGTGCAAGTCCAGAATACCTGAAAGGCCACTCCTCAGTGCCCGGCTATGGGGCACAGTTTGCATATGTGGCTTCATCCCTGAGGGAGTATCTTTCTCAGCACATAGTAACACAACAGGTGCCCAATAAAGAGCAGAGCACACTTACTGGCTGGTGCAGTGTTAAAATTCCCCCACCCCCTTAAGCCATGGATGCTGTTTTTACAGCCTGTCTATTGTACATCTATTACATCTCCAGGTATAATTTTGCACTGAGACACTTTAGTTGCTATAGTTTTGTCACTTGGGAACATCTTTAGCTGCTGTACCTTTAAGTTTAGCGCTGTACTCCGTCTTGTCAGACTGACTCCTCCTCACCAGCGTTCCCAGGTTGATGTCACCTTTGGCCATGTCATCGACCACTATAGTGTCCGTCTTTCTCCTCTCCAGGTACCGCAGGAACACAGGCCGGTTTTTTCTTTTTATCTGTCTTTCCTTGTCCTTCTCACCCCCACCGGCCTCCCTGGGATCCATGGTGAGCCTGTCAGGTCCCCCTTTCCTCAGGTCAATGAAAGAGAACAGGAGGGTTGAAAGAGAGAGACTGCCTGGGAAGTTCAACAGGTGTACTGTTCAATGTGTCCCGACTGCCTGCAGAGCACAGGTAGCTCAGCTCCTCCCCATGTACCTGTCATGAGGGCCACACCTCCGCGCTTAGTGCCTTGGCTTTCCTCTCTTTAAACGATCACTTCTACCCACCAAAAGGACATTTTGTACCTTACCTTTATTTAGAGGGTTTAAAGGAGGAAAATTGAGGTCATCTCCTTTCCCTGCTCTCCTTGCTCATACGCTTTAACAAAATGGAAAGAAAAACTGCCTCTCACTTACTGACAAGGTGCCAACTGCTGATGAGGAAGTTAAATAAGGTAGTCATGCAAATGGCCAGGCTGTAAAACGCACTGGGAAATTCAGCTTCATATTTACACAATACTGAATGAGATCACTTTTAGAAATGATATGCATTTAGCCATGAACAAGTTTACAGGTGCATCTTTCCATATTAAAATTTTATTTAAAAGTCAATATACAATGATTAAATCCAAACAGTGAAATTTATGTTTCATAAACTCAGTTCAAAGAGAGTTAAATATGCGTGTTTATTCCTGTTAATTTTGTTTAATATGACTTGTAGCTAAATTGAAACCCAAAATTCAGTTCCCCAGAAAATTAAAATATAACAAGAAAGAAACCCCTAACAAGATATTCTTTTTAATACAGAAATATTGCTCTCCTCCAAAGTATGACCACGTGCTGACCAGCTTATCACCTTCAGTACTTACAGTAGCTGGGCCTCCTCTTGCTGCACCAACGCAGCGTAACATGCAGGTGATCAGTCTATACCACGGTGATCAAATCAGATACTACTACATTTGGCAGAATGGGCAGGTATCAAGTACTGCTAGAAATGACAAACTTCATAAAATCACCAGAAGAGACCGTGGAGTATGCCAAGATGTTCTGGTAGACAGTTTTGCTGACGTTGGACAGTTGACGAACAACCAGCAGGTGACAAGGCACCCCAAATCATATCTGACAAATTATATCTGACTTCTTGTTACAGCAACTTGACTTCTGTCTCCACTCTACCTTCAAGCTCTGGAACTTTGATTTTCAAATTACATGCACAAATTGCTTTCGTCCGGAAAAGAGATTTTACATCACTGTCCAACACTCAAGTTTCTGGTATGTTTCGAGTATGACATTTTTGGTAACTCTTGAAGCCTTCTACCTTTAGATGCCTTCTGTGAATAAAGGTGTAATGTAACTGAACCTAAGAAAACATTTTAACAGGAAATTTAATTAAGCAACTGGATGTTAGTCATTTATTTAGCGTTTTCTTGTTCCAACTCTTCAGGGTTGGCCGGACAGTGCCTGACAGGAAGTCATCCACATCCAAGTTTAGCCCATCTCGAAACTGACTGGGCTTTCCCTTCGAGATATAAATCATTAATGATTCAAGTGAAGGCAAGGATTTCTCCTTGACGCTCCTTGACAATGCTATGTTATGACTCTCCAAACAGCATTGTTCCCAAGAAACATTATTACATATTAGAGTGCAATATATGCTGTCTTCTATAGAATTTGACTTAGCTGGAGATTATATTACTTATGCAACAGTACAAGACATGCGGGAAGGAAGCTGGAGACGTATTTTCCTCAGGCAGCCTTTCTTCACGCATTGCTGAAACACAAAGCACACATGGAGTAGTGTCACAGATTTATAAAAGACTGCCAGATTCTAAGGTCATTTTTGGAAAAGGTCAATACTGTGAGTCCACGTAGTCTGTTGATGTTAGGCAAAGCTGTTAGGCATTATTTTCCTGCTTTCTACCTCAAGAAAACTCATATAAATTGTATACACTAGGAAAGCCTAGTACTGAGTCACCAGGGAGTACTTGTATAGGTAGGCCATACAGAATCAAACACTGTGAAGAGACATACAAAAGAGAAAACAACATAATCTGTTTGTGTAGAATAATTGCTCTGTGTCAACGCAGTTACATGAGCATCTTGCTTAATATATAGTGCAGTTTGCTACACCTGCTGAAAAACAGAGATGTATTCTTCTAAACCCAGTTACACTATATAGGCAGACAAGGACACTTAAAAGGCCTGTTAAATCCCCAAGGCCCAAAAAAGTATCCCAAAATTCAGCTCGTAGTTCAATGTATTTAAAACCAAGATTTAGGTTGGAATCTACCTCTACAGATTTTTCTCAAAGCTCCTTTGGTGACATTTATTAAATGCATTTGAAAGATTTTGTTGAACCAGGTTTTATGGCAGCTATGTTGGCAGCTGTTTTCGTCATTTGTTTGAAGAATGACCAACTATAAAGGAGGCACATCAAGGTGAGTGGGTGGGGTGTTTGCCCAAGGTATATATACACATGTGGACTTTGATCATAATGTACTGTGGCGATTAAACATCAAAAAAAAAAAAAAAAAGAGAACAAAAGGGTAGGTTAGGGGGCGGGGGGCATTAAGGCAAAAGGACATTGTTGGCTCAGGTAGTTATTGAATATCTTGATGTGGATTATTATAGAAACAGCTATACGTCTCACTTGTAAGTGTAAAATCGTACAAGGGAAGAGTGTGACTCGATGAGAAGACTGAACTTAGCTTTTAAATTCTTTGTGCCAATGGGTTGCCACATTGGCACAGATGTTGCCAATGTAGCATTCTCTCTGCCACAACTACATCTTTGGAAGTGTAAAATCCTACAAGGCAAGAATAGCCTTGTAGGATTTTTAAGGTGCCACTACACCTTTATAGGTGTAGTTATGGCAGAAGGCCCGATAATGCAATACTTACAAATGCAATGGAGACAATAAGTTTTTCAGTAATGTAAAGCGGTATTATATTATTGTTAACACTGAACAAACAAATATATATTACTTGGCGGCTGTTCTGTTCCTGTATCCTAGCACTTTCCACTAAAATACAATGAGTTGCTGCCATGTAATTGGCTGAGTTGCTGTAACAAGCTATTAAAATGTATAAAGTGATTTGTGAATTTATTTGAATTTTGCAAGCTCTTTATCGCTTTCTGTCATCGTTGTAGTCTAAAGCTGATAGTGTTGGAGAAAGGCTTTTTATTGATTGATTGATTGATTGATTTTACAAGATCCCTTTTACTTTGAAAATGTAACCGGAAGCTTCCCTGCTATATTTCTAGGACGCATGCGGGCAGACGGGAAGCAGGAACTGACTGATCGGGGGAAAGTGTGTATATTACGATGAGATCGCAGCTGCTCCGCTCCTCGCTCGGCTGCTTGCTGACTGTATGTGGCCCGTTTCCCGCTTCTTGTATTAATAAAGCAGTCAGACAAACTGCAGTAGCTGTGCCACTTTTGTATTATTCCAGAAAAACGATGCACTATCAAACGGAGCAGAGAGGACGCCCGAATTCTCCAGACTACCGCATTTATTTTAGTAAGTTCATCTCCGCCATGATGAATGGACCCAATGTGTAACGGCATAGTTTGATTTCTGTAAAGAAAACTGGCCTGGGTCTCTTAAGTAGCCATGACTTCCGATCGAGGTAAATGTTTGTTTGGCCTTCCAGCTGCAGCCGCAGTTCTTTATGGTCGTGTTGCGTTTCCTTGACATTAGAGCCAAATGTGTAAAATTAGAAAACGTCCACAAGAACATGCGGATTCAAATTATTTACTAAGTAAAAACACAAATAAAGTTGTGTGAGTGTGTACATGTAGGCCATTATTCAAAATCCTACATGCATTTTATGCTTCCCTGTGGCTGATTTTAATAAATGAGACAGCAGGCTTCTGCAGTGTCATGCTGAGGATTTAATGCAATTTTTAAAAAAATCTTTGTTGAAGTAGGGCCGTATTGAGAGGCAGTAAAGTGGACTCTGAGAACCAGGGGATCACTAATACAAAATACTAGGTCTAATAAATCTATTTTCACATAATTAGACCAGCTTTTGTGGCTGTCAACAATTATTCCTTAAGCTACGGAGGCGACTGTTTGTTGAATAAATAAATTGTCAGCATGTCTTGTTTCTTGACTCAAAACAAGAGTCAATAGCTGAATAAGCTGTTATTGGGTTGGTAAAAGATTAGATGTTTGCTTTGGAGTATAAAGACTTTTCAACATGACAACACTGACTCATTGACAACAAAGCATTCTTACAACAACAAAGTAAATTAGCGAAGCAATTTTTCATTCTTTTTTTTTTTTTTAGCTAAATTTACTCATAATGGAATGATCTTTATGCATGCAGCTTTTGACCTCATTTGCCTTTTTTGTTGCTTATTAACAAATCTGTTTATCTCCTAGAAACCTCTGATGGCAAATACATTTCACCATTCCATGATATTCCACTTATAGCTGAGTCAGAGCAGGTATCTAGCTAACAGCTCAGCTTGTAGATTTTCTTCAAAATGTGACACTCAAACAAGAAATGACTGTGATTTTTCTTTCCCTAAAGCATGATGATGTGCCAGCAAAAAAACCTAAGGGTGAGAAGGAGGTATAATCCTGTTTAAATTCATTATCGGACTATTTTATGCAAGTGGACCTTTAATGACTCAGTTTGAGCAGTTATTGGCTGTTTTATTCACTTTCAGGTGCTGTACAACATGGTGGTTGAGGTCCCTCGGTGGTCAAATGCTAAAATGGAAGTAAGCGAAAAGCTTCTCTATATCCTCATGCATGCAGCTTATATATTTTTCATTACATGGGTTTGAAAGATGGAATAAAATTAAAACGACGACTAGTTTGAGGACATCTTTAGATGTCCCCTATCACAGTTTTCTCAAACATACATACATAAACTAGTTTATAGGCTTTCACTCTTTGATTTTATATTACATTTGAAATTATTTAGCTGTATTCCTTAGCAGGACGTTGAGTCTCATTTGTGCAAATACTCAGCAGGATAATAGGAATTACAATATTGTTGTTGAAAATTGCAACTGTAATTGTTCGACATTTTTGTTGCTAGCCCTTTTCCACAGTGGCCCTCATGAATCAAAGATGTCTGATAATAAAGCAGGTGTACGGTCATTTTCATTTCACAATTAATTCATTTGGACCCAGGCTCACAGTCTGAGTCACATCCGTCAGTGTGCATCTCTGTTGTAAATGCACGTTTTATAGAAAACAGTATTTATCACTTCTTTTTCCAGATTGCAACAAAGGAGCCACTGAATCCCATCAAACAAGACGTGAAGAAGGGAAAACTCAGATATGTGGCCAACATTTTTCCTCATAAAGGATACATTTGGAACTATGGGGGACTTCCACAGGTCAGGAGAAGTCTGCAGTGTTTCTCCAAGACGGATGCTTTAAAGTGCACAGATTTTTAGATGCTTCACTTTGTTAGGTTTTATTATTTTGAGGGTCAAGTACTTTTAAAAAAAATCTGTTACAGCAAAGATTTAGTACATTGCAAAGTTTTCAAGTTTTTCCCACTTTAGAAGAACAGAGAGGAACGTTTTGTTATAAAATGCACTCTCCTCCTTTTGTTTAAAGAAGAAAAGTACAATCCTTAAAACACCATCTCAACTGTGAAGCATGGGGTTTTATTTGTACTTATCTTAAGTACTACTTTCAAATCCAGACATTATATTGTGTATTTTGTTAGCTGCTGAATATTTGTGAGAAGATTTTGACTTTTTCATGTTCTTTACTTGCTTGTGGACTTTACCTCTATAAAGACCTGGGAGGATCCCAACCACAAAGACAAAGAAACTAACTGCTGTGGTGACAATGACCCCATTGATGTTTGTGACATCGGCACCCAGGTAAGCAGATGTCTATATACCCTGCTACTTATCTCCATGCCTATAAAAAGAAATGTGTACTTTTGGATTCTGTGTCTGATCTTTACCTGTTAAACTGTTCAACTTCAGGTTTGCTCCCCAGGTCAGGTGATCCAAGTCAAGGTTCTGGGCATCCTGGCAATGGTTGATGAGGGAGAGATGGACTGGAAGGTCATCGCCATCAATGCAAACGATCGAGACGCAGAAAAGCTCAACTGTGAGTGTCATAGGCAAAAGTTCACAACAGACACGAGGATGATTCTGGATTAAATCTGTGCTTTGCTGATCTGGAGAGCATGAGAAGATTCGCTATGGTGGAAGTTCACCTTCTTCAGTCAGGTAGACCTGAAACACGGGAGAAAGAGCTCTGTCATGAGGAGAGCCCCTATAGGTCAGAGACTGTAACAGTAGCCGTGTTAGGTTCTGGTTCTCTTCTCTTCCTCTTGATGATACGCCATGGTTTCTGTGGGGTTGATAAAGGTTGAGAACCCCTGAGTGGTCTTCTCAGGTACGAAGACCTCAGAACAGCCAGGCAGAGTCGCGCCGGGTTTGCTAATGGAAAATGAATCTGGCCGGAGCGGAATGGACCTGTTCTGTTTAGAGGTGGTCTAGTGGAAAAGCTCCTTAACTTAAATACTAAACATGGTTATCTCAAAAAGGACTTTGGCCCAGTGAGCAACAGTTCATTTTATTTTTCCATCCAAATTTCCATTATTGTTCTTGGATGAGGCACTCTGAGCAGTCAACTTTTCTAACAATAACCTTTTGTGTCTTGTGAAGGGTGTCAGTGACCATCTGCATAATTGTGTATTAGTTATCCTTTGTAATCGTCTAATGTAATGCTTTCGTTATTGTAGTAACTGTAATTTGGGGTATTTAATTGCAGAAATCCATAAAAATCTAAATTAACTTATTTAATTTCACAGTTCTGAATCTATTTAACACACATTTCGTGGTTCGAATTGAAAAACCGAATTGAATCAACTTTTTGTTCATATTCTAATATATTTCTAAGCATTTTTAATACTGAATGGTAAAGAGATGGCAAACAGCACAGACAGTAACACCACATTAGCTCTCTGTGTTTAATAGTTTCTAACCATTGAGGTTTCATTGCCAACATGGATTTATTGATATTCGGTGCCCTTTAAACATATTGTATGTGTTGTCAAGGCTTTGTTTTTTTCCACTAAGGCCAATTCTTAGAATCCTGAGAAACCTGCCTTTGTAAAATACATTTCATGTGTAAACAGATAAAATTCACTGCATCTGTTTCATGGAAACCTGAGTAATCTCCGACTCTGTCTTTCCCGCCTCCCCTCAGGTATAGAAGATGTTCGGAAGAGCCGACCAGGTCATTTGGAGGCTACCGTCGAGTGGTTCAGGAAATACAAGGTGCCCGATGGAAAGCCAGAAAACCAGTTTGGATTCAACGGGGAATTCAAAGACAAGGTCAGGTTTGCGAATAAACAGAGCACAGCAGCTGGTGGAGTGGCGCGGCAGGCTCAGGCCAAATGTGCTGAAACGGATTTCTCTCTGCTGACAGGATTTTGCTGTTGAGATCATTAAGTCCACCCATGAGCACTGGAGGGCACTTGTGCAGAAGCAAACAAATGCTGGAGGGATTGAGTGGTAAAGCAAAGCAGATGTGTATGTGCATGTGAAATGGATAACGGAAAGTTGAACTTGGATCATTTTATGTATTTTCTTTTTCTCAGCAAGAACGTGTCCTGCTGTAACAGTCCTTTCCAGTTCAGCGCCGATGAGGCCAGAGCCGTCGTTCAGTCGGTGAGAGCTTCAACAAACGCTTATGGCCGCAACAGTGGTAGATAGATCTGGTTATAAAATTAATATCAAATCACCTTTGCCATAGATATCAAATAAATTTTGTAATTTTGCTACAAAATTAATTGTAGCAAAAGAAAGTAACTATTCTTTTCCAGAGTAGAAACTTAATGGAGTATAATTAAGTGCACCAGTTTAATTAAAAAATATAGAGTCAAAATTATACACACAGGTTCAAATATATACTTTCTGTTATGTTAAACCCTTATTCCAAATTGTATTAAATTAATCTCTTTGTACAAAATTCTGATCTTAAACTGGGTCTAAGCTGCAGAGGAAAGTTGAAATAAAGTAAAGTAAGCAAATCTCTGACTCTGCAAGGAAAACATCACTCAGTCCGTGATGCTGAGTCCTTTATGAGAAGCTAAAGAGTTTTTGAAGTGGAGCAGATCTAAGTAATGCTAGATGCTATGAAAAATCTGTAAAATGGCACTATGCCACTCTCTGAAAGTCAGACACCAATGTGGATATTGTATTTAACATTTTAAAGAACCCGTGTGTAGTAAAAGCAAACTAACATAGAGCAGTTTGCAGTTTATTATTTTGTAATATATTCTTCTGAATATTCTAAAAGCTATGTTAAAAAAAAAATCTTGAAATGTGAGTCTGGAAAAATATTGAATTTTGAACATATATGAACTCTGGCACTTTACCCAATCTGTGCTTTTCTAATCCCTTTGTCCCTCAGCTTAATGCTGCCACTGTCATTCTTCATAGTTGGAGCAGAGTTTTGTTGTTTAGAAGCCTCTCCTTGATTCCTTCCCCCACACTCGTCTCTCAAAGTGATTAAAAAGCTCAACCCTGGGCTTCTCTGACCGTGTGCACCTTTCACCCGAAGGCTTTCAGCTTCTCCCTGTGATGCACATTTCAGCCAGCAGGTGTCTCATAGTAGAAATCTTTACAGTGTTTATGTTAAAACTTCACTGTGGTGAATGAGTGGTGTTACAGCAGCTCTTCAGTTTGAAAGGTTTCAGCCTTTCTGTTTCCTGCAGGTGGTGTTTCTTTTCATGGAGGACAGGAGTTTGGATCCGATGATTTGATTAGATTAGTTTTGTTTTGACAACAATCCCAGACATACTTCCATACTGTTTTTGGAATGGCAAGAACACATTAACCTTAGGTCTCTGGAACTCCTGAATCTTTATGAACCCTACAAGAAACCAGGCTAGTGGCAGAAAAACCAACTAATTCTATCAAAATGTCCAAACATCCAGAGAGAAAGTAGTTGATGTTTTCAAAATGCAAACAGTTTCTCTGCAGACATTTAACTTGACATTAGTGGTGACATATGCTGATATTTAAGCCTGTATGTTTAATTTTGACTAGGAATGGATTAAACAAAATCAACAACAAATTTGAACTTTTACATGCAAGTCATGTTTTTAATAATCTTTGCAACCTGGAATAGATGATTAAGAAAGTACTTCATCCTCCAAAGGAATGACATCCATACTCTTGGGAGTATGTGAACATCTGGGAGGCGGGGGACAGTAAATCCGACTTGAAATCTAATTTAGTAATCCGCATCTCAATGACTCCACTTTCAGGCTCCTGCTTTTGGTAGTGCACATCCTGTGTCTGCAGAAGGTAAGCAGAAAATAATTTCATCTGTCAAACTCATGTTCAGTGCTTAAATTTCTGATTTCATCCCAAATATCTTCTCGTCTCCTGCAGTGGACAAATGGCATTTCGTATAAAGTTCTAAAGTTCCCTTGGAAACATCAGATCATCTTAACATGAAGTGAAGTATTATGTGTCCTGCTGCTTTTTCTTGTATGCAGGCAGATTTATTTTCTATACGTACTTGCAATGGCATGACATATATAAACTGTATGGGCCAACAGAGACATGCAACACTTGTGTTTTTGGGTGATGGTATTTTCCTTTTAATCAAACAACTAAGTTGGTTGTTCACTGGGGTATATTTGTTGGTAATACGTGGAGTAAAGTGCGTACTCACCTGAGAACAGATACCAGAAATTGGATTGTTTTTTTTTTTCAGCTACACACATTTTGTATACAGCAAGAATATGTTTCTAATATTGGATAAATAATAAAAAAACAACAATCTGAACTTGGCTTCTGTGCAGCTTTTTTATTGTCCAGTTGAAGAACTTTATTCACCTTAAGAGGGTGGAAAAAAATGAAGCTAGTTGCTTTAAATAAATATAAGTTTTATTAAAAAAAGGGAACACCCACATGTCGGCAACATCAGGAATGATACAATTAACAGCTTTCAAATAAACTGCATCCAGTACATTAGAATACTTACAGTATTAACAGCCAACCTCATTTTATTGTTTTTAGCATACCGAACTTCGAGAACTTGGGCAAATTTTTTATTTATTTTTTTAACCTTTTTTTCTTTTTTTTTTTCTTTTTTTAGTGTCTAACTGCAAAAAGACCAAGTGTGTACAAACAGCTGGCTTAACCTCGCTGAGTTCAGCACATAAAATGTACAGGTTAAGTCAGGAAAGTCATTCAAGTAAAGTTGACTCACTCAGAAACACTCTGAAGCATCTTCAAGTATGGCTATGCTTTAAACCCGCTTCTGGTGCCTCGGCTTTCTCGTCGACAACCTGCTACTGTAGCTGGGTCCTGTACAATGATATCCAACCTTTTTTTTTTATTTAATATTCTGAAGATTCGCTTTACAAAAACCATTATAAACCAGAGCCTCTAAAGAACTGAGCTAGCTTCTATAACTGTAAACATTGCTGGGAAAGTGAGTGTAGTATTTACAAAATAATAATAAAAACTTCCTGGATAATCCATTATCATTTCATTTCATTCACCTTGAAAAGCTCCAGTTATTAATTTTTTAAAATTTATTTTAAAGGTCATATATGTGGAGCCAAGGGTCTATTTGACAATAAAAAGAGCCTAATGCGAATATCAGTGAGTTGTACTCCTGCAATACAAATTCTTGCTATGTACAATGTAACATAATTTATCTCTTCTTTTTAAACACATGTACAATTTGTTTAAATAAAACATTTTTTTTTTTTTTTTTACTACATCTTTACGAAAAAATAAATGAAGTGCTTTCAAAGAAATCAATATGTGAAAGAATTGGGGAGAGTTTTTGTTAAAGTTGGACTGATATTCAGTTAAATTGCCATAATTAAGTGGAAGAAATAATTAAGTTGCTCAGTGGTTATAAATTAAATTTACTAACATGTGGGCGCAAAACGTGCAGTCATATTAATCACCGCTGTGGTCAATCTGTAGCAAAGGCAAACAGATTGCTTTAACTTAGTCAATATTTTCCCTTTTGTCAACTGAGTGCATATATGTTGATTAATTTAGAAGAAAATACCCTCTCACTAGCTGAAATAGAAATTTTGCAGGATAGCATCTGTTTTTCATTTGAACTTATGTGAAATCTATTAAACAAGAACACAATCAGGATTCAGAATGAGTCCCTGACTGTTAAAAAAAATAAAAAATGGTTTGATGAACACAGATTTTCAAAAGATGCACACATAATTAGTTTAAAATGTCCCTGATTTTACAGTAATGTTAAAAGTTCAACTAATACGTTCAAAGCACACTGAAAGTAAAAACAAGAGCTTCCTTTTGCCTTTTGGTGGCCTAATATTGTGAAAGTAGCACACAAACAATGATCGATATGTAATAATCCTATTGCCGAGCTAGTTTTGAGGTATGACAGGTTTACGCTGTACATCATTTATAAGCCTTTTCATTTCGTCAAAAGTTTCACATTGTACATTTATCCTAGGCTGAATAGCACCTTGTTAAAATTAATCAGTTGAAACCTAAAGAAACACAATGACACCCGGCATAATTTACAACATAAATCCCAAAAGTCCAATATGGGTAATTAACTTACTGTACAAATCTCACCTGTCCATCTTAATTCGATCACAACAGCAAGTCAGCTGCCCTCTGACACTGAGCTTACCCTGTTTTGTGTTCCTCAGTGTATAAAAGCACATTTACTGAGCACCACAGACATAAAACTACATGTAATATTCACAAGCCAGGATATTTGGAGAATCTACAGTAAGGAGTTATAAAAACAGTCACAAAAAACAGCAAAGCAAACCTGCTAAAAACTAAAGAGAAAATATATATATTTATATATATATATATATATTTCTGTCCCCAAAATGTTTAGAATGCACCACATAAATGGCTCAATTTTACAGTATAAATTACACCAGATAGTGATAAAAGCACCAATAAAATGACAAGTTTCTTTCCAGATACTTGAACTAAATACAACAGATGCATCTCCATAAATTACAATATTATTGGGAATTATATCAATTCAAAACATGAGACTCATAAATTCATTTTGACAGTTTGACATATCACAGTTTTCTGTTACTTCAAGTTGCTATGGCTGCCTGCAAATAAAAACATGAAATAAAATTCATCTTCTCCTACATAAGACCAATGAAAAAGGTTTTTAAAATAGATATGGATATAAAATGGCTTACACAATCATGGTATGTACTGCTGACTTGGTATCAGAGAGCAATGAGTTATTTGGCCTGATTTCTTTCCTTACTTTGTTGTAACTACTCCAATAATAATAATAACAATAATAATCATAATAAAACATATTACTGATGTTCTCAAAAAGTATTAAACATGTTTTAAATGACTATATGGCTATAAGAGTGTATAAGAAAAGCCTCACAAGTACAAATATTTCTCTCAAGATAAAACTTTTACATAACACTTCATTACATGGGTACATTAAGTAGTGCAGCTGTATTACCAAAAAGCACAACACAATGACTACATTTATTCAAAATGAGCATCGTGAAACCAAAAATAAGGAGAAAGAGCAAATGAACGATCTCAAACGCGCTGTTAGATTTTAAGGTTTGCTACAATCAATACTAAGACCTTAAAATGATCATTAGATCTTTTATTATGAGACTTTTTACAATTACTTATATAACTGCTCCAATATTAATTGATGTAAAGTTGAGAGGAAGGAAAACGTTCAGTAAACTCTTGAGATTCAATGTCAATTTTCAATTCAGTGATGATTTGAGGACCCAAGTCATCTGTTGGTTTGGCTCAACTGTGTTTTATCAAGTCCAAAGTCAGTACTGCCATGAGTCCCTTCCTGCTTTTCTTTAAGGAGATGCTCACAGATCTAAAACCCATAGACAACCTGTGGAGTATTATCACCAGAAGCACCAAACAAGAAGAAAAGCTGGAGGCTGTTATTTAAGTAAGCACCTCAGTAGAGCCATTGGTCTAATCAGCATATTGCACCACTGTACTGATGCAGAAATTTATGCAAAAAGCCTCGACAAAGACATACTTTTATATAGACCCAGATTTCAATATGAAAAAACCTTTTGATTGTTTTTTTTTTATGAAGAAAAGCTAAGAAGCTAATAAATTAGTTTTCATTTGCAGTAAGCCACAATCACTGAAAGCAACAGAAATAAACACTTCAGATACACCACTCTGTAATGGACCTATTAAATGGGTTGAACTGCTTTGCTCTGAATTGCTAAAATACATTACATTTTTGAAGGTATTCTAATTTACTGAGATGCACCTGTATATAATTGCTATACAGCATGATTGTAATTTTTAATTTAACGTCTGAAACATTAAAATCAAAATTTAAAAAAGTGCTCTTAGAAACACTGACTTCTTAAAAATGATGGATGATGTCGGGTGATTTTAGACAGTTACCAGTAGATGAACTGTGAGTCTCTTGCAGAGTGTATTCTGGTTTTAGTGTGAAGGCATTTGAAAGTGGTGATAAGCATACTTTTCAGCACCGTGAGTCTTAGACTTTTGAAAGTCAGTGTTTTATGCAAATATTAGAAACTTTGTAAGAAAAATAAAGCCACCATTAAAAGAAACTTTGTTTCCAGCTGAATAAGTTCCTTGTGTGTTAGACTGAAAGCACCACTGTTTTTCTGGTATTGCAATAGTTACCTCAGTAGGATCAACTAGTAAAGCTCGGTTGTGTGAGAGTTGAGAAACATAGCACATTTGTTTTTCCATCACAAGGTCACCGATAGTGATTTGATGCATGTGGTTTGGGTTGCAGCACCTTCAAGTTCCCTAGGGGTTGTTTTCTACACAAACTGACTGTAAGGCCCTGTGACCTTGGTGAATGCATATGGAGTTGTGATGACGTGAGTATTAGTTGTGAACGATGATGATGATCCTTCCATTAGTGCCTTTATGAAACGCTTGTATGGAGGTTCTCCTGTGGTCTCTGAAGACTCTGAATGCTCCCGCTTCCCCCCCTTCTTGTTGCTCTTGCTCGGAGTCCCTTCCCCGCCATTCCTCTCAGCCTCTTCCTCCTTCTCGCGAGCCTTTTCTGCCATCTTAGCTTCCCACATGGCCAGCCCATGCTTTGCCTCATTCAGATTCTTGTGCTGGTAGAAGACAAGGGAAATGCGTGTTGGGTGGTTGCGGTCTGGGTTTTTGAGGGGTGTTGTGGCATGTAGCTCTCGTTTTGCACACTCAATGAGTACAGAGCCATGACTTGGAGCTACAGCCACACCACCAATCTCAGGATCCAAGAAGTTGTGCTCGTTGTCTGACCACATTTCTGGTTTTTGGGGGGTGGTGGGTGTCTGAGGCGTTCCAGGCTCCGACTTAATATTGGAAGCTATATGTCCACCATTGAGAAGACCCAACCCTGACTGTGTTTCAGGGTTTAAACAGCCACTGCTGATTTGAGCTGGGAGCATCTGTGGATTAGGCATGGCCACGTCTGTATTAAGTTGCATAGGGAAGGAATCACGGCCTGGAATGTGTGGACTCTGAGGCAAGTATGAACTTGGGTATTCCCCAAACTGATTGGCTTTACTTACGGTAAGTGCATAATCCATGCCACCATGAACAGAAGGTGCTCCTGTTAGGGTATCAATGAACCGGGCATCTGAGGTTCTGTTGTTGCCAAAAGGACCATAATGTCTCATGGGCTGAGGTGGACGCATGGCACTGTAACCATTGACTTGGAAGCCTGGTTGACTGTACCTAGATGGATAATTGAGCTCAAAGCGTTGTTGGACACCATACTGCTGCTCAGGGAAAAACGCTGGCCGCTGTTGGCGATAAGCGTCCAGCTGATTTTGGTTTGGTGCATAGAACTGATGGTAACTTTCAACAGGCATTCCTCCGTTACATTGGTGACCTGGTTGTGGACGATTTGGCCCATTCATATATGAGTTTGGAAGTGAAGAGAGGAAATGGCTGGCTGGTGTTGATGGCTGAGCGGTGTACATGCTTCCTGACTTTGGAGAGCCTGGAAAAGAGCCAGGACTGGTAGAGAACCTTGGGAGTGCAGTGTTGGGTGAGGAAAGGTATGGGGGGCACATGGCCTGTGGTTGCTGAATTTGCTGCTGCATGACCCCAAGGGGATATGATGGGTGACCTGACTGAAGGGGGGCTCCCACAGCACCTAGAAAACAAAAGACCAAAGAAGACAAAAACTTATGAAAACAAATTGATTTCATGTCACATTATACCAAGCAGTTTTTTTAACTAGATAGTGCTGTGAAAAAGTATTTGACTCCTTAGAGAGTATCCCTGTTTTGTAGTAATATTAGTTTTTAAATTACTTTTTTTTTTTTTTAACCACAGGTAAAAATAAATCTGACCCTACGTAAAAAAGCAATCAGAAATCTTTTACATTACTGGAAGGAATTTTATTACTAATATTATTTAAAGCTGTGTCCAATTTCCACGTGAAGAATCATTATACGACTAAAATGTTTTTGAATATTAGTTGTTTTGCAAATTCCGCTTATGTCTTTAACCTGTTTTTTCTCTAGCAAAATGAGGTGTCCGTTTAAGGGACAGTTCTTGTACACACCGCTCTAATAACATTGGTCTGTTTCTTCAGTGCTCAGCTCATTTGTGTGCTCTCATATTCTGGTTAATTGTGGTTGATACTTCAGGTCTTTGATCAGTTGTCAGTAGTCACACTTTGTGTAGTCAGATTGTTGGTCACAGGGATGGTTTTTCTTTTCTAATATATTGGTTGTTTTTGTTAAGTTCATTTGCCAGTCTACTGTTTCCACTTTGAGCCAAACTCTTGTTTTGGAGTTGGAACGATTGAAAGTTGCTTCTACTAAACGATTATATGCAGGGACAGGTGTAAGGTTTGTTTTTATCCTGACTTCAAAGATGAGGGGGAGTCTGGGTACACCACGACAACACAGGGTGGGGCATAAATACAGTGGTTAGGAACACAATTTTAATATCACAATATCAATTGCATATCGCAGTTAAGCTCACATTAATCTAAAATGAATTTTAGGTCATATTACATATTTTACAATGGGAGTTTCCCAAAAAAGTCTTTATAAAATGTTACTCTACCTGTAAATGGAGTGCTCTGGACAGTGTTCTCATAAGTGCCAGCCTTTGACTTGGCCAAAAGGGCCTTTTCTGCCTTATCATTTGAGCTTTCCAGCATGGCATTCTTGTTGGCAGCCGCTTTTCTCGCATCCAGTTTCTTCTGCCGGCAAGACTTGGCGGGTTCTGCAAGCATGCGCACCTGACGACGGAAGGCACTGAGGACTTGAATGGCCCCTGATTTTATTTTTTCCTGCTGGCCCTCTTCACTGCCAAACTCGTCAGTGCTAGAAGCCTTGTAAAGAGGTAAGACGTGGAGCTGCTCATCTTCTGGTATCTTTCCAATTTCTCGATTATCCTCCCTCGTTAATGTGCACACCTGGAAAAAAAGGTACATGCCAGAATGAGTTAAATGCAGCTTTATTTGGATTACATACAGGTGCACTCCACATATTATATAGATTACATTTCTTTTATTTATACTATGGATATTATTCAGGGTCTTTTGTTTGGTATCTCAGAATTTCTTTTGGAAAAAAAGTTGAAAACTGAGAAAAATTTTCTTTCTACTTTGCAATTATCCCCAACTATGTGTTGACCTAGAAACAAAAATGCCAATAAAAATATTTAGATTTATAGTTGCAACAAGAGGAGATGTGACAATATTATGGGAGCATGAGTATTTTGACAAGGGAGTGTAAAAACATGTTTCCTAGGTTCCCACACTTACCACAGTGCTTCCTCCCTGCATGTTGTGGAGGTCTCTATGAGCATGGGCACAAAAATCCAAACATGCAGTCACTCCGGAGAAAGGCCGTCCCTCCTTGATCCCCAAACGACAATCTGGGGCCCTGTGCTCATGTTCTACCTACGGACAATACAAAGAGAAAATACAAAAACTCAAAACCTTACAAAAGCCCTGTCAGAAATGCAAGAACTGTCTAATCTGTCTAATGTTTTCTTTGTGCAGATGATATTCACACACAATCCTTCAGACGTGTAGATTCCGTCATGCTATTATCAAATCTGATCCTTTTTAAGACACATGGAGGAGAAAAAAAAAAAGATCTTGTAGAATGTTCACTTGCAGCCTTTCCCACAGACAAATCAACTATGGTGCACTCTTTTTATGGTCATATTAAGATTTTTTTTTGCACCTCCTTATTTTACTAAGTGCCCTCAATAAAGTCAGAAAGTACAAATTTCATAACATTACTTAGAAATGATGGTCTAATAATAATTTAAAAGACTGCTAGCTTTTGCTTATTTGATCTGAGGATCAACTGTCTCATTAATGTGCACATATATTATTTTAGTAGATAAATAGGAAATTATTTTATGTACTGAGGTTTTATAATACCAAGATATACTCACCTGGTTACCATAGGCTTCGGGGGCCATAATTTTATACAAAGGAGCCAGTAATGTTGCCAAATTCTGAAAACTTTTCTCAATATTCTCTTCCTAAAAAACAGAATGTTTAACATCACGTTAAATATAAGTGTTTTTAACTTGGCTACAGCCATGAGCCTCAACATAATTTGTATTAAATACCTCTCTGACATCATCTCCTACTAGCTTAAACTTCCTTGGGATTTTGCTTCGGGCAAACTTGCAGCCATTATAGTACATGCTCCAAGAGCAGCCAAAAGAGAAAGACGCGCCGCTGGCTTCAGGATTAAAACCCTGGCATGCACAGGTCCTCCTGAAAGTGTACAGGTAACATATCTCTGTTAAACCAACTAGAAAGAGTTGACAAAACAAACTTAGCTAAAGTACTTTGAATAACAGGATAGATTTACACTGTGGACGTATATCTTGAACATAATGGATTTCTGATATTTAAGTCTGACAGGTGTATTCAAAACAACTTAATATCAAGAAGTTATTTTATTTAAATAATTCAGTTAGAAAAAATATATATGGACTCATTAAGTACAGTGATGTATTCAAGCATTTATTTTTTTAATTTAGGTGACTTTCAGCCAATGAAAACCCAAGATTTAGTTTGTTAGAAGATTTTAATATAACACAAAGGATCAGCAGTACAGTATGTTCATGTACTGTACTGTATATGTACTCAAAACATTGAGGTTCATTTTGCATCAATTATTGCATCAATGCAGTATGACATGGATTTAATTATAAGACACTTCTGAGTACGGCAATGCTGTAACTTACTCCTCATTGAAAGCACAGCGTCTCTGTGTATGAGCTCCATGTTTTGTTAGAGTTTCACTCAGCTCGAGGTAGAGGCGGTCAGCCAAGCTGGGCTGGATGCCTTCCCAAACCAGAATTACAATTATGATGCAGGCAGTGTCACATCTGTGACCAGTACGCTCACGCACCAAAACCAGTAGCTTTTCCTCTACACTGGATCGCCGAATCACCTGAAACAGAGCACACACAGGTATCAAAGAAATATTTAAGGGCAGCCAATTTATCAGATTACAAATAAAATACAAAAAAATAAATTAAAAAATCTTCTGACCCATTTGGCTATGGGGCATCCTTGTGTACTTTTCCCCTCCTTGCCGGTGTAAATTACTTTCTCAATCCTGATGGCTCGCCCAGTGATGCCAGATCTTCAAAACATAATAAAACGTCAAGAAAAAACAAACAAAAGTTGTAAAATATTGTCAGCTTTCTAATGCTCTATTAATTTGTGGATTACCTTTTCTCCATCAGCTCTCGAATGCCAGCGACAGTAGGTGCTGAGCCCAAATGAGTGTAATATGGACCTTCATCCTTCTCAATGATTTGATCTAAATTAAATAAGGCATAAAATGTTAAGAATTACAACCTAAACCAATGATCACATTTCATCACCCACAGGATGAGACTCACCGACACAGTGGCATGATGCAATCTCATATTGAGTTTTCATTGGGGTATCCAGAATATTCTTTACAGGGGTATCTAACAACTTCATGGGGGAATCTATGAAATTTTTAAGGAGTTGTTCCTTCTTGGGTGTGGAGTCCAGGGTATTTTTCAGAACAGAAGCTGCAGTGGCCGTTGAGTCTGTCCCACTCATATCCATGTTGGTTGATAGTATGGTGACAGCCCCAGAGGATTCCACTTTGACTTTATTTGATGAATTAACGAGAGGTTTCTTCTCGAATAGATTTGAGAGCTCGTACTGCCTTAAGCTCTGTTCCATAGAGGCAAGGATGTTCCCTGGCTTCTTGTCTTGAACACATAGTGATTGTTGATTTTCAGTCTTGATCTTGACCCCGCCAATCCCTGCATCACGGGCCACAAACGGCTGTTCCTGCTGCCGTGAGGTGGACAGCTCGAATCTGGGGCTGTTTTCCATCTTTACAGCACCAAGGTTTAGTTTGGAGTCAACTGGGCTACGAGGGAGTTGAGAAGGGCCATGGCGTTCCTGCCTTTGTAATAGACGCATGCGAAGAGCCGCATGCCTCTGAAAGTCAACATGAGGAACTGCTGGTCCCAGAGGTAGTCGAGGTCCTGTTTGGAACTGAGTGCAAGAAGCCCTCGCCTGCTCTTCAGCTTTGGGATACATCCGTGTTCCTGACTGTTGGCTGAACAGACCCTGTGGTAGGTGAGGCTGTGACGAAGTCTGGGCTAAGTCCACCTGGTTGGACTCATGGCAGTGGTTGTTAGGCTGCTGCGGTTGAAACTGTTTGAGGTTTTGGCTGCCTGAGTTTTCAAGATACTGTCTTTGATGTTGTGGGTGTTGCATCTCTGTGTTATTGTAGGCGAATGCTGATTGGTCAGTGTGTTGATGGTTGTTACTGAAAGGCTGGTCTGGTTGAGGCTGGTGTTGGCCTGGTGGAGGCTGGCTGCGAGGTCTGTAGGTGGGAGATTTGAGCTGCTGGGCTTCAAACTGTGGTGGGTGGGACAGCGGGCGTTGAAGATGACAGTTCTGCTGTTGTGTTGTTAAAAACTCTACTGACAATATCTCCTGCAAGTCTTTGTCCTCGTGAAAGTGCTCTGATTGCATTGGGGAGAGGTAGCAGTTAGATTGCTGATTCTGAGGGAAGTGTTTTGTCTCAGGCATTTTCTGGAGTAAATGTTGCTGCATCTGAGGTGCTTTAGAGTTTGACTGCTGCCACTCAGGGGCAGTGTTGTGCTGAACTGAAGCACATTGCATGTGAGTAGGTAGACAGTCTGGCTGTTTTTGAAGCGAGCTGTTAGACCCTCGGCTGGTGTCTGTAAAAAGTCCTTGTGTCTGCGTTTCCCTGTACCTTTGCGCTTGGTTTGACTCCAGTATCTGGTTTTGAACTTGGGGGCTGGTGGTCTGCTGTTCTGACTGAGGCTTAGCTCTCCACATGTCTTGCTCTTTTGCCTGGGATGCTGTGGACTGTGTCGGCTGCTGCTGGGAATGTGAAAGATTCCTTTCTATCCAATTAGTTTGGCTTGGAGTGGAACATGAAATGTTGACTCTTTGTTGATGTGTATCCTCCACACCGTTTACTGTCACAGAGTGATTTTGCTGCTGGAGGCTGTTTACCATTTGACCATCAGGTTGATGTTGTCTTCCAGATTTATTCTGAAAATTCTGAGCTTGAGTCCCATACTGGAGTCCCATGTTGGTGTCATGAAACAGACCAGCTCCATTGTCATTTTGACTGTTTTCGTTTGCACCAGAATTAAGAAGAGATCCATATCCACCTGCTTCTGCAGCCTTCGAGGGGTTATTGTGGTTCAGAAAAGACCTTGGGTTGTATTCCTGCTGGGGTTTTGTATACGTACCTTGAGGGTTTGTGTTATCTGGAAAACATTGTGCCCCACTGGGATGCTGTTGTGCCCCCAGACCTATCTCTTGACCAGAGCAAGATGAAGGCTGTTGCTGTTGATTTACTCCAAAGTTACTAGAATATCCATTTACTAAATAGTTGCCAGAGTTGTAGCTGTTGACACCTTCTGCGGATGCTGCAGGTGGCTGCTGCTGCTGTGACTCCGACTGCCCTGAGGTTACAGCAGGGGGTTGAGCACCTTCACCAACTGAGCATGCGGCGAGTGAGTCATTGACAGTATCCAGCTGTGATCCAGATGCTTGCGGTGCAATGGAAACTTGCTCAGGATAATACTGAGACAAGGTTTTTTCCAGCAGATCACCGGGAGTACTTTCTATGGTTGAGGAAGATGATACAGCACCATTTGGAACAGACTTATTTCGTGGTCGGCTGAAAATATCCCTGTTAGGTATGTGACAGTTTCTTATATCAAAATTATTATCAGTCTGAGCAGAAGTCTGTTCCATTTCAGTTTTCTTTGTCAACTCAGAGAAGTTTTTCACAAAATTACGGCTTGAGTCACCGTTTTCTTTCATTTCACCATCTACTTTTATTTTCTTAGTTTGGACCGCTAAGGACTGTTCTGCGAATCCATGCTTCAACTCTCCGTTCATTATGTCTCCGTTCATCTTGAAGAATCCCGATTGGAACAATGCTTGTTCAGAAGCAGGAATGTTGCAGTTCTCTCTGTATCTCTTCATGGAGCCAGCAGCTTTACTGGGCTCATAATGCACCGCACCAGTAATCCAGCTTTCAGTGTCGCTGATCTGCACAGAATCCTCCTGTGAACACCGAGCTCCATTCTGGAATTTGTGAGAATGATGGTGAGATGTTCCGAACTGTCCCAACCTTAAACTTTCTTCCGCCTCATGTTTGGCCTCTTCTGTTTCCATCTGTCCTGCTCAGAGCTCATACATCAGGCTGCCCTTTGTCCCACCTGCAGAGTAGAAAGACAGCATGAAAAGGTTACTTTGAATATTTTTCAGATGAAAACATAAAAACAATCTTCAATGCAGACTACAGCCTTTATAATGATATTACTTGTTTTAACCAGAAGAAGAAACTCTTTAAGTTCATAGTGTGCAAATATTAACCATTGATACAATTACCACATTTATTATTCAGAATTTTCTGTGCCTAGTTTTACTTTTATGATTTGTTTCACACCAACATTTCAAACCACAGGCTAATACCACATACCAGCACTTCTTGTGTTAGAATAAATAACATATATTGCCAAAGGCTTATAGTGTTCTTGAAGACATGAAAGGTTGCTCATCGGTTATTTTCAGCCAATGTTAAAAACATAATTTACACATCATTTTCAGGTATTTAGAGATAGGGTGAGAAGCTCGACCAGTCAGCTTTTGACCCTACAGAGGAGAGTGTAGGAGTAGAACTTCGAGTCAGCTAAGTTGGCTTGGGCATCATTTCCAGTGTTTTGGGCAAGTCTTTTTGGAAGGAGGTTCCAGGGGACCGCCCAAGACACGCTGGAGGGAATATGTCTTTTGGCATTGACACAGTTTATGTTGACATAGTCTCAAAGATTTCAGCTTATATGTTAGGGCTGTACAATATTAGTAACACTGGCAAAACATACTATTGGCACACAGAGTGTGTGACACTTGAAATATAAAACTTTATGAAATATTCCATCCAACAGCTCTGCACATTTGTGATGTTTCACGTATTGATATGTGATGATGACTCCAATTTAACATATTATGTTGCTTGGCTTGTATATCTTCTGAAAATATCTATAGACCACTGGAAAATGTATTTGGAAATACGATAGCCAGTCCATTCCAGTGTCTCCAGTGTTGACTTCTAACATTAATATACATCATGGGGAACTGATCAGATAATCCAACAGAAAATGCATGAAATTTGGGATTGAAATTAAAGGTTTATTATTCTAACATTAATTTATGAACTCTACCCAATTTAAAACATTATTCATGTGTAAAGGTAGAATATAATGTGATGGTTATGGATTTTGGGCTATGCAGCAGCCAGTGTCTGCACCCAAGACAAATTTCCTTTGGGACAACAAAGTTTATCTTATTAAAAAAAGGAATTAGATTTTTTTTTAAGGTATGAAAGACTGCATTTCTCTTATTTATACTATTAATCATTTTCTACAAATAAATGCTGAAATTGATCTTTTTTGGGGGAATTTAAGAAAATACTGTTGCAGCAACACAGCAAAGTGAGTAAATTCTACTTCCCTACCCTATGTAAATCTCCTTCTGTTTTGTATGTTAATCAGCAACTCTGTCAGGATGTGAACGCCAGTGTCAAGCTGCTCTCTGGGCAGCTCCGTTCCTATGGCATGCTCCGTGTTTTACAAAGCACCAAAGAATCCAAGCAGCTCGTCACAGTTAGAGACGCCCATGTAGACCAAGAAGAAAAAAATCTTTGCAAACGCAGAACAAAGCCAAGAAATCCCAGCTGTTTGTCCGTCTATCTGGGCTTTATACAGATATACAAACACACACAGCTACCATTCAGTGATTTTAAACCCAAATTTACAGCAGTGCTTAATACTTACATAACTGACAGTGTGATGTATTTTTGCTCTACAAGTAACACAGTAAACTAAGCCAAAGATATACTGATGAAATGACAACACTGGATGTTTCCTATAGGTCAGATGTGTTTTAATCTATTTTGGCTTTCTGATAGTAATAAACACTGAACTGCAGTTTGAATTACTATTCACAAACTGAACTCTCCAGTAAGATTTTGTTCCAGCACCAGAAGTCAGTTTCTTTGTTTCTGTTCTATTGTTTCTCTCCCTCTCAGTCCACCTTCACCTCTACCCTATAATTACATGTCAGATTCTTCTCTACTTATGCTGCCATTTATCTTTTTCTTCCTGTTCAGTCTAATATCTAACCTAGACAATCATCAACCTTTCCACACAGTCTTGCACATAGTTTGTTTTAGATATAACTAGTCAGTCACATTGCATTGAACAAAGTCCAGAGTAGGAAATGAGCTTATTAATAAAAAGTTAAAGAAAAAAACTAAATCAGAAGGGTTATTCAGAGAAAAATGAAGACTGACCTCAGTAACCTGCCTTTGTAAAGCTGTGCCACAGTTTCACAGATTGTGCATCCAATAATAAAATAAAATATACCGCAACATTTTAAACAACAAATTGTGATACTTAAAAGTGACAACTGCTATCCGAAAATGTGAACAGCATTTTCGGTTAGCAGTTGTGGACAACTTTAGGTTGTCCACAACCTAAAATGTTGGCTTCTTTTATTTGCATCAACATTTTTAGTAATATAAATTTGAAATGGTCAGTAAGGCATCATCTCTTGAATAGTTAGTAGAAATACTCTGCAGTCAGATGGTGTAAGTGTCACTAAAATAATTAATTTTTTATTTTATGTTTATTTCTAAAAATTAGAATAATGTATTTTAAGTTGTTTGGTTTACGTTTAAAGATTTGTGTTAAATGATTGTATTTTATTTCGACTCGAACTATTTTGTTGGAAGTTAGAGAAATTTGTGTACATGTGTGAGGCTGCGAGAATTGAATAAACATAGAAGAAGCAGAAACCTGGAACTGAGCTACATGCACCAGCCTCGTGTCTCCGGTAAAAGTCAAGGTACTTTATTGTTATGTTTGTAATGTTTTGTGAATTTATTGTCTATGGTGTTTTTATGGTGTTTAATTACTTCATATTTTAATTTAGAGTGAACGACGGAAAAGTTATTTGTTAAAGACCTCCGAAGTGGCAGGCGGCCACGAGGTAATCTTTTTGTCAAAGCACGTGTTACCTGTCTATTTGTAAATGTTTCTATGTCTAAAGCTCTGTCTTTTATTTCTGTAGTTTTCACGGCGTTTAATAAAGAGCCCGTCAAAAGGAAGCCGTGCCAGTGTTGTCGCTTTGGAGTTACAGATGGAATGAAACGTTTCGTCTTTTGATGTGATTATGCTAAGTTTGAATTACTGTCGTGTTAGTCAGCTGTTAGAAATTTAGAATTGAATTAATTCATAGTGAGATGATAGATGTTTATCGAGATTGTCTTTGCCAATATGATAGCAAATCATTGCATGCAAACTACTTGGTGAACACCTCTTGAAACTAGAAAAGTTGTATGTTAAACCAGTAAGAAATAGCTTCAACACTTGAATGACTTTTTTTTTGCTGACAACTTAATAGTCTGTTTATATACCAATGCACTGAATTTAGGCATTCATATTTTTGGTTAGAAGCATATTGTTTGCTCCATTCAAAGGCTTAGGTAAAAATTGCTAATATACACACTTAACTGTAAGTAAACTTTTTTTTTTTAAATCACGGTATTTATACAAATAAATTTTATATTATCTAATTCCTTTTATTCAAATGTTTGTAAACAGATGAATTTGTCTTTCTTGTAGTTTTCTTCCATCCAGCTAAATGCCAGTGTGCAGCACCAGGTGGGGTGGGGCAACACTGTACTATTTTTAGAATGGTGCAGCCATAGAAAACCTCTGTCACTTGAGCTCTTTCTTTGGCAACTCACTGAAATAAGCTGTGATCAATAAGAATGCTATGGTGGAAAGTATTGGTAAAATTTTAAAATCATCCTGTTTACCTTGTTTTTATTACATGACACAATGTGTGCAATAAATATTTAAAATGGAACATCTGTTCCCTTTCTGCTGGAACAGAAAGGGAACAGCAGAAAAGTTTTAAACACTTTTCTGCTGTTACTTCTGCAGCTGAGACATTTTCTAATGTTTGCATTTCTAGCAAGAAAATAAACTTCAAAACCTGTTAAGAGGAACACACAATTATTTGAGTTAAATAATTCAAATAACTGAACATATATTCAAACTCATATTGGACTGAACTCGTATTCAAACTGTTTTGTCCTCCCAAAGAAAGAGCTTGTGAGATTTGAGGCCTGCCACAGCATTTGTAGTCTGTTTGCTGTTACTTGGCAGCCCTATGTGACATTCATCATTCCAACAGCTGCTTGGAGGCTCAGGTCCCTGCACTTTCAAGTTCAGACCTTAAGGCAGCTACACTTAAAAAAAAAAATCTTACAGCAAAAAAGAAAAAAAAAATGTTTCTTCAGTCATACTGAGTTTAGAAAAATAGAAGAAAGATATAGAAAATGCAGAGAAATATTGAATATTTTAAAAAATACATTTTAAATGTGTGTTTAGGAGCCTGTAGCTATTTAGGTTGTAATCTCAGGCACAAACCAATGATTGTGTTTATAAGTGGATTTTTTTCCCCTGGATTTTCAAGCTTTGTCCTGCCAACTTATCTACTCACTGATACTGTGACGTAAAACTAAATAAAATTGATTTTAATGACATTATACTCTCATGTATGTATTAAAAGTTCACCTCTATGTTAAAAGAGAAATAAATCTGCCAAAGCTAAAAAAAATTTTTTTTAAAAAGTAGATCTTGGGCAGACTTGTAAATCAAACACACATGCACCTGCCAAGTCACACGAGTGTTTTGTTCAGTAGTTTTAAGAATAGCCCATAATATCAAGTATAAATTTCCTTTGGTGAGAGGGCCTGGTTATATTTTCCTGTTTAAAAGATAAGAAAATGAAACATGGACAAAGTCTAATGGCTATAAATAGGATTAAGCGCAAATTACTTATATAAATGTGCTTTTTTTTAACACTATTATAACTTTTATGCCACTATTATCAGTACTTAAAAATACTGTATTTAACTGACGCAGTCCTATAATTTCCCCACTGTTGAAAATAAATAATAATAAAAACTTAGAATTTTACCATAACACAATATCAAACAAAAAACAAGAAAACAGATTGAGTATATTTTCAATATGAGGCTTGCTAATTTTTGAAAACCTTAGCATATTACACCAAAAGTCAGTGTACCTTGTTTATTCTGACAGCATGGAGAAGAGCTAGCAGTGATAGCTTATCCTTAGCAGTCCTTTGCTTGCGTAATTAGGTCAGATGACTTGGATAGCACTGTTTTAGTGTCCCCATGGTAAACAATCAGCTCGAGCTCCTGCTCTACAAACCTAATGACCTCTGGCAGAATCGTCACCATCCTACAAGCTAGTTGACTGTATAAAAACAAATGATAAAAAAAAAAATACAAACATAGGATCAATTTCCGATGATTATTTCTCTTTTAAAGATCAAGATAAGTTTTGTTTTTGCAAAGATGTTTTACAAAGAAAAGTACATAACCTGCATCTGAAGTTTTGCCAAAGAAAAGAGAACTCTTTCACTGCTTGTTTTAATGCGCCGCTTGATTATTGCATGGTAGGCAGATTGCATGACAACAGTGCATGATTTATAGCTTGCTTGGCCTGAGAGAGGGACTGACTGCACTGGAAAGAGTATTTAGAAATAGCTGATACAATAAAAATAAATTCTGAATTCATTACATAGTTCAGAACCAACATGTTAGCTAAGTGTTTTGTTATTAATATGCTAGCTGAGTGTGTTGTTAGTGATGCCCAAATGCTTAACAGGCTCAACTGTACTCAGGCCCATTTATGGTTTGCATAATACAGGGTCTTTTGATCAGACAACTTATGCTTGTGATTTTTGTCACATGGCACACTCATGCTGCGTCTCTCACATGCTTCGTTTTACATCTGCCATCTCTATTTTCTTCTCTACCCCTCTCAATATATGACAAGTCTGATTAAGACACAAAAGATTCCTCTGTCTGCATATCTCCTATCTCCTTGGATGTTGCTTCAAGTAAAACCAAATTAACGGCAAAATAAATTTTTGCTAGGTCTGGGTAAAGTTGTGCTGCATAAAACTGAATGAATCTAGGACAAAAAAACAACTAAATGGAACAGTTCATTCTGACCCGTGTTCAGTTGCATTCTGGCAATGTGTCTTAGTGGGATTCCATGTAATTGACTCACAATAACATAAAGAATAAAAGCTGTACAGCAATTTTCCAAATGAAAGTCTTAAGAAGTGTGCCATGCGTTTGCATTATATATGATACTCCTAAATAGAATTCACTGCAACCGTCTGTGCTCAGGACTTTTAGGTTATTTAGAGAAGAGTTGACCCATGTGTACTGTATTTATCTTTGCATAAATGCAGCTGTTCCATGAAAGCATCAGAGGTTTGTTGGAGAAGATTGGACAATAAACAACCTCATAAACACCAACGTACATTTCAGACAGGCCAGAAAGAAATCTGTTCAGGAGTTTAAAGTAGGTTTGGATTGTAAATCAAAATTCCTAAGCTCATATGAATGGTTAATCCAAAATATGTAATTGCAAAGAGTATCTACAGATGTATAAAGAGATGGCAGTTCACCCTATCTGAGAGGCCAGGCAAAGAAAGCATCAATCAGCTACAGAAGTCCCCAGTAACAGTTCACCACAATTCATATAGGGTACAGAGCAAACATGAGGAAGAAAGTGCTTCGGTCAGATGAAACCAAACTAATTATCCAACATACAAGGACAAAAATAAATAAAAAATGCAAATAAGGGCATTCATAACAGGCATAGTATTGTTTTAAAAAATGTTGAACACCATGTAATGCATCACACAAATACACACTGCTTGGTGTTTTATGGTCCATCACATAAAATCCCAAAAAGACCCGAAGATTTAATGTGAAAACATCTGAAAGAGTTCAAAGGGCATGAACTCCTTCGCAAGGTACTCAGGTTCAAAGTTAAACTTTGTTTTCTTTGGTATTTCACGAGACGGGAACATTTCAGAACAAACCTTTCTAAACCCTACATACTGTTTATTACTTTAAATATTGCACAGATCAACACAATGTGATTAACATTTGCTAACTATAATGTGAAATCTCTAAACCACCTACACGTACCCCTTGGTATTCATTTACAGTATATTTTTTACTAAAATGTGCAGCTAATGTTTAGTAAAATAAAAAATCATCATTAGGTGCTGTACCTTTTAGAATATTTATATGAAAAGTTTGATTGCTGAAAAGTTTTTGGAGCATGTTTTTCTTTTTGCATTCCACTATAAACTTTTATGTACAGTGGAAGACAGCTCTTTTGTGTTTGTTTCTGCTCAGAAGCAGACGCATATGAAGGTCATTACCTGAACATCTGAAGCTGGATGTTTAGTTATATATGTGACTTCCATTAATAACAACAGAAGTTGCTGCACAGCTTTCTGTGTGGGGGAGGGGATTGTCTTTGGATTGCACAACAACATGGCAGTTCTCTTTAGCGCACCTCAGCGATCTGCTCTGGCGTAAACTCTGGCTTGTGACATAATGATAGTTGCATCACTTGGCAGCCAGAAGCAACGGACCTGTTTGTTCTTCCTGTTCTGTCCTCCCCCAACTAATTTGCTGACCAAAACTAGGGCAACTCTGCAGTTAGATTTAACTTCCCCAGAAACTAACCTCTGGTGGGCCAATAGTACATTTTTAAAATGAAAGGAAGAGCCCGAAAAAGGCTGCACTTGTCATGCTACCCCTGATCAGATTAAAGAACAGTTTCATAAATGTTAAGTGTAACTTTGTATTTTCCTTTGAGTCAAGACGACAATGATAACGGACTCTGGCAGAGACACAGAGGACATAAACTTCTGTTTGTAATTCCTTCCCTGGAGAGCCTCCTCCCCCTCCATATGAGGAAAGGTTTCCATACAATTGACATTGTTCTTTATGTGTAATGCAAGACAGATGTGGCTAAAATTTGGAGGTTCCCTCTTCAGTCTTTAAACTCGCACAGTTTTTTGTCCCATATGCTTCTGTATTTGCAGTTTGGTCACATTTTAAACGGTAAACTTTCTAGACAAAGACTATCCAACCGCCAAATACTAAAAGAAATAGATTAATACAAATAGATCATAAATACACATCAAGTTCAACTAGTAAGCTCACCTTAAGTAAAACTGAAATTGAGAATTATAAGAAGAATGCCTTCCTTGTATAGAAGCACAACAAAATGTCATGTCAGTACAGCCCGTCTAATACAAGTAAAATTTGAGGTGTCACTATGTTATACATACAAAAGGCATAAAATCTTCAAAAGGCTTATCTTATTATACTGGAGACTAACGATTAATTCCCATTGCTGCTAAAATACAATATAATATACAACCTTATGATTATTACATCTTGAAAGTAATCTGTAAAATTTAGTCATTGTTTTGATTTTGACGCATAAACAAAAAACATAGAATAGCTACACATTTTAGTGCTTTACTTCTTGCACAGAATATTACACCTCAACACAGCTTTGCTATTTAGAGCAAATAAATATTACACTTTAGGACTGGCAATATGCTCTGAAAACTTTATAAGGATATTGTGGCGCATTGCTTCCAATAATGATAAAAACCTGTTTAAAATGTGCCACAGTCTATTTGGCAACACATATGTGTACGTACATAAATACAGCTCCAACATAAAAACATACCCATTACCGCTTCTTAAGTACACATTAAAACACCTCTTATACTAAATGACTGCCTTCCCAACAACAATAAACAGTCAAATAACAGTAATACATCCCTAATAATAAGCTGGTATTACCTAGTTATTCAGTTAGGGTATTAGCTCAGGTATTCTGCTGTTTAATAGACATACTGCTCCTAGCTTGTAAACTGCTGTTTTACAAGCAGAAGAAAGATCTTGTTTTTTTGTTGTTTTTTTTTTTAATCTGACTATTTAGACATTTAAAGGTCTAAGATGAAGATCATTAAATGTTGAACCTTTAAAGACTGTTTAGGAACTTACAGTTGATTCAGTGTGCATTGGTATTTGTAAATGTTTGTAAAAACATGTACCACAAGCAGACTTGTATGTTGTACAAGTCTGCTCACTGCCTTAAAGGGTCAATTTTAAAAGCAGATGGTTAGTAAAAAGGAGAGAAAGACGTTTGACCATCACTTCAATCAACACGTGACTGCTGAAGCTCAAGAAGGAATCTAAAGAATTTGAGTTTATAGATTACACTCGCTGCCATCAAAAGAATCCATTACAACAACAAACTCCAATACATGTGGCACAGCATAGAAACAAACGTGGGACAGAGCACTGGGTTCGAATCAATAGTTAGAAGGGCTAGTTTGTTGGTCAGCGGTTGGAATGCCTTTTATGGTAAAATTTAAGTGGAGAGGGGCGCTGTAGTGGCGCAGGGGTTAAGCACAAGCTACATATGGAGGCCTTAGTCCTCGGTGTGGACGTCGCAGGTTCGATTCCTGGCCTGGTGACCTTTGCTGCATGTCTGCCCCCTTCTCTCATCACCAATTTTCATGTCAATACCCTAACAAATAAAGGCCACCAGAGCCAAAAAAACCTTTAAAAAAATTTAAGTGGAGAAAGTGAGAAAAACACTTTCTCCCTTTAAATTCTGATATTAAAAGCAGGATTTAAATGGTATATAGTACTATATTTCAGTGCAAATACTCAGAGCACCTTTTTTTGTAACGTTCAAAGAGCCATAGTAAAAAACAAAAAAATACAACACGCAGCATTTGAGATTTACTCATAAAAACCACAGAAATCTGCTAGATAACACAGGAGGGATATGCGGCTAGCTTTGAACATTTTTTTCTACTTTTTGATGTGAAAGGTGGAAATGACTGAGTTTCTTTCTCTTGGCACCTAATCGAAATGAATATGACCTCCTGAGAACTGTATCAGATTTCTACACACATTGCAAAGTATAAGAGTATTAATGCCAACTTTTTTATGACACACATGTGACATATACCCTTTTAAGAATTGGGTTAAATGTCAGTGTTTTGCCTGATGACTCAGACTTTTAAGTAACATGTCAAAGTTGAGGCTTAGAGAAGACAAAACTCGAACCCCTTTTTCTGGGCTATGAGTAAGCCAACTATTCTTTTGCCTTTGCTGGGGATAAACCCCACCTCTGTACATTTCTGACAAAACGTGCTTAACCAGTTTTCCAAGAAAATTACAACGGCTTGTGTGTAAACGTCACGGCGGTATGTGCTGCTTTTGTCTCCTAAAACCTGTCTGATCTGCTCAGCATTACAATGTATTCAAGCCAGATTACACACACGCATTTATTGCTATATTGCTGTAGTTCTGCAGTTACCTTAACAGAGTTATGATTTTTCTTCCGTGTGTTTATTTTGGCTGTACGGATTCACCATAATGAGCCTGAGCATAACAGTTTTTTTTATTCATTAAATTTTGCTCCAGGAAAACGTAAAATGTTTAACTCTTGGTTGAACATTAGCTCACCTCTAACTTAAACCTTCTAGACTTTGATTTTTGTCCTGTGTAGTTACCACAACCTGTCCAGTCTCACACAGAGACTAAACCTTTTTTGCGCTTTCAAACTGCATCACATGGAGACTTAAGAAATGAGCTCCTGAGCGTACAAACCCACTGACCTGACCCCAGTGCTTTCCCTCCAAACTGCCTTCCCCCTCCTCCTGAAACTGCCTTTGTCTACGCAAAAGTCAATATATCTGACCGACTTGATGAGTTGTGCACTGAGCAAAGAAACTCTTTCTGAATGCTCAGTGGCTGCAGCAACCTTATGAGCATTTACCTGGACCAACCATTACCCCAGAAAGGTTAAAAGCAGGAATAGGTTGTGTGCACATGTGCTTTCTGATCCTACCAAAAGTGCTGCAAACCCATAAAGCTAATTTAGCACTAATCCTCTCACATTTAAAATTGCACCAAAAAAAAAAAAAAGAGTGTGGAGTTGTAAAGTTAACAAGAATTACCATAAAAAAGTGCTTAATCAAGTATTTATAAGTAATAAGAACATTGTAGTGTTTCTCTCATTGGTTTCCAAACAGCCTGACCTAAGCTGCTGTTGCTAAGCTCCCTCTTTCCCTCCACTGAGCGAGAGGCACGTGACTCTCAATGAATAGAAATCACAAATCCTCTGAGTGACGGGTGTTTTTGTGATGCAGGATGTAAGTGCAAGGGCTGTCAGAAAACAACTATTTCAACCCTACATAAAACATAATTACCGGTATATTAAATTAAAGGGCACTAGCAATCATGTAATACTGAGAAAACTGATACAGCATCCACTGGATCGGTTCAACCTGCAAGTGTAAATAAAGGCACCAGCTGCCCCACTTGTACATTCTGTTAATGAAACCTTATATTGAGCCCAAGTCCAGAGAGGTGGTTAGTGATGTCATGCAAGGCATCTGGCAAGCTATACTTTTAAAGGAAAATCCAGACCAGCTGTCTGGACTCCCTGAGTAGACAGCAGGAGTTTAAAGGGGCCCTAACCAAGACTGTTTACCAACAGAACAATTTAAATTGAGTCTTTTTAATATAAAGTACACCAATCAGGACCATTCATTAAAAAAAAAATAAATAAAATAAAAAAACAGAATGTAGAAACCAGGCTTTCATGACTGCATTGTGCATGAACTTTGAAAAGGAGTATGTCCCATATTAAACTGACATTTCCTCTAGGCAAATTTTAGCAAGGTTTAGTATGATGAAGCAACAGTTTTTGTCTAATGAATGTTTAACCATGTGTGGAAATTAGCCTCCGGTACTTAAACAATGCAGGTAAATTTAAGAAGCAATGGGTGAATCTCATCAACCAACCAATCACAGGAGTGAACTTGACATTCAAACGGTCCATAAGTGTTCAGTTTCTACAACCTATCTGTTGGGGGCAGCATTGTGTCTAAACTGCTGCAAATTCAGTTCAACTAAAAGGGAACGTAATGTTCCTGTTGTAAAGTGGGTTGATAGAAACCACAAACCTCCTCAAGCATGAACTTAAAGGTACACCTCTAATTTTAATGGGAACTGGAAAATATTGAACTATGTGACAGGATAGTAATGTTTTCCAAGAAACATTGTTGATATAAGGAACTTTATTGGATGGCCAAAATGGCGATCAGAATCCAATCAGTCAAAATAGAAAACAAAATGGTTACATTTAAATGCATGGGTACAAAATGGAAGTGAAAAGAGACAAAATGGCAATGCATAAAAAAGAAATGGGGGTATGAAGTGCCAAAAGAACAACTATCCATCTTTTAGTTTACACATTTATGCCTAGTGGGGTTGTGAGGGTGGCTGGTGAGTATCTCCAGCACCTCTGGAAATACTCAGAGAGGTGTGGTACACCCTGGACAGGTCACCAGTTTTATTTAAATATATGTAAATATCATATTCAAATTTTGCATACAATTGCATCTGAAATAAACGGTGGCTTCTCAGACTTGAGCATTTAAGTGGCAGATACAGGTTTTAATTTTCCATCCCTGACATAAGGTGAGATATCTCAGACAATTAAGTGTTACAAAATATAGGATAATGTAATATAGTTTACAGTATTAATTAGACTTAGTAGCAAACTTGTTAAAAAGGGAAGTATTAGAAAATAAATTTTTTTTCTGTCACTCATGCAGCTTTTTTTCTTGTAAAATTCTCAAATGTCAAAAAAAAAAAAAAAACCCGTTGTACGCAAGTTTTCTATATAAACTAAGAATTTATGTACCAAAGGGAATCTTGAAAGAAAAACTACTGGGGCAATTTTTGTTTTGTTTGTTTTTTTGGTCTTGTTGGTGCGGAGTTAGAATTAGCTTCATTTCTAATCTGAAAAAAAATCTGCCAGTATTACAATTCCTTGTTCCTTTTAAGGAAAACACAATCTTTCAAATTTAGAGCAACATGGGAAATGGCTTGTTAAGCTTCTAACCTGCTGCTGTTAATTAGGCCTTGGACAGCACCAATAAGGAACGCGAGAAAAGACCTGCTTACAGTCTTATAACATAACTGGGCTTTTACTGTGGGTCTTAGCTTCTCGTGGCTTAAACTGGCGAAAGCAACAACCGAAGCTGATTGTCCAAGCGTAGGAGGATCGGCTTGGCGAGAAGCAGGAAGGGATGCTATTTGCTTTATGGCAATTACGTAACACCTCACTTGCGTCCCTCTCAGCGGAATGCCAAGGATACTGTTTGTAAACAGAAAAGCCATGTGCGTATCCTCACGTGGCAGAAGGTTTTGAGTCGCTGCCCATGCTGTCTCACCCTTGAGGTAAACCCTGACATCAATACATGTTCACAGAGCCAGCAACACTCCCTGCAGCCCACGAACTCCCCAAACCAGGCCTTATCATGCTCGGCCCATAATTACGCTTTGGCTCAGATAGCAGCATAGGACATCATAGAAGAGGAAGACCATGGTGCACATTTACGATTGCGTGTGATGTAGCAATTACCAGCCACACGTTTGTATCTCTTATGAAAGACTGACTAACAAGCCTGCCACAGGCTAGGATCACAAGGTGTATCTGATATTTTGAAATATTCTTGAGCCTACAGTAAGTTAATAAAAAAAACAACAGATGGCCATCTTAAAGTAACCTCTAGTAGATTAGGTAAGTTGGTAAAACTAAGGCAAATCTTTATATAAACTCTTCAGCCATGTCTGAGGCATAAGGTGGTCAGTTTTAAGAAGGAAATAGCCTTTTCTTTTCCATAGCAGAAGCTTGGAAAGTTTAAGTTATGTGCAATTTTTATATTAAATTATGTGCAAATGTTTAAATAATGAGTCTAAGAGTGATTCTTTTGTACTTGCACGAGACTGAGTTTTCCTTTTATTCTCTTGAAGTCCATGGAAAACAAACCCTCCATTGGTAGACAACAGAAATCAATATTGCAGCAATCAATACAACTCTTTGTACTCGCCATTTTGTCTTGCCATCTATAAGCAGTGCATTCTAAAATGTCTAACCCAACAACACTGAGCATGCTTCTGTGTCGCTTCTGCTGCAGACACCCTCTAGGTTGGAAAAATGATACTTGGGCTGGACGGAACAGGGTCAAAGGTGAGGGCATGGGCAACGGCTTGGGTATTGTAGCCAAACAGCATTGTTGTGCTGCACTATGGCAACTGGACATTCTTCCCAAAGGTGATATTGTCTTTGCCCTAGGAGTGACTTAAAGGGGCTTACTGCTATGACGAAGAAACTATCCAACTGCGCGGCTTTATCTGTAGGTGTAGATAGATGAGATGAGCTCTGCACATGTGATTGATCTATGTGGCCCATCCCCCAGACAGCCCCCTGTAACCCTATTAATGCTGCTGCCCTTTCAGCTATTTATGTCAAAGCAGGCATGCAGAGACCACTGAAAATTCCTCTTGTAAAAATCCCTGTTGTAATGTTTTTAGGTCATAATTGGCATTTGCAAGCTGTTCATTCAGTGCCAACGAAAACTAGAAAATTACACTTGCTGATGTCTGAGAGCAGTTTAATTCCAACAATGTGACTTATTATTGGACACTTTTAATGGACATCATTCCCAATATTGTTAAAGGGGGGAGGGGAGTATTGTTATTTATACATCTACATGAACAGATCCATCACCTGAAGTTATGCAGTCACAACACACTTAAATTACTATCATACATAATAAGCTTAGGCACATGTGTTGACACTGCATGCTCAGTGACCGTGTTTGTTAAGTAGATTCGGTGAGTTCACCACAAGGAAATTTGTTGCACTACATCTTAGTAGTGATTAGAGACAGGTACTTGCTCACAAAATGATTTTTGTGGTTAAAGATACATTGTTTGCTTTGATAACCACAGGGGAAAAAGATTTATGAGGATGAGGGAACATTAGGGAGATAGTGGTAATAAACCGTCATCAACTGCTCTCATAAAAGCTTGGAAACAACAAGCAGCTGACTTTATTGAACTCAATGCTCTTCTTTCTTCTTCAGTGCCCTCTGTATCCATCCACCTCCAAGTGTGTCACAAAGATCTTCTCTGGTACAGATGTCGAGCACATTGCTGCTCTTGTTGGCAACCTACACTGTTGGGTTACAATAAAGGTCAACCACCTTACAGACAGTTTTTTATATTGTTGTGACCTAAGGCTGAACTGCAGCTGTATTTCAATTGCAAGCAGTAGAATACACAAGCCCAATATACAAACCCTGTAGGAGATCAGTTTTATTCAAATGTAACATTTAGATGTTAATCTTCAAGAAGCTTAGTGAATTCGAGGAAAAACTAACAACCAATTAGATATTTGATGACACTGTTTTAAACCTTTCCATAATTTTAAACAAACCATCTCATACAGTCTAGTGACACCATTGCATAGTTTATCCATATATATCTCAGATGGGTGAAATAGGTGTAGGATTAATAAGCATTTGATTCCTCATTTTTCAACTGGAAATTAATTTTACTTCAGGCCTACTTTTTATATTGTAGAATTTATTATGAAGTTTCAGACCCTATTTTTGTACACAAGGATTTCTTCCATTTGTTCAATCAATCAAATTTTATTTGTACAGCACATTTCTGCAGCAAGGCATTTCAAAGTGCTTTACGTCATACATAGAAACACAATGCAACATAGAATCAACAATCAAAACACGACATTAAGTCAAGTTCCATCATTAAATTTGTAATTGGTTACGTTTCAAATACAATCCTAAACAGGAGAGTTTTTAGTCGAGATTTAAAGGAAGTCAGTGTTTCAGCTGTTTTACAGTTTTCTGGAAGTTTGTTCCAAATTTGTGGTGCATAGATGTTGACTGTTTGACATGGATTCTTTATTTTACTAAAAATATATATATATATGGTTAGATTTCTGATATAAAAGATGTAATTCATTATTTGTTCGATATATAGCCATAAGAATAGTAAAATGGAATGCATATTTAAATTTAATTGCATATTTTCGGAATAATCATTACACCCTATTTCCATTATAGCCAGTTATCACTCATAAAATGCTAAGACTAAAATAACTATTATTTTAAGAAGTTTTAAGAAGGAAATAGCCTTTTCCTTCTACCACCCCCGTAAATAGGAGGTGACAGAAAATTATTTTGACTCATCCTTTGCCAAAGAGGATATGAAATGTTTCCCTGACAGGAAACAACTGACCAATGGCCAGCATGAAACATGCCACAGCAGTCAGTTTTAACTTTTACCAGAAATAATTAGATGATTTATAAAAATGACAAAGGGCTACATGGCTAGATTTTTTCAGCATGAAATTCAGACCCTCATGTTGTACCCAACCACTAGTGTAATATTTGTATTGAAAGAACCTCATACCTAAAAAAGAAAGGGCTGTCCCACTCTTCAGGGCACTAGCTTAAACAATGATACTTACAATAATATAATGTAGCAAATTTTGGACATAGTATTGCTACCAAATTATATACTTTAAGGTTTTCAAAATATATTCTTTCAGCAGTGCAATAAAAAGATATTAATTGTTCTAAGATGAAAAGAACGATAGTAATATTATTAAAACTTTTTCCATTATGTTGAAATAGGACAATATCTTCTTTCTGGGTTAGCATCGCTATGCTTCCACACATTTGAACTGATCAGAAAATGTAGATACTTGGTTCACAGATTCCTATTTGAAACATATTCTTATACAATGAAAGCAGTTCCTCTTTTAACGGCCCATAAGGGAAAAATATCCTGAAAACAGAAGCCCTGTGTTACGTTTACCTGTTTTTAATGCATAAGAGTGTGCTTTCATGAGCAGTCAGAAAATGTTATTTCTAGTGTTGTTACTGCTTATTGTTCTCCTGAGACAAGTCTTTTTAAGTAAACCTCTGCTTCAAAATTAACATTTGTGTCCTGCTTTAGTTAATGGTGTTGTAAGATTGGGTTTCATTTGATTCAGCGCTGTCTGACCGTCTCTTACTGCCTTCCACCAACACAGTCCTCCTGTTTTTGCCTCTCCTTGGGATTTGCCTTTGTGTCTGCGTGCGAGTGTGTGTGTGCGTGTGAGTGTGTCATTCAGTGGTGAAAGCAACGAAAGCTGATTCACAGAGATACACACAAAGCCAGAAGCTATTTCTGCTCTGCTGCTGTGCAGGCGCTATCCCCCCCTGTGCTGGACGAGTCCAGGTTGGACTTTTACTCTACCATTTATAATCCCACAGGACATACAAAGCAGCAGATTTGACACAAAAAGATTTTAGATAGACTAAACAACAAAATATTGCTTATTTGTAATAGCCATTAATTACACATAAATATATATATATATATTTTTTTTTTTTGTTTTTTAATTATTTTTCAAAACATACTCAATGAATAGCAGATCTATCCTAAAAACTCATATAAGAATGTGCATCTATTTTAAACGAGTTGGACCAGAGAGTGTTTTTATGATGAAAAGGAAGAGGCACAGTGGTATTTAAATTATGCCTGAAGAAAAACTCCTGAACAAACTGGACAGCATTTTCTGTGGTCCATTTAAAATAAGCACAGCAAGGAAACAAGATAGAGGCCTTCACATTCAGCTGGCAAAACCAAAAGAAAATTGTCAGCCATGTTGAAGTAGCTTTATCTAATATCCCCTCCTTATTATGTTGGCTCTTGCTTTTTACGGTGAGGGACATCTGCTCTGTCTCACCTGACCACAAAATGAAAGAAAAATACTCTCAAGGTTACAGAGACGGAGGGGTCAAAAGAGGAGTAACAAACTGAGCACGTTCTTACCTTTTTTATGTCCCTCCACTTTGTAGAAATTCCAGCAAATTGTCTGGATCGCCTCTTTAACAAATCCTAAAGGGCAGCCATCTTGCCTCCTTCTGTTCTATGAAACAGTCTATGCTCCACATCAATATTCATGGAAACCAGTCTGACGTTGGCTCTCATCATCAGGAGAAGCCCGGGTGTCGCTGTTTTGCCGGCTGGAGGAGCACACTTGTGTGTCAGTCGAGTGTAAGGCAGCTATGGTAAATATAAAAGCAGACAAGATCTTGCTGTAGCTCAGGGAGAAGAGCCCCTCTGTGGCAACAAGCTCTGAAAAGAGAAAAAAAATAATTCACAAAAACACTTTCCTACTGAGTCCTTCTCACACAAAGATACAGGTTTTCTTTCCCCCCCCTCAGCTCCCTCTTTTTTTTTTCTTCCTTCCTCAGTCGTACACAATAGTGAACACTTTGATGGCTGCCCTGAAGCACTGGAGTGGATTTCTGGATTACAAGACTCCACCCCCACAACCAGTGCACTTTTTGTTCAATATGCACGGGTCCCAACTGTCTGACTGTGGCAGAGCAGAAGCTGCCTCCACCCCTTCCTTTTCTCATACAGGAAGCAAAGTGACTCAGGGTTTTTTCCCTCCCTTTCTCATTGCCTATCTTGAGGTTTTTTTTCTCTCTTTTTTTTTCAGTTGGAGGTTTAAGAACTTTCCATTTTGTATAAAAGAATGGCTTCACAGTTGCCATCAAAAACAGCCGGTCTGGAGTTATTTCAGGCAGCTGTATCTTATTTTGGAACACTGCTGGCTCATATTTAGACGAACTCTGTAGCTTGTGCACAGGAAGCACAGTTTGCCTCATACTTCTGCCAAAGATCTTCCTCCCCCTGTTGACACTGGCCACGTGGGCTTAAGAGAGATCTCTATCTCCTTCAGGCATTCATAAACTTTAACTATACTTTTATATATATATATAGATGTGTCATGTTTCACATAGAGCTCAAGGGTTTCACGTAGTAGATCAGACACCCAAAAAGAGTTGGATAACACTTTCATTTTACCATTAAATTTTTTTCAACTAACAGGTGTTCCTTCTCTGAAAATAATCTGTTTTTTGCTGAGCTTCAGGCTTAAAAAGGAGACCCCACCTCCTTCCCAGAAGCCTCTGCCAGGCTGTAGTGACATTTGTTGACTCAATACTTTCAGAGCAGAAAAGTAGATTTGTTTTTACACAGAATGGGGGAGGGGGAGAGGCAGAGAGGAAGGAGGAGTCAAATCTGGACTCCAGCACAGATCCTGCACAGATGGAATAAACCCTTCCTCTTTGGAGTGCTACTTATTACTTCTAATGGACAATGTGGTTGTGCAAATGATCAGATATCTGCTTAGTTCACTAAATAATCACAACTTTAAAACAGGACAGAAATGCCTAAGCAGGAAGTAAATGCCAAGGAAACTTGAGGTACAGCTGAAACTAAACATTTACAAGCATTTCAAAAGACATAACCTTTTTTTTCTCACCGTCTGAGATTAAATAAAACTAAACATTTCCTTTTTTTAGTGTACGTTAGGAATAGTAAAATCTTTGTGTATGTTGGCAAGTGTGATGAGAGAATATATTCAAACTACTACTACCACCATCTATAAACTTATAACTGTGATGCATTTGCACAAAATAATCATGATTTCCATACTGTAACATTTGGATTAGACACCAAGATAGAATATTTGTTTTATTTTTAAGTAAAATTAATTGTTTAGAGTTAGAAAAAAGTTTGCTTGATATAAGTTGGCAAGGTAGAGAAAGCTTATCATAATATGGTTAAAATAGGACTTTGCACTAAGTTATGCAATATTTAGTTTACTGTTTAAGAGCTGTGCTTTTAAATAATGACTCCAAGCATAAAGCCAAATTAATTGGAAAGTGATATAGGGATAAGAAACTAAATTTTTGGAGTGGCTATTAAAAAGCTCAGATCTTAGTCATACAGATATTTTGTAGGCAGAGAAACAGGAGAAAGTTTATGTAAATAGGTATATGTATATGTAAACATCTGGTTTACTGGTTTACAGTGTAATAAATGTGTCTTGGACTTTGACATGTTCTTATGTCATGCATGACCTATAATTTATATTAGATAAGACTACTGACACCAAATTTAAGATTACTTGTAAATATGTTCAGAGCAAATAAATGAAGAGCAGTCCTTTCCCTGCCACCACTATATCTGCTATGTGAGTGTACCTCTAATTAGTGCTGCAGGTCGTTCAGTGGTTGTTTGGACGGGTAAATTTCTTTCCATCTTGTTTTCCTCAGTCCCACTGAAAAACAGTCAGATCAGTTCATATATAAAGCATATATGAAGTACATGAAGAATAGTAATCCATATTAAAATAAAAATAAGAGTAGTTTTATGCATCTTGCAATTAAGGACGTTACTTTTTTTTTTGCTAATTAATGTGTCAACTAATTTTTTTTCAGAAACCAAATAAGTCTTTCTTATTAACCAGCCAAATGTGGCTACAAAAATGCCAGCAAATGAATTCATTAATTTACATATTTTTGATTTATGTATTTAAAACAATACAATTAATGTTCAATGCGCTGTGGATTTAAAATTTCTCACTTCATTCGTAAGCACAATAACAAAAACTAAAAAAATAAATAAATAAAAAAAATCTAAAAGTTATTAAAGTTTTATGTTGCATTTATATGTAATATATATATATATGTATATAAATTGCATCTAATGGCAATATATCAAAATGACAAGTGGCAGGTAGTTAAAATTTAATTTTGTCTTTTTCTGGTAATTATTGTGATTTTGATAAAACTATTTAAAAATCATCACAATGTTTTTGGTATTGAACAAACACTGCTAAACAAATAAAGTGCAAGCAGTTTGGATTCATAAATGGAGCATTTATTGATGCTTTCATTGATCCAAAGCAACAGCAGAAAACTTTTTTGAGGACTAAGGAAAACAAACCATTGTTAGTTTTTGACAATGTTAGTTTTTGAAGTTATCCAACATCATCATTGTTTGTTGCTATTATCACAGGAGGGCATTTTTTTCCACATTAATGAGTTTTTGCCCATTCCTTGTACTAAAAGTCAGTTTGTCTAGATGAATTAATTGAGATATAAATTTTCTGAAGTTTAATGTTCTTGAATAGACAGGAAAAAATGTATCTCCAACTGCATGAAGTAATAAAAATCCATCAAACCACACAGGACCCCTCTGAGCTTGTCCTCACCTAAACTCAAACCGACAACTCTTAGCAGTGGATCACTCGGCTCGTGCGTCGATGAAGAATGCAGCTAGCTGCGAGAACTAATGTGATTTGCAGGACTTCTTTTGACAGTAAATTGTGCAACAAAGAGTTGTTTTTGTCAATAATCAAAAAGGTAAACCGAGATAAAATAGTTTGAGTAGCTCTATTTCGCAGACAATTAATCTCTACTCTTATTACCAGTTTTATTGGCCAGCTGAGTACCAGAAATCTCACTTGATTTTGCACACTATGGAAATTTTTAAGCAGTAATTTCTTTGGGCAGCATAGAGCTGTAGTGTTGCCACAGCATGGCCTCTGGTTTATCAGCTACAGCTAGACCAATTGGCACCGTCTTTAGTTAGTTAGCAGAACTGTAGGTAGCAAAGGCTTTGAAGGCACATCAGGTATCAGAAATAAATTATTAAAAATTGTCATTCTGCCAAATTTTGGCATTAGTAACTGAGTTTTTATGATAGAAAATCAGTGTGTGTGTGTATGGTCATGTTTCACTTAAGTTTTCTTGTGTTCTGCACAGAACATAAATAGTCTCAGCTGGTTGCATGCCAGGCAGATTCACTGCTACACAGTTGTTTCTCCGTGAATGAATGAGATGACACAGAGCCAGACAGAGGAGCTACACACAGTTTGTTTTAAACACACTGGCATGAGCATTTCATGAAGCTACCTGTATGTGAGCAGCACCACAGGTGGTGGAAAAGGAGAGCTGGTTCAGAGTTTCAGATGCTTAAAAATTATATGAAGCAAAACACGTCCTGCCTGTTTAGTGATGCAGTTGCTGTGACATCTGCTCCAAACACACTGCTGTTGTGTACAGACTGTACAGTCTCTTGTGCATGCTCCGCCCACAGCACACTCAGACCTGTTGTTATTAACGATGGTGGAGAGAATTAATGCTAGAAAGCTGATTAGACTGGACCGCAGCAGATAATGGATCCCATAATTTTAAGTAAAATTTACTTGCTGCTCTCCTTTGCCCAAAATGAATTAGATAACTCTCTTTTAATCTTGATTCAAAAATGATTGTGGACTGATAAAAAAAAAAAAAGACAAAGCTTCTTAATATTTATATTATAGATATCTTAGCTAAAATTCATGCAGTTTGGAATTAGTTAGACTGCAATGACTCTGGGTCATTTTGTCTCTTGGCCAGTTTGCATGCCCATTTTTTCAGAATGCACTTCATACTGAAAATGAACGGATGCACATTACTTTTTAGCAAATTTTTTGTATGGTTTAGCAAATTTTTTGTATGGTTTAAACTATAAATATCAATATTTAAATTTTAATCTGCTATGTAGAAATACAAAAAACCATTTTTTCTCATTGCATGCATTTCTCACTATTAGACTAAGCTTTTTCTGCTTTCAAAAAGTTAAACATTATTTTGATAAGCTAAGTACCAGAAAACAGATATATATATATTTCCCTTCATATGTTTTTTCAATACTTTTGTCAAATTCAAATGTTACAATTGAAAATGACCTTTTTAACTGTATGATTTGGCTCAAATGTCTTGGTTACAAGCTTCTCACAAAAGTTTTGCTGGAATTTCAGCCCATTCCTCTGGACAATCTGGGGAAATACCGTTCTTAAATCACTTCCTAAACGTCCTATTCTTTCAGCCGTAACTCTAATAGTGTTGGCATTAGTGGGATTAATAGTGGGAGAGAAACACTCTCTTTCACACCAAAACGTGTTAATCTGTGAAACACCAAACCCCTGTTGGGGTGTTCCCTTACAAATACATCAAATGGTGTGCCTTCATTTTCAGAAATTCTTTAATTTAACCAAACAGTACTTTACAAAGAACCGAGACCATTATCTGGGCTTTCTCATATTGCTTAATGGGATGGTAAGCTCAAATCCTTTTCAGGTTTTTGTTCCCATGGAGCCCCTTTTATAGATTGCCTTGTCATTTCACATCATACAGCTTGATCTGCAAAGTTGTATGCTTTCAGTTCATGCAGCGGGGGTTGCAAAACTAAAGAGGTGTGGCCTACAACTCATAACACTCAACTGTTCAACACACCAGGGCTTTATCTGTGAAACATTCTTCATATATAGAAAAGTTGTTGCATGTCACCCTCAACATAATATTTTCTGCATTAGCTTCTGCTAATTAAGATATTCCTGATGTAGGACAGACACTTCAGAATCTCTCCACTCGGTGTACACCAGTAGACTTGTGCCCCTACTGCCTTCTTTTCTGATTTGTGCTACGTTGCACTTGTTCTGCAATCCCTTGCTACTACCCCTTACAGCTCATTGCAGTTTATGGTCAGTATCTCACAAGGTAGATCAGAGGTGTAACCTTGGTGGATTCACTTCAATCCACTGGTTTATGTCTTGACCTTTCACTTAATTGTGAGGTATATTTAGAAAAAGTATAGTCATTGAACAAAAAACAATCGATGAAGGGTGTCAGTGTGTTTAAATGTTCAACTTTAAAGTAAGTAATTAAAGAAATTTTAATCTTTATTGTATTTGTATTTTCCTCTTTTACAAAAGAAAAGAAAATCTTGCAGGTCACTGAATGAAGGTACAACACTAGAAACTGCAGTTTTCTCTTCGTCACGGTTTGCACTAGCAGAAGCATTCAGGCAGAAAAGCTTCTAGCTGGGCTTCTTGTTAGTCTTCTTCCTCCAACAGCTACTGTAATTTGTAAATCTTGTTATTGCTCTCTGCCTGTCACATTTCAAAGGAATGCAGGCGTGTGCCGTCACCTCATGTGTAAACACAGATCCCTGACCTCAGTCTGACCCAGGGCAATCAAAATTTAGGCACACTTGTCACTTGACTGCTTTCTCACCTAAAATGCTCAAAATGTGTCAGCTGTTCTCACTTTCTTTGACAGCAGGCCAAGTTATGATTTGGGCTTTTGATTAGGAATGTGTGTATTACTTTTTTTTTTTTTTTAAATTGTAATACTATTCCGTATATGCTTCTTTTTTTCACATAACGATAGATCTGCTAAACAATTGACAAAGTGTATTTGTATTATACAACGTTTACTTTTTTGTACATTGTAAACATGGTACATAGTATTAGCATCTAAGCAAATCAAATAATTTTCCAACTATAAAATAAAAATTTTGTATTATGAAAAGTACAAGAAAAGTTTCCAGCTGTACCTTTATGACCTGGGTGTGATAAAGGTACAAGGTAGTTGTTCCTTATTTGATGCTAATTATTTAGCCCTAATGAGGTGGGGGCTTTCACTAACGACAGATTTGTGATGAATCCATTGATTTACAACTGCCTTCACCTCGGCCTCTGAGTAGGAGGACTTTTTGAGGTCTGACTGAAAGCTAGCGGAGCTCATCATGAAGCCGAGAAAAGTGTCACCTCTCACAATCACTCATGGCTCAGCACACATCTCACCTGGGGCAATCTACACATACAGCGGTTTATGTGGGGGTAATAACTAGGCATAATCTGCTTGAGCCAATACACAAAATTAGTGGCCCCAAGCCCACCCCCTACCTCACCAACTAGATGCTGCTCCTCCTCCTGTAGTTATCTACAAAGACAAGGGAGAGTTGTTAGTGTGGGTCTCACATAGCCCAATTGTTTAGACCTCAACAGGGGTTCTGGTTACAGGGTAGATGGGGGGAGATGCAGTAGACACACAGGCAGAGTGAATACAAATCAATTAATGTCCAGCATTCCTTTGGTAAAAGCCTGATAACTTGAAAATTATAGGCGTTATCATGCCCTCTATGTCATTTTGTTTTTGTTCAATCGTTGTGCCGTTTTACAATCTCTTTTTGTGAGGACATCAGATTGCAATTTCAGTAATTAACTTCCTTTCGCACAGCAGGGTTGGGAACTGATCACGTCCAACCGGTAATCCTCAATAAAGAAACCACTTCATAAAATGTGAAGATGCTTCATGAGACACTTGGAGAGGTGCTGTTCTTCTCCTGAAACGCTCCAAGCTGAAGTCTAACTATCGTCATTCAACCCTTACACATACTTTATATTAAGAGTGTGCACATACAAAGGATTACTCTAAGATTATTTCAAAGTTTCACTGTGTAGATGAAAAAAAATAAACATATGGCACCTGTAAATGCTATCCATCTGTATTGATCACAGTCTTGTAATGATCAACATTAAATTAATAGAATTAAAAATGTAAAAGTAAGACAATTTTAATTCTGCTAACATTGACATTCACTACAACATACACAGTCATAAATTGGAGCTGGAGGAAAAAAAACACCCCCTGCTGGCTAAGTATCAAAATCAATCTCTTTCTGAAGGAAACTCAGTTTTTAAACCGAATTTGATGCAGTTGTCATTCTACTGTAGCTCTGGTTGTATGTTTAGGGTCATTGTCCTGTTGAAGGTGAACCTCTCCCTCAGTCTCAGATCTCTGGAGGAATTTATTTTTATTTAATTAGCTGTTTCTCTGATGAATCACATTGTCTGACCCGTCACTTTAGCTGTAGCCATGTTTTAGTATGCTTGAAGTTGTGCCATACTCTTAAAATTTTCAGATGATGGACTTTCCCTGAGATGTCCAAAACTTGTTTTTTAACATAACCCTGCTTTTAGCTTGTCCACAACTTTATCTCTGGCCTGTCTGCTGTGTGCCTGGGTCTTCATGATGCTGTTTGCTCACTAATGTTCTCTACAAAACTCCTGAGAGTTTCTCAGTATTCACTGACCTCGATTTTATTCAAGGGTAAATGAGACTGGACACAAATATAAGTGACACTTTTCAGATTTTCATGTGTGAAAGATTTAGAAAACAATGCATCAGTTTCAGTGATGTCAGTAACTAGTAATCAGACTACAGTTACTTATTGAAATCACTTTGCGTTACTATCTTATTTTGTAATTTAATTTTATTTCCTCTACGCGTCTTGGGGAGTGACCACCGTTTTTATGCGACAGTTATCAGCACCGACAAAAACATAAACAATGGAGATGCATTCCATTTTGTTGCTGGAAAAACAGGAACTATTTTGAGTTTCGGTCATCAAGTCTGATTATTATAAGCACTTTGGGCTTGTTTTTTTTTTTTAAGTCACTTGCAGAATTAATGAGTCGCGGGTTGTGGTTTTTGGGCTTGGAAATAAGCAGACATAAACCCCAGAATTTGTCTGTCATCCAGTTCGTTTTAGTCAGAGTCATGATTCATCCCGCTGTGTCTTTGTTAATATATTTGCTGTGAATTACCTAGAGCTTCGCATTGCGCTCCAGAAAACTGCAAACATCGAGACCAATAAGAACAGCGCGATAAACGTTAAAACATCCACGAATGAACGAGTCCGTAAAGTTGTGCAACTAAATGCCATTATAATCAGTAACATTAATAAAAGTGTCACAAATCTGCGCAGCGGGGCATCCGAGTTGTGGAGTGGCAGGAGGAGCGCTGTGCGCTGACAACAAACGCAGGACCGTAACGCAGAACCTGGACGCTGAAGTGGGGTGTATGGGGGGGTTTAAAATCCCATTTATAGTGTTCCAGACAATACTGGAACACACAAAAACACGCACAAATTACTGAAGTTTTTTTTTTTAAACCATTAAACAATCTCCCCTTCAGTTCAAACATATAAGTGGAGATACATTGCTGATGTAATCATTATAAAATAACTTGCAATTAAGTATTGGCAAAGATCAATGTAATTTTCACAGGTGGCACAGTGTTGTTGTTTTCAGCTGCTGAAAGTAACTAAAAAAAGTTACTTTTAATGCAACTTTGTTCCTTTCCAAACCAAGTAATCAGTAATCTAACAAAGTTACTTTTCCAAGGAGTAATCAGTAATCCGATTAAAGTTAGTTTTTCAAAGTAACTATGCCATCACTGATCAGTTTTATCTCACTTCACAACTATGTTCCATTTATTCTATCACATAAAAAACTAATAAAATACCACAACATTTCATAGTTAAAATGTAATGAAATGTAAAAAAAAATTTAAGGATTGTGAATATTTTTGCACTTTACCACATATTGATTTGGTTTTGCACATTGTTTTTATTTTTTGTATGACCTCAGAGAGTTGATTGCGTTTGCGCTTCCTTTATTTGCATTACTTTATTAATATCTATTCTGGCTTTGTGAGTCCACCGCTGAAACAGAAAATAAAACACACTGTTGTGTATTGTTCTTTTTTTATTGGAGTGTTTAAAGGATTTTTTTTGTTTTGTTTTGTTTTAATAACCAACACTTTGACACAGATAGCTTCGAGACTTACTTGTTGAGTCTGGAAATCATTGTTGGTGTATCATTTTGCAGCAGTGGCGACGGCTGCAGCTAACAGCTCTGCCATCACAGATGTGACGTGTGTCTCTGTGAATGAACAAACATGAGATAAAGTTCCTCCATGGGCAGACATCTGGCATGCAACATTTGTGACTGTTGGTCTTAAACAACACAACAGAAGCCTTGGTTGGTTGAAACAACATCCCGATTCACCATTAGTACACAGTTGGCTTCTGGACACCCACCCTCCCACCCCATCTGCCTACCAACTGTCCCAGTATTGCAGTACTGTTGCAGCAGCAGCTAGGATACACCACAATACTGTATCTCTCCATGTGACACAACTACTGAGACAGCAGCTTCAAAGACTCTTCATGGTTTTCAAAGTTTTCTCAGGAGTTAAGAAAGCTTAAATATAAAGCTTATTAGCACATTCAGGATATAAGTCAGATAACAATTTTACTTCAAAACATACGTCAATAGAAACAATACATTTCAAAGATATATTTTTATCTTATATTAGACCTGTAACAATCTGTATATGTTTCTTTTTTATTATTCCACATATTTATTTGTCTGAGATTACTGACCACAGAAAAAATCTTTAATAGCTAATCTTGCTTTAGCTATTTATTAGGTGGTAGTAGCAACGACGTATTGCAGTAAGTCTGGTACAACATACTTAACAAATGCATTTGCAGACTTGGTTATAGTATGTCCCATTGAAAATACTCACCTAGCATGCTATTATTGAAGACTTTGAGCTTTGAGCTTGAGCTCTCACTAATCAGCAGTAAAGCTCATGTTGGCGTAAATATATTTTTATCTATTTAATATTTATTTAAATCTATTTATTTTTATAAAATATTTATTTATATCTATTTAATATTTAAATGTCGACACAGTTCAAGAAAAAAATATTGTACGAAATCGATCTGTGACTAAACCTCTATACCTTTTTATCCCCTGCTGCTTAGCCGTCCATCTGTAATGGCGCTCGTTCTTTGTCACAGGGTGTCATTTTACTCTGAAAACAACTTGCTGTTGGCGTCTTTTCAAAAACGTTGTACAATGTACAGCAAGGGTGGCCAACCCTGGCCCTCGAGAGCCGGTGTCCTGCAACTCTTAGATGTGTCTCTACTTCAACACACCTGAGTCAAATAATGAGGTCATTAGAAGGACTCTGGAGAACCTGACTGCACTTGGGAGGTGATTCAGCTCTTGGATTCAGGTGTGTTGGATCAGGGAGACATCTAAGAGTTGCAGGACACCGGCTCTCGAGGACCAGGGTTGGCCACCCCTGATGTACAGGGTGGACATATATAAAATACGAACATATGTTTCTCTTAATTTGCAGTTGCGCAGCTGCAAGGCGGAGGGATTAAATTTCAATGTTGCGTTCAAGAACAGTTAAGGAAAATTGACTTTTCAAGTCAAATTTCGAGCTATTCAATACCAAGAGAAGACGGGTGTTTGAGGAAAGTGCGTAAGTCATACTGTTACATTTCCAACTATTACAACGCTGATTTATTCCAAGATGAACTTGATTAATAATGAGCTCAAGGCTTTTGAGAAAAAGCCTTCAACTTATTAAATTGTCTTTTGTGACAACAAAAATCGAAATATGCTTTTAAGTAAAAGTCAAGTAGATGTGGTCCCATTTACTACCAACATAGTTTTAAAAGAGAATTACGTTTCGTACCTAATAAAGATCGCAAGAAGATTTTGTTGGTATTAATTTTGCCCTAATTGAAACTAAATATTTTTCTTCTGCATCATTCACCTGGCAGGCCAAATATGTATCATTTTTGGATTGCATGGAAAGCCACAGAATTAGTCAAAGGGCAACAGATGGTCCTTGGCTGCTATGGACACCCTGGTTTAAATTATTGCATGTTCATTTTGTAAATAGGAAATGTGCTGGAGTTTCATTCTTTAAATATGCGAAGCCAATAGTGAAATACCCCCGATTGGTTTGCAGCAAAATGATGTTGTACATAAGAGGGATCAGGTCTAATGTATACCACACTATTTTATTTAAAAAGACGAATGAAAACCATGTCTTATTTTTATTTCTCTTCACAATAAGCACAACTTTGTCTTGATCAATCTCATAAAAACCCAGTAATATACACTGAAACATGTGGTTCAAAGGCAAAAAAGCATTTGCTCAAATCTTTTGCAAAACATGTCTGTTTGTGAGGAAATTATCTTGTTGGCCAACTGTCTGACAGCAACACCTCCCTTTCCTTTAGCTTTATCTGAGTGCTGGCAGCTGAGATGGACTGATAGCACAGACACAAAATCATTCTAACTTGCCAGCGGTTGTTGTGGGGGATGTAAAAACTACCTTCTGGGTACTTTAACAATCACAACTCTGCAATTTAAGCACAAAAAGAAACACAAATAATACAGACAACATTAAACAATAAAGAAGGAAGTTCTATGACACAATACTGGTCTCTTAAGGAGTAGAAACTCCTTCTCTTCTCTCTAGAAACTCGTTCTGCTCTGTATCTGCAGTTTTGAACATGAGATGGCTAAACATTAGTTCCAGATAGGTCTGATGTACAAACCCTAGACATTTGCACTCTTAATAGGGTAAACATGTAATTTATATATATATATGATTAAAATAGATAATGAATTAACAGAGAATGAACTGTGCTTTCTCCTAATTTGACTCCTTACAATAATTTTGAACAATTTTGTTCTTGCTCTTAACTACATCCAGTTCCAGAGTTCAGAAGAGAAGTTAAATATCTTTTATATATTTGGTTTGACTGTAACGGATTCTTCCTATACAAGATGTTCAAAGCAGAGTTAGGGTTGTATGTTAATGCTTCATATCCACTGAGTCTCTGGATAGTGCTTCATGTCTTTATGTACATTTTTGAGCATGTTTAGTGCCATCTACTTGTTACTTTTTAAACTGCATTTGACATAACTTGCTGGCATCACCAAAATCAGACTTACAAACACTCATGATTGCTGTATATTAATGAGTGGAGTGGAGATTAAGTGGAGATTTTGATGAGGATGTTTTTTCTTTTCAAAAATGTTATGCCCATAAGGTGTACGGTACATACAAAACAACATAAAAAACTTTCACTCTTTAAGAGGCTTACAAGTCACATATATAAAAAACTAATCTTTAAAAAGGTTGAATAATCTTTCATTAAGTTTATGTTCTCATTGGTTTTATTCTTTATATATATATAAAACTTTCTTGCTTTGCAAATGGATTATTTAGACTCCCACATGAGCTGTGAGTTCCTGCAACTGCTCCAGAGATTCCATTAGCCTGCTTCTGCTTCTCTGATTGCTGTTTTTCTTACTGTACTTGTCAGTTCAGGCAGACAGCAACGGTAGGTTCATTGTGACACGTCATGTGTGTGACTTTTTTATTCATACTGACCAGTCAAAGGGTTTTTATTCTATGAGTCTCATTCACCCAGCTCTCACAGTGTTCATACATCTAGGCTTCCTAACTACATATTCACTTGGAAGTCAGGATCCTACTCACAACCTGCCAGGTCACTACTGAATAACTGCCTCTTTCCATTTATGGATGTTGGACTGTTGAGTTCTCCATGAGATGTTGTTTTATAACCTAATCTTGCTTTAAACTATGACCAGAAGTCTATCCGTGACCTATCTGGGTATTCCAATAGACCTCTGATGGATACAGCTGTATTTATACAGAAGGTAATTGTTAGCTGATTTTTGGAGAGAAATTTGTACTGGATTTAATTTGAGATGAACAGTGACACATATCCCATCATGGGGTCGTTCCTTAGGGAGTTTGTACGTTCTTCTCTTGCCTGGGTTCTCCCAGGGTACTCCAATTTCTTCTCACAGACTAAAAATATGACTGTTAGGTTAATGGGTTTCTCTAAATAGCCCAGGTGTGTGTCTCTGTGTGTGTGCATGTGTGTGCACTGTTGTCTTTGTATTGCCCTATCATCAACTGGTGACTTGTCCAGAATGCACTACACATTTTGCTCATTGACTCATTGACTTCCCCCGACAATACAAGAGGGTATAGACAATTGTTAAATGGATTTTGGGTACCAGAAGAACAGAGGCTGACTACGAATGCCTAGGACACTTTCTAGATTTTAATTTAAAAAGATTTTGAAATCCTTGTACTACTTTTGCATCAATTGGCTTTCTAGCTCTCTTTCTCCAAAAGCCCATATCTGCAAATATAAAACAGGTACACAATCATACAATTTAGGGACACATTAAATCCATTAATTTCACCTCTTGGTCTGTCGGAATTACAACTTAGATTTTGGTTAATAGGAAGGAAAACTTCTATCTGATGCTGTGCCACAGACATCAAAACATCCACTAGAGGGCAATGTGCCCAATGTGTTCAATTTAATGCCACGGCTTTGGCGACAATCCCCACAAAGAGTCACTCGTTACACCATATTCTTCCCGTACCGCTAAATCTGATGATTACCTTTCTGGCAAAGACAAGACTCACAAAACTGTAATTTTTCCCACATCTTCCCTAAATCGGAACCATGGAGCATACAAAATACATTTACAACTTTCATTATTCGTATTATTTCCTGTGTAGGTGTCATTTTTATTATTTTATTATTGTTGAATGAATTAAAAAACAAACAAAAAAAAAAACCCTGAACGAAATAATAATCAGAACCAGATGCAAAGCAATAGTTTAAATTTTACCAGCTGATGACGTTTAAAGGTAAATCTTTTTTTTTTTTTTAAATGCTGGTTTGGTTTCCAACAAAGAAGAAGCTGCCTCCCTCCCCATCCATTCAGGATGTTTTTCCTTCCCCTCCACCCCTGCCACCCTTTCTCTGCGTCCCCCACGATATCTGCCTCCTCCTCCTACTTCTCCTGTGGGATCATGGGAATTGTGCGAGCAGCGTGGCGCTCCATGCTCTGCCCGCGGCGCTCTAGGAGGAGGCGTGCAGTAATGACCTGCTCCTCAGCTCGCTCGCCACCATCGCCCTCACAATTAATTCCCGCCTCGCGTTCCTCCTCGGTGGCGGGAAGGGGAGGAAGAGGAGGAGGAGGGGGTGAGAGTGTGAGCTCCCTCATTAGAGCCCCTTGTAATGTGTCTGGCAGCAGTTCCCATCCTGCCACTTCTGCATTGCAACCGCTGCTGATGTATTTGTATTATGGATGCTTCCTTCTATGCTTCCTGCCTCGCAGAGTGACTGACACAAGGTGTAAAAGCGCGCCCGGTCTGGTGTTTTATTTATTTATTTTTATATCCATCAGGGTTTTCGGGAAACATAAATTCACCTCACGCATGCATAACGTGGATATCTGGATTTTCTACAGGTTATTCATAGTTCGTCGGATTGCTATCATAATCTTGCATTTCATAGATGTGTCCAATAAAGTGTCACATTGCAATAAAGCCAGAAACAGGCAGTGACATTTTCAATGACTGGTGACACCGAGAACGGCTGAGATTTTACAGCCAAGTGGAGCAGAGTCTGACCTGGTTTTCAACTCGGAATTTGACCACTGGGATATGTCACAGTTTCACTATACCCTGGTCTGATTCACAGAGTGGGGCAGCTTGCATATTGTTTGGGAGAAAACAGACCGACTGCGCCTCAAAACATTTACTAGCATCCTAGATCAAAATATGAGAATGTTTTTAGTCCAGCTTCTGATATTTAAACTGGTGCAAAGATGTACTCTTACTGATTCCTTACGTTTATTTATTTATTGTTTTGGTCACACCAAAGTGCGTACTACCTTAAAATAAATTTCAAAATCTGAAAAAGATCACCTGAGAAAATACAAAAATTGTTTTCCCAATGGCAATTTTAGTTATTAAGGGGAAAAAATTTAGACCAAACCCCGTTTGGTCCTGACTTCAAAAGTAATTGTCCCGTAAACCAAATAATTGGTTGCCACTCCTTCGTGGCAACAATGGCCATAAAGTGTTTGCAAAATGTGGCAGTGAGACTTAAACATCTCAGTGAGGAAACTTTAGCCCATATTCTTTGCAATTTTGTTTAATTTCAGCTACACTGTTGGCTTTTAAAACCAGAATAATACATTTAGGTCCAAACCTCATACAAATATAAAGCTGAACTTTGTCTAGGCCCCTCCAAAACCATTGTTAGGCTATTCAAATCACTGTCCTATACTGCTTTACCCGAGTGTATCTGCGTCTATGGTCATGAAACTGATGGCTGAATATTCTCCTGCAGACTTTTGTGGGAAATAACTCCCATCAGTTGTGGGGAAATCATCCAGAATGAAATCAGAATCAGAATTTATGAGCCAAAAATGTGTGCACAAGAAAGAAATTTGACTTTGGTGTTGAGCGCTGGAAGCATACATGCACAAAGTATAAATATACTAACTTTAAAGGAAATAAGATAAAGGAACAGTATGTACATGTATTTGCAACCAAATTGATTTCTCTCTATATAAAGAAAGAAAAAATAAGGCTTGTTGTGATAACAATGAAAATATTATTTTATTTCACATTGCATGGCTGACTACTCTGTCTGCAAGATGCTTGTTGTTGTTCATCAGAGAGACAGCTGGGGTTTTAAATCTGTCACTGTGGCAGCTGGTTTTTTGCAAATAAGGTTCTGTAACACCAACCTAAAGGTAAAAGTTTAAACAGTTTGCGTCCAGGATGTGTGGGGTCTAAGACTCACTGGGTAAATGCTGTTTTGAATTTATAGAATTTAGGATAATAAATTCTAGAATTTATTAGGATGATAGTTGCCCTACAACAGACTGCTGACCTGTCCAGTATGTATCCCGCCTTTTGCCCGGAACGTTAGCTGGAGAAAGGCACCAGCACCCCTCCTGGCCCCACTAGGGAGACAGGTGTTAGAAAATGAATGGATGGATGGAAGATGATAGTTTTGAAACACTGATGAAAGACCAAATAATTTGGTGTTTTTGTCAAATGAATTTGTTGCAAAAAGATGTTCTGGATATCATTCTGGGAGGAGGTTTGACATCGTCTCAAATCCATGGCTCATCCAAAACCCTGTAAATGTCTTCAGAGGTGTCAGTGATTTAAATAAATGGAGGCAGTGTAATTTAAGCAAACCGTGAGTAGCACAGGTATTATTTTGCTAAAGTATCCATAACTCTAGAAGTTTATCACAATTTGATAACTAACTAAAATGTATTTCATTAAGAGTTTATGTATTACACCAACTCTAGTAAATAATTGTAAAGGTAAAGGAAAGCCTTAAAAACTTTTTTCTTTCCAAATATCAATAAAAAAAAAAAGGTGATATAGCATATTTATTCAAATTTACTCAATGCCTATAGATAATATTTGGTCTAAATAAAAAATCTAATAATTAGTTGTGTTTTTTTCAGGCATTGCTGTAGATTTAGCTCCGATCTACACTTAAACAACTACAAACAGTCACAGCTGAATCAAAAAAAGAAAAGTTAGGACTCCCCACCGCATGATGCTGGCAACGCCATGTTTCAAGATACTTACTGTCTGTTTATGGTGATGTATAATTTTGATCATGGTCTCATCTACGCATAGCATCTTCTTCCATGCCTTCTATGTCCCATAACATCACGTGGCAAATGTTCAGCTAACGTTCTCTTACATAAAGGCCAGGATTGTCGGATTGCAGGACTGATATTTGTCCCGTCTAGTGACTCCCCTACCTAAACTGTGAAAGACTTCTGGCCGCACCTCTGATTTCTACTTTTTGTTGGTTTATCACATAAAACCCCAAAACACAGATGTTTGTAGTTATAAGATGGAAAAATTTTCAGGAGCTCCAATTATTTTTCTATAGCATTGCATAGCAGTTCTTAATATGGACATAAAAACTCCAAAATATTTATTTATGATGTATCTGTAGAGGAATCCATTAATAGAAGGAGGTAGCAAAATCCATTACAGCTCCAAACCTAAAGAAAATCTAGAAATGTTAAAGTAACATACTGTGCCAGTTATGGAAAGAATATTTTAAAACTCCTACACTCTTGACTGCCAACTTTCCCTCATGTTGCCGGCATCAATAATTTTCCGTCTTACAGGTTAGTGATGGATTTCCGTGGAAAGCGGCTGCATGTAGATGCTGTCATCTGCAACAGACTGTGCCAGGAGTTGGCTCTCTTTTAACAGAGCAACTAACAAGATAATTAAGGGTACTCTCTACACTCCAATTAGTAGGCAACGCAGAAGGATGGGGAGGCGGAGGGAGGGATCACTCAGCGCATCCAAAGCAACCAGCGTTATGCGGGCTGATACAAATCAAATCACAGCAAAAGGCTAATGCACGCAAGGTGAGGGCGTCATAGATTACAGGCAGCGAGAGGAAATGAGGCCATTTCTTAAAGAAATGCTTCAGAGGCTGCCTCGAAAAGTGGTGCATCACTGCCAAACTCCCCCGCCCGCCCCCCAAAAATCACACAGCACTTATTTTCTAAAGCTGTCTCCTTTTCTTTAGCCTCATTTTTCTCTCCATCTTCTCTTTCTGACTACTAGTCTTTGGACAGTCCCTTAACATTTCAACATGCTTGATGATATAAAAATTCTTCATCTGGATTTCCACCAATATTTGACATTTGGACAGGGGAATATTCCATGTTGCTGCACACACAGATGTTGAACACACTGTTCATATCAATTTGAGACAGCTGAAGCGATGGATTTACACCATTAGTCATTAGACATGCGTGCGTCATGACATCCCTCCCCTGTGATTTCAGCTCTCATTGAGAAAATGCAGGCTACGTCTAGTGAATCATGGTCATTAATTACTCCTCAGAGCTCACTTTTAAGCGGAAGGAGACATGGGAGGAAATAGGTGCACAGGCGGTGATGCAGGGAAATGCGGATTTGAACAAAGACCAGCTGCAAAGCTTCACGGCTCCCACTAAGGGCGACCCACACTAGCTTTGCAGGTAGAGGTGAGCAACACCCTGGCAGGTTTCCCTGTGGGGCTATTATCGCATAGAGGATAAAATAATTTTCGCAAAGAGGGATTTTTTTTACACGGATATGGAATGTCTGATACTGAGAACATTGGAGAAACTCACCTTTCTAGGGTTGTTGGTTTTTTAAATGTAGCTGTCCATCAAGGTCTCACTGCTAAAAAAATGATTTTTTTTCCCCTAAGAGATTGTAGGAAGCTAAATCAAATGCTTCAGTGCTGTGTTGTTCAAAAGTACTCATACATGTTGATCTTTTTTATTTTTATTTTGACATATTACAATTCCAAACTTTACTTTAGTTTTACTTGGTTTTAATGTGATAGGTTAATTAAACGTAGGTGAGCATTTTTTCAGCCGGAGTGTGGAAGCTAGTTAGAGTTGATGAAAAGATATATTAAGGTCAATACATGGTAGGTTTGAAACACCGGGCTCAGTTGGAAATTCCTGCAGGACAACAACCCTACCATGATTTATCACAAAACATCCAAATACAATGCGATGAAGTTTGTGGCTGTAATGTAACAAAATGCAAAAATGTTGGAGGGATATGAATACTTTTGTGAAGCACTGAAAATAAATAAAGAGAACCTGTTGTTTAGGTTTGATAGCTAAAGAATAAAGACAAACCTTTGAGGGAAAACTTATCATCACACTAATAATATCAACAACTTCTGCTTTGTTTAAAGCATGATATAAAGAATAGTATTAAGTCTTGTATTATTTAGTTCTTAGTTATAGTAACAAAGAAAAGGTATAAGACTCATTTTATAACAGTTCTAAATCTACTACCACTAGTTTGCCTGACCAGTTAAAAAATACAATTCATCAAAACCTGCAGCAATACTGTCTTACAAGATGGCAGACTCTTTTCAAACATTTTACTGTGCACTTTTAAATTCTCACCAGTGGTAATTTTAATGTCTCTTATTTATTCATATAAAATGACCTAAAACCCCCCCTCCCCAAAAAAACTAAACGCTACTCAGTTCTCGATTTTGTATTTCAGATTAATGAAAAATTATCCCAGTGGTATGTGATGTTCTCAACCAAACTTGCACCCCGCCCTTATGATTCTTTTTTATGATTCAACCAAAATTTATAGTTGAGGTCTTTGTTTCCTCACTTTTCTATCTATCGCCGGCTCTAAATACATTCATCAAAGTGTAGCCGTTAGCAGCCTATAGGCCTGTGTCACACACAGTGTACCTAGAAGGGGTCTACGACTCAGAAATGTGTCAGTATAGCTGTCAGTTTGTTTACCCACACAAAGCCCGTCTCAGAGAAAACGCAGTGCAGGGACTGTTTATTCCTTTGTGACGCGCTGTCACTTTAAGTGACTTCTAATGGAAAGCTAGAATTATCAATTGAGTGAGTATCCAGCTTTCCTAATACAAGTTTCAAATATTTAATCATGTTGCTGTGGTTTGAAAATGTCACAAAGAAATCTTTGCTCATGAGCTTGATAGATAAAAAGAGGAAGAGTCTGCAGCAGGGTCAGCGATCTATAACTCAAGACAGACCTTCAGCTAACTTTATCCAACATCAAAATATATGGTGCATAGGCACCATATATATATATATATATATATATATATATATATATATATATATAATATACATAAATGTCAAAATTTGCAACTAATTTCCAGCATTTTCTGACTAATCAAATAACTCTGATCTCCATTTGGAGTTTATCCTAATAACGGCTCATCAACGACTCAATTTCTGGTTCCCTCTCAAATTTCTAAACTCCGAATCTGTTCACCTAAATGAAAGCAGATGCTCTTCTAATTATTGGATATACTTACCTGGATCTGTGCCATTCTCATCGTGTGACAAACAAAGCTGCTACCTATAAACTTGCTTCTACAGTGTCTACCTTTGTATCATCAGCATCACTAATTTCCACTACTCACTGTCTGAACTTGGGAAAGCAGAGAACCAAGATCCTGGCAAAACTCACCCTGCTATTCTATTTCAAGTCCCTGAGGTCTTCTGTTTTACTTTCTTCCAGATCAGACATACTAGCCTCAACCTGTGGAACATACAAGTGACATTATTCCTTCTCTCTATTACTTTGTGTATTATAAGACTTTTAAATCTCTCCTTTATTTACTGCTTTTGCGTAACTTATATACAAGACAACATATTTTCTAAAGAACTGTCCTCAAGCGAGCTCGGAACAGGCTGGAAGAACATCTGCATGAAGCTTTGTGAGAAAGTGAGTGCTGATGATGCTTTTTCACCCTCAGTCTGAGCAATGTGGGGTAAGATCATTAAGATGAAGGTGTCAACGGTCTGAAGGTGGTTGGGTTCACATTTATTAAGTGCATCACTGATAAAACAATAGCCTGTGTTGTCATATTTAAATGTTCAAACTTTTTCAATAGAGCCGACACATGTAAACTCATCTTGTGTTTTTTAAGTGAACAAGTAAATGATTTAGAGGTTTTAAGAGCGAGAGAAAGTGCTTTGGTCAGTTGAGACACAAACTGAGCCTGCTGGTATCAACTTGACTGGCCATATTTGGTGGAGGAGAAGTGCTGAATATGCTAAGGCTATAGAGTCTACAACCTGTGGCTAAGGAGCTGTATGTGGCTCTTTCTTCCATCTCCTCTCTTTGTAACTTTGGCCAAAAACGATACATGCCTGAGCTGTAATTTTGAATATAACCCCCACCCAAAAAAAAAAAAAAAAAATTGCACTTTTGTTATGAAATATCTGCTCAGAAATTATGCAACAGAATGACACAAATTATTAGGCTGCAAACTTTTTCACAGTTCAATATTTTATTTTGCCTCGTAGCTTTAAAACGAGACTGCCGTAATAATTGGAGGCTGTTCATTCATGTTCTTATTTCAATCTGATGGTGTTAAAAATGCATCCTTCTTATTTGACCTTTTTCAAATGCTTTTCCTCCTCTCACACTGAGCTTAACCTATTTTGCAAAGAGGAATGAGCAAATATTACAGTGTCTGGATACGCAGCTGGTAGTGACTTGGATATGAGTATTGTGCAAGCCATTGTGTTGTAGCAATAAGACTATGCGAATATAACACATGATACAGCAGACTCTGAGCATGGATAAGCATAAGTTGCTTTACAGTTGTGCTCAAATGCGAACAGGTTAAAACAGTCTAAAATTCATACCGACAATTAGGACAAGATCATTTTCAGTGTGTGAATATTAAACAGCCCAAACAAGCAAATCCTACAACTGACATCAGTGTCAGCTTCTCTCTTACTGCTAAATTACCCACGAAAACTCAGAATAAGTGCTGAGTGAGAAAAATCCATCGTGGAGGTTTGATAGGAGTCTTGATTTAAAGCAAAGCTAATAAGCATCAAAATGAAGGAAAGCGCAAACTCTTAAACGGGGGGGATTCTAGGAATAAATGTTTCAGGAGGAGCCCGGGTTGTCAGCTGGAGCTGATCTGAAGGCATGGGTGGCCGGCAGGCGGGATTTATAACGCGCCGGATCCCGGAGGACCCAGTAATTATAGCTGTCGCTGGACTGAGATAGGAAGGAGGGAGGGGGCAACAACCCGACGGAGGCATTTTATCTTAATCACAGCTCAGCGCCGTTTAAATTAATTTGACAAGTTTCCCCCCCACACACACACCAAACCTTATTAAAGGGCGCGTCTGGCAAAAATGACACCCCGCTTCTTCCTCCTCGTTAAAGGTCCCGCCATGAAACAAATATGTTAGAAATGTTTGTGTCAAAGCGCGGCGCGGTTACTCCTCTCTCTCGGTGCGCCCCTCCGAGCCACATCCCTCCCTCTCCAGTGCTCCCTCCTCCCCAGTGTTTCTATAGTAATTTCCAGCCAATGATCAGTAGGTGTCCACATCCCTGCTTCCTCACCTCAGCACCAATCAGCCACACACAGCGACAGGAGACACGGACCGAGCAGAGAGCAGGCAGACGCACAATACAAGAGGAGAAGAAGCACCTATATATACATCCAGCGCTGCGATCTAGATTGTTGTTTTTTTGTTGTTTTTTTTTACCCACTCTCGTTTTGGCTTATAGATGCACTTTTCAACCTCTCTTCCTAGTTTGGCAGGACAAGCGAAAAAAATGCTTCTTTTGTTTTGAGCGATCTGAACGCACACACTGACAGAGACACACAGAGACGCGGTGGCTCTGCTCCCCTCGGGCGGCTTGTCTGTGCGTCTTTTCTCGCATCTTTGCATTAAATCCCCCCTGCCTCCCTCCACATATCGCCTCGCAGTGATGTGCGGTAACACGGTGGCGGGCTGGTAGCATCTTGGGAGCCTTGTCTCAACGGGAACCCGGTAGGTGATGCTCTCTCTCTTTCTCTGTGTGTGCGTGCGTGTGCATGCGTGTGTGTATGTGTGTGTTTGTCTTTTTCTCTGTTTCCTTTGGCTTTTGGCACCTAGACTCATTTTATTAGCCTGTTTCTGCTCCTGTTGCACTCATCTCTATGGATTTTTCACCTTTTTACACTGTTGCACCACTCACCTTTATTTATTTATCTTTTTGGATGATTTGACCTTTGATCTAAATATTTACCGATCTGCATCCTGTCTGATTTTCTTCACTCTTTCCTATCTCTCTTCCTTCTCCTTCCCCTTTTTTTTCTCTCCTTCTTTTTGTCTGTCTCCCTCCAGCTCCAAGTATTGAACATTTCTGTCTCTGGAAACTTTGTTTACAGGCGGAAAAAATCAATGTCCGTGACTTGATTGCCTCTGGGCTGCGTATTTCGCTCCAGGGGTGAATTGATTAAGTAATAATGACCCTGAGGAGGTGCTGATCATTAAGCCAGCAAGGTTTTGTTTACGGGTGGCTGCTGGTTGACACTGAACTTGAAAATCTGGAAGGGATTGCTCACAGCACCCTGGTGTCACATTTTGTGTGCAGTAACTTCAACATTTCTTAGGAAAGAAATTGTTGCTGTTGTGGCAACATGATGTCTATGGGGCTATATGTTTTTTGTTTGTTTGTTTTTTGCTAACTATGAAGATATTTGCTCTCTTTGAACAGATTTGGGGAAGATGCACTTTAATAATGCAGTTCCAATGAGTGTTAGAACTGCATCTATCAGATATGTTTTGGCTGATTTCTATCAATGACTTTAAAGTTCTGACCTGTCAATACAACAAGAACTATAAATAACCACACCCAGAGCATAAGTGTTTTTTACTGTCCAGATTGGTTAAACATTGTACAATAAAAGGTTTGAAAAAAAGGGAAATAATTATTTCTCCAAAAAAGCTAAGTTCTGAATTTTTCCTTCATTGACTCTGATTGTTGATCAGTAGATAAAACGCTGAAAATGTAAATTTTGCCCTTAGTAATTTATTAAAACTGAGAAGTCCCACAATTTTTGGTCCTCATAGTTTATCAACCATCATCATTTAGTGTGGTGCATGGTTTGAATGTAATGAAAGAAGTTTTAAAGAACATGTGCTTTAATGTAAAAGTAAATCTCATTGACATAGTGCATTATGAGGCGAACATCACACTATGCTAACAAAAAAAGAATGGTATCAATCAGTACCACTATTTGAAAAAAAAGCAATAAAAAAAAAAGCCTGTTGCCTTTAGTTTTCATCCTTGTTCCAGCAGAATCAGCAAGTCCTGGTTATAAAAGTTCAGAGTAATGCTTGGAACATTTGGATTTAAAACGTCTGAGATATATGTCAATGCTTATCCATTTAGAGGTCTAAAAGTGATAGTCAAGATCTCCTAATATACTCTAAAGAGAATGGAGAGACAGTGTACCTGATTAGAAATGGAGTGACATGTTAAAACTAATGTGACTTGGTCAGAAACTTGGCAGTGGTGCTTTGAAAAATCTGATGGTCCAAGGATGAATATTAAGTTTTTGTGAAAGAAAATTGCCAAATGAATAACAGCTTCCACTATTGACCATGATGCAGTAGAATTAAACTTTTCCACAAAAGGGAGTAAAGATATGAATGAACCAAAGATCCATGAAAGTTTAATGTGAACTTTAATCAAAGTAAACCCCAAGATTCCTGATTGACGATTTAGCAAAATAAGCAAAAGGACCAAGAATTTTTATTACTCCAGGCACAGTATTATCTTAATTATGTTGGAGACATTTCTAGCCATCAAATTTATCAATAGTTCAATCCCTTATGTCAGACAAGCATCTTAAGAACATGAGTTTTGGAAGCTGCGTAGAACAGAATATCATGTATCTCACAGTGATGATAATGGTTTTAAACGTGCTCATAATGTGCTGAAAGTAAATTTGCACCAAAATAAACAGCTGGAGGAGAGCTTTATAGAACTTAGTTATGTAGTTTTTTCTTTTTTTATCAAATAGAAAATATTGTAAAAGCTTAGATTTGCTGTCAGAAGGTTTATTAAATTGTCCAAACATGTATAAAGAAGTCTTAATGATTTTTTCTCTCATGAAAAACATATTTATTGGAATAAGAGGTGATGTCACACTGTGTATGTGAGAGAGGGCAATGATCATGTCACACAGCTCTGTGGTGAAACCTGATTTCATAATTGTTTCAAAGCAAAGACAAAATGACAATAAGGCCAAATCTCTAAATGTCCCCTCACGTCTTATTGTAGTGTTATTAGCAGAACTCACACTTACAGTAAACATGTATTTTCTGCTGTAAAGTGCAGACTGGGAGATCTTCAAAAAGGCTGCCAATGTTTCAGAACTTTTCTGTTCTAAGTGTATTTTCTGCTGTAAAGTGCAGACTGGGAGATCTTCAAAAAGGCTGCCAATGTTTCAGAACTTTTCTGTTCTAAGGGATAAAACTTCATTTTAAACGCTGTTCTGAAACTGAAAATAGCTAAAACTTCTTACCTCAGTAACAACACTGCTCTGAAGAGTGTCATTGTTAGGATCAGCGCTGCTCAAGCATAAAATCATCCAGTTACGGTCACCAGACGATTTCTTGGAGCAACTCCAGTGAGAATCGATCTCAGCTTTGTGTGTACACGTTTATATTTTGCTCTTTGTGAAAACTACGGATAGGATATGAAATGCTTGATGGTTCCAGCGATGGACCCGCAATTAAACGCGAAAACCCAGAAAACGGTAATGGAAGTAGGGAGAGATGTGTCTAATGGGCTTTTATCTGTGGAAACCAAATCCAGACAGACTGGTTGGAAAGGCAGAGAAAGGAAATGCCCCCCGCCCCCAACAACCCTTCATCCACACACATTCAGGAGGCCTATCCTCAGGCAGCTGACACTGTGGTTGGTCTGGTCCATGATCTGGTTGTAAATCCACCGCTAGCTATCACTGAGGGCTGTCACTGTAATAGTGGCCATGAATGAATGCCAGGTGCTCTTAAGAGACACCAGTGAGGGTCTTGTTTACACGGACAGGACCGCCTCTCCTTTTGCCGTTGCTGCAGATGCAATCGATATATTCACTGCACTTTAGCTGTACCATGAGTCCTGTAGAAAATGATTTGATGTGTTAGAGAAATCCAAGGAATTATTTTAAGATTGTGGCTGTTGTTTGATAGTGTGAATGAGGGTCCCTTCTGATGTTTCAAAATGCAGTATCACATACAAAAATATATTGGCGTATTGATATTAATGTCCTAATGTTTAATGCATTTGTTCTCAAGATCTAAAAGTGTTGAAAGTGTTCCTTTTTTTTCTGAAATGTGCAACTATTTTTCAGCATTACAATAATTCTAGGCTGGTCTGTCACATTCATCATGTCACTGTCACCAGATGCAGGTCCATTTGGACTGCTTTTTAATAGCCTCAGCGCCTGAAAACATGTCACAGAATGCTTCACATGTTCAGCTGCTACCTTTAGAGAAACTTGAAGTTGAAAAGTGAAAGCTGAATTTGCATGAGACCGCTTACCATTTTTCTGTACATGTAACTGTTATTTCTTCTCCGTTTTCTGCTTTCCAGTGCTGAAGAAGACACATCAGGATGGTTACTCATTGTTCCTAACCAGCTTCAGCTCGACAAAGGCCCGTGCACCTTCACGCTCCCCCCCTGAACACTGACAAGCACTCCCCAGCCATGTCTAACATAAACAATGCGCTTTGCATTGAAAATGGACAAAATGCAGACGTGTCGCTCCTGCAGAAGGATAATCTCCAGGATGGTGGATTAAGTCAGCTCTTGGATTATAACGCAGAAATGGAAAGGTACAGGTCTTTTGCGAACTTTTACAAAACGAACGGTGCGTTTCCGCAGACTGCAAAAATTGCCCGAATCACGACGCCCATTTTTCCCAGCGCCAGAATTGGTATGTCCCCTTGGAACTGTGATAACGCCATGCTCTGGGGAAGGAAATCAGCGGCAATAAACCCTAATAGGACCAGCATGCATAGAAATGACTCCCAGAGGCCGGGGAAGCCTGGCGTGCCGCCAGAGACGCTGCAAATGGCAAATAATAATTTCCTCTCTACCTTATCCCCCGAACACTGCAGACCTTTAGCAGGAGAATGCATGAACAAGCTGAAATGCGGCGCTGCTGAAGCAGAGATAATGAATCTCCCAGAACGCGTTGGAACTTTTTCCGCTATTCCGGCTTTAGGGGGCATCTCATTACCTCCCGGGGTCATCGTCATGACAGCCCTTCACTCCCCCGCAGCCTCAGCAGCCGTTACAGACAGTGCGTTTCAAATTGCCAATCTGGCAGACTGCCCACAGAATAATTCCTCAGCATCCAGTGGAAACCCAGCGAAGAAGAAAAGGAAAAGGTGTGGGGTGTGTGCACCCTGCAGGCGGCTAATCAACTGTGGTGTTTGCAGCAGTTGTCGGAACCGCAAAACAGGCCACCAGATCTGCAAATTTAGGAAATGCGAGGAGTTGAAGAAGAAGCCTGGCTCGTCGCTGGAGGTGAGAACGGAGGCTCTGCTTCCCCTTCTTTTGTTATTATCCCCCTCGCACTCCAAAGCATTAACCTTTTCATCCAGTCACGTTCTAAGCCCTTGAAAATTGTTTCCATGCCCACCCATGCCTGAACATCCCCCTGCTTTCTCAAATCTGCCTACCCGCCTAGCCTAATTGGCAGTAATTAGGGGTGTTTGTGCGGAGCGCAAGCTGAGCTTGGCTCAGACACCCCTAATTGCTGCCAGTCAGGCTGGGGCTGGAACGCATCCGAACAACCCCGAGTTTGGCTCTGCTCCAAGCAGGGCTGGGAAATGGTTTTCAGCAGAGAGCCATCTCTCTCCGCACCCGGTCATTTTAACCAATTATGGAAGCCGTCTCTGGATGGGGAGAATCAATATCCCACAAAGCCTCAGCCACTGACCACCAAGAGATGGTGAGAGTGATGGTGGAGCTGCTGATGCCGTTTTTCAAAACACCCCCCTTCCCTGGCCCCAAAGTGTTGTATGTGTGTGTGTGTGTGTGTGTGTGTGTGTGTGTGTGTGTGTGTGGGAGGTGGGGGGCTGGTTAATCCCATAAACTGATCCCCTTCCACACATTATGAATGAACTGATTGAAGTGTGGGTACACAGCATGCAGACTGTGTGTGTGGATCAGTCTGGGACAGATGCATATCAAGAGAGCTATGAAGGCAAACAGGTTCATTCAAGCTGATTTATTTTCTAGTTGACATTTGGGCGTCAAGTGCAAAGGCCAAATATGAATCTTCAGCCGTAAATGTGCTTCTCTTTGCCCTCAGACTCACACAGATGCCTACAGGGGCCTGGATGAATGTGTTTCTAACAGATGCAACCTGAGGCTCGGATAATTTGCTCATTAATTAAGTGATTACACAGAGAGGAAAACTGGGTTAATCATAAAGTCTTACCTAATCTACTTTTGGAAAAATACCCTTTATGGATTCATTTGTTAAAACTGAAATTAAGACATCAGTTTGTCAAAAATCTTTGCTCACTTTCGCCACCACCTCTTTGCTGTGGTTTTCTAAGATAATATAGACTAATAAAATATCAAATTACTGCTTTGACTCCTTTCCAGTGATCAAATGAAAATTAGTTAAAATTGCAGCCAAATTGAGCATCTGATCATATTCACTTCCTGTAGTTTTTATTAGATCAGTGTTACAAACACTAGTGAATAACAAGTTCTACAAAAAAAAAAAAAGTTTGGTTGTCTGTTGCTATTAACCAGTTTGGTGTTATATTAGTACATCACTATAAAGATTCATCCAGCAAATGTTTCATTCTCCGGCTTGTAATGTGTATTCTGACAGTTTTCCTGCACAAATCATATTATCTCAGAATCTCACCCATGTGATCTCTGATCAGCACCAAGCGTGCTGGAAACCACAGTAGAGTACAGGAGGTGTTTGCAAACTGATATGACGATATTAAAAGATTACTATTTTTTTTTTCTTCAAAATTGACTTAAAAGTTGTGTGGATGAATTTAGTTATCAGAAAAGAGTGGCTGTAACTATGCGAAATGTAACTTTTTAATGTTAGAACAAAGGAAATGTAAGACAGTGAGCTCATATCATAATGTTGAAACATTATGATATAACATTATTACAGTTATTTGTTTACAATGAACCAAAGACCAAAAAATTGGTTGGTTGTTGGTTTCATTAAGCCTGCATCAAACTCCTGTTCTTTCCTCTGATCCAGATAAGAGTCTGTGCTGTCAAACCTCCATTTTATTGGTGTCAGCCAGAACTTGCAGAGGTGGAAGGAAAAAGAACTGGCGCTAAGTGAATGAGCCCTAGCACCAGTTTAGCACTGGAAATGGTTCGATAAAAAATAAAATACAAAAGAAAAAAAAAAAACAGACTAGAGGAGTTGATACTCAGAGATTCAACTTTATTTTCATGCATGGCTACTAACTGTGGAACATATAATTTACCAGATGGCCAATCCTGACTCTCATTTTGACAGGCTGATGCTTACAAAAACTTTTCTTCTTGTTAGAATCTAACTATCTGTCTTCTGTTGAATAACAAAACTACTATATTTTTCAAATTGAACAAGTTGTAGTTGTTTGTTATGTTTAGGGGCTGGGCTAAAACAAAAGAAAATATTGAAACAAGGCAGATTATGCACTTCCTCGCTGACAAAAAAATGCCCAGTTACTAAAATAGACGTTAATCAATTCAAAAACAAAACCTCAGTTACTGACAGTTTTTGATATGGGTTAGATGGCTTTCTGTCCAGGGCAGCATATGTCAACCATTTCTCCAGAACCTAATTTGATTTCCAATCAGGGATACAGGGTATCCATGGTGGTGTAAAGTTGGTATCTAATTCACAGACAAAGGGTTATATTAAAGATTTCAAGAAGTCTGTATGGCTTTTTACCATCTCGTGGTCCATATTATATATTTACACTAGTTCAACCTTGTCTAGATTATTTTACTCTGAACAGATTATTTAAAATACAGTTTGAGATTTGGAAACACCCAATTGGATTCATGAAAAAAACAAAAAAGAGAATATTTTTGATGCTGCATTAGCTTTAGGAACATCTAAAGCTAATGCAAAAAAGGTAAAAAGCACAATATTATCTTCTTCCTAAAATAATGGTGTATGTATTCGGTTTTGCCAAAAATGATTTAGGCAATAAAATAATTTGGACTGTTGGACTGGTCAAACAGACCAAACTATTGTACATGATTCCAGATGGTTCACATATTTTATTTTTGGTTAATCTGAATATGTCACTCTTTATTTTTTGATATTAAGTATTCTAAGCTCACCATAATATACCTTTCAGCTTATATCATGTTTTCTGGCTTCTGATATCGTTACTCTCATTTTGGCCAAAAATATTTCTCACTGAAAACAAAAGTGTTACAGTTTGTTAATACAGCTAGCAGTTATTCGGGAAGAAGTTGACTTTTGAAACAAATTTTTAGAAATATGTATGTTTAAATTTAATTACTTTTAATGCAAGAAACATTTTTAGGACAATAACCAGTATCTCCCTTTTTCAAATAAGTCTAAAGGTGAAAACCTAAAAGAGCCTTGCATCTGTTGCATGAACTCACAAGTGTCCAGGTTTTGAATGCCTCTAATACACTATGAGTTAAACTGATTTAATTGATGTAGCTTTTGGACAGTGTGGAAAAACAGTGCTGCCCTTGGTTTAGTGTGGACTGGAGGTGGATGCTCCAAATGTGTCAGTTTCATGTCCGAACAGGTGCCCCCAAACAGGTGCGCAGGAAGCTGGATTCATGTTTATTATCCGAGGGGAGACTCGCTTCTGGAAAACATTTATTTGCAAAGAAGGGTGGAATTAGCAAGGGTGTGCAGCCTCTAAGCAAACCTGCACTTGCTTTTAAAAGCTTCTTCACCTTCTTCAGTAATTCATAGGATGGACTTTTCCGGCAGTAATTGTTATTTTTGGCTCTGCGTTTGTAATTACAGGTGAGGCTTTGGCTACGGAAATGCTTTTGAGTCAAAAGTTGTCTCAGAGGAGGGAAGTTCCTCAGTTAGTTTTGAGAGATATGTTCTATTCTTTTTTACATGAACCTTACATTAATGCAAATACAGTTCCATGCAAAAGTGTTCAGTCTTTTTCTGGGTTGTATGTGATGGACCAACACAGACCAATAGAATATGTGCGACATGCATTTGTACTGAGCCCTCTGTACTCTGCTGCTCCGAAACAAAACCCACTATAAATAATTACCATAGCTAGTAAAGACAGTCTACTTGTGTGGAGTTATAATGTTTCTCAGTATAAATTTGGCTGCGTTTGTAAAGACCTTGGAGGTTTGTTAAAGAATATTAGGGAACAAACAGCATAATGAAGACAAACGAGTACATCGAACAGGTTGGGGGAGAAGTTTTCAAGCAGATTTAGGTTATTAAACAATTTCCCAAGCTTCAAATATCTCTCAGAGCTCTGTTCAATCAGTGGTCTGAAAAATAAATAGTATGATACAACTGAAAAATGACCACAACAAGGCTCTCTACCTTGAAAAGTAACACTGCACATCACCCTGAACACACCAAACCAACCAGGCGACAAACCCTGTAGTGGTGGCAGGGTGATGCTGTGTGGATGCTTTTCTGTAAAAGGGATCGGGACGAGTCGATGGAAAGAGAGAAGACACAAATTTGAATGAAAACCCTTCATGCAAATCAAAACTAGGGCAGTGGTTCACCTTCTAGCAGGACAACAACCTTAAGAACACAGCCACAGTTCCAGTTCCATGATTTAGATCCAGTAATGCTAATACAAATATTTTCAGTTTTATTTGTAAAAACAAAACAAAACAAAAAACATTATCTGTGCATTTTCTTACATTTTAACAATTTTATACTACTTTGTTTTGCTCCATCACTGAAAACCCAAATAAAATATTTTTAATCATTTTATTTTTTTGTATTTTAACACCCCAAAAAAGAAAAATATCCAGTTGTCATGAATATTTTTTGCAAAGTTTCCTGCCATTATTAATGGGGTGTTGATTTTTTAACTGCTTAAATTTTATTGTCATCTGGTTGAAAACCTGAGGAACCAGGTGATGTAGTAACCTCTGATGCAGAGTTAACAGAATTCAAATGTTTCCTGCCTTGCACCTGTTTTCCCACTCCCACAGACAAAGAGGTACACAAACACAGAGTAACACACCAAGCACGAGCTGAGCGTACCTTTTTGCCTTGCAAGAGACGATAAGCTACCGGCAACCAGTTAGATTTGCCTGTCAATGTTTTCCACATGGGAATCACCCTGAACTAATTATATCTTAAGCAGCGGTGGAAAATGCAAATCAGAATTTTACTCACACCCCTGAAATCGGAGAGCCAATTTAATCTAATACCCCCTTTAATTTAGCGCGCTAATGCAAGGCCCTGGAGAATTGCCCCGTGTCACCGCTATGCCGTTCTGCAGCAGATCCTGCTCTGTCTCGCTGCTGTTGCTCCCGCTTCTGCTGCTGCTCTCAGGCTCCAGGATGGATTAGTCTGGCAGATGAATCTCATCTAACCTAACATTTCCCGAGCAGTTACCTTTGCATAGCTCGAGCTCAGATGGCTCAAAGGTCCCGCATTAACATTCAAATGCTATACTCGTGTGAGAGCAGGAGGAGACTTTCTCTTTGTTTGCTGCTTAAGCTATTTACGACAAACTAACTTTTAATTTGTCGAAGAAGCTAACAAATAGCTATAACTTGGTAGAGTAAAAATACGTCTGCATTTTGGAAAGTGTAATGGAAGGAAAATACAAACCACACTAGCCTTCTGTGAGTCCGATTATCTGTTTCTAAAACAGCATTTTGTAGGCTTTGTAACCCAGGTTATCTGATCATTGCAGAATATGGCCATGTGCCAACATAATCCATAACCGGCTCACACAGAGCTGTCAGAAAATGTGCAATGTTTTAGAGAAAGCATAAACATTTCACATTTATTCATTCATGAATTCAGTTAATGTTACATTATACCTTAATATAGAAATATGACCTCAACTGTTCTTTTTTGACTCAGTCAAGATAACTCATCACAAACATTTTGGAAAAAAAAAAAAACTTTAAAAATGACTCATTTGTTTTTGTTTACAAATAGTCAGCATGTGCAAAGTTGGATGGATCATTACTTCTTAAAATCTTATTTTGTAAATCTTTGTACAGTTTGCATATGGATGGGGAAGGCAAAGGCAGTGGGATATGTTTGTCTTTGTAAATATCTGTTTGAGTGCCTCCATCAGCATCCTTTGTGTAGCAGGTATAAACATGTTAATGGGTCAGAAAACCAGAACCACTCTCACAGTTACTATAATGATTGTTTTTTTACCATAATATTATTTTGTTCCTTAAAAAGAAGTATGTTAATCCATTCTCTATTTCTATATGACTTCCTGATAATTTGCCTACAGGCACATTTTCTTCCAATTGCAGTTAATTGTGTGAACTAAGCTCTCAGTTGTAGCTCTCATTAACTGGTGATGTATGGTTTGAATATGACATGCATCTGCACTGGCTAATACAGTCTTTCTTTTGTTGCACTTTCCTGTAAAAAAAAAAAAAAAAGTAGAGATAGAAATGATTGTTAATTTATTAGGTTAATAGCACAAATTATTAGTATTTATTTATTTATTTATTTGTTAAACTTTATTTCACAAAGTAAAATGTTTAGGAACATTTACAGACATGACATCGCTAAGATCACCTTCAAAGAAAAGACCACATAAAAAAACAATAAATTTCACAAAATATGTAAAAAAAGAACATGATATTCCTAATTTATCAAATTGCACAAAACTGTTTGCATTACCTGGGCCTTCACAATCTTTCTGATATTGCAGATAATCAATGTTTCAACATTTTTAGTTCTGTCATATTGACCACACCTAAATACAATATGGTACTATGCAACTACGCAATACGATATAATATTGAATTTGAAGACATTTGTCCTCGTTCCAAAGACAGAATAAAAAAACATGCAGCTACATCTAAAGAGGCTTCGATTTGCTTGCAGCATAAGGCTGAAGGCATGAGGATGAGACTGAACAGATTGCTCTTTCAATTAACAAATGTCAAAGGCCAGCATCAAGTGATGTGTAGGAAAACAGTATCTCAGCATAGGGTGGGATGCTCACTCTCCCAGTCTCTGTTTGTGCAGGGTTGGTTTGACTACATGAAATGGTTGAGATGAAAAGGCGGCATGTCTGTCTGGAAACCTTTGCTGTAGCGATAAAAGACAAGACCCCAAAATGGTAGAGAGGCAGGACCTCGAGGAAAATAGCCTGGATTTCAGCCCCTTAATGAGAGTGGGGGAGCCAAATAAGCAGCGGCCGCCAGGTCTAATTTGTTTTAGGTGTGCTCAGAATAGATAAGGACAAATCTGTGGCCTTCTCCCCCCACTCCCTCCACCAACCTTTGCCTCTCTGGAGATAACACCGGCTGCTCCAAGTCAATCTCTGTGGGCTAAGGAGAGGGGGTGAAGAATAAATAAAAAAAATGTGAAGGAAAAACTCTGAAGGACATGTGGCCTTAAGATCCATGGATCTCTAACTTACTGGATTTATTCAAGCTTAAAATTTGAAAATTAACTTGGTCACAGAGGTTTGGAGGAGTGTGGAAAAAATAAAAAATAAAGGAGATGGTGAACACCGCCACGCATCGCAACCTAAAGGGCAACGGTCCACTCCTGTCAAGACAAAGGGAATTTGCCATCTGAACAACAATGCAGACCGCTTAATTATACAGATCTTGCCCTGCAAACTACCCCCAGTTATTTCAGAGCCCAGGTCCCCTTTAGTCACTGTCATGCCCTTTTTCTCCTAGGCCGATTGTACCATGTGGATTTTCTGTCAGCTTTCATTTGCACCAACTCGCTGTCCTCTGTGGGCCAATGCTGTGCTTTGAAAGGCGCAAATGCACACCAATGACGAATTCCTCATCTTTGCCACGGCCACCAATTAAGGCCAAAGCGTAATTGGAGGCGTCTGGACGATGGCCTTACATTATGTGGTCTGTCGCCTTCTCTGCCATCGTTTCATTTAACATCTGTGGTTCAGTGGAGAGAAAGAGGACTTGTCATTGTCTTCATTATAGCGTAAGGAGAAGCTAAGAGAGAGACGGGGACAGTGGTGAAAAAACGCCCAGTGGAGGGTGGACAGCGCGAAGGAGCAGGTGTGGCAAGACGTTAATGTGCGGCGCTTTAAATTTTAAATGGATAGGAATAAATTATTGATGTTAACTCGGGCTGCGAAGTTAAAAGGTATCTCGTCATTAATGAGAGACTGTAAAAAAAAAAAAAGTCTGAGAGGGAAGTCTTCAGTAAAGATGCACAGAGTGTTGCACCATGATATTGGGCCAGTGTGGTTCTGAATTATTTTTGTATTTTATCTCTGCAGTTGTTTCTTGTTTTGACTACAGTAAGCTTTAGATATACTGTGACTGGGAAGTGTGAGTGTGAAGCTAACATCGGTTTACTGAATAAACATCAACTTTATTCAATATCCATTGAAAATCAGGAGTTGAAATGATGCAAAATTCTACGTATTAATCTTACTAGTAAAAACCTTTAAATCCAAGTCATGCATTCATTCACATATTTTGGACATTGTAGCTAGTTACGTAATAAAAACCAGAAATTTATATCCACGTTTTAAAAACGAGGAGTAAAATATTATAATATCAGTCTGACATGAAATCAGACAAAACTTTGCTATTTGTGTCAGTTAGGTTTATCAAATTTGTTTCTACTTACTAAATGCCAGAATAATGAGGATAGTATCTGTTTGATCTTTTTTTGTTTTATTATTTTTTCTTTAACTTCTCATGTTTACTTTTCTATTCTGGATTTCTTCTACAGTACAAATACATGACTGTCAGGTTCATTGGTCTCTCTCTAAATCATCCTTGGATTTAGAGAGATGGATGGATGGATGGATGGATGGATGGATGGATGGATGGATGGATGGATGGATGGATCCAGCCATCCATCAGCATGTGGATTCTTCCACATGCTTCTTATTCTACTTGGAGGACCCATTTGCTTAAATCATCGTCATATATACTTTATTTAACATTACCTCATTGAAATCAAAAACTCTAAATGCTTTCCCGAAGCAGTGTAACGTGTTTTCTTTGACATGTTTCTTCATCTTGAATTCAAAGTTCTCTTAGTACATTTGAACCTCAGCAGCGTAGTGCAGATCAATTCACAAATGTTCCCAAAGAAACAATTTATTTTGTAGCAGCTGGTATAAAAACAATGCTGACCAGTGTATTTTGTTCCCTCGGTTTCTGTTTTTGAGACAGCAAGGTGTCCGATTAATGAGAGCAACGTGATTTATGTAAAGGTATTATAGTACAAGGCTTTCTTGAGAAAATGTTCTGTTTCTACTAATTATGCTCTGTAAGTCACAAAGCACTATTCTCTTGCTTTATCCGAACTGATTGTATCACATCCTATTGTATCCTATTAAATCAAAACTCACTGAATCAGACTTAATTATTGTTGAGAGGTGAATTGAATCTTATCGAGTTTGTATTTACTGCTCATTTAACTTTTGTCCGTCGTACCATTGGAAGTGGATCCGTATCGCACTGGCCACAAAGCAGAGATAACCAAAAGCTTCCGGCAGGATTCCCATTCATTCCAAGACACCGAGTGAGAACGGTACAGGGTGTTGAAAATTTATTCTAGGTTGCAACATTTTGTTGAAGGAAGGAAGGAAGCATAGATGAATGCATTTTTTTAAATATATGAATCTGTGTTAATAATAAGCCTTGCTTGTGTGATGTTGAAATGGAGAGCGTATTTTTGTACTTGCTCTGCATCCATATTACCCCTTTCATTGTGTTTCTACAGTAATCGAAAAGGGACTAACTAGACACTGTCTATAGCGTAAGGTTTTCAGATTTTTTGTTTGTCAGCATCTATGACTGCAAGATCCTAAAGAGTTTTAGGGTAGACAGGAGATGGATCAAGTAGGTGTAGTCAGACAATGATATATATACTACGACATCATGAAGTCAAAATAATTCATTTCCATGGTGTGCCTTAACGGGCCACAGACACTTTAAGAATAGCTCTCAGAGTTCATTTATTAGCTTTTCTTAATGACTCTCTTGACATTTAGCGTAACATGGTGGGATTATAATTCTTCTTATTAGAAATGGTAACTACAATCAAAACATTTAAACCGTACAGAATAACAGCAACAGCATTTTACAGACTTTTGATCGTTTATTTGCAGGTTGCAAAGATCTTTTGCAACAACATCAGTCAAGGGAAGACATAGTTATGGCTTATGTGAGACAGCTGCCAACTTATTGCAAAACCACTAGCACTTTACCCAAACAGCTCTGGTCCTTGAGAGTTGATATAAACACTCACAAAACAATTGCTGTTTTCCATAAATGTTTGTAAACTGTATCAGAGAAGAGATAATGCTACATACTTAGCAGTGCTGTTTTCAACTCAAACGTTGTGAATTAAATCTGTTTAATTCATTAGAATTAAACTCATAGGTTTTATCCAACTTTGAGGAAACAAAACGTGTACGTTGTTTGTGTAGATAAGAACCAGAGTGTAAATATACTATTCATATTATTTTTTTCTGATGTCTTCAACTTACAGTCATCTAAATTAGAGTTGCAGATCTTTACCTGCACAAACTGCATTCAATCAGATATTGGATTTATCGGCAACCACGCTGCAAAACTGCAATCTTTATGTTTGTAATTGTATGTAATTCAGGAGATGATGACCGTGTAGAGCAAAACACTTTGGGTTGCTTTTATGCCACAATGAAAAATATTCCTTTACTTCCAACAAATGTCAAAAAAATCTGTTTTATTAAACAATAATATTCCTGCTTTGTTCCTTTTTATGTTTATTGGGGACTTTTATTGACATGCTGTAAATAACAAAATCGATAAAGACATTAGGCTTCGGACTTTTAATATTTTGTGTAAAACGCAAGCTTTGTATTGCTACAAAATTTAAGATTGTCTTAAAGTTGTCATTGATAGAAGTCTGTTGACTATTGTTCACAATCTCATAGTCGTGTGCTGCACCTTTTCTCCGGAAACTATTCTGGTTAAACAGACTCATGTTTTCTCCAGTTAGTAGGAGGAAATATTTAAAAGCTTAAAATGACCATGGAAGGGGAAAAAAGTTTGTTTACTAATGTGACCTATTCAAAATAGACTGTAGCAACCACTATTTGCTGTGTGCGTTGGTGCATAGGAGAATCGCAGTGTACTAAAAACTGTCATTAAATGTCACTCAGTGTATTTATATGGCACCAATTCACAATAAATGTTGTCTAAAGGCACTTTACAAAATAGAGTCTCATTTTATTTGTAGAAATATGCAGTCTGTTTGATCCATTCATATAGACAAAAGTCAAAAATACATATTCAAACTCAATTCTAGCTATGAAACAATGCAGTCAAGTTTAGTTTAGTTTATTATGGCAATTGATAAAGCATTTTCTAAGGAGACCAAGCCTGCTCTATCAAAGTGTTGAGTTTGTATTAATTCCTGGGTTGGGTTTTAAGAAGATAGCACAGACACAAATACACAATGAAGCACCAGTCCTGAACTACGTTCTTCGGGGTTGTGTTTCTTCTAAATAATAATTTTTTCTCTGTCTGTAACATTTATTCTGGTCATCATACTCTTAATACCTCTGTACCCTCCCTCTATACAATACATGTGTTCAAAAAATAGGGATGGTTTTTTTAAAACACATTATTGAATTTTCGCAGTTAAACTGGAGCTCTCATATAAAATCAAATTGTATTATTCTTTCTTTTCTCGGTTGTTTTAGTCAGTTGTCTTAGTGTGAAGCAAAGTGAAAGGTTTGTGTGTTTAAGTTAAAAGAGAGCAAATGACAGGTGGCTCCGTGGTATACAGTCTGGAAATAGTGACGTGGATGAGGTGAATTTGTGACTGACAAGTTGTGATGAGAGAAACTGGTCAATGCGGTTTAAGCACCTCCATTTCTGCAAGTCAAATCCTCGCAAGCTGCCACCTCGTCTTTTGTGGCTCTGCTCTCAGGTTATGAATATTTCATGATGAGCATCTGACACCATGCCCAGAAAGATATTCCTTCTTTTTTTTTTCTCTGAGATGCCCTGAGGTTCAAGTGTGTCATAGAGGTGTGAAGTCACCCTGTGGTCCGCAGGCAACGGATAGGATTTATAATGCCACAATCAGGTGGATTAATTTTTTTCCCTCTTGACTTACAGCGGTGGGAGATTCTCCCCTCGTTCAGCTGTTCGACCACTGCGCAGTTTGTTGACATTCCTTAAATGCACTGTCTGGGGTGTTCTGTAAAGGGGAGAGAAGTAATTTCAATCAGTTCAGAGGGCAGCCTGTGTCTTTTCAAACTGTGACCAGTTTCCCTGTCTGATTATTGTTGAGTAGCAATGACTTGGCAGTGTGGGGGTCTCCTTGGACTAGCTCTGTATTAAATTGTTGATCCAGGTTTTGCTTTGTCTTCTAGCTTCATCAGAAACTGTTTGAGTTAGAAGATTATGCTTTACAGTTTATATCGGCTGACTTTCTTACTCATTTCTCAATAAGTAACTATTTTAGGATTCCACAGTTACTTATTTATTCTACATTAACACCACTTTGTAATTCAATGCAAACCAAGGTTTAAAATTGGCAAAACAGTTCAAACTTGGCAGACAGCAGCAAAACCCAAAACTGAGTAGAGCAGAAAATTCAAAACTCTGATATTGAAAAATAGAGTTGGTCCTGGCTTACAAATACTTCTCTAAAGTTTTAAGTCTGTCGTTTTGTGTGTGCTGTAAGGGGAAATCCATCAATGTGTTTAACTTTTTAAGATTAAATGTTAAATTAGCCAAGGGTCAAAAAATCCATACAAATTTTAGGGATTTTTATTTTCAAAAAATGAAAACTGTACAATTTCACTTCCACGTGACAACACTACTTAGTCTTGGTGGGCTCCTTGAAATCCCAATGAAGCACACTGACGTTTGTGGTTCTGACAAGAAAAAAATTGCATGTCATTATGTGTGCTTGATTTTTCCCAGACGTGTGTCCCGGACACTTTACATGGGCACTGTATGTGTTTTTACATATCGTGCAGTTTTCACCAGACAAAGAGTAACATGTTGCATTAAAATGACAAAGATTCAAAAACAAAACAAAAAATAAAAATAAAAGAATTACAAAATAATCCATTAGGTCAGGGAACAGGGTGTGTATGGAGTTAAAACGCAAGCTGTGACAAATCGTTGTGTTCCTTATAAACTGATGAATTTCCGGTCAGATTTCCGGTTTGGTAGAGGTGTAGTGGAAAAGCAGCGGCTAAAGTTGGGTTTGAGTCCTGACACTGGCTGCATGTTTTCAGCCCTTCTTTTTTTGCCCATTTCCTGTCTGGTGACTGTCAATGAAGGACACTAGTGCCAGAAGAAATATTTATTTCTGTTTGATATGAAGGTAAAGCTGTGTAAAAACCAATACAGTTGCATTTTTTACAGCACTATAATATTTTTGCTTTTTACAGTGCTTAACCTTGATATTATAAATGTAAGCTTTCATAATAAACCACTTGTCAAACAAAACGTAAGTCAAGAGCATTTAGGATAAGCAGCACTAGGTAAAACTAAGCAAAAGGCAACAAGAAAAGCCATAAGAATGATCTAAAACCTATCATGTTCATACCAAATAATTCTTAAACTTCGATTACTTTTTATTAGTTAGACACACATTTTTCATTAACATTGACTTCTTATATGTATAATAATAATGATGATAATAATTCTGCTATAACCATAAGCCTTACTGAGAAGCATGATACTTAGTGAGAGCTAACATTCTCCGTGTTTTAAAATTTAATTTCCTGAAATGGAGCTTTTGTTATTCAAAATTTCAAGCACAGATTGCTTTAACTCTCATTTACCTGAGCAAAATTAAACTCCGCTTCAGCTGTGTGTACCTTCCAATCCTAACCTAAATATTATGTTGATTTACTCTAAATATGCAGAGATTTGCGTGTGGACCCTCCAAGTTTTAGGACTCCCACACAGATGCTAAGAAATCTGCTCTAAACAAGACGACCCGCTCCTACTTTGCATTTCAATTTAACATTTCAGAGAACTGGCAGCATGTTGCCTCGCTTAGCCCTCGCTTCGTTACACCCACATGGTTTGTCGTCGTGCTGGCTGACGACTTTCGCTGTTCAAAGAGCTGCGACTTGGCTGGGAGATTGGGGATTTCCAGACCGGATCCCTCAGGTAGCCAAACTGCTCCTCCCTTACGCCTGTCCTAGAACACCTTTCTTCCTTCCTGCTCACGCTGCCCTAATCTTCTCTCTTGGAAAGACCTCCACACTCTATTTTATTTACAAAAATACTTAAATTTATAGGTGATGCTTTGATTTCTTCCAGCCTCCATTCATATGGGTCTGAATTTTAGGTAACTAATTAAATTATCTGGAATAATGCTGCAATTTATTTAAAAATATTTGTAGTACAAATATCTTTTAAACAACCAAGGTTGGATGTAGACATTACCTACATGAAGGATATTTCTGCTTAATGTTGGAAATTGACTCCAAATCCCCAAATCTTGTGGTTCCCCCAGAAAAAACTGCCACTGACCGACCTTTGACCTGTCAATGTTGCTGTAGAAAAACTTCTAGAAAATCCAAACACATTTTTTCCCTCCTTTTCTTCTTAAAGTGAAAGTCTTTTAACCAGCTGCAGCATTAATCAGAGCTGCATATTTTTATCCATTTTTACGCTTTCTGCAGATTTTTTGCATAGCAGAAAAACTCACTTTTCTGTAGAAAAGCTTAAGATGCATTTTATTTATTGTAAAGTGTGTTGGGTATGTATGTGTGGCTTATCCAGACTATTTTGTCGTACATTATGTTTATATGCAATGATGCAAAAGGGAAAAAAGAGACACTCTGACCCCTACATTTGCTCTGCTGCCAACCAGTGGTTAAATATGTAATTTATATATAAATATGTATATATATATATCTATATATATATATAGGGATGCTCTAACTTGCTCTCACAAGTTAGAGCAATTGTTTCAAGGTCTAACAATAGTTTAAAGGGGATAATTTGGGAGAGAAAGAAAGGAGGGAAGAACAGAAAGTTTTCAGCAGATGTTTCAGAATATGAAAAAAACACCTTAGCAGATTCTGTTCAATACCTTAGGAGGGTTAGGATCTTATTGTATCACCTCTCAAGAAACCTGCATTCGTCTCTAGACTTCTGATTCTATCTTCAAGCTTGGCTGGCGGAAAAAAAATATCTTCATCACAACAGCAGTTTCAACAGAAACGATGGTCACTTGGTACCAGGCTGCAGCTGCTTGTGCAGCCCAGATCGATGGATGAAACTTTTTTCTGATAAAAATTAAGATCAGGAAGAAAACAAAATCTCACTTTGCCACATTAAATATTCTAAAGACCTCATTATAATTTGGTAACAAACATAGTAGTACTAAACGACTTCTGATGGTTGAGAAATATTAAAATTCTTTAAAGATACTGTTTAAGGTAAGGTAACGTTTTTCAGTACTTTTTAAAAGTTACATTCACATGTAATAAATCAGCACAGTTACTAGGCATTTTTCAGTATTAAATGGGACTTCTTTGTGAATATAAGTAGAGCAGAAAAGGCTCAGGCTTTGTTACTGGGCAAATATTGTGTGCGTGGGCGTGCTGGCGTGCGTGCGTGGGTGTGTGTGTGTGTGTGTGTGTGTGTGTGTGGAGTTTTGTGTTTACATACACTGCCTCTCATATGTGTTTTATATTTGCACAGAAGGTTTAGCATAAGAAGGAAGTTAGCAGAGTGGTTGAGTTGCTTTTTCTACTTTGTTGTCACCAGAGAGAGATGGGGATCTTGGTTTGAAAACTGAAAGGCACACACATCCCATCTGTTCTTTTGTTACTGACTGACTCTTAAGGAATGAAAAAACAACTGAAATATGTCAAATGAATAGAAAAATATAAATGATTTTAATATTTGAAATGCATGTATTCTCAACCTATTTTGCACTAGTACTAAATGATTAATACAAGACTCTCAACAGTTGTTGCAAATTATGAAAAAAATGTCTGAAAATTAGTTTTTTATCCTTTTTTCCAGCTAAGTTTTCCAGTTATTATTATTATTATTATTATTATTATTATTATTATTATTATTATTATTATTAGTAGTAGTATTGTAGGCTTGTTTAGCTAAGTGGTTATTTTTTTTGAAGCAACATCCCAATTTATAGAGGTAAATGTACATAGATGTGACTTGAATATCATGTTCTCTTATCTTTTCCACTTTGGAAAGTGCTATGAAAAATGGGCCTCTCTGTCATCTACAGACACTAGAAAAGCAGAAGGTCATGGATTTCTAATTAAAAAGTTCTGTACAGTGAAGTGTAAATGACAAAAATCCTCCAGTTCCATTTATCAATCAATGAATACATGTTAACTACTGAACTGCTGATTTAGTCAAAAATCCTCTCAATAGATTGTTGTCCTCACTGACTAAATGTAGCAAAATTGAAGGTTAGATTTTTTTTGTGTGGGATTGTTCTAGCGAAGTAGAAGATCATTTCATTTTTGGGGCTTTTTATACCTTTTTCCTGGGGATGCCAAAAGATTTTGAGGGGAGTGTGATATTCAACAGAGGAAAGTTAATTAATAATGTTATGTTAAGCTACCTAAGTGTAAGGGATGCAATAAATGCAATAGCCAAACACTAGATATTACCAAATTATCTATTTATTTTGAAGGCAAATAATGGAATTGCAGCACATATTCTCTACAACTGCATATTAATATTCATATTCATAGATAGTTATGACAGAAACTGCATACAATTTGAATGTACTAATAAGAACAAATATACGCCATATTATTTTCACCAATCTTCACCAATACAAAACTCTAACAAAACATCTTAAAGGTCCTGCATATCTTTTGTAAAGGATCTGTTTACATCCTCATTTGTTAATTATCCTGTTGATGTCTAAGTTTTAGGGCTTTTTTTGTAGTCATGCTGGTTGGTGTCTGCATGCATTTTGTCCTCTCTTATCTCTGGCTTTAAACCTGTTCTCCTAACTGTGGCGTATCTGACTCAGCAGGGGTTCTGCCATTGCCGGCAACTGACACATTTCTGCTGTGGCATTAATTATTGTGGTTTAGCTGCTTTCTTTCTTAGCTTGGATTTCAGGGTGGGTTTTTTTTTTTAACAAAGTATTCTCTCTCTATCATGACTGGCTCATAAAGAGTCATTTTTCAGTTCAGGCTCAGAAATACCGGGTTCATTCCATTTCATTGCCCACTTAATGCAAAGCCACTCCTATTGCGGGCTAGCGAAATATACGTCCTACAGGAATAGTGCGCTGTAATTACATTCCCTCCCATTACCGTACAGAGGCTGCGAGTCACACTGATCTCAGCCTCCAGCAGCACTTTGCCATATGGTCTGTCGGCGCTTCGCGGGCGATATTTGGCGAGACTCTTACTAAAGGTCAAATATCAAGTCAGGGGACTGTGCCGAAATTGCATCTAGGCTAATTGCTCTCTCGTTCACTGCCTCCTCGTTTATCTGCTGCCCCCTCTCTCTCTCTTCCTCTGCCGTTGAAGTAAGTAATCTGCTTTAGGATGGTTCTGAGATGGAGATGGATTTGGGTTTTCCTTCATTGCCCCTCAGCCTAATCTCCCCCCTGTGACCACCCTCCTCCCCCAGCAATAGCTCTTAAGCACACCATCATAAGCCATCCCTCCCACCATCCATAAATGCCTAGTCAGCAAAAATCACCCAAATTCCTCATTACTCACAAACATCCGCAGTACACTTAGCAAGATTTACTTGAAAGGACGGCTTGTTCAAGGCTAGGTGTTGCGTTGTAGCCACATCATGGTACCGAGGCGCAATAAGGACACTTATGGACCTCTTATCTACACATTGACCGTGTTCACTTGGGATGCACAGATGTGAATGGGATGTGAATAAAGAGAAATTTTGTTTCCAAAGAGTCGGGCTGCTTTGAAATGTTTCTCAGCAGTTCTTGAGCTTTTTCAGTGGAATTGAGCCACCTAATGCTGACGGACCAAAGAGGGAAATAGAACAAACCTGTGTTGTGTCTGCGCAACAGACTTAGCAAAGAACCTATCTTTAGGCAGTTCCTTATTATAAACATTACTTCTCACAGAGGTATAATTTCTTCCCTCTCTGCATTTAATCTATGAAAAACTCAGAAGACCACAGACGGCAGACATAAAATAGCATCTTAGTTCCAACAAAAAGTATCCTGAAAAGCTCTTAGATGAAAACATGGGAAATTGTAAATAGTTAATATTGCTGGTTTCTGCACGCATATTTTTAAGGTCCTGTCTTTCAGCTACTTTTAATCTATGGTAGTTAGATTATTACAGCCCCCTCTGCACTGGGCCACTTTTTCTTCAAGTGCTAATTGCAAAGATGCAGTGATGGTCAGATTGGGGAAAAAAAAGAAGTGAAAAATCAACCCAAGTCCAAATAAAAACAACCTATTTGGACTTGGGTTGATTTTTCATAAGCAATCAAAGATAAGAAAGCTTTGACAGTTTTGTGTTATAACCACCTTAGAGGATTACAAGATAGTCTGGCTCCTCGGAACCAAAACATGCTGAAATAATGGGAGGTTTAAACATTTTTCACTGTATTTTATCAGGGGAGGACTGCAATGTTTAGGACAGAGTAGTGTGGTGTTACCGCTCCTGCAGCTGTTGCTCGTTGCCAAAGAGAAGCATGCCTGAGCAAGGGGCTGCAGGCTGGTAACCAGAGATGATACCCTGACTAATTTAGACCTCATAGTGGGCTGCTCACCTTGTTTTACTCTACAATGAGAGGAGCATATCTAGCACTTGAAAACTACTACTAACTTTGGTGAGTGTTGATTATACATTTCTGCTTTGGTCTGTGTTTGAGAATCAAAATAACAAATAAATGATGAATGAAATAAAAACATTATTATACCAGTAATAATAGATTATTATTATTTTTTTGCCTGAAACAAAAGAAATTAGACAATGTTATGCATCTTTTCTTTATTTTTTATATTAATGTGATGAGACCTTGTTGCAGTGAAATGGTATTTAAATAAGTGTGAATGACTAGCTGGAGCCTCAGATATCATGGGTTGTACATCTTTAAAACTTGCAGCTATAAATCATTAACTTTACTAAAGAGTAAAGTTAATGCTTTACTCATCAGTGTTGACAGTTTGCTCACAGTGCCTGTTACTAAAGCTCTGCTGTCCAACAATGATGGTAAACCTAGCATTTGCTTCACATGTGTTTGTATTGATTCTACACTAAAAGGCCATTTCACAGAATTTGTTGTGCTTGAGCTGCATTTGATCCTCTCTCGTTTAAACCCTATCATGCTGAGGGATAATAAAAAGCATAGCATTAAATAACAAACATGAATTTGGCTTTGTGGCATTTTAGTCACTGTAAAACCAGGTAGATGTGACCTCTTGTTGGAAGAAAAAGAACAGACAGACAGAAAGGGGCCTTTAACAAGAAAACAGACATGTGTGGTAACTCTACACTCAAACAGATTCCTTAAATGTGATTTCATATAGATGAAATCATTTTCTATTTATGAACACATAGAGGAAGCAATTTTAATATTTTTCTGGCATTAGGACAACCTTAAAATGAGAGAAGCAAAAAAGCTTAATTGTATTCACCTCCACTACATTATTGTCAGACAAATATCGTCTATCATGCTGTTTATCAAGTTGGATGCTCTGTCAGATTCTTAGTAAATGGCATGAAGGTGTGTTATTTCTTCTCAATGTTTATCATAAAAAAATGTCTTATCATCCGATGCTTATCTAATACAATACGGTTTTTAGTTTAGATTTTTGATAGTGTCCTGTCATTTCGAATTGTTGTAGATTTAGGTGATTTCCAAGCTAAGCTATTGCACTCTAAAAACTTGTCAGGTTGTTGCTAATGTAGATTGTACAGCAAAAACAAATTGAAAATGCTCTGATACAAGTTTTATAAATTAAAAACAAGTAAAAATTATTTAACTGATTAAAAAATGTGCCTCTTTGAATCTCTTTTGCAGGTAACAAACAACAGAAAAAATATTTTCATCTTAATACAATCAACTTACAAATGTACAAATTTTTTTGCGGACGTCATTGAGTGATTTTTAGCAACTTTTTGGGTATTTGAAAGTGCTTCCTTTAAACTGTTTGTCAAAGGCCTGTATTTACTACCAAAGCAGAGTCTGTCAGTGCTTCGGTGTGATGCCGCATTTTGGCCACCGTCATGTGAACGCCTAGATGAGTTCCACCGCGATGCCGGCCTTGGAGAAGTGCCTCTCATAAACGGCTCTTGGGTGGCTGGGATACCAGTGACACGGTTCCAGATGAGATTTCAACCCCTTCCCACTGGCGCCGGTGAGCTCTCCAGGTGATGGATTGCGATACCTTCCACATTTGAGCTCGGCAACGCCCCAATATTTTTGCGGAATAAAGTGACAGGATATGTAAAACCCATCAGTTAAGGGTGACTGCACCCCAGAACCCCTCCCAGCAGCAACACTACCGCTCGATCAGCGCCGGAGGTCGGTCGTGAATGATCGGCTTGCTATCATAGTCCTCCCCGACTGACTGATGAAAGAAATTAATTCTTGTCTCTTCCCAGGTTTCTGCTCTAAAAACAAGTTGAAATCACTAAAAGCAAGGTGTCACTTGACCACTCTGGAATGATTGCAGACTGAACTTTTAGTGCCAATGACTAAGAAGTGTCGAACAATTTGTGCGCGCCTGCGTGTGTGTGACAGTGGTGATTATTTTTATTTTGGTTGCAGCCTGTCAGGCGACTGTGGCCATAAAATCTGGGCTCTTTCCCAGTGTGGAGTCTAATAAATAATGGACATTGTCACAGTAATGTATGGGCCATGAGTTATAATGAGCATTTGGGAACACATTGGCTCACTCCCGCTGGCTCCTATTCAACCTGCTTAATGTTTCTCACTGAAATTCCTTTCCTCCCTTCTGCAGCTCCCAAATCTCTATATTATCTTCCACCTTCATTTCGATCTTTTGACAAATTATCACAGTGTAAGCATTTTCAAGAAATCTTGAGAGTAAAAATAATTTACTGTCTTCATATTTATGCAAACATTTTTTCACACAAATTGCTTCAATTTCAACAAAAAAAAAACCCCAAAAACTTATTTCTGCTGCTGCTTAAATGATGTATTGATTACTACAACTATACCAATGAATTTATTGCGCTCTGGGTTTTTGCCTTTCTAAATGTTTCTAGAGTCACACCAGAATAACAAACTGCCGTTGGATGGTAATTTCGTTAGACTACCTGTTCCAGTAGCCAGCCTGCAGGCAACCGCTTCACTCATGAGCCACTTCTAACTTAAACTGTAATTTAAGCTACAACCCCTGTACTTTCTGCACTCAGTGTTACAAATATTTGTAAGTGTGTTTGTTCTGCCCTCTGACTGGACGTAAGCAGTTAGCTGGCAAGAACAACAGTAGTGGTTCGGGGGGCACTGCATTTATCCTTGCTTTGAATATCGGCATAAAATTTCTTAAAAGTCTTTAAACCATAGGAAAGGTAATGAGAGTAATGATAACCATTTGAAACGATACCTTTATAACTCCTTCATATAGCGTAGCACCTTGAAACAAAAACATAAATGGAGAAAAGTGAATTATGTTGGAACTTTATTGTACCCTGTTCATCCGTTATGGGCATTTCCACTGAATGATCCAACTGTTGGCCATCACATAAATTACTTCTATTTTCAATTCAAATCAGACCAATTAATTTTATTATTATTATTATTATTATTATTATTATTATTATTATTATTATTATTATTATTATTATTATTATTATTATTATTATTATTATTATTATTATTTTGTTTTCATAGTAGTTATGGCTAAAAAGCCAAATGCTGCCTCTCCAAATGTTGTTGAAATGTGTACCCGCTGGGTGTTGGGTAGAGAAAATAACTTATGCAAAATTGACTGTTTTGAGCTTTATAGTTATGTTATAATGTCATTTCCCATCAGACACAAATTGCTTTGACCAGTGACCTAATTGACAAACCCTTAAGTCTCCCATGGCTACCATTCTAATTAATACAAATAAAAACTTTTTTTTTTTTTTTTTTTTTTTGAATGATTGCAGACTGAATCCCCCCAAAAAAGTGAAACATCAAGTATCAAGAAAATGATGTTTGTATTTGTATATTTTTTTTTTAGGGACAAAGAAAAGTGCAGCCTATTTCCACAATGCTCCTCCTTGGAGATTCAGTCCTCAGCCAAGCTCCTACCCCAAAGATCACCCCTCCCCCACATAGCTCCACCAGACTAGTGGCTGCAGAAATTAGCAAACCTCAGGAGGAAGTGTTGAGTTTATCATTCAAACTACAACATTCCTGTGAATGGTTGTAAACATCAATCTACAGCATGGAGAAGCATTGTTCAGAGAGAGGATTGTTGGAAAGAGGAGGAGCTTCACAGAGCGATTTCAGGGCGTTGGGCACAACTATGAGGTGAAGTGAAATTTCTTTAAAGAAAAATGTGCTACCTCTCTACCTGGCCCTATTTGTACCCTGGCAGTCTGATTTGGCTCTGGTTCCGGCTCTCAAAATAAAAGGGTAAAATGGTCCCAGAATTTTGCCCTGGATCCTGGAAAAGCTTCTCGCTGTGAAAATGCACCTTTTGTAGCTGGGAAAGAAACAGAAAATTCATCAGCAATTACAGGAAATTAAAAGTTTTATGATGTTATGCCTGCCTGTGTGTATGCCCTGTAAGTACTGTAGATGGGAGGGAGGGCAGGCGGGAGGAGAGGCAGTGAAGGGGCCTTTGTGACAAGGCTGGCTGAGGGTTAGTGCCAGACATGTCTCAAGAGAAACCGGGGCACATTTGCAATCACCCTGAGTTCAAAAGGGTAATTTATTCACAGTCTGTGGTTAAAGTAGCGCTGCTCAAAATGCCAGTGGGATTGTGCTGGGAAGCAGAGCAGTTGAAACACATTATATTCATTTTTCTCCCGCTCCCCCTCTCTTTCTCTCTCTCCTTTTCTTTTCTTTTTCCCTCATGGCCCTCCACATCTCCTCGCTGTTGTTTCTCTGAGCCCTGTGTGGCATCTTTTAACACACGCTGGCGAACATATTTCACTTTTACACTCATCCGCATTGACGTCCAGGCGCTGATTGAATTTTGAGGCGCTGCGGCGTCTGCCATTATCATCCTCATCGTCTTGAGTGGTTTATCTCTGGCCCCGGCGCAGAGTGACGCCAAGGCTGCAGGGGATAAGAGGAGGAGCGGGGCTTCGGTGGGCTGGGAGGTTGAGGACATTTCATGCATTTTTATTGTTTGTGTGGATAGAAAACGGTTTGAATCTGACTCAAACGTTGGATCCTTAAGATTGCGTTTGAAGGCCTAAGTCCCCAGCAGATATGAGCACTGTTTTAGTGTTTTTTGACTTTGCTTGTGATTCACTCTCCCGCACGAGCCGATAATGTCTCTCTACCACCTTGCCCAAATCAGCTGACAACATGTCTGCAACATTAACGGCACATGCCAGGTTTGGTTAGGATCACAGGGCGTCTTGGCAGCCCAGAGACCTCACACTGCCTCACCAGAATCAGCGGAGAATTATTCCACCACATGTCAGTTTTACTGTGCTGTTATCACCCAGAGCCACCGGCAGACACTTTAGGCTACCCTGCCTACTGTGGCGATGTGGTGAGGTTAATTCGAGGTCTAGTGAAATACTTCCGTCTCCTGGAGTCAGTTTGCCACTTTTTCTTGTGTGCATTTACAGCCTGTGCAGGAAATTGTCTCTTGTGTTCCTCTGTGTGTCGTTGCAGCCGGGTTCTTTTGTATGCTTTCCTGCAGAGGCAGCGTCATTAACATAAGGCGCAGCCGCTGCTTCAGAGTCTTGATTTGAGGTAAAACCTTGGCTTTGCTCTCGTGTCCCAGGTAACACAGTCAGCGCTTCCCTTCTCCTCAAGCGTTCAATTTCTCGCTCCTTTTCTCTAGCTTTCCTATCCTGTCTTTTCGTCCCCCCCCCCTCTTCCTTCCTCCCTTTCTACCAGCTGATGGAGTGATTTTGAAGGTGGGGGTGCAGACAACGCAGAGCCGGTGCTAATTGAGCCTTCTTTGTGCCTGGTCACTGCTGTGTGCTGAGGAGAGATGGCCTGGGAGTGAATCCAAGCAGCACTCAAGAGCCCCACTGGATCGATAACGTGGGGAACTTAACAAAACAGAGACATGCCGAGTGCCCGGATCAGGGTCATTATTGTCTCTGGTGAGCCGCACTTCCACCAGGGATTGATCAATGTGAGAATATGGATCAAGATAAACATTCTCGGCTCGCCTCACTCTCTGCTTTGCTTCAGCTCCCCAGGCATTACAATGCTGACAGAAATGGGCTTAAGCCTTTAAAGTGCCCCTGCAGATCCGCCGTGGAAGGTGCAGATGTGCATCCTCCACACAAGTCAGGTTTGCTCTCTTCAGAGTAACCTTGATGGGAAAAATTACAATACAGATAGACTAAAAATTGTACAAATTACAGAGCATATCTAGTTTTAATTTTGAAGAAATGTGTCAGCTGAGAAGTTTTTATATTAACCTAATAATTCACACATTTCTCATTGTTTTACCAATACAAGATAAAATATTCTATATGTCCAGGCAGGCAGGGAGACAGAATATTTAGCTTGCATATTGGCTGTCTGGTGTTCTGGTAGAGCCATACTGATTTATTAAAGTCTAAAGAGGTCATGGAAAGTTGTTAATGTGTTCAACAGGCTAAATTTGTCTTAGTTATTTTTCCCACACAAAGTGCTGTGTTATGTTATGTTTTTTTATACGATATGAAGTACTCTACAAATGTAAGTTAGTTTTTGATTCAGATGTGATCATTTTGCAGTTATTAAACAGAAAACAAATTACATAAACTCAAGTTTGCAGAAGTTAATCTCAAGAAAATAACAGTTAACCCTACGGGTATAACAATATATCCAGCTCATGATATAATATAATACATAATATAGGGTTCATGAGGATAAAACAAGATTTTAGCAATATTTTAAAAAAAAAGAAAAAAAAGTGAATCCCCTTTGTTTTATTAATTTTAGTAATTAGGTTGTACATCTTGAGTTGTCTACACACATAGAATAGAGTGTTTAAGTTTGAGGGCTCAAGTCCCAAGAAAGGGTGGTTCCTATGAAGTGGAAATGATCAACAGTAGCAGTGTTGAGAATGGTGAGGGGAGGAAGTCCACTGTCATATCCACGGTCTTTAGTGGGTCAAGTTTTGGGTGGTTCTGACAGCACCAGTTAACCATCACTGTCCTGGAGAGGACCAGTAACAGTGGTGTCATCTGCAAATTTCAAGAGTCACATCCTTGTGGTGTTCCAGATAGTAAATATAACAATTCGCCAGTGGTGGCGCTCTTGCGTTATACAAGAGCGTGAGCTGGACCGCAGAAGAAGGAAAAGGGTTCCATGTTCGATAATAAAAGTTTGCCATGTGTTGTTCCAGTTGCCTACTTGGACATCATTTATTTTAACCCAGTGTTTCATACACAACAGAATTTTGGCGACGAGGATGGGATGTTCAAGTTGGAAAGCACAGAGTACGCAGGGAGCGGCTCCATAGAGGCAAAAACGGAACCATAAAAGCCGAGCGTTTTGGTGAGTGAAAGGACCGCCGAACCAGAGCTACAAAGATGGCGTTTGGAAAGCCTGAAGATTTTCACTTCGAGGAAAGTGAGGAAAGTTTTGACAACTACATGGCGTCTCGAACAGTATTTTGCAAACGACTTGGACACTAACGAGGAGAAAACTAAGTCGGTGTTTCTCACGGTGGTGGGAAAAAGATCCCATAGCTTGCTCATGGACCTATGTGCTCCGGATAAACCATCAGAGAAAAGCTATGAGGAGTTGGTGGAGTTGCTGCAGAGGCACTACGTACCAAAGACGAACTTTATTGCAGAAAGGTGCAAGTTTCACGGAAGAAACCAAAAAGACAACGAAACTATCAGTGAGTACGTGGCTAGTTTACGAAAATTAGCAGCTACATGTAAATTTGGGACTTTCTTAGATGAAGCACTGCGTGATAGATTTGTCTGTGGGGTAAAGAGCAGTGAGCTCAGAGATCGGCTGCTCAGCACCGCGCACACCAAAGACTTGATGCTGCCGCTGGCTGTAGAAATGGCGTTCTCCTTTGAAGTAACTAAGGACAGTGCACAGCAATTTGCACAGAAAGCGTTCAAGGCTCATGTAGTGGATAAGAAAGCTAAAACACAATACCGCGAAGCTGAGAAGAATAGAGCTACCGGGAAGCCCTGTTATCGTTGCGGTGGAAAAAGTCACAACCCGAATGACTGCAGGTTTAAAGAAAGCGAGTGCCATGAGTGTAAGAAGAAGGGACACATAGCAAAAGCCTGTCGCACACGCAAAGAAGGAGGCCGTTCGAGTACGACCAAGGGAACCATGCATCTGGATGTGAAGAGACGATCCAGCGCTCTCAAGCAGCGCCATGATGTCGGCGTTCTTCAACAGCAGGATGTCTGCAGCTGGCCTGGTCCGCAGTACCCTCATGAAGGTGCGCCTCAGTATGCAGATCCTGGCAACAAGCACGAGTTTAAAGGGGATTCAGACGACAACCAATTTCTGTCACATCAAGTCAGAGAAGACAGAGCAGCCAGTGATGTTGTGGTTCAGTGCAAAATGGAAGCTGCACCAAACTCTGACACTATTCCAGATCGGGCATCGGACAGTCCAGATCTTGGTTTGTTTGAAATGAACACAGGTAATGGTGACATTGTTAAGCCTTATTATGTGTATGTCAGTGTAAATGGTTCAAGAGTGAAGATGGAACTAGACACTGGTGCCGCAGTGTCAGTGATATCTGAAAATCTGTATAAGCGCAGATTTAAATCAGTCAAACTTAGCTCAGCAAATTGTGTACTTAAAACATACAGCCAAGAGTCATTACCGCTGATGGGTAAATTTGTGGCAAAAGTGAAATGTAAAGAGACCACTAAAAAACTAGAACTGTTAGTAGTAAAAGGAAGAGGCCCTGCTTTGATGGGTAGAGACTGGATTAGCCAGCTGAAGCTAGACTGGTCACAGGTGAATAGAGTGGCTCCAGAAACAGTGGAAGATGTATGTGCTCAGTATGCATCAGTGTTCAACCCTGAGTTAGGCAAGTTGAAGGGTATTAAAGCCAAGCTTCATGTTGCTCCAGAAGCAGTGCCGAAGTTCCATAAACCAAGAAATGTTCCATATGCATTAAGAGAAGCTGTGGAAAAGGAACTGACTAAATTGGAGGCAGAAGGAGTTATTTCACCCACTAATTACAGTGAGTGGGCTGCTCCAATAGTGTGCATACCTAAAAAGGATGACAGTGTGAGATTATGTGGAGACTACAAGGTCACCATAAATCCATGGTTAAACGTGGACCAGTATCCACTTCCAAAAACGAGATCTGTTTGCAAAATTAGCAGGAGGTCAGAAATTCACCAAACTAGACTTATCTCAGGCTTACCAGCAAGTCCAGTTAGAGGACAGCTCTAGGTGTTACCTGACCATAAACACTCACAAAGGGCTGTACCAATACAACAGGTTGCCTTATGGTGTTGCAAGTGCTCCTGCAATTTTCCAGAAAATAATGGATCAAGTACTTCAGGGCATGGATGGGGTTATCTGCTATCTTGATGATATTTTGATAACTGGTAAAGATGCAGCAAGCCACCTGACTAACTTAAAGGAGGTCCTTAAAAGGCTCGAAAGCTACAACCTTAGGGTAAAGCGAGAAAAGTGTGAGTTCATGAAAGACAGTGTTTCATATTTAGGACATGTCATTGACGCCACCGGCATTCATCCTATGAAGGAAAAGACAACTGCCATTCAGAAGGCTCCAGTTCCAAGAAATGTAACTGAACTTAGGTCATTCTTGGCTCTGTTAAACTACTATGGAAAGTTTATTCCAAACTTATCGACTCTTATCCAGCCAATGTCAGCATTGCTGCACAAAGACGCAGACTGGGTTTGGTCAGAAAATTGTCAAAATGCCTTTGAGAATGCAAAGAAGGCTCTTCAATCTGACAAAATATTGGTACATTTTGATGCAGAACTACCAATTATCTTAGCATGCGATGCATCTCCTTATGGAGTTGGTGCTGTAATCAGTCACCAAATGAAGGATGGAAGCGAAAGACCGATTGCATTTGCATCACGAATGCTAACTAAGACAGAACAAAATTACTCACAGATTGAAAAAGAAGCACTTGGTTTAGTGTTTGGTGTTATGAAGTTTCATGACTACCTTTATGGTAGGAAGTTCATTTTGGTGACGGACCATAAACCATTGTTAAAAATCTTGGGACCAAAAACAGGTGTGCCTACGCTAGCTGCTGCTAGATTGCAAAGATGGGCTCTAATCCTAGCTGCATACAAGTACGAGATTCAGTACAAGAGATCTGAGCAACATAGTAATGCAGATGCTTTATCAAGGTTACCGATGAAACCAAGTGTGGATGTGGTGTCAAACCCTATTTACAAAGTATCTTGACGAGTTACCTATTACTGCAAGGGAGATAGCAAAAGAAACAGACAAAGATCCTGTGTTAAAGGTGGTGAAACAGTTAGTGTTAACTGGCTGGCCTAAACATGTGCAGGATGAGTTGCTGAAGCCATATTTTCAGAGACGTTTTGAGCTGACTGTTGAAGATGATTGTCTGCTGTGGGGTTACGTGGTGGTTCCTAAGAAATTAAGGGATCAGTTGATTTCTGAACTGCATGAACACCACTGGGGCATGGTAAAGATGAAGTCCCTCGCCAGAAGTTTATTCTGGTGGCCAGCAGTAGATGAGCGCATTGAACAGGAAGTCAGTGAGTGTACCATTTGTCAAAAGCAGCGTAGTATGCCTTGTACTGCACCAGTGCATAAATGGAAATGGGCTGCAAGCCCCTGGGAGAGAATCCATCTAGACTTTGCAGAGGACCACAAGCAGATGTTTCTGGTAGTTATGGATGCCTATGCTAGATGGCCTGAGATTATTCCTATGCATACTACTACTTCAGTTAAAACCATTGAAACACTGAGGAATTTGTTTGCTGCTTACGGGTTACCAAAAGAAGTTGTAACAGATAATGGTCCTCAGTTTGTTTCACAAGAGTTTGAGGCATTTCTAAAGAAAAATGGAGTGCAGCACATTAAGTCACCTGCATACCACCCTGCCAGCAATGGATTAGCAGAGCGCTTAGTCCAAAATCTTAAAAGGTCGCTAGCAAAGAATCGAGCCATAGGTGGTATGACACTTGAGCACTGTGTTGCAAATTTTCTTTTAGGGTATCGAAACACACCCCATACAACTACAGGGAAAACTCCTGCTGAGTTATTTCTAAAAAGACAGGTTCGAACAAGACTGTCACTCATCAGACCCCAGTTCTCTCAGAGAATGCAAACCAAAACAGAACCAACTCTTCCACGTGTTCGAGTTTTCACAGTAGGTCAACCTGTATTGGTTAAGAATTACAGGGGAGGGGAGAAGTGGTTGAATGGAGTTGTGCAAGAAATCCTGGGTCCTGTAACTTACAGTGTGGAAGTGAATGGAAAGTGTGTTAAAAGACATGTAAATCAGATTCTGGGTGTAAATGGAAATCCAGCTCATTTGACACCAACAGACTCTGGTGCTGGAAACTTTTGGAATGATGATGATCTCGATACAACCGAAGATGTGGATCAACAGATGGAAGAAAAAACTGTTGGGAATCAACCAATAGACTTGCCATCATCTACAGTTGAAAGAAACACTCGTCCAGTGAGGAACCGGCGACCTCCTGATAGACTGAACTTGAAATTGCAACTCTAAATGAGGGTTTAAAAAAAGAAAAGTGCTTCTTAATTTTCAGTTGTATTTGTTTAAAAAAAAGAAAAAAAAAACTGAAAAATGTTTACTGAAAAATGTTTGATTGAGAAGTATTGATTTTACAGGGGAGGAGCTGTGGTGTTCCAGATAGTAAATATAACAATTCGCCAGTGGTGGCGCTCTTGCGTTATACAAGAGCGTGAGCTGGACCGCAGAAGAAGGAAAAGGGTTCCATGTTCGATAATAAAAGTTTGCCATGTGTTGTTCCAGTTGCCTACTTGGACATCATTTATTTTAACCCAGTGTTTCATACACAACAATCCTGAGTAATTTATGTAAATAGAGAACAGGAGAAGCTAGAGAAAACTGCTGGGGACTGTCAGTGTTATTGGCTCTTGTTTGGGAGAAGATGCTCTTCACCTGTTGCTGCCGGTCAGTCAGGAAGCTGATGATCCATTGACAGTCACTGTGAACTGGCTGAGCTTCTGGTGGAGGATGTTTGGGTTGGTGGTGTGGAAGGCTGACCTGAAATATAACAGTAATCCTAGATTATAACATGTTATGCAACATGCGGTGAAATAAAGACGAAAACGATAAATAATGAAGACATAGCAATGTTTCTTTGGGAAAGCACTTTTTTTTTTCAACAGACTACTGAAAACGCTGCCCCTCAAATGCTTAAAAAGCGCTAAAAGTTTCTTCAGCGTAACTGACTGTTAGCTAGCAGGTTGTTGTCAAAAGAGCAGTCTTAGATTGGTCCTTCAACACTACAGAGCAAGAACTCAACTACTTCCTTTCTTTCTTCAGTACAAGAGTCAGTCCAGCTCAAAAAACTTGTTTTTATGTAACCTAACAGACATATAATATAGTAGCATCTTAATAATAATTTGGACTCCCTTAAATACATGAAATCACTCATTGTCAGCAAATTCAGAGCTGTTCTGGAGATGGAACTTCTCTTGCCGAGAAATATTGTTTCAATATCTCGACATCTTGTGTCATAAGATCTTGTTGCCTCCTTACTAAATAAATGTTAGAGCCACTACAGCATATATTAAACTAGAGTAACAATGCAACCACATCTCTCTACAGAAGAAAATCTATCCATAAAATTATTTTTTTTCTTCATACTTTAGAAGATTTCAAAAAATGTCTAGACAGTTCCTTTTATTCAAGTCACTGAGACATCCTTTCTGTTATTCTGGCTCTGTAAAATACAAGCAAAATTCACATAGTAATTTATTAAACTGCATAGAAAGTGACAGATGTAAATTAATAGAGTTACAGTGATATGCAGCAATAATCAACTCGATGCTATTAGGTTAAAAAAAAAAGAGTGAAAAAGGTCGACAATAGATGTGTGAGAACATCTTGACTGCTTCAAATAAGATGGTGTTTCATTTCCCTCATGGATTTAAATTGGTGACGATGGGCCCCTGCTGCTCTGGGCTCCTCCGTTATTCACTTGGAAGGATAATAATAATTGGTTAATATGTCGTGAATATATTGTAAATGGTTTTTACAGAATGTGTGCACCCAAAATATGTGATGAGCTTTTGTTGTCCATTTGAATAGACAGTTGTAAGTTGTGTCTTGGAAGAGCTGCTTTTTAAAGCAACCGACACATCCGCAGTGATCCAGTCTTAACTCTTTCACAAGTAGTGGGATGTGTTACCCAGGATGATTTGTCGGAGGCATCATAATCAGAGGAGATGTTTGCAGACATTATTTTTGCTGTTGCTCAGGTTAATTCATTTTAGGATTTAGTTGCATGGTTGCAGTGCCAACCACAGAAATAAGTAATCTTCTGTTGCAGTAGCTTCTCACTCCATAAGGTTTAAGAAAAATGCAGATTGTAATTTGGGTACATTTATTTAGTGGGAAAAAAAATGACTGAATATTAATTAATAAAATTGTGTCTAATTTAGTTGTTTGGTACAATGACTGGCACTGCTCAAAATTAATCTAAAATTAATCTCAAACTCGCAAGTTTGCTCTATGCAAAGGTCACAAATAAAACACTTTCTTTCACACATTTTAATACACACAACCTCAGAGGTGTATTTTAGAAGCTGATCTTTGATAATAATCAGAAATAAGACATATAAGATTCACGTAAATGAATTATTCCACCATCTCAACTTTAAAAATTTTTGTGTGGTAGTAATTTAAGAACTTTGAATACCTTTTAATTTGCAGTCACACATACAGTACAGCCCAATCGGCACTGATTACACTAAAGAGCAGTCTCATCAAACCCTAAATATCAAGCAGAAAACAAACGAGGTTAGCAAGTATGCTTGGTCAACAGCCTGTGAACTCAAGGATAATGCCACAGCCGTCATCAGCCTTTAAGGAGCCACCAATGACACTTGGTATTAAAATGTCAAATTGCCCCTTCCTCAAGCTAAAATGATTTTAGTTGTGATTATGCACCATTTCCCCTCTGTTAACCCTCTTCCCTCACACACTCTCACACATACAAAAAATATGCTAATTGGTCACGGGGATTGGTAGGAGACTCTGGTATTTCACGTCTCTGACTTCTAAATGAGTTTCAGGACACGCGGCATGGAGGTTTTTAGAGAGAAGGAGGTGGGGCAACTGCTGGTGCGGGCTCAAATTGAAATGATGCTCTGTTCCCCCTCACTGCGGCTCCAGCTCACAGTAATTAAATGCCTCATTGTTGCTCCATGGGAATTTGTATCGAATGTTTCATCCAGCGTAGTGATTATTTGGGTGTGGGTGGGACGTGCATGTAATCACCTTGGCTGGCTCTCTGATGAAACACTTGGTGGTTGGGCTTCAAGTGCCTTCAGGGTTTTTACTTTACTCTAATTGTTGAATTAATAATAATAATAATAATAATAATAATAATAATAATAATAATAATAATAATAATAAAAAATCTCTGCTTGTAATTGCGTTTGAAATTTCTGGAGGTTTCCTTCTTTTGACCTTCACTTGACCTCAGAACCCACAAATTAAAACCTCCTTTTTCACATTTTGTCTCTCACAGAGGACGCCGGTAAACAACGGGGAGGCTTTTCGATGGTTCTTTTAGAAAAATGAGAAGTGGACCTCCATCCTGCAGCAGGAAGACAGGCAGGACTCTTGACTGTCTGCCAGGAGAATTTCATGGACACACAGCACGTAGCGCGGCCCAAACATTTTTGAAGAGGACGCAAGGAGAAAAAGTGGACAGACACAAAGATAAACAAAAACATAATGGTGTTGTTTTAACTCTGTAATTTCTTTTTTTCCTGTGTAATTATTGTACCTTTTGACAGTATCATTATGTATATTTTTGGTGTCTATGAATGTGTTTTCAGTGTCGTGGCTGTAGGTTTTACAGCTAGCCCTGTGTAAAGAACTCAAACAGACAATCATACAAATACACTGAATCTGACAAAACAAAGAGGCCACAAGAATCAATTATCAAACAAATACCTGTCACTCTGGAGCAATAACTGAGCCTGTTGACCATTCCTCATATTCACATTTCAGAAACATTCATTCGCCAAACTGAGTCATATTCTAGGATTGTCTTTTAACTCTGTTTACACTCTAAAAACTGCTGGGTTAAAAAAAACAACAACACTAAATTCAGGTTATTTTGCTAACACAGTCTTGGGTTAAACACTGGGTGATCTAAACTTTGGTTGATTTAACAAAATAGGGTGTCTGCAGTGTCGAGACACTGGGGTAGGTTTTTAACTGAAAATATTGGTTAAAATGACAAATGTTTTAACAATAACAAAGAGAGGGTTGAAATGATAAATTATTATCTGGATATACATCCTTCATTAAAAATGATCAGATGAGGAGTATCAATCTTGTGGAAAAAAATATTTGGCAAATTTTATTTACATTTTAAGGAATGTCAAATTTTTTTATACCAATAATTATTGGGGAAACAAACTAACTACTTAGCAACGAACAGGCTAAATGTGTGCCAAGTAAAAAATCTGATCTATATGGGACACTTTTCTCCTTAGCACATCATTGCTTAAAGCTAAAAGATTTAACTAAACAGTAGAGTATTATATATGAAATAAACACGTTAAAACAAGATAAATAATAAAAGTAGTTAACCTATTTAATTTTACTTTTTGACCAACTGATTGGCCAAAGTGTAGTCTTAGCAGCTAAAGGGCTAGCGTAACATTTAGTTAGCAAGCATCTCCAGTGTTAATCATTGACACAAAGCATTGACATCAACAGCATTATCACAGCTATCAGGTTGTCATGGTATGTTAACCTTAGTTTAACAATGATATTGCCTCCCTGTTTACATGTATTTACACAAAATAAAAATGAAAAGAAAGACATTGTTAGGATCAATGTCAATACAGCAATACTAATGACCGATGACCTTTTAATTTCCAGCTCAGTTTAATTTATCCTTAGCTGAAATCTTTCCAAACAACTAAATTTGTCTTACTTCAAACCAAATCAAAAGCGTAGTAGCCTTCTGACCAGCAGTGCCCAGCAGCATTTGGGGGAGAAACAGCACTGCGTTACAATACAATCAGTGACAAAAGGTCTGATCACTCTGGCACTTTCTTTGGCAAATTATAATGTTCTAGAAATTACACACTGGGAGGTTTCTAGACAATTATTATCATTTTTTTTATACACTCCTTATATGTTCATATCTAATCTCTTTGCCAGCCTATGAAACTTTGGTCATGATTTCTGATTTTCGAAAAACCATTCAACTTCTGTTTCAACAATTGATTTAAGAAATAACCCAGCAGTTTTTGTGTGTGTGTGTGTAATGTTAAAACCATTTATACCAGTGTGAAGGCGGCAGCAGTTATGGGAACTGACTGAGCTTGTGTGGACACACTCCAGAACAGGGCACATTGTCCTGCATTAGTGAGCTGCACTTCAAATTGTTAGCATCAGCACCTGGGCGGCACGGGAGGTGATATTCCCCTAGATAATTCAACCTTTTATTTCTCACAAAACTACATCAGTTGTTATATCTTTTTGGTACCGTTTTGTTTGGGGTCACTGAAGGTTAATATGAAAGCTGGAAGAAATCCCAGTGAAGTACCGTAAACTACGGTGGAAAATCTGGAATTAAATGTGGAACGGTAGACAGATTTGCTCTGATGCTAAAGTATGTTCTGGACTTTTCTTAAGTGGAGTAAAACAGCAGTCCAGTCTACTGCAAAGCGGCATTAAAACATTCCAAAAAACAAAGTTATTCAATAAGTTACTCATTGTCTTAAACCCTATTGTTGCATGTGTAAATGTGTTTTTTGGTTTTAAAGATTACTAAGAATTTGTATATTGTTGTTGTGATGCTTTTATGTGTTAAAATAAAACAAAAAGAGCTTCAGTAAAGTACAAAAATATTTCTTTGGATGGAAAATATTTGATACACAAGATGGAAATAAAGACACATTTAATAGATGAGAAGAACGATCATCAAAGATCCTCCGATGGTGAGTTTCCATGCAGCTGGAACGTATCCCCAACAATAACAATCTGAAGGAGACAGTAGAAATGTAACAGCTTTGGTTACCTCCCCAGTCACGTATTCCCTCGAATACTAAAACGTTGCATGAAGACGAGCGGTTCCCAGAGGCAGCAGACTTTAAAGGACTTGTGAAATCCCATGTGGTTTGTCACGCTGGAATGCTCTTGGGGGCTGATGGGGGTGGGTGGGATGGAGGGATGCCAGGAAGCAAAAGAGAGGAGGGTGGCTGGTAAGGTGGGAGGGTGAAGCAAGACAGGCTCCTGAGATAACGTGAGCAACTGAGTGATGGCTGGGTGTTTGAGTATCAGGGGAAAGGAGGGGGTGTAATAATGCTGAGGGAGGAGGTGGGGGGCAGCAGTGGGAGGGAAAGGGAGGACAGAAGCACATTTGGACGATGGCTGAGGTGGGGAGGGGTGTCAGCCTCGAGGAGAGGCGAGCAGAGAAGGAGGAAATCATCCGGGACCGACTTCTCCCCTGACTGAGCACGCTTGCCATCAGCCAAATTGAGCTGCCGACTGGTTAGAGCCGGACAGGAAGACGGTGCTCTGCAGTGGGGGCGTTTGGCTGCGATGTAGCATCTGAGGCACCCAATCTTCCTGGCTGGTCATCAGAGGCTGATGATGTGCATCAGGAGTGCTCCGGCTGGCTCGCTCCCTGGCCTCTGAGATTAAATAACATCAGAGACAGCTCCGCTCTAATCCTTCCCTCACCTCCCACTCCTCGCTCTGAAACTGGGATTCTGTAAGTCCTCGGGTCCCAGAGGTAATGTTCAGTTTCTTGGTTTGACAGGGTGGAGAGGTAGCGATTCAGAGGGTGGAAGGAGGCAAGCGACTTCGCATGGTGGCAAGACTACATAACAAGACCCCAGACCTCACAATGGTTCTGTAAATTAACAGCACATTTAATTATCATCCTGAACCATATTTCAGCTGTTTTTCCTAAATTAATACATAGGTACTGTAAATTCTTCCAAGATTTCTTAGATTAGCAATTTTAGAGTTTACAACAGAAATCTGAAGGTAAGTTTAATGTTGCAAATGTTCCAAAAACACATGTGGGAAGCCCTTTAAGTTTTCCACATTTTGTCACATTACAACCACAAACTTTAAAATATTTAATTAAGAATTTACAAGACAGACCAAGTTAGTGCAAAACTATTAAGTGGAAGGAAAAGGATACATGGTTTTCAAGCCTCTTTTTTTAAATTCAAATACAAAACTTGTGGCATTCATTTGTATTCAGCCCCCTTTACTATGATGTCCCCAAATAAAATCTAGTACAACCAAGTTCAAAATAATAAACAACCTCATCAAGACTAAGGAACACAGTAGACAGGTCAGGAATTAAGTTGTGGAGAAGTTTAAAGAGTGGTTAGATTACAAAATAATATAAAGTTTAAACATATGATAGAGCTCTGCTCAAGCCATTTTGTGAAAGCAGAGACTGCAAATCTACACACACGTGCAAAAGCTGTTCCAGGAGAAGCAATGAAGAGGGCCATGAAGACAACGAAGTACCTGCAGAGACCGACAGCTTAGGCAGGAGAAGCTGTTGCCATGATAACTATTCCACAATTCTGACCTTTATGGTGGCGCGGCAAGGAAAAGTTCATTGTTGACAGAAAGCCATAAGAAGTGTAATATGAAATAAGGCTATAGAAAGCATGTTAAAGAAGGTGCTGTGGTCAAATGAAACCACAATTTGACATTTTGGTCTTCATGCAAACTGTGTGTGGCATAAGCCTAACACTATACATCACCCTAAACCCAGGACACTACAAAACATAACATAATGATCATCATCATGTTGGGGGGATGCACTTCTTCAGCAGGGAGAGTTAAGAAAGTAAAAGTTAATATGATAATGGACAGAGTTAAAAAGGTGATAACCCTGGAAGAAAACCTCTAAGAGACTGCAAAATACACCCCCCAACTGAGTAAAACCTTTAAACAAATAGAATCAAGTGGTTTAGTTCAAAGCATTTATCTGTTAGAAGGTCCCAGTCAAACACCGAAGCTAAATGCAACTGAGAATCTGTGGCGAAATTTAAAATTACATTTTGTAAAGAAGAATGGACAAAATTATAAATTTACAAATGTATCAATTGTAAATGTTTCTAAATTATACAAAAATGTGCAAAGCCAATAGAGAAAGACATTCATGGAGGGAGAATATTAAAATGTTTTTTTTGTTTTTTTTTTGTTTTTTTTTGTGAACTATTAATTTCTAAATAATGACTAAACTTTTCTTTTTTTGGGTGATGTCTTGTTATATTTATATTTATGTTTGCTTTATATACAGTACAGACCAAAAGTTTGCACACACTTTCTAATTGAATTCGATTAGAAGGTGTGTCCAAACTTTTGGTCTGTACTGTATATAAAGTTATAAGCCTCGGAATGGGTTTTTAAAAGTGATCTACAACCAATCTAAAATTATGACAAATTTTTTAGATACTGTTTTTTATTAACCAATTTATTTCTGACAGTCTTGCCGCAAAACTGATTATGTGACCAACTTCTGGTAAGACGACTGCAACACTAAAGATTTCCACTGTACTGTAAGTCTGTTACTTTAAAAACAGTTACTACATCAGGTGTGTTTTAAGGTTTATAAAATAACAAATAACATTCTATTGTTTTATGATGTGAAAAAGTTCACTGAATAAATCGAGATAAGTCTGAATTTGCAGTTCATTTTAAGTAACATTATTTACTAAATTCCAATCAGCCAATGGACTGACCGTCACCAAAACCTTCTGTCGCCTTTTGAAAAAAATATTGTCCACCTTTTCCCACTGGGAAGTGTTCATTTCCATTAAGTCTTTCCAATTGTATTTGTCTATTTAAATTCTAGAAAATATGCATGTATATATCAAAAGTACAAATAGAAAAAAAAAAAAACATTTATATATGCATAATATAGAGTGGTTGTGTGGCCGTGTTTTGAGATTTTTAAATGAGTGTCAAATCCTGGTGATAAATCTAGGTGGGATGATGATAAATTAAATGGTGTGGATTTATGAATATTATCTTTTTTTGCCAATCTCAGTGTTATTCATTTAATTTTAATGATGCAAAGGTATAACTGCTATCTTAGACTTCTGACAAAAGTCAGCGACTCCCATGATGTGCATGCAGGTTTTTTATTTTTTTTAACTTTTTTCTGCCGTTTTAAACCTCATGCCCCACTTCTTCTTTAAGGGATGGATTAAAAGCTAAAAGGCTACGATTTGATTATTCTCATTGATTGATTTGCACTAGTGGGAATATATTTTGAGCATCATCAGCTGTAGAAGAACAAATTTGTAACAAAAACCCGAACACAAATTGAAAATCCAAAATACCACAAGAAAAGAAGGACTCAATCTATAAAACACCCAAACAAAAACTCATCAGAACTTCTTCAAATTTTGTAACTGTTAGCTAAATCTGCATTTGTATTTCTGTTCTGGCTCCATGTGTTGGCTCATTCCTGTTTATTTGTTTCGGACAAATAAACTGGTGTAGCAGCTGTTCTGCAAAATCACAATGAACACCAGTTTATAAAGTCTTGCCACTGATTCACAATTAGATGAAGTCTGGACTTTGACTGGGCCATTCCAACACTTTAATATACTCTGAGCTAAACCATCTCTTTGCATGACTGTCTTTCTATTTATGGCTGTTGTGCTGATTTAGTCTCACTCTCCATTCTTTTGCAGGCATTAACAGGGTTTCTTCCAGGATTGTCCTGTTTTTATCTCCATCCATATTACTCTGATCAATTTCCTTCCTTGCTGAAAGAAAGCGTCCCACAACACAATCCAGCCACCACCATGCTGTTCATGTGTAAACTACTGGCGTACGTTTTGCAAGAAAGTAAACTAATTAATTTCATGCAAATAATATTAATTAATATGCAAATAAATGGTATATTAAGCATGTTGAATGGGAAAATTAACACTGGGCTCTAAAGATTCTTTGCACTAGAGATAAAATGTGTGCTTTGACATTTCACTCAAAACAAATTCATTGCATTTTTTCGTTCTAATTTCATGTTTAGTTCCTGTCTAACTTCTGCTATAGAACTAGTCAGGTCTGTGTAGTTCTATCAGATCATTCGAAAAGTTAAATAATTTTTTAAGATTGAAATTTTAATTTGCTTCCAACTTTTAGGATACAGATACTTGTTAGTGCACATACTTACATGCAATTACTTATGCCGCTTTCCCACAATGACTCTCTCACGCTTACAGCGGACGGAGAAAGAGACGGATAAAGAAAATGTCATACAGAACCTCCCCCTCCGCCCCTCCTGCTTCCTTGGCTTTCATTATTTATTTACTGTCTGCAGCTTTTCCATCGCACGCATATTGATGCAGGGAAAGCTGGGTGTGAGTGCGTGTCAGAATCATTTCCTGACGAGGGAGACAAGGTGGAAGTAATCAGCAGAGCGCTGATGCAATATGACAGCTCCTAGAACCGCTGGTACACAGTTAAGAGCAGGAGAGAAACGAGAAAGAAGGAAAAGGGGAAGAAAAAAAAAGAACTCCCATGGAAAGAAGCAAGATTTGCACCGGCAACAATTGGGTGAAAAGTAGATTTCTAAAGTTCTGAAAGTTCACTGTAAGAAAATCGGCTTCTGGGTCTGTGTTGTCAAAGCTAGTCGCTGAAAATTATTGAAACCTTTTTGCAATATGCACTTCATTCACTCATTCAACAAGCTAAGTGAGCTGCCAAGTTTTAGAGGATGTGAAGTGCTCGAGTAATTTGAGTAACTTGGAAACTCTGTGGGTGTAGGAGTCATGAAAGGTGACTGGCATCTACCTTTCTGAAGAAATCCGACCAAATACAGTGAAATGTGTGTCTATAGGCTGGTATATGAGGAGGACGCCAACTAAAAGAGAAGCAAGGAAGCAGCAGTGTGCCAAAATGACATGATCTCTCTCTCTCTTTCTCTGCACTAATCTTGCCTGACTGTTTCTCCCCCCTCCTGCGAAGCAGCTATAGATTGATTAGTTATCCTGCAGCCATCACGGAGCACGCCGGGCTTCTCTCTGTGTAGCACACCTGTACGTATCTCCCTCACACATCTGTACATCTCTATCTCATACATTTCTCTCTCTGTCTCTGTCATCACCTCTCTCTGTTTCTGACTAACACCTTCACCCTGTCTCACTCACTCTCACACACACAAAGCGAGACGCACACACCATCTGCTCCCACTGACAGACACAACCTTCCTCTGTGCCGTAATTGATGAATGTGGAAGAAGAAGCTTTTAGGGTCTCCCTACCTGTCCTCTTCACATGTCGACCTGGAAGACACACACACAAATGCACGCGCCCGCACGCACACACACCGGCACCAAAACACATTCAAACACATACAGAGAGGTGCTGGAAGACTGATTGATTGGGACGTTTGGCTTCATGATGGCTGACGACATTTCTCCACATCTTGTCAACGCCTGTGGCAGCCAGAGTCTCAGAGTGATCTCTGAGGAATTAGGCAATCAAAGTCAGAAGGGCTGGAATCCAGGAAAGTGTCCCCATAAGAGCCTAATGTATATAAAATATACTGGGAAATATAATCTGTTCAGCCTAATGTATGTGTGTACAGTTTTGCCTAAGATTGTTCCACCTTCCACTCTAAATTGGGTATATTGGCAAAATCCAAAACTGTTAAATAAAACAAAAACAAATTACGACTGCTTTAGTAATTAAAAAAATAAAATAAATTGAAGGATTTCATCCAACTTCAACAGTAAACGCTTTAGGGACTACTGCAGACTCCAAATTTTCTAAACCCTTGAAACAGAACTCTGCAGCTCATATTTGTCAACTGGTGTGTCATTTACGCCTGGTGCAACCAATCAAGCACTTCACTGACTGCGTCACAACATGATGACAATGTTTAATGCATCTATAAATGTGGTTAAATAAAGAGAATTGCCCAAAAGTTTAGAGAAATGACCATTGTCTTGTGCACAAAGAGAAAGGGTTATAAAAAGATAATGAAGACCCAGAATATTCCAAAAGACACAACATGACAACTATATAATTAAGCCAAAGATGTTTTGGGATTCTGTTCTGTTGGACAATAAAACAAATATTATAACATATTTCAAAATCAAAGGCTTGGTTTCAGAAGAGATTTTATTCTTAGAATCTGAAAAAGGCAGCAACAGGCCATGGACTCGATGATATTAATGAGCTGGAGAAGTTTTCCTGTGAGAAGTGGGATACGATTCTCCAGAAAGGCTACCAGAAGCTGCTCTCTACCTAGCAATCAGATATGCAACAGGCCATACCAACAAAGATTGCCTCTACTAACTGCTAAAGATGTTCATTACTAAGTGGCTGAATAAGTTTGATACTGCAGAAAGTATTAAAAATGACATTATCTCACCTATTTAGAGCAGGAACTTGAAAGACTAACATCACTTTGTGTTGGTTTATCACATCAAATCCTAATGAAACATTTATCAAAATATAAGAGAAGGAAAGAAAACAGAAATAGGTGTTTATTTTCCTGACATTCAACCCACAACAGCAGTTCTCTGTTCTTAGGTCAGCAATGTAATAAGTTGTCATTTACTTGGAAATACTTGCATGAGAGACTTCAGTCTGTCAACAAGCTTGAGTAACAGCAGCTGCAGCCTAAGATGGTGATGAAATACTGCTAAGGAAAGGAAGTGATGTTACCGTACAGATAATGAAATAGTTTGAATTTTCAGTTGAACACCTGGAAGCCATGTGAAGTTATCTTTCTAAACTAAATGTCTTGGAAAAACACAATAAAACTTAACAGCATTTGTGCCTCATTTCTGTTGTTCCCCAGTACAAAAGGGAATGATGAGAGAAAAAGCATTCTGGGTTGATTTTATGCTAAAAAGTCTATTTTTAAGGATTTTTAATTATAAAAACAGCCCATATCAAATATGAACCACCATGCAACAAATGTTATCCAGATAAATTTTGTATAGATTATGGGGAAAAGGAACTGCAGGATGAACTCTCCTGCAGTCCAGGCCAGTGAAACACTGTGAGGTTATAGTCTGGACTCATACATAACATTATGTGGCTGAACCTCATGGTGACCAGCTAAGGCAAACATACACTGAAGGATGAGACGCCTAAAGCTATTTTAAAAGATTCAAATTCAATGATGCAGGCACCAAGTCATTTACCAACTGAAATATAATTATAAAAGTATCGCTAAATATGAGTGATTCTACCACCACTGTATTTTGCTCTGGGGAAATTCAGGGTGATGTAAAGTAATACTTTTCAGCCACAAAAAGGCTAAAATGTAAAAAAAAAAAAAAATGAAATAAATTATATCTAACCAGAACTCTTGTTTTCAATATATTCTAATTAGATGACCTCAGATTTTTTCATTTGGAATACAAGCTTCAATATATTTTCACATTCAAAGAAAAGTAAAAAAAATAAAGTTGTGTGAATAATTGTTCAAGGCACTGAATACAGACTGCCTTTAACCGTACTGCATGGATACATCGATGATCTATTTGTCCTTTGCAGCACAACTTAGTCTCATAAAAAAACATTATAGAAAAATGTAATCAGAATAAAAGAAACATGCTAACATACTTTATCACTGAAAAGGCGATCTGCTAAGTTCACCTATGTGCTGTGAATAACTGTGAATCTGTCGTTCACCCATCCCCCCTCTATTCATCACCTATGCATCCATCAACCAACTACAACACGCTGCTTCATCCATCCCTATACCTAGAAGGGACCATTAAAGTTATCAAGAAGCCTAAAGAAGGCAAAAACGAACATGTTGATGAGCGAACTGAATGTTTGTAAGGGGAGATGAGGCTGTGAGGAGAATGGACAGGGAGGATCCAAATGTCATGTCCCATTGGGGTCAGAGGATGGCGGCTACATTTAGCGAAGCAAACAGCCAAGAGGAACAGAGTACTTCACCTGTCGCTGTGAATTACCCCATTATCACATCCAGCCAGTCTTACAATGGCACATTCTAGCCTCTCCTGATTCAAAATTCATACAACGTGCTACATAGAGGCTGCTATAAAACACTGAACCGCATGACTATTCAAATTTTTAAAGAAGCGTTGAGCTTACTGAGAGGAGTTGAACCAATGACAAGTTACTGGTCATCCCATAAATGCAAAAAGCAGTAGTACAAAGACAAACATCATTTGAATGCTTCTCACTTGCAGCTTATTTTCCTTTTTAATGGGAACTGACTTAAACTACAGTGCGCCTGTTTCCATGTCTATTTTCTTGTGGATTAGACTTTTAACATTTGAATCAGTTTAGGTGGGGAAAACAGCTTTGACACCTGCATTGTTTTTGTTTGTGTAAACTGGGATTATTATTATTTCATCTTTGGGTTGTGTACACCACACTAAACCAAAGTCCAGGTACTGTTTATCGCGTTGGTAATAGCATGAAGCTGCTTGATGTCACCTGGGACAAATGTTCTTCTTTACATGTTTTTCAAATTACATATATATATTTTTTTTTATTTGGGTTATTCTAAATTCACTTTCAAACTCATCATCTTCTATGTCTAGATGTTCCCTCAATAACTTTTATTTGATTCCTTAAACTGTCATCTGATTTATTTGTGGTTAAATTACAACAAATCACTCCTCCAAACAAACCATCTCCAATCTCTGATCCCGGACTTCAGATCCTGTTTGCTGTAGCTCCAGTGACCAAAACCAATTCGGTGTACAATCATAAAAACAGATATAGAAAGATTAAAACAATTAAAGGATTTTTTTTTTTTTTGCAAAGTAATAGATTTTATATACGGTACATAAAATATGAATTTACCTAAAGGTGCCTTTGCATTACTTTGCAGCCATGTAGAGTGCAAAAGCTTTCATGATGCTGCTGTGGCTAAGTATGGCATTAAATAGGACACAGGAAATGGCACAAAAGACATATTCAGGGTAAAGAGCCATCTCAGAGGAGAAGAGTGACAGCAAGCACTCCCTCTTCTCCTTCTCAGCAGCGTGATTAATAACCCCTGTGCCCCATAATCTCTCTATCATCTATCTATGTAAATGCCCCCAGACCTGCAGCGGCAACACACTTTGACTGATGGCTGTTCCACAGCACTGGGCTAGGTGCGTGAGTGCGCACAAGTTTTCTGCTCATGCACTCAATCTTCTGCAAAAGTGTAGGAGTTTTTCTATGATGAGTGGAAAAGAAAAGAAACAGTTTACTCTCACAAACCGCTTCCCTCTGTTTCACACAAACCGAGGGAAAGAGCAGAATCAAGCTGAGCAAAAAGACACAAGGGAGGTCGTAATTTACTTTCTCAGATTATATAATAAAAACAGAATTAGATTTGGCAAAATTGCTTAACTTCTCATTTCATCCCCCAAGCTCCCTTTCCCCCAAAGTGATTGCAGTTTTAATGGGGTAAATTGGATTAATTAGGATTCTCAAAGCCCCACTCCAAACACTACATAATTTATTGATGCCTGTGGAATATATCTTTTATTTAGTGAAAGTGTATTGAAAGTAACAGCATGAGCTGTTGCCTATACATAAGCAACCATTGTTAAACTAAAACCCAAGACTTGGTGGTATCGCAAACTTAAATGATAAAAAAATGTCACTAGAATGAATGATTACTTGTACATGCTGCTTTTTGTTTTTGTACAACTGTCTCCTAGTCTCAATATAATAAAATATATGTAAAAAATGGTTAAAATGTGCAATTTTTCATTGTAACATTTTTAAGACACTTGCATAATTTTGTGAATCTCTTTTCCATTCACTGAAAGTTTTAAATGAGACAAGTTCAGACATTTTCATTTCAGGTGGGAGAATATTCCAAGCAGAAAGAACAGAGTAACTAAAGCCATGATTTCCCCACTCTGTTGAAATGGGAGGAACTGGTTCGTGGAAAATATCAGTACAGCGCAAAGCATAATGGCTGCTGGTTATTTTGAGAAGCAAAGAATAATTAGATGGGGCCGAGCAAAATCCATGTGTGAAAAAGCGCTGAAATCAAGACAACAGTCGCTTCTCTTTCCTCAACATAATCCTGTCTGTAAAGTTTCACATTAAAAATTCACACTTCCTTGTAGAACATCTGCTTAAGCCAAACAATGGACAATTAAAAGCATAAATTGTTAAGTACCTCAACAAAAACATTGAACCAAAACCATTATGGTTAAAAATAAATAAATAAATAAAAAAGTAGTGAATAGAATCAAAACTGCGACAAACCAGGAGATGTGATGTAGTGAGGAGGCTGTATGCTGAGCAGAAATAATCAGGGACAGGTGTGTGTGTAATCAGACACAGGTGAACTCAGCCAGGCAATCAGGGGACATGCAGCAGGGGTCTGCAGAAGGACTGGGGAGCAAAGTGAGGACTGAAAAAATATAAGTTGTGACTATTTATATATGTAGAAATACTCACCAGCCTCTTGTCTCTACATGCCTCTAGAGCTGGGTTGGATTGCTTTTTTTTCTTCAGAACTGCCGTAATTCTTCAAGTTAAGATATAACAGGATGTTGGAGACATCCCTCATAGATTTTGGTAACATATTAGTGTCACAAAGTTGCACCAAACTGGCTGCACTAAACTATTCTTAGATAATGAGATTGCAGTGTGGCCAGAGTTCCTTTCAGAAGGAGCTTCTTTAGGGCCTCTTGTCACTTTAAGTCGAAATAAGTTGCTGTTGGTCACGCCCCACCAACTCAACATTTACAGTCCACAACCTTTCACCTTTGGAAAGCAGATTTAGACCCTCCTGCATAACTAACAAGAATGGTTAACATCTAAACACTTGTATTTTCCAGTAGCCACTATACAGTGCATAACATAGTAAAACCAGCTGACCAAACATACTAGAGCTCTGCTTTGGTTGCTAGGTGACTGGCTGGATTTAGCTAGGGTTGCTAGGTAACGGTGCAGCACTCCTCAAATGTAACTTACTATTCAGGAGGTTTTGGCAATAATTCATTTTCCAGAGATCAAAAACTATTAACTTACTGCCAAAAATGTAGCTGGAGAGTTTTTAGGTGCTCTTTTTAGAAGCAGTTGAACCCAAATAAAAGCATAAAAATGTCAATTTTGCATAATAGATCTATAAGTTTGTTAACTGCTTGACTGTAATTGACTCACTTGTGTGGTGAGCATGAGCATATTTTTGATGTAGCTCTGCTTACGATAAACACAAGAACAGTTTATGGGTAGTTTATATATGAACAATGTTTTGGTTTGCTGTTTCAGGGCTTGTAGTTTCACCAACAACTCTATTAGTTCAATACCACAGTGTATCAGGCTGTAATACTGGCAGACAGAAAATAATATTAAACCAACAAAGCTTGTGTATGAAAAAAGAAGCATCACTTTAACATAAACTGTGCGTCTGTATCTGGAGCATTTATACCAGCTTGAACTGTTGAGATGATTCAAAGCAGGATGGATTCACGCTAACTTATTGTTTACACTAGTGGTTTCCAACCTTGTCCTACATGTTTAGATGTGTCTGTCCCATCAGACCTGATTCACATGATTGTATGACCTCCTCTGCCTGACATTTAGTATTGCTGTTCATCAGCCAGATGTGTGGCAAGAAGGAGACACCAAAAACATACATGGCAGGGGAGCTTGAGTGTCTAGTGACAATGGCCAAAGGAATTGATAATGTAAACTGTTTCATCACCTTATACTAGCATGGTGAGCACATCAAGCATTGTTACGATGGCAGCCAAATATATTCAAGTTAGAATGTAGATTATTGTTTTAACCCTGATATTTGAAAATCTGGTGAAAAACTCTTAAAGATAAAATCTTTATCAGTCTTCCTGTTATCTACTGAAAATCTCACATTCTTTAGCAGTTTATAGGCGACACAAACATGTCTCAACATGTTCAGTTTCTTTTAATAATAAATATTCTAACCTTTCTCTGCTTCCTCTTGCTTAATGTTTTGACATCTAACTGATTGTGAAAATAAGTCAACTCTTTCTCCCTGAGAAACATTTTCCACATTGAAGAATGTTTATAAGACACAACCTGTTAGAATTGAATCACTGATAAGAAAAAAGTTTGGATATTTTAGCCAGGTACGTGTCAGGGCTGATAAAGTTGAAAATCACACAATTATACTGACCAGAGGATTTTTTTTGGGTGCTGACATCTCTGATAAAGTATCAGGGTATCAATGATGGCAGTCTTCATTTACACGTGGTGTATTGCAAAGATATACAACTGAGCCCTACACAGGGCTCAGTTGTATTTGTGTGTAAAACAAAAAATAATAATAAATGCATAAAAATAAAATCTTCCTCTCCCAGCTGTTTACTCTGACGGTTCTCAGCAAGTTGTAACATTCTGCTGCTGATGAACCCGTAAACAACGAGCAATCTTCAATTAAACATCTTGACATGAAATGAAACGGATATGAAACCTTTGCTAACCCGCTTGTCCTGAAACAGTCTAATACTGTGAATATCTCAGATGAAACGCAGCTTACCCGTCTTCACTCCAAAGAACCTTTTTCTCTGTGCCACCCTCACACAGTTCTTCAGAGGGGAGACATGTTGTTAATAATTAAGGCTGTGGCTGGAGGCACAGAGAGGCTAAACTTCCTCTAACAAGTGGCTTTCTGACAGCGCAGACATATGGCTCCTGCTTCCCCATCTTTTCCTCTTGCCTGCCAGACTCGTGTATTTCACACACGTTCCAGGCGGGGGTGAGAAACCTCCTCCCTGGCTGCCAAAGAACAATAAATCACGTTCCTAATGGTCTGAAACAATCAGATAATTATGAGTGTGGCCACGTGTCGTGAAAGGGAATTTTCTTCTTTAGATCCCTAGACAATTTTTTGCTTGGTTTCAGTCCCGGGATAACAAGTTTCAGTCCAACATGTAATTTTAAGATATGTTTAAATGGGAAATTTTAGACCTGATTGTTTCTGTAAATTCAGCTTCTTACCTGTAGGCATTTTGAATAAGATATAAAGATCCTACGGCAAAATAAACAACTTACAAAGTTTAATATATTTTCTGAGTTTTTGTGAGGTTGTTTTATTTATTTATTTTTTTTACCTCAACTATTTGCCAAAAATACGCAATGATCTAAAAAAAATTACGTTGCTGGAAGAACATCTTTCCTATATGTATTGTGTTAGTATATTTTGTGAGATTTACGTCTCAAATCCTGTCAAAAACAAACCTTTTGGTTGAATACAGTTGTTAAAACAAAATCTTTCAGAGGTATAAATTATTCTGAGCTTAACTGGATATGGAAGAAGATATTGGACAAAATATTTTTATTCCATTTTTGTTTTTTCAAGTTAAAACTATATAATACATTAATAAAAGCACACAATAGAAATTAACCAATTAAGCATAATCAAAAACCACATATTACAATACCATAGTCTAGAAAAGTTCACCAACGGGCCTCCAGATCTCCTTAACCTTTTCAGCCTGTCTTCTAGTTATATCAGTGACAGTGAGCTTTTCCAGTACAATGGAGGATGCCATCATGCTTTATTTATTTATTTATTTATTTGTTTATTTTTATTTTTTTTTTAAGCAAACCCAAGCGATTGACCAGGGAAACAGCTCCTTGTTTTTAACAACCATTGCATTTCCTGATCCTCTTTCTGCAGTGTGGGGGGAAGGGGATATAATTCTTGTTTTGATACTGGTGCTGTCAGGGGGCTAGCCAGAGAGGATAGTAAACACTGCCTTTGCAGAACATTTAAAATCAATCCTTCAGCCACAGGCCTCCAAGCTCCCCTTGCTTCTCTCCCCAGCTCTCTTTCCTTCTGGCTTTTTCTTTTTTCTTTTCCCCGCTTCCTTCTTCTCCCTCCTCCTGCTCTGTAATGTGTCTGCAGCTCTCTGCGAGTAGACGTAGCACTTAAAAGCCGAGCACGGGGGCTGAGTTTTGTGACAACAGCTCGGGCTTTTATTATCGTCCTTAGATGCGACCAGCGCCACCCGCCACTGCCATCGGCAGCAAAGATCATAGACATTTACAGATGCGGTACACATCCACACATGTATGTCAGTCCCACACTCGCATCACCCTGATGAGCAAATAATCACATCATTAGCCTGTAAGCTTTCAAGGCAGTGGCTCATTTGCCAGCCTCCAAGCCATTACCTTTGCTCATCATTGGCCGCAAGATTAGTTGAAAATCATTTTATTTCAACCGTTATTGCTTTATTAAGTCACTATTTACCAGCAATCTGAAGCATCTAACGGAACTTCTATCAGACCACCAAAGACGTCGGGGCAGAATACTAATGGATGTATCCTTAGATGATGTTATAGCCTATTTCTGCCATATAATTCACTCTAAAGGGCCGGTCAATCAAAAATGTGTTCATCAGGTTAGATTTCCTTCCACAAGTCACATGTGGCTTTGTCTCAGCATGCACCATTAGACGGCTAAGCTGCAGCGAAGCGTCAAGCAGCTGGTGAAGCGCACCTGAAAGCTGACCCCAGTCGAGGTAAAACGAAGCCTGAAACAGACAGCACTCTCACCCTGAGGGCTGTGTGTGTCGCCCACAAGCCCCTCTTTGTAGCGTTTTATGTCTTTCACCAGGAGGACTGTAAGAGAAAAAGCCAGCGTTATTTCAGCTTTCCGTCACCACCTATAAAAATTGCCTTGCGGTACGTTCTCGGATAAAGTCCCGCCGACTTTTCTGAACGAGCTATTTTCTGCTTAGGAACACTATTTTAATTTGGCGAACAACACCCAACGTGGTTCTTAAAGGTTTCAAGTCACAAGGGGATTTTCTGCGACAAAAACAAAATCTAAATTGTGCTGCTGGTATGAAGTTTAGTGTGGTGACAAAAAAACTTGTTCAACAGCTCAACATTTTTTAAAGGTTTTAAATATCGTTCGGCTGACTTTAGACAAGTAGCTATTATATTGCAACCATGTCCATGTCCTAACAATTCATGCCCAGCTGACCTACTGTCTTGCATGTTCTCTTGTCTTTCTAATTTTGAGGAGTGCTTGAGCCTTTTACATTCATAAACTAGAAATGGGGAGACTTTGCTTACCAAATAAAAACTCCTGGACATGGTGATCAAAGAAAATTACAAATTCGAAGACATCGGTCGTATTCATTTTAAGGCAACAAGTGTGGCATCGTTGACGATTAAAGATAAGGTTTTTGTAAGATTGTCTGTTTCTAAAATAAAAGATGAATTTATTAGGGGTGAAAGGCACCCTACATTGCAGGAACAGACGAGACTACTGCATATATTGTAGAAATGTCTAGTTTATAAATAAGGCTTTGTTCACATGTAGCCGGCTATCTGATAAACCAAATAGATTTTTATTCTATGTGGCCTTTCATCTGCACGTTACCTCCTTTAAATAGTATTAAAAACAATTGATAATAAAAACTCTGGCCGAAGTGAAGATTTGCCAATTCTCCTTTTTTTTTTATGTTTGTGTGGATATTGGAAACTGGAAATTTAGAGGTAAACACATTACAGACCTAAAACTTGAGCGCAAAAATAGGGATGCAAATAGGACAGAAAATTTGTGCAAGAAGAGCAGAACGCAGTTTGAGGGAAAGACGGCTTATTTGTAAGCTAATAGGAATTATTTCAGCTTGAGAGCAGAGTTTTGAGGGCAAGCAAACTTAAGATAAGAATTCCTGCTATTAAATTCAAAGTGTATATTCTAATTCTAAAATAACATTCCCTCTCTCTGAAAAAGCCCAGGTTTCATCAGATGCACATGACCTCAAGTGTTCAACTGTTGCATCATGGAATAGCTGTTCGCATGAATCACCTGCACAATCATTCCTCCTTTGGCTCGTAAAAAAAGCAAGAGCTATCTGTGTGCTTTCACACACAGTCAGCAGCCGACACAGAGATATTGTGGATATATATTAGGCCAATTAGGCCAGCTGACTCTGAGAGGGCGTGTTTATTTAAACATTGAAGATGTGCTGACAACAGAGGAAAAAGTCACTAACTGGACAAATTAGAGGGCGACTTACTAAAATGAAATGTCAGTCTTGCAGTATTAGAGCTAAATATGACTTCAAGATATCAAGATGTGTATGTTGTGATGCAGAGTCAGAAACAACCTTTTGCTACATGCTTAAAGATTATACTAGTTTAAATGTGTTTACACACTGTGGCTGGTTTTTAATATGATTATGGCTCAACACTTGGGCCATAAGTGTTGCGAGAGTCAGAGTCTTGTTCCTCGTCCTAAACGTTTGGATCGGAGGCAAAACTGCCTCACTAGCATCCAGTCAATGCTCTACTAATGACCTGATGACTTGACTAAGGCGTGCCGAGGCTGAGAGAAATCTAGAAGTAGGAGGATTGGAGTTCTGAGACTACAGCTCCAGACCAGGGAGTCTCAAATCCAGGACTAAAGGGCCGGCATCCTGCTGGTTGTCGATGTGTCCCTGCTTCGACACACCTGAGTGAAATAATCAGGTTATTAGCTGGTCTCTAGAAAACTTTACTGCAGAGGTAATTCTGCCATTTTATTGAGGTGTATTGAACCAGTAAAAGTTGCAGGACAACAGGCACGAATGCCTCGGTTTGAGGACCTCTGCTCTAAAGCTGCAGTCTGCAACCTGCGGCTGCAGAGCAGCATGTGGCTTCTTTGTAGCTCTTAATACTTAATAATGTCTTTGCAAAAATTCAAAGGACCTGAGCGATATCTTAAAATGTCAAGGTAATTTTAAAACGGCTAGCTTTAGGAGTCTTTTGTAGGTCCCTCAGGTGATTGGGAGAAAATGTTGGTTCATTTTCTCCCAGTCACCTGACTTTCTCACCTGCGTCAGTGTCACTCACTACTCCTTCCTCAGTGTGTGTTAACTCTCTGTTTTTTTCTGGTGTTTTCTGGCTCCTTCCATGACATGATCTGTCTGTTTCTGACCTGTGAGTTATTATTTTATTAAATATTATGCACTATAATCGTCTCAAGATCCTGTCTGAATTTTTTCTCTTGGTTTCTGTCTAAACCAACAAAACATAACAAGGCATTCTTCTTTGATGTCACTGTCAATAAAAAATAAATTTAATGTTCCAGAAAATCATGCTATTTTATTTCAAAGCCTCATGTTACTTTTGTATCCCTAAACAGATTTTGTTTCGCAGCACCAAAGGCAAAAATGGCTCTTTGGATGTAAATGCTGCCACCTCTATACTATTCAGTGGTGAAGGTTTGAAATTCACCCAACCTTCATTATATTTGTAGAAGAATAAATAGCATTTTCAAAGTTTGCTTGGGATTAGGACCATCTTAGATTGAGACAAACATCAAAAGCACTTTATTTAAAATTAAATAATTCAACATTGATTTAAGATTATTTTGAACATAGTTTGCAATTTGTAAAACAAAAATGTTTTAATAAACATCAAAACATTGTCTGATCTGAATTGTCATCTCATAGATCAGATAATATTATGGAAACAGTTGTCACTGCAAGCTTTACGTCTCAATGCCACGTTTTTTCAAATTAGCTCCTAGCATCGGAAATTATTTTTATATGACCTACATTCGAGTAAATAGCTGCTTTTTCAGTAGTTCCTGTTTATCAAGTCAAAATATCACGATCCAACCAAAGTTGTTGGTTATTTAAGGAATTGAAAAGACTGTTTCCTAAATAAACAGCAAGCAAATCACTAATTATAAAATACAGCAATAAAAATATCTCACAACAACTGGCTCTTGTGGTCTCTTTGACCAACATTAGATAGATACAGTGTGCCGAGATGGAACACGTTCCTGGACTCCAGCTGTATAACGTTTCATCAGAAGTGACAGCGCTTTGCGTAGAGCAGGTTCAAACAGAATGACTGGCCACTGCATCTTGGAAGGTCGGACGTCTCTACAAGACACTGCAACGTGGATTTTTTTTTATACCGGACCTAGTGATAAATTTAAAGCAGCTGGAGAGAACTTTACAAAACAAACATTGATATATTTATGAGTGCTGTTTTATTATCATGAGATCTCATCAGCGTGGGCTGAATTCATTATATACTTATGCCATTTCAATCTGTAGAGACTCAGACAGACAAAAGGGTAACCATTAGAAAAGTTTAATGACAGTATGATTTAAATGTTTGATGCTCGGGCCCCGGCTAAGGACATTGATCATCGCAAACTTTGCGATGGGCTTGGATGAGCATTCCGTATGCTGAGAGGAACATCATCCCCCGGGACCCGGCACTGGTGGTGGAGGCGATGAAGGATGTGGCCTGATGCTGTGCGAGTGGAGGTGAAGGGGTGGAGGTGGCTTGAGCTCTGCTGGAAAGCGCACGACGCCATGGATGGCTGTCCTTATCAGCTGGGGCTTGGACATTGATTGGACTTGACGAGTCTTGGACTGGCGTTGAGCAATCAACGGTGATGAGCCGGAAGTTCCGGCTGGATGATGCAGGTGGGGCTAAAAGAGTCTTCCATATTGAATTTGCGCCTATAGGCTTCATTTTACCTCTTCCCAAAACTCATCTTGAACCTACGTACTTACACCCTGGCAAGTCAGAATAGCTTTTGCTGTAGTTGATTACTTAAAAGGTTAAAGGGGGAGTATTATGCAATTACCAGGCACAGAGTGCCATTTTATAGCACATTTAACAATTATACTGCCTTCAGTTGTTAACAAAATGATGTATATATCAAACATAAATTATGACGTTTGGGCTTCTTTAAGCTTCTTTCCCACACTGCCTTCAGCACATCACCACATTGCTGATTGATTAAGCCATTTAGAACTGTCCTTAGAAATGTTGAACTGGAAAGTAGTTCATTTGATAAACTCTGTAGACTCGCATTTCCATCAGGTGTTTGCTAATTGCTGCTGCTGCTAGGCTGGTGGAGATGAGTGAGAAAAGACGGGGTGCTGTGTGAGGTGGATGTTCGGCTGGAGACTGCAGCTCCAAGGAGGAGCTTTGCGGAAATAGGCAGCATTTTGTGGGAACAGGCAAGTAGAGACCCCCAAATGGCTGCCGCTCGAACTTACATGAAAGAATCAAAGCAACACTCCAACTATGTTTTTGATGAAGGAATAATATTATAACATGATGTAAAGCTAAGAAATGGAAATTTCACTTAAAATCGCCCTTTTAAATCTGAAATATAATTTAATCCAGTTGTGTATTACTTTCTGAAGACTTTATGTAACTATTCCAATTTGTTTTTGTTCCAAATTACATTTTATGCATATGACATACCCTTAATGAAACACAAATATGAATGAACCAATAAATGTACATAATTTGTTGGTTTCCAGGAACTCTTCCTTATGACTAACGGCAGAATGCAGAAAATAACTTTAAACTGTTGGTTATCAAAGCGGGTACAAAACAGCAGCAACAAAATGGTGAAATGGGCAGAAAGACCAGGACATGTATCTTGTCAAAAACCTAATATAAATTTCAGCAATACATAAAAACATTTTTTTTTTTTGAGGTTTGGCTATTTTTCCACATGAGTTGACGCTGGCAACATTGGTAGATTTATTTTTGTAAAAATGTGTTTTAAGCCTGTGCGGTCACAAACAGGTGAAAACAGCCCTTTGAAATGCCTCTGCAAACTGAGATATGTTGGCCATGGCGTGCGCTTTGCAGCTAACGCTAAGTTAAAGTCAGTTGTCAACACCTGTCCGTGCTGAAATCCACACAGAGGCGATGAACAAAAAAATGCCACCTACAAAAACCTCCATAAAATACGGAAGTCTTTCTTTACTCAGTTCTTTTTCTCAAAGAAGAAGGCTTTCTTCATGCATGTTTTTTTTTTCGTTTGCCACCGTGAAGAATGTCGTAACTAGGCAACAGGAATAACAATGACACAGGTGCTCTTCCTCTCTGTCTCTCTCTCATCTAGTGTTTGCGGGTTTAGCATCCAGTCCCTAGTAATGTTAAATGGTTCTTGTTCGAAGTTTATCTGTATAAAAAATGGGGGGGTGGATGGGATAGAATACGCAAGCCATCCTGATTGATTTGAGACTTTTTCCTCACATTCAACAAATGTGGGGGGGGGAAAAAACATCCTGATGAATATTTTATTATTATTGTTAGACTATTATTAGAAATATAAAAAAAATGGGTTATACTGAAAGACAGAAATGAATGCATTAGCACACTTTAATTTGATTCAGTTAAGACTTTTGGGACTAAATTGAGGAGACATTAACAAGATATTTAGGCTACATTGCGTGGGAGAAAATAAGTTTATAATTCACAAGCTGTGCTCTTGTTTGCGGGGAACAGAGCAGAGGTTTTCAAAGTTCTTTTCAAAAACCTGGAGTAATCCCAGCTCACATTTTTTTAAACACCAAATCCTAAACAAAGACGGAGAGGGAGAAAAGCAAGGGCAGAACTAACAAGCTGTTAACACCAGCCTGAGCTCGTCCCGGTCTCCTCCATGTCTGCTTCCTTTCTTGCTTTTCAGAGACGCCAGAGCCTTTGAGCTTCGTTAAATTGTCCCTCTTGCCCCTCCCCCACCTCTCGGGCTCCTTTCTCTCTTTTCCTCTATCTCCTCTCCCCGTCTTTCCCTTGCTTCCTCACTCTGTTCTCTACATCCCTCCTCTTCCTCCCTCTCCTGCTCCTCCGCCCCCATCACCTCAGCCGACAGTATTTCGCCCTTAATCAGAAGGCTGCGGCTCCCAGTGCTTCACTGCCTACCCACCTCCCACACCCCCACCACACGCTTCTATCCTTCCACCACCAGCCACCACTTTCCTCACAACACTCTCTATTTTTCTCCCTTTACATTTTTCCTTCCAACCCCTTCACCCCACACCTCCACACCTCCTCCAACAACCCTGCCGTTAGCATCTGCCAAAGGCCTCCTCTGTTCATCACTCACCCGTACACTTAGCAACAAAAGATGGGTGGTAATTTCCCACCGCGTGCGGCAGACTGCTGGCCAGTCACACCCCAGGGGGCGATGGAAGGAGGAGTTCACCGAGGCTCTTTGCCTCGCCACTGCTTGCTACTGACCTCCGTGTCACGCATGATCGGCGCGAGGGAGAGCGGAGGGCTACATCTGCGTGACTGGCAGGCCGGGAGATAACTGCGGTGGGATAGAGGGGGGGCAGGACGATTGAAGGCATTGGAGGTGATGTGATGGTGTGTGTGTGTGATGGTGTGTGCGTGTGTGTGTGTGCATGTGAGCACTAAGAGAAGGAGCAGAGCTGATGACTGCCAGTGGCCCTGGCCGCCACGGTGTGTTTGTTAAAATGACTTCCTCATGGAGCATTGTCACTGCCTTGGTGCTGCACCTGCTCCCGTTCTCCCTCCTACCCACGTGCGTCTCCGCCACAAACATCACAGTGCCCTACTTCACAAATGACAGTAAATTTGCCAAGTTGAGACGCCTCCACAGCAGCAGGCTTAAATGAGTTTTTTTTGCGCTGCATTTAATTAAGATGCACCTAAAGTCATCATAAAATACTGCCTTTTCAAATACAAGGCTCATAAACATTTCTGTATCAAAATTCTAGACTTGATTATCTCAGTTTTTTGGGATTTTGTTTGTTTTATAGAATTGCATATAATTCAGTTTGCTCATATTATCTTTATAGCACCAATTCACAAGTACCACCTCAAGGGACTTTACAAGGTAAGTAGGTCTGATTCATATCTGGAGACATCCAGATTAATGAACTTAGTTGTTCCAAACCTCCGACAGACTGGCGACCTGTCCAGGATGAACCCCGCCTCTCGCCCGGAACGTAGCACCAGCAACCCTCCCGACCCCATTAGGGACAAGGGTGAACAGAAAATGGATGGATGGATGGATGGATGGATGGAGTTGTTCCAAACTTTTCCATGGCCAGAGTCATGCAAAAGCAAGTACCTGAAGCAGAATCCTTCAAGAAACATTAGTGAAAGAATGGAGCACGCATAGGAGTTCAATAAGTGTCAGTGTGGCGCTGAGAATGGACGCCATCTTTGCACAAGGTCTGTCATGAAATTTCTTTCCTATTATTAACCAATCTACTCTTATCAGTATTATATAATGTAGGTCTGATAGAATCACAGAGGAGAGTCACCATATAATGAAATGCATGGTGCACAGAGGCCACCATGTTTCTGCAGAGTCAATAGCGACAGACCTCTAAACTTCATGTGGCGTTTAGATTAGTTTAAGAACAGTGACAAAAAGCTCGGACTGGGTTTCCATTCCCAAGCACCTTCATCCAAACCTTACATTACTCAATCTTATGCCGACCTTCCAGAGCAGCGAAGATATCATTGATAAGTGTCACAAATCATGCCTCTCTGCCTGGAAATCCAATGGCTAAGTCCAGTTTTGTTGGATGCCAAGAGAAAAACACTTGGCTGGTGCAGAAAGAATTAAGAGAATGATAGCCTTTTCCCTGGAAGACTATTCAATCCTGAACCAGTATGAGTGACCATTTGGTGGAACTGATCAGGGATTGAAAGGATGTGGCACAGAGTGATCAGTTTGTGATTCTGCTGAGGTGCAGCATTCAGATCATCTGCATTGATAGATGTGTTTTCACTCATATGCTTGAAAATATCCCAAAGCTTGTCAATGAGGTTCAGATCAGGTGAGTCTTCAGGCTAATGAATCATTGAATTTTGCTTTCGTCTGAAAAATAGACAGGAGGACTAGGGACGCTATGATTGCAGATTTGTGTCCAATCGCCAATTACTGATCTTTAAAATGCTTGACCTGCCGATTCCGATTTTGGCCAAAACTCATTTTACTGTCTGAAATGTTGCTAAATATAGCAAGAAAGTTGGCAGCCATGGGGTGTTAACTACTAATGTGTAGACATGTCCTGGTGGCCCGGTCTGTCAGTCAAACCTCTCATGGCAGAGCAAGAGGAAACCTTTAGCTCAGCCAAAAACCTGTGCCAAAATCGGTGGATAAAATCAACTTCACAATGCAAGCATGTAAGTGTCGGCCAATCGTAATCTTCCAAAATTAAGGAAATCAATTTATCAGCTGGCTGATTTATCGGAGCACCCCTACTTTGAACCACAGAGTTCCAGTCTGTCTTTGTTTAGAAGTTGCTTAATGGGACAGTATTACGTAAAATCTACATTTTGAGCTATACATCATGTTATAACGGTATTCCCTCATCAAAACATATCTGGAGTGTTGCTTTGATTCTTTCACGCAGCTTTGAGAAATCCTTTAATCTCCAGTTGCAGTCATTCAGCAAAACACCTGGGTGTGCAGAGCGCCACCTTCATGTCTCCTCCTCTGGGCTGCAGTTTCCAAGCTTCCAAGCGTCAATATAAGAGAGCAGTCCTTCCCCTTGACTCCTCCACTTAGCTCCTTGAAACTAGCCAGCAGCAATTAACAAACACCTGGTTAAACTGTGAATCTATTGAGCTCATTAAATGGGCTACTTCTCAGTGTAACGCTGGTAAAAACTTAGTTAAAACGTTAATAAAGGAGCAATGTTGTGAGGACTTCCTGAAGGGGTAGTTTCAGAAAGAGCAAAATATTTTAAAGAGACTGAGGCCAATTTTCTAGGCATTAAACTGCAAAGTAAATATATATATAAGGTATCTATGTTACCTTCAAGTGTCTGAAGGTAACATAGATACTTGATTGTGCAATAAACTTCCACTGTGTGCCTAGAATATACAAAGTACTGTCTCTTTGAACACAAAAAATGTAACAGTTGAAGCCCATGTATGTTGACACATATGTCTGCGTGTCTCTTGCAGCACTAGTTTCAACGGCAGTCCACACCTTGAGAACCTCCATCAAACTTCAGAATAAGCTTTGCTTCACAATCCTTTCCAGGTCGTGTTTATCCTTTTTGCTTGTCCACTTTCTTCCACCACATTTTCTCCTTCAAATCAATTTTTAATTTGTATGCTTGAATACAGCACTCTGAACACCCAGCTTCTTATATGTATATTATAATAAATCCATGACATATAATGTTTACTATTTAAATTAAATTACTGAAATAAATGAACTGATACTCTGCTATATGTAGGTGCCCCAGTATCATTCCGGCTTAAAACCGTATATAAAAACACACAAACATAATGTGAGTCGTGTGTGTGAGAGGCAAATCCTAGCCACGCATTGGTGAAGCACATTACTGTAATTCTGTAAGGCAAAGCCCTTTTCCCAGCAGTGAAATAGTGAGGGAGGGTGTGCAGCGAGGACACCTCCATCCAATCTGATCAATGGCGATATTAATCTGAGCAAAAGTCAGCCCCGCCGCCACGGCGTTTGATTAAAATGGGGAAGAAATATGACGTAACCAATAAATCTGTTTGTCAAACCGGCACATGGCTGGAGAGGAAAGGAAATACTGGAACAGATAAGAGCCGAGGAGAAAAAAAAAAGAAGGGATAAAAAGGAGAAGTAGCTTGAATGACAGGAGGAGATGGAGGGAGTGGAGATTGGAGGGGGGAGGTGGCGCAGCTGGTGATTGACCTCCTCAGCGTTTCCTCTGCATGAGTGAAGCACTTCGCCTGAACCAGATCTTCACCCGTTTTCCTCGCACTCCACTTCCACCACCAAACAACCTTTTCTTCCACTCTGTTTGTTTGCCTATCTGCTCATACTCTCCCAGCAGCATACTCGTACAACAGAATAATCCCCAGTCCTTTACTGGAAGCCATAATACGTGTATTAATGAGTTTAGGACCACTACAATATACATCGTACACCAAAGAAAATAGCACGTAGATAAATTAGTGAATAGGATTCAGTCTGCTCTAAACTCACACAGGCAGAGTAACCATTACTGATGGCCTCATCACTGTCAAGTTAAAAATGACCTTAACTGAAGAGGGGTGACCACAGCATAACATAGTACAATGAAAATAGAAAGCAAAGCCAAATTGTAAAACACAGACAATGACTAAAATAGACCAGATTATATCTTTCCGCAGCTCTATTCTTTATGAAAGTCTTTTGTGTGGTCTTTTACGGGATGTTAAAAGTTTAAGAAAAACTTTGGCACAGGTCAAGGTTGCTGTCCCCTTATAGATATTGTACATTTTTGAAGCTGTATGCTTTCACAGTAAAGAACAAAAACTTTTTTCTAATATAGAAGCGGACACTGTCTTGTGAAGAGACTAAAAGAAAATGACAGTGTAACCCTGAGCTACAGACAAAGCTACAGTGTTTTTTACTTGCATCAAGAATTACGGCACGTGAACATAAAAATTGAATTTCTATTTCTTAAGGATTTACCTCCTATTTTCTTCACAAATTCCCACAAACATGGACAAATTAATTAAAGACACATTTATTCAAACCACCCAAGAGATCCCAATCATGGTTGCCTAGGCACTGTCTTTCTGCTTAGTCAGCAAGCAGGTGATCTTCCTGTTGCTCTGGTTCATACACACACTGCTGCTTTCTCTCATGTGCCCTGACAGCAGTTATGCGGTAAGGAAAAGTTTAGTCTGATTTAACTTGTGAAGGGAAAAAGGTTGTGTCTCTTTTGTAGTGTAAGTTAACAGCTGACTTCAAATGTGTGTCTGCCAACAAAAAAATTTTAACTTTATATCCTAAAATACATCAGAGCATACAGCATAAGGAATTTGCTGTAAATTGTAACATTGTTCACGAGATTGTTTTTTAAAAGATTATTAGTTCTGGTAATTCTTCATTGCTCCCCTATGAATGATGCTTTATATAGCCACATTGTCCATTTATTAAACTCTTACACACACATGTTTAATTCAGTGGCACTTCACCCCAGAGTATAGATTAAACAGTCACATCCATATTGCTACTTATGCAAAAAATGTGGATTTAGTGAGATTTAATAAATCCGATCCTCTTGAGAGTTTTTTATTTTACCTTCTGTTGCTTATTTTTGTTTTTCTGCCTCTAGCTATTTCTGCACTGACAGGCTGGTATCGGTTGCAATGCAATGCCTACATTGCAAACGCAAAAAGTTTTTTTTTTTGTTTTTTTTTTTGTTTTGTTTTTTTTACAAATTACAAAAGTGTTTTTTTATTATTATCATTATTTGATTGCAATCTAGAAAGTCAAATTCACAGAATGGACAGAACAATTATAGTTTAAGATGTATTTATTGCTTTTAGATATAACTCTGCCTGCCCTTCACCACAATTTGCAAAATGAAGAAAGATTTTTGGAAACATCTAATTTCATTTTCTCCGAAAATATACTGGAAAACATCATCAATTGATGTACACAATAATAATACTTTTTACACAATTTACAGGATGATATTTAGAAATTTTGTATTCATCGTTTAACTCAGTTTCTTTATGTCCACATGCAACCCTCAGGAAAGTTCATTGTGTAACTGTAGAAAACGCAACATTGGTTTCTGTATTAAAAGTTGAAAAGTGAAATGTGAAGAAATATTTACTAAATAAAATTGTCTATTCATATCCAAATGTGAAAGTAAAGTCTTTTAGTATTAATCAAATATAGAAAATCTTGACAAAGGTTTTTAAATTGTAGTGGAAAATGTTAAGAAGCCCATTTGGTGCTGCTAAAGGTACCAGAGAATAAGACTTCATGTGAGGCTGTTAATTAAGTTGAAGTGGATGACTCACAAAGTTCACCTCTAAATGTCACTTCTTGATTCCTGGCTTTGTGCTAGTCATGGTGGACATCATCTGGACAGATGAAAACTGCAGGAAATGAACTTGTTTATATGCTTATTATTCATATGTCTGATGTCTAATGAATGTTATTAGCGACATAATTAAAGCATGTAAATAATTACTAAGCAAGTGTAATTAAATTGGTTGTCTCAAAGTCTTGATTCAGGAGTCTGAATGTTTCTTAAATGTCTCTGAGTCAGAAGTTAAAAACAGGAGCGGATTGACAGAAGTTAAAGCTTTATGAAAATGATGGGGGGTAGAAAAACAACAAAGCAAGAGGAGAGGAGAAAGTCACATAACAAAAGATACTCCAGTGACTCAACTGAACAAACCTGGCAGAAAACACAAATGACATTACTGTTCCCTAATTAAGACATTTTCCTTACAAGAAACATAACTGAACAGCACACAAAATTATGTTTAGTAAAGAAAAAGTCAATGGTTTCCATAGCAAAAGTGACACCAAAACTTTATTGTTTTGGTGTCTTTAGACTCAGATCCAAGTCTAAAGATAGGATAACAAAAAAACAATCAGTTTCTTCCATGCTTACTTCATCGCCTGTGCGATATGACCAGCCTTATGCAAATGTCAGAGCTTCTGGTAAATGGAAAATTATTTAGAAGCTACAATTTTGCTCGTTCTGTTGTTGCTATTAATTTTCTCAAACTTTAATCCTTTATAAACAAAACTAATCTTTTGAACCAAATTTTGGCCAAACACAAGGCTTGAGGTAAATCTAGAACTCGATTACTCACATTCCCTTTGTAAATGCTGTGTATATCCTATAAGATACATAGGCAACGTTTTCTGCTGAAAAGCTGAATGGAAGCAGAAACAACATGGTGGGTGGAAACTTTGCTATTTCAAGACATAAATGTGGAGGTTGGACGCCAGAAGAGAGACCAATGTGGTGCTGGGGTCATATTCCTCCTATGACTTTCTGTGCTCATGCAGTCGTTTAGCTGCGTGTTTATTATCTTCATGGCCCGTCTCTTAGTATGCAGCCTCAGTTCCCATGTAGTAATGGGAAGGGAGGGGAGAGTCATATCTGGGGCCTCCTGTTAATTGAACGCAGCACCGGACCCCAAGGTCTGTCTCTGTGACGTTTCCTTAATCCACGGCTGTTTAACGCTGGCTGTGCTTGAGTAATTAAGCAGATAATCTTCAATTAAGCCAAGCTCGACCCTGCAACCCCCAACTCGAGACAGATGGGCTCTATGCGCACGGCTCCTCGTTCCCATGATAAATGCTACGTCGCCCTGCAGTGCAACCAGAGGGCTACCATGTTTCAGGTTTCTCTTTTCATCATGGCCTTTGTTCAACTCTGAACTCAAGTGTTGATATTTAGCATAGGTTTTTGTGTCTAATATTTATTGTTATACAATGAAGTTTCTATTTTAACTGAACGTAAACAAGCTTATGAATATTTTTTCAAGACTGCAGAGTGTAATTTCATAACATGAACTAGTGGATCTTTTAGATATGTACATTAAAATAATGGAAAACTCATTTAGATTCCGTTTTGTGGCCATGTGAAGTCTGTTAGTTGCACAAATAATAACAAAATCTTTAAGTGTTAATAAATATTAAATGAATGATGGATGATGAAGATCCTTGCTGTGCTGACTATTTCAGACTTTTTAATAATAAAAAAATCGTGGCTGCGTTCGAAAGTCATATCACAGGTGATGTCTTGGGGCTTGACGGTAATTCAAAATAAACCATGTGATTCTAATTAAAAAGGTACTATAAATGCATGGACCGATTTAAAAGCCCAAATGAGATTAACCATATCAGAAACCGGTTCTAGATGTGTTGGTTCACGCCTTATTGCTAGGATATTAAAAAGTGGATTTTGCCTGAAAACTGAATTCATATGGAGATCACCTTATCAATAAAAATATAACCACAACCTACGATTTAGAGTTATTTATCCAAAACAGTCAAGCTGTACATGATGCAGAACTACTATAACATACTATATTTGTATGGCTTAGTGCAGTTCAACAAGTCAGGAAAACACAGCATTGAGAGAAACATATTACTTGTATGTGACAATGAGAAACGAACCTCCTTTAATGAAACATCAAGTTCTGTAAAGACTTTGAAGTGAGTGTTTTGCACCCATGTTTTTAATAGCATAAGGGAGTTGAAATGTAGAGTATATAAATACCCACAACTAATAAATAATTAGCTGAATCAATCAGAAAATTATTTCATCTGCCCTCCTGTTGAAGCTACTTCAAGCATTTGGCATGCTGAGATTAGTAAAAGTTCATCAGTGCATACAGAGTGTAACGTGGGCACATAGTGATAGAAGATATAACCTGACAAATAAAACACACACACACACACACACGCAAACTGTCATCATATATAATGTTATAATGTTATTCCCCCATCAAAAACATACCTGCAGTGTTGCTTTGATTCTTTCATAAATGTTTGATAAATCCTTGAATCTCCTATGGCAGCCATTCAGGAGCTCCGCATGCTGCATATTTCTACGAATCTCCTCTTGGAGCTGAAATCTCCAGCCTGTCTTCTGCCTCCTTGCAACCCCTCTACTCGGTTCCTCCAAACTATCGGCAGCAGCAATTAGCAAACACCTGGTGGAACTACAAATCTGCTGAGTTTGTCTTACTAAGTATGTCTCAGTCCAGCGCTCCTAAAAACGATTGTAAACGGCTTAATGGACGGACATTGTTGTAATGACGTGCAGAAGGCAGAGTGTTGGAAAGATTGGGAGCTTTTTTAAGAGACAGAGACTAATTTCAAGGCATTAAATTGTAAAGTAAAATTTCTTTATACTGATGTATATAGCATTTTTCTAAAAGTTGAAGGTAACAGTTACTTGATTGTGCTATAAAATGTGTCTGAAAAATATGTAATTCAGGCCATTTAAATTAATCTGATTATTTTTGGGTTTGACATGCTTGGTAGACTACATGTAATTGTTTTTTTTTGTTTTGTTTTGTTTTGTTTTTCAGGATTAATGGTTTTAGTCCTATCTATTTATCAGAACTGTTTTCAAACTTCAAACCCTACAGCGCTCCTAGGTCTTAAGGGAAATAATTTGCTTAAGAGCCAAAGGTGAAATTTCAAATCTTATTTCTTTATTTTAGGTCTCCACCTTTGCCATTTTGAAAACCTGACGATGACAAACACCCTGAATGTATTTGTATTTTATTCTTTGATTTATTTTATAGAATTATTCGCTATAAATGTAAACAAAATTTATTTGACATTGCGTTTCATTTAATTAGACTGTTGCTCATTTTTAAACTTACCAATGTGTGTGGATAAAAGAAGCAAACCTGAAAAATAGCCTCAGTTACAATGCAGCATATAAATATTGCAACTAAGTGTTATATCTGGAATTGTTTTTAACTTCACCTGTTGCTACACAGTGGGTTCTGATATTTTTAGTACAGAAGGAATAAAGCACGTAGTAAATCTCTCCTTTTTTCAGCAATGAAAGATTGGTATTTAAATTTCATATCACAAAAGCAAAGATTTAGGATGCCTTTTGTGATCTTACTGCCATTCCGGCTTCAAACTGAAAATCCTCACGAGCTTATCGGAGCTGCTTGCACTCTCACACAACCCTGCCTCCCCCTGTAACCAGTCCTGTTTCCACAGCAATAATTAAGCCATCAAAGCCTGCAGCCGTGCCCATCCTCTGTCTCTAAGGTGAGAACACAGGCACACGTCAAGTGGGACGCAGTCACCCGCGTGCCTCTTTAAAGGGGAAGGCACAAGGAAGAGGCAAACAGAGAGAAGTGTGTGTGTGTGTGTGTGTGCGCAAGTGTGCATGTGCATGTGGTGGGCTTTTGCCAGAGCAGCTGTGATGGGCTGGAAGACAAGCAGGTGTGACGTAAGTCTAATTCTTCCTGCACCACTTCAACACAGATTCACAAAGAGCCGTTTCTGTTCAGCTCGCAGCTCGGGCCTCAGATCCCGTCCATGCAGAGGCGAGATTAAATGTATTTGTCATTTAAGCTGAGCAAGGATCCGCTATTTTGGGAGGTCAGAAACGATCATTTTTAAAACCAAATCCATCACACCAACACAGAGACAAAACTCAACAAGAACACACTCCTTAAATGTCTTTACTTGTAAGACTGGTTTTCTTGATTTTTACATACAGTCCAGTCCCGACTGTAAATCACTGTCAGATGTGAAGGTCCCGTTAAGACAGCTTTGTTCTGGATTTTGTAAAACTGTTGCACGGACGGAGGAGTCCAGTTCAGTGTTGGTTAAACAAATCTTGAAACCTTTACTTGGCAGGTTGCCACATTTCAGAATGTCACCGCGTCCAAGGTCTGACAGTGGAGGGAAAAACCTGACAGGCCTCGTTCTGCCAGATACTGGGACAAGGGGACCAAACGCAGACAGACATGACATGGACACTCACCTCAGCACCAGATTAGACTGACCTTGTTTAAGATGGACTTCTGGTTTAATGGGAAAAGCAGGGGAAAAAAAGTATCAGAGATCATAAGTTTTATAACATTTCTTTTGTTGAAGCTGATTTGGAATAAAGAACTAATTAATAGAAAAAAAAGCTAATAACTGGATCAGTTAAACCTGATTCTGCATTTTTAACAATGATTCTTGGATTTAGAGTTTGTGTTCTGAGAAATCTGTTCAGCCACTTCTCAAACCTTTTCGTAAAGTCAGTCAAGCTCAGCTTAGCTAGTTTGCTAGCTGTAGAACGACATGTTGTGACCATTCTGTTTTTGCTTTGCTGATGTGTCATAAAATGTTATTAAATAAGAAATAAAATCTACCCACCCCAAATCCATGTTTCCCATGAAAATGACTCTAGTGACATAACATGAAGCATAAGGCAAGGCAGTCAGAATTGATTTGGTTCATCCTTTTGATATATTTCTTTTTTCATTTACTGTTTATTAACCTCGTTTAAATGAATACCTCCTTCAAAATGTTGCTATTAAGGAAAATTGAGAACACAATATATTAAATCTCACAACAGTAAAAGTTTTGAGACTGTAATTGTCTCAAAACAATTACAGTCTTTTTAAGACTTTGTGCTTTTTAACAACGTTATTAAAGCCACGATTCAAAACCAGACTTGTTTGTACATTGGCTAATAGAACAAAGATTTGATAATAATATTCATCATGAATTTGTGAGAACAAAAGAAAAAAAAATGAATGCTTAGTTTATCCCCAGAAATCTCCAGGTCTCATTTTCTTAAACGTAAAATTCTTAAACGTGATCTGGATGTTTCGCTAAGCTTAAAAATACATTTTCTAAAACAAATAAACAAATAAATAAAATACTTTAAATAGGGTTAATATGTTACACAGCTCGGCATGTTTCTGACATTTCTAATAATCTTCAATATCACTAGCAAGTTTTTTTCTCGTTAGTCCAGGCTCTCTTATAGCGCTCTGAACGCTGAACCAAACATGCAAACAAGTCAAAGCTTTAAAGCCACACTCAGGGGGTTCGCACAGCTTGTTCGCTCTCCGTCTTTGGTGGCTTGCAGTGGACTCCTCTTCTTTATCGGCTGGTTGCGTCCCTTCTTGTCCCTGACAGCTCCTAATGGCTGTGGGAGACCTTGCGTAATTAGAACGCAAGCCTGCCGTGACGCCTGTCTCCTAGAAGCCTACCTCCCGTTCCCCTGCTTCAACCTTCCTGATATTTTTCTACACCACCACAAGCCCACACGCACACACACACACAGACACGCGCACGCACTCACGTCATCAACATCACTCCTCCACCTCCTCCGTCTCTTTTATTCCCTCCCTGCCCCCTGAATGGCTGCCGTCTGCTCTCTCTGGCGCAGTGCCCCCGGTGGCAGCGCGTGTGCGGCGTATCCCTGTGTAGCTGTACCTGAGGGATGTAATTATCCAGGCGAGCAGCACGAGGAAAGGGCTGTGTGTTATAGAGCATTTCTGCATATTGGAGGCAAGATATCATGACCACACCGTACCAAAACTTAGTCATGGTCCATCGGAGAATCCCCCGCCTCCAAAAAAAAAAAAAAAACAAGAGGAGATATTACATTTAAAATCTTTTCTGCAATCTTCAGTTCATTGTCTATTTCCCATCTTGCCCTTTTTCACGTCGTATTCTATCTATTCTCCTGTTTTTAACCCCACCTCAATGGGTCACCAACCAAGTTTAATGAAACCCAAGCCGCCACAAACCTCTGACTTACACAGGCGGCAACGCCGCATTACATCCAAATATCTCTTAATAATTCCAGCCGTACAATTGAAATGAATTGGCTGCACCGGGGATTAGGTAATGACTGAGCCAAGGAGAGACCGGAGCGGGAGAGAGGGAATAATTATTCTCGTTTTCTGGCAGCGCGCAGAGCGGCGGGCATGTAATGCTTCACCTGTAAGGAGGAAGGGAGGAAAGCCATTTGTGGATGACTGGAATTTCATGCATCTCATTGAAGGTGGTGGTGGTGGTGGTGGTGGTGTGAAATCGGGCAGGCTTGTCTTTTTATGATCTATCAACAATTTGATAGCTCGCTTCTGGACGAAATTAACGAATCTCCCCGTAATTAATTCTGCACTACAGGTGCTGATGATGTGCTGATAATCGGGCAGAGGTATGTGGTCTCCAGTCAAAGCTCCTGCAGGAAAAGAGATATAACCTTTGTCTCAGGGACGGCAGATATACGAGCCAGGCGAGTGCTAAGGATTATACACCGAGGTCCTCGCTGAGAGATGGAGAGGGTGGATGGTGGTGCGTGGGGGTGGAGCGGGGAGCAGGCTGTGACCGTAGAATAATTTCAGCCTCTCTCCCTCCCTGGAGACCACATGCTGTCTGAGCCAACCGCCATCCCCCACCCTCTCCCCACCTTTACCTCCCCCACCAATCTCCTAACTGCCTGCCGATTCCGGATGTCTCCTCTTCTCCTCCTCGCCGTGGTGGGGAGGGTGAAGGTGGTGGTGGTGGTTGGGGGAGTCAGGTTGCTGCTGTTAAGTGCTGCAGCAAATCATCCCCGCATTAAGAATCTGGGCAATTAGCACCGTGGCGCGTCGTTCCAGACACCCCCTCACGCAACACATCCCCGCAAAATCGCTGAGAATCCTTCATGGAAGAAGCATAAACATTTATTTATTTATTTATTTATTTATTTATTTATTTATTTATTTATTTATTTATTTATTTATTTATTTATTTTGGATATTTCTATCATGTTTTTTTTTCTCTCTCTCTCTTTTAAATATATATGTAGGCTATATTTAAATTGTTCAAATTTAGGCTTACCTTTTTATGCTTAAATAAATAAAATAAAAAAATTACTAAGAATTTTAAAACTCTTTAAGATCAAACGCTTAGTTGCTTAGTTCCATTTAGACACTTTCATCAGTCAGCCGCCAAAAACAATAACCCACCTCCACTTAGGAGGAAGATGCAAAGCCGCAGTTGCGGTTCCACCTTAAGGAAGGCACCTTAAAAGATTATCTCGGTTATTTCACCGCCACTGAGCCGGCACTAATAGTCCAAGGCAGATATTGAAGAGCAGCGCGGGGCCGCAGAGATCTATTAGAAATTCCCATCTACGCGCCTCATACATATTGATTTCTGACACCAAGCAGCAATGAAAGGCCCAGGGGAATAATATATTTAGCAGGGTTTGCAGTGAGGAGGTCACAGAGTGCATAAAGATTAGCTGCACAGACCCCCTGACAGGACGACGTGTGAGTACCAAATTGTGAGCCAACGCACACTCCGCTGGACATGCACGCGCCCGCATACAAATACACGTAACTGTGTGTACTGTACAGGCGTTGCTAGTGGAGGACTTTCTGCATCTCTATGACATTGGAACCGAAAACAAGAGGATGGTCCGCTTTTAAAATGATCATGCAGGTGTGGATGAAATGCAAGTGCACAAAAACCTGCTTTTGGGGGGAGTATTTGAACAAAAATTTACATTATTTTGGAAATACTGCCAGATTACCAATCCACCCCAAGTTCAGTTGTGTTCTGTTCAGTTTGGTTGGCTTTCCTGGGAAGCTAAACTGTGGATTTTTTATGTATTTTATGTGGTTCTACATACCTGTGAAGAAGGAAATTTAGCTCTACATTACCTTAATGCATGGCAAGGAGTGAATTAACAGGAAAAGCAACCAAGAGCTGCTATGGTGCCTTTGGAGGAGCTTCAGCGAGTCACAGCTCAGGTGAGGAATCTGTCAACAAGAAATGTACTTTTTGTTCCTTCCACACGTCTGCTCTTGTGCCTGGTTCACACAAAAAGATTTAAAAATTCTCAGCCAATTCTCCAAACCTAGGAGACCCCACAGATGACGATAAAAAAAATCTTAGATATAACAGGTTTGGTTGTCCGGTGTGTGGTGTACAACCACATGGCAGGAGCAACACACCACACATGAACCAATTTCACTCACCAATGTTCAGATGTCTGCTTTCGGATTAGTTACAGTCAACAAGCTACATTCTCCACGTGCTGCAACATCAGGTAAAGACAATCCAATGTGAATATTTTAGATCAGAGCAGTCCCAATGTTCTTCAGTGAAAACCATATCACTCTTAGCACCACACACATCACGAATATCTCTTAATTTAATCTTAACAGCCATTCTGATAAGATTGTTGGAAGGGGGCAATTGGGACCGAAACTGTCATTAAAATCTTACAGTGTGAACTAGGCTGCATGTAGATAAGTGAAGTCTCATTTGCTATTCCCCACAAAACACCTCTACCTGTAGAAGGAGATGCTCTCTATCTACATGTAATCTTGTACATGATAAGACCAAGATTATGTTTTGTTATTTGTTTTTTTCTTTGTGGTTTAAATACAAATTATTGCAACTCTCAGTATCAATCAATGGACATCATTTTTGTGGTTGTTTGAAGTTGTCCAGTCTTCATTTTGCCAAGAAATTGTTTTTGAATTGTTGACTTTTTTTTTTATGAAGATTTATTTACCACTTTCACTTTTCAACCTCAATTTCACATTGTTTAGACAGACATCAATGTTATGGTTTTTGACGTGTATTCAACCAAATTGTTAGACCTTTTTTTTTATAAAAACAATGGGAGATTATGTAACATTTTCCTCCCACTTCTCAATTATCCACTTATTTGTTTTGGTCTACAACATAAAATCCTCACTTTTGCAAGCTGCAGCGCTTGTCATTACTAACATCTAGAATCACAGAACCATCATTGGTGAGAAAACCTATTAAAGTACACATGTATAAATGCTAAAAGTAGATACAATGTTGTAGCTTGTTTCGTTTTCACAGACAATCGCCAAAATGACATTGCCCTACTCAAGTCAAGTTTCTTGTCTGCTTTAGAAACCTTATCTGAATAAAAGCTAAGTAGTCAGAAAAAAAGAAAGGAGGCGACAATTCTTCCTCAAATTCTGGGAACAGCTAATTTTTTACAATTTGTTTGCTCTGAGCCACTTGTATCTTATTTAATTATTCACGTAGAGTCGACTAATTGGGACAAATATGCGCAAACTTAATTAAAAAAAAAAACGGATTTTCTCACTAGTTAAGACAATGCCTAATCTACTAAGCTTTAGCTTGATGGAGCACTCAGTAGGTTCGCACAGGTGCACACAGATGAATATTTAAAGGTTAAAACCAGTGTTTTTATTTGGGTTGGTAATGTTTGGGGAGTGTGTTCTCCAGTAAAATCAATTTTAAACCGTCACAGAAATGCCAGACAAACACGTTCCCTTCGGTGTAGTTTGAATCAGATAAACTAGCCCGTGTAGTTCCTCCAGATGGGATTTGTTAAGCTACGTTTTTTGTGACTGTAATGCAGTACTTGTTGAAATATTTCCCGAACAGGGATCTAACCTCGGGAAGGAAATGAGAAACTACAGTTCACACTGACTAAGTCACAGAGCCCCACGTATGTGAATGACTTTGATCTCAAGGAATATTATATCATATAGGACAATGACGTCTTCTAAAGTCTGCAACTTTTCTTAACCAAAAAAAGTTTATAAGTTGTCGTCTTAGAATGAACATAAGGTATGTACAGTTCCTTATTTTGGGGATTTTATACAAGAGTGTGATATAAAGGATATAAAATTTAGCTTTAACCTCAAATGTAAAATAAACATCCAATTTCATACATTTATTACCCTTCTCTTTTTCCAAAAAAACATCAAATTGTGAAAAACTAAGTACACCCTTGATGCTTCCACAGGATTTAAAACAGGTGCTGCTTTTAAAATGCTCTCCATTAATGACTAATGATTAATGAAGTTGAACTTGATTGAATGACAAGTCAATTTCCTTCTGCCTATGATGGGAAAGTGGAGATTTTGGGCCATAATGTAGAGCTCCAAATTTGGCACAAACAAACCACATCAGCACAAATCCTGCATACCAGCTGCAATATATGTTGGGGGACGGCTGATGTTCTGGTGCAGACGACCATTGGACCAGGCTCTCTGTTGGAGCTGTGTTCAGATTCAGCAGTAAACATTGCAGTCTGACGTCTTCTGGGTCAGGATTAGAGTTACTCCAATATCACCACGTTTTCCGGTAACAAGTAATATAACACGTTACTGTTTCTAAACCAGTAGACAGATTACAGTTATCTATCCAAGCCACTGCCCAGACATGGTGTAGTACAGGAAATGCTGCTCTTTAATATGGTTGACCCGCCTGGCTGCCATTTTTATGTTTAAGAGGCGGGAGCTGTGGTCTACAGTTAATGAATGTTACTAATAAAGTAAATTATAATCTAACTTAGTTACTTTTGGAATCAAGATGTAAGTAAAAAAAGTTACTTTTTTAAAGAATAAGGAATCAGTACATTCACGGTAACTGTGGCAACACTGGGTGTGACACATGGATTATCATCAGGAGTTTATCATGGTGAGCTTGCACAATGTGCAATGTTCAAGTCTTACTCCACTTTTTGACTTGAAAGGCGTGGCCGAAAGCTTTAATGGCAACTCCCAACAATGTCAAGAGATAATTTACCATATAAGGTCCAGACTTTGTGTGCTAAAGCGCTTTTTGTGTCCACACTTCCTCTCCTTCTAACATCTTCCTCTTTTGCTTAAACTGTGACTGAGTGGAGATGATGGTAGTTTGGTGGTGGTGTTGCAATGAGCCTGTACAGGTGAAAGGGTAATTGTTTTATATGAGATCAGGCCAGAACGAGCACTGCTGTGACCAGTGCTGAGGGACAGTCCAACCCCTCTGCAGGAGCACTTAACATCAACCCTCTTTGCACCCGTGCTCCTCACCCGTCCCTTCTGGCTTCCAGCTCTTGCTTATTGCTCAGTGCCATTACCACTCTTCCTCCCCCCCACCCCTCCTTCAGAGCACCACTCAGCAACCTCTTCAGAAATTACAATCACTCTGGGTTTAGGCAATTTGACCAACTGCACGGCCTGCATGTTGGGATTGGAAACGGGAGTGTGGGGGTGGGGGGTGTTGGAACGGCAAGGTTAGACTTGGAAACAGGACAGGAATTACATTTTTAAGTCAGGGGCTGAAGCACTGAATGGTGCTATGAAACCATAGGAGTGCACTGAGAATGATACTATTTTAGATAAACCAATCTTTTATACAGAAGAAGTAGATTCCTGTGTCTTGATAACACGGAGCTTGGACAAATGCTCTAATTCATCAAATGATGATGACAGAGAACAAACAACTGCAGTGAAGTTATTAGGGAAAGCTGAGTACCCTCCCAAAAAATGTCAGGGTGATGACATCTTCTCATTTCAAGAGGAAATCCAACAGATAGTTTTCAGCGTTCATATATCATGTTTACTGTCTTTAACCCCTTAATATTAACTTCCAAGCTTAACATTTATTTTGCTCTGAAAAAAACAAAAAACAAAAAAAAACACAAGTGAATTACACACAGAGCGTATCATAGGTTCTGCTTCCTTGTGTCACTCATATAAGTGATGATGGTGCCCAACTAGCAATCACTGACCAAAGGTTTAATAGAAGCAACCAGGACAAAATGAGAAAGGCGTGGATAAAAATGCCAAAAAGTTGGTTTGCTGTCATCAATATAGAAAGCCATGTGCAAAGTGGGTCCACAAAGTAATAGTTTCTGATAATCCCCAAATATTTGTTTCCCCTATGCACAACAATCAGATTGGATTGGAAGTGGAAATGTAGTGGAAAGTCTCAGTTTGGTGAAATACCAGTGCAAATACATCGTTCATACAGTGTATTTCATCGTTCTGTCTGACTGGACCAGGTATACCTTGTTAGAAATTTTTTCAAGCATTATATTGCAGGCACAGACTTGCCATAAAAGAAGACAAAGTTTTCAGGTCACAGCCTTTCGGCCTGATGGATGAGCTACATCACTGTACTTAAACAGAAGGAAATTGAACTTGGAATAAGATCAGTATTGGCCAGTTTTTTCTTAGTTACATAAAGTGGACACCAGTTCATGATCCCTTTGAAAATAACATCTTTCAAGCCTGAGCACTTGTCATATCTTTACTATACACACGGTGGTGTTGTAATGTGTTGTATTGAATTGTAGTATTTAATGCAATAATTGGCATTTTTTATTTTTCTTAAATATCCTATTATTGTCTTTAAAACAATGTTTTTTGCATGGGGCTGTGTAAGGTTCCTAAGTTATACTGACTGACAAATAGGACGCTTGCAGGTTTTGTTTATGCAGATGATTGCTTTGAGTTACGTTCATTAACCTTTGGTTGTGAAGCACTATCTGTTGGAATGACAGTAATGTTGCACTGTTTTGTATTCTGAATGTTAAACAGCAACAGTTGGCTTTATGCTATTGACTTCTATGTAGATGAGAGGGAAGGTTTGTTTCCTCTCACCTGGATTTGATTTAAAAAAAATAATAATTCAGATGTTAGAAACTTAGTACTAAACTCTAATTTTGAGAAAGACTTGAGACTAACTTGGATTTACCCCTGTGAAATTTGAAGTTAAGTTGACTTTGGAGAAATAATGACTTGGGACCATCCCTGGAGTTAAATGGCAGCCAAGTGGTGTGTGCAGAAGGTGATTTGCGGCAAATGTGTGAGAATAGTCTTCAGAGGGTTAATATTGTACTTTTCGTCTGACACTTTCTTTTTTTCTACCGAGTTTCCAAATGTTGTTACATGAATTATTTAAAAAGGCGAAGGTTTCTTCTGTCATTGTAACCAAATGCTCAGTCTTTATTTGCTGACTCATACAACTTGCCAGCAACTCAAGAATTGCATCCTGTCCTTTTTCGAAAGAAGAGTCTCGAACATAGATATGTTGTGTCCAGCTTAAAGCACTCACCTTTATATCCAAGACACTTTATATTAGAGTAACTTGCAACAAAGCAGCAGCTAGATGGCGTAACACATGGCAGATTTCACAAAACTAAGTACTGTATCGTTTTAATATAGATCTCATTACACTCTTTCTTTATCCTACAGTTATGTATTAATTTAAATCACATAAACATAATATGGGTAGCACATTTTTTTTAACAACCTAACAAATCCGACTATGTGGGAAAAGAATAAAGAAAAAGTTAATCTGAATACTAACCAGTGGATTGGATAGATCACATTTTTTCTCCGTTGGCATGATGAATGACAATGAGGCTAACTAGACCATCAATCAGCCCTCCATCAGCAACCCTAAGGTAGCTTTATGTTTCATCCGCTCAGACCTCAGCGAGAGTGAGCATCCATCCCTCATCACAGCTGACTGGGACAGCTCTATACACATTTCAATCTTGTCACCTCTCCCCTGGGCACGGAAAGCTATCCTCAAAATCTCCATTTTTATCATCCCTCTAAACCTTGGACCCTGGGCGGCACTGAGATGCAGAATTTTATGGACCAGAGAGAGAGAGAGAGAGAGAGAGAGAGAAAAAATCAGAGTTTCTGTGAGAGAGTGGGTCTGTTTTTAGTGGTGGATGGTCAAGCTGGGCCAAAGCGGCTGCTGCAATTAGAAGAGGTCCTTCAGCGTGTTAGTTACAGTAAATTAACACCGATGCCGCGCACCTTGTTTAGCACTTTGTGATTGGGTTCAGCAGAGGCCTTGCCAGAGCTGTCTCTGGGGGAACCATCAGCAGAAATACAGCAGCACAATGGGTGTTACCAGGCTGTCAGAATTAGATAATAAAGCACCACAGTGCTGGCGGATAAACGCGCAAGAGAGGACATCCATCTTGCAAGTGTGATGCTGAAGAGGATGCTGTTAAATGACAGTTAGGGCTGCGTGTGTGTATGTGTGTGAGAACACTTCAATGAGACGGCTATGTGGAAACATGGAAAACTTTTTATTTTTGTCCAGTGCAGTGTTGCTCCTAAAATCAGTCAATGGGAAATACTGGACCTGGATGCTGCTTTTTCGTCCCAAATCTTTTGAAATCAAACAGGGTATATTAAAATTTTTTCCCAAACATGTAGCTTTAACATATTGCTTTTGTTTTTCTTGTAGTAGTGAAGAGTGGACTCATGTGTTTTTCACAGTCATTGATAAGTTTAAATAATTTTTGGACCTGGTAAAGACCAGATGATATTTATCCCCTACATGCTAAACTGTAGGCTACGGTTGAAAGAGGGTATATTTTGTCTTATTTATCTGCTAATCTAGCAACCCAGAACAGATTTTAGAACAAACTTGGAATCCAAAAAAACTACCTTAGCAACTACTTTTTAGACTCCTGTTCTTCCAACCCAGAAAAGGAATTAGAGACGAAGATACTTACTTAAACTTATCAAGCCTGAACAGGAGTATCTAGTTTATATACTTTGGATCAAGTAAATAATCCAAAGTTTTACATACTTAGTTTTTTTTTTTATCTTTCCTTTGGTTTGTTATCTTGTTTGTATTTCCTTTTCATCCATGTAAAGCAATTTGATTTGCCTTGTTGCTGAAAATGTGCTATATAAATAAAATTACCTTACCTTTTACCGTGGATGCATGTTTATATTAAAAAGAAAGAGAGCGGGTAATTTCTAGAAAGGACGAACATAGAAAGGGAGCACCAGAGACGTAAAAGAGTAAAAGCACAGAGACGGAGTCAAAGAAAGGAAATCAAATGTCGGACGGCACTTAACCTTTCCTTTATAACATGTAGCCTGCTGAACCAGCAGAAACCATGACATTTTATCAATGCTTCTAATTAATGAGCAGCTGCCAAATTTTTGACAGTATTTGCACAATATGGCTGACTTATGCAATCAATAATATTTCTATTGACTTTCCCTATCTCTCCCACCCTCTTTCCAAGTGCATCGGTTCCACAGGTATCTGCTTTACAGTGTGAAAACAAAAACCACAGCTTGAGTTCGTCAGTGAAGCTTGTCGGCAAGCTATACCCTCTTTTTTTTTACCACATTAATATAGTTTAAACATTATTTATCTTTAACAAAAAACATTTTTATCAATGAGAGCCTTGAGACTGCATTGTACAGCATTAATCTTCCAATAATCAGTTTTAGCTGTTGTAGCATTCCAAACATTTCCTGCAAAGCCACAAAGCAACCACATAAAACAGAGCAGCTCTCATACGTTCTATCTTTCTGGTACATGGCTATCTGGGTCAGTTAGCAAAATCTGCAAAGTGGGAGCAATATTCCTTTACTATCCTTTTTTTTCCTCGTATGACCAAAACAGCTAACATAGGAAATGGTGATGCCACAAAGTAATCAGCATCCTCCAAGATTTAGTTATTTGTTGATGTAGCTTTAATAAACTCCTGACCGTCATTGGCAGAAAATAGAGCTTTTTACATCTCTGTGTTTCCTTGGTCTACATTTTTAAATATCTCTGCAATGAACCAATTGTTTTTTCACTCAATGACATCTTTTGCAATGCTGTGGTTAGTTCAACCTGATAGTTCACCACAACTACTCATTGTAAAGTCACAGTCAGCTCGCTCTCAGCAAATGCTTGCATGAGTACCGTAAGTTTTGATGAGGTTCCAGGTTGGGGAATGTAAGTGGAAAAAGCAATCATCTGATGCAAATTGAGCAGGAGTAAATATTCACAACAATGTTTCCAAAATACTTAAATGATTTTGGCAAAGTTAGTAAAAGTAGTTTATGTGTATCTTTGAAATTTTACCACTCCATTGAGACTACATTACTCTGACTTGGGTTTGCTTCAAAAGTTATAAGCTGGATCGGGAAATCCTTTCACACTTGAGTTTAGCTTGTTCTTTTTGGAAACCCTGTGGCAATTGCTAATTGTTGTAAAAGTTGTACAAAACTGACATTAAGAGATTTGAAAGGGTGTAAAAATGTAGCATATTGAATCTGAACTCTATTGCTGCTCAGGGACCTCAGAGTTTCCAACTTTACAGGGCATTTCATTTGACTCACCGACAGAAAAAATGATTTTGAGACTTCCAAGAATCAATTTAAGACACTGACATGAAAATTTTAAGAAAACATGCTGATTTGTTTTAAATCTAAATACTAAAAACTCCACAAAAAGTTTATCCCTTTAACCTGCAGCAGAATACCAGTCTGTCATTTTTCCATTGTATTTTTTGGGGTGAGAGTTAAGGGGCTATAGGAAAAAAAAAATTTATTATTATCATTTCACAAATTTTTTAAAGGCAGTTGACGGACAATTATATATTTATAAACTTAAACATAAATTAGTTCAGGGTTTTACCATAAACATAAATTATTTAAAAAGTATAGCATTTTCCAATTTTCAGAACCCTGTGTTTTCATCTCCTCATCTTATTCAGTTTTGTAGACCTTATATGCTTAAATCTGCTTACGTATAGAAAAGACGTTTGAGTTAATTTGCCTCAGTGTGAAGCAACACTGCTGTTTTTTTCTTTTTTTTTTCTTTTTTTCTTGGGAGATCTTTCTTCTTGTAAATCAAACCTGTTCCTGCAGTCCTGCAAGCGTGTCTGGCCTAGAGATGCTTTACAAATAGAGATATCTTTCGTTTAATCATCCGTCGCTCATTCTCCTTTGTGAACATTGTGCTTGCCATTGTGAGCTGCACCGCTGCTTCTTGATTAATGGCTTTGCAGAGAGGTGCTGCTAATGGTTCTTTAATTGCTCAACTTCCCTCACAAGCTTCCAGGATTTTGTCTCCTGCCTCCTAATGTGCAGCAAATAGACAATTTACACAGCAAAGGGAGAAAAAGACCTTTTCTAGACAGGTCTTTTTTTTTGCTAAATATCTACTTATGTTTGATAATTAGTAACAAGTGAAGTGGGTTGATGCAGGCTACTGCAGCTGTTCTTTAGTATGGTCTACTTTACTATTTGTCTTCAGGGTGCCCTGGTGACACAAGGGCTTTGATTTAGAGGCTATCTAGGTGGAGGTGGATTACATCTAAAAAAGAACAAAAATCCTGTAGTTTGATGGTTTTCTCTGCCGAGCTTATCTGGACATCCAGAGCTTCCACAAACCAGAGAGCTGTGAAAGTTAACTGTTGCTAACTTTTGACTTGAATTTAAGAAACAAATATCAGGCACCAAAGTCAGACAGCTCTAATGTACCTGCTCACCTGAAAGTTTAGATGCGAGAGCCATTCTCCCCTCTCATATCGACTCCCACTCAAAGAGGTATCGGAAATCATTTTCTGGTGGCTTGGTATCAGGAGACTACGCCTGCTGCTGCAAACAAGCTCAATGAGTGATCAGACATGTCAAAGGAGTCATTGTGATGTGAGTCAGAGTGTTTGACATCCCTGTTTCTGATATGGTAATCCTACATGTTACCCACTGCCCTTCAACCTATATATTTATTTTAAAAAATGAAACCGTTCGTGGTTGTAAATCAGTACGAACCAAGAGCATGCATGTGTACATAAAATGATACGCCATCCTGCGTATATAACAACTTATGCATATGTATTAGCATGAAAAGGTTGATATTGCTGATTAACTGTGATTACCCACATTAGTTGAAAGACTACATTCAATTTTACCAGCCAATCCCAGACATGCTTACTGCCAGATTTGCAGAATCAAGAAATTCCTTCACCAGAACCTGTCTGAGCACATGAACTAGGTTAAAAGATCTCAAAAGAACATCACATTGTGCCCCTATCTAAGGAAATTGTTCTGAAAATGGTTGCCCTCCCATTTATAAGGCTTTGGGAATTCAGTGGGTCATTATCTACAAACCAAGAAATCAAGGGGAGCAGTAGCCTACCAAAGCTGATAAAAAAAAAAAAGTTGACAGAGATACTTAAATCATGTCTGAATCAGAACCTCTGGATGAAGAACAAAACAATTGTGAGAAACCTAATCATGAGTGCCGCAAAAATATAAATGTGATAAAAGTGAACATGTTGAATATAAGCAAAACAAGAAAACATTGGCATGCTTTGTGAGCATCTTAAACTGTGATCACTGTGCCTAATGAAGCCATTTCCAAAAGATTTTTTTTAAAAACTATGAATGTTTTATAGGGTTTGGAACTCAAAACCATCAGCCACAATCTTGTGCCACAAGACTGCCAAATAAGCAGGAGATAAATCCTCCCATTTTCCAGTGGCCACAGTGCTGCTGTTGGTTCAATTCTCTGCAATTTCCCCTTTTTTTTTCCTCTATGTAACAAGGGAGGTTTTGGGTGGGCATATCCTTAATAACGGAATAGTGATTCATCATTTAATTATGATTTGACAAATGCTCGCGCCTTCCCCATCCTCTGCATCCTCCTCCCTTTCAATTCTCCGCTCTGCCAAACTGTCACGCACTCCCCCCGTGGGATTAATTCGAGCTGTCTGTCTTTGTGAGGCTGCCGGCGCTCTCAGGGCGGCGGGTGCACGACACTGTCAATGAACAGAGCGCCTGACACTTCCAGGGAGCCGCACACAGACGCACGATCCCCGCTTCCCGTGTTATTGTTTTCACCTTAACCCCCCCACCTTCCTTCTCCTGCTCCTGCCTGTTTCCCTTCCTCAGTGTGTCTCCTTCTCCTCATTTCTCCTCTAACTCTCTCTGCTTCTGTCTCTCTCTCTCTCTCTCTGTCTACCTCTTGGTTCTTGTCTGTCGCTCCTCTATTCCCTTCTTTCCTTCCACCCACCCTCAAACCTGGCAGGGAGAGAAGGACAGCAGCAGCAGTAGCATCAGGAGGAAATATCACACAAAGAAATAGAGAGAGATTATGGGAACACAGCAGAAAAAAAAAACAGACCTAAAATATTCTGCGCCATCAAAGTTCATGCCGAAATTATCTACAAGAGGAGAATAATTTTCTATTTATATCTTTTTCTCCTGCCGTTGACGACAATTTAATGTGTGGCCATTAAAACTGGGCTTCTTTGAGTTGAACCTCTGCACTTGTGTCACCAAATCCAGGAGGCCTTAGCCCCAGCTGGGGAGATAAGGCGTAATACCAAGCCCAGGGCCCAGCCTTATCTCCCCCACTGATAGAGAGAGAGCAGAAGGGGAGGGGAGAGCCGACAAGGAGAGGAAAACAAGGGGGACAAAAACAAGTGTCTTGCAGGGACCCTGGCTGACTAGCTGGCTGACTGTGTTTCTGTGTCCTCGCGCTGTTGGCATAGAAACTAATCCACATTCACATCTCTCCATCTCCGTGGCCGTGACACGGCGTGAGCCAGGGGGTGGAGAGGGTATCTGTTAGCGTTTTCCTGTTAATAATGAGGAAAAGGGAGGTGAGGGGAGTCGGGGGGGGGTAAGGTTTGCTGGTTGGCTGACACTCCTGGCCTTCAGCATCCAGCTGTGTCTCACTGTCAGACACAAACTTGTTTGAGCACACCCAAATCCTCTCTGCAGCTGTTGTTCCGCAACTTTGGTAAACACACCTGGAGCACATCAGGCAGTACTGGAGGTAGTATTGATCAACCAAGCTAAGCACAAATTAACTAGCAGCTGGAAGTCACGAATCCGTTTAAGGGAGCACTTCGCTGTTTCACGTTTGTTAATTTCAGCGCACAGTGGGTGTTGTTGTCAAAGAACTTGTGTCTTTGGTCAAAACTTTAGTTACTTTGATTCAGCTGCCATGGAGTGTTTTTCAGACATAAATAGTCAGTTTAAGTTTATGGCACATCTTCTCAAACTGACAAGATCAAACTTTAACTAGACCACTCTAAAGTCTTAATTTTTTATTTTTTTTTATGGTTTTCTTTGTTCCTTTTGAGCGATTTAGAAGTACACTCTGTGCTGCGCTGCAAATTATAGTCCTGGAATTAGAACAAACTTTGATATCTAGAGAAACTACTCATTACCTTAGATCAACATTTAGCATTAAGGGGTTTGTACTTTTGCTTTTCTTTTCTATTAGTTTATTCAGAGAAATTCCTGTTAGTATATAAATTGTGGAGTACTTTTTGTTGTTCTTTTGCTTTTCTTTTGTTATTTTGTTTGTATTTCCTCTAACTCTGATGAAGCACTTTGAATTGTCTTGTTGCTGAAAATGTGTTATGTAGATAAAATTACCTTACCTTGCCTATATATTCAAGGTGTGCTTGAGCTTTATTTCACAGACTAATGGGTGGATAATTCTCCTTCGGGATTTTCTGTCAGAGAACAGAGTTCATAGTTTGTCACTTGTGCAGTGAAGCTTGACTGGATCGTCACACTGCTACCACCATGTTTGACTGTTGTTAGATGTTCTTTATCTAAATGAATGATAAACACCTTTTAAAAAGTTCTACTTTTCTCTCATCAATCCATGGCATCATCAAGATGATTTTACAAAGCGTGAGCCAAGCCGTTGTGTTCCTTTTGCAGTGGTTTTCGTCCTCAAACTCTTTCTTGGATAACATTTTTGTCCAATTTCTTTTTTGTTGTTGAGTTTTGAAAAATGAGCCTTTTTTGAGAAATATGACGCTGTCAGAGCTTAGATGCTCTTATGGTTCCTTTGTGAATTGCTGTGTGAGTAGTTCTTGTCGTAATTTCAGCAGGGCCACTCCTGTTACGGTTTATCTGTGTTCCATGATTGTTCCATTTGTGATTAATGGCTCTTGCTCTGGTTCGTTGGAGTCCCACAGCATTAGATGTGGCTTTCAATATATCAATAACTTTGATTTCACCTTTTCTTAAATTTCTCCAGGTCCTGGTAGATTCTGTTGCTTTTAGGAGATGACTTAGCCTACTTCATGTTGTCATATAGGTTCTGTTAAGATAATCACATGAAGATAACCTCATGATGTCTCGCTGTGATCAGGCCTTTGAGTGGCTAATAAAAATTAACTTAATATTCCACCATGCCAAAATAAATTGGTCTGTCGCAGTCACTTCATGATTTAGAAGATGTGTGTGGTTACTTAGGTTACCTGTTTCAAGATTAAGATTTATTGGATGATCAGACAACCAATGTGACTAACTTTCATTATATATTTTAGACGTTAAACAGTTTAGATGATATATCTAAGCTGCTTTAGATATATCGTGCTTTAGTAACCATGACGTTACTAAAGCACGTCATGGTGCTTTAGTAACGGTTTGCAGATCGATTGGAGTTACTGTTTTTGTTTGTTTGGGTGTTTCTTTTGTTATTAGTGAGCAGATTACAAATAAATTAAGCTGAGACGGTAGCATTGGGCCATAGAGTTTAATTTTTTTTTTAATCATAATAGGCAATGAGACTAGGTGGTTTATGAACGAGTTAGATTTTAAAATAATGTCATAAGATTACAGACATTTGTTCCCAGTCAACACATTTTTAAGTTTTTGCTCTATATCACAGCAGCACATATCTGTCATTACAGGTGATGTTTACTGAAAAGGAATTGACTAAATTCATACTGAATTGTCCCTCTAACATGCAGCCATCCTGATGCATAAGAAAGGGTCTATTTTCCTTTCTTTCATAGCTGTTGGATGTTGAACTCTCACATTGTTCCGTTATTGTTTCCCTATGAGGCCCTCATACTTCTGTTTTTCACTGTGACATCAGCTGGAAGAAAAAGTACACAAGAGGGGGCTACTTATTCTCCATCTTGCTTCAGCCCCCTCCGCTGCGCCCCCACTCTAGCACACCTCTCTTTCATTCATATGTGTGTGTGCGCTCTTACAATAGCCTCTTACAGCTTTTGGAGGACGCTGTATAAGAGTGTGAGGTGCTTTCCCGTGGCTGTCCTTCAACATCCCACTTACCTCCCAGAAGAGCTCTCTGCATCTCCACTGCCCATGTCACAGCCATTGTCCCTAATTAGGGATTCAGAGACCAAGCCCATTCAATTAATGTGCAGCCACAATGTGCCGCAGATCCACCCCGCTCTTCACCCTTTCACCTCCTCCCCAGAGCCTTAAAAAGCCTTTTCAACCTCTTGTGCAGCTGAAGCAGATTAAAGAAACTGAGGTAAAAAGGTTAGGAGAGGAATTAGTGTTGCAAGTAATGCCACGATTTAGTAAATCTAAATGACAAACTGGAGGAATTGGCAAAAGGGCATCAGAGACACAGTGGCTTCCAGAATGTTTTATTCATTCATTTTTAAAAAGTTATTCATTTTTGTTATTGTTGTAACAATCCTTCTTGGAAATAAACCTCATGCCACTTGAAAGCTGGTTTATTTCCTCTTAATGGTCCCACATTGTTAAAGCTGCAGTTTTTTTACATGTCTTTTAAAACTGTCACTGTGTCTTGACATACGACATATGATGTGGAAAAAAAATCAAGCCCCTTTGCCTTCTCTCAGGGGTTCTACTGCCATCTGCAGAAATACACCACTCCACGTCAGAAACAACCAATCAGATTCAGGAGAAGGGTCTTAGCACTGGCTGGTTGTTTCTGAGTGTGAACAGTGTATTTCTGCAGATGGCAGTAGAATCACAGTACTGGCTGGAGGCAGAGGAGCTCATTTTTTCATAGATTATCTGTCTTATGGTGGCAGTTTTAAGAAATGTATAAAAATTACATTTTTATAATAAAATATGCATAGTATGTATAAGTTAACTTATACCTTACAATGTTCCTTAAAACTGCTTCAGTCTTAAGGGAAATGCTTTGTGAGTTGAGCAACAGCTCAGCTGAGCAAATGGGTTTCAACCATGAAATGCTTGCCAAGTTCTCTTTACCAATGCCAAACTGCTTATTCTGCTTGTCTACACTATGCAATTAAAATTGAATACACAATTTGATCATTTTTTAAAACAGTTGATTAATTTAACAAATTGGACCCTGAGGACTGTGATGGAGAACTGCATGGAGCAACTACACCTGGCACATCCCAATTCTCACGTTGGCCACCAGCTTGGACACATACCTGTGATTGGAGACATTAAACACAAGTCGCCAGGATCATATCAAGAATGATCAGAGGAGCTGTAATGGTTTTTGTGGGATTCAATGTAAATAATAAGATAAATTGCATTCTGAATGTTCTGTCCAAACATTATCCAAAAGAAGAATCACACTGTGCAGCATGTTTTCACTAACGTTTGTGGATGCATTGGCCAAAACTTTGAAAAGAAATCTCTTCCTGTGACTGATCTTTATCTTTCTTCTGTGGGAAATTATTCAATTACTCATACACACCCAGACAGGAAATTAGGGATTTTATGTATGAAGTATTTTTCACAGTGAGGATGCGTGAACAAGCCTCGTAATGAAGCAGGCCTGAGCTCAAAATGATGCTGTCTAAAAAATGGGGAAATTACTGTGATTGACCCAGTAGAACCTCAGACTACTCACACATACATGCACAAATTGTACCGTTGCTGTGTAGAGGTTCTGCAGATGTCTGGAATACTCTCAGACTTCAAAGTGTGCACATTACAATTTTCTAAAATCCAAATAGTCAAGAAACAAACCTGTTGACATTTATCAGTATGGAAAGGGCTACAAAGTGATTTATTAATGTTTTGAGACTCCATAATTCCTCATTTGCCTAAAAGCATCTTGACGATCCATGAAACTGATCACTGGATAATAATAATAATAATAATTACAATTCAGAACCATACTGTAGTTTTCTCCTAATACATTTTGCTTTCTTTTTCAGAGAAAAACAAATGTGTAGACTTTTTTGAAAAGTTAGCAATGTTGATTTTGTGTATTTGCACAGTTTTAAGACCTTAAATTAGTCAGATTGCAGGCCAAAGCCCAGCCCTAATGAGGCTGAACGTCACTTCTTGTCCTCATTAGTGTAAAGCTTTGGGAGTGAATGAGCAGCTGTAGATTATTGTTAATATCTGGATTTGGATTAAAACTGCAGACATTCTGTTTGTGCATTTTTTTTCTCTTTCTGTTTTCTCAACCCCTTCTAACTTTGCAGAGTTTTAGTTCAGAATAAACTTTCTATTAGTTTATTGCAATATATCCAAACATCTGCAATACCATGAGAAGAAATGCAAAAGTGATTCTGGAAAGTCTGCACAGTTCATTGACATTTGCCAACATTTAGTTAAACAGAGCTTTCAAAGTTTTGCAACTGTAGTTAACACAAACATCTGGATCATCACAAAAATTAGGGAAGCACTGAGATCGTATACTTAGCAGTTTGGAGTTTTAGGGGCGGACTGAAAATGTCTGAATGATTGTTGCAACTAGTGTCATTATATTTTTTAGCTTTTTTATATATATATATATTTTCAGCCCCACTAGTGAGTGGCAACAGCTTCACTCTAAGTGGAATATATTTATCTTTCACAAATGTCAAATCGTTGTTGTCACACCACTGTTGCTTCAACAGCGTTGGCATGTGGCAAGCAATTGCCCCATGGGCATGTCAAAGAAACGCACAAATGCACAGTCGGGAAGCAGGCACGCATGCCCGCACACATACGAACACACCTGTAAACATATACCATGTGCTGGTATGTCACCAACTGTCTCCTCCTCCCATTGCATCCATCTCTTTCCCCTCTTTGCTCCCTCCCTTCATGCACCCTCTACCCCCACAGCCCGCTCCACCCACCCAATGTTGTGGTCTGCCCGTGACAGTAATTGAGGTATGCTGGTCAGAACAGTGTGAAAACTGGGATGGTAGAGGAGGAAAAGATGGGAGAGAGAGAAATGAAAAGAGGAAGGAAGGGAGGGGGAAGCCATTCATCTGAGGCCTCTGGATGCGGAATGGCGTATTACAGGTCTAATGTGTAATTAGATAGATAGGGGAAAAAGGTCGGTGTGTTCTGAGAATGGGGAAATTGCTGCTGGTACAGTGCCATCTAGTGGTGACATGTTAGCAGGGAGTCTCCTCCGCAGGTGGACGGTTTGGGGAGTGAACGGGGGTCCAATCTGAGAATAATGATGATTTATGCCTTAGCCTTTACTGCTTGTAAGTGGAATTTTTCACATTCGCTTGCAGCGCTGCTGCCACCTAAACTGTCAGACAATCGGGCTTTTATTTTTGACTCCTGTGTTGGACTAGAGTAGACAATTGCGATCAGGTCTCAGAGGGAAGTGGAGTTATCTTCCAGTTGAAAAGTTGTGGGTTCAATTCCAAAATTCCGCAGTCATCTGCCAAGGGGCAAAATGCTTAACCCTGAATTGCCTACTAATCTGCATGTCAAAGTTACTCTGGTGTAAAGGAATTATATTGGTCAGTTTGACTAGCAAAGCACTGTATACATTTAGTTCATTTGTTGAACATGAATAAATGTGTTAGACCAGTCAAATGTATTCCTGTGAATTTATTTGTCCAATTTCAAACCTGAGGTCTGCATATGTTTTCACTGACAATGTTGAGCTGCGCATATACGAGGCTGATTGACAACACTAAGATCTTCCTTCTGGCTCTGATTGTTTCTGACAGAGGGGTGTATTTCTGTAGCTGGCAGAAGGGTTACATGGAGGAAGTGGAACTTCATCTTTTCACAAATCATCTGTCTCATGTCACATGGTCACATTGTAGTGACAGTTTCACCAAACATGTAAGAAACATATTTTTCTAAATGTTACCAACTGCAGCTTCAAAATGATGTTTTTGTGAATTGAAGACATGAAAATAACCTTAAATTGAATTGCTAAGTTGTTATCACAAGCTAGTGCTATACATATTCAACATTTCAACTTTGATCAACGAATTAGTCACTCAAGACCTTAATGGCAAAACATGCATATTTTATTTTATTGCACGATTAAAGTAAAAACAAACATCTTCATTTTATTGCAAATGTTTCTTGTTTAGAAACTCAGTATGCTGTTTCTTTTTAGCCATTCTTTAGTATATTCAGGGTCAGACAGTCTTTTCAACCTATTTTATGTTGCTAAAAACTAAAAAAGTTAAACTCATAGCAAAATCTGGTAAATAAGCAAAACAAAAATCCATAACTTTGGCCAAACACAAATACTTAGAGAAGATGAAAAAAAATAAATGAATCCCTTCTGCTCTCCTGGTTACTTCGCTCAAAATATTCACCTTGTAACTTACATATGTGTGCGGGTGTGTGTGTCTGTGTGTGCGCGTCGGCCCCACCTTTCTATCGTTCTATTACATGGGCCAGTGACTGCGCCATCTCCCCAGTTATACCCCTCTGCTCCCCCAGACGTCTCATGCAGTCCTGAGGGATGGTGCTGATGCGGGGGGCGGAGGGCGGATGACTACACACATTATCTCTCTGAGAGGCTCAAGCCACATGCATGGCTGCAGCCTCTCCATCCCCTCGCTGCTGACTCTGACGCTAAACATTTAGCTCAAAACACATCACGTTGCTCTTTTCACAGTCACTCAGAGAGTCTACGCCCGCACAATTTGTTGAGGTAAAAAAAAAAGAAGTTAAGAGGTACGGCATCTACTGTCGCATACGTAAACACAGTGGAGAAGTTCTAATAGGTACTTTACTATAATGACATCTATATTTTTACTTTTCTGTTTATTCAAAAAAATGTGTAATACTGCTCAGGCAAATTATTGTCATCATTGATTTTTTTTCTGAAATTTTTCTTTTTTTCTAGACTTCATGAATATGAGGGAGAGCAAATTCTCTCGCTGTAGGTGAAAAATCACAAAGAATAAAGGAAGTATGCTTGAATTGAAATTGAATTGCATTGTCCTCACACCTAAAATCGTCTCTCTTATGCCTCCTAGTGGCCACAGAAAAAGTACACCAAAGCGCTCTTAACAATTTAGAGTATAGATTAATAAGGCTTCCTGATGACAAAATAAATTGTGGAAGTTAAGGCAACATGCTTATCTATATTTAAATTACTTGTCAAACTATAAGTATGAGTCATTGAACCTTCACCTTTTGAGTATGCTGCTTAGAGAGACACGTTTCACTTTTCATTTAGCGAAAAAGAAATTAGAATATCATCAAAAACCTTAAAAAAAACCTTAAATAATTTCTTTTGAAAAGAGGACTCATTTCCCAAATGAATCAGTATGTACTGGATCTTTAAGCTCTACCTCTAACTTCTTTCACGCCTTCTGAGTGGGCTTTGTTTCACAATGTTCTCTTACCTCTTAGACTACTAGGCTAAAGCAAAAACACTTTGACTACATTGTTTCGTTTGCAATAAATTCATAAAATATATGAGTTTTGGTGAGAGTTGGTGAAATTTTAAGTCATTCAAACATACCTTTGTCTGTAAAATGTAGTCTAATCTATCAGTACTTAGTGCTTATTTAAAAACTCAACTAGCTGGTGCATATTTCTCAAGATACTGAAAACACAAACAGGACAAGACTAGAAGAATAGATTTTTTTTTTTAACGGTTGACTTTCTTTGTGTCCTTTTTGTTTAACGTTACGTAACATTTACAGATGGTAAATGTTACTTTTAACATGTTCAGAAGAGCAACTGAAATTTTTGCTTGCAAAGTAGAATCCATCATTGACTGATTTCTTTATGCAGACTGAATACGCACAGAGATAAAAGGAAACTTTAGTTACTTCACCTTTCCAGTTGACAAAAAATCAAAGTCACCATCTTGTCAAAAATGCAGATGGCTAAATAACGGCTCCTTATGCATTCTAAAACTGCTAAATGTTCTACAAATACCAAAAAAAAAAAAAAAGACACTGGGAATTGACAAAAATATTTTAAACATATTTCAATTAACAGAAGTTAGACCAATTTCTAAACTGTCTAAATTCTACTTTTGTCCCTGCTGCTTTTAATGTGATTTTTTTTCTATATGAAATGCCATTGCTGTACGTAATGAAACATTACCAAACAATACTTTTTCATATATAAGCCCAAAGGCCTTTCAGCAACCCACACAGCTGTGGAGCCGGATATTACCAGCTTTTTCAGGAACTCGTTGAGGAGAGGAGCTGATCTTGTGTGACAGCTTTCAAAATTAACCTCAGAGTAAAACGTCTGAACCAAAAAAAATACTGACTGTAAAATCCAGAAGTTAAGTGCAAACACTGATTTGCAAATGTATTTGATGTACTTGTTAAATTGTCTGGGTCTCCAACACTCTCATGTCTGTCCTGTTTTTAACCTCGGTGAAGCCATTTGTGTTACAACATGCTGCATGAGACGTGCTCTAGTAATAATGTTTGATCGTCCTCAGAACCAAATTACAATAGAAGATGTAGATGATGTTTTGTACAACACTGTGTCATGTACCTATTGTGGTGATAATAGCAAAGAGTTGAGTCATTATTTTTCTCTTTTTTACCCCAGTGCAGTCTCTTGCACTTCCTGCGCAGCACCATGACAATCCTATATCTACACAATTGCTCCAAAGCACAAGTGCAAACTAGCATACAATGTAAATAAAGGAGTGAGACTAACTATGGTTAAAGACAAACAGAAATGTAAAATACTTGTTAAAAATAGTTTATACTGCTGCACAATGTTACATCAGGTATATTGACCAGTGCTCATGGATTTCCCCAAAGCCACTTGTTTCGCTTTTTGTTAGCATATCTTATCATATTGATGGTAATCGCCGTCATTATAAGGAGCCATGATGTCAACCCTCCCTGTTAATTATTAGCGAGCTGAAATGCCTTCTTTATTGCAGGGAGCGTCCTGGAGAAACACATAAAGATACATTTACTTTAATGCTTTTCATACATCTTTACCAGTGGAGCAATAATTGTGGCTGGCCATGCAAAACTTCCTATTTTATACAGTTTATCCCACAGTGACACTCAATTGTATGTGGGTATTAGCTGGAACTCAGACACACATGTGACTGGCACACCAACAATGTGTCAGCGTCTCACAATTGCCTCATCTTCTTCAGCCAGATCCACACCCAAGTACTTAAACTCTGTGGCTGTGGTTGAGTGCGACTCAACTGATTTGTGCTGCTGTGTTTTTGAAGCTGTGATGAAATAAACTCGCCATGTCTTATTTGCTCATACACAGCCTAAACTTGTGAATTAGAGGCATTGAGTTTCTGATCACACACACACAACAGTCACAGCTTTCTTACTCAAAGTAAGAATGAATGTGGTTCAGAGTGGAGGAGCTAACTAAAATGCCAAACCTGTTGAACGACTGACTCAGCATTTCTAGTCATCATTTTAAACATGCCTGGTAGTTCTCAGATGAACAAAGAGAAAAAACTGCAGTGAGGAAGATTGTTTTACATCTGACCACACATGATAATCTCTTCACAGTTTATTATACATTTTGAATTGACAAAACTATAACAATTAAGCTAACCTGTAACCCACTGTGCATCGTTTATTGTAGAAACACTAAAACGGTCGAAACAACTAAGAGTCAGTCATGTCTCTTTTGTCTTCTGGCTAAACATTGAAGACATTTCAATTTAAACACGACTTGATGTTAAGTTGTGAACCTGCATCTGTGATAGGTGTTCATTTCTGGTACTTGGAAACCTAAACACACTTTTAATGTGTCGCCTCCCAGTTTGATGACAATTCTGAACATACAGCCAGAGCTACTAATGGATTAAATCAAAATACTTTAAAAAACAAAAACAACAAGAAGAAAAAAACAATCAAAGTGAATTAGGTATCTGTGGCTTGACTGAAAAAAATACTTTAGGTGCTCCACAACTGACCTTAGCTTTATGCTGCTTTGCAAAAATAATGGGCCAAACAATTTAAATCTGTACACGCATCAAACTGTGTCAAACATATTTGCAGCAATAAATAGTGTGAAAATTGATGTTCTTTTTAATCCACAGAGGGCTGAATGTACAGTAAATGCACACCAAAATTTGGGGAATTTTTAGATGTTATTAAAAATCTTGAAATCTATATATAATTTTCTTTTTGTAACATAAAAAGACAAGGATAATTTATGTATTTATCACATAAAATCCCATATAAGGTCATCAAAGTCATGCTATGGTTGCAACATAATAAACTGTCAAAGTTCAGGGGGTATTAATACTTTTTGTAAGCCATTGTTACATTGATTTATATCTGTGTGAAAAATCACACAGCGATGCTAATTGTCATGAGTGGATAAATAGATGAGTTCCACTCTGGTTAAAAAGTAGCCTGAAGACAAAAATACCCAAGATGCACTTCTGACTTCAAAGCAAATTCTGTATGCTGGGAAACAAAGATTTTATCAGCCAGACAGTGCACTACATTATGTTTGCCCAAGTCCAGCAGGTCTGTGATAATGAACACTGCAAATAGCAGAGGGAGCTCGGAATCAGTCAGTCCTCTCAAAGACAGCTATAACAATGATGACCATTGAAATATTGTTCAGCTAAAGCATGAAATGTGCAATTTTTCATAACTCTGAAAGCAGTTTTAGCATTTCATCAGTTGTCTGTGAAACACTGGAAAGATGTGACAGCTTTAAAACAACATGAGAGGTTTGTCGGGCTGAGTTTCCACTTAACACAGTACAGTGAAACGTCACACACTCTGTAGAAGTGCTTAGTGGCTATGAGAGCTTATCAGTAGATGCAATAAAAAATGTGAACCCAGGCAGTGTGTAAAAAAAAAAAAAAAAAAAAAAAACCAAAGCACATTTTCTGCACCTCCTCTCTGGATTCAGTCTTTCAGTGCTGTTCTTTTGAAAGAAGAGAATACCAGAACATCACAGATTGGGAACAATGGTTGGGAGGGAGCATAGTACTTACTCCATGAGCAGAGTTTAATATCCTACCCTTTTCTTTTGTTTATTCACTCACATAACCAGGGCTGGTACCACTTCTTTCTTGGTGTGTCTCCTTCTCCTGTTAAAGCTACTGCTTGTTCTTAATGTAGATGCTGTCGTTTCTCTTTTGATTTCCTAACCTTGTAGCCAATGCGAGGAAGACTCATCTCCTTTTGGTCCCCTTTGCTCTCTTAAATCCCTTTTCTTTTTCGCAGGTCATTGTTTTTTTCCTGACTGCCAACTCCCCTTGGTGACTCAAGTCACCAGGTCCTCATCAGTAGGTGTTTACTTGGGTGAAGTAAAAGTTAAATTAAAAGTACACGTAATACCTCAAGATTCAAAAATACAGTTAAGAACGCATAATTATTTTTTTCCTGAATTCACTAGTTTTCTCTCCTTTATGGAAAAGCTTGAGAAAAAAAAATCAGCTGAATTTGGCTGATATTTGATTTACTTGTGAGTTTGGTGGAGTCAAACATTTAGAAAAACAACAAAAGAGGGTATCCTGGATGTGACTTAATCCACTGGTACTTAGAAACAGGCATTTCCATTTTCAGCTGCTGGGTTGTGCAGCAGTGTTAGTGCAGAGTTTTTATTGTGTAGGAATCAAATTTCTAATGTATGTTGTTGTTTTTTTAGATAAATAAAACAACTACAGTAAGTGACTGTAAGCATTTTCAGGAGGATCACTGTAAAGCTGAAAAATGCAGACCAGACACTGAGGAAACTTCATCAAACCAACAGATTGCAGTGATGCTCGGGTCACTACTGACTACATTTCTCCAACCCAACTATTAAATTTAGCAATGAACAATGTACTTTCCGGATCAACCATTTTTATGACCAAAAGAACGTTCCCACATGGCGATGTCACAATGTCAAACCCTTCAAAGAAAACCCTTCTTTTATTGTTTGAGAGACGGATTGCTTTATTTTTCAACGCGACAGAACTAATTGAAACGATGGTGCTAGAAATCACGTCTGCAACGCTAACAGTAGCTCTTCTTTTCTCACAAACACATCCGTACACAAACGGAGGGGACTTCCAGGCCAACACACCTCCACCCACGCACTCAGCCTCAGAGGCTGGACTTCGAGACAAAATCACATTCCATGCACGTCTGCTCACATTTACACAGTCTGAGAATTACGTCTATTGACACAATCTACTGATGTGCACTGTCTCACATGAAATATGCCATATATAACATGCTGTTACTCTGATACAACCTCAATAGGGCGATTAATGCAACAGTACATATGTCAACATGCTGCTGATGAACTGCATTATTAGTCATCAACACTAATGACTGATGACTATAATTTTTCAGATGCCACAAAAGTGAGTTTCTTCAACCTTTGGCTGCTATTATGCTTTCAGTTTGTAATTAATTCATGTCCTTAAAAATTTTAATTTTGTAGGAAATATGAAATGTTTCTTATTAAGTAAGTATCTAACTGAGTTCCAATTTATTGAAAAGCTACAAAAAAATCAGTTAAAGTGTCAAACCCCACTTATCCATGGAAACTGAATTGTTTTAGACTCTAACAGTCGGCGCAGAAGAAAAGCAGAACATTCTTCTGAAGCCCGTCAACATCACTCACTTATCAGTAGAACAGAATTAAACTAATTACAGTAAATGTTTTAAAAATTACAAGGTATTTTGGCCTACGATTTTTATCGTGCAAATATTAGAAGACGGCATCTGGCCATTAAAGTAAAAATACAACGGGACAACAATGAAGCCTCTGAAACAGAATCTTCAAAGTTTCAAAGTCATAACCAAACAAACAAGTGAGGCAATGACCCACTAGTCTAAATGTTTAGACCAATCATTTAGACCGATTATTTGAATTCATTGCAGCAACATTGCCAAGTAAGGAAGAGTTTTAACTAATGGCCACTATTACAAAAGAAAGGCAAAAAGAGCTATGGCACACTACTAGTTATTTCTTGATCGCTCACACTGGAAAAAGCAAAGTTTTAATGTTTTTTCTCTGTTAATATATTTGTTTATTTATTTATTAGGATATTAGTTTTCACCGAAGTGGTTCCTAATTAAACATGTTTACTGCGAGTTATTTCATAGCTGCAGAACAATCTTATATAAATCTTAAGTAATGCAGCTTTAAGACATGTCCTGTATGAAAAATGTAGTCACGTGCATTGTGTGTTCTTACCTATTAAAAACAAATCATTTTCAGACCTCGAAGGTTCTGGAAGCATCTTCTGTGTAAGCTGATATTTAGTTATTTCCACATATTTTTTTTAGCTCAGTTTAGCAGATAATTTACTGGATTGTTTTTTGTTTGTTTTTTGTAACTTTATTTTTTCCTGTGAAAGTGAAATGTTTCTTTGCGGTGTGTTCATGGGATCATTGTCTTTCTTAAAAATCCAGCCATGTTTCATCATCAGGTTCCTTTCAAGAACATTTTTTTCAATGAATCCTTCCTTCACTTATTTGTATTTTGCTGCTACCATATACAGAAAACAAACCCACATTCTGGTTCTCCCAATACTAAATATCACTGTTGTATGGTGACATTCGCCAAAACACTTTGTCCATTGACTGTCTAAGAGTTTAATTTTGCTCTCATCTGACCAGACTGCTTTCCCATTAGTATTTTATTGGCTTGTCCAGATCCTCATCTGTAATCTCGATTTCAATCCGCAAGGCTCAGGCTTTTCCTTCTGCAGTGGAGACTTGTGCAGTGAGTGTGCAGTTTGCAAAACCGGCTAATTCAAGGTCTTTCTGAAACTCTCTCTGAGAGATCCTTGGTCCTTGGACAAGAATTCTGATTATTTTTTATGCCAATGTCAGAAATCTTGTGAGAATCACAAGAATGTGGCTTTGGTGTTATTTTCACTTCCTAATTCTTGTCCCATCTCTTGAACACTCAACAAAAATTCAAAGATCTTGAGCTTTTTCATTTTACCCATAAATATATGCTTATTTGAGATGCCTGGGTAATGAAAAACCTTGTAATAATTTTACTCTAACAGTGGCAGGATTACTCTCTAGTAGTAGTAGTAGATTTCTGATTATGAGTAGCAGTAAATTTCTAAACAGAAAACATTCTTCAAAAACTTAGATGTTTTAAAAATTTAATTATGCATTTTGCTTAATCTGTAATGTTTCACATTTTGAAAATGGTCTCAATTAAAAAAATGTTTTAATACATAATTATATATTTTTATTTCACCATAATTAAGTTCAATGACCTGACATGTTTGCATAACAGGAGGACAAATTGTAAGAACAACTTCTAGTTTTTATTTGACAGAAAATGAGGAACATCTCAACTACCCACACATGAGCTGAGTAATCAGAAATGCTGCCTTCATATGTCTTTAACAACATTTAACAAGAAATTCTGAGAATGAAATAAAAAAGGGGAACTATAAGACAATATGGAAGAAAATCCAACTCCCAAATGCATCACACTTCCTAAATATTGCAAAAATCCAAATTACATTTCACAAAGCATTCTGGGACACAGACCTTGCTTTTTGAATTTTAGTTCAGATCAAATATAGTATTTAAGTATTTTTTGTAGGTTTTCTCTGGCTTAAGTGACAGGAAAGTGGGTTATGATAGAGGGGGAAGATACGCTGTAACAATCAGCAGGCCAATATTCAGATCTATGAGATCAACGATGAGGAATAAAATCTCTGTATATCGGTCGCTGCTCTACCACCACGCCCAAATTGACGTATGGAAGTGGTGATGTCATGTTCTGCGATTGTTTTCTTGCAGGATGGATTAGTGCACTTGAATAGGTGGCACTTGGATTAAAGAACATGATGAAAGTACTGAAACCTTGAGACATCAACCAGGTTTTATGATTATTTGATCTTTTACATTATGACTTTTTTAGACAAATCCAGTCACATTTCATAGTTAGTTTTTTTGTGTGTGTTTTTTTAAATATGTAAACTGTAAGAACTAAAAAATATCGGATTCATTTTTTTTGTTTGTTTGATTTAATGTTTTTCGTCAAAGTAATCTTTTCCAAATGGGTATAAGCAAACATGACATTTATTTGCACTATAATTACTGACAGTCTAACTTTGTATGTTATAGTCATTGAGCCAAACTGGCCCAATGACTCATGATACAGGTCACCAGTTAGTGTATACAAATGCAGAAAACCTTTCCTGTCCTGTACTGTTCACTTGGTCCCAGGGATCTCTCCTTTGGCTGCTGCTCAGAAATGAGTTGGCAACCGCTTTAGTGTTGGAAAGCAAAAGGAAAATGCCCACAACTCCTTTTACCAACATATGTAAAGCAAGTCTCTGCATGCTGCTCAGACGGTAATCAACCCAAAACAGAGGGCTGCAGTGTGTTTCTTCATGCACATAGAGCTGTGTGTCTGAGTCACTATTGATTCAGGGAGGATCTGTCTGGTGTCATCTCTTTAAATGGCTTTTTAGGTTTTGTAAGTTTTAATTTGTGAAAACATTAGAAAAAGGGATTTAATCACTACGCACCCTAATTAACTTAAAACCCAGTCTCAAACATAAAGGTAACTTCTTTATGTTGTTTAAATGCTGTTAAAATCTTATTCTCTTTATTTAATTCCAAAAAAACAATCAGGAATATTGAGCTACTTTGTTGGAGAATCCACTGTGTTCCAGCATGATCTTCAATCTCTTTACCACATCAGATATTTTGTGCATGTCTGCAGTCGTGATTCACGTTCAGATTATGTCTTCCAAAAGAGATGCACAATAACAAAGGAGATCTTCTTCAGGAAATCTGATCTGATCTGTTTCTGTCACCACATTCAGCAGACAACCCTGAGAAAGCTGCATGAAAGGTTAACTGGTCCATGGTTGTGCAGGGCCACAAGCAGAATTTTATTTTGGGGCCAAACAAATTGTTCAAGGAGCAGTTGTCTTATGTAGCAATTTTGCACTAATGGTCAAATTATGTTTCTGTATGTACATTAATCAATAACATACAGTCAGTGAATGTAAGCTAAAGTATCACAAGAACATGGGACACGGTTTTTTGTAAGGTTAGTCAGGTTTCTTCAGTTATGTTTAAGGTTATGCGCCGAAGCAATCAGAAAGATCAACAGAAAACAGACGTGGTGATGATACTGTCACAAAAAGTACAGAAATGTTATTACTAACAATTGTGTGACATGTGGAAATCATTATAATAGAATCTGTATAACAACAAGAAGTAAATTAGAAGTAGTTCAAAATTCATCACATCATCCCCTGATCTAAAAGTATTCAAAAACAATTGAGAGAGAAAAAAAATTCCTGACATCTATATTGCAGGAAATGGTTACACTTCATACAAACAGATGAATCGCAGTGAGAGACATTACCCACAAATAAAGAAACAGTTTAACCACACATGGATGCGTGTGATACTCTAACCGTCCAAGGACTGATCAACGAGGTTATAAAAGAACCTAAATGAACAGCTAAGCAGTGCAGGCCTAAATTGTCTCCGTTATGATCAGTGTTTATGATTCACTAATACAAAAAGGGACTCACCAAAACCTCCAAATGGTCAAAGTAAATGCCAAAATCAGCTCAAATGCCTTTCTCACATTTGCCAAAAACATCTTAATGATACCAGAGACGTTTATTCATCACATATGCAGTCAAACATAAAGATGGTATTGTGATGGTGTGGAGCTACTTCAGTAATGTGGGACCTGTTTTACATAACTGCTGGAAACCGTAAATACTGCTTAGTAGCAAAAAAAAAAGCCTGAAGAAGAATGTCTGGCTTTGTGACCTGAAATTCAAGCCCACACGAGTTAAACACAAACAGGACAATGATCCAAAGTAAAACAAACAAGTCAGTAAGAAGGTTCTGTTGTGACTCAGTCAAACTCAGGGCGTAAACCTGATACAGAAGTTATTTAGCAGATGTTTGTGCTCAAAAATGTTGCAATGTGGCACAAACAAAACAACCCTGGTCAGTGGCAACAATGAAATTATCTGCAAATATTTTTGCAGATTATTTCAATCTCTTGAGGGCTCAAGAGATTGAAATAATCTGCAAAAATATTTGCTGATTATTTCACCATCGTCATTGTTGCCACTGACGATGGTGCTACCAGCAAAAATAGTTTAAAAAATAAATCTTGAATTTTCTTGAGTTATTTTTGTCTGATAAAAAATATAGCTTGATGGTCTGCAGTATTTAAAAAGGGCATAAAAGCAACCAGGGAGTAAATCTGCAAGGGGAGCAAATACTTCTCCAAAGCACTTTAAGTCCAATAGAAAAGTTGGAAGAGATGGAAAATTTAAATGGTAACAAATCTAATCAGTAACAACTCAGCAAATCTTTCTGATAAGGTAATGTTTTGCAGTATAACACTTTGACTAAAATTAATATGAATCAGTGCACATGCACATGAAAGCAGGCCGTGTTTATATATAATATTCTAATTCTAAGTTTATCAAGAGAAAAGAATATTTCATTTGTAAATTAGATTGGAGATTATAATAAATTGGCTACGGAATTCTAAAAATGTGCATTCTAACTTTTCTTCCACAACATGTCACCATACTGTGGTCAGTGATACCATAACAATCTACTGTATGTTAATGCAATCGCATTAAACCATAACAATTAAGTGGATGCTTTAGTCAGCACAAAATCTTACAAAAAACAACAATAAACCCATTTATGATTTTTTTTTCAACTTTGATAAAGATTTTCTGCATAAATATTATGCTTATAACACCACCAATATGTCGGAATGGACTTGGAATGTACCCTGGTAATGTATGATTACCATTGTGATTTGAAAGCTTGCGAAGCTTTAAAGCTACAGTTTAAAATAGTCCTCTACCTACTTAGTTTTTATTTTAAGAGAACGTGGGGATGTTAGTCCTTAGTGTGCATTCTTGTGCACTGAAACTTGCTTTCATTTCAACTATCTCTTGCCTTGTAGATCTCAATTTAACGAGTTCGGCTTATCACTTTTTCCTTTCTTAATTTTAATGATTTGGGGATTTTTTGTGATTAGTTTTTACCTGTACTTTTGTTTTAGTCTGTTGTTTATGTATTAATGTAGATTTGAAGAATTTTCTTCTTCATTATTAAGATTTATTTTTATTCTTATTCAACTCTACTTCTATTTTTGTGACTTTATTTTATTCTTCAGGCGACAACTACAACAGGTTTAAAATCTAACCATATAGGTGCAGGAATGAGTTTCGTATTCATGCGCATGCGCGTTACCGCAACAGCCCAGCAGAAGATGATGACGCCACCCAGCAGATGACGACGCTACCCATTCATTAAATATAAGACAAGCCCGGACAAACACCGTCCGACAGCCGGTGGACGAGCGCAGTTTGTTTTGACCGAACCCAGAGGTTCTTGGGGCGGAGTAAAGAAAAAGCAAACCGAAGATAGAGACGATCTTGGATTAAATCCTAGAACAGCTCGTTTTAAAAGCTGTGAGTAGTATATCGGCGCCAATAGAAAGAGCTCGGACGAGTTTGTGAGCTTGTTGTTCCTCAAATAAGCATCGCCGTCAGCGTACCTGTCAGAGGAGGACAGTGACGGATATTGTCGCTGACAATGACCTTGGGGGATGAACTGACGACAGCCGCAGCGAAGGGACGCACTGCAGAGGTGGAGGCTCTGCTGCATCAAGGGGCTCCTGTTAACGGGGTGAATAGTTTTGGACGAAGAGCAATACAGGTCAGTGCCTCCCTGAAGCATCTGCGAGAAAAAAAAAACAAAAACAAAAACAAAAAAAAACAAAACAAAAAACAAGCAGTGATGGCTATTTTATATGCGTCTACTGCATCTCGTATACTTTTAGCTGTTTCAGTCTGGTTTCTATTTACACCTCAAAAGCAGACGGGGTAATAACTGGCAGATAAGGCAGCGACAACGCTATTATCTACTTCAAAGTGGGCGGTTATTCAGGGGCGGTTATACGAATAAAACTGTACATATATAATTGGGCTTGATAATGTCAGCGGCGTTCTGAGCTGAAACGAACCCGCAGGAAACCTTTGACTTCATCATAACCTTTACCTTTTTAAAAGCTGCGACGGGCATTGGTTTCACTCTTAACATTGTGGTTGGACTGTAAAAAAGGGAGTATTTACCAGCCCCGTCAAGACAATCAATCAACCAATCAATGAATTGAATAGATATCTTATGGTTTTTATAATATGCATGCTGACTGCAAATAATTTCTAATATATCCAAGTCATATAAGACCCAGTCTAATATTAAGCGTCTTAGTAGACTCTGACAAAGACAGTACTTCATCCTGTTTGGCAAGTTTTAAACAGTTTAAAGTTCTAACTCCCTGAGTTTTGTACTATAGTGTTGACTGTCAAATTATTGTTAAGTGCTACACTGCCAACTAACTGTGGTAAAATAGTTGTTATAATATCAAACAACTGTTTTGATATTATACAGACGAGGTGAAACAGCATGTAACCTAGAAAACACGGTCGGTGCAAGATAACTCAGTTCCTAGTGCTTTTATGTAGAAAATGTGTTTTTCAAGCAAATTAAAGAGTACCAATAAATGGAAAAAAAAATTAAGAGCAATAGCTAATTTCGTGTGAGTATTCCATTTCTGTCATTTAAAGGGTTTTTTTTTTTGTTTGTTTGTTTGCTTTTTAGCGTTTTGGGCGCACTGTACCATTTTGGCAGATATGTGGCAAATTAAATTGTCCAGTGTATAATTGTTGAGAACATGGCGGTTTTCTTTCCACCATGGTTTTCGGTTTTGGACCGGTTTGGAATAGAAAAATGTTTGCACCGTATCACAAGTTATTGGTCAGTCGGTAGACTGACAGGCGCAAGTCCAACCGTAGGTCTCTCTTTTTGTTTGTGTATAAGCGAGAAATAAATGAAAACTAATAAAAGGGGGTTTATTTCGTTAGATAAATAAATGTACAGATCATTCTATTTTCCAGCACGTGTCTATTAAGCATTAAATAATTCGTGAGGGACCGGTTTTTGTGTTTAAGCATTTTATTCAATGTTATAGGCCTTTGTATCAAATAATACATTAATTAAAAACGCCTGGTTCGGTTTTCCTGAAGGTGATGATGATGGGCAGCTCGGAGGTGGCTCGGCTCTTACTGTCGCGCGGAGCGGATCCAAACGTTGCGGACAGAAGCACCGGGGCGACCCCGCTGCACGACGCGGCCCGAACGGGCTTCCTGGACACGGTGCAGCTTCTGGTGAAAGCCGGGGCCGACCCGCAGGCCCGGGACAAGGACAATTGTCTCCCGATTGATTTGGCCAGAGAGAACGGCCACACGGATGTTGTTGCTGTCCTGGAGGTTCTATAACTGTGTGCCTGTCTTCATACGAAACATTATTTAATTCACTTGGTTCTGATTGAGAACCGCGAATAAGGCCCGAAAGGGCCCTAATTTATATTTATTTGTTTGTTATTTAACGAGATGCTTATAATGTAGTGGGGTACAACAGGACTTTCAATGGTCTACTTTTAGAAATCGGCTTAGGATAAGAAATTTTATTAAATAACGTTTTGGAAATGTTCATGCAATGTATTTTTTATTTTTTTTTTTTTACTGTTCTTCTGAAATTTGAATATTTTGCTTAAACCTTTGTTTAATGACGGACAGTTGTTTAATGAAGAATTTCTTTCAAAGCTAATTTAGAAGCCACAACTTGTTGCACATATTTGTTTTATGCACTATTATGAAACTGATACACTGAGATATTATCTCTTTGTATAAGTGTTTGCACTTTAATTTAAAAAAAAAGTTATGGGGATAGCCTATGAGTTTGAAACACTGAAGCATGCTTCAGGTTGTCATAAAGGCAAATTATTGTCTTTACACCCAAATAAAATAAAGAAATAACTTAAGGATATTCATTACACTGAGGAGTTTTGAACATTGTAGCGCAATTAAAACATTTGGACCATATGGACTATGCCTCCTAATTATTTTTAAAACTACTTTTGTACTTGCAGGTGAATAACAGCTGAAATGTTTCCTCTGTGGACTAGAGCTAAGCCAAAAAAGTGGCTAGAGATTTGCATTTTCCATTTTGCCTTCAATATGCAGGTCAAATAAAATTGTTTCGTCCCCTTATTCAGCAAATGCAGAAAATATCAGCTGCCATCGTTTTCAGTCTAAATCGACCAGCAATGTGATTTGATGGACATTTTTAAACCACAGACTTATACTCGGCTGGATAAACGACGACAATCTCGCAATTTCTTAATTTCCAGTCATATTTAAAACGGCTGCCCGAACCAGCAGCATGTTTCCATTTTATGCGTTGTAGATGACAGGAACAAAATAGGCGAAATCAGAATCGGCAGGTCAGAATTAAGAGAAAGTCAGAAATCCGAATTGGCCTGGAAAAATCTAATCAGCGCAGTTGTGCTCATGATCATGTCTATCTGCAGTGTGATGACCTTATGTTTAAAACATGCTGAGTTATTTTGTATTTTGATCGTATTTACGTATATACCAGAATGAAACAATAGACTGGGTATCCTAATTGTGAATACAAAGGAAAATGAAAAGAAAATCTTATGAGATATCTTTCTTAAAAATACAAAAAGTGACTAAATTACATTTGCAGTTTTTCGATTTAAAGACAAATTATTAGTCTGATTTATTTATAGTTCTAAAATTAAATCACTCACCATTCATCTAAGTTTTACAGCACTAATCCGTTTTAGTTTAGCTCATATGCCGAAAGAGAAATGAATGGAAAATCCTGATTTACAGCATCAACTGGATCAAAGTAATGAAGTCTACTAAAAATCATTCAAATTTTCCTTTTTCTTAAGAAACTGAGCAAAGACCTCAAAGTTTTGATTTATACTTTATTCAGATATTTGCTCATGCATGATGAATTTATAGTTCAGCCTAAAAAAAAGGAGGAAATTAAGTGACTCAGGCAGACTGTGCAGCATGTAGTGCAATGAAAATTCAAGGCCAAAGATCACAAAGATAGAAAATAAATGATGCGGTTTACATCTACTGAAATATATGGTATAAACACACAAGTTCAATAAATGATTACAAATCTCTACATGAAAGGTTTGAGCCTGGTTACAAATATGGGTGCAAATTTTGCTGCCAATTATACGCAAAGTAAGAGCTGAGGAGAAGAGTAAAGATCATAAAATGTCATTTCTCGAAGCAGAAAAACATTCCAAATATTAAGAATTATGTGGGCATTTAGAATACTGTGGTAAGGACTTTGATAAGTATACGCTAGTCTTGCAGCTCATCCTTTGATCTATAGGAACTGAAACTAAGACGGACAGTTGAAAGTCAAGACATATAGAAAGTTTAAAGGTTTATAAAATACTAAAAATATAAGTCTGCAACATATCAAGTATAATTTCAAGACTTTTCAAATGGAGTTACCAAAAGGTGAAGAGAAGTGATCTGTGAATCAGTTTGAAGAAATGCTTCGGGACGCACATTGAAATTGAGATTCCAGCTAAACAAACAGAGGTGCATTATTCCTGTGAGGCACTTTTTTCTTGTGATTCATCGATAATGAATCCACAGACAGAGTCAGGGTCCGCCGTCTGTGCCGGGATACGTGCACGTGGTGTCTGGTATTTTTTTTGTTTTTTCCTCTTTTCTGCTTCATGCCTTCTACGCCCACTCAGTGCTTTGGTAGCATTACTGAAGACTGCGCCATAGACTGTAAGAAAAAGAAGAAGAAAGTGGTTATCCTTTCATTTCACACACGTTATTCTAGATTTGTCGATGTGGAAGATGTTGAGTGATAGCTCGGGAGCGTCGGAGTTCTTTCGTAAGTAGAAATGCGATGAATGAGGAAAATACTTTCGCGTTGAACATAATGGATTTCTAACGTCTCTCACTAGATTAATTTCTGGTGCTGTTAGAAATGATCATCTTATCTGACAAACAGTTTCTTAGTAGGTGTAGAAGACAATAAAATAGAAATGCAACATGTCCAACAATCATGACGTGGATGCTGCAGTTACACAAGACTAAAACACCTGCAACATGGAGTTCAATCCTCTAAAAATCTGTTCCAGGCACTGGTTGAAAAAGTTGAATGGAAAAGTAAAAGTATATGCAGGTGGCAAAAACTATAGGCTAACTAAAATGAGGTCAAGTGCCTCAAATTGGTAACAAGAAAGATGGGAAGAAAATGCAAAAATATCATCGGAATCAATCAAAGCATAACCGGAATGACAATCATCCTTCTGAGAATAAGCTCTGTGGTGACCAAAGCTCTAGTTACTTGTGAGCACTGTAACAATTAGAGGACGGCTATGTCTACTGTAGCCACAATAAAGAATGTTTCACATTAAAGCGTTGGGCGCTGGGTCACACACTATGAAATGTGAGTCAGTTTAACTTGATGCTGGTTTATGCAAAAGAGGGAATGTCCCAGGATAGATTGCTTCAGCAGGACGGGGAACCCAAACGCATCAGAAAGCGAGCAGCACCATGGTTCCAAGCAGCAGCCGAATTTTTAGCCCCCCCAGAATAACAGGTTCTAATCGGGAAGCTGACTAGGGCCACTGAAAACGTTGATATTACTTTTAGCAAGAGGAAGAAAAAAAAAATATTTGTGACATATTAAAGATGACACTTAACCTAAATTCAAAGTTCTTTAGTGACTCACATAACTACATAGTGAGGCCATTTTCAGTTTAATACAGGAATTGTTTCCTCACTTTCTGTAGAGTAGTAACATATTTGATGACTTTGTTCCTTGACGTTTTGAATACAGCATGCGGTTTTCTCGGTGCATTTGCATGTATGGAAATAAAGGTTATTGGAGGAATTTAAAAATTTTCCCACCTTCTATAAACATCCTGTTATTTTAAATGCAACTGTAATATGTTAAAGTAAAAAAAAAAGACAAAAATATATGTTGCCATTTAAATTCTATCCATGTTTTGAATTACTCTTTTAGAAAACTTGCTCAAAATGCATGTAAAGAATGTTTCCATTGTTGTCTTTTAAGATACACCTTTTTGTTGCTATACTTTAATTACTTCTACAAAATGTAACTAACGTATAACATCATAAAGTCTTTCTTTATTTTAAGCTGAAACAAAGGTCGGTCTTACAGACAGAGATTTAAGGGGATTGTGCACTGACATCTTTGGTGGTTTGGTTGGTTAAAACAAACAGCAGCAGCGGGAGACAATTTTAAGAATGACTTTATAAATCAAAAGCAGACGCTGTCACCAGATGTTAATAAAATTTTGCTGGAATCTTACTTTTAAGTTCTTGGTGGTTTGAGTCCAGTCCATCTGGCTGATCTGCGGTATTGCAGTCAGCAGGATGCTGCTGGCTTTGTTTGCGTTCTCCTTCATCGTCTTCAGGACATTGTCAACACAGACCTGAAAAACAGGAAGAACGGCAGCAGCGTTACAGCAATGACAATTTCTCTTCCTCTAAATGTCACCGATCTTCTGCATTCCAAACAAAAAGATCAATGTTTTTTGTTTTTTTTTACTTTTGGTTTATGGGTTACTTGTTTGAATGCCTGAGTCATAACTCCAAATAAGGTCCAGAGGAAGTGCTGAGTCCGTTCTCCATTTTATTTTTCTCTCCAGTCTCAATTTTAAAGAAAAGGTAAAAGAATAGTCTAATCATTAAAATTTCAGCAAAAAAAAAAAAAAAAAAATTTGTAAATCATTTTGTTATTTACTTACCTAAATGAGCCTTAGTAATCTGAGGTTATATAACCAGAAAATATAATAAAACTTTAGCAAAAAAAAAAAAAATTTAACATCATCAAATATATATATATATATATATATATATATATATATATATATATATATATATATATATATATATATATATATATATATATATATATATATATATATATTTATATATATATATATAATTAGGTCTTATAAATATGAATATATAAACTTTGCATCTTAAGCTCAGTTTAACTTAGGTCTGGATTTTGATTGTGCCATTTTAACACATTCTAGGACTCATTTTGAACTAAACCATCCCCACTGGAGGCTGCATCTTTAGAGTCACTGTCCTTTGGTTCCATCCACCTTCTGTTCAACTCTGACCAGCTTCCCTGTTCCTACTGAAGAAAGTCCTCCCTTAAGCATGATACTGCCACTACCATGTTTCACTGTTTGGACAGTGTGGTCAAGGCAAAGTGCAGCGTCTGCTATTCGCCAGACAGAGTTTTGCATATCAGGCAAAATGCTCTATTTGGTTTTATCTGATAAAAGCACATTCTTTCACAACTCTGTTTTACTTCCTGCCTTGTGGCATGACTTAATATGGCTTTCCTCTTTTATAAATGACATTTGATCACCATTCATTTAGCCTTGACAGTGTTATGAAAACAATTCATAATTCTGTCTTGTGGAAATAAAATTCTAGCTGTTGCTCAATATTACAAGCTACAGAGATATATTTATGATGGGATGTTTCCAAATTCTGGTACATTGATAAATGTATTCTAAATGTGTTTGGAAAGAATCATACAACTAAAACACTTGATGTAAACACCTTCCTGCCTGTCATTTACAAATAATTTTGAGAAAGAGAGACAGACAGGTCAGATATTCTTTCCACTTTTTCAGATACAAATAATTTTAACTCCTTGATTTTCCTTCTTTTAAGTTTTAGTCAATATTTTAAGCAAAATTGTAAAATTTCACATTTTGAAATCTGGCCTAATGGACAAGTTACTTACTGCCTATGCATCATGTGGTAAATAGTTTGACTTCGGTACATTTTCTAATTTGACGAGGTATAAAAAAAAAAAATGGTTCACGCCGTTTTCTTTCATTTACACAGCTGCTTTGTGTAAATTGTAGATTGTATCAGCGTAAGGATGTTCAGGCTGCCATCTATGCAAGTAGCTAATTTTCTTAGGACCGTCACGCTGTGCAAGTTTTCATGTAGCTGCAGGGTTTAGTTTTTGTAAACAGAGTATGCTGTAAATTATTTACTTTTATTCTATCTGTAAAGATATATCTAACCCAGATCCTGGAGGAGACACATCTGTGTGACAGTGGACAGTTTTTAAGAAATAAAAGTTGCTCTCTTGGTTGTTGGGTTTTTGCTGTTATTGTTGCTATGATCATTTACCTTTAAGAAAGTAGAAGGGAAAATGTTTTTTGTTAACTTTCGTGAAGAAAAATTGCACGTGTTAAAACTGAAGCCAGCAATTCTGAGCTGTACAAAGCCACAGTTTGTCTAATTTATGCATCTCTGTTAAATATAATTTTGCATGCATCTTAGAAAATATCAAATCACAAAAAATGCTCTGGTTGATGAAATTAGCCATTTCATTAACCAGACTTGTAAATATATATAAAAAAATTAAAATTATACAATATAAACATGTTTGCTGTATATTAAAAGCAAACATATTTTGCTTTTAACACAAAACATGTTTTGTATTATCAAAAACAAAATACTAATAACTAGATGTTATTAGTATTTTGTATACTAATAAAATACTTTTGTTATTAGTATTTTTCTTTTACATTTTAAATGTCTACAATACTTCTCCATACTGTTCGAGACTGAACAAAAACCCTGTTTTTATTTCACACACATTTTAAGTAAAATATATTTCACATATCTACAAGTCATATCAGACCTAGTCTGAAAATGCCATGAAGTATAAATTACAGTCAGACATTCTGGGACATCCGTCCTGTTTTTACCTCCTGTAGCCTTCCTCTGTTTCCATGTCATGCTTCATGAATACATTTGCGTTTGTGGTTTTTGATAGCATGAAGTCATGACTCACTGTGACTCAACCTCCTCTGGCAGGGCTTCCACCGGAGGCTGGCAGGCCAGGCTGAGTGGGGGTGTGTGGTGTGAGGGGAGTAAACAGGGAGAGGCCAAGAGGTAGCAGCAGGCCAGGCCGGAGTTAATGGGGGGGAAAAGGGGAGCGGAAGGATGTGGCGAGTGTTTTGCAACAGGAGGGGGAAGAGGTCAGCTGCAAGAACTCGGAAGTGAAGCTGGATCACTGACAAATAAGCCAAAATTCGCCCACACATAAACACATGCGCGCGCACACGCACACACACAGCCACCATCAACTGGTTTATTTAGAGTGGCTGCCACAGGAGACGCCACTCGGAAGCTATAGGAAGCCGCAGGCAATAACTGAGGATCACTTGGGGGTGCAGGGGGAGAGACTTGAGAGCTCAATATGATAATAAAAAATTGAAAACGTGATCCAAACTGTGCAAGACCGCAACGTTTTGGCAACACGTTGCACAAGGAAACACTTTGAGCAATATAAACTTTCTCTGATAACAAAAAGAACTGTAAACAGATCAGACGTGGACATCCAGTAAATGATTATCATTTTCACTTGCGGTAAAGCTATATCCCAGCCTTAAATGCGACAGCTATCATGGGACACAGGGATATAATTGTAGAATAATTGCTTTATTACACAACATGGCAGAGTAGATCTGTAAATCTCAATGGCTGATTTTTTACAGGACTCTGACTAGGACTCACACTGTACAAGTTTTCATGTAGCTGCAGGGTTTAAGTCAGTAAGTCAAAAACCAGTTATATGGTTGGGTAAATATGTAACTCAGAGAAGACTCATAGGTAGAAGACTACCACGATGTTGCCTTGCTTACAAGACAGAAGGATTCAGCAGTCTGGAAACAATTCTAGCAGATATAGTGTGGAAGCTAACAGAGCAAGTCTTTTCAAATTTATGTGTATTTTTGACCTTTGAAGCTGAAAGCAAGAGTCCACCTCCCTGTTTCTGTCAGCCTACAGGTGTTGTCTCAGTCCTTCATGGACATTAAAAAAGGTGTGACAACCACAACCACTAATGCTTAATATCTTAATGGGCCAGTAACACTAAATTTTTAAAGATCGCCCTGCAGACACTGCATATTTGAAAAGATGTGCGAGTGAAATTTTGAAGGGAAAGAGAAGTGAAAATCTCTCTGTGCATCACTGAGAAAATTCAAGACTTCACAAATAGGTCAAAATGATATCATCTTCATCTGCAAGTTATAAATTTCCGTTCTTACCGATAGCTGCTTAGATGTTTACAGTAAAGTTGGTTGTTACAGCACGACAAAAATGAAAAAAATCAAATGAAATCTGATCCTTGTTATATTTTTGGTTTCCATGAGTTTGTCGTCACCAACACAACTGTTCAGCAATACTGAATGATCAACATCTTCCTCTTATTTAATTTAGCAATGAAACAGTACTCAGCTGTTTCAGGTCTGACTCAACTAGTTTTTCCAGCAGGACATGTCAGCAGCACGTTGGAGCCTGAGTCACGACTAGAAAACACCAAATTAGTAAGGAACAATGGTTTGTGTTGCCACTCACTGCCTCTTCGTGTTCCTTCCAACAGTCGTAGTCTGTTGCCATTGCGATGCTGGCGTAGCACAGGCCAGCCTCTTTGGCGAGGACTACCTCCGGCACGGTGGTCATGTTGATGACGTCAGCGCCCCACTGTCTGAACATCAGGCTCTCTGCCCGCGAGGAGAAGCGGGGTCCTTCGATGGTCAGCATGGTCCCTCGTACGTGACACTTGACACCCAAACCACGCGCCACCTCCACCAGAACCTGTTACAGATAACAGAGCACCTAAGAAAACTGGCTGTTCATGAAGCATTATTGACTTCTGGAAAGGAGAACAGCTCATAGGTACCAGCCGTACCTCTATGATATTGCCACCTGCTGGTGTGGCAAATATTCTTTGACGGTAATCCCAAACTTACATCTACGGTTATGTCAAAAATATCCACACACACACGACAGATTTAGACTTCCACTTATCTTTTTACCAACCAAGGTGGTTTTACCAACATGTCTCTGATGTTACCAAGTGGCCTAGTCAGAGTCCTGACTTGACTCTGACAGAAAATCTGTGAAGGGAGCTAAACATTGGAGGTCTACCAGTCTTCTGGTCCTGAAGCACGTCATCAGAAATAATTAAAAATACCAGTGGAAACATGCAAAAAAGATAGCATTCAATAACTAGAAAGGTTTGATTGATTATTAAGAAAGGTATGAGTAATTTTTGTCACTCCTATATAATTCCATTGTCTTTTTTTGAGATGCCTTATTATCATAGAAAGGTTTTGGTTGAAGGAACATTTTTAATTAAATCTGCCAGGGATATGAATAATTTTGGTCTTAATTCTAGATGCCCATTATTTCAGAATTAAGCAGTAATGCAGCTGGAGTACAAGTCTTCAGCAAAGAGGTTAATGATGATATTTAATATTATATTTATGATATTAATGATAATAACAGTATCCAGCAATCCTTCAGATATACCTGCTTATCCTTCTAGGGAGAGGAAGACTACATCCTGGAAAAGTCAATAGTCCATCACACACACACACACACACACACGCACGCACGCACGCACACGCACACACACGTCCGCACACACAAACACTCACAATTCTAATTCTATTTTGAAAAAGTGTATTTTTCTGCTTCAGTCAAGATGTTAGCCTGGCCCCAGAATCACACTGCAGTATAAGGTCACCAGCACATTGTACCTTTTTTTATTATTTATTTGTTAAACCAACTCACCTCTCTGGTTTTGTTGCAAAAAGGCTCAGCCATGGGGACGTGACAGACCCCCGGTGGGCTGGTGGGCTGCCCATCATACAGCGTCTGAGCCCTCTTGGTTGTCCTAGAGAGGAGAGACTCAAACCATTTTACAAATGCTGTTGAAAATTCATGCCAAAATCAAGATCAACCATATTAAAGTGGAACATCTTACATTAGAACAAAAGGTCTCTTAAAAATCAATTGTCAATTTGAATATTAATCTGAATAGCATATCAGGAATGCATGTGATAATGTTGGGGAAGGTTACTGTGATAATATTCTGATAATGTTACAAATAACCAGGTGCTTAATTATATAAAGTTAATGTTGCTTTTTGGGGGGTTTAGTGCAGAGAGCAAACAGCATGGTGTCTATTTAAGAAGCTAATATTTAATCCAGTACAATCAGCTTTTTGCAATATGTATTTTTGCACAAATTAATACTCCAAAGTTGATAAATGCATTAAGAACCACAAATCAACCACAATGTGCATTGAGTGCTTTCTATACTGTTTACTTGTACAGTCTGTTATAACACTGATGCACTGCTTTTCTCATCTATCCAGGACAATAAAAGTGTAGTGGCAGAATAGCAGCAGTTAAAAAAAAAACCCAAAACAAAACAAGTGTCCTCTGTGCCAGTGAGCTGAGTCAGCCGTAGCTCCAATGAGCTCGAAATGCAGACAAGCGGTGGCAAGCGCACAAATAACCTATTGACTTCTCCCAGCGAGCCGAGAACATCAGGCCTTCTGTGGTTCCCTGAAGCCTTCCAGCTTGGTTCTTTGTCATGAATCCCATGAGCGTTGGGGTCAGTGAAGGTGAAGGAAGAATACATTTTGTTCTCTTCACGTCTTACACAATGAGCATGAAAAGATGTTCAGATTTTTACATGGCCTTCTTTTTCATGGGTTTGATACCTCTAGAAAGGAATAGTAAATGAAAGGTCTACAGCAGGGCTGACTGAAAGGGCCTTCTTCTTGCTTTCTTGTTTTTTTTTTCATAGATCATCAGCGATCATCAGTCGTAGCACAGTTATCTTAGACATCCAAAGTATGAACGCCTCTGATGCCCTGCCCTCGTCTGTTACTCATAACCGTGGCACTGGATGATTAATGTCAGCCTTTAAATACTTTGTGCAAGCTTTGCAAAGCTTACTGTCAAAAGCAACGATTTAAGTGGGACAACGCATGAGCCAAGAACAATGTCTGACTGTATTAAGAAAAACCAGTTATCCTTGGCCTTGCAGTTCGTTTGTATTTAAAGTGTATTTTCCACATTGCATATTTACTAAATATTTCACATATTCCCGATACAACCACAAGGAATTAGCAATACAAGACAAACATTACTAAAAGGTAGTCAGAAATTTACATTTACGTGTTAGAATGTTAAGAATATTATTTAGGGGTTGTGATGACTTGTTCGAACCACTCTTTTTGCAGAATAGAATGGTTACACAAGATATAAATGAAGGAGACAAAAATAAGAATTGGTTACATATATTTGAATTCATTGTGGGTTCTAATTAATCCACACCGGGTCAAAATTAAAACGTATCATGTTGAGGGGCATGTATGTTTATACTGACTTTGACTCAGCGTGGATTAAAGAAAGATCAAACTTCTGCGCCTATTTCCTATTTTCACTCAAACTTGTTTATTGAATGATCGTCCCACCTGGGAAATAAACACTTCAAAACAAATAAACACAACCTCAAATTTAAAAAGTTGTGCCAATTTATGTATGTAAACTTATATCACTGGAACTACAATCACTTTTCAACTTGTCTGATTAAGATGGTGCCAAATCTGAGGTATATTCAGGAAAAAACACCGACACAGGCTGGCTTCAAAACAAAATTGTGAGAAGGCATTTACCAAATGTTCCATAACAGTAAGCGTAGGGTACTTTGAAATGAAGGAATGAAGACATGTTGAGCATATCTGAAACTTGTCATTGTTCCTGTGAGACAGCAGCCGTTAAACATGAACAACGAGTACACTTGATTTTCTAAAAATGCAGCCCGGCCAGTTTGGAGCTGAACGTTAGCTATTTAATCAACCGCAAAGATCTGTGGCTGTCACCTGCAGAGAGAATGGAAGCAAAGACCAAGTTGAGATTTATTTTTAAAGGAACACAAGACAACAGACAAAGGCGTCTGTATATTAAATGTTCAGCTTCTGCATGATGAGTTAACGAGCTGGGCTGAGCTGAAGCGATGCAATCACATGCGGTCGAACAAGTCTGAACAAATCCCAATGTTCAACTTCCTCATTTCGGTTGAATAAGTCATATTGAGGATAGTTCATCTGGTTCCTCAAAACACACAACAAAACCACAGGCTGAAATGTTGGAGAGCAGGTAATTAAGATCAGCTTATTATTATTAAAAGTCATTAAGACTCGCCCTGTGCCAACTCGCGGGTCATAATGTTCGTGATTCAAACAGAAACTCGGAAAATGCACAGCCATGTCTTGGAGATGGCATGCTCTGATCTAAACTGTCTGTCTTTTCAATGTATGAAAAAAAAAAAAGAATAGCGGAGCGTTTGCCTCAAGGGGAGAAACATCTGAGGAAGAAATTCTTACCTACAAGACAAAGATCTTTATGTTTACCATCAGTCGCAGCAATCTGAACATGTGAGACAAAACACCTGAAGAAGACAAGCAATAAATGCCTGGGAATTCCATCACTGTTTTTCTTTTATTCATGTTTTGTTATTAATGTTTTCTAAGAAACCTCAAAAATCCTTCCTAAAAGCAAAAATGTTAATACCAGGACTGCATGAAATTAGAAAAACCCACATCTAGATTATTTTTCTTAATCACAATGTCCCATCACTCTCAGCCAAAAATATTAGCATCTATGCGATAATTTGCTGTGCTGCTGTAATGTATCTCAAGATTAAATTACAAACAGACAGACTTCACTTACTAGTCATAGGACTTCTGAAGGGAACTGTTTCCTCTAAGTCACATGTGTCAAACTCAAGGCCCTATGGGCACTCAGTTAAAAACACTGAGTAACAAAAAGTCACATTTAACATCATACATTAGCGCAAACATCGTAAAAATTCCTAACAAACATTTCTAAATTGGCACCACAGAACGTGCAATTTTGATTTTAAAAAATCATTAAAACGGTCACAAAATCCTGAAGGAACAGCTATTTATTGATATTTTAACAATTTAATAGGTTTTATTAATGTATTGTGGCACTACCGGCCCTTTAAGAACACTCAGATTTTTGATACGGCCCAAAATGAAAATGAGTTTGACACCCCTGCCCTAAATGAACTGGAGTTGATGTAGGGTAATCACAGTAATATGGGCCCAATAAAGATCTGCACCACACTTTTCAGATATTATTTTTTGATAAGAACCATAAAATAGACAACCATTCATTGTTTTCCTTCCACTTAAAAAAGTCTGTGCTCAAATCTGAGTAAAACACAGACATTTGTGATGTGACGTGACAACATGTTCAAAGGTTCCAGAGGTATGAATACTTTTGCACTGAACTGATTGTCCAATATAATTTCCTCTCACTTCAGTAAGTATTATATTTCAAAACACTGAACACTGCAGTACCACAAAAACTCTTCTCAGGTTAGAGATTAGAAGTTCACCTGTTTACCTCCTGAAACTACCTTTAATTTGACCCACAGTCAGTTATGTTACCATGCCAACTAAATGCCGATTCAGTTTGACCTAATCCTGACCTTGGGCAGAAGAATCCTCCCGCATCAGTAAAGTTTAGTTTCTTCAATGTCAGCTCAAGTCTTGAGATTTGTAAATCGTCTTGAAAAAAACTTATTCTGGTCAACAAATATCAGGATTAGACAAAGTCGACCAACAGGCGATGCTGTGATTTTAGTGGCAGTTATTTAATATAAAAAGCCCACATGAAGACTGCAAATGTCCACACCAAGCATTGAAAAAAAAACCAAACATCTGATCGCAGACGTTCAACAAACACGGACATTTCACCCTCCTTTCAACTAACTGCCAAACCAAACACACAGACCAAGCAGACGTTAAACAGGTTTGGCAAATTACTAATCAACTTATTGTGTATAAACACCCAATGTGAACCGACAGCAGAAATTCTCATGGAAGAATAAAATCTCACTGAACGAATGTAGAGACTCGTGGAAAAAAAAATATATATGTATATATCTGTCCCAAAAGTTAAGACAATTATTTTAGTAGTGTTTTTAGTGAAATATCACGCTTTCAATTTCTTTAACTTTTCACTTTCACTTCAGCAAACTGCTACAAAAATTACCCTGGAAAAGTCTTCAGTTTTTTTCCCCCCCCACAATACAGGGAAGAAGGCAAACACTGCTTTTCTCATATCACACCATACATTATGAAAATAATCCTTCTTCCTTCCTCACACGGATATCCGAACACTTTGAAAGTTAACACAGATTCTGTTCCAACATGATCCTGGTCTCTAAACAAAATATCAGCTGATGTCAAGTCAAAGGGGGTTCATTCATAAACGAGTACACCCGGTTAGCTAGTCACACTTTATTTGTTCTACTTCATATCATAATTGTGTGTAAAAACAGTGCTTGAAAAGAATGAGAGTTGGTTTAGAAAAAAATATTTATATATATATATATATAACCCAATTATCCCAAATTTGGCTTAGATCATTTAACATATTAACTATTAAATTTGATGCCCAGAACTTTTTTATTGTTGTTTTATATTATAAATAAGCTGATGTTCTTATTGCACAGAATATTGTACAGGTATGCTGTTCTTCTCTTTATAAAGTGACTTGTGGAACAAGCTCATCTCACCTAGTTGCTTGGTCAGGTCATCTGCTGAGGTAGCCAGCCTGTGGACAATGTGAAGTTTGCAGCTCTGTGAACGTTTCATATCAGCATTACTGGGACAGCTGTCCCCTCTGCCACACAATAAACTGAGCTTTAAATGGAAACCCTTGTGTATTATTTTTTTTATTGTTTAATTTCTTGGAATGGATCACAGTGTTAAAAGTAACAGCATTGTTTAATCTTTCTTTACATTACATTTATAGCAGCAGCTTTGAATATTTAAGATGATTTAACGCATTTTAGTGACTTTATTTACCGTAAAAGCACACTAAGTTGATGTTATATGGTTGATAATTGCAGTTTTTTTTTTTTGACTTACTTTAGTAGCTCCTGGATGTTTGTGTTCTTCAGAATGGTCTGGTTTGACTGGTTAGCAGCTGGTCAGATTCCGAGGGTCTGATACAAACTCGGCACAACAGCCAAAACCAAAACCACCATGGCTTATGTCTGCATCTACAGGGTCAAACCAACTCTGGTGCTCTGAACATCAAATTGCATAAACCTTATTAAAACAGCTTACAGTATCCTCTCTGCTCATAAAAACGGTATAAATGCTGGTACATTGTAGGTTCAGGTTGTACCTAGTTATTATTTATCATCATTATTTACAGAAGACATTCTTAGTGACTTCAGCTTCTGGTGCCAACAATGATAATGGTAACGTTAAATGCTGACGTTAAACTGCTTATTGTGTGCATTTTATGTGCACACAATAAAAATGAGACACAACTTTCATAGGTATAAGATGACAAGAATGAACATGAACAAGTGTTGATATTTTGTGGAAGTTTGAAGTTCATTGAACTTAATGGCTTAAGAATAATTCTAAAATGCAAACTGGACTTGAAACAAGTTGGAATTGGGCAAAACTCATTAAAATATAATTAGAAATGCTCTTTACTCCAAGTGCTTCTGTTTTTTTTTTTATGTAAAAGCTATGCTTCTTGGAAGAAATCTTGATAAAAATCATCATTTTAATGTATAAAAGTTTGTGGATTTTGTTTTTACAGGTGTAATAACAAGTGTGTTGCAATATGTTTTTATTGTGACAATGCCTGAAGCATTTTCCCAACATTTACAATAGTGACATGAATTTCCACATCTTGTGACAACAGAATGCAAGAGAGAAAGTCTTGAAGCGTTCTTTTACCCAGCTGTAAGAAGCAACAGGTGGGCGAGTCGATGAGTCAGTCTATGGCCCATTCACCCATAGAACCCTACGGGCACTGAAATTTTCCCCGAGAAGGATTTTAAAATGAACATTAACCTCCAGGAAATTTTAGTTGTTTCGAAACCAAAACTTTTCCCAATCTTGGCATCACTTCATACTGGTAAGCAGCTACTGTCTCGAGGAGTCAGGAATCAGCTGATCAAAGCACATACATGGCAGACATCACTGACCTGTCAATGAACTGATCTATGATGACGATGTCACCAGGCTGAATCTCTTCCCTCAGGGAGCCACAAGCCGTGGTTACCACCAGATGAGTGCAGCCCTCTTTTCTAAGAGCCCAGATATTGGCCTGGTAGTTCACATTCGACGGCATTATGGTGTGTTGTCTCCCATGTCTACGTTTGGCAAAAATCGCAATTTCATTTTATACATATCCAACACTAGCCCTTTTCCCAAGGCATACTGTCAGCACAGGAGAGCTTACCTTGCAAGGAGCACACATTCCACATTTTTAATCTTTCCCAGTATCAAAGCATCTGAGGGCTGTTCAAGCAAAACAGAGAAATGTTTCAGAATACACCACAAAGTCAAAACTGGACACATGACAAAGAGTAACAAAGAGTACACTTTGGAAAAAACAACTTGCCTTTCCATATGGTGTGTCAACATAACGCTCTGTTCTTCCTTCCAGAATATCTGGATCATCAAGACCTGACCCGCCAATGATTCCTATCTAAAAAGAAAACAAAGTAAAAAGTCACAAAGATATGAGCTGCATTTTGAGTTCATTTTGGTGGTTGTAATGGTTTGCCTTTGTTTGCACTTTAATACACTTTGCATAAAGAAACAAAGAACTCCACCTGCCAATACAAATTTGTGGTGTACATTAAAAAAGATAACACACCTCAGAGGCAGCAATGCAACCACCAGTATGATTGACAGAGTAATACAAGCTTAGTTTGACAGCAACTACTCTGTCTTGCAAATTTCTGTTTGTGATCCTTTCTCTTTTTCCCATATTGCTTGAAACCTGTGGCCTGCTTAATAATGTGGAACATCCTTATTAAGTAGATTTCCTCACCAGACAAACTAATCAACCCAATTCTCTGAAATTACTTATAGTGATTCAAAGAACCCTGACACACAATGCCATTTATAAATTTAATAGCTCAACAAAAAAATGGAATCTTTTTGACACTTAAATCCAATTTGCATAATAATTTGGAACACGGTGTAACATATCATCTACTGTACATCTTTGGGTATCTCCTTGCTGAAACTAAGACATTTGACAGTATATTTTGACTCTGAAACTACATTATCTTTTCTTGAACTAATAAAAGCAACTAAAGAAATTATTGAAATATATGCGGTTGAAATTGGAGTACAGAAAAAACATGTCGTTCTAAGCTTCTATGTGAGCTCAAATGAGTCTTATAGAAACAAAACCAGGTTGGACACCCTATATCAGACTATATATATCATACAATAAAGGTCACACTTTAAATTCAATGTTAAACTGTAATAAACCCTATATATGCAAATTAACATCATCTAAGTTGCTGACATTTCCATCAAGTACCACCTTTCAGCAAATTCTATTTAATGCTCTGGGCCCCTTACCTGAATGCTGACTGGATAGTAACAAAGAGTTAAACATCAACCCCATATGGATTATGCTCAGGCTGAATAGATACTTAAGCAGGTCTGATTTCTGTATGAGATCCATATGGGTTGACCAAATAGATCCCAAAGTCTATCCTGATGCCCCTTGCGTGGGCAAAAAATGACTTGGACCATTATTTTAGGAAGGTGGCAATATATGTACAGTGACAATTATGACACAGAGAGGTAATGAAGTACTGATTTCCACAGCACATTGTCAAAATATTTTATTTTTAAAAAGCAAACAGACAGAAAAAGCCTTGCTCGTTCTCTGTTAAGATAAACAGAGACAATGTTTGATGTTATCAGGTTCCAATAGTAGTACAAATGGCTTTAGATGACTGAGATAGACATCTAAAGCCACAAAACAAACGTTTGGCTCGAAGGACCCCAGCGTTATGGAGGATGCTGCTGTTGATGCTAAAGTGGAAGCAAACAGTGACAATGACTGGAAACATATTCAGAACTTTTACTGGTACAAATCAGTTTATGTTCCTGTTTAGTAGATAAATACAGAAACCAGAAATCCAAAAGTTCTGTTTTGATTGAATCACAGTTTAGGAGTAGTTTACCAGGAAAGTGGAATGTCATGTAGCCTGAGTTAATATTTCTTTATCCAAAATAAACTTCTGACTGCTATGTGACATTAATGTCAGCAGAGGAAGCTTGGTTTTGGAAGGATTTCTCTTGAGTTTACAACCAAAAGGTAAATCACAGCATTTTGAAATAAAAGTGCTGCAGTTGAAATCATGAGTTTTAAACAGTTTACAGAATGGTTTGAAAAGGAGCTTTAAAAATGTTAATTGTGAAATGCTGCAATTTAGGCACTAAAAAAACTATTAAGGAGGGCCGTCGGCATGAAGTTAAAGGAGGGTTGATCCATTGTTCGTTGCAGTGTTTGACTAGGACACAAATCCCCCTCAGTCAGTATGCGTGGCGACAAAACAGCAGGGTGTGCTCAGGCAGCCACGTGTTTAGGTATGGTTAAAATTCTGATGAAAATCACACATTTTATTGCCAGAATAAAAGCCTACGAGTTAAAGTCAAGTTACTCTGTGTGGTAGCTTAGTTACGATGCTAACGTCAAGACAATGTTTGTTCCTTCACTTCCAGGTTTGATATTATAATTAAGATTATATGGCTTAGTCCCCCTCCTTCCAGCGAGCTCAGCCACGTAACCTTCAGCTAACAATGCTCGCAATGTAGCATGAAACAATAGTTAATACCTTTACGGGCACGGAGGACGCCATTACAGTTATCTTCTTTCAAGTAAAAGTGGTCAAATAGAGGAAGAAGCTTCTTCACCATGAACATCCGTCCGGATTATGAAGCGCCAGTATTTCTCTTCCTGCTCGGTGATTTGAAAAATAAAAGCACTGCGAAAAAAAAATACCACATCCGACTTTTAGAATCTCAATTATTTCCTTTACAAGCCCAACTTTGGTTATTTATCGCTTAAAAAAGGTAAGAGGTGAAGAAGAGTCTGAAAAATGATTGAACGCAGAAACTCAGCACACGTCTGCAACTTAAATCTAACAATCCGTAATATAAATAGATATGCGAAATTTGTTTTAATATATTTATAGTTTTTTGTATGTATTTATTATGAGATTAGATCGTTGAATATCAAATGAGGAACTGCCGGATGCACCAGAATAAATTAAAGGCACCATAAAAATATTTTACAAATGGTTTATGATTCTGTTGAACGACATCCAACCTATAAAAGCAGAGGACTGGAGCTCACTGATAAATTTTAGGTTTATTGTGTCAACTTCATGTAGACTGGTTTCAACACCATTTTCTTAAGACCTCTAAAAGGTCATGTCGTTTGTACGTAAAACAAGCGAATGTCTTAAAAAATCATAGTAATTTAAGTAAAAGCCAAAAATATGTTTTCCTACTTTTTATACCATTATCCCATCCACTAGATGTCGCCCTAATCTCAGTGCCTGCGTAATTTGAATAGGTCTTGTCAGTTTTTGAGAGAAATCATTACTAGATTGCCCCCTTCTGGATGGGAGATCAAGTGAAATAAGAGTACTTCGTGTAATATTTATTGTTTTCCCTTAAAAAACTGTCTTGTTTAATACATTTCTGACCGCAGAAGCATGTAAAGACACAAACACCCACTGTTTCACTATTTTAAAAATACTTGATTTGAAATTTCAAACTTATGCAGGAATAGATAAATATCTCCACCAAAGTTATTCCTACCTCTGGCAGATTCAAATTCAAAATATTCATTTAAACTGACTTGACAAATTTATAAGAAGGGTAGAAAAAAGTTTTGACATGCAGCTTTTTCAGAATAGAAATGTAAACAACTTTTATTTATTTACTCTTCTTAAATCAAGTGCCAGTAGGTGTGACAGATGTATATTTATCCAGTTTTTGACAGCTGTATAATGATTTAAATATGTTAATCTTTTGGGAAAATCTCCCGAGATTACTATTTGTTGCAACATAGTACAAAAAATAGTAAGTGCATAATGAATCTACAAATAACTTGCTAATTATAAACATCACCAGTCAAACATCATCCACAGTAACCCATTTGAATTAATTCTTAAATTAAACTAGATACAAAAAAAGTCCTTTTTGAAATCAAAGTGGCATTTTAATGGTAACAACTGAATTGCTGGCAGTTAAAAGTAGATCTGTGCCATAATTATAACAGAAAGGCTTAAAATCCCTGAATATACAGACACCTCTGCACATTGCAATATTTCAATACTTTGACAAAATAACAGCTCACGCTTGTAAAATATAAAAAAATAAAAAAAATATTTACCCCTCTACCTTGTCTACACCATCATGTAAAAGAGCCTTTAATAACGCTTTACATGGTGGGTATACCAGACAGTTTTGATACAAAATGTCATTAAAGATAATCTGTTTTGAACTGTAGAACGTACATTGTAGACGTACATCAGTCATACATGGAATTTACTGTGAAAAACATAGTAACAATAAAAACAATAACTGGACACCTGATAGTTTAAAGACTGTTCTAATGCAAAATACTTGTGGCAAGCTCTAGAATATCTAATCCATCAATGTGATTGTGAAGCTTGGTCCACTGTGTCAGGGTTTTCTCTGTCATCGGCAGCATAATCGATGAAAGTATTTTCAGTAGTTCTGCGACTGACGGGGCTGATGCTGTGATTGGCAAAAGACTCATTGTCGCTTTCAATTGTGATGACATTCGGTGAGGACTTCGCTTTGCGCTCGGAACTCTTGCTTTTTTTACTTTTCTTCCTGTGCTTCTTCTTCTTCTTCTTCTGGTGGTGCTTGTGTCGCTCATCGATGACCTCCGTGCTCCCACTTCTGCTTCTCTTCCTTGACCTCTCTTTGGATCTTTTATGGCGCTTCTCTTTGCTTTTCTTCTTGTGCTTTGTCAACGACATGGAGTCACTTTGGCCACTTTGGGTGTCCTTGGATGGTTCTGCCAAATGTTTAGCTTTATATTTCCTTTTGCCGCCAGGCTTGTCATGATGAGATTTCCTTTCCGGCGAAGAGGAGCAGTTGCTGGAAAACGCTCTGGATCGAGACCGCCTCCTGTCTCGTCGGTGAGGTGAGTCCCAGCTGCGGCTCCTGGATTTAGAGCGCGAGTACTTGTGGCTGCTGTAATAGTAGGACCGTCTCTGTGTATAGCGAGTTACGCTTCCATTCCTCTCTCGTCTGTATTGAGTGTATGACTGGTAGCTGTGGTCGCTGTCCCTCCTTGCATGCATTCCATCACTTTTTGAGAAGTTTCCACGACGAGCGTGAGAACTGAAAGTGCTTTGAGAAATTACTGGACTTTTGCTAGAGTACTTGCGCCCTCTGCTCTTTGAGTGTCTCTTCTTTCTCTTGTGGTCTCTCTCCTTTGATTTATGTCTCTCAATAGATCTTTCCCTACTGTCAAACCTTTTATCTGTTCTTCTACCAGTTGAAGTATTGCATGGGTTTGAGCTGATTCTTTCTTTAGAGGAGGACTGATGACGATGGTCCGTTTGGCCATTTTTAGTCTCTCCAGCCTTACTGGAATCACTACTGTGTGAATTTGCAGGGCTACAGCTGGTGAAACGGATGTGTTGCGACTGAAGAGGAGCCTCTTGGTTCTCCTCAACAGAAGAGCTATCAGAAGAGTCAGAAGACAGATGAACCAGCTCTGGAGTCCTTTCTGTTGTAGGCTTAACATATCCCACAATAAAACAGTCATCACCGTCAGAAGATGCACAGTCTTCATTGGTGCCGTCAGCATGAGCAACATCTGTTTGGCTATAAGATCTAATTTGTGGTGGAGAAGCACCAAACATTTGCTGTTCATCTTCTGAGCTGCTTTCTGAATCCAAGTCCAGGACTGTCTGAAGGTCTTGCCTGCTGGGCTCTGCTGTTGTTGAATACGAAGGCCCTGGAGTCTCATCGTCCCACAAAGACTGACTCAGAGTGGATGCTGAGTTCCCAGGAGGTTCCATCTCTGCAGAGGTTTCCTCATCCTCTGAAATGGCGATGACAGAAGAGTTGGAGCTGCTGTGCTCATTGGAAGAGGGTGCAGGGCAATCATAAACGGCGTGTTGGTCGTAGGCCTCCATATTGAAGGGGGACTTTGCAAAATTGATGAACTCGTGCATAAAGTGCTCTGTCCGACCCTGCAGGAAAGGTCTGAGCTCTTCCTGGATGGCCCCGTCCTCCATATCGTAGCGTGTAATGCGTGACATGATGATATGCTGAACTATGTTGACCAAAGAGCCGTGGGCCCCGTACAGCACCATCAGTTCTCTTTTTAGCCACGGGACGAGTCTGTGTAGGCAGGCAGGATTTCTTCTATAAAATTCAGCGGCTGTGTCTCTGGAGCGCCCGCTGTCTCTCACATTCCTCACCCTCACCCCCCTTCTGTACAGCTCCCTTCTGAAGTTGATCATCTCCTGCTCCCTGACATTGTTCACGGCCCTGCCCTCACTTGCAGCTCTCCTCTTAGCCGCCAGCCTCATCATCATGCGGTGAATGTATCGATCCCGTCTCTGCTGGGGTAAATTTGAGGAAGCTTCAAACATTACGCCGTTATCCGGAGGCGGAGAGGTTCTTCTCATCTGTCGATGAACTCCAGTGAGAGTCGTTCGGTATCGAAACCGAACTCCTTCGAAATAACCAAATGAGGAATTTTCCACCTGCTGTTTCAGTTCATATTTTTGAAAGTCCTCATCTGATTTTATGCTGTGATAGATTGAACTAAATGGCTGTTTGCACAGTGGGCACTCGGGTTTGTTCTTCGACCACTCCAGAATACAGCGGAAGCAGAATTTATGGAGGCAGCGGTCCAAGTAGGACATATTATGAAATACGTCCAAACAGATGGGGCACTTGGAGTCTGGAGACACCTCTCCAGACATCGCCTTAGAGGTTTTACGTCTCCCACTCTTTGGGCTGTGCTGCAGGGCAACCTTGATTGCAGACATGATCTGATGAGGAAAAAGGAAAGTTAACCATTTTGAAAAATTAATAAATTAAAAATAAAAACTGTCATGAAACAATTTCACAAAATCACTACAGCCCTATTTTACTTTTAAAGTTTTTTGAAGATTTGAATGACAAAATGAAGACAACTTAGTTGGTGTTTCTCAGAGACTTTTTACTTTAACATCTTAATGGCCTTTGAACAAACATTCAAAACTATTTTTAGCAGCAGAGAGCGAATGAGAGGATGATCAATTTCAGTACAGTATTTCACATACAAGCAGTTACATTTACATTAGCATGATATTGTGTTGCCATAACAAAAAATCTTAAATTTGATGTTTTATTCTAGTATGCTTCATTTACTACTACTTCCTTTTGTTGAATGTTTTGATGCCAAATCGGGCATCTTAGAAGAGGTGAAAAGTAATGATCCATTCTCCAACTAACATATTGCTGGTTGGAGAAACGTCCGGTAGGTAGATAGTGTTTTTGGAGCCTCATCACCAACACCCAACCATATACTTAGAGTAGATTTTTTAAAGTTACTTTACATGCATTGTCTGACGATCAACAACAGAATGACAATAATGTTATGGTGCATGGAATATTCCCTGAATATGAAACATTCCAATTAAGATATTCTCTGTTTATAAAAGGTTATTTTTCTTTATTTTGACACCTAATAATACAAATAAAGTTGCAGTTCTCTGATTTTATATATTTATTTAAATAGTGGGCATTTATGAAAAAGAGAACATTCTTTTTTTTAAGAGGGTCGTGTAGCTTTAGAGACTAAAACTTTAGGAAATCGGCCAACATCCTTTAAAATATCCACAATAAATTGCGAATATCAAAACTTTTTAAAGCTGTAGCAAGCCCTTCAAATGTGGAATACTGTAGATATATTTTGATCTAAAGCATTGGGTTCACACACGATCAAGTGCCGTATTATAGTGTTTACATGAAATCCTAAATAATGATACTGCACTGTTAAAGAAAGACGTATGTCACTGGAACTGGATTTATAAGAGAGAAGAAAAAAAACTAACTAACTGAAAACTTTAGTAGCTCAAAATTAAGTTATTCCGTTTAATACCTAAACAATTTTAAAACCACTTTACCTTAACAAGGTGTGGTAAGGACTACAATCATGATTCATTCGAAGTGTAAGAAACCATAAAGAATTACGGGCACTAAAATTGCTAACCCCGGAGCAAGTGTGTACTCTTCTCTTGAAAACACATTTATATTACTGGTGGGGGAAACTGTTATTTATGGATCACCTCGGTTAAAGTTAGCAGACTAGCTAAATCTAGCTACGAAGGCTAGCAGCACTACAGCTGGTTAGTTAGTGGGCTTTAGGAAAAGTTGTTTAGCATGTACCTATTACTTTATTGAACACGTATATGGTAAAAAACCAACTATACCTTCTCTCCTTGAAGAAACCCGCTCATTCAAAGACAAATTTATCGTTAAACATTTCCTTCCTCACATTTCATAAGGCAGGCTTGACAACGGGAAGACCTGTGCACAACTTCCGCCTTTCAAAATAAAACATAGTCCGTTCGCAATGTTTTTTTTAAGTTTTGTTAAGCAGAGCATAGAATTTTGAATATAGCCTTTTTTTCAAAACCATAGATCTATTTGTGGACACTTAAACTATTTTTTTTACTTACACAGAAATGAATGTCTATAACCAAAACAACACTAAACCTACAGTCAGTGGTGGGAAGTAACGAAGTACAAGTACTTCGTTACTGTACTTAAGTACAATTTCCGTGTATCTGTACTTTACTTAAGTAGATTTAATAATGGATACTTTCTACTTTTACTCCACTACATTTAACAGTAAGTATCTGTACTTTCTACTTCACTACATTTCTATACAGCGTTTCGTTACTCGTTACATCCAAGACGCATTTCGGTTTTTTGATTTGTTCGTTAGTTTGAAAGTATCCAATGGCGAGAGCAGAATCAGTCCGCTGAACCAATCCGAAGCGGGAAATAACCATTAGGCCCTCCCTCAAGAAGAGCAGCACAGTACGCAGGACCTGCAGAATCATTAACTCCCAGAATGGAGTCCAAGGATAGTCATCCTCCAGAAGACCTGCCCCACCCATGGCCTTATTTAAAAGATTTCTTTGAAATAACTGGGTCAAAAACGCTTCCTGGAGATTCCAATGCCGCTTTTGCCTTCCCGAAGCACGAAATTCTATCTTTCAAAAATTCACCATCAAATTTGAAAAACATATTGAGGTAAGTTAAGTTGCTAAACGCTATCGATGTTAAATTAATTTGTGTTAGTGAAGTTTTATGTAATCTTAGCAAGCTTTTTGTTGAACTCGACTGCAGTAAATAAATACGATTACTGTATATTGTTATAAGCTAGCATGAACTTGCAAGTAACAGTGATTACTGCGGTCGTGATCACGTCTCCCGCCATGAATGTTACATATTGACGCTAAACTCCTTCACGTCCTGGTTATTAAATAAATGTTAGCGCCATTAAAATAATCTCCATGTAACAGTTACAGTCATATTCAATAAATTAGAATATGGGTTCCAATGAGACGCAATTGTCACAAGTCCGGCGATATTGGCGGACATTCCCGCCCACAGAGTCAGCCGTAGCCCCCCTACCTGGAAGGTGTTTATTGTTTTTACCTTAGAATGGCCAACTCTCCGTTATTGCTATATCAATTTGATACAGTAGAGGCTTCCGCACTTCCCATATCTGTGCTTTTTGTCACTATTTTCAGGAGTTGAAACTGTTTAAGCCGTTGTTAACATGTCGTAACCTGCTTTTCCAAGCCGCCTCTAAATGGCAGCAAAACGCAAAGAACTTAGCACATTCAGAGGGATCAGTTTAAGATCACTGCTTTAAAGAGCCCATCCTTTCAGGATTTTTTGTTTGATAGTGTTGTGTGTTAACAGTTGATGTTTTTTATTATTCTTATCTAATTTGTATAAATTAGGATTAAGATTTATAAAGAGCATATGTTTATTTTCAGAGAAAGCATGGCAGTCATCTCCAGCAATACCTTGCAATGACTGCAGTGGTCGTCAAAAGGAAAGGATCTGACTCCAATGAAGGTGCTTCAACCAGCAAGCAGAGAAAACTTGAGGAAAGCACTAAAGTTTCTCAGAAGAGTGTTGACCATGCAGTGATAAACTTCATTGTCCAGGGTTTGCACCCTTTTGGAATAGTAGAACAGGCAGGATTTCGAAGCCTGGTGCAGCAGCTTCAGCCTAATTCTACTGTGATATCTCGTTCAACAGTTCGAACCATGATTGAAAAAAATACAGCAGAAATGAAGGCAAATGTGAGAAAAGCAATGCAAAATATCAAATACATTGCTACAACAACGGATTCCTGGACTTCACACCGGCAGAGCTTTGTTGGAGTGACTGCTCACTGGATAGATCCTGAAAGTCTTGAGAGATCATCGGTAGCTCTTGCTTGCAGGCGACTTAAAGGTCCCCACACATTTGACGCATTGGCTGGTCTCCTCAACGATATTCATACTGAGTTCAACATCCGGGAGAAAATTGTGAGAACCACCACTGACAATGGCTCCAATTTTGTTAAGGCCTTTAGGGTTTATGGCCCTGATGAAAACAACAGTCTGGACACATCTAGTTTAGGAAGTTTAGCTGAAGGGCACCAAGTAGTGGAAGCAAATGAAAATGAGGAAGACGATGCTCTGGGAGTGGAGGTAGAGGCTGTTGAGATTGGATCTCTCTTGGATGAAGAAGATGATAGTTCAGAATATCAGCTACCGAAGCATCATCGCTGTGCCTGTCATGTGCTTAATCTGATCTCAACAGTGGATGCCACCAAAGCAAACTCAAATGAGACTTACAAAAAGCTTTCACGTGCATCATTTGCCAAGTGTGGGGGTCTGTGGAACAAGAGTGCTCGATCTACAATAGCTGCTGAGGTAATTGAAAGAGAGTGTAAGCTCCAACTCATCCGCCCCAATGACACCAGGTGGAACTCCCTGTTTCTGGCAGTGGAACGTATACTGAGGATCATCAAAGACAATGGAGAAGGGGCCATCAGAGCAGTTTGCATTGCACTTAAAGTTCCCATGTAAGTGACACTTAATAGCACTTTTTTGTCAGTGAGTCTGAAATAAGTATTACTGATAGTAGTACTGCTGAAAATTTACCCTACACAAACTATTTGGGAATAAAATCAAATTACAGAAACATTCTGATGGCAATATAACTTTTTAAGATTTATGCAAATGTTTTTGTTTTTTATCAGGCACAATTGCTAGTGAATTGTAAAAAGACATGTTATTAGTATATATAACTTATGAAATAGTTAATACTAACATGTAATATAAATATACATTAAATTGTATAAATGTTTGTTTAACAGGTTAAATCCTGCTGAGCTTGCTTTCCTGACTGAATATGTTTCAACCATGAGACCAGTCGTCAAGGCCCTCAACATAATGCAGGCAGAAGCAGACGTCCATATGGGATGGCTGGTGCCCACCATAAGCCTTCTGAGTGTGAAACTTGACCGCCTACGGATCTCTGCTAAGTTCTGCCAGCCACTGATTGATGCACTTCAAGGAGGAATACAGCAGCGCTTTGGACCCATGCTTGCTGACCCTGAACTCATTGCAGCAGCGATTCTTCTTCCAAAGTTCCGAACATCCTGGACAAGCAATGATGACATGCTGAAAATGGGTAAATCATATAAATTGTTCCTCAATGGCCATTAAAATTTTTTTTTTAAATACTCTATTGTTGTCAAATTCAAAGAACAGTTCCTGGTCATCAGAAAATATTACCTATAAATCAAAAATTTTATACATTACATAGTGTATAGTAGTTTATGATTTGAATAAATTATATCCAGTCTTCACCTTCCTTATTTGTTCCTCTCATACCACCGAGGAGCAAAATTGTAGGTGCTACCCATTATGGTCATATATATGTAGTTGTTAAGACCTACTTTGTGGTTTTAAAAGTATATTGGTGACATTTATGTGTCATTTATAAAATTTTGATGAATTATGTTTCCTATGTGGTATTAATTTTGATTGTTCTGTATAGGACTGGACTACATCAAGACAAACCTGGATCAAGAGCCAGTGCAACTCGTTCGGAACAACTCAAGCTCATCAGATGAGGAGGACTACTTCAGAGTCATTAAGAGCAACATTCAAGAGACTACCAGACAGCTAGATGCATATTTGGCCAGCACAAGTGATACCATGGATATTCTCAAGTCAGTTCCGGCAGTGTTTAATTTGTCTTTAAAAGTAAACACACCTTTGCCCGCCTCAGCAGCCTGCGAAAGACTCTTCAGTATAGCAGGACAAATTTTCTCGCCCAAAAGAGCCAGGCTGGACTCTAAAAACTTTGAGAACCAACTTCTGCTTAAGCTGAACAAGAAATTCTTGCCGTGATGTTAAAATGAGAAGTTAATGTGGTGCTATGATTAGAGTAGGCTGACTGAAGCTGACCCCCACACTTTCTTCAAATCAATGTCAAATGTTTTGTGCAGCAAAATTTGAGTTTCTCCTGTTTTATCTTTGAAAATATCAATGGACGTTTAAAGGTAATTTTGACTTTGTAAATGGGGTGGGGGACTGGTTGACCTTTGGACCTTTAGACGCTCATTAATATCTTCAAAGGTAAGCAATACAAACAAAAAAAAATTCTGCATAAACAGCACAAATGTTTGACACCAATTGTCTGATTTGAAGAATGTGGGGGGACCAATTTCATTCAGATCAGGCGCACCCATTTACAGAGGCTACAGAACTTTATGTGGCTGTTCCAAGTTGGACTCCTCTTCCTTGATTGAATGTCCTCAGCCCCTTTCTGTTAAGAGTTCTCTCAAAATAGCTGGCAAAAAAGTTAAGTTCATGTTTTGTTAGGACGAAAGACTAGATGTTTCCAAATCGCTTGATGTTTGTTAGGTCAGTTTAAAGTCCCTTTTTTCAGGGAAACAATTTTCTTTTGAACGTGTTTATTTTGAATTAAATAAAACATTTCAAAGGTATAATAATTTCTCTCATTTTGCCTAATTACATGTAACCCTGCAGGTCATCTCTGGAATTCTGATGCATAGAATAAAATATCTAAATCTAAACTGTCACAGGGGGTAAACACAATAAAAACATGCTTTATCTGCAGCATTGCTCATTAAAATGGTACATTACTGATTTATTAAAACTAAATACGCTAGGTACACTTAATGACATTATATAAGCCGTTAGGTATTATGGTTGGCAAGTACTTTTACTTTTAATACTTAAGTAGTTTTAAAAGCTTGTACTTTCTTACTTTTACTTAAGTAAAATAATAATGTGGTACTTTGACTTTTACTTGAGTAAATTTTTGTCTGTGTATTTGTACTTTTACTTAAGTACATTGTATGAGTACTTTCTCCACCACTGCCTACAGTAAAACATGCTGTGGTGATCCTTCAATGTAAGAAAATCCTGCATGTGAGGAATGGATCATAACCAAAGGTGAGGGTATGTTAAAAATTTGAGACAAAACCTTTAGATGTTTGTGACAAAATTGGACCTGGATTATCGCTTTGCCTCCCAACATGACATACATGTCATCTTGGACATTGCTGCTGGTAGAAAGCTAACTCCAGAATGCACATTATTGATAGATTTGCTCTAAACCCTGACTTGAATCTCATTGAAAACTAGCGAGGGTCAGCTGAAGATTAAGATCATTCCAAAAGATCATCAAATGTGAAGCAGCTTGATCTTACAGGTTGTTATCCAACAAAAATAAAAACACAAAATGACTAATAGCATCAAGGATTTTATTAAATTAATTTCTGTGTTCAAAGTAAAACACAACTCTCATTTAGAAATCTAGAATGCTTAAAAAAGGTGTTTGAATTTTTTTTGGGAGAAAAAATAAATATTTTAAAATAAAATTTTGTCCCCAACTATGTTCAAAGCATGACTTCAAATATGCCCTGATTTAGATTATATCTAATCAACAAAAGAAAAGCAGTCACAACTTTATCTATACACATTATTTCATGAGCATTTCCATCTGAAGTTCATAAACCAGTTTTGTTTTTCCTAGTTTGTGCTGCAGATATTCATGAGTCCGTATGGCTTCATCACTGAGAATAACATCCATTCTCCAAACACATGTTTTCAAAATTCACATCTCCAATTGTTTCCATACCTTATATTGGCGAGTTTTGAGTTAACACAACTGCTGTTTGACAGATGAGCAACCAGTAAATCAGAAATCAGCAAATGTTTCTGGTTAAAAGAATTTGTCTGCAAACATTAGAGCCATGTTCTTGTGCATAAAGTACACAGTTTATTTTTGGAATATAGAAGGGTTTTTTTTTTACAACAGAAACTCAAGAAAACTAATGAAATATTTCAGGTTCAGTGATGGCCATGTGTTTCAGGGAGACCAGGAAGAACTTCACCCGTCTCAACAATGGTGTCACCCTGAGAACAAACAAAAAAACAACTTAGAGAGCAGGTCTATGACATTAAAGTTGACTAAAGAAAGGTACAAACCTTTATCATTACATAAAATAAAAGTAAGAGAGTCAGAATTTATTAAAAAAATAATAGTAATAATAATAAAAATCACTCACGGGGAAAAGCCTGGGTTTTAGGTCCACAATGCCATAAGGTCTGGTCTGTGAAAAAAAAAAAAAAAGACACCATTGTTTAGTCCCTCCTCATCAAATAAGCTTTAATTCAGTTAGTGGCAAGAATTATTTTCTAAATATTAAGGGCAATAAATACAGCCAGACAGTTCCTTTGTTACAATTACATTTAATTATCTGTTTGTCTCTTTTTGTGTCTCTGGCCTGTACACTACCATTACTGTTCCAAAGCATCTGCTTTTTGACATAAGGTTTTGATCCTAGTCTGTCCCTGCACTTTTATTTACATCACTAATATGAGATTTGCACCACTCTTGATTATTTTTGTTAGTAATTTTTGGTATTTGTAGATTTCCAGTGATGCAAAAAGAGAAAGCTCTGTAACTTTGGACTGCCTCAGACAAATAATTACTTTACTTCCCTCAAGTTTTATTACTAAAGCAATTACATTTAATTGATGTAAAAAGTGTGGTGTTTTTTTGAATTATTCTTACATACCTAAGTTGGTAAAAAAAAAAAAAATTGTACAACAGGTCAGACCCTAAATATTAATTGGAAATTGGGCAAAAATCTCACACTTGTACATAACACAACTGTTTTAACACATTTGGAAAAAAAATAAAAAACCTGTTAACTCCATTTTTTAAATTAATTTCCTTGCTTCTTGTAGTAATCAATTCTCCTGATAATCCTTCACATGTGATGCTTTTGTGGTTCCAGTGAAAAAGAAGAATGTGTAATTCTTCCAATGAAAACTTACATTAAAAAAAAGAAATCAGAAAAGTTTAACTTTGAAGCTATATTTTCTTTCTTTGTCTGACTGCAACAAAATAGTTTTGTTTCAATATACTGATATGAGTATTTTTCTTCCCTTACTGCATGTCCAATTAAAAAAAACAAACAACAAAAATAAACACAAAATGTCACCATTTCTGTAAACTTACAGCAACGTGGTATTTCACAAAGTAGTGGGCAAGCCAGGCAGGTATCAGCAGCCGTGTTAATGTGAAAACACCACCTCTGTACACTTTGTGGGTCTGCAAATACAAAAATGAATGAGCATTACATGAATAAATAAAAAACAGATTTAAAAACGGTAAGACGCCGTATTGCTGTCATGACCTGCTGCAAATATGCTTCATGATCAGACACCAGTTCCTGCCAGCCTTTCTGAGGAATCTTGTCCCACTTCTCAAGAGCAGATGCTTCTGATTCATGAATTACTGTTAGGTTTGAATGCTGCATCCAAATTCTTCAAATCCCACCTCAAATTTTCTATTGTGTCAGCTGACCACAATTGCCACTCAAAAACTTTGAGATTTGGTTACGGTCACTGTCCTCCTGCCGGGGGGCCCAATCAATCAGTCAATCAATGAAATTTTATTTGTATAGCACATTTCAGCAGCAAGGCATTTCAAAGTGCTTTACATCATATCAGACACAAAAACACAATGCAACATAGAATCAACAATCAAAACATTACAATAAGTCAAGTGCCATCATTAAATTTGTAACTGATTACGTTTCAAATACAACTCTAAACTAGTGGGTTTTTAGTCGAGATTTAAAGGAAGTCAGTTTTTCAGCTTTTTTACAGTTTTCTGGAAGTTTGTTCCAGATTTGTGGTGCATAGAAGCTGAATGCTACTTCTCCCCGTTCCAGAACCACAAAATTCGGGTTGTTTTCGGCTTATGCTTAATTCTTCTTCTACAACGGATTCTCCAATGTTTAACAGGTTGAAAATGTTTTAAGACTGCACTTATCATTAAAAGTATGATGTGTGGATAAACTTATTGTAGCATTGTTTTTTATTTAATCATTCAAAATGATCCTGTGTCATTCTGAGTTACGATTTTATCAGAGAAGTTAGATTTACAAAATTAGCAGAGAAGATTAATCATTTTAACCGTCAGAGTATCTACACAGGTGTTATGATTTACTTCTACATACATTTTACTTTGCTTGCTGAACTTCAATGAAACAATTAATTTTCTGGGTACTGCAAATGCAGCAATTACAATTGCTCAAACTGTGATCTGAAATTTAATTAAACTAATAAACTACAGAAGATGCAGCAGTTGGTATTGCATTGTAAAATACGTAAACAATGGCCAATACACAGACCACTCTTTTAATTTGATACTTTAAGCCTAACTAAATAATTTTCGCACCATAATATCATTGTAAGTTTAATGAAGCGCACATTTATCTTAATACGATTGTATTTCCGATCAGATCACATTTAATATAACGTGTTGTTGTGTTTTCATGACTCACATAAAGCCTCCACAGGCTCTTCGGCTCCAGAAACCCGGCCCAGAACTTAGCGACAGGACCGAGAGGTTTGGGCTGCAGCACTGGCTCCCTGTGACTGAGCTCCTGGTCCTTTAGCCACTGCCTGCGGAGCTTCACTAGCTGCTGGAAGCGCAGCTTCTCGTCTGGTGTGTAGCCAGACATTACTATTCTTGAACGTTCAACCTCGACAGACCTACAATGACACCATGGAGGACACTTCCCTTTGCAGACAAGAGTAGCCGGAAATGCTACAAGAAGAGAACGACACAATTTAAGAGTCTGACTAATCTGAGAGCGACATCTACTGGACAACAATAGGAAGGCTGAGGGATACAGGATGGGAAAAGGGAGAGAAAAGCTTTTGCGAGGATGGGGTCTATATGCCCCTGGTTTTCTCCTAAGCACACCAAATTTTATACAAAAATACAATCTTAGCAGTACTTTACTAGTAAATGCCGTATGAATTATTCGTCTTTAGGTCTTCGGAACTGCTGTGCTGTTTTTCTATTATTCATTTTCGCAAGATCGCGCCAGAAGCAAAATTCTGACAAAAACAAAGAATAACATTCCATATTTTAACGGAACTCTCGCCCGAGACGCAGCTGGAGATGGGCACCAGCAACCCTCCCGACCCCATTAGGGACGAAGGGTGTTCAGAAAATGGATGGATGGATGGATTTTAACGGAACCTACCTAAAACTCGGGATTTATTTCAAATAATATGTAGAACATTTTATTAGGAAGTTAATTTTCAAGAGACATACGTGACTTTAAATGGTTCTCTACATCACACATTAATTTCTATGCGTGTGAAGGACACCTCACTTGTTTTTTTGTTGTTGTTTTTTTCATTTTGTTGTTATTGTTTGTGTGTGTGGGTGTGTGTGTGTGTTTGTGTGTGTGTGTGTTTTATTTGCCTGTCACTTGCTGCATAAACGGGATTATTCTATTCTATTCGATTCAATTCAAATTGACATGCTAGCTGAAATAGTGAACAGTTCCCCTTTTCGATCAGTTAAGATTATTAAAATTCTTTATATTTGCTAAGACAATAACGTGACAGAGAATTGCCAGGAGAAGTATTTTCTTCATTTTCTCCATATCCAGAAATGTACACGTTTTCAGGATTTGGCAGATCTTCCATTTGAACTGTATGATTTCGTTTTATTTAGGCATCGTTTCATAAGCTTCTCCAAGAGGTTTACTACAATATTCTGTTCGTAATTTTACAAATAGTTAGGTTAAAATGGAACCATAGTTTCCCACCATCCATAATTGATTGACAAATAAAATAAAAATAAACATACATAAACAGGGGTTGTTTTACTTTGAAAATAGTCGGAAATAGTCATATGACGTCTGGCCTCGTCGTTACTTTTAGCATCATGTCTTTAATTAGCTAACGGTTCCTTATTTTTGGGATTGAAGCTCAATAAAAAAAGCACTACACAGTTTGCAAATGTTTCTCGACTTAGATTTTAAGACTTTGTAGAGGTAAGTGTCGTTTAAAACCCATGTTTTGTCGGGTCGATGTTAAGGATAGCCATGCTGTGTAATTAACCTTGGTCGGGTTTTGTTAGGATGGTTTAATTACCATTAAACGGGTTTTGTTAGGATGGTTTAATTACCATTAAACAGCTACAATTAAAACGTTAGATGACAATAGACCTTTCAAATTACTGTGAATGTTAGTCAAAGGTCTACGCTCATTTTCTGGTCAATAAAATAATTTTGTTTTTAGAAGTAGCTAGCGCCATCATGTGAGCTAAGCGATAACAGTGAAAACCTGTCTTGACCTGTATTGTATAAGCTTGAATTTCGACTTACATGTGGTAACAATGAGGGGGAAAAAAATCCCGTTAATACCATTAAAACTGTTCTCATAGTTTTCTTAGAATAGATAAAGAAGTCAAATAGGTTTATTAAAACTAATAGTCACAGTGTGGTGACTGTGTGGCACCTGTATGCCACAGATGATGGCATACAGGTGGATCTTAATAAATCAGTCTATTATTTAAATAAATATTTCTAACTATGATGATTTTCTGCGTACACCCAATGAAAACATACCATTTATGACGATTACATCAGACCAATGAACATCATTTATTAGACTTGAATATGGGCTTCATCAGTATTATGTCCAATGCTTACTTAAAGGTTTTTATTTTCAAAAGCTAATTTTACAAACAAGCCGCATTGCAACGCATATTCTAATTTCCTCAGATGCTGCTGTATCTGCTTGGAGAGTGATGTTTACATGTGTTATTTAGGATGCATTTTGTTTCACTTTAATTGTTTTTAATTCTATGGACAAATTAGTTTGAGATAAAGTGAATCTAATGTGTCTTTATTTCTCTCATGATTTTTATTTTTTTTTTTTTCAGGACAATCCCAGTCTTTGGATGGAGTCATTTTCCACCTTCTCGCTATTTTCTATAATCATACAAAGGGTCATCAGGTTTCAGGATTCAGGTCATAGTGCAACAAAGTTGCAGAAGAATGGTCAAATATTTTTGTAGCTCCACAGACATAAAGAGCACATGGGACCATGTTGTCTCTGCCTTTTGGCAGAGATACCCTAATCCTTTCAGGTAGTGAAACTCTTTTCATTGTCTGTATTATATTGAAACATATTTGGAGGATATGAAAAGTGAAAAAGGAATTTTGTGATGAGTGGTAATGTGGCCCAAATATTATTTTTTACATAAAAATAAAGCTTTGTTGCTTGCCAACTTGTTAGAATGCATTTAAGTCGGACTAAAATATCCACTCTGGCTGTTTTTATTATAACAATCAGCCTTTAGAGAATTTGCAACAGATGGCGCCTTTGTGTTTAAAATAAACACACAGCATTTTTAAAATATCATTAAAATGTGCAAAAGATGTCTGGCGTTTATGATAAGTGATGAGGCAAATTCTAAATGAATCAATAACAACATCTTCCAAAGTCCATTTTTAAAATGCAACACATGACACTGAATGTGCTTTGCTCTGAAAGAGAAAGTCATGATTAGAATAGAGAACTGAAAAAAGTCACCAGAGAACTGATCTGCAATCTTGAGACTAGAAATGAAATCAATATAAGAACAGTGAAATGAGCTCAGTGATGGCTGTAAAAAATAAATAAATAAATAAATAAAAAATTCAAACTCTAGACAAAAAATTTTCAACCTGAATTAACAAAGTTATTTGATGGAACATTTATTAAAAGTCTAGTTGTTGAATTGGTTAAATGAAGACCAAACATAGACAAATAAATTATTGTAAATATGAGGTCAAAATGACAATGTCATAGCCACTCTCTTGACTCATTTAGATCTCAGCCAAAATCTCAAAAGTTAATTTCAATCAATAAGATAAAATACATTTGTGTCATTTGTTGTGCCCATTTGGGAACTTTGTATGCATCTTTAAAAGAAACATTGGTCCTATCACTGAGCCTTAGGAGCAACATCCTATATTTTAGCATATTGAAATTTATTTTCTCCACAGCAATGTCAGATGTTTTTTTTTTTAGATCCCCCCCAAAAAACACACATGGATCATGTTGTTTAGTATCTCGAAAATCACAAAGATGATTCTGTCAAGGATATTTTTTTCTTTTATGTCTTAGTAAAATGTTTTGACAAAGAAACAGAACTGTAGTCTCTGTTTTCTGACTTCGTTTTATCATTGAAAGAGATTAGCTTAAAGTGATAACAAAGCCTTCATAAAATCCTTCGCCACCACTATTTATACACAATGCAAAGTCTCAAAGGTGTAAAAATACTGAGCACCCGCTGCTAACTTGACTCTATGTTTCCCAGCACCCATGTTCTCACTGAGGACGTTGTGTACCGGGAGGTGACCACGGACCGCCGGCTCCTCTCCAGACGCCTGCTGATGAAGACCAACCGGCTGCCCCGCTGGGCAGAGCGCTTCTTCCCTGCCGGCATGTCTCGCTACGTCTACATCCTGGAGGACTCCATTCTGGACCCGGTCAACAGAAGCTTGACCACCTATACGTGGAACCTAAATCACACAACTCTCTTGGTGAGGCCTCATTGTCTGTGAAAAGCAAAAGGAAAACAGAAAAATATCCTGTTGCATGTGAAACATTTGAGCTTGGAATCTAGTATTAGCGAATTATTGTTCCATTGAGTGGGCACACTTTTCTCTCTCCCGGTTCAGTCCGTGGAGGAGCGTTGTGTTTTCCTAGATTCAGCGGAGCAGCCAGCAACCACACAGCTAAAACGGGAAGCGTGGATATCTTCAAGCATTTTTGGCTTCTCCAAACCCATTCAGGTACATTTACCTGCAGTTTACCTCAATTAGCTCACCTGTGCAAACCTTTGGATTGCTTTATAGACATCTCTATTAGCGCTTGTTTCTTGTGACATGTGCAGACAGGCCTTTTTGAGTTCTGCCAACGTGTTTAGAAGTCGCCAAGAGGCCGATTGTATGTTTTGGAGAAGCTGCAGAACTCCACAACTTAGGGGGGAGAATCAGTAGGCAGGACAGCTGTGACGCAAATAGCATTTTATGAAGAGAAGCCATTGTTGAATGGAAGTCTGGAAATCTCATTTGCAGTTTGAGTTTGTAACATGAGAAAGTATTAAAAGGTCTAAGGATGAATACCATTCCTAGCCACTGTTTGTAATTTAGTTCACCTGTCAAGGGGAGTTTAATAATTATCAAATGTTTCATCATCTGATCTATTACTTTAAGGGTGCTGTAGAGAAGTTTTTAATTCAAAGTGCTTTGCACGATGAAAACATAAATATACTGCATTGACATGAAGGAAAGTGATGAAAAATCTTGAGACTGAAATTAATGATGTTTGTGTTGGTCGAATAAGTGGAACAGTCAAAGGCAACTCTAATAAGCAAATGGGGTTTTAGCTTCGATCTAAAGAAAGTCAGCGTTCCGGACGTTTTTCAGTTTGCTGGACGTTTTTTCCAGATTAGTGCAGCATAAAAACTGAATGCTGCTTCTCCATATTACAGAGTATTTTAAAGTCATAGATCTGGAATGTTGATGTGAGAACAGCAGGGCTTTAATGTGTTTTGGTGCTAAGCCATTCAGTGATTCCTAAACCAAGTATCTTAAAGTCTGTTCTCTGGGTCACAGGGAGCCAGTGAAAGAACGTTAGGACTGGGTGATGTGCTTTATCTTCCTGGTTTTAGTGAGAACGTGAGCAGCAGCAGCAGCAGCGTTCTGGATCAGCTTGCAGCAGGATGACATTTCAGATAGACCTTTGAAGACACTGTTGCAGTAATCCAACTAAAGATAAATGCAAGATCTTGTTGGGATATTAGACCTTCAGTCTAAGCAGTACTAAAACCATTAGCTGTAATTAAAATCATAACATTCCGGACTTTTATTAAACATCTCCAGTCAGACAGAGACACATAGGAGTGTACTTCTGTTGTCATTAAATTACCATTTCCTGTTGTGTAACTTTCCCAGGAGTTTGGATTGGCCCGCTTCAAGAGCAACCAGGTGAAGGCCATGAAGGGGCTGGAATACGCTCTGTCCAATCTGCAGGGTAGGTACGCTGCGTTTGAGCTTGAGATGAGGGCAAGGTGAACTGTGACGTCTTATTAATATGTAATATGTTGAAATAACAAAAGATTAGAGAAACGTCTCCTGTTGTTCCTGCTCCGACAAAAGTATAAAGTTTGGAGGTCTGACATAAAAGAAGACAAAGTCACTCTTGAGAAAGACAAGCATAAACCGTTCAGGTAGAAACGAATGTAATCTGCTATTAACAGTTAGCTGCTTGTTTTGATCTGTCACAGTGCAGCTTCTTGCGCGGTCTGGTAGTCCTGTGCTCCAAACGGCGTTGTGCTGATGCAGCAGCGTACTGTTGTCTAAAAGGGAGTTCTCCCATTGTTGTGATTTTGTTTTATTGCCCCATTGTTGATGGCTCTGCAGGACTGGGCATCAGGCTGAGCGTTGGGGTGAGTATGTTGGGTGGGCGGTGGGGTGGCATCAATTTGACACTCTTGGCCTCTGCCCATGGTTGTCACATGAGCCTGCAACAATAGATAGAGTAGTGGAGGTACTGACACCCTCATTCTTCTGGGAAAATACTACCAGTTAGAGCAACAATGTCTTTATGTGGTCCTCAGAACAGCAATAAAATGTCTGTTTGGACGCAGCATGGATAACCTAGCATTACTTCCAGCAGTTGCAATTTGTGAAAAGTTGCCTGCATGCATTATTGTTTCTAATTCATTTTTGTTTGTCGCAATCGAAAACTCTAGCGGCATGTAAATATTAAAATGAGCTGAAAATGCATGATCAGAGCATGCGCATTGCTTCCATATCTCAGATGGAAAGGCCCAAATAAAGTCATTGTTATTTAGTACATTTTGATTTGAAGCTTGTGATTTGTCTTTGTAGTTTTTCTGTTACTGTAGATTGTCAGTAAGTCACATAGCCTAGAAACACACCGAGTTTTGGTCCTTCTTATATATTGTAGTCATTTGGTTGTTTGTAGGGATTTTGATTCAGAGCCAAATTTGAGGGAAAGTGGTGAAGTGTTATGTGTGCGAAGGATTTCAGAAAAATTCGCATGCGGTTTTCCTAGGTCTGTTTTTCTGCTGTCATTAGCTCCACATAAAAACAGACCGTAAACATGTAGCTGCACGTCACGTTTCTGTCTTGCTGTCGACAAACTGTCACTGCTGCCAGCACCAGTTGCTCGAGAAGCCTGGAGGAATTTACTTCCATATGCAGAGGTTTTAACCCTTGAACTTTTTCACATTTTGTCCAAGTTGTAAAGAAGGTTGGAGCAAAGTTAGGTTATAAAAATATCTCAGAGTTTTGATTGTTGTAGGTCTGGAGGAGCTTCAGAGTCCCACAGCTCCTGTTTCTGCAGGGACAGGGAATCTGCTCAGAGTTAATAGGATGGAAGATGGCAGGCAGAGACTTGCCTGCAAAAATACTTGCAGGTTTAATCGGTGTGACATTTGGTTCAAGATTAAAATGCACACCACACTTTTCAGATTTTATTTTAATTTTTTACTGCGAACACAAGAAAAATTTCATTTTCCTTCCATCTCATAAATATGCACAAATTTGTGTTGGTGTGTTACAAAACACGTTGTCGTCTGTGGTTGTGGTGTGACTAAATGTGAAAAGGGTCAAGAAGACGACGATTTCCTGAGGCGCCTTAGAAAACCAAACTTATATTCTGTTCCACTCCCACTTTGCTTTCCGCCTCTTAGCAAGTCATCAAACTGCACGTCCTCAGGTGCTCTGATGATTTGAGCTTTCCAAAAATCAGGTGAAAGCTGGGATATTGTATTAAATGTTTACCACATTTGAGTTTTTAACTTTGAAGAAGGAAAAAAAACCCAAAACAAAACAGAATTGGTGAAAGATTTGAATCGGCAAGTCAAACCTCAAAGCAAACCAAATCTCTGTCAGCCTCCAGAAGCCTCATTGGTACATCTCTTTTTCTTTGTTCTTTTACAAAATAAGCAAAATCCTTCTTGGCATAAGTACTTTTAAGAATATTGGAGTAAACCTTTCACAGTAGCTATGATACACTGAGGCGACCTCAGAACTTTTCCACCTGCTTTTTCAGTTTGTTGAAATCTGCTGCGAGGTTTGAAGAGACCGGTTCATCCCTGCTGTCCATTCTGTCCTTATTGTGCTTGTTGATCTCCCTTGAGGTTCGAAGGTTCACCGTCGGGACACACACACACACGCACACACACACATTCACGCACTCCCACGCCGTAGCCCACGGCAGTGAATCCAATGTGAGCCAGTTGAAACCAGCATAAAAATGAGGGTGTTCTGTTTACTTGTAGGATCTCCAAGGTCCTCTGTGCTTGTTGTTATGTCACCTATTCATCTGACATCCTTGAGTTCATAATATGGAAAACAGATGACTGGCTGTCTGGAACTCAGACAGCTCTCAGATGAACTCAGATTAAATTAAAGCCTTTGAGATATTGCCTGTTTATAGTAAGGACACAGAGACTCATTCTCGTTTTAAACTCTTATTTTTTTTGGAAATGATCTCAGGTAAGCCAATAAGTGAGAGTTAAAGCCATGGTAATAATTGCTGTTGAGCCTTTGCACTTTCATCCTAACTTGACGCCTGCAGCGTTGGTAAATCTGTCGACATGCTTAGACAACGGTGTCTTTGATGCCTCTTCAGATTTTCTTAAAAAACACAAAATAATATTTCAAGAAAGTCACCCGAAGCACCCGCCTTGCAAAAGCAATTCTGTCCCTTCAACGTGTTAAAGGGACAGAATGTTGTTGTCGAATTTTTTATGTTGTTGGGTGGTTGTGTGAAATGCCTTAGGACACATAAAGCTCCTTCTATTCTCGTGGTAATTAGTCATGACACACAGCAGACAGATCAGAGATAAACATGTTGCACAAATCAAAGCCACTCAGCTGCCCACCTGAACGGACAGACTGGGTAAAGAACGCCATCACTGAAGAAAATCCTGCCTTGGTGTTGGAGTGGACATGTGGGAGAAGACAAATCTGGTCAGATGAGACCAAACTGAACCTTCTGGCCTGCATGCAGAATGTGGCAGCATCATGCTGTGGGGATGTTTTTCAGGGATGCAGGAAAAGGGAAGCCGGTCATTTGATGGGAAGGTTAGTGGCGCTAAATATCGGACAAAGATTTCAGGCTTCCAGCAGCGTGGTCATCCAGTCCGTAGATAAAGCGTATTCTGTCCTGAACAGACAATCTTTGCTAAGATTTGAAAATTGATATCCAAGCTTATTCTTTGTGGCTGAGCTTGCACTATTTTTCAGAGAATAATGTTCAAAGCCACGTAGGCAGAATCCTAAAGACTTCACAATTACACACCACTGTTGGTCTGCGACTTTAAATCCCAATTAATTATACTCAGGTTTGCAGTTGCAACATGGCAAAATGGAAAAAAGATCAAGATGTATGAATACTTTTGCAACGAGCCGTGCAGATGCTGAATATTCATGCCTTGGTTATTGATTTAAGGAAAGCTGATCTTCTTTCTGTCTTATCCCGCTCTGGTTCTGGCAGGAGAGGCGCCGCAACGGCTGCTCCGGGACTCAGTGAGACTCCCGCCAGAGAAGGCCAAGACTCTGGCTTCCGCTGCCGCCGCTCCGCAGAAACCCCAGCAGTACGTCTGACGGCCGGGAGCGGGAGGCTCAGGGCCGACGTCTGAGATGAGAGCAAACTGTGACTGACTTGGTTCTCTTCATCATGTCTGTTTTTTTTTGTTTTTTTTGTTTGTTTGTTTTCCCTTTCTGTTCGTTTTGTTAAATCTCAGGTGTTTGTATGAAAGCCGTCTGCCTTTCAGTGCTAGAAAGTGTCAGCCAGGTGTAAATACTGAGTCCAGATAACTTCACATTTTAAGTTCTGCCAGTAGAGAGAGACAGTGTTGATTTTATTTTTACTTTTTAGAGCTAATATATAGAGCTAATATATGCATCAGTTATTTGTGACATGATCATTAGAAAGCATAAAATGCCTATGCTGACACTGGCAATCACAACAGACTGGCTTCTATCAGAATGAGCAACATTTTCACTGATTTACTGTAACGCGATCAAGCTGTAACTGAATGACTGTTTCTGAGGTGCAATAATGAAACCGAATCAACTTTAATTTAAAGCTCGTGCTAAGATCATTCTGATTTCAGCGACTGCATTCCTTTCAAGTTTGAATTTGACTGGATTTTTATTTGTCGTCTAAACCTTGGATTAAAGATACAATATGACGGATGTATTCCTGATTTTTTTTTTTTTTTTTCCTCTGGTCATTTTGAACAGACAAGTTCTTATAAAATAGAAAAATCTTCAGCACATCCAATTTCAGAAAGCTCTTTTGTTCAATTTCAAAAAGGCTCTTTTGTTAAACGAGCTTCAATAGAACTTAAAGGTTACATGATTGACAGATGCTTATTGTTTATGGGATCAACTAACGTCTTTCTGCTGCTGCAGCAAGAAGCTCCACTCTGACCTTTAAAAGTTAATATTCCAGACTTCAGCTTCACAGTTGCACAAACCAAACAGGAAGCCCCCCTAACATTTCGGCTCTTTTATCTGCCTTTTCCTGCTGCTTCGCTCAGCTGCGTGCATGAATAAGTCACAGCAACGTGTTTATGTATAAAACATTTTAATTATATTACAATGAGACAACACACAATACCTTCAAGTGTTTGCTAAAATGTAGCCAGCACCAGGTACTCGTGTAGACGCGCCCGTACGCACAAAACAAAACCAAAAAAAAAAAAAAAAAAAAGGAACTTAATAACATCTTCTGTATGCAATTACACATCCTCTATAAAGGAACATATTTCACAGGTCTCTGGCACAGAACTCTCCCTCCCCAGCTCAGCACGCCGGTCCCCAACTGTTTCTCCATCATCCTCTGTACTAAAACCCCCAGCCAGTGTGAAGATGCGATGAAGGCTGAAAAAGGGCGGAAAGCTGACCTAAAGCCTGAAGGGTTGTTAAAGCTATCCACGTTGTATTACAAGACACAAATTCTTAACTAATCATGGAAGGAATAAAAGTGACCATTTTTTTGGCAGGAATAATATTTCTATTGGAAGTCATTGTGTGGATTTTAAAAAGCAGCAGTAGATTCTGATCTCCGATCAAGGTGTGCTGATGGTATTTTCTCTGAGCCTGTTGATGTTTCCAAACCTACACGCTTTGCAGAAAGTGCACTATACCGACGCTAATCTCTGAGCAACAGTAACGCGAAAGCAGGCATGGGCCGGTGAAGATATTCTCAGGATAAAATGTTAAGAGAAAAAAAAAATTACCATGGTGATGAAAAAAATAAAAATAAAACATCTAATTGTGTCCGTCTCATGAGAAAAGCAGCACAGAAAGTCTGTCTTCAACCACCTGGCTAGCAGGTGGAGCAGCTAGCATCGTGCTGCTGTGGCTCCATCTAGCTGAAGAAAAACCCTCTTGTCACTCCAGAGCCTTATTTTGGCATTTCATTTAAAGTGCCTTTCAATTACAGATGCACTAATAAATCATTAAGATATTGGACTCGACCAATTTCCACCCAATATCAATATTGTTAAAAGGACTTTTAAAAAATCCATCATCCAGAGCCTCGGAACTGGCCGTTCAGGACAGCATTAGGATAACATTTCCTCATGTTCTTTTGGATACAGAACTACAACATCCACCACTCACAGATTTTTGTCCTTGATGTTGCAGTCTTAAAATTTATTTATTTATTATTATTATTTTTTTTTATTAAATTGGCAGGGAATTCCTGATACCTGGTCAAAAAAAAGCCTAATTGATGCATTTCTACTTTAATCCTACTTTCAGTTTTTTGTTTTTTTTTTTTGTGGTTTTGAAATCTGAACCTTTTAAAACCTCAATACCAGCAACTGGTCCATGCCTACGCAGAAGCTGACATCAAAACTCATCTTTGCTTGCATGTGTGTCCATATGTGTACATTTATACATATATATATATATATAAATTTATTTAACTGATACAATCTCTGCTTAGAAAAGGCACATCTTTACAGAAACCTCCATACACACCATCCCCCTTTTAAAACTTAGCCAGAATGTTGACTAACGTCCGGTCGCCTGCTCAGTAACCACTCAGCATGACTGTGTGTGCTATTTTTTTTTCTTTTCCCCCAATTACAGGACTGAAACATCATAATCTCACATCCGACTCTCAATTCGCCCCAATCCCTGCTGCGTCTCATACAGGAGGTTCTGTGCGAGAGAATCATCCCATGCCTTCAATAATAATATACTCAGTTGTTCATTTTGACCAACATGGATGCCTTTTTTTTTTTTTCATTTGTTTGTTTAGTTTTTGCAACAAACAGTCATGTACAAATGCTCTGACATAAATGTAAACTGTTTATGACCAAAAAAGAAAAAAAAACAACTTTAACCTGGGGTTGGGTTTCTTCTCTTTTTTTTTTTGCCCTCCTGCAGTGTATGGAGAGTGCAGATAGGAGGTAAAAAAAAAAATAATAATAAAAAAAAAAAGTGTTGGTCACCATAAATGCACCACAGAGTAAGAGCAAAATACACCACCTGCTTGTCTTTAAAAATCCCTGCCCTGCCCACCACCCCCCCTTGTTTGAAAGCACAAGATGGTCATATTGCTGTTAGTCAAGAAGTCCTCCTGATCGATGGGTAACACTAGTTTTTCTTTTTTCAGTTTGGGACGGACCACCTGGGAGCTCGGAGGATAACACCTTAAGCTGCCATTGATTGGATTATTCTTTTATCGCTCCTCTCCCGGGTGGCTCCCGCAGAACAAACATTTAGTCAAAATACAATAATTGTAAAAAAAAAGAAAGAAAAAAAAAATGAAAGAAGATGAAGAAGCTTCAAGCCCAGACGTTTAGAGCCCCCCCGCTGGTGTCCGTTCGGTGGGGCTGTGGAGCGAATAGAAGCTGCCATGGGAGTTCACCAGTGTGTGTGAGAGTGTGTGTGTGGTGTTTTTTTGTTGTTGTTGTTTATTTCCATGACAGAGGTGGCTGGGGGAGCAGGGGCTCCTGGACAGAGTGCGGCGGAGGCTCCAAGCAGAAGCCAAGGGGTTGCAGGGTTGGGGGGGAGGGTTTGGGGAGGGGGGACACTGATGTCGTCACATTACCCCTCTGCTTGTGGAAGTGTAGAGAAAACAAGGAGGAGGAGGGGGGAGTGTGACCTGAGTTGGGGAGGTAACAAGGAGGAGGAAGAGGAGAAGGAGGAGGAAGGCTCACCAAGGCACAGAATGACAGCAGGAGAGTCACCCAAGAGAGAGGGGGCCAGTGTATGAGCTCCCCTGCCCCCACTCTCCCTTCAACAAGCCTGGCCTCCTGTCTGTCTGTCTCTTTTATATAGATATATATTTATAGATATAGATATACTCACTCTTTTTTTGACTTTTTTTTCCATCTTTAAAGAACATTTAGGAAAATATAATACAAAACTCAGTACAAGAAATATAGACTACACTAGCTGGTTTCACTTTAAGTGACGAGTAGCTTCTTTTCTTTCCAGGGTTTTTTTTTGTTTTGTTGTTGTTCTTTTTTTTCTTCTATTTTTAGCAGTTTTGTATTTTTTTGGTCAGACCCACCCGCCGTAGAGGACGAGCTGCTTTTCTGTTTTGTTTTGTTTTTGCTTTTTTTTTTTTTTTAAAGTGCCAAGCTCTACAGACTGCAAAAAGACTGGGGGTGGGTTGGGTGGGTGGCTGGCTGGGTGGGTGGGGTTGAGTGAGGTGGAGGTCGGAGGAACTTGTTGATTACTAACACTGTCAGAGAGCAACAGGAGCGCCTTGTCCGTCCATAACCACTATTGTGCATTAGTTACAGTCAAAGCCTGGGGTAAATTCACCCAGAAAAGCCAAGAGGGGTAATAATAATAATTATAATAATAATAATAATAATAATAACAATAATAATAATAATTAAAAAAAAGGTAGGAGAAAGCAAAGAGAAGATTATTACTTGTGCTGGAAAAACTGAAGGATTAGTTTGCTAGGTTCTCTATCTCTTAACAGAACAAGAACAGTTTCCCACTGATTTGCCAGCTTTGACCTGCCAATCGGACGCTGCAAGTTCAGGCGAAGCGACAGAGCTGCGGAGAATTTTCCAATTCTTATCGCTAGGTGGCGCTGTGCAGACGGGCAGAGGTCAGTTAGTGAATCCGACGCAAAGGTCAGCTTACCATCTACAGGTTGAAGAAACAAAACAACAACATAAACATCTCCCAATAACAATAGCTCGTGGTCCGCCAGGACCACTTCAAAACTTAAGAGGAAGCCTCTTATTTGCTACATCAATTAGCTACTGAGAAGGAAAAAAAAAAAAACAAACAAAACAAAACACAATGTTTGGGTTTTTATAGTTGTAGGGCAACTCATTCCTTCCTGTTTTTCTCTCTGAATTAGTAGTCCATCCACACCATCTGGTGGTATAGTGTAGTGGTCAGTAGTGTGGAGTTAGTGGTTAGGCGACCCAACCAGAGGGAGACCTGGACAGTAACTGGATTATCTATTTACACTGTTTCTGCTCCTGCAGCTCTGCTGTTTCTCCTGCCGTCTTCACTGAAAAATGAACTGACCATAAAAAGAGGTTGTGGGTAAAAAAATAAAAATAAAAAAATGTCACAATGTGTGTTGCCTGCTTACGGCAACCTGGCTGTGCATTCAGGATGTGATGAAGATGAACAATAAAGGGTCGATGCATTTGGACTGGTAAGTCCAGGGTGTGATCGTGCTCTTAATGTGACCTTTTAAGGGCCTCGGAAAAGTATTCACACCCCAGGAAGTTTTTTCACATTTCTCGCACTACAATCATAATCTTCAATGTAGTTTGTTAGAAATTTCGTAGCATTTGTCAGCAGAAAGCTTCAAGATGGCTATAAATCTTTAGCAACAGTCATTTCTCTATATAATGGATGACAAACAGAAGTGCTTTTCTTTTTTTCTTTTTTTTAGTGCAAAGCCTTGTCTGAATACTTTTGCCTCAGGAAGATAAATGAAACTTGCTTTTGCATTAAGCGATTAACAGGTCAAAGCTGTTCTTCTTTATTGCCTGACTCGGTAATTATCTTTCTAATTATCAGAAAGAAAAGCCACAAACTCTCCTCTGCGCTGTCTGAGCCTGCAGCAACACTAGGTTTGAAGGGGTTGTGGTGGGCAGGATGCGCTGGGGGGTCAAGGGGTGCCAGGAAGGGCTCGGCTAGCATGTCAGCCTGCAGAGGCGTGGCCTGGAACAGGTGGAAGCCGTACCGCCGTCGTGGACCGGTCTGACGCAGGTAACAGGCGGCATCGGGGGGCCGGGGGGGAATCAGGAAGGAAAAGCAAGACGCTGGGAGGAACTGGTTGGTGGAGCGACGGAAGGTGCCTAACAGTGGTGCGGTTGCAGTCTGTGGGAATGTGCGGCTGTGTAGCTGGTATCGCTGGAGCTGCTCTGGACGCCGTAGTGGTCCTCCTCTTCCTCTTCCTCTTCCTCCTCCTCCTCCTCCTCGCCGTCGCTGATGCTGTCTACGCTGTCCACCTCGCCCGGGGTGAACTCCATGCCCTCGATGTCCACCTCTGTTTGGTGCAAACACAAGGAGACAACAAGCAAAAAATGTTGATTCCCACCCGACGGTGACATATGGAGCACCTGTGAGGGAGCGGGCTGCGCCTGCTGATTAAACCTGGATTTGGGCTGCCTTTAATTCAGAGCAAACAGGGAGATCTTTGTGCTCCAGCAGGTAATCCCCCAAGCATGGATAAACAGCTGCAAACGTGTTTATCTTAACGCAGGATTAGTAAACATGCTAAAACCGCCCAAAGCCAAGACATTCAGGAAACTCTGTGACACCACACTCTTGTTAGCAGACATCTTGTAGCTTCCCGTTCTGGAATGACGCTATAATGCGGCGTGAAGATCCAACACTGACAACCTTCTTATCTCTGAACACCAGTCCACCGATGCAACTGGTTCTTCTGACTTCTCTTGAGATTTGAAATGGTTTTCACATATAAAAAACATCTGTCATTTCTGCAGCGGACACCACAATTTGCTCCAACACGTAGCGGGCCGCATGACCCAGTAGCTAAAATGCCTCTCTATCTGTAATCTGAGGTGTTAACCTTTAACCCCTGGGGGACTAACCTGCTGACATGGTTGGGGATAATTGCCTGATCAGGCTAGACATTTTAGCGCGCGGCTGGGTGTAGCTATGAGGCCGCTTCACTCCATCACATGTGGAGGACAAAAGTATTCATCCCCCCTGGACTGTTTCACGTGTTGTCATGTTACAGCCACAAACCTCAGTCTGTTTTATACAGATTATACATGATTAACCAACAAAAAGGGGATACAATGCATGGTGTTTAAGCTTTTCCACAGATAAACCTGGAAACTAATTCTCTTTTCTTCAGAAGTGTCTTGTCCTTAGCAGCCCTGCAGGATGGTGCTGCTACCACCAAGTATCATCGATGTGCTGATGGTGAATTCAGGTTAGTTTTCTTCCGTGTGTCGAGTCTTACATGAACATAAACAACCTAAAAATGGGACTTCTGGTCTCTAAACAATTTTCATGGAAAGTAATGTTAATAGATGAATATTATCACATCACCTCTGCAATGTTTGTAAAAGTTTGATTAGATTTGATTAACCTAGCTTCCATAGTTCAGACAGACTGTTTAGATGTAAAGTCTAATTAGATCTGCAGAGGGATCATAGGCATTTACACAAAAAAAATATACCGGTATTCATTTAAAATGAATAAATCCCATGTTTTCTTAGCACACATTTACACACTAAAAACTACTTTGGGTTAGTCACCTAAAATCCAAATGAAACGGATAGTGGTTGAAAATGAAAATAAAAACAAAATGAAATGTCCTCTGGCTCGCAGAATCTGCTGTTTAAATGCTCGAACTTTGCTTTAGTTCCTCTGATTTCCACTGAGGTGTCAGCGTACCTTGCTCTGAGTCAGTGGAGATGGTGGAGCCCATGCTGTCAGTGCGAATGCGCTCCACGGACCCCGACACGGAGAGCTGCTCGAGGCGGCGTTTGAGGTAGCGGTGCTCTCTCTGAAGCTGCTCCTTCACATTTAAAGCCTTCCTGTCCTGTTCCTCCAGCTTCTGCAGACAAAACATGAAAAGAAAAAAAACAGCAAAGAGTGAGCAGAGAATTTCATCTTGACCCAAACACCCCACCTCCTCCCCGTCAGATCCTCTTTTAATTGGATGCATGATCACCAATAAAATTGTTTTGTGAAAGTGAATTAATGGAAGCAAAAATGCAAATATAGCACAGAAAAGGTACGTGAAATCAGTGCGAGGTCCTGCTGTGGATATGAACGTTTCTTTTCATGCTTTTGGTTTTTCACTGTGGCTCAAAATTATTAGTGCTGCTGCACTGTGAACAAAAACCTCCATGTAAACAGTTTTTGGAGAGCTCTGCCTCATATTTATGCCAAAGGACAAACAGGAAGCCATGAATTAGGATCAACAATTTTGCAAAAAATTTATATTATCCGACTGCAAAAATATACGTTAATTTCACATTTTAACATTTTCAGATAGGAACTATTCATCTGCAACAGAAGATGAATTTCTTTTACTACTTTTATCACATCTTTGCCAAAGCTACCGTTAAGTGAGGTGGCTGCAATCATTTAGTCATCGCTGTAGCTGCAGAAGGCTTTTGAAGAGCAGGTTTTGCTTCATACCTGCAAACATGCACACCTCGATCAAACTACTAAAGCTCCACACAAGCAACTTTAATGAGCGTAGCTACTAAAGCAGAGAGATTTCCAGGTCAAAAAGGCAAAAAAATAAACATGAGCTTCACAGTCATATTCAGACTCTGAGTAAGGTTATATTTTGCACTTGTTTGCATCTGAAAGCTTTCGGTGGTGAATCAAAGCCACCCGGAGCCCCGAGGCCTCCTATGAGACGAGAAGACTCAACGCAGTGACGAGAATCAGCGTGCATCGTCTGAGCTTGAAAAACAGGAAATAAGGGGTTAAAACTCTTGACGTTTGAATTTTCCACCCAACCACAGTGTTGCTGCCTGTAAACAGCACGATCAGTGCAGCATGACCTAAACTGTACCCACAGGTCGCCTTCTGCAGCCTCACAGTCCATGCACCAGCAACAATTCTTAAGTGTTTCTGTATTTCTGCTCGCTGTGCACCGAGCGCATCCTCGGTATCGATGAGCTAATCTCGCCATGAACCAGAGAGGAGCTGCTTCCAAACATTATATCATCTTCTTATCTACAGATCAGCCACCCAGTTTTCTGCAAAGTCCACTTTGTTGACTCATTTGTTGAACTTGTTTTTCTTCCTTTCACTGTTGAATTGTGTTTTTTTTTCTGAATCTGATTGGAAGATTATGAAAACAATAGAAAAAAAAACCCAAAACAAAACCTCCAACAAACAAACAAGCAAAAAGCAAGCAGAGCAAAGATTTTCTTGATTTTCTAAGGGTATATTTGTTTGAATCAAATGTGCTTGTACAAAATACCTGCACCATTTTGTGATAGCCAACAGTGTCTTGCAAAAGTATGTAGCGTATACTGCTAGAACTTGGGATTTTATGTAATGGATCAGCACAAAACAGGGAATAAATGTGAGCTGAAGTGAAATAGACACATGGTTTTTACATGATTTTAAGAAAAAAATATCTAAAAAAAAAAAAAAGTGTCCGTTCAGAAACTAACTGCATCCTGAGCAGAGTTAATAAACACAAGAACAGTTTGTTGTTTAGCTGGATTTCATTTAGGGTTACCAGAGTATAAATGGAGCTGAATACCCATCAATGTTTTTCATTTTTAAATGTAATTTTTTTTTTTTTTATGTAAAGCATTTTATTTTCCTACCATAACACAATTAAGTTCTGCTTCTTTGATGGTCAATCATATAAAGAGCAAGGCGCAACGTTTAACTGGTAAAACCCACAAGTGCTGATTTTATCAATATACCTGTCCAAAAAAGCACATTTGACAATTTTGTGAGCTAAAAATAAACTGCACAAGCTGTGGTTCGGTACAGTGGCAACCAGCCTACAACCACAGACATTTTATATATTTCTATTCTTTTCTCTGTGGTGGCTCTTTAAGTACCTTAATGTGCATTTTGGCCCTTTTCAGCAGGCTCAGGGTGGTGTGTCTCGTGCTGTCTGGACCCAAAGGCACCAGCTTCTTCAACTGCTCCAAGTAGAGTCGTAGCTTGGCACGTCTGCAAGCACACAGGAACAAAATGAGTCAGCACCTGCCAAGAACCATGAGCGCACCCACGCACAAACACGCAAACCCACGCAGACACACGCAGGTAGAGAGGATCGTCCTCAAAGCTGCAGAAGCAAACGTTGCTCCATGTGTGCTCTGACCGTCACGGCCCGATCTTGTGCTGGAAAACGCGAGCAGTGATGGAGAACAATTTGAGTTGGAAGGCGAGATCTTTTCAGTGCCTCAGCTGGACTGGAGTCTCAGTGGTAGCACTGGTTTTAAAGCTCAAAAAGTTTGCTTAAGAACAGCAATCAGCAGTTTTAGATTCTTTTTGTCCAGTTAGTTAAATATACTATATTTACATAATATCTTTTTTATTTTTTTTTATTTCCAGTGTCTTGCATTTTAGCTTGAGATGGTTTCCAGAATTAACTTATCCTGAAATAAAATAAATGACTCGATAAATATATTGAATAGCAATTGTCACTGCAATATTAACGTGCGCTGTATCGCAAACACAAAACACTGCTTGGACACAACATGTGATGTGACGGGCCGTTATACGTGACTGATAAAGCGCCGCACAGCAAAACTGATCCAGTCAGTCCGATGGACTTTGGCTGCACTTGATGCTCATGCCTGATGGAAAACGTAGATGCTAAAGCTAACAGAGAGGTGTGGACACTGTGATGACATGGAAGCAGTGAAGACAGAGAAAGAAGTGGGTTCAGTCATGATTAGCATTGAAAACTGATATTGAACAATAATATTGCAACTGTGCGTTTTCCTATTGCTGAACACATCAACGGAGTTGAATTTACCACATGTTTATTTGATATTTTTGCCAATAATGATAAAGAAAATCAGGGTTACAAACAACCTTTAGTCATGCTAATATTTTTAGCCACATCATAAGAATATCGTACAACTACTTGCATGATTTTCTTTGGCTTTTTTCATGTAAACTATCGAGGTACTTTTTTTTTTTTTTTTTTTTAAGAAAACATTTGTATTTACTTTGTTTTCCTAAAACAGACAGCAATTAATTCCTCCTCCCTTAATCTAAATAAGAGTAAATCTTCCAGTCTGCTAGTTAAACATAACCACTGAGGGCAAAGTCACTACAGATAGAAGAGGCAGTGATGGGGAATGCGACTAATGTACGCTGGCGATCCTTAAATGTCTCATAAACAGACAAACCAGCAAAACCTCAAAACCACCTACAGTCAAAACTATGAGCAGCACTCACCCCACCCACCTACTCTCAGAAAAACGATCAGTTAACGTTTAAACAACAGTGCGAGTATGACAAAACTGACAGATAAAACGAATTTATTGTTTCTTGTGGCTGATCGTATCAACGAGGAACAGGTGGACCAGGATGCAAGACTCTCGTCAACACCCACACAGTCTCAGTATGACAGCTTTTATTTTCTGTTTCATTCAACTTGGTACAGAGTCTTTCGGTTTTCCTCACGGTGGTGTCACCCGTCTTCAAAACACACCGAAATGTCAAACCTGCTCGAATAACAGCTAGCAAAGTCGCAGGGAAAATGTGGGAAAGCACTGTTGACCAAAATGGCGTCAATGATATGATGAACATCTGTTCTAGTGAGTTTAATGCTGATCCAAGATGTAGATTGTGACCCTAGAAATCTCAGCATCCAGTCCAAAGCCCTGCAGGCCAACAACCCAGTACCCCTGGGTAAACGGCTCTCTGGATGCACCGTCGGGATGTTTATTTAGGTGATAGCGAGGACAAATCAGAGTTAATCTGTGTGTGCAAGAGGAGCTCTTTTTTCTCTTGACACTGTATATGATTTACAACGTCGACTGAGGCGGCGTGCCCCCTCTCTCTGTTCTGGGTTCATTCAGATTTCTTCATGAAAGCCTTTCAACCCTCCGTTAGTCAAGAAGGTCCGTGTACAGTTTCTTTGTTCTGGGCTCTCCGTCCCCTTCTGTCTCTCCAGCTCCTTTGGCTGAACGGTAAACAAACTCCTAGCAATGCGAGATCTGCTCTGGCCATCACAATAAACCTAATCAGAGCAAAAAAGCGCACTGGGGCGAGTTGAAGCACGAAGCCTCAGCAATTACAGCCACGTCGCCAGTGCAGAACGTCTTCTCTTCCTTTCAGGAAGGGCGTCACCTGCATTTTCCACAGGACCCGCAACATAATAAACTTCCTGAATGAGAGGGACGTGTTTATTTCTGAGGGATCTGGTTAGAGCTTTAATGTGTCGGAAATATGAACGAGTCCTTTCTGTCTGCAGGTGTATGGAGGTGTTCCACGAAAGAGGGCATGTGAAAGTGCTCCAGCTCTTTTAATCCCCACAAACCCTTGCTCCTGGGGAAAAAAAAAAAAAAAAAAAAACTCGGACCGAACCCCTTCAACTCCCTGCTCCACCCTGCCAATACCAACACGCCCTTAATCCCACTGGAAAACAAGTGTCCTCTGAGGTCAGGGGCGGGGGGCCATCCCCGACCCGCTCCAGTCCAGCCACATGAAGCGCTTGGTCTGCAGCCAGGGGAAGCAGGCAGGAAGGAGCAGGGGGTCTGCAGCAGAAGGGTGTTTTTTTTTTTTTTGGGAACAGGAGCTGGGTCTGAGTTGGTGGACGACTTTTTCTGGGGTTGAAAAGAAGGGCTCTTTCAGCGCAGTGTGCTCAGCTGCACCAGGCATCCTCCAAAGGGTAATTTGAGCCAACCATCATGGACCCCTACCTCAGTCTCAGCTTCTCTTGTGATAAAATAATAAAAACAAGGCGGTTCCCCCCCAAATAGCGTGCCTGGCGATCCAACTCCCCGTGTAGAAAACTTTGGTTTTCATTCCTGCGCCAATGATTTGCTCTCCGTACTTGAAAAAGCATCAAAACCTCGGAAATGTTGTCAGATTTCGTCACGTGACAACAAACTTTAGTGGATTTAATTGTGGCCAACAAACGTAGTGCAGAGTTGTGAAGTGAAAGAAAAATCGTACCTTCTCAAAAGTTTTCGCAAATAAAAATCTGAAAAGTGTGGTGTGCTGCAGCTCGAAGGTCCTGGCCTGGAGACTTTCTGTATTGAGTTAGCATGTATGTGTCCCACTTGTGGGGCTTCTCCCCACAATCCACCTTTGGGGGTTCGTCTCTAGCAGCTTTACACATCTACAGACTGGAATTTATCCCCCAAAATAACTAACGCTCCACTCAATTTGATAGGCAGCAATTTGTAGCACAGGACCGAGAACTGGGCTTTGGTTAGGCCATCCTAACTCATTAATGTGCTTTTATGCAATTTTATAATAGAACAGTACTCTAAGGAGCTAAGGTATAATAGATCTGACACTTATTTCTGTCTTTCACTGAACACCATGCTGAGACATGATAATTATTGTTTCCTCTTTGGCAAACAATCACCTTGTTAAAGCAAATTTCATTTCTGCCTTTTTAACTGCAATATTTTGTGATCAGATTTTTATTTTTTATTTTCTTGCAACAGGATGTTCATTCCATAGCTGCTTCGCATAAATATTCAAATCTGATCTTTCCTGATTTTGTCTGATACGCACATTTGACATGACGCTCACTAGAGACAACCTGACGCTAAATATCACAAAACATAGAAGCCGATCATGTTCATGTTTTTCTACTCTCCTTACAATCAAGTGTTGGGAAGAAGCACAAATATACAGAAGTTGAGGTGTAAGGCTGACTCAATCTAAATGTCCTCGGCATGACCAGCTTCCTTCTCCCGGATGACCAACAGACCCGCCCACCAGGTCACGTCTGCACGTACACAGTTAACAACAATCACACCGCTCTTGCTAAATTAGCAAATTTGTCAATATTTTTAGCGATTTTTTCAAACCCTTAGGAAAAAAGAAGTAACTATTGCTGCAAATACAGTCACGTTCTCTGTTATTGGAAGAGTTTGGCGACAAGCAGCAACCGTACTGCAGTTACAGCGAGCAGCGAGTGCTTCCATGAGTCTGAAAGACTGGGACACTGTAGGCGTAGAGTGACCTTATAATTCCCGACAGAGGTAGTCAATAAAAATAATTGGCGGCCAAAATCAAAACCTGCAATCGGTGCACCCCTAGTGGAAATGTTAGGGAAGTAAAAGTATTTCTGCAAAGGTCTGTATCACTGTTACAACATGTGTAATCCTCTCTTTTAAACCCTCTACATAATAAAGTTTGCATCCTAAACCCCTTGTATTCTCTGATTTATTGCCTTACAGGCTTATTAAAAGCTAAATTTAAGGAAGATGTAAAGTAACTATGGACTGGCATGTGCTATTTTTATATGTCTGCATGCGAGAAGCAAAAAAAAAAAAAAAAAAAAAAAAAGGTTTAAGATAAATTCCCCAATTTATTATGAAACAGCAAATGAGGTATCTGTTATAATTCATTCACCCTGATGAGTTGAGAAGATTGCTGTAATCTTTGACTTCACAAAAAGGTTGGGAATTATAGAAAATAGCTTTAGACTTCCACAATGTTTCCAGCTTTACACGCTGACAAATGCACTCCAGTCTGTGTTGGGAACATCTTTGTTTAAGGAGAGCGTTGTGTTCCTGATGCATATCAACAGGACAGGATCTCGCTCAGCCCAGCATTGTGTCTCTGTCAGCTCCCTTCGAAGCAGCATGTGCTCCCCGTCACGAGACGCGCCGTGTTTTTCCTCAAGAGAGCAACAGTGATTTGCGGCGGGGACCGGGACCCTCGCTCACTCGTTGTTTGTTATTCCTGAGCCGAAGTCACGCGATGTTTATCAGATCGTCAGAAACAGCATCTGATGAACGTGATCGCCGTGTCCCTGAGAGTTTTCACCATCTGAGCTGTGTCGTTTTGTGTCACAACAAATTTTCCAATTTGGGTTCAGATCAGGATGCTTTTTGATAAAAAAAAATAAAAAAACACAGCATGAGGCAGTTAGTTAGGGCCAGTTACGAGTTCAGAGAAGTGAAAACTCAAAGAGTTTTATTGTGTGACAGAGACAATACACAAAACTCACCCTGTTTTCAATCTGACTCTCCTGGGAAATGTTGTGTTTACTGTGTTTGAGCAAAGCTAAAGCTGTGCCGATGCAAAAGGAATTACATTTTCTTTAAGTTGTTCAAATGTGCGTTAAACTAAATCAAGTAACCTGCATCTTTCTGGCATTATTTGAGCTATTGACTGATTCACTAGAATTTGATTTCCATGTTTACTTATCTGCTGGGAATCAATACAATCATTAAACAACCAAATAATCCTATTTTCACAAGTACAACTCCTTTGTTTAGAATATACCGTAGACTTATTTCATAATTTTTTACCCTGGTTTAAATAAGGTGTATTTCACAAAGTGAAATTGAAGTCAAATCCTCTGATTATGTGCACAAACTTGGAAAATAACGATTATTCTGAACACAATGTCATGGACATTGCAAAGTTAAAATTTAACAATTTATTCTGTCCAAATGGTGCTGATATTTTTTTATGTATTTTTTATGTACTTACTAATTAGCATGTACGGGCTTGAGCAAAAAAAAAAAAAAAAAAAAACTTTTACTGAAGAAAACTAAATACAACAAACTGAGTAGAATTATCTGGCTCGATCAATTGGCAAATACAGGAAAATATTTATACTAGTATTTTTTATGTCTAAGGGAGCCAAGTGGAGAACAGACTGAAGGGGCCCCAAAGGGTTAACAGAAAAGAAGTGTAACAGCAGCATGGTAACAGTGAGAAGTCGTGGCGCTTGCAGAGAAATCACCACCTGACTGTTTTCACGAGCTGAGTACCACGGGAGGATTTGTGTTTAACCTCTGGTCTTCACTCCCCCTCCCCATCAGGGACTGGGTGCCAAAACAAAGCCAAGACTTCAGGGAGGAAAAAAGCAACTCAAAAATGACACACTGCTTAAAGTGAAAAAAGTTATTTAAACTGCTGATGCACACTTCAGTTTTGCTGAGTTCAGATCTTGTTTTTTTGTTGTTGTTTTTTTTTTTTTTATCTAAGACCTGCTCGCGCAAACAACTGGCTTTGTTGCTAAAGAGAACTTTCAGCAACATGCCAATTTATATAGATGCACTTATAGAGCTAGTTAGAAAAGAGGTAGCTGCTGCTCACACACACACACACACACACACACGCAAACGCACGTCCTCCTGGATGTAGAGTGTCCCAGGACGCCTTTGTGTCCCCCCACAAAGAGCTATAGGGCCTGAGAAGGCAAACTAGTGCAAACAGCAAGTCTTCACCCGTCACTCACTGAGCTGTTTAATGAACTTAAAGCCATGCATTCCTTTTCCCATGCATGCACGACAGAGTGGCACATCTGGCACAGAGCCAAGCCTGCAGAACGGAGGTCAGATGTCGTCAGAATCTCCACTGCGGTTTTTCTTGCAACTGCTAGAGTTGGCACGCTCTGATCTCCGCTAAAGTTAAAGAGGACGATACATTAGAACGTCCAGCTCAGGGGTTGTTTTTGCCAGAGCCTGTAAGACATCAGCATACGAAATGATGCTTTGACTGGGTCTCAAAAGGACCCAGCAGCAAAACTTCAAGTGTAGTGGGAAGGAATGGTCGGTATGAGATGGTGAAACTCCCCGTAAAATGATCAGCATTTAAACAACAGGCACAACGTGATGTAACGTCTTCTAACTGCATATAGATTATTACGATTTTAATTAGGTTCTCTGTGACGTTTAGGAGCAACAAGATGAAAAATTTAAATAGTTGTGAAACCGTAGTAGCTGTAAGCAGTGTGTGCTTGCATCTGACAGGACAATTTTAAAATAAGTATCCAAGTCCTGTTTTTGAAAGGTCACAACGAAACACTGTTTATCTTTGTCACACAGGTAGAAAATGAAACGTTCCCTCTTTGAGCTCCTAATGACATTACTTAGCTGACCCCGGGAGTTATGTTATAATTCTAGGAGAGAATTTTCTGCTTTCTAAAACAGCAGTTTTACTCACTTTAATGCAACGAAAAGAGCAAAATTAAACGTAAAGAGGAACAACCCTCGGTAAATATTTTGTGCCTGCTCCCTTTACAGCGTGTCTCCCCAGCGAGAGGCGTTGCGTGAGTTTGGATCGCCACAGTGAAACACCCTGGAATGTAAAGCTGCCAGCAGAGCGCCTCTACATCTGGCTGGCAGGTTCCTGAGGAGAACGAGGCAGATGGGAGGGAAGGTTGGAGGGTCAGCAAGGGACCCTGCCCAGGGGCCCTGCCGAGGAAACGACACACGCAATCCTTCAGCAGCCCTTCATTAGTCTGCCTGTCACCCTCCGGGCCCGCCAAAGACATGTTTACATTCAACACAAAGCCGGAGTGCCGTCTCGGGAAGGCGAGACCTAACAGAAGTTACTGCAGCAGTTCATATGAAACCGGAGGGTTGGTTCACCACGTCAGCGATACGGAAGGCGCACACACCCCGAGACACGAGAGGCTTTTATCACCACAATATGAAATGTCAGTCGTCTGGGACGAGCCGTGTTTGTTTTCTGTCATCGAAGACGCCACGCCCATTGAGAGCGGTGACAGCTACCAAGGTGAGGCAGACAGATCCAGGTTCCCCCTCGACCCAGTTCGTGGCTGCTGGAACGTGGCTCTCACTCACCCTCACATGACCCGACTCTCACACACGCATATTCTGTGAACAGAAACCTGAACATTGTCTCCGTTTTTATAGCAAAACTCTTCAGAAAGGCTTCAGCACGCGTTAAGTGCGATTAAAGTTCACAAAATAGTAGCATTTGTGTGTGGCTGATGCATCGTAGTAAAACTACCACGCAACAAACAGGAATTTCCACAGGGCGTGCTCGGGAATGCCGAGTAATTGGATTCATTTGATTGTTGTAGTGTACTGAAACGATCCCCTCGTGTGTGTGTACGGATCATTGCAAAATCCCTTCCACAGAGCAGCCAGCTTACAGTGGTGTTAACAGAAAAACACATGTGAACTGGATTTTAAAGAGGTGAGCGCGTGAGAGCGCGAACGTGGAGGCGCGGTTTACCCTTTGTGCATCTCGGAGCCCTTTCAGGGCGATGCCAAATGACAGACCTGAACGTTACCCGTCTTCTGCTGCGTGTGCCGAAAAGCACATCTGCGCAGTTTGCATGGACCAGCAGAAACAAGTTCCCGGAGCGCAATAAACACATCAAACCCTTATTATAGCGAGCTTTTATAGTGATCTCAGTCAATATTTAACAAACAAGATAGTGGTGGCATGACATCAGATTTCTGGCTCCTTGCTGACTGAGAAAGTTAGATAGTTAACCGGAGTCAGGCCAATTTAGTGCTTCAGGAGTCAATTTTTTTTTTCTATAAAGTTTTTTGAATGCTTTGTGGTTTATGCAGAACTGAAACCTTGAAACAAGATCATTGCATGAACTTAAAAAGTCATTAAAGTATTTGTTGTAGTTCTGGCTGAGGAGATTGGATGATATTTTAAGCTCGGACAAAATTACAAAGCACAGGCCTTCACCTCCTGAACCTGCTCTACTTTAGGTCTGCTTGGCAGATTTCAATGCAAATACTCTTTTAACATTCTCTAATGCTCCATTTTAGATATTAATGAGTTAGGTTAGCTAGGGACATTGTTTTGTGTAGCTTTTAAGTTTAAATCATGAGGCTCATTAAAAGGTGTTTTTAAAAAGTCTCACATTGGCTCACTAAAACGTAGCAGAAATTATTTTTAAAATAATAATAATAATAATAATAATAATAATAATAATAATAAAAAAACCCTCCATGTAGGTAGTGTAGCATGTAGTCACGTGTGACTGCTTTCTTGCTAGAAGAATTGAAACGAGCTGCAGTGAATGCAGCTGCAGAACTCTGTGGAGTTTTGAGCTCCCCAAGCCATCCGCCGAGTCTCCCCCATAAATTCAGCCTCTGTTACTTAACTCCACATTCCAGCATATGTGTTGCATGCTCCGCTGACCTAAATTTCAGGTTGCCTGCTTGACAACACACATACTGTAGAAGTCAACCAGTGTGTGTGTGTGTGCGCGCGCGTGTGTGTGTGTGTGCTTCTCATTCCACTCCTTCTGCCGTACTCGAGAACGTCTCGACAAACAGTTTCCTTTTCAGGTGCATGTGGTTTGGATCAAAGTATGAAAGGTTGGAGCAGCAAACATTTCTCATCTTACCCTTTTTAAAGCATCCAAACAAAATCTTGCTTTGTTTAAGAAACATCTAAACATAGCGCTTAATTAGGGAAACCGTCTTAAAGCTGCGTCATTCAAATTTGTAAGCTTCCTCCTTGGAGTATGTTTAGACTCCAACATAGACCCGAGCACCAGTGCACCTAACTGTACGGACATTAAGACTGCGTCCAGCATGGCTTCTCTTGTAAGCATCAGATGTTGTGAGCTAATAATTAGAGGTTTTGCTAGAGGACACCCTGCAGCACCAGATGAAAAGCAAAGGAGGAACATTCTTCGCTAAATGTAGGTCTGAAGCACTCGTATTCTCCTATTCTAGGTGTTTCTATGCGAGTGTCTGCATAAACAAAACAACAAAAAAAAGTGTGATAAATTTAAAAAACATCTAAAGATTTGTAGCACTCTGGATCAATTATGTGGCACAAATTCACAAATTTGTTTCTACATGTTACCAATTTGTCCTAATTTACTTTTATTTCATACCCGTAAAAAATAAAAATACTTTCTACCTGAGCGCTGTGTAACAGTTTATTGATGTCTTTATGGAGAAAAATTGCATTGTCAAAAGTTATGCATAATTAAGAATTTAAAATTTCTACACATGTAAGGTGAGATCCTCCAGTCTAAAACGAGTAATTTGTTTTTTTCATTTTGAGATTAGAAAACAGAATTTGTCTTTATGCAATTGGTCCGGTCATATTTCTGCTTTTATGCGTGACAGGCTTGATGCACTGCAGTACAACAGCAGCATTCAGTCTTGTTATTGCAGCTCAAGCTTTGAGCACTGTGACTGTAATGAATGTGACTGTGTCCATGGTCATCATTCATTATATTAGCGGCTTGTGTAAGATCTAGGACTCTAGACCGGCATGCACAGGAGGAATTTAACTGACACTGTGGCAGAGGGGGAAGTAAATTAAACATGCTATCACGTGAGTGTGCACACATCACATTTTATCAAACCTGGAGGGAGGAAAGAAACTTTCCTCGCTGTTGAAACTGCTAATCAACAACACAGAAGACAGTTTTTAAAGTGATTTTTGCACCTTATGGTGTAAAATAAAACAAAAGAACTAGCAGGTCAGAATAGAGAGACTCATCAAGGGGTTCTGTGAGCGGCAGGTCGTCCTACAACTTTGCCCTGCCTCGGGTTCTGCTGACTCAAACACTTTCAGCAAGCAGAATCGGAGAGCCAGAACAAGGAGGTGGAGAGGGGAAGGGAAGTCAAGATAACAGAAAAACCAGATGTGGTCTCTGGGGTAAAGATGGAGAAAGCAAAGGGGTGAAGAAACAAGAGGGGATTGCATGGGATGGCTTTTCTTTCGAACATGGGTATAATTCAAATGGCTCAGCGGGGAGCAGCTGACTGCCCTATAGGCACACAGAGGAGCTTTTCGAGGGGAAAAAGTCATTCATCTCAGCCAGGAGTAGAGGATAGTGGAGGAGTAAATTTAATTAGCGAGAAGATTAGGCTGACAAATGGCCTGCTTGCTCCTGAAGTGTGCGTGAATTTAAAACAGGATTCAATCTGCGCTCCAGCATATTGCCTGCACTGCAGCACGGAGAAGTAAGAAAACAATATTTAGGGAAAACTAAATCTGGTGATCTCAATTATGTCAAAAACCAGAGCACCTGATAAAGAAAAAGGAGCAGTGGCGGTAAAAATAGGAGAGAAAATCCCTCCCTTGTTTAAGAGAAGTGGAAGCTCAAATGCGCAGCAATATTTTACTGAGTTTAGAGTTCCCGTGAACAGGTGGCATGTGAGAAAGGGAAGGCTGAGTAACTTCTCGGCGTTGCTCGAAAGGGAAACGTGTGGCATGACAAAGCCGTCACAGACGTCATCGAGAGCAGTTGAAGACAGAAAGAGGAAGGAAGCAATGCCAGAGGATACCAACCACACAGGACCAATCGGTTTCTCGATAAACTCAAGCTGAAGTTCTGCAGCTCTGGTAGAGGGGCAGAAAGCATAAGGAAAGGCAGAACCCCAACAGAGGCCGTCTAAATGGAGCTACCGTGGCTAAAGTCGGGCTGCTGCAGATAAGCAGGCTACGTCGGGGACAGATGACCCAGTGGGACTCCAGCCCCCGCCCAGCAGACAACTCTGTCTGATAACGAGACACAAATATATGCAGGGTGCCTCCTGAATGCCTGCCAAGGCAGCAGCGATAGACACCCAAAAGCAGAAGATCAAAGCAGAGCAGTGAGAGAAACTGATGCCGGAGCGAAATGTAGAATCGAGCACTTTTATTTAGTTTGTAAACTATTGCAATAAAATCTGCGACGTGACTTTTTTTCCCCCACATCTATTGGGAGTATGGCTATAAGCTTGTCTATTTTTGGGAAGAAGCTCTTTCATTTACGATATAAATGATAAATTGCCACTGTACCTTATATTAGCCATCACTCATAATTATTGTTAACTGCGCAATTAGGACGGATTAAGATTTAATACACTTTAATAAATTCTTTTGTATTAAATAAATTTGAATAATTCACTTAAGTTGTTCATACCTCTGTAAGATTTAGATCTAAAGACTCTTAATTTTACCAACATTTATCTTTTAACTGGAAATAATGTTAACATTTTGAAGTGGTATGACTTGAATCTGTGTAGGAACTACAGATTAGGGTGATGGCAAGGAGGCATTCCAACCAGATTAACGAAGCTTTTCTACAGTGAAACGCCTTTTACACTGTTTGATTCCTAGAGCTCCGTGTCTCATTTCAAAACCAAACTTCTTGGTTGAAAACATAATACATTTAAATCTACCAGGAGATTTTTTTTTTTTTTTTTTTTTTGAAGGACAGAGTTAAACTTGGAATGCATTGTGGATTTTGCATAAATACTTTCATGGAAACAGAACTGTAAAACATTTTTTTTCCTTCCAATCAGGCATAATAAATTCCAGTAGCATGTCCAATCAGACCTCACCTATAAAATATGCCTCGCGGCATCTAAGCTGCACATTTATTTGCCAATTAGACCGTCTTGTGAACATTAACGGATGGCTCCATGGTCTTGGAGGGTGAACCAAAACATCCCAACCTTTGACCACAGAACGACACTGAGTCAGGGCTCAAACAGCAGCCCCTCCCTAAAGAGGCATCTGATGGCATGATGGAAGAGAAAGGTGACTATGACACTGGGATTAATGAGGATTTAACATGACTGCATGTCTAAAAAGATGTTTCAAACTGGTTGAACAAGACAATCAGAAGAGTTTTGGTTTCAAAATTAATCAGCAGACCAAGAATTTTCATTTTACTTCATTTAAGTTGTTGGAAGTGAGAATAAAAAGGAAAGGACCTAGGCAACCACTGACTAGAAAATTGCTCTTATTTTAACACAACAGTCTGACTACTAGAACAAACCCATATCATGAAATGACACTGAAACCCTAAACTAAAGAGAAAATATGCTCTAGTGTTAATCAGTTTTAAGTATTACTTAGCCATATTCTAGAGTGTTAATTATCCACAGACATTTGCCATACTTGTTATAACACAAACATTGTTGAATATTTATGCTAACGTTAGGTGTGATATTTTAAATATTACGTCATAACTCGTAACTGCAGACCAGCTGAACTGAAATAGAAATGTTTTGCTACTGTAGCTAATATGTCTGCTGTTGGCAGTTTAACAGTATAAATAAGTTGATTTGTGGATACTAGGTAAGGGTTCAATTCACGTTCAGAGCCACAACAACATATAAACAGAGGTTAAATGGTAGGTTCCTACACTAAACGAGTGGACCAAATAATAACCCTCTCAAAAACAAACAGATGTTGCTAACAAGGACACTCTAACTGAGAGAACAAATTATAGCAGAGTTCAATTATTCACACTATTTGCAGACATTTTCAGGCACAGCAAAGTGTGAGATTATATATATATATATACACTGCTTGCCAGTGTATATATCCACCACTAGTCCCCCACTGATAGAGCAGTATCACTAGAGGGATGACATTTTTGTTCAATGCAGATAAAAAACAAGAGGAGGAGTCTTCCAGCTCATGTGTGCAATCGCTACCAATTATTCCAGCCTTACATTGAGTTTGAAGGGTTTTAAATAGTTACCCTACCTAATATTTTATTGTTGTGGATTTTAATACAATATGTGTGGATGTCGTCATGGGCTGGGATGAGAGTTGCACAGTTGTGTACTTTCAAGCCATCACGAATCACATTAATATTTAAAACAAAACAATTAAAGTAACTAATCATTAATTAGAATTAAAAAAATTATTCCTACCACTGACAAATCATTTTTACATATTAAATAATATAAATAGTAAGCAGTATGAATTAAAATATAATGTAACCAACAGTGTTAATTTAGTCTTTTTATTTTAAGGTAAAAAATATAGAATGAAAACCTGGTAAATATTCAACTGATTCTTAATTTTTCACAAGGGTCTAGCTTGTGTGCCGGAAAGATTTGCCAGAAAAAGAAACAACATTACATCAATCTTTACCATTATTTTCACGGATACCCTGATGTGACTGGTAAAGTATGTAGTGCAGGACCTGCACCGTCTCAAGGTCCTGACGTGCGCAACGGACCTTGTAATTTGAGGGCACATGTTCAGACAAAGACTCGCCTCATAGCTTTGCAAATAATAAAAATTACATTGATGAGTGTATGGGGCCCTATTATTACAAACAGAGACCGAAAATTTCCATGCAAACAGTCACAAGTCACAAAAAAAAACAACCACATGACGACATATTGACGGGGTAATTTGTCAGTGTTATAGAACTGAAGAATATTGTACCCAATAAAGGTCATGATGTTGATAAACTGTAAGAGAACTCAGGTGTTTACTAAATATAGTTACGGCTATCTACCTTTTGTAGAGGGAAAAACAAGCTTATGATAAGGGAAGTGAAGTCTTTGCTGGCATGTGCATTTGTCAATTTGGCTGGTCATCACTTTGTTGGTAACAACCAACCACACCCGTCATTGGACATGAGGAAACTTCTGTGTCTCAACCCCTGCGGCCTAATCATCCAGGTCCTACGTCTATGTCTCGCAGGTCACGGCAGAATATGTCCTTACTTGTTTCACTTCATGCAACACACGTACAGTATTACTCACTGCCAGACATGTGACTGGCAAACCCCAACCCTTGACAGTGCGTGTCAGCACTTAAACACGCCCATTTCAGCCACTGCTCACATGCTGCCAGTCACATCAGCTGTTTCTTGAAAGCCACAAGAAAAGGCCAGCTGCATTTACAGGAAATCAAAGAGCCCAAAGAATTTACATCTTCTTATCATGCCTTGAAAAAGTATTCATACGTGCTGAACTTCTGCTGATAGGGCAACTATGAGTTCACAAATGGGAGTGTAGTGTAAGGAGAAAGCCGTTGTTGGAATTAAAAGCACAAATAGTCGATTTTAAAGTTTGCCAAGAGACTTGTGACACAGCAAAAATGTGGAAGGAGGCCTGAGGAGACCAAAATGTAACTTTTTGACCTACATGCAGAGATCTATCTGTGTCTGAAAAACAACACAACACATCATCCTAAACACACACTTGTCATGGTCAAACATGGTGGTGGCTGCATCATGATGTGGGATTATTTTTATTTTATTTTTTCCCTCCGGTGGGGTCAGAGTGATTGGAAGGTGGATGGAACTAAATAGAGTGATATCAGAAAAAAAAAACTGTTAGAGGCTTCAAAAGACTCTAACAGTCGTTTAACAGCAGAAAATCAACCCCAGACATTCAGTATATAGTCAGAGCTGCTATGGAGCAGGTGATAGAATGGCCCAGTCAAAGTCAAGAACTACATTCTACTAAGAATCACTGGCAAGACTTGGACAAAATCGATGTTCAAAGATTCTCCCCAACCAATCTGACTGAGTTTGAGCTATTTTGCAGAAAAGTAATGTGCAAAGCTTGTGTGAAGATCTAAGTATTTATTAAAGGAAGTTGAATAAAAATAGATGCCACAAAACCAGTTTGTATTGCTTAAAAATATTGACAACCATTTATCCTTTCCCTTTCGCTTAATAATTATACAGTACTCATTGTTAGTCTATCAAATTAAATCCCACCAATATACTTTCAAGTTTGCTGTTGTAAAATGAAAAATAATGTTTTTAATGTGTATGTATGAACATTTTTGCAAGGCGGTCTATAATGCTGGGAAAACACTATTTTGTTTTTCTAACTCAAAGGAGTTTGCTTCCTAGCAAGATGGAAGTCTAAACAGAGCAAAAACAGTCATCTGTGTCTCTCGTGCCCACACCATGAATCGTGAGAGCCGTTCCCAAAAATAAGCCGAAGAAAAACAATTTTGTGCTTGAGAGTGTTGCATGCTGGGAAAAAGCCAGATCAGAGAGTGTGCGTGCCATCTGTGGACGTCTGAGTCTGGAGAAATGACAAAAAAAAAGGGTCCAGATCCTCCCCGCCTCCATTCACAGCATTAATTTGGCAGGATTATCTCATTTCTGACAGGATTCCCCCCCGTCTGCCTGCGGATTTCTGCTGTGAAATGGAGAAAGATCTAATGCGCGTCGAGCTGCACTTTGAAATCATCTCATTATCTAATTTCAGACACAATGGACTCTTGGAGGAAGACTCTACATCTGAGTTGCATTGCCGGTTGATTATCACTAAGAGGAATAAATCTGATTTCTACCTCAGAGCTCGGAAACAAAATCGCCAATCAAACAGACTTAAAGAAAATGCACAGGGTTGCAGAGTCAGATATCAACTTACCTGTGTTTTTCAAGCTCATTGTGTGATGATCTGAAAGAAGAAAAGACGAGCGTCAGGGCCAGGATCATAACACCCCAAGATCATCACATAGCATGAGATTCAGTGTAATAATAAAAGACTAAATGAGTCAAACAAACACATGCAAAAAGATCCGAAAGGTTACATTGCACAGTGATGTGATGCAACAAAAAAGGCTCTAAAGTGAACAAATCTGTAGTACAGTGTAAGAGATTTGACAAATAAGGAGCAGAAACATGCTCAGGCATGGCAACAGGTGTGTTTTAACAATCAGCAGCCTTTCTGCATGACCCTACAGCATCATCAGATTTTAAGTTACGGTAGTATTAATATTTAATAAGATGCTGAGAAAAATGTATACTTTATTCAGGTGAGGCAGCTAGTAAAGAGTCAACCAGATATTATTCCAAGAGCACATGTCGATCTAAGCCTGAGCTTTCCAGCGCTTGTTGATGATCATCAGGGCGGAAAGGTTAAAGGTTAATGAGGAGTTTGTATTACACAAATCCTCGGTGAGGAACATTCTGTACAGATGGTGGAAACTCAAGACCATTGTTAACCTGCCGGGGAGGGGGCAGCCAACAAAGATAACCCCCGGAGAAAGGTGTGTAATAAGCTGTTATGCTCAGGATCCTCACAAAGGAACTCATGTTTGTCTCTAAGCATCTTAATGCCTTTTTCACAGTGGCTAATGTTGATAATACCAAATCCGCTATTAGGGGAACACCACACAGAGCACTTTGAAAATATGTCTGTCTTTATTTGAGAAAAACAAAAAAAGGAAAACAAAACTTTCTGGTTTCATTTTGTGCTTTGAAAAGTACAATACAATGTTGTCTACGTGTCAATTTCCACTCCCCTTGAAAAAGTTTTATACTCCCCTTGACAAATGGCTTTTTATAGTGATTTTCTAAACTTACGGAAATATGTGACTCAAGTGAATATTACATGCACTCATTACGTCACTCACAGTTACTCTGCTTTTGTCTTTTGTAATGAATATTAGAACTGCTATCAGTAGAAATAGTCATTTGAAATTTTTTGAAAAGTCACAATTCAATTTAAATACAAGAGAAATCGGAGCACTTCAGAAAAATATTTGTCTCCATAAATTTTAAAACCTATTCCATATCATGCTATTGCTATTTTAGTCATTTTGTACCAACATTTTTCAGGAATGAAAAATAGCCTCATGCAGCGGCACAATGTGTTCTGCCAAATGTCCCGCCTTGAGTATGTTTCATATTCTCTTTGAAAACCATTGATTTAAAGTCATTTTCACTAATCTGCTCATTTTTCAATGGAATTAAATCACATTTTTCAACTGAATTAAATTAAATGTGAATTAAATTATATTTAATGGCTATATTAGTCCCATAAGCTACCATCTCCTGGTCCAAACTGGAAACAAAACCAAAAATCAATAGAAATAGTTTTGAATATAAGCATATGTAGAACAGCAGTACTTAATAAAAATGAAGAAGAACAATACAGTTTTTCTTAGGCTCAAACCACTGGAAATGTAGATGGCACAAAATATTAAACTATTTTTTTGTCCATAGTATACATGTCCCCCTATGAAGAACTAGGTATGAAATGGAAGGGGCAAAATGACCTGCACTACACCAGAACAAATAGAAACATTCACACAACATTTTTCACAAGGCAGCTGTAGTGTAATGGATTATTATTATTCATTTGAAAATCTATGTTTTCCATAAGAAAGATGCTTGCCATGGGAAAAATTATTATTCATTTGAAAATCTATGTTTTCCAGGAAAGAAAGGAGCTGCTTGCCATGGGAAATTTCCTGACAGACCATCAGCCAATTTGTATTTGCCTTGGGAAGATTTTGTACCTGCTTTGACAGCCAATAATTTTTGAACGTTCTATAATTTTCCCATAGTCAGATGTAAGGAAAAATAGTTATGAGTCCATTAAATAATATCTCCTAGTTTTAGGGGGATTTTTTTTTTTTGTTATTACCTATCTGATATCATAAGAGTACACTAACTTAAGCTGACATCACACCCACTGTCAATACAATTAAGGTGTAAAATAAAATCGAGTGGGTAAATATACTGAGATTAGGATTTAGATTTATACATTTTATGGCTGTTTATCGTTATCATGTTATCCAGAAAAATAAACTGATATGTGATTGTTAGGAAAATGGATATGGAATATTTTGTATAGAGATAACAAATGGGAAACACGTGAACTTATGAAATATGGGTACGAATTGGCAAAGCTGCAAATTGACCTGGAGTCATAAACACGTTCCACCACAGGAAAGGCTCTAAATTACAAACGTAGCAGCCAAAATGTGATGCTGTGGCTCTGATTTGCTACATCAAACGATGAGAACATACTGGGCAGGAAAAAAGCAGCACATCTGGCCCTGAACAGAATATCAACAGAAAGTGGGTCATATAACAGGAACATGAGCCTAAGCAAACAACATGGTTTTTGACAACAAATCTTAAATTGGATGAGGGAATTGTTGCTAAGTAAGTAATGAAGTAAGTAAAAAGTTTTCAGGACATGCAGTAAACGGCTACAACTGAAGCTGTTCTGCTTGCCTTGCAGCTGAAGTGGAAAACTGATTGGCATTTACAAGGAGAGACGTCCAGCTGCAGCAGAGGGTCACACCCCTGCTGACTGCAAATTCTCACCAATTTTTACTGCTACCGCTTTACGAAGCTGGAACAATTTAGTGTAGCCGGAGAGCTTTCTACCTAGCTTCATGACAGAAATATGCGAAGTTCAAAACTTTTAAGTACCATTCTAAAAGCAGAGCTTCAAATTTAAAATGTGTTTTTCAATTACGGCCAATAGCTGCAAAGATAAGATGCCGGGAGAGCTCAGCTGAGCTGTTCCTCACAGAGCGAGGGATCTGTGACACCCCATGCACGCTGCACGCACTGCTGCTGTTTCTGCATGATGGCTGATCAGCGCCGAAGGACCCGGAACAAAAAAAAAACAAAACGCTCTCAGACGTCTGGAGGCTTCAGACGCTGCAGAATTCCTCGGCGTATGGGCTATTCCGAGGAGAGACTCCCCCCGTTATGACACGCAGGCAGCCGGGAGGGCAACCGAAACAGGCCCTCCGTTCATGAGGGCGTCATGGATACCGTGGCAACAAAAACAAAAACAGCAACAACAAAAGGGGCCAGACTGACAACAAGGCCTTTTCAGACTTTCCACCACCCTAGAGCTCCCCCTCTCCCCCCACCGAGCTCACGAAAGCAGTGGTTTCCCACAGCTGTACCGCAACAACAAGACGTGCTGAAAGGGTTACGGCTGACCAGTCTGCACAACATCATCCCAGAAGGAGCACAGGATGTCACACCGCTGCAGATCTAAGAAGGCAGACAAAGAGCTTCGCTCCCAGCACGGAGGAAGTTGTGTTATTGAAAGATGTACAAAAGTGGAGGAGAATGTCCCAGTCAAAGCACGAGGCCCGAGCAGGAAATCGCGAGGAGGAAGGGAATGCTCCTACCCACAGGTTAAACCACACATTTTTGCATGTTATGTAAAAGCACGGTGTCTGGCATGCAAAACCAATGATGCCGTATATCAGTTTTTAGAAGGAAGTAACAAAGCAAAGGCCATCCCCTGAACATTTCCCTACTCACAGGAAGGAATTCAAGGCTGAAAATAAAGCTCTTTTTTATGTGACTATTCATATGTCAGCGCAATACAGAGGAGTCTCAGTGAAACAGCAACTAGTAAAAGCCAAAACACAGCGTTAATTTAAAAGATCATCAGTGGAGACTGCCTCTTGCTATATGTACATGTGAAATATTACACCCGTAACTCTGCCAAGTCGACCGTCTTTTTAAATTCTTTTAGACCTGATTAATGTTACATTTTCTTCAGGTCCACCCACCAACTTGAAGGTCCAGCCCATGCATCAAAACAACGCAGGAGAGTTTTAATTAAGGGCCGTCACATTAAGATGGAGTGAAAATTGGTCCTCAAACTCAGTGGGCGTGGGTTCGTTCCACAGGTATGCGTGTGGGCCACCACACCCAGCACACACATCCGCACTCCCTTTTCATCATTCACCCGTTTATTGAAAGGATGTATTTCCTAGTAAGATCAACAGAATGCGGTCGGAACTGGATGAACTTGAAGTATCGTTTTAATTTTACAAAACGTAAAACCAAATATTGGCTCTTAACCTCAACCAATCACCCATTGCATAGTTTGCTACTGTGAAGTTACTTCCTAACTATTCAACAAATCAACTTTTTTTTTTTTTTTATCTTAATCAGCATTTAATCGTACAAACAAAAACATCAATCATACAAATTCCTTTAGACAGTCACAACTTATCCAGACTAACAGGTATAGTTAAAGATCAATTAAATACACAATTACACACCAGGTTCAAATAAGTCTCAAAAAAATGCATATAGTTACAAAGAAAATCCAGATTAGTCTCCTATTGAGGGTGTGTATCCACATGATGCAATACACTATGCAGACATAAAGGAAGGGAAGCTCAACCTGGTGTGACTACTCTGTATTTAGCAACACGAGCTTAAAAGATTTATTACCCGATCAATGACTCAAGTTTCATTTCAAATAGGCTGTGGTTTGTCACATGTAAAAGTTTGTTTGTCAGCATGTAAAAAGAGGAATTTAAGATTTTTGCAGCATGCATCCAGCAGTAATGAACCTTTTTTTTTAAAATTATAAATCCAGATTTGATTAACCCGAGAACCAAAGCCGGGTCGTAGCAGGGCCAGGACTAAGGAGGCTTTTCGACAACTTGTATGTCAAAAATGTCATACGTTGATGCAAGCACTATTTTACGAACCTTTAAGTCATTCTTACATTTTCACTGGATGATTATTTAGTGAGAAACAAATTATTTATATTTAAAAATGGAGATGGGACGTTGGGCACCACTGATGACACTCCGGCATGTAAAGGATTTCCAACCCAGTTACGACAAAGCTGGAAAAAAAAAACTGGTCAAAAGAAACTTTTTTTTTTTTTTATTAAAACCTACACTGCCTCACTTTTTCTTTACTTTGACCAAAAAGGTTTAACATGTTCTGCTATCAGTATGAGTCTCACACTGGGTGACCATCAGCAGCACACTGCTTTCGTCCTTCATTTCCTGTATAAATGGTTATAACATTTATACTCTGTAAATAGCTATCTAGTACAAATGTGGTGATGTTCAGTGAAGTGTCCAGAGTGTTATATCCTGCCGGTAAAATATCACCTGCTTATAATTAGTCATAAGTATGTTTTCAGTGTCAAGCTAAACAAAGATTTTAAAAATGTTATGGTTGCAGGCACCTGCAGATGTACATGACCTATAATTTAAGGTGGATTCAGATCAATTTACATGTTGTACTTTTGCAGTCTTGTGTCAATTCGAACCCATATCAGGGATGTTGTGTACACACACAGATCATTTAAAGACACTAGATTACTTGAAGTCATCTGGACTTCACTCAGAGTTGCAAAACGTAAGAGATTCTGTGACAGGACGGAATCTCCTACATTTCATAAGAGTCGAGTAATCCATGCGGCAATCAGACAATCAGTAATACTACCAAGAGAAATACATTTATCTAACTGGTAAATATTTGGGTCTGTAATGGTTGTTTACAGGAATAAATGTGGGAATGAAATGGGAGCATTTTGGTACAAAGTATTGGGAAAGAATTGGCAAATGTAAACTGAATCAGACCTCAGGGGTTGATTGTCACATTACACCATCACCATTTCAAAAACTTTGCAGATTTAAATATTTTCTAATAAGAGAAATTAACTTCCACAGGATCTTTTTGCCAATCATGATCCAATTCGCTTCCTCCTGGGGGAGATAACGAGTACCCACTCTGAGTACCCAAATGATTTAAAGTAGTTTTCTAAATTCTGCTACGGTCAGGAAATATTCTAAATAAAACATCATGGCAGGGTTATTTTGGGTGAGTGTTCATGATTTTGTCCTTTCAAATTTCTGTAGGTTAGGTCACTTGATACACAACTTTTTTATGCACTAAATAGTGCTGATCTCAGCAGGACATTTTGTGCCGACTATGAATTACTATTGGGAGATTTGTGCACACTGACAAACATCGGTTTAAAATAATCTTCTATAATCTACTCATGCTCAGCTATAAGGAAATGTGGCTGTATGACTCCAATAGGGTAATATTTACTAGCAGGAAGTCACTCAGAATTATTTTGGGGTGGTTAGGGGTCAGAATCTCCCTAATAATACAGCCCTTAGTGAATAATACAAAAATAAATTAAATTAAATTACACATGACATTTGAGCATTTCCATAATTGAAAATATCATATAATATATAATTAGAATAACCCTATAAAAAGTACTAAGATAGATAAAGTGATATGCAAACCCACATGGGAATAAATAGGAAGGCAATGCAAAGTTGGCACAAAATGGGGAACGCAGAGCTATTCTGAGAAAAGGATTCAGTATTAACCTTCAGTCATTTATCTAACAATTTAGAAATCATAAAGTAAAATTGAATCAAAACTGAAACCTGTATTTTTTTGTGTGTGCAGTTCAGTAGAATATGTTGAGGATGTGTTTTCTAAGCGGGAGAGGTCGTTCAGCGGAGACCTGACCAAAGAAAATAATTTAAATACTGACCGTTCAATCAAAAAACACGAGGACAACAACCTTCTTGTGCTCTGTGTGAGAGTGTGGGAAGAAAGTGCAGGACTGCAGTTCCTGAAATGCGACCCTCTGTCACTCTCTCTCTCTCTCTCTCTGTTTTTCTTTTGCAGGACTTTCATTTTGCAACCAGACACACCAAACAAAACACTCTCGCCGCATGAAAAACACATTTTAACCCAGGCGAAAGCATGGCCAAGCTGTGTGAGACACGCTGCAGAAACGAAAGGTTAAATGCATGTCGGGTGTGCGTGTGTTTTTCTCTCTCTCCGGTTCTCTCAGCATGGGGAGGGCAACACAGAAACAGACAGAGGCAGCAGAGTTGACAGTGTACGCGTGGCACTGTTGATTGGAGAGACCAAAACACACTGATCCCAACCCAGACATAGATACTAGAAGGGCTGCTTATGCAGCGCTAGAGTTTACAATGACATGGCATGGCAGGCAAGACATATTGCTACATATTTACCTATTGTTCTGAGCTTTTCTGGAAATTGGTGTGGCTTTCGTTTTCTTTCGGGAAAAGTCACTGCTGTAGGGTAAAACAGACGCATAACCATGTTCTGCCTCTGTGGACACACATAAAACAATAAAAACTGAAATGTTAGTTTACTGTTAGCCAGTCAATACAGGAAAACGTGAAATTGTTATTATGGCTAAAACCTTTCAAGAAATAATCCATTAGTACAAACATTTTTATATCAAGGTAGAGTGCATATTTTTAATGCAAGTGTTTTAAACCCTGTTTTCATATATTAAAACGACAAGACATACCAAGTCGTATTTCTATTAAATTAGATTATATCATTCTTTCTGTAGCACATCATGTTTCTGGGTCCACTTTGTACCCATCGCCTTGTCTGTGTCCCATTGAGAAACGAGTGACATCATACCTGCACTGAAGGCAGGGTATGTGTTAAAAACCAGAAGCATCGAAGCTAATATATTATGTCACAAAACAACTCCTTTAAATAAATGCCTGACACTTCAGCTTTAAATACCTCTGTCTCGTCTCTCCAAATATTCTGCAGCCTCCAGCAAAATTAAAAGAGAATTCAGTTCCATCTTCTCCGGGTCTTGGTGTTCTTTAAAAAAATAGAAAAAAATATATATCTATCTACACAAATGTACAATTCATAAAATAATGGAATGAGGTTTAAAAATAAAAGCTGTTCTTCAGCGGAGCCCAAACGCTGCTACGTTCACTTCTGAGTCCTGACGACTCCAAACTACAGTAACAGCAGCACCTAAACTCAGGAAACCAACTGATTACACCGCTATCCAATCAGAAAACCTCCCTGAGGTGCGTCTACGCCAATGAAAGTCCTCTGTGCGATGTCATTGGCTTGACTGAGTGAAGTCATTGGCGATGTGCCCTAGCAACAGCCGCTAGTGCCCGCCTTTTTCGATGCTCATTGGCTTTCTACTCTGTGTCGAAGCGTCTGATTGGCTAATGAGAAAGAGGGTGTTTTTCATAGAGTTGAACTTGGATGTTGTTTTGGTTTCCCAAACTAAGACAACTTCTCGAAGTACGGTTTCTGTGTTTTGGCCGTGGAATAAACGGCATTTGTTCAGTCAGCAAGCCTCATTTAGACTTCAGTCATATATCGTGTGGAATGACAAGTACTCAGTCACACGGATGATGTTTTGTCTTTATTTCCTGTACAAGTCATTCTGAAAGTTTTCAGCTGGGCCCATAACACCAAGTTGAGCCAGCTGTGAAGATAAAGCACCATTGCAACACACAGTTCCCTTTAAATATGTTTGTTCATGCCTCATCTTTTAATAAATGAGATAGCATGAATGTACTGTAAGAACATTTTTATGTTTTTTTGTCTTTTCTTTATTACAAAAGCCAATTGTACCCTGAAAAAATAAGACTCAACCTTCATTTAAGCATTTTTAAAAATTGGGTCATGGGGGGAGTAACAGTATTGGTAACCACCACCTTGTCATATTTTTCACAACCTCTTTGCCAACAGAGCAGGACTATTTTCTAAAACATTTCACAGGGTGTTGATATATATATATATATATATATATATATATATATATATATATATATATATATATATATATATATATATATATATATATATATATATATTCATTATCCAACTGAAAACTCACAGATAGTCAGAAGCCACTTGATATTAATTTAAAATTGATTAGGGGGAGAAAATGACATGACAGCCATTTCTCTTTGCCACTAAAAGGCAAACAGTCTATAACTATATTCAAATTTCGTCATAATTTGATGCTTTAGTCACATTTTCCTTTTAATTGTTCACAAAAATGTAAAAAACAAAACAAAAAAAGAAACAAAACAAAAAAAAACTTTCATAAAAGTCAAATTTTTACTACTACGTTAGCTACTTTTTTATCCTCCAGTCAGGTCTGCAGTCATGATTCATGACCCATGTGTCAATCGAGATCATGTGACAGAGATCAGCTCTTGAAATTGAATTTGATAGTGGAAAATTCTACCTCATCCATCACCAGCTAAGATAGAAAGAAAAGTGTCAGAGGTTTTGCAGAAATAGAGGAGTTATGAATTTCAAGAGGTTTGCAAATGTCAGTTTTTCATACGCATGGCAGGCAGTTTCCAATGCTAGAAGCCAGATATTTGTTGGACTGCATTTTGAAGAAAACACTAACACATCAGAATGAGGAAGTGACTCTCAGCCTGAATTATGAAGACCCCAAGGACCACAAACACCGTTTATGTTGTGTACTCTTGGTAATATGCGACACATGAGATCCTCATGGGGCCCATACAGCAAGATAGAATATTGAGTTATGTTGTAAGTTAGTGTGTGGCTTTGGAGTTCTGCTGATGTCAGCAAGTTTAACAAGAGTGATGTGCAAACTGAAGAACCACCTAAAATATGTGAAGCTGTTCACAGTTGTTAGCTGCCACACCACGACAGATGATACTGTATGTCTAGATGATAAGTATGCAACACTTTCATTTGCATAAATGATCTCATGAAGAGCTCTTTTTTTCTCTACTCTGCTAGCACAAAGATCAATGGATTCATATTTATTTATTTTTAAAAGACCAGCAGAAAGTGGAATTACAAATTAGAAGGAAATGATGCATGATAGTAAGATAGCTGAATGTCTGAAAAGTGTGATGTGAGTTTGTATTGAACCCTCTTTTACTCTTTTACCCCTCATTAAAATCAGGTGTACTCAATTGCTAATCTAATCCACTTGTGTATAATTTAATCACAGCTGTTCTCTAGAGGCCTCTAAGGTTTGTTAGAGAACATTAGCGAACAAGCTTTTCTTCAAAAGGGTCAGGGGAGAGCTGTGCCGAAGATGAATTAACCTCTAAAATAGAATAGAAACAGCAATAGAACAATAGAAAACATGCCAAGACTGTGAAAGACTTGAGATGTTGGCAGAGTTTTGACTTCCTGCAGGACAAATATCTAGAGCTACAATGAAAAGGCTTAGCTAAAAGTTTTAAAATAACCTGAATCTAAATTAATTTAGAAATCTGTGGCAGAACTTAAAAATGATGTTCACAGAAAGTATTCATCCATTTTGCAAACAAGAATTGGTACACATTTCAGTTTCTCAACATGCAAAGCAGGTAGTGACAAACTACAAAGGATTACCTGTATTTTTAGTGAATGGGTACATAGAGCATTGAATCAGGAGGTCTCTGAATACAAATGCACCCTTTTCAGATCTTTAAGTGTAAAAATGTGTAGTATTTGTTATTTTATAATGTCTTAATCTGTGCTAATCTAGCACAATAAATTTTTTTAAGTACAATTCAAAATTTTTGCAGATAAAATGTAAAAATGTTCAAGAGCTATTAATACTTTTGCATGATGTTACGTAACACAGTTAATTTCTGCCACCACCGTGGTAAGAAATTAATGTTTTAATTTGTGGAGAATGTTTAACATTTTTTTGTTTAGAGAATTTTTGAAATGCAGCCTCTCTGCTGTGATGTCCAGGATGCAGGTGTTTTGAGTTTCTTGGCCTTTACCAAAACCAAACTAGTATTTGGTTCACCAAGCTCAGGCCATGCAGAAACCACATTCAACTGCTAATCAAGCAGTATTTAAGTTTCTGTCTCTCTGACTCTATTTGCATCGTGTCGAATATGGAGAGCCATTTCAGCCAAATTTAATTTTGGCTGAAATGGCTCTCCATAATTGAGGAATCATAGTAAGAATGAAATCACACACAATGTAAAAATCACTTGTTTCACAACAAATGAACTAATAAATTTTCTTCTGTTGAACCTCATGCTGTGTTTTTGCCTGTATATCACAACTGTCCTAAAGGGTAAAATATGAGAAAGTCATGACAGTTGAACCGCTCATATCATGTGCCCACATGCACAAGGACACTTGCAGGAAGCCACAGGTTCACCGAGGCACATGAAGCATGCACTTAACCAGTGTAACACTTGTTTGACCTTGTAAGAACCCATTGCCATCTCTATGCATACCCGTGCATGTGCATCAATCAGAACCTGGAGAGGATTTTTTCTGCTAGCGAGCATTTATCATCATGAGCACATAGTCACTTCTGTTTTGGAAGTTCTGTTTCCTTTGAAAAGTCACGGATGTGAATTTCAGAAGAAATATGTGGCTTTCTACTGCTGCGTTTACAGTAAATATTCTGTGACACAATACTTGAAAAGCAACAACGATGTAAAAATCAGCAAAAACCTTGTGACAAATGGCAGTTGCATGATTATCCAAATTTTGGATCCATTTCCTGGATTTTACTTACATGCTGGCATTTGCATGTTACTTTTGCATTGTTCTACCTGGACTGATGAAAAGATTGTAAGCCAATTTTATTGAAGGACTTTCATCTTCATAAGTCAGTATAGCCTAATTCACAAATAAAAAATCTCAAAAGTGTGGAGTGCAATTTTATCCACCCTGGTTTACTCCACTATAAAATCCATCTCAAATCAGTTGCCTTCACAGTAAACTAGTTACTAAGTAGAGTGTGTACTTCAGTGTTGATATAAATGAAGAACTCACAGAACTTTTTAGAACTTTTTAGAGCAAACAGCACCATGGAGACCAATGAAAATAGCAGACAGGCCAGGGAAACAGCTGTTGGGAAGAATTAGGCAACAGAAAGTATTACTCAGAGAAGCAACCAAGTGACCGATGGTAGCTTTAGAGGAGCTGCAAAGACCTACAACTCAGTTGGGAGAATCGGTCGGCAGGATGGGTATTACCTGTCAACTCCACATGTCTGACTTCTTTGGAAGACTTGAAAGATTGTCATGCTGATAAAAGAAAAGCATATTAAAAATATTGAAAGTTTGACACAGGCTGAGTACGACACGCAGCACACATGCAGAAGAAAGCGCTCTGCTCAGAGAAATCTACAATTAAATTTGCTGACCTACATGCAAAACTCTTAATCTGGCAGAAAACATCATCCTGAACACATCACCCTCACTGCGAAGCATGACGTGGCAGTCTGATGCCGTGGGGATGTAATTTTCAGCAGGGACAGAGTAGCTGTTCAGAGTTGATGGGACTGGATTGAGCTCTTGTCAACCCTGGCACTCATGAGGGGTTGGGAGAGTCGAGGGAGGTGGGAGGGTTTACCTTCCAACAGGACAACAACTCCAAACATTGAACAATGAAGCAATGGCGTAAATCAAAGGATATTCATGCATCAGAATGGTCCAGTTAAAGTCCAAACCTAAATCCTGCTGGGAATCGACAGTAGTGTTTCACAAAAAAGCCTGATGAAATGAAAAAGGGTTTAAAAGGTGAGGGAATACTTTTGCAATGCAGAGTGTTTTATGTCATTACAGTCACAACTCGTTCAAGTGGTCCTTGCTTATCCATTCCAGTACTAGCCATTCTTTTGCATTGCTTTACAAAGGAAATAGCTTTTGTCCCTCCTGCTTCCATTCTTTCTATTTATAGACTTATCATCTGCATGCTCTGTGATCACAGTGGCTCAGGCCCTGTACTGCACAAATGCCCCAGGCCTGTGCAGCCAAATGACTACTCTCTCCTCGCTGTCTCTTCCTTTTCCTTTGTCCAACATCCATCTTGGCCAAACATCTTGACACACTGGCAGCAGATTGCTTTTGACAAATGGCATTCATGTCACAGGTCAGCCATGGCCAAATCTGTTACAATGATAAGAGTATTACATTAATAATAATAATAAAAAAAAAAAAAATAGGTCATAGCAAAAGAGAAGCTATTAAGGTTATTAAATCAAATGCATTCACATTTTTTAGAAACCGATAAACAAGCAATTTATATTTTTAGATATATTTTATGTTTGATTTACATTAAACCTTTCATGTAGTAATATTGTGTGGCAAAAATAAATCAAAAAGTCAACAGTGAAGTAATAAGAAGTCCTGTTTGCAGTTTTCCATCACCATGTAGGGGACACAATAACCTTGGGGACAATGGTGATTTGGTCAGCGGAGAAGCTGGAAATGTTTAGACTATGTGCAAACTGTTTTTTCTATGAAAATTACCTCTGCAAAACATCCTGAAGATGCAACTGACATTCTGAAACACGGTGGTGGCAGTATCATGATTTGGGGGATTGATGTGAGGAAAATGTAGGACAACCTTGGAAGAAGACCTATAAGATGCTGCCAAAGATTTGATGATGTGATTGAGTTTCACCTTCCAGCAGGACAATGACCCTAAGGACACAGCCAGAGCCATGGTCTAATGTATTAGATCAAGGCTTGTTCATTTGTCAAAATTAACCAAAGTTCAGGCATAAATGCATCTCTGAATTTGTGGCAGGACCTAAAAATTATTCTATCTAGAGGCTCTCCATCAATCTGACTGAGCTTGGGTTATTTAGCAGAGAAGAATAGGCAAAGCTTGTAGACACATTAATAGTTGCAGCTACATTTGGGTTAAAGTAGCAAAAAAAACCCAAATGAAGTTTGACACTTTATTGGAATTTATTGGTGAAGAATGACACTAGTTATTGCCACTGAAGCTATTACTTCAACTGCAGACTAGAGAAGGTGTTTTTCCTGCTGACACTGATTGCTCACTGACAAGCTCACTGTCAAAAAGCACCCAACACCATGTCCCAGACGCCCTTTGGGCCAAAGTTCCTTGCTGCAGTTTCTCCACTGTTTTTATTCCACGTGTTATCAAGATTCATCCAGTTACTTCCAGTGTAACTCCACACACGGGTCAAAAGTCCATAAACAGCTTTTATATTTTCTGTCTACAGACTCAAGATCATGAAAACACTTTTCTTATTTACAGTTTATATGTCACAACCCAACTAAAGTGAGGCAAGAAGATTAAACGTCTACAAACCGATTGCAATAAAAAGATCAGAAATTAAAACATTTATGTGTGTGATCCAAACAAAAGAAATGATGATGAATGTGAAAAATGAAAGCAAGATCTCATATGCGTTTGAGCTGATGAGTGACAAACAGTTTTGACAGCAATAAACAGATCTGCATGATTCTTCTTATATGGCCACAATTACAGTTCAGACAGTCCAGTCATCTGCTACTTTATTAAATATAACTGTTTGTTTTGTTGCCAACACAAACAGGAAATCAGCACCTCACAAGGCGAGATGGGTTAAAGGGGATTTGGGTTATTTTTAACATGATTGTTTCTACAGGTGGCTGGTATAAGAGCTTCAGAACCGGTCGATCTATTGGCATTTTCACAAACAACTACCAGGTTTTCAGAGAATGGTCAAAAAATGTGCAACAGTTGTGTGGAGAAATTCTTTTTGTTGATTTCAGAATGCAGAGGAAAATGCGCTAAATGCTTAAAAATGATTAAAAAGTAATAGTACTTCAAAGTACGTGGAATAACATACCACACCTACACAGTACATGTGCTTTCAAAAAGAGAGGCGAAATCCCATCAGGTGTCACTCTTGTCAGCTAAGAACAGGAAACTGAAGCTACAGCTGCTGAAGCTGCAGGTTCACCAAAGAGACTGGAAAAATGTCACCTGGTTGCATGAGTTTAAACTGAGCTGTGACATTCAGATGGTTGGAACAGAATTTGGTGAAAGAATTTGCTGAAATCATCAAGAAAGCATGGATCCATCCTACCTTTAGTCGGTGGTTAAGACCGGTTATGGTTTAATAGCCTGGGTGATATTTTCTCGTCAATCCCGCTTCAGTACCAGCTAAATCATTGTTTAAACTCCACAGCCTGCCTAAGTATTGATCACATCACGTTATGATCACTTTATTCCCATTTTCTAATGGCAACATATCCCAGAATAGTGCATCCTATCATAAAACTCAAATAATCTGAAGATGGTTTCCGTACTGCAGTGGTCTCCCCATTCATCAGATCTCAATCCAATATATCAATTTTGAGATGTGGAGGAACTGGAGCTTCATATCATGGCTGTGCAGTCAGCAAATCTGCACCAAGTGTACAATGCCGTCATATCAGCGTGAACCAAAATCTCTGCGAAATGTTTCTGAAGCCTTATTGAATCTACACCACGAAGAATTAAGACAGTTCTGAAGGGACTAACAAGTTGTACCTATAAAAGTAATGGATGAGTAGAATCTAAAATTAGCTCAATGCAACATGCCACATTGCCACATCAGGAAGTCTCAGTCGCTTAAATCATGTGACATGTTCCACGATCCCTCCCTTGGAAGAGTCCTGTGAGTCAGAATTAGTGACGTACCAGAGAAGTACCAAGTACTGGCTTGAAACTGTAAGACTAAGTGTGTCCACGTGAGTCGAAGATCCAACTGTATCATAACTTGAGCAGACATTAACTTAACGCTACACTTGTTTAGCTTTTTTGTTGAGTCTTTGCTAAAATGTGAAATAATTTTAAGGATAAATTCTTGAATTTTTCAGGAACAGGAAATAATGAACAGGAAATTAAAGAAGTGAGATGTGAACAAAGGAAAGCAGGGAGCTTAAATATGGAGGACATGTTGTGAAATTGGGACCAGGTGAGACTAACCAGGGGAATGTCGAAGAGCTGTGGAAAAGCAGTGAGCGGGGAACACTGAGGGAAAGAAAGAAAATAAAGGACAAAAGACTGATAATAAAACAAACCAAAATGAACACATGGAAGATCAAAAGAAATGTGTGGAAGGAAAGACGTGATGAGATAAACACAAGGGGAATAATTGTACATGGTGAGAGCATAACAACAATAATGAACAACAGAAAGAAATTAACAAGGCAAAATCTTTACTGACTATAAAAACCCAGAAATATCAGGAAAAAAACACAAAATAAACAAGAACATAAACACCATAGGCAATCACATTGCAACAATAAACCTTTAACAGTGATTTTCCTCTAATCCCTCTCATGTTAAGTTGCAAACACACACAGATGTTTGTATTTGTAACTTAAACAAATGCAAACAAATCAAGAGATTTGAATACTCTACACACACAGAATCTTGCAAAAATATTTATCGTCTTTCTATTTATTGTAGTTACATTACAATGATAAGTGGAGTTTATTGTAAACTCCATTTACAATGAATGAACATGGTTTATTTCTATCCTTCACAACCTAAGCTTTGCAAAAGTTTTTATGTATGTGAATTCTTTTGCAAGAAATTGATGTAAGAGATGTGAAAAAACTGTGAACAACGGAGAAACAGGACATGGTTGACACTCCTTAAAGTTACCCAGACATTTATTTACTCCTGTATTGATGTCTCTCTCTAAAGGTTACCACTTAACTCAGGCAGTGTGAAATATCAAACTGCTTTTTGAGAAGAATACACATTTTATAGCAAAACCTTTTTTTTTCTCTTTCTGTTTTTGCTATTTTCCTCTATTTTAAATGAAACTATATCAGTATATTTTAAAATAGCATTTTATTTCTGATGTAATGGTTTTCCTCCTTTTCTTTTCTTACTAAGCAGTCTTACTAGCAGTCAAACAAAATATTTTTAAACAATTAAAAATAGACATAAACGTGTTAATTTTTTTCCAATACAGAATTTGTTTATTTTACATTTGTGACTGAAATTGACAGTGCAGCTTCTCATACTTTGTTTTCCACTGCACCCCTGTAAAGTCTCTTCTTGAAACCTTTCAAAGGCCATAATGATCCAACCATTGAAAATCCATTTACATTAAATGAACGTAGCCCATTTCTATCCCTTATAACTTTAGTATAAGAGCTAACAACAAGGCAAGGAGTGAAACTAAAACTGAAGTTCACCTCATAAAGTAGGTCATGTCTTTCTAACTCAAATACGGTTGTTTAATTTGCTTTTGGGATTAGAAAATAATTTTGTAATTAATTTGAAGTGAAATCAAATTAAGTCAGATTTATATTCACATATATGATGTGTTATTGGTTTGGGAGGTTTCAGTGACTCACAGAGCTAATTATAAAAGTTGTCCCAGAAAATTTGGTGACACTTTCTTTGAAGGGGTGTACATAAGACTGACATGACAGTGACATAAACATGAAGGAGTCCTTATGAATGCTTACAACTGTTGCCATGAAGTGTCATTTGGTGAATAATGACATTTTTAATGCGAAGTTGCACTAAAAGTTGAATAGAGAGTCCATTAATAGTGTCAAATTTGTATTATTCTGTCAATGATGGCCTTTTTAATGCAAAGTTCTATGAAAATGTGCGTACAAAGTCAAATAAAAATGTCAACTTTGCACTAAAAGTGTCATTATTTACTGAAGGACACTTCATGACAATTCATGAAGACTCCTTCATGTTCATAACTGGTGTTATATCATGTTTATGACACTGTCATGTCAGACTTATGCACTCCCCTTCAAATTAAGTGTTACCAAAAATTCTATATTACATGTTTTATGCAGTTTGGGGTGATATGTTTATGTGTTTCAAGATGCAAATTTCATATGCTATTAGACTACATTTTGGGAACATTTTAAGGGTCACGTTCTTTTGAGTTTTGTTGGATTGTTGGATTTTGTTGGTCTTCGCTAGCAGTGGTATTAAAAGATATAACAATCTCTTCCATCTCCTCTGCCCCTCTCATATGTCCATGTCCATCAGCCTGGACCTTCACATTGAGCTCATGGCTGCTTAAGCTATCCAAGTGTCCTTCAGTCTTTCAGCTTTGTATATTTGTGCATCAAAACCAGAACTATTTTCTGCACTTGAAACCCCCCTGGTTTCCAAGCCTTTCCCTGCATGTTGCCATCTGACAGAACGACTGTCACATGCTCCCTCACCTCAGAAGCTCAGAGCCGCATGACTGTGAGAATCATGTTGCTGCTGCATATGTCTCATGGAGTGCTGAAGCATGAGTGGTTCGGGCCGCTGCACACAAATCTGCTGGTATCTCAGGAAATGTGTAAGTGAAAACTGTGTTTTCATCGCTGTTTGATTTTGTTTTGTTTTGTTTATAGCTAAATATTGAGAAAAACAAATCCCACCAGGCTGAAATGGTGGGGTGGGGTGGGGCAGCTGGGTTGGTGTGAATGTGAGTTTGAATGGGTTCAAATAAAACAACCATATCCGTGACCATGGCAACTGGTGAACTCAAGCTAATTCATACACTCAAACAGCAGGTCTCCAACAACAAACATCCTGCCCTATAAATATGCAAACCAGTCAGATCATTTGGTTGGATGGTGACAGACCACCCACTAATGGATGTGATTCTGCTATTGGGGTGTATGGATATCCATCACAGTAGCAAAAGAACATAGTGAAGTCTGTGTTTTGTGGGTCTGGATTTGTCCGACATCCTGCTGAGAATCCCTGTCAGGATGTCTGAGTTTACAAATCCCTGTTGTGCCCCAGCCTCTAATCTTTGGAGTTGTGGTAACTTGGGACGGTGCATTTCCTTGTATTGAGTTTGCAGTAGCCCTCCACCCAAAATATATTCTTGAGGATCACCTTCTTTAAGTCGAAAAGGTTGCTTCAAATGTCTAGTTTTATCAGATGCCAAAAATGAAGTACGTCATGATATTGGAGTGACCTCCTGTGTTTGGAGGCTGGTGGGAACTTCACTCAAAACATTTGTTTGACATTCATCGTAAATTGTTAATTTCATGCCATGATAATATGGGACACATGACCAGCAGATCAAAAAGATACCTGCTGCAAGAGAGAACTAAAGGTTCATCTTAAAATGCTCCAATTACCGCAAATCCCATAAAACATTTGTACACCTTCATAAACTGTAATTAAACTAAATAAAAATGAAAAATCTCCACAGCATGATGGTGCCACTTCCGTAGTGATGGTCTGCATATACACTACTGATCGCGTGAGCAAAGGAAAGACAAACCAGGATATATTCTAACATGTGCACACAAGCCATTGCTATTTTTGGTTGTATAAGCATTCCATGTTGAAAAAGTCAAAAACAAAAACAAAACGTATGTCTATGTTTAGTGTATGTTAAGCAAAACATTAAAAAATGACAAATTGTTCAACAAACAATGCAAACAAACGCCGCCTTTCAGTCTTTTAGCTTTCTTTCATCCCTGTAAAAGATACACATGTGTGACTCCCCTAATCAGCCGTGCGCATGTTTGTGTGAGTAAATACCAGCAATGTTTAAATGCCAAGCTTAAGCTTTTCATCATCTCACTCACAAGTGGTCAAAGGGTGTGGCGGGGACAAATGGCAGAGACGAAACACCACTGCAATTATCACCATTCATCAGGGCCCTGCTCACACGCACCACTACCTGTCTGATTGACTCACTGTGTGTCAGCTATTGTCCTGTTCACGTCTGCACAGACTTGGTTTGGAATATATATAGTCTGTCTGTGAGTGGGGGTGTGTTTGTTGGCTGTCTGCGTATTGTTCTGCCCTTCAGGCACTCCTGCATTAATCTGCTCTAAGGGACTGATTTTGTATTATTCCATGCTGAGGTGCCAGCATAGCAGTCCAGTCAAAGAGTTGGAAAAAAAAAATCCAACTGAAACATTTCTTACAAGAGTTTCTTATAGACGTAATCATTTCATTCTCCTTCTGTCTTCTTTTCTCTGCTACAGTGGAATGAATGCCTCACAAAACAATCACTGTTAGAGTTAAAATAGCCCAACAATATAACTTTTTAAGCTAAATATCAGATATGGCGCTTTATAATCCATCTGGTATTTAATGCAATACTCAAGCCCAGAGCAATGTATCACAAAGAAGTGGAAGGAAGAGGATTCAACCTAATTTTAAATAGCAATGACAGAAAAACATGTCATGCTGCACATAGTTGGACTCCTCCAACTTCATGCCACGATTACCGTATATGTATTTGTTCAAAAAAACTTTTTTGAAGTTTTGCTATTCATTGTTCCAGATCAGGTTTTGTTAGCAACTTAAAGAAACATGGATGTGATCGACCGTGGAAAGGAACATTTTACGTCAAACAATATGCATGTGTTAGAATGGCCCAGTCAAAGTCAAGACCTAAATCCAATTGATAGTCTGTGGTAAGACTTTTAAATGTATTTGCACAGATAATTTTTATACAGTCTTCAGCTTTTTGGCAACAAAGAATGGGCAAGATTCTTTACCTATTCTTGCATAATTGAGAAATTTCTCAATATCTAGAGAAATTTGATCTCTAGATATCAAAGCTGGTTGAGACATACCCCAAAAGAGCTGCAGCTGCTGTTGCAGCAATAAGGGATTCTACAAAGTATCTACATTTTTACATACTTGAAATAAAAAAAAAATAAAAAAAGAAGCACATTCTTTCCACTTCAAGATCGTCCATTACTTTGTTTTGGTCTGTCATGTGAAATCCCAATTAAATACACTGAAGTTTGTGGTTTACCGTGACAAAATGTGAAAAGTTTTACAGTGTAAACAGAAGAGAAAACAGCTGAGTAATGTTCTTTCCAAGAACAATAGGCAAAACCACAGATATTCCAGACTGCCCTGAGAAACAGACCAAAAAGAAACTCAAGTAGAAGTTTTCGTCAGAGCACAAACAACCAAAAGAGGAGAAAAGCACAAACCATGCTCCCACGTGATGTTTCTGCAGAGATCAGTAATGTAGCATTGATGAGTATGGCCTTTTTACGTATTTATGCGATAGAACAATGTGTTCTTGTGATTCCCTTAGTTATCATTTGTTTTATGGGAATAAAGTGCAACTAGAAGCAAACTCTTGAGAGCTTGGGGCAACAGAGAGAATATGCTTCTCTGTATGGTCGTGCAGTGGTTGCTAGCTGTAACAGATAAATAGGGAGAGAGACACAGAGAGAGAGAGAGTGGCCCACAAACATACAGCTGTTTCTAATCGGTAACTCAGCACCGATGGCTGACCTACATTCTGGTGCGTGCATGTCTTTGAACCCGTGGCCCTGCCAGACTCAGCCATGGGGGAAGGTAGCGAGAGAGAGAGAAAAACAAGTTGGTGGAGAGGAGTGGCTGGAGTCAAAATTGGTGAAAAGAAATGGGGGGCGAAAGGAAACATGTGAAGAAGGACAGTTCTGTGTTGGTTTGTTTATAACAGATTGTGCAAGTCATATTTAGCATAAGTCGCAGAATGGCATAAAAGATTAAACCCGTGTGAATATTTCTTTAGCTCCAACATGCAGCTGTGCACCGTTAGAAGGGTGAAAATCAGTTTTTGGCTTCTTCTGATGGAAAAATCCTTGCTTTTGACTTTCTTTGTCTACACCCTGCTGTCGGTCAAACAATTAAAAAGTTCTGTTGTGTGCATCTGAATGAGTGTGGCTTTTCATGAAGTTTCTGGGGTGCATCTAGCTTGCATTCCTTGCATGCAGAGGAGGGCTTCGTCGTGCCAGGGGTCCCCTGAAAATGAGTCCTGGCAAAGTTCCCTATCTACAGATCTCAAACAGGACAAGTATTTGTCGGTTGATGCAGACCTTGAACTCACTGATAGGGATAAGCATGTTTTATAAGATCTGGGAATATGATCTGGAGCACAAAAAAAAAAAAACCTGCAACAAACAGAAAACCGTTAACTTTACCATTTACACACACTCTGCTTCAGGGAGAGGAAGGAACTGGAAGTAGGTCACTGTGTCTCAGGACTCCAAGTGAAAAAAAAATACAGAAAGAAAATAGAAACTAGGGGAGTGGTTAACTCCGGATAACTAAGAATTTAAAGGACTGCAACAACAAATGTGCACAAAATTGGAGCAAAATGAGCATAAAGGCAAGCAACAAATTCATTAAGCAAGCTGCAGGATCAGTTACAGAACAACAGACTTTGCAGACCGTTATTTCTTGCAGGGGATGAAACAGGTGTGGCACAGAAAATGCTAGCCTCAAACGCTGTTTGCAAAAAGCGCATGCTAAAATCAACAACTTTCAAACCAAAAAGGTTGCTTTAATCATCAAATGCCAGACAAAAAGAGGGTGAGGGGAATTATTTTATCTAGTGGACTGGCTGGAAAATGCAGCAGCAGCACCAGGAACTGAATTAGTCAACCTCTGTCAGCAAATTTTAAGAAGCCATTGCAGGCGTGCAGAAAGACGGTTTTCTCTTCCTCTGAAGGACTTTTAACAGGGTTATTGGTGTCAGTAGTGACACTGTCGCAATCCACAGATGTTTGTGTTTTGGTTTTTTTCATATTCTTCCACGATTACTTCTGGGTTTGTTATTGTTAGAAGAGGTCTCCTCTCTTGACATATTCAGTTGTTGTTGCCGTTAGAGTTTTGCCATTTGTTAAATGCCTTTTTTTTAAGTTTCTTGATTTAATTCTGTGTTCTGAATTAACACAGAACACAGATTATGCATTTGGATTTATTTCTCATAGATTGATGTTAGTCTTTTTCTCTTTAGTTTGCAATTTCTTTGCGAACTACTTCAGCTTTCTTTGTGTTAAATATTCATCTTGCCTCAGCCTGGCTTTCTTCCACAATTGTTCCTGGCCATCCAGTTTACTCATCTCCATTCAATGTCAATCTTCACTATTTCTTCAGTATATGTTTTCTGGTTGTCATTGTTCTTGGACAATTATTCTGTTCTACTCTGCTTGATTGATTTTGGATTTCTTTACTTTCTTTATGTTCAGCTTACATTTCTGGATTTTTGTACTATAGACTTTGTTTTTGTAATTGTTTGGTGTTATTGTCGATCTCTATTTTTGCTACACCTCTGCCTCCCTTTGCCTGCATTTAGGTCCTCTATAACCATCACTCCATCTGTGACAGACACTGAGTTTTGGTTGCATCTTGTCCTGTATGTTCTTCTCTACTCCTCTCTGGTCTTTTAGGGTCTTCTTATATTTGTGCTGGCCTCATTGAAAAATGTTTTGTTAGCAGTTGCAACTTCACAAAAAAGTTTTCCAAACCAGAATCTCATCCCTTTTTTTGTTTTTTAGAAACTCTGATATTTCATAAAAAAAAAAATAATAATTGGAAAGGAAAACATTTGGAATATGACCCCTTATAGTTTGGGAGTTTTTCCTCTCTTTTTTCACATGTTTTTTTATACTCAGCATTCACATACTGTATTAAAACGCTATAATAGGGAGCAAGGATACAGGATTCTGCAGACTTTGTAAATGAGACTATCTAAAACTCATGAAAATGTGTGTACCTTTTTTACACTTGTCATGCAAACTCCAGGTGTCTCTGTTGATGGTAAGTCATCTCATCTTTAACTCGCAGGCAAACCACACGTAAGGCATTCTGTTTGTGTTGTGTTCTTTTTCTAGTTGTAGTCAAGGTTGCGCAATGATGAAATCAAATAAAGTCGTCTCATGTGATGTTTTGGACGTCTCACTCAGCAGCGTGACAATAACACTTGATAATATGCACTTACAGACGTTGGGGTCCCAGTTAAATTTATCTAGCTTGCCAGGACTTGACACGGGCCTCTGTTTGGCCTGTGGCTGCGTGTGTGTGTGTGTATGTGTGTGTTTTGAGCGCTCTGAAGAAGGGTGGGGCCTGTCACTTTAAAAGAGACTGTCAAAGCGAGGACCAGCAGAAAAAAACAGCAAGACAACCAGAGTCACTATCAGTGAGAAGACAATTTTCACTAATATTCCAAAGAGCAACTATGAAAAGATTTTAAAAAAAACCCACAGAGATTAAAATGTTGCTTGTATCACTGAGTCACTTTTGCAACCAAAAAGCAATGTTTCTTTTGAGTTTTGATGTATTGTCATCTGTATCTATGAAACACTGACAGTCATGTTTGTTTTGGGATATTTTAGGTGAAGACCTGCAGCTTACAACATAAAGACAAATGTTTGCGCTCGAGCTAGAAGTCTGATCCTTCTGCAAACACGAGAGGAGTAACTTTTTTCAACACCGTGCGGTGTCCGTTTGCGCGCAGCACTGTTTGACAGCTGTGTCTTTGCTCAGGGACAGCTGATAGGTAGAGTTTATGTTAACATACTGCCAACATGCTTCATAGAGGCAAACGGATCCACAGCCTTTAAGTGTCTTAATCAGGGACAGGTGGTCACTGAGCGGTTTATGAGATGGATCTGGATGCCAGGTTTAACTGTCAGGGATCATATCCAGCAGATACTAACAAAATCTTGGGCTTTTCTTCGTGAAAATGATTCCTGCCCGCAAGTGCGGCCCACCATGAATGACAACCCGGTTAAAGACGTGCAATCCTTTCAAATTAATTCCCTTTTTACAGCAGCAGCATAATCTCATCCCTTAGAAAAATACATGTCATGTGCACTATGTGCAAGTTGTTTGTTGCTTTTGTACCTGTACCGCTGAGGTAAGGGGACAGAGAATTTATCCAAGTGAAACCACTGAAGTCTTATGTGGATCCTACAGCAACAGACACCAATTCTATTGAAAACCTCATGAGATGAAAAGGATGAAATAGAGTTTGATCTTATGATCTGAGGGGCGGAAAGTGTATTACATGTAATGAGTATTTTACTTTCAAACCTCCCCAGTTAAAAATTATTTCAGAAGTTTGCTAAAAAAAAAACCAAAAACCCACTGTGGTAAAATGTCTCTTTGCTGCTCTTCAGATACACTGAGCTGTCGATCTTATAGAACAAGTGTAGCAGCAGTTAACCTTGATTTTTGTACAGAAGTAAAGAAGCTGATTTTCACTATGGGACTTCAACCAGTCTTTTGTATGACATTTCAGGACATAGAGAACAAGTCGCTTTGCAGGTTTTTTAAAATTCAAAGTCAAAGCAGAGCTTCAATAGGCACCAAGAGAGATTGTAATCGGAAAATATACATTTTACGATGAAAACAAGCAAGTTAAATGATAAAAGCGTATTGTCTTTGGTTTTAATGAACATTTGCTGGTAACAACATGCTGATTTTTTTGCTTGTCGGGAATGCAGCAGGGGCCAGAGGCACTTCACGCTGTCATTTACAGTAGCATTTTTATCTTAAATGTCATTAGTCAATGAGGCACCGGATCTAAATTTCACACTGTGGTATCTGCAGACAGATGCATGCAGAACCAGAGCTCTTTCCATTTCCTGGAGTTGATATAATTCTTAATCAGCTTAGTTTGCTGCTAAGTGTGTTTTCTGTTGGAGGTTGAGGCACCAAAAGGGAAGTGAAAACTTGCATAAAATGTGCTTTTCTTTTTGCCGTCATTGTGACATCATGACCAAACTTACGATGGTTGCTCGGTGGGCCGAGGTAAAAATAACACAAATGCCATGCAACCACCCAAAGCATTCTTCAATGTCCTTTAAAAAAAATTTATCTTTTATTTTCAAACTACTATCAAAATCTCTACAATATAAATGCTGTAAGTATGGAATGAATGAGGACGAGACCATAAATTGTGTTGCAAAACATGAAGCATTTTGTCATTGTGGGATTTTCCACTTATTTGTATATTTCAACTAAACAAATGAGTGGAAATTTTTGTTCGGTGAAATCCAACTCTGCAGTGAATTATCACTTTCATTTAACCTCACTAAGAAAACAAAGTGCCGTATCGCTATGATTTCAAATTTGTATTACATCTGTCTGAACAGTGTGATGAACTCAGGTTCTGAAATACATCAGAAAGAAAAAAATAAGAGGTGCAGCTTTCTCACTTCTTAAAACCAATTACAGCATACACTGTCTTTGTGAAAGTATTCATTTGACAAGTTGCAAATTCAAACTTTCTTGTATTTTGTTATTATTTTTGTAATAAAATCAACACAAAGCAGTGCAAAATTACAAACAGGAAGGAAAATGATTCATGGCTTTCAAAATATTTAAAAAAATTAAAGCAGTAGCTTTATTTAGTAAAAAGCATAACCTGAATATGATTGATGTTCCAGATAGCTGTCCATCAAATTTGATTGAACATTGCATATTTTGTAAAGATAAATGAGCTAAAATGTCAGGCTGTGGATGTACAAAACAGGCAGAAATTTTTTACAAAATATTTACAATTGTAACTGCAACTGAACATAAATGCATGTAACATTTTTCAAAATTGTATTCGTAAAAATCTCTGAACCCACTGACCAATTTAGTTTAACTTCAGAATTATGCACCAGTTTTTATTGGTCTTTCAGTCAAAATTCCAATGAAATAAACTGTAATAGGCACTTAGGCAAGAGGATTAGTAACATATTACCACTGAAAGAAGAACAAGGCATAAAACAAGTTTCATTTTGACTTTAATAGGCAATGTTACAAATTGTGACGTGTGACGTCAGGCTTAATTTCATCAGTACTGACACGTATCCACTTATGCAATCATTTTGAACATAAGACTACAAATTTCCAAGTGTTTAATTTTGGAAGAATTCTTATCCTTACCAAAACAAAGTTTGTCATATTTGGGTTTGTACATGCGTGCGAATTTGCAAAAACATGTCAGAGGAAGTGTGTTATGTCATACTGTATCATTATAAGTCAGGAAACAACATGAACAGACATATTCTCGTCAATGCTTGAGAAGATTACTATTATTCATGTTGAGGTATGTAAATCATCGCATGCAACCCAAATTAATTTGCAGCGTTTTCCTAAATAATACAAATTTAAACCAAACATGCACAACTCATTACTGTCTAAATCAGGAAGATGATGCCTCTCTTTTGGTACAATTGTAGGAGAGATTTCCCATCATGAAGGGGAAACAATTATTATATAGCAATGACAATAAAAATACTTACATGAACATTCATAAGGTGTAATATAACTACGACAGTCATAACCGAACACGAAAATATTTCCTCAGTAGGTCAGTGAACCCTGGGTTATAAGCTCTGCGAGAAAGGAAGTTCAGAAAGTAGAACTCTGTTGCCTGCTGCCCTCTTGTGACAAATGACAGAACTGCATTAAAGATTATCAAAAAGCAATCATATTAATAACACTCCCAGTTTGGTCAAACGGTCAGCGTAAACTTTTATTAAATCAAGCAAACATGCTTGATATGAACTATGTTTGAATCTAAAAACTAATCTTTATTAAATTTAACTGAGATAGGGAAATACATGAGGTTCACAAGGCGCTTACTCCTCGCTCATTTTGGCAGAATGCTACTACGGAACCCGGTAGGGGACAGTGGAAAAGAAATGATACTTCGGTACCTCGCAAAAGGATTGCATTCCCTCGCAAGAAATTAGCAAATACACTCTGGTCTATTTTGCACACACCATAGTAAATGTTTTTTTTTTTTGTTTTTTTTTTATAATCAGACAGACAGACAGACAGACAGACAGACAGACAGACAGACAGACAGACAGACAGACATAGATAGATAGATAGATAGATAGATAGATAGATAGATAGATAGATAGATAGATAGATAGATAGATAGATAGATAGATAGATAGATAGATAGATAGACAGACAGACAGACAGACAGACAGACAGACAGACAGACAGACAGACAGACAGACAGACAGATAGATAGATAGATAGATAGATAGATAGATAGATAGATAGATAGATAGATAGATAGATAGATAGATAGATAGATAGATAGATGTCTTCTGTAGCTTATAATTACAATGTTACAGTTCCGCCGTCCAGCAACGACGAAATCACAAAAGAAGACATGAACTCACACTAAATGGGCTCAACTTAGCACATGCTTTAACAAAAGTAGGACTAATGAACCTGCACAGTTTTTCACAGACACCTGTTACACTATTTATGCATTCAGACAATGTTTTTTATTAATATTTTTTCTTTCTGTCATAAACACATCACACAGCGAAAATGAATGCAAAATGTGCTTGCTCAATTCCTGCGTGTAAAAATGTGAATGTTTTTAAAGTTTTTTTCTCTTTGTTTTTTTTGTTTGTTTGTTTTTGTTTGTTTGCTTTTTTTAATTTTTTATAAATTGAAGTTGAATTGTTTTCACTTGAAAACAAACCTTTTCCACTAATAATCATACAGATGACCGCATTTAAGAAATTATGATGTAGACACCCTATTTCAGGAATGTTTTCAACCGTGTTTTTTCCTGGTTTTTGACTGCAGTTCCTACAGGAAGTGTTGGAGCGGTGTGAGTGAAAGCCATGCAGCCCCGCTGAGGCAGCCTCGGTGCGGCTGTTGCTGGGAGCTCCGGCCAATCAAAGCCGCAGCTCTTCGGTGCAAGTAGTTCGGTGGCTGAGGTAGCATGACATCATGCTCATCTCCGTCCCTCTCCGCTACAAACTCCTGCTGAAACATGGACCCGTCCCCGCAGCAGCAGAAGGACATGTGTCCTCCAGCGTGCATGTGCAGTGAGATTTGACGCAGCTTTCAGTGTTTACTCCGAGACAGGTCCGGTGTGTGCGGCAGAAAAAGGGTGGGAGGACGTGGGGGAATGGCGGTGGACGGTGCCGTGTCTGTGGAGTGGGACAACGGTGATCGAGCCTTCACGGTGTAACTTGTGCATTCTGATGTGGACCCTGATGCTCGGCTGTCTTCATGGATCCAGAGAAGACGCTGACTTTCTGCCTTGGGCTGAAGGCTCAAGAGGTAAGGCACTGCGCAGGTTTGCTCTGATCCACACACGCTGCTGTCAACAGCTGGGCTGGAGTGACTCTGCACAGCAACATGCTTTCCTCTGGCCTACCTGGCTCCCGAAAAACAACCTTTGCATCTCCACACAATCACTGCATGTCATTAAGTCTTTTTAATGGTGCGCAGCGCAAAGGCATTTTTTTTAAGTTCATGCTTAAAATGTCTTCATTAAAGTCAGTCGAAATCTGCTATTTATCTTCTTGCATTCCACGTTTGTCCAAATTGTAGAAATGTATGATCTTGACGACATTTACAACAGACTCATTTATGACATTTACAGTGTTTTTGTTCTGCAGAATTTTCACCTTTTGATAGTTTTGTTTGTCGCAAAAGAAGTACACACTAATATTTGCTGCTTAATTAATCAGGCTATCAGAGCCTTAGAACAGCAACAGATGATGCCATGTTATTCTGTTCCATGCAGCCAGAAATGGGTTAAAATCTGGTTACTTCAGGGCTTTTGCTAGGATCTCATTAAATTAACTTCAGACTACAAGAAGTAAATGTTTTAGGGTTTTGAAACCGTCTCTTAAATGTCTGGTATAAGGTGAGACCCAATAACTGGTAACCAGACCACAATGACTCTGAAGATGCCTCACACATGTTTGAGGTTCCATTCTGTCAATTTTTTCCTGTTTGAGGTTGTGGTTGTCACATTATGTTGCAGCCAGCAGGATGCTCTTTTACCTGTATCTTCCTCCTCTCCAGCCCTGTCAGTGTAATGTGGGCAGGATGTGGTTTAACATTGTGCTGTTAAAGCTGTTTCTTTGTGATGTCTCAGTAGAGTTTTGTTTGAATGAGGACAACCTGTTAGGCCTGTCAGTGCATTGTTACTTTTATTGCAAATACATATGTGAAGATTTTTTCTATGCAACTTTGTTGATCTTATTTTCAGTAAAATGGCTGCAGCATGGGTTGAAAAGATACAACATCTTCCCAGATCGATACACTGGGTTTCTTAGTTAGTTTTTCTTGATCTTAGATCTTAAAAAAATCTTTAACCCAAATTTTCAACCCAGTCTCACTTCCAACTCGTCATATATTGACGCATGTTGAAATTTTTCATGCTCGGTCTAAAATTACATTCAGTTATGTGTTAAAATTGATCTTAATTTATTTTCTGTAATTTTTAAAATTCTGATAAGCCAGTCTTGCTGAAATTGGTTTTATTGCTTGATTTGGAAAATGTAATTAATGAGTTTTTGTTGTAGGTCATCAGAAAATGCATATATTTACTATGTTGTGCTTGAAAACAACTGGCTAAAATTTCCAGCACTCATTTGTCTTTAAATAAATAAATACTGTGACAGACTGGCGACCTGTCCATGGTGTACCCTGCCTCTCGGCACCTCTCCCGTCCCCACTAGGGACAAAGGTGTAAAGAAAATGGATGGATAAATAAATAACTAAATAAAGAAAGAGATTTTTTTTAAAGTCTTGGATTTATTTTTCTGAAACTGAAGCACTTAGTGCAAAAGGAGCAGAAATATTATTGACTAGTTAGCATCTTGTATAATTCTGGTGCTTCACTCTGGTTTTTATTTCTTTGTGATTTGATCATTCGAGGTTTCTCGGTGCTCTCAGAGTGACTACATTTCATACACACAGGAACTCTGCATGACAGGTGTTTTAACCGCGCATTTTCCATCCTGGCTTTGCATTTATTTTCACACTATACAGCAGAACATAATGTCTCTGACATTGCAGTATGTTATTGTCTATTTTATTTTAAATATTTAAATTTTTTCCAGGGAAGACAATAAAAAAAAAAAAACATATTCGACAAGCCATCATTTACTCGTCAAATATTACAAGCACCAGGGATATTTTTAGGTTGTTTTTCCACCTGTGTTTTACGGCATTATAAAATATTAAGCGGCCACTGAGTATTAATTGTTTATGGCACATTTGTGGCCTTATATTGGTTAGTAAACAAATGTCAAAGTAATACTATAAATTTAATGCTGCATATGCACAACTTCTGATGTTTGCGTGTTAGTGTGTGTGGGTGTGAGTGTGTTTGGCCGGATATGGAGCGCACAGTGCTGGGCCAACATTGTTCAGTTGTGCTGACCACAGGCAGCAGTCCGTTGTTAAGCAAGCATGTCTAATTTACATGGCTGCAGTCTTAGTGTGCATCAAGCCCAGCTCCGTTTCATTGTTTTGACTTCAATCCCTTATGCAGCACATGTGGATATTTTCTCCCTCTGGCCTGCTGTCAACCCACATCACCTTCACTGAGGTGGAGGTCATATCCACAGTGCTGAATCTTTAGATGTCAGACATGTGATTTCTTTTTTTTAATGATGTGATAATGGATGACTGAGAAAACATGAAGAGGTTCTAGGAGAAATGAAGTTCTGTGCATATTTCATATTTGCTTCCTTATGAATTGATTTTAGTTTTTGCTTTTTTTTCCACACTTTAAAGTTTCAGATCATCAAACACATTTTTTGGCCAGACAAAAATAACCAAAGTAAATTCTGAATGCTGATCTCATTGTTGAAGTAAAAATAGTTATTCAAACTAACCTGACTGTATGTGAAGAAGTAATTGTCATCTAAACCTAGGGACGGGTTCAAGTGTTTACAGTAATTGGTAATAAATCTTTTACCTTAATGTGGAAGACCTAACCTCACTCTTCTTTGCAGAACTGTATTAAATCTTTCATGTTGATCATAAAGAATTAATACAGATAATGCCATCAAAACATGATTTAAGTTCAGACTTTGGCTAGGCCAACCCAAAACCTACTCTTTTATTTCTTTGCATAACTCAAAGTGCCCTAAGCCTCAAGGTCACAAACTGATGGTCAGACATTATTTTGTGTTAGAATTCAAAATTTATGATAATACAAGTATGGCAAAGTCTTTAATTTTAGTTTCATCAGACCACAGTTCACGTCTCCAAAATCTAAGGTCTTTGACCCTGAGTGCATTTGTAAACTCATTTTCTAATCGTTTTGGAGTAATCTTTGTCCTTGCTTAGTGGCCTTTCAGCCCATGATGGTAAAGAACTAATTTCAAGACAGACGGTGGGACTGTCTACCAATTTCAAACAAGATCTTTTGCGGGTGCTCTGGAATTGAAACAACCCTTTCACATAAAAAGGACATTCATCTCTGGGGCACAGAATCTGCCTCCTTACTGAATAGTACAGCTGGACATTCCCATGCAATGTCTTATTGTCTGAACTAGTAAACCTGACACCTTCAGAAATCTTGAAATTCTACTTAAGCCTGAATTAGAGGCCCTCAATTTTCTTCCTGATATCTCTCTTGTTGTTTTTTGTTGATGTCAAACAACAAAACATCCACGAGTCTGTTTCAGTTCAACTCAAATGTTACCGTAATTTACAAAACTTTAAAAGCCATGGTGAAATCCTCTGGGCTTTCCGAACTTTCTGAAAAGCACAACAATCATATTTTATGTCAATTCAATTAGATCATTTTAGTAATCCCAACCTGTCCTAAACCAACAAATGTTTAATCAGTTTTATTATCTAACAGTAAGAAAAACAGGTCATGTTTGTTTTTATACAGTGTATGCAATCTGATTTTCTGCTGTATTTCTTCGGGTTGGGGAAAACGTTGTCATCCCTCTGAATGTGTCACTGGAAAGAAGCATGTCTGGATTTCCCATCTGGATCTCTTTTTTTTTTATTGGATAACATTAAGATGTTGAACTGTTGCATGGATGGATAACGAATTGACATTTGTGATTATGCTCTGAAAAATTTTTATCTTTAATTATTCAAACCTTCGCCTATTTGAATCTGGTTCCCTCATCTTTAGGAACATTTTTGTCTCTTGAACAGCTGACCAGTAAAACCTTCATAAAGTGTTCATAAAAAAATTTATATCGGAATATTGATGCTACTTAGTTGTCACTTATGTGTTTTCTTCGCCACTTTACATATTTCATGTGTTTAAGAAAGACTAGTAAGAAGAACGTTGGAGGCTACAGGAAGAAATTTTGTAAAAATGTCCAGAAATGGGTGATTTCTGAACCTACGTAATACCACAGAGAGAAATCAGTGTGTTTAAGAGCCTCTTTGTCACCTTGATAAGCCAGCAGACAAGCAGCTGACACTCTCTGGCTGGAAAAGTGTTCGCCACTTTTGGACTAATAACATTGTTTGCTTAGTCTTGCCATCACCGTCTTATCACGCTCGTGCTGTCCTCTGTCCTGATCATTGTGTCTCTTTTATCAGATGACAATGTCCCTGCAGGAGCTGGTTGCACCTGAAGCTGTAACGGTAAGGAGGTCAACTTTTAAACCATGAAAAAACCTTTTCCACATGTGGTTAATAAAAAATAAAAAATAAACTCACAGCCTGCCTCTTAGCTGTTGCTATGGCAATGCATTGTTGCTCGTTAGCACTTCTGAGTCTCGTGTGGTAACTATGTGCAGACCAGATTTAGATGCCTTTGCCTGTTCCAATGTTGTTCCCACATTTTTACAATGTGTTTAATATCTGCCTGCGTCTAGTTGCAGCGTGATGTTGTCCGATTCAAATACAACTTTTCTTTTATTTCTCATTCTCTGTAGGTGCCTGTGCTGAAGATTGACAGAAACACCGCTGACAAGGTGATGTTTGTTTTTTAGATTTAACCTGCAAATGATGAAAACTATCATGAATCTGCTAAAATGTTTAGTGCCTCACAAGAATATTGAGCTTTATCAGATTTTCTCACTTTACAATGACACGCTTCAATGTATATATTAGGAGGTAATGTGATTGTCCATAACAAAGTAGTGTTAGTTATTATGTGAAAGAAAAAGGATAATATATGGCTTACCATTTTTTGCAGATATTAATCAGAAATTGTAGCATGCTTTTGTATTAAACATTTTCAACTCAATACTCGGTAGAGCCACGTTTCGCTGCTTGTCTGTTTGTCCAGGTCTCTATTAGCTTTTGAAGGATCTGAAATTGGTGTACATTCATTTTTGCAAACCAGTTGAAATTCATTCAAATTGGACGGAGAGTGTCTGAGAACATTCCCTGCCGTGTCTTGCCACAGATTCCAAATTGGATTTAGGTCTGGACTTTGACTGAGACATTCTCATAGATTGATATATTTTAACCAAGATCATTCCAGTAAGAAACATACTGCAATGGTCTTGCTGAGGTTGTATACTTAGGGTTGTCGTCCTGTTAAATGTGGGCCTCTATCCCAGCTTCAATTCCATTCCAGCCTTTAGCAAGTTTTCTTTCTGGAATGCTCAGTATTTAGCTTCACCAGCCTTTCCATCAACTCTGGGCAGATTCTCTGTTCGTATGGAAGCAAAGTATCTGGGGTTTTGCGTTTAGGATGATGTCCAATGTTTCCCAACACACACAGCATTTTGTGGGCCAAAAAGTTAAGTTATCTGATTAATGCTCTCTTCGCCCAAAGTGTCAGTGTAGGTGGAAGGCTTAGGTCTTTATGGGTTTAAAATTGCGCTATTCAGTTTTTATTTTCAGATGACTTATTGGACAGATATTTTTCATATTTTCAAAGCTTTGGATACTGGATTATAACCTAATCCTACTTTAAACTTCTCCACAACTTTCTTCCTGATATGTCTGCTGGAAGACATGTCAGCAGACATATCAGTTTGTTCACTAATATTCCCCAGCAAGCCTCTGTGGATTTTATTTGCATGCATCAGAGAAGAAGATCCAAAATGTAAATGGACACCTCACTTCCAATTTATTTGCAAACATTTTGCTTTCACTTCCCTGTTGTGGAATGGTATGTGTTCATCATAAACCCCCAAAGACAGTATGCAATAGTATGAATTTATTAGTATGTCCGTATATCTGTTGACAGAAGCTGACTGTAGTTACATTGCAGTGTCTTGCTTTGTCCACCAGGTGGTGGAGCATCATGTCGGGTCTGGCAGGCAGCCTGTGGTGAGTCCCAAGTACTGTCCAGGAGCCAACAACAGTCCAGGTTACCGGTGTGAAACAGGACACTGCTGTGGGGAAACGGGCTGCTGTACCTATTACTATGAACTCTGGTGTAAGTCAATTGACTACTTTTAAATTATGATGAAATGTTCAGATAATGAAAAGGTATTATCAGGGACACTTTTGTAACTTTTTGTAACTTTTATTCAACACGTTCTATACATTTAATTTTACCTGAACACTACATTTTTAAAGCAGACTTGAGGGAATGTAGACTATTTTAGAAACATCACAAAGAGCAGGGATCATTTATTCAATATTTCAGGTCAGATATTTACAGTACAATAATAAAAAAAAAAGAACTATTTGACCCTTAAATGACAAATGACGCTTTTGCTTTTTTGTCACAATTTATGATCATAAGACATTTTTTTGCATCAGACAAAAATAACCCAAGAAAATACAAAGAGCCGTTTCCAATTTGAAAGACAGAGGAAAAATAATATCAAAATTTGCCTACCACCGTGTGAAAATATAACTGTTCCCTTGTAATTCATGAATTAACTGGGATTAATCGCAGCTTTTGGTTGAATTTCACACGCAACACCCAGGTCTGGCTGCTGCCAGGCACATAGAATCAATAAACCAATCCGACAACATGAAGTAGACTCAAAGAGCTCAAAAAGCAACACGCCTTCTGATTTAAAAAAAATAATAATAATAAATCACTGACATCAATCAGCCTGCAAATGGTAACAAAGAGTTTTCTAAAACCCAAAACCATATTTTGATAATACCCAAGAGTTACAGAAATACTCTGCGGACTGATGAGACAAAAGTAGAACATGTGGCTCTTATTACATTCAGTTTAAAACTTACACAGCATTCAGCATCATGTATACAGTCAAATCGCGTTGGGGTAGTGTGGTGGTTTTTGGCTACTGGGGTGTTTCTGCTTAAATCCGCTTTTAAGCAAATGTTTGGCCATCAGTAACCAGGACAATGATCTAGGTACGCCAGCAATTTCACCTCTAAATGCCTCAGTGAAGATTTTCTTGAGTAGCCTTTAAGTTTCCAATTCCAGAGAATACACTTAACCCTTTCACTCATAACAGTTCACCAAAATTCCTCCAGAGGGTTGTAAAAGACACATCATCAGGTCTCACAGAACTTATAGAAGTTATTGAGTTTATGGGAAAATAACTTTTTCAGAGTATTGTTGAACCTCAGGGGTTTTGTTTACGTTTTGTACTACGAACCACTGGTGATCATAGGGTCACGTGATGCCAAAACACGTTGATCTTGCCTTTTGGCCTCCTGTGATTGATTGACGAACAGGCTGAATGTTGTTGTTTATTTACAGAGCTGTCTTGCTTCCCACAGGGTTTTGGCTGCTGTGGACTGTCCTGATCCTCTTCAGCTGTTTCTGTGCTTACCGGCACCGTCGAGCCAAGCTGAGAATCCAGCAGCAGCAAAGGCAAAGGGAAATCAATCTAATCGCTTATAACGGAGCCTGTAACTACCCGTCTTCAATGTTGGACCTCAGTATGTTGAATTTATTCTGAAGTAATTCTGAGCAGCTTTAAATGTGATTCATTTGACTAAATCATCCACAGGCATTTGTTTGACTTGAGAAGCTCCAGATTAGATTGATTAGTAAAAAAAAAAAAAATTTTTAAATGTTCGCAGTGGCAAGAACAATAAAATGTTCCATTTGGCCACAACATTTTATACTTCAAAAAAAGCCAGATGGGAACCATTGAGAAATTCTCATTTGGTCCTCAGACTACATCATCCATCAGATTCGTTTTGGCTTCTGACTTATCTTACAAAATTTCTTGGACATCCAAAGAGCAAAATATTCTTCACCAAATCAGAACCAGCAGCAAGAACTGGACTGCAAGAAAAGAATTACGGTATGTCTTTTTATGTGCACAGCTCTGGGAGAGAGAACAAAGTTCCCTTTTCTTACAGAGTATGTGGTAAATTGCTATTTATTTTATCACAAATGTTAAGGTATCATACACTAGCACAAAGTAGTGCATACTTATTATTTATTTTTTATTCAAATGAAAATCTGAAAAGAGCAGAGCCAAACAGCCAGAGGATTGATGGTTTAAATCAAATTACTTTCATATGTTAGAATGGCTCAAAATCCAAATCTAAATCAAATTCTGAAAATTTGGAGAGACTTTAAAATTGATGTTCAAAGATGCTCTCCATTCAGTCTGACTGAGTTAGAGTCATTGTGAAGAACTATCATCAAAAAGCTTAGTTTCTAGAAATTCAACTCTAGTAGAAACTGACCCCAAAGGTTTTGCAGCTGTAATTGAAAGATTGTGAATAAAAGTATTGAACTCGGGGGTGCTGAATGCAGATGCACACCATTTTAGATTCATACTTATGACCGTGTTGAACTCCAATTAATGATGTTTGAAACTCCAACGCTAACTTGATTGTTGGAATTGTTACTATTTTATCCAATTTCGCTTCCCTGAGAGCACCAGTGTATACCATCCATCCATTTTCTATCACCCTTGTCCCTAGTAGGGTCGGGACAGTGTATACCAATAAATACAAAAATATTATCAAATGGTGTTGCTGTGTGGTCTCTCTAAATTCTTCCGAGGTGTAAGTGTCTGCATGGTTGTTTGTTCTGTCTGGCTCCGTGTTGCCCTGCGACAGACTGGCGACCTGTTCAGGGTGAACCCCGCTTCTCGCCCAGAACGTTATCTGGAGAGGCAGCAGCAACCCTCCTGACCCCATTAGGGACAAGGGTGAACAGAAAATGGATGGATGGATGGTGTTGCTATGTACAGTTTAGTGATCAAATGAAATCTATTTATGTACTTGGTTTTATCACAATAAAAAGTTAAAATTCAGAAGTTTTTTTTAAGTTGTAAATAGTTTATTTTCCCTTTTATTATTACCACAGTAAATACTCTAAAATATCATGACATTCAGCAAGGTCCATATGACCCAGCCCTCCTATTTGTGCTCGTCAATTGCAGAAAATTCTTAGAAAATATACTGAAGTTTTTATTTCAACATTACAAAGTGGTTAAACATTTAAGTAATGCTTTAGTCAGTTGTAATCATGACAGCAACTGAGTGGCTGCTGGATGTAATTCTTTGTAGTTTATGGCAGGATTCAGCCTTTTCCAGGCTGTATCATTTTAAAACAATCTTAAAATGATTGTAAAATTTTGCTGCAGGTTTCCTGACTTCCCTGAAGCTGCCCTCCTATGAGGAGGTGGCTGCCCAGCCCAGCACACCTCCTCCTCCTTACAGCTCCATCTTCGCCCTCCAGGGAGGGACCACAGCGGGGCCCAGCTCTTCTTACCCCCATCACCACCACCACCGGCACCCCTGTCCTCCGTACCTGGGCCCCGGCACCAGTGGGTTGACCTCCTCCCAGAGCTCCGACAACTACACCAGCTGCTCCTGCGAGTCCTGCTCCCTCACCTCCCCATCCAGCACCTCCTTCTCGGTCCAGGTGACCGACGAGACGTATGACAGCAGCCATATGTCCACACCCAGTGAAGCTGGGGGTGACTACGCTGTCGTGCCGAGGTCATCACCTTCCCCGCCTCAAGTTCCCCTGGATCTGATACCCGCCGCCACTCCTGACGTCATACCAGTGCAGCGACGCTCCTCTGCTGGCAGCGACAGACTCTCGCCTCCTTGTCCTCCTCTTTCCCTCCCTTTACACTCACAACTCTCACAACCCGCTCGCCTCCCTCTCTCCCCCCTCGTCCTGTTATCTTCTGCTCCTCCTGGTCAAGTTCATTTCCTCGTGCCCTCTGACCCACCGGCGGCTGTGGAGGCCTCACCCTCACCTTATGATGTAACGCCCTCTCCTTCCGTAAAGGATCTGCACTCACCGAACACAAATAATAAAGGGGAGCAAAAGCAAGATAGAGACGAAGACGAGGAGGACGAAGAAGACGAGGAGGATCACTTCAGTCACAGACGGCTCACAGGCGACTCTGGCATCGAGGTGTGTCGCTGTCATGTGAGGAGAGGGGAGGAGGAGCTGCAGAAGGGGCGCTTGGATGAGGGGAAGGGGGAAGGAGCGGTGCAGGAAGTCGGCGAAGATTGCCCCAGATCAAAGCTCAGTGTCCAATCATCCGTGTTGGATCCGTGCGAAGAGGTTCCCTCCTCTCCCACTGTCATCTACAAGGCCGAAGAGGCCGTCATCACTGTGGAGTCCTCTTAACCTGACAGCTCACATGAGGAGGCTCAGTAGGCAGGAGCTAGATGTTTATGCTTTACAGCATTTATGTAGATCAGGACGAGTAGGTGAAGAGTGGGCGAATCACTGAAGAAATGTCTTGCAGATCTTACTGTAGTAGTTGAGAGGAGTGTAGGTGTGACTGAGATTTCTGATCACTTTGCAAACAAGGCACTCCCAGAAAAACTTGAAACTGAATATTTATATTAGATGAGAGAAATGCCTGGGTTTATGACTTAAAAAATAAATAAAATAAAAGTGATTCAGTTATCGTTGCTGAAACCACTTGGCAGTAGCAATGGCTTTGCTGTTATCTGGCATGCATTGCATGCAAAACCCACAACAGAGGTATTCCTTCTGTCTTTCCTTTGTCTTTCAATCTATGATACAGTGTTGCCCTTAAAGGGACATTTTGACATGGAAACCCCATGTGTCTGGTTCTGGATAGCTTTAGAGGCCTTTTACGGAAGACGGAGAATTTAAGATGTGAATAGTGATTAAAAAACAGATTAAAACTGTAATAATAAAATGTTTTTTAAAAAGGATTTGACTAGAGGTTTGGACTTTTGTCTAGAGATCCACCAAATAAGTTTGACAGTCTTCCCTTGAGCTACTTTGATTAGTGAAATCAAATAAAGAATTTTTTTTATTTTTCCTATTCTATCAACTCGCACCCTTTTTGGCCTATAAACAACTTTTTGAATTGTCTTACATACAGATACAGCCACAGATTAGGGTATTATATTGTAATTCTTTCATTGTTTTCCTTACATTTTAAGCTTCTACCTCTATGAAGAACATGCAGATTGTTTTATTCTATGTTTTATCAGTCGTGGCTGATTCTGAAATCTAGATCTATGATGATATAGAATCAGTCAAAATTGAAATCAGTAGGTCAGACCTCAAAGAAAACTTTAATTGGGTACATATGTGCTAGAAAAAGCTGTATATTTAATGGGGTTTTTTTTACATTGCGGACAGCTGTGCGCAAAGTCAGACAGCTAAAATTCAGCTGGTTTTGGTTATTGAACAACTTTCGACTGTTTTAGATTTAATACAGCAAAAATATTAGGATCCACTGCCTTACATACCACTGCTCATTTCATGTATTAAAGTACAAAGCACATTGTTAAGCCTGTTTAGACACTAAGAAAAATATTAAGGTTCTCTAGGGTGAATCATAGAAGCCTGCTGCTTCAAAATAAACCTGGATAGTGAGTGCTATGTGTTCTTAACTTTCTTTCTACAAAGTTGGATTAACAAATACTGAACACAGACATGCTAAAAATAAAATGTTTCACCAGCATGCATCCAGTTGTTTGTACAAGAAGCCAGAAAGCAGCGGTGTTTTAAAGCTTTCACATCTTTAGAGTGGTATTATTGTGGTTCCACTTTGTTGTTCCAGACTGTTAGGTGTGCATACTATAATTACCAAGTGTTTAACTTTGGACTGAAAGTGTCTTGTGTTTCCAGTAAACCATTGCTCTTTTTGAAAGGCGACATGAGTCTATTTCCTCCATGAACTGACTGTTGAGTTTTTGTAACATTAACATTTTAAAATCAACCTTTGTCAACTGATGATGAATGTAGAAAGTTTATGCATTCTGACAAGCAAAATACAGCAAGCTGCATGGAGAACTGCATCACGACATTGCAGTCAGACATCTGGGACTGGTTCTATGTCTTTCAGTATTTTGTAATGTTGAATATCAGAACTGAACTGAAATGAAATGAGAATTTTTTTTTCTGACCTTTGCCTCATTTGATTGATGTTTGTAAAATAATGAGCTGAACACAGCGCATGATTTCCACCTGTTAAGTGTTTCCTTATCTGCCTCACTGTTGCTAGGTACATCAGTATGTGGCTACGGATTGGTCGTAATATTTGTCTATATAGAAGAAAATGAAACAGAATTTCAAGTTTGATCTTGACCTTTGAAAAATAACATTGAAAACCTGCATTTTGAAGGTTTTCTAGACTTTTTATGTGTGGAACTCTATACATAAAAAGTTAAAACTCACAAAATTAAAATAACCTACATTTAAACGCAAGGAAACTCCAATTTTGATTTAAAATAATTGTTTTGTTTTGACATCCAAGACTTTCTTCATTTCTGTGCTTTTCAAACAGTATCTTGAAACATACAAATAGTCTTGCCCTGATTTAACGTCAGTACAAATCGTTCAAGTTTGAGACAAAAAAATTGTTTCAAATCAATCTTTCTGTGTATTTGTTCTGCTAATGGAATAATTGTCTTTGTAGTTCACTGACTAAAGGCCTCTTGACTGTGTCTACATTGAAAAGCTGACTTGATTGTCAGTTAAAATTGGTCTTTTTCTTGTAAAGCTTCATGAGCTGAAAACGGATTTCTTTTCAAACTGTGTACAATGTGTGGTTTGTGACTGTTTGTCCTCTGGACTAAAGAAAATCTCCTTGTAGAAGTGATTTGATCTTAGTTGATCAAAGTATTTTGTGCCTATAGATGAATACAGATACTTAATGAGCCATTCTGTAATTTCTACATGCTTTCATTAGATTGTGATTAGCTCTACTTTTGCAGATGTTTTTAAAGTGCTGAAAGTTCCTTTATTTTGTGAGCCTTAGAAAGATAAACTGTATTTAGCAATAGTACTTGCACTTTTTCCTTTTTCTATTCCATGCTGATTGATAGGACATAAACTGTTATAAACATTTACCTCTTTAAAAAAAGATGTGTGAGCCATGCCAGTTGGAGACTATCTATTCTTTGGCTAAAGGTTCCTCCCGATTGCAAAGTGAGATTATGAGATCTTACCTTTGATTACCTTATACTTTTATTTACAGGTCTAAGCAGCATTAAGTTTGAGATTAAATAAAAACTATTTATTTGCAATATTATATGTGGTCTTCAAAAACAATGGTCATCTTATTAAAGATGTGTCAAAAGCCTTTGGAAGAGAAATACCCAACTGCATCACACTGTCTCTGCCATTAATAGTGGGAATGAAGACCTTTTTCACATATCCACCATTTTTCATGTCAAAGCACAAGTTTCCAGTTAAAATGCCAGCAGAGTGCACATATGGTGGTAGGACAGAAAACATTTGTCTCAAATTCTTCTTCTTCTACTTAAAAAACCCCCAAAACATTTAGGATGTCAATAGTTCTAATGGTTATGTAGAGGCTTTGTGTCTGGGCATTTAAACGAATTAGTTTCTCTTGTCGTTCCCATTTTAAAGAGAAATGTTTCCCAGCATCATGGGATATTTATATCCCGGGGAAATATGAAGTAATGAATTTCTGAATAAAGTGTCTTCAATACTGATCAAAAAGTGAAGAATAGCTTATTTCCAAAAATGCTTGATGCACATTAAATCATGACTTGTTTTTCTGTAATTAATCTTGTAACACACACGCACACACATGCATGTGTGTGTGTGTGATAAAGTAATATTACAACTTTTAAATTTAAAACACAGTTTAAAGGTTGTAATATCACTGATTACTTAGTGCGTAATTACCACTCCTGTAATAAAATATCACTTCTTTTTAAAGCTTTATACACATATTTACGAGTGGCACCCATGATATTGGAGGCTGCTTTAGGCTTGCATGTTTGCTGTTCAGTAACTAAAGGATTACATGAATGAACAAAAAATGCAAAGTATGATTGTGCATCCTTTTTTTTTTTGTCAGTAAAACATCTGTTATGGGTATTTCTTTTTCCTAAAGGCCTTTATTTTGTTTTTTATCTGTTTGACAGTTCTAGATTTGGTGATTTGTTTGTGTGTTTTCATTTCCTACAATATATAACAAAGCAAAAACAATTAATTTACAGAGTTAGTTTTTTATTTGTTTGTTTGAGGGGTTTTTTGTTGTTGTTTTTTTTTTTTTTTTGCAATACTTAAACAGATTTAAGAAAAAAATATTTTATTAATTTACCTGGACAATAAAATCAGAAGAAATCAGAAGAGGCCTTATAGAGTTCTGTAAAATACTAATAATTTGTAAACAAAAGGCACAACCTGGAGTCCCTAAGTCAAAGCCAAACTCCCTGAAGTTCACATCCTTTCTGCCTTTCCAGCAGCTACAAAAGCCCAAACTGTAAGCCAAGGTCTGATGCTAGACTGTTACCTTGCTCGAGTTTTGTGTGCATAAGAGTCTGCAAAAGACTGTTTGCTCCTTCATCTGAAGCCGTTTTCTTCTTCCTCTCAACTCACTTTGTTGCAGCTGGATTACACCTAAACATCAAACTGTTTTCCTTTAACTCGTGCAGAAGTGAAACAGCAGGAAGTCTAACAGTATCTAAATGTGACTGTTTGTGTAGTACTTCAGATTAATATTATTACTACATGTGATGTACTTTGAGGGTATCTTTGTGCAACTCTACCTGCAGCTCCTCAGCGTGTTGTACGCATGTGTGAGAAAGTTTTTGTGAGGCTGTGTTGTTAAAATTGTTGCTTATTGTAAGTATTTATGGTAGCTGTCATAATGTCCTTTGAGTAAAAATACTCAGTTTTATGTATACCAAGTTATTTTTTTATATCCTATTAGAAACTGTAGCTATTATGAATGGAGGTCATGTTTCTTATTTTTGTCTATTTGCTTTTCAGTGTCGGGTTTACTCCCATCAAATACATGTGATCAACAAAAATTGTTTTTGATAAAAAAAATAAATTAATTAATATGATATAAAAATCAATTCACATGTCTCTATTTTCTTTATTGTGTTGCATTGTTCCTTGTGGTGTAAATTCTGATGTATAACACAATGTGCTAAAAACTCCCACTCATAGGAATCTGTCACTCTGAGTACAGATTCCTATGAACCACTAACCCAGAAAGCTCTTCACACATTTCTAGTTTACCATCAGTGTTGCAATTTGACTTACATCCGACCTGCCATTCGTTACAACTCCTCAAACTTTTTCCACACACTTTTACATTGCAACCAAGATACTAAAAAAAAAAAAAAAAAGAGTAAAAACTGAAATCAACTTATGGCTTAGAAGTTGCTCATAGTATCTGACAAATAATAGGATCTTAGCACTGTCAATCATCCTAGTGCACATGCTGCTCAAACTCTCCCCTTGCTCTTTGCTACACTGCAGTTTTTCCCATAAGCTTAGCCTGCCATGAATGCTCAGGCTAATTAGCCTGAGCTAATTAGGCTAATTAGCTCAGGTCATGTATAAAACTGTATAACTGTCATGTATAAAAATTGTCTTTCCCTCAGATAAACAGTTTTCCTGGTATGGTAAGTTGTTTCTCTGCCATTAGCACATTTGGCAGCATGTACTTAAGCATGATTGACAGTGCTAGGAAAAGTAAACACAATTGAATAGCCTAAATGTACTACTCAACTCTGGTTCTAAGCAGCATTCTATATCTGTATTAAGCCAGATTTAGTTTGCAATAAAAAAAAAAAAAGAATTATGTAGCAGCAACTAACAGTTGCAGCTAAGTAGCCTTACATTTTATCACAAAAAAAATAAAATAATTAATTGGACAAACATGGCCTCAGTAATTATTCAAGACCATTTTAACTCCTGTTTTGAGTTTATATTATGGCTCTGCTCTATGATTGGTCGGGCCAGACCAGCACCCACCCCCTCCGCTGACCACTCCCCATCCGTGTATTTTTCCACGTGACTCTTCTTCTGAACGCTCCTGTAAAGTTAAAAACAGACTTTGTTTATCTTGCAGGCGGTTTGCTGAAATCCAATCCGACCAACAAGCTAGCCCTACTTCCCCAACGACTTTATTTTTTTCTTCTTAGCCACTGACACTTCGCTCCTTCTCTCCGTAGCATTTCGATACTCTGTCATTATTTTATTATTATTATTATTTTTTACCCCTTTGGAGCTCTTCATCAGGGACGGTGCACCACGAACGAAAAGAGGAAAACAGTTTAGGCATTCCAGTTCTTCTCCACGTATCTCGGTCTGTGCGGACAACCCTTGAACAAACTAGCGCAGATTTGTTCCGGGGAGGGGGATCTCCTGCCACTGATTGCAGCCCAGCACCGTGACTGTGAGGTGGGTTTTTAACCGAGCACTTGAAGAGCGCCATGGCGACCCAAGTGGATGCGTGGTCCTCCGCACCTCAAGCCGAAGGTGAGTACGTGATCTCAGCCTCCCGTTTTGTGGCGGACTACGCGTGGGATGAAAACCTAAAAATCCCAGGCGAGGTGGCGTTTAAAACTGCAAGACTGGGCCCGCAGACGTGCTTTCCACGATGCATTGTGTCCGTGCATGGGATGGGCTGCAACGCTAGCCATGCTCCACCATGTGCCCTTGTTGAAAACACACACGCATACACACAGAGCAACGCACCGCCTACGTGTGGGTCGCCCTGCACTTTGGAGCAGATGTAATCTTTTATTGCACTCAAGCCGATGCTATTTTGCTTCGACGAGTTTATTTTATTCGTGGCAAGTGTGTTGTTTGACTCGTCTTGCATTTAATCCTGCCACGGTTTTTGATTGGACGAGGCCACTTCCGCTTTGCACTCGAGATTGCACACTCAGATCTTTGCGTTTCCATTTTAACGTGTAGTAACGATTCCAGGTCAAAAACAGCAGAACCAGTCTTTCCCGATGTAGGCTTTATTTGCAAGATTCATCAAGGCGCACACAGAGACCGTTTACTTGTTTTTTTGTGCACTCCTATTGCATTCATTAACGTACTGCAGATTTATGTTGCTTTCATCCATAACATTGATTTATACATATATAAATAAATAATTTTTTATTTGGGGGGGACTCAATCAAAAATACCATCTGAAATAATTCATTTGAAATGCAATAAATAAATAAACGATGTTCATAATATCCTCAGAAATGCTTGCACAGCAATAATACGGTTTTAATATATTTTCTTCCTTGTTAATAATAGAGCTCCACATACAGTGGCTTCATGCTCCCTCTTCTTTTTGCCAAGAAATGACGTCAGCACGTATATCCCACAACAAGAGGCACCAGGAGAAGGCTTACATAATCTGTGATGCTGTGTATTTAGACGTTGCATAATGAAACGTATATGCTGGGGCTGTCACATGTATACTTAGATGCAAAAGTATCAGCATGAGATACATGGTTTTCAAAATATTTTACAAATAAAAATCTGAAAAGTATGGCACATAGTTGTACTCGGCTTCCCTTTTCTGTGATACCTCTGCTTATAATCACGTGCAACCAGCAAAGGCCAGGCGAGGAGAGAAATTTTCAGCAGCTCATAGTAACTCTGGAGGGCTTGCAGCGAGCCACTGCTCAGGTGAATGAATCTGTTTACATGAAAGCCTTTAGTTACATGTCAAGAACAAGTTGTTATTATTAGAAGAAAGCTACAAATTTCCCTCTTTTTTTTAGTTTTGTTTTTGTCATTGCTGCGCTGAATCCATCTACTATTACTGTTCTCAAAAGAACGGTGTGGGCAGACTTGTGATGCTGATTTTAATTCTGTATCCAGTTGTGATTTAGGAATGGCGGCGAGAGGAGGCTCATTTTTGTGGAAAATGTTTTGTGAAAGAGCCAATCGTATGTTCACCAAGATTAAATTACACAGGTAGACCCTGTTTACTGAACTAGGTGACTTCTGAGAGTTATCGTTTGCACTGAGTATTCTTAGTTTATCCAAATGAAGGAGACCAAATCAGATGTAGCCTGCAGTTTACAGATTTTTATTAATAAAAAAAAAAAAAGTTGAAATTTATTTCTCAACTTTCACATAAAACCCAAGTAAAATACTTTTAAACTTATTGCTTGTAACGCTGGGGTGCCCAAAGTCGGTCCGACATCCTGCATGTTTTAGTTCTCTCCCTGGTTTAACCCACCTGGATCAAATGATGGCTCTTTAGAAGGCATGCTGAAAAGGTTGTTGGTACTACCAGGGAGAGAACTAAAACGTGCAGGATGCCGGCCCTCGAGGACCGACTTTGGTCACCCCTGCTAACGTGACAAAATCTCAAGCGCTATGAACACTTGTTTTTGCAAGGTGCTTACCAGAGGATGATGAAATGATTATATCCGAACTCGAATGTTCTCTTCGGCCAGATTCATTGATGAAGCACTCTGTTGTTGTTGTTGACATGCTGTCTAACAGTCCATTGTCTGTGGCTGGACGGCAGCTGGCTGCTCCTTTGTACAATATGTGTCAGCATAGACATTCAGTTCACCCAGCAGTGGGTCAAACTAAGCAGACCTTAAAGACGCTTGTTATGATATAATGGTTTTAATATCACATATAGTGGTTACTGTTATGACATTCTTTTGAACACTCATGTACCAATGAAAGTCAGAGTGATGGCGTTGTATCAGCACCCAAAGTAATGTGATTACACATGTGGCTGAACGAGACTTTTTGTATGATAAATGGTGAACTTTTCCTCTAAGGAATGCAATTAATATGGTGAATACCCTGAATAGTAGTGAGAGCAAGAGTCTGAGCTGGGGGCTGCACCATGTATCGTCAGGATGTCATCAAAACAACCATAGCTTTGTGGAATAGCACCTCTGCATATGATGAATGCAGTAAATGAGGTGAAATTATATCCCAAGCATCATGAATTCAAACCTTGCATGTCATTAATAAGATATTCAATTTGTTGGAAATTCCAATATGTCACTCATCTTGCAATGTATACGATAAAGTTCACACGGAGCGTTGAAGCAACCATTGAAAAAAAAGAGAGGAGCAAGGAAAATGCTTTTTGTGTTTTTATTCTCAAGTGATTTCATCGCATTTTCTGGGAATAGTAATGCCAGAAGATGATTTTTAATGCAGCGTTTCAGCCTTACTCATTTGATCCTCCAGACTCCAATTCATGATAGATGTTGCTGTAGATCGAAAGGCTGAACAAAACTCTGCAGAGAGCAACGACTGGCTTCAGAACTTTAATTGATCTGAATCCGTTTCCATGGCTGCTTCCCTTTTTCTCTTTGGTTTCTTTGTAAGCTTCGCCTTAATTAAATAGTTACATTAAATATAAGCATTCAGTTTTGGACAAAATACAAAACCAGTGATGTATACAGGACAGACACCCCTTAAGCAAACAAAATCTGGCTCCAGAGCAGTGTGATTGATTATTATTATTTTTTTTTTTTCGTTTTTTCCTCCCACTAATGTTGCTGGAAAGATATACAATAACATAAACTTCAGTGTGCAGACGTGGTAAAATGAGGCTCATCAGAAATCTCTCTACATGTCAGTCATTCGGCAGCAGTGGTGGCTGTGGCAGCAAAGGCTGCAGGTCCTTTTTGGAAATCTTTTTCTAGCTCCCTAAAGAATGTTTTCACCACACCGTGTGGTTTTAATTACGAGGTTCTACAAAAGTGAAGACAGACACAATACTACTTTTCTTTGGCTTTTCTATTATCTTGCATTATTCAAGCATTCACCTCTCTGCTTTTGCAAGCCTTTTCTTTGTCTTATCCATCAACAATATCTTCTCCTACAGATTCTAATACAACGTGTTTGGAAAAACTCATTGCCAGATAGTTTTACTCAGTTTAATCTTTTTGTGTTTCAGAAATCATATCATTTTCTTCTAGAGTCCTACTATTAGCCTGCATCTTCTGCTCCTAATGTTGGACACTTGCTGACTTTTCAGCTGGGTGTTTAACTATAAAATACAAACCCCCATCTGTGTGAACATTGATGTAATTCCTTCAATAAACGTGTCTGCATCTTGGAAGAAACGTTATAGATGTCAAGTCCGATTTCTCTGTGGCCCATTGAGTACATTCTATGAGGATCTTGGTTGTAGCCCCCCCACCCCCCCCCACCCCTCTCTGCTTGTCAACCTTTGGTCCACTCATGCATTAATGACATGTTTGCTCACACTGTCTGAATCCATTTAGTCTCACAGGTATAAGGATGGCAAACCCATCCTTCCCCTGTCATATCTCAGGCTGCTCGGGGAAGTTGCTGACTAAACCAGGCCTGTACCCAGTTTATCTGTTCTCCCCTAATCATTTACATGCAGTTCCTTTTTTTGTGGGTCTGTCTTGTCAGGCAAAGTCACCCCAGAAGCTGACTTGATAAATTTCTTGAAATAAAGTTGCAAGTTTTGACAGTGAAAGCAAACATATCTTGACTGGTAGCTTGTGTGGTCTTTCCCCCAGTTTTCAAGATTTGGCTGTTTCTAACAAACCTGTATTTAGGGGAAAGATTTCCATTCTGGCTCCCTTTCATAAAAGCCTGACAGTTAAACCCCAAAGCACATCCGCACCCTTCCCTCCATGTCTTATAGATAAAGCAGAGAGGTTGCTATGCCTTATTCCTTTATCTCAGCACAGACTCATAGGTTCTGTTTGGGATTTTTTTGTTTGTAGTTTTAGTCTTCAGTATCGTGCCTGATGGTAACGTTATATCCCACTGTCCAACTGGCTCTTACAAATAATAAAATCCACAAGTTTAATCAAACAGTTGAATTTTTCTCTCTCACTCTTTCCTTGAAGAAATCAGCAAGTGCAAACAGAGATACTGCAGTACTGGTATGTGCAAGTACTGCAGTGCTATTCTTTTAATTTGGCTGTTTTCTGTCTCTCAATTATTTGTCCATCAAATTCATAAAGAAAAATAAAATTTTAAGATGTAAGGAAAATGACCTATGAACTGTACAGATGCAGTACTCTGAGATTTATAACCCAGTTCAGGTTTTTTTCTTTTTATAAAGCTTCTTAAATTTTTTTCTGTATTCCACTTTGTGTGTGTGTGTGTGAATCGGAGGTTTAGTTCTAGAAAGAAAAAGAGAAAAATGATTAGAAGTTGACTGTTTACTATAGTAGTGGCAAGAATAGCTAACTGCAAACACTGGTCTGTTTGTACTAATAACTTTTAAGGCCCATTCTGGGTTGGTGCTTCTGACCTCCTAACATTGTACAACTGAGGTCAACAATCATAACAGCTGCAGTTTTTGACCATACAAAAATGTCTTCTGAGAACTAAAAGTGATGAAGGTTTTTCAGTCAGCCCACCGCTCGTGTGGAATAATGTCCCAGATGAGCTCAAATAGTTAAATTTACCTTCATATTTTAAGTCCTTTTTAAAGACAACTTGAAACTTGGAGAATCTACTCCGATGAGTGATTTTGTTGCTTTCCTTGTGTAAAAACATACTCCTAAATTAATCAATTTTGCACATTAGCTTTTGCTATTGGATCAGAAGTTTAAATAAAACAGACTCATTGTGTTTATAAGTCACCACCTTCAGACATGTGTTTAAAGGCCATACAGGAATAATAATGTTTATCAAGCTAATGTGTGTCTCTTTCAGCTACGATGTTTGGTTCTTGACTCTAGCTGTTTGTGCTCATAAACATTTTGAACTCTTCCAACATAAATCTAACATCCTTTTTTGTGCTACCAGTTTTGCTGCTTGTATGGTAAAACCTTTTTTTTTTTTTTTTTTTTTTTTTGAGCAGAAGAAATCTATAAACAGCCTGTATGTATATTTAGAGCTTTAAAAACTGTTCCTATGTGAGTCATGTGAAACTTCTGCCCCACTGACTCCCTTCTCATTCATAAACACTCCTACTCCATGCACGCCTACATCCAAACACTTTAGCAGGTTTGCAGACTGTGGAGTCTTCCCACAGGCCTTTGCAGAGACTTAATTTCTTTTGTCCTGCACCTTTGGTACAGATTGTAAGCTGATTAAATGCAAATGTGTTTTTGAGGATCATTATTCCAGTTCACACTTGGTGAGGTCCATCGCTACTCGCTGCTGCAGTTTCAGCCGTTGTGTTTGCAACTCTCAGCAGTTACGGTCAAGCTCTGTTATCACAGAGCAACATTGTCCTCGCTGTGTTCGGGGACAATGTTGTTCTGCTTGTTTTGCAAGGCCCGTCTTGGCAAACGGATTTGAGTTCTCCCACAAGCTCCTATTTTGCTGGGTGCTCCCTTCCAGTTGGCTACAGAAGTGCTTTGGCCCGCAGCCATTGGTTAGTTCCTAATTTATGACCTTGCTCGGACGTGTAGCCTACATTAGGGAAGGAGGAGGAGGAGGTGCCGAAGGAGGAGATGACACATGGACGGCTGTTTACAGATTTCTGAAGGCCATGGGTGTGGCTGTGTGCTTGTATTGGAGCAGGTTAAGTTAGGTTTAGATTGCTGACTCAACTGAAATCTGCAGTGTTTATACCTCCTCTTGTGCTTCTTAATTAAACATAGCTGTTTTAATAAGAATATTAAGATACTCCTACTATTTTATAAAAATAAAAATTGATAGAAGTTACAGTGTTTCACTCCATAGAGCACACAATATTTTAAGAATTGCACCACTTTGATTAGAGGTTCATAGTGTTTTCTGGAAGTATTCACTCTTTAAAATTGATCATGTTTATTTGCATTAAAACTCCAAAATTCAGTGTATTATATTGGAATTTTACATGATAGACCGACAGACAGTATTCATAATTATGAAATGAAAGAGAGAAGAAAGCATGACTGGACCATTAAATACTTGAATATGCTTTGACTTAAACTATTCCAGTTTCCAATTCCAGTTCTGGCTTTGTTGTCCTCTTTTTTTTCTTTTTTTTTTTTGATCTTTCCATCTGTGTGTCAACTCCCAACCAGCTTTGCTGTTCTCGCTAAAGAAAACCTTTCTCAAAGTACAATGTTGCCACCACATGATGTGTAGTGCTTCCATTACATGTAGGAGGTTTCAAGATCAGCACAAACTCCAGGATATCGTTCACCAGCAGTTTTCTTTTTGTCACAGTTGTATAAAGATTAGATTATAGATTAACTAAAGGTTCTTCTGGAGCTGTGGATTTCTGCAGCTCTTCCAGAGTTTCCAAGTTTGTAGGGGATAACAATACTTTTGCAAGGCAGTGCAATTTTTTGTGCCAAAATACTAATTGTTTAATCATGCCCTGCTACTATGATACTACTCTCCCTTAAATTGTATGGTAGGTCTGCACTGTTATTGAAAATGCATTGTTCTGTTATCAAAATACACGATGCACAGTGTGAAAATTATGAAAACATGCAAGTGCAATGAATGTTTTAGATAATGTCGTCTAAGGCCTGCAGTGCATTTTCAAGCTGTCATGGAAAAGGAAAATAATTGGTCCAAGGAAGTTAGGTATTTGTTGGTTTCTTAGGATTTTGTTTTCCTGAAACTGGTCAGCTCCATTGTGCAGCAGACCAAAGGGAGAACCATTCGGAGGACAGAGGCACCTTTAAAATTTTCAGTTTACCTCTGTGTGCCTTTACAGGCTCTGCAATCCGCTATTTGAGGCATTTAGATTTTAATTACACCTTGTTCCTGTCTTGCCTCACTGCTGCTTTTCATGCCATGTGATCAAACTTGCATCCACCCATGCCATATGTACTCAGGTTCACTGTTTAAAAAAAAAAAAAAAAAAAAAACTGGCGTCAGCATTTCTCCAGCATGTGCTCGCTTCTCCCTCTCTCCCTCCCTGCCACCGCTGCAGCTGTGCTCCTCTCCTCTTCTCTCTCTGCTGTTCTACACACTTTAACCTGACTAAATATAGGATTTCACCCACACAGGAGTAGTACATTAACGTGACCCGATGTATGTCTGTATTTGTAGGAAGGTAGGGTTTTAAGTTTTCTCGACCACGTGTTTTAGCTTGCAGCATTTGCTAAATTCTTGATGTCATTCTATTCTCTCCAACTTGTGGGGAGAAACGGCGTTCAGGAACCTATTTTGGTGCTACTTCAAGTTTATATTCAACAACATTACCTCCAGAAAAGGCTTTTTTTAGGGAGCTGATTTTTTTTATAAGTGACCATAGTTTCAACATGCAAGCATATCTAAAATCACACTGCAGTAAGAACAGTTCCTATCAGAAAAAGCTTATGTTAGCATATTACGCACAACAAAACCAAAACAAACCTCTCAGCTTTTAGCAGAAGTGAAAAGAGTTGTGTAACCGTGTTGCAAACCTGAGCTTACAAATGAAAAAAGTAGGTTTTAGGGATACAGAAAAGGCGTCTTCAATGGCTTTACTATTTTTCTTCCGGTTAGATTCAGTTACTGTTTGCACACCAAGCAACACCAAGCCCTTTTGCAGACACAGCTCTACACAAAGGTCAAGAGCAGTGGTGTCTGAAAGAATGTGGAGGTTGGGAAGGCCAGACCAGCAGTTGAGATAAATCACCTGAAATATGTTTTTTCATATAGTCTTACTATGATTTTGCAGCTATATAGCCAGCAACACAAATCTGAGTCTCTTTTACAAACACAAATAAGCTTGAAATATCAAAAGATTTGGACTGCTCAGAAATGTTGGCTGCTGATCAGAGTTGTTTGCATTTTAATTTTAAAAATTCAGGTTGATCTGACATTGCGTAATTGCAATATCTGTATGTGCAACATTTTTATGGCAAAGGACTGTTTGGAGTAATATGATTGTTGGATGACGTTTTCCACATCTTATGAACTTGTATTTTTCATGCTAAGGTAATAGTTACTCAGTCAAAGACTCATGTCAGTGGATGCTCAAATGACGTTGCCGAAATACTCTTGAAGCACAGATGAGAAAGAGAAGAAAGAAGAAAATAGGCATATATTTCATTGTCAACTGTCATTGTCCTGGCAATGTTTGACCAGCCCTGACAGATGACCAGTTAAATGGTTAAAAAATATATTTTTTCTACCACAAAATTGTGTCTAGGTCTGTGCATCTCTATTTTTGATAAAATTTGTAAAATCTCTGGTTTCTAACCACAGGGGCGGTTACTTTGGATCACCAGCCCGAGGCCAGCTGTTCTTACAGTGATGACGATGACGGACTAGACGAGGCGGAGGTCAATGGCAACTGGACGCCCCAAGAGAAAGCACTCCACGAGGCTCGCCTCAAAGCCAAAGCCAAGCGTCGCCTGCGCAGGTCCTCATCCCGCAACTCGACAAGCGAGTCCGTCTCAGAGTCGGGCGAGACGCCAGGAGGCGACCCGCACGCCGTGAAGGGCAAAGTTCACAACAACGACCGCAAGTCGAGGACAGGCAAAGGCAGAGGCTTGCCAAAGAAAGGTAGATATGATTGTTGATCTGATTACTATCAGCTTCCCGTCTGGAGATGTTTCCGGATCAAATTCAAAGTTAGTTTTCTTCATGCAGCGCGACTAAATTTAACTGAAATTATCATGACTTCCTTTCATTAACTGTGCAAATTACTGGATAAATCCCACGTTATGTTTAAGAACTTCCTGTAGTTAACTTTTTTGCTGTGTTCAGGTGGGGCAGGCGGAAAAGGAGTTTGGGGTGCTCCGGGGATGGTTTATGAAGCTGAAGAGCCGGACGTAAAAGACCCCAACTATGATGAAGCTGCTCAGGTCAGTGGGTCTCTATGGGGATGTCGCTTTCCTCTCTTGGGTCATTTGTTTATCCAGACAGGGAACATTTAACTTGTCATCTCCACAAGTTCATTTGCTTCGATTTCATTAGAGGATCTTTCAACTTCTGCAGTTCCATTGAGACATGCATCATATGTCTCAATGAGCGTTATACGTTTATGATGTTAAATTTGTGGAAGCATCTTTGAGCTCAGTATGTTCTCACTAGCTTTGTTGTTGACCAGAGAACCCTGATCAGAGGTGAGAGCAAAACATAAATTGATTTTCATACGTCTAGCACATTCAGATAACTTAGTGCCTGTTACTGTATTTTCCCAGGAAACAAGATATTTGTTCATATTCAAACATAATTTGAAATAACACATAATAGAGAACCCACTGCTAGTTTAATTAACAAATGCCAGATTTAGACACACATACAAGTCATTGGGGAAAAAAATAAAAAAATTATATATATGTGTGTGTGTGTGTATTTTCTTATAAAGTAACGATGACATTGTTAGTGAAGTAGCATAAAAAAGGACCACAAAAAAGCACATCAACAATCCTTCCCATGTCTGAACAGCAGCAGCAGTAGTTTGTTGTGGACCTCCTCCTGCACCTGCACAAAATTATTACTGCACATATTTTATTGTTTTTGTCTTGTAATAAAACTAGAGATCCAGCTGCAGTCGTAGTTTGCATGTGTGTCTTTCCTGGCAGAGAAGAGACATAACACTGCATGTGATTTGGCCAAAGCTCATTAACAACACTCCGTCCCGCGCGATTGTTTAATCCAGATGGCCCTGTCCCATCACAATCAACGCTGTTTTCAATCTTTAACCCTGGTTATCATGTGATGCTGATGGGCTGGTGTGTTTGTCTCCCGGCTTCGATCACACAACTGCTTCACTGCCTGGGAACTCGGCTTCTGTCTGTTTCAAAAAAGAAAGAAAGGAAAAAAGAAAAAGATCCTGATAACGGTTTTTGGAATTGGTTCAGAGAAGCTGGTTTGATTTGGCCTTGACTGGTGCACAAAGTCAGTTCAAATATGTTGAAGGGAGCAGGGACGGAATGGTACAGAAAAATAAATGGGGACACGAACAGTCAGTGTGGCCTTTGAGTCCGACTGCGGAGTAGATCAAGGATTTCTGAACGCTACAGGGTCATCGTGTGCTTGGGAAAATGTCAAAGTGTGGGGAAAAAAATGACTTATTTGGAAACTCTTACAGTCTTATAACAGATAAAAGATAAATGTGCCCTGCAAAAGTCTTTACACACCTTGACCTTTTGCACGTTTTATCACATTGCAACCCCGGACTTCATTCGGTTTTACTAGTATTGTAATGAAAATCTGAAAGGTGTGCTAATTCAGTCTCACACCAACCCTGAGCCAGACCTTTGTAGAACCACCTCCCACTAAACCCGAAGCTTACAAATGAAACTCTCTCTCTACAAATATGGAGCATCTAACATCTTATGTTTATTTTCAAGTCTTTCCCCAGATTCTTCATTGCGTTAGACCCTGACATCGACTTTTCCATTGCAGCTCTGGTTGCATGTTTATGGTTGTTTTGCTCCTGGAAAATGAACGTCTGCTCCAGTCTCTACCAAGTTTTCTTTCAGGATTTTTTTTGTGTGTGTTTAGCTCTTTGATCTAAATGAAATAGCTCAAGCTCAGTCGGATTCGATTGAGAGCACCTGCAAGAAGCCATTTTCACAGATTCTCAGTCGGATTTAGATCTGGACTTTGATTAGGCCAGTCCAGAGGTGAACCTTTAGAATGGTGGTTCAGGTCTTCTACTGCTGCTAAGAGGATCTCTTCCAGAACCTCCCTTTATGTAGAGCTAACTATTCGTTCCATCAAGTCTGACTAGCCTCCCTGTGTCTGCTGAAGAAAGCACGATTCCACCACCACCATAATTAGCTGCTCGTCACTGTGCGATATGCAGTGTTAGTTTTTCTCTACACAAATTGTTTTATTAAGGTTTTATTTATCTTTACTTGTAAACCGTGGCAAAATGTGAAAAAGCTTTCGGCTTGTGAATACTTTGGCAGTGGACTGTAATTATAAAAGCACTTGGCGTACTTTGTGTACCTTTTGGGGGCATTTGTGACTCATTGTGTGAATGTGCTTTTGCCACAGGGTGACACTGTTTATGAAACGGTTGTGCCAGAGGTAGAAGAGAAGGAACTAGAAAAAATGGTAAACCCGATCGTATTGGAGTACTTTGAACACGGAGACACAAAAGAGGTTGAGGTAAATGATTAAAACTGTACATTTCCTTTTTGTTTTTGATCACTGATCAGGTAGAAATGTGTTGCTACCTGATCAACCCATTTCGGGTAGTGTAAATTTACTCACTGTAAATTTACACTCATTTACAGTGAGTGTAAATGTGGAGAAACATTAATGATAGTAATGAATAGACAGCATACTTTAATAGAGTGACAGATCCTGACTTGTGTTCAATGTTGTGGTGCTTCCAGGTGTTGCTAAAGGAGCTCAACCTGGGCCAACATAAGTACGAGTTTACCTCCTTGGCTGTCTCCCTGTCCCTGGAAGGCAAGGCCAGTCACAGGGAGCTGACTTCCCGCCTGCTGTCCGATCTGTCGGGGAAGATGCTCACGCAGGGTGAGATGGCCCACGCTTTCGATAAGATGCTGAAAGAACTGCCAGACCTCATTCTGGACACGCCAGAGGCCCCTCAGGTAGGCCTGACACCCTGAGAGAGAAACAGTGGCAACCACAGCTGTGAATCTGATCTTGGTATTGTTTGCTTAGAAGGGAGGAGAGGCAAAGCAGAGCTTAAGACACTTAAAAGATTAAAGATGAACACAGCCCCTTTTTAATTAGTGTGGTTTTTTTTTCTTTTCTCAATTCCATGTTGTAGGCTGGTTGTTCTGCGTCAGCTGGGTGTTTGTACCGTATTACATTGCCAGTTTGGTCGAGTTTTAAGCCACGATCAACTGAAAGTGATCAAAGACGGCACTAATTGATCAAAAATTTCAAACAAAATGGTAAATGGACTGAACTTATATAGCGCTTTTCCAGTCATTTTGACCACTCAAAGCGCTGTACACTAGAGTCACATTCACCCAGTCGCACTCACAAGCACCCACACTTATACACCGACACGCAGATCGGTTGGCGATTTGGGGTTAAGTGCCTTGCCCAGAGGCACATCGACATGTGGCAGGAGGAAGCTGGAAATGACCCTACAACCTTTCGATCGCAAGACGACTACTCTACCAAAGAGCCACAGTCGCCCAAGACTCGTATAGTTTTCTAAAATACAATTAGCTTATATGTTTTTGAGAATAAAATGCTTTTCTGCAGGGCCTTTTGGACGTTATGTGAATATACAGTTTATCTCATTACATAGAGTAGTTTTCACTGTTCACCTACATAATACATAATTCACCTACAGATTGGTTACAAACACTTTACACTGTGAACAAGTGACATGTGGATTGTCTCAGTTTAATGGGCTCTAAAATTTTTATTTTTTTGAAAATTGCAAAATGTGCACATTATTTTATATTTTTGACTGTCACATTATATAATCTATAAAGAAGCTACACATCAAGCATTGCTAACAAAAATGTTGAAATACTTACTTACTCCTGCTTAAGTAAAAAAAAAATTTGTTGTTGTAATTGAATAAAATTATTTACTGCTTGAATATAGCCTTTGTCTATTCTACTAGCTTTGTAAAAGCATCAATAAAGTGTTAAAGAAATAAAAAAGTGTTTTAAACAAATCAGGTTAGGATAGATGGAAAATGAAAACATATTTGTTTTTTCAGACTTTATATCCTATCTTATTGTCTAGAAGTCATATCCATCTAACACATTCCAAATCTGAATATTAAATTGTAAATTTGCTACCATAACGTCTGTTTGAATTTTGACTTTTGAGCCTGGAAATGTGTAAAAATTTCTTCTGGAAATGGTTAAATAACAGAAATTCAATCCAAAGTTGCTTTGCGCAACACTCAAACACTGGACCATTTTTTCCTCACTCTTTTTGAAGAGGTTTCCTCTGGTTTCTTTCAGATGTTAGGCCAGTTCATAGCCCGAGGCATCGCCGATCACGTCCTTCCCATGAACTTCCTGGATAGCTACAAAGGGAAAGTGGACTGTGAGCACGCTAGGTAAGCCAGCATAAGTTGCGTTAACCTTATTGTGGATTCCCAGAAACGTCAGTGTTTTCTATTTTAATAAATAGCAGTATAGTCATGGTGGGTATTTTTTCTTTTCTCTTTGTGCAGAGTGGCTTTAGATCGTGCTGCAGTGCTGCTGTCCATGAAAAAAGGGATGATTGGTCTCGATAACGTGTGGGGTGTTGGTGGAGGTCTGAGACCCGTTAAACATCTTGTCAAAAAGGTGAGCATAAATTAAGCAATGATAGAATTTCGCTTTTAGATAAAAAGTTATTTAAAATTGATTATGATTCAGTGATTTAGTAAGCAGTGTCTAACACTGGGGGACAAGGTGTTTGTCTTGACCATATAGGGATCTTTGTTGTTGTTATGTAACATAAACAGAAGGCAGAAATGCATGCTGGGTAGAGATCAGCAGGGCATTGCTCTACTGGACTGCTGTGTCAGCAGAGCGTTTTGTCCTCTCAGGAGTGTCCACATTAAAAACGAGGACACAGGAGAGGCCAACACACCTTCTGTTTGTGTGCCGCAGCTTTGCTTTGATTACAGTTACCACTCCATCATCAGGGCTTTTTGGGTGATTTGAAGTGATGGCCGGTCACATGGTTGCACAACATTCACAAGAGCTTGTGTTCTGAAATTAAGCAATGTCGTGTCAGGTTGTTCTCTCAGAGTATTGTGTGGCCTTCAGACCTTGGAACTGTCCTGTCCAGTTTTGATTTTCTGGCTGAGATGAGTGTAGGTACAGACGATTGACACACTCAGGGAGCTTTAGGACAATTTGTTTGGATTAACCTTTCCACCGCTATCTCAAAATCTGTTGAAATGAATGTATTATTTAATTGGAAAGCAATGAAATCAGATGTTGTTTCTCTAGTATCTCAGTGGCAGACTTGCTGTAAAAAGGGGGAAGCATGGATGATTTCCCTATTAAATTAGCTGTTGAACTTTCTCTCTCCACATTCATCCATCATTCCCATCAACGAGCCCCGTGTCTTTTGGTGTCAACATTATTGGCCCAGATTATCTGGTAATGTGAGAACACCCAATTAAAATCTCCCCAGAGGAGTAAAAAGTCTCACACTTTTACATTCCACTGCACAGTGCTGCTGACTTTTCAGCAGATTATTGATGGACGTCTCCCATTTTGCTTGCATCCTCTTTCCCAATCAACACCATAACATGCATTGATCCCTCTAACACAATAAAATGTGGGATTTAATAAAGGATCACGTTTGATATAAGATGCTAATGTCTGAAATCTCACTATGATTGGACTCAACTGGAACTTACTGGAGCTTTTCAATGTTATTTTATGATCTTTGTTGCCTTTAAACCACCCACATGAGTTTCTTTTAATTTATGGGACTCAAATATTCAGATTTCCATCTCAGTGACTTGGAAGCATTGTTATAACTCAGATGTCTTGAAGCATCTTGCAGAGAGATTAAAGCTTTTCTCACATCCTAACCAGTGGCTAATTCCTGCAAAAAAGGAATGAAATATCTTGGTATGATCTGACCTTTAAGCATCGTGAAAAAATGTGCAAGTTGGGTTTTTTCCAGCACATTGTGAGCGTGCTTTGTAAATCCCAAAATCAGTTTTTGTTTGCGTTTGGGATCATTTTCGTCCCAATTTCAATCATCTGTTGTTAGATGTCGTCTTACCCTTTGAAAATAAAATTCAGTGAGGCTTACATCTTGTTCAACTCCAGTTGATGCATTGGACTTGTTCCCTCGTGTCCTGCAACGACTTAGTTGTCCAAGCAACATCAACTCTGACTGATGTCCTACTTTGTGTTTGCTGCAGATGAACCTTCTCCTCAAAGAGTACCTGATATCCGGGGACGTGTCCGAGGCAGAGCACTGTCTCCGGGACCTGGAAGTCCCTCACTTCCATCATGAGCTGGTCTATGAGGTATTCATTCAGTCAGACTCGCCTCCGTTTCTGGTGCTTATTTGTTCTTCACCAGTTTATTACAACACGTTTCAAGCGGAGATGTGTGGGTCAACACCTTTAGAAAGTGTTTCTTTTTCTTCCTGGCTTATATGTCTTGTCAAGTAAGCTGAAGACAGAGCTGTACTCATGAATCTCTGCTTTTAATAGGATTCCTGTTTTTTTGCCAAGGACATTGTGTGTTTGGCTGCTTTTCAGTAAATCTGATCTTGAAGCCGAGTCCAAATTAGCTCAAAATGCTTGCAAGTGTAAATCATGCATTTATTTGTCTTTATCACACACACTGGCAACATGTTCATTTCTGAACTGGGAGACTTCTGTTTTCTTTTTTTTCTTTTTTTTTTTATTAATTAAAGCTGGCAACCCGTATTTAGCAGATGATCTGTCTCTGTTGCAAAACAAAGCTAAAAAACACAAATTTCTATAAACTAACAACCATACTTACACAATGTGTACTCTGTCTACCCGAGTTTGACTTTACAACAAGTAACAAATTGTGAGAAGTCTTAAAATGAATACATTTTTGATTGCAGTAGAATAATCTTCTAATAAAAAAGCACTCACCGACAGATAGCTATAGAGATATTTTTTATTTGCCTTCTCACTGTTTATAGTGGTAGATAGAACACATATTTACTCTCTGGCATCTCTCCCAACAACTATTTGACATGTAGATGCAGTGCGAATGACTGAAATATGCCACTTTTTGCTCATGTTTCCAAGCTTTTAATTTTGCATACTTTTTTTTTTTACACTCACTCATTCAGGCTGGTCACAGCTGCAGCTGTTTAAACCTTTAACTTATTGCTGTGATGGTACACAATTTGATGTAAGTAACTGCTAATTCGCAACTTGTGAAGATGAGCTCCTGTCTGCTTTACTTTAATTGTATGTCCTCCTGCATTTCCCATTTGAAGTTTGGCTCCTACCCAAAAGTACTGAAATATCTGATAAAATCTAAAATAATCACATTAATACACACAATTTATGTCAAAACGGTCACATGTACAAGACGTGCACAGAACTGAAATGGTGTCCAGCTCATATCCCTGGCCCAAAATGCAAAGAAAGTGAGAAAAAAACCCCATAAAAATATGCAATGAAAACCAAATCTGTGGGAAATCCATTCGACAGCTCTAAATCTATGCAATAATCTTTGTTCATGGGAGGAGGAGGAAGAGAGAGGGGTCAGTGTATGGGGCTCATGGGGGGTAGAGATCAGGGAGGGAAAACATGGGAGACCTGGGAGGGAAGTCGGCGTCCCGACAGCCTGATGGATAAAATGTTCTCAATCTGCTGCATGTTGCCCGGAGGCTCGTCATTTTTCTCCCTGAAAGGTTTCTCAACAAAACATTAATTCAAAGCTGTGCACACTTATTCAAACACATTACAGTTTATTTTAAACTTTTTTTGTTTTTCAGTTTGTTTGTACGGGTTACGGGTCATACTCAAGGTGGAAAATGTTCCTCCACTTCGTGACATAATCTGATCATCATATTGTCAAAGAAAAAAAAAAATACTGGCATTAAAACAAGGCTGTGGACATGTTTTATGTGTACGGTTTACAGTTTCAGCATCACCACAAATGTTGCAGTTGAAATATAATCAAGTGTCCTATGGTTTTTAAATGAATCTGCAAACAAGAGAAGCTCTACTGCTGCACTCATTGTGAATTTCCTTCTACGATTACAAATCGTAAGATGAGGATAATAATTTGGTTGATGCATTAAATGATACTGTAAAGTTTGCTGATGCAGATGTATTCCTTCACCTGCAGTTTGCCCAACACCTTATCTTTCACATCTCTAGGCTCTGGTCCAATATTAAATTGCTCTGTCCTTGTACCCGTCAACCCCCTGGTTGGAATTTCATCCTGTTCAGTTGGATACTCTGCCACCTTGTGGTGAAAAGCACAGCTGCCTTCTGCCTGTTCATGTTTCTTCTCTTATGTGGCTCTTTGTCGTTCATGTCAGGCTATAGTGATGGTGCTGGAGTCAAGTGGGGACACTGCCAGTCACATGATGATGAAACTTCTGCAGTCCTTCTGGAAAACAGGCCTCATCACGGTGGATCAGATGAACAGGGTAAGGGAAACTACATTTGTTTGGATTTTCAGGCTAGGGCTGAAACGATTAATCAGTTTAATCGTTATGAATCAATTATGCAAATATTCATCAAGGAAATTAGTAACTGATTAATTGTTGACTCAAAATAAGGTAATTTAATGAAAGATCCACACAGGCCAGTAATTAAGCCGAAACAGCACAAAAATGTATACATCCTGCATATAAGATATAAAAAAAGAATGCGTTAAAAAATGCTACGTTACTGTCTTTTAGACAATAAAATGTTTTTCATATTTAAAAAAAAAAGTGGATTTGTTTATTTGCATCTCTTTGTATATTACCAATATTATATCAAAAAGGTTGAAATACTTAAATGAAAAATCTAAACACTGTGCCAATTTATTTAGGCAATTAATCATCAGAATAATCAGTCACTAAAATAGCTGTTAGTTGCAGTACTATTTCAGACTAATAGGTACAAACACCTGCTGGCGTTCTTCATGTTTACGTGCAGGGTTTCCAGCGCGTGTATGACGAGCTGCATGAGATCTGTCTGGACGTGCCCCTTGCCCACCCCATCATGGAGGCCTTTGTGGATCTCTGCTACCAGGAGTCTGTCATCACCAAACAGCTGCGGGACGCCTGTCCTTTCAGGTTAGTTTTTATCAATCACCTCTGAAACCTTTTTTACAACCTTTTATTATATTTATTCCAGGCCAATTCTTGTTGCTGGAAAATAAAAACAGCCACCAAGAAAAGCTGCTGTCTGGCTCTAGATCGTTTTGTTATTTATGTTCAATTGAATGGTGAAGAAGAACAATGACATGGAGTTTGGTTTTTATGAACTTTCAATGTTTTTTTTTTTTTGCTCAGCATTATGGGAATGTTCTCATACAATGCAAAGTCAATCAACCTCTGGCGTGTGCTGCTCTCGCCTGGTATTGCATTAGAAAAATGTGAAATTCTATTCTGAATTTGAAACACGATCACAAATTCAAATCTTCTGCATTTGCACAAATCTTTGTAAGGCACTTTATTTTGCGGACACAATTAACAAGCAAGTAAACAGCCAGCCAGCTGTTTATTTGCACAATCTTTGGTCCAAATTTGTGGAGCAGGTTTAATTTTATTATGTTCACCAGAGGGCGGAAGCGCTTTGTAAGCGAAGGAGACGGGGGATTGATCAAGAACTAATCGACATGTGGAAAAGCAGGAAGAGGAGGACGAAGATGAAGGGAGGGTGTCTACCGCTCTTCAGCCTCTGTTTCTGCCTCCGTGTGAATCCCAACCTGGAACGTTCCTATCCTGTTAATGTCATTTTACAAACCAGCATCCACATCAAACAGAGGAGCTGCCTGGGCGCTGGGCTCCCTTCATGCCGTTAATTACAGTTTTTGAAGAATATTCTGTATCTCTGGGGTTGTTGAGACCCTCCTTGCTCGGTCTTAGGAATAATTCAAGCTAACGCTGTGGGGAAACAGGTGGTTAGGCCTGAGTTGTGGCAGGGGTAAATCTTTTTTTTTTTTCTTTTTTTTGTTCTACCTTTTGGCCATGTGTTTTTCACACAGGCACTAATAATGAGGGGACAGGTCATACTGTATGATCAGGGAGCTCAGCGGCAAAGATCTAAACCTGCTTATCCTCTGCCACAGACTATCTGAAATAATTTCAAAGAAATTGTTCTCTGTACATTCTTATTCTTGTTTCTCTCAGTTCTTTAAAATAAAAAAATGGAGCCTATTTTTGTTTCCATCTTGGTCACATAGACCATGTGTTTACTTTGTAAAGCATCAGTTGCATTAAGATGTGTTTGGCCACTGTTTATTTGAAAACTGCATTTGAATAGGCATAAATGAATCATCAGTTCTGAAAATCAAATGAAAATTATTTGGGTTCATATGTGTTCTGATTGTTATGTAAAGAAAATAAAAATGAAGCAAGTATTTGTTATTTAGAGAAATAAAGACTTTTGCTTGCAATTAAGTAATATAGATAACTGCTGTGGTCAGCAGATGAATCTGAAGAAGCAGATTAAAGAGGGTAGGAAAATGTTGTCAAACTAAGCTGGGATTGGTTTAATACCTCATTGAACCTATTCCAGCTCCTTCATACCTTCGAATACAGTTTGTCGGTGAGACTTTTCCACCCTCTGTCAAACACTTTTACATGTTGACCAAAGTTGTTCTCAATGTTTGAGTTGAAATCTTTCATTCAATAAAAAAATGCAACAAATTGGTGTTTCTTTTTCTTCTCGTTTCAAGACCATTACAGTGAGCAAGAGCAAGTTTCAAGATTTTACAGGGTAGTTTTGACTTAAACAAGCTGATGGAAAGTTTCATAAAGCTAAAAGATAACACAGAGGAGTAGTTTAGGTTTTAAAATTTACTCTGTTTGAACCATATGAAAATGGAAAGAAGATAGCACACACCTATGTCATGATCCTGAAAAGGTTGGCTCTGGAGGAGCTGCAAAAATGGGAAATCACTGTTGTGACATTCATACTTAGTTCATGGAAGAGCAACAAGAAGACAAACATGAGAAGTCTTGTTTGCCACCAGCCATCTAGAAGACAGTAAAGATATGACAGAAGATGGCCTATTACATATAGTCTCAATAAGATGCATCGAAATTTGAGTTAGACAAAATAGGAAAGCTTTCAAAGAACTGAATAAGCCATTCCTCAGGTCTCTGAGCTCTCAGCTAGAGTTCAGAATAGTAATTTCTGTCTAAAATAATCAAGAATAGAAAATGTTTTGAAATTGGGCGTCTTGTGATGTACACTGAAATAAAACAGCTTACAAAAGAAATATTTCAGAAAATTAAGACTTTATGCGTACAACAACAGAAACGTTTCAGTGAAAACGTATATGTTAATTATTTGTGGAATAAAATTTGAAATATGCAACAGCGGTTTAAAAAAGAAAATCCATGGTGCACTTTTTGGCTCTAACTCCATTAGTAACAGGGAGAAATCCAAGATTTCTCCATGACCGCATTAGGATTTAGAGACTTCATGGTAATGTCCTTAAATATCTAATTTCAGAGGACAAACATGGGCTCTGCTGTTTCTTGTTTTTGTTCCTGCTTTTATTATTTTTTATTAATAAAAATGTACATGCAGTACATTTTAAAACAGCGCCTTTCTTATATTTGAAGGCTTATAGCAGGTGTGGATGAGCCACCGCAACACTTGAGTATGTACACGTCAGTGGAAGCCAGCCGTGAACTAGGAAGTGGCTAACAGGCTTAGCCAGCGAAGGATCATGAGCAGCTGAGAATCTGCGTGTTTCCACAGGTCAGTCATCCACTTTGTCAATGAACATTAAGCTACAACTGCACAACTGCAGAACAGAGCCGCATTCATCAATACTCGAGTTAAGTGAAGATATATTTTTACGTCAGCTGGCTGCAGTTGTCAAAACTTGCGTTAGCTTTTAGCGCAGCAGCGTGAAGCATGAACGGTAATACTCCGGCGGGTTACCCAGTGAATCTGTCACACAGGTGTATTTAACGAACGTGAACGCCTTACACATAAACTCAGTTTAATTTATAACCAGCTTTATGATGACTATGCGTATTTGGGGGCATTATGCACCTTTCTAGCTTAACATTAGCAGGGAGCTATATAAGGCTCCCATAGGAAAAAAATACACAATAGCAGGATTGTACCTATGGGTGTTTTTGTTTGTTTTAGTTAAATACAAAAACCGTGTGGTCCCAGTTATGTAGAAATGCCTAGCCAAAGTAATTGAAATTAGCATCCAGATTTGGTGGACACATTTTTTTCTGCTTACTTTTTGTCCTCGTAGATACTTAAAGATTGACTTTGTATAACCACGTTTTAAAGTTTTAGTAAATATTAGGTATGTCGTCTTGAACTAAAATACGAAACAAAATAAGGTTAAATGCAGAGCAACACATGTAATTGGCAACATACAACACATTGCCAATTACACAATGGCATAATCCATTGTGTAATTGTTTATATGACACATCTTCAGATTTATAATTTAATTGTGTCTGAATAATAAAAAGGTACATGCAAACAGTGTATTATTGAGTTTTCCCGCATCGTTTGTAACTTAGAATAACAGAGGTGCCCCTCCACCACCTGTTGCTGTGCACTGAAAGAACACTTCTACATTTCCCCCGAGCCCCTGCTTAAACAATAATGTCTGCACAATTTATGGAGAAATAATAATTGAAATTTCTATTGCATAAATGGTATCTTATCAGTGACTTTGTTTCTGCTACACAGAAAATCTACATTGTTTCAGAAAAACACATGCTTTTCCTCTTTGTTTTCTTCAGAAGGGCAGGATGGGCAGGCAGAGGAAGAGGGTGATGACAGGTGATGCTCCTCCCTACTCAAGGAGAGACGAGAGGCCCTCTGCACTTAATCGCAAAGAGAAAAAAAAGAAAACAGACATTGGAAAATTGTTCATCAACATCTCCATTGGGCTCTGCATATTCAGCCTCATTTGGTTCTTCTACGCCGTCTACATGCGGTCCAGTCTGTCGAAGCGTGTAGCGACCCTGCATCCATCACCCCGCGTTCTTGATGCCAATAGCACCACTGCAAAGGTTTCCTCAGAGAGGTTCTGGGGCTCATACAGGCCTCAGGTCTACTTCGGCATGAAAACAAGAAGCCCCAGGTCCGTTGTGACAGGTAGGTGGTCACAAACTCAGCTTACAAACTCATTACAAATTCTGAAAATTTTCACCAGAGCTCATCGAATTTGGATGTAAAATACCAGATAGTGGGACAGGATTTCTGACTAAGATAATTTTATTAATATTATTTATTTTATATACTGAACTTTGTCTTGTGCATCAGAACTCATACAAAAGTAGACATTTGTATCAGTTAGCAATTTAAAAAATAATAAATTTAAGATGCTTATGTTTCTTTATTAAAATTTGTAAATTAATTTGAGTCTACCTACTAGAGATCTCAGACTGAGCTATTTGGTGAGTTTGCATCCTCAGTTCCTAGACAGGCTGATATTATAACTAAAACTTCATGCTTAAATTACATGTTCTGTAAGAAGACGCTTGCTTTTTTTTAAAACTGTTAACAAGCACATCATTTTTCATCTGTAACAACATAGCCTTATTGCTGAGATGGTAATTAATTTCTCTTATTATTATGTTATCTTTGATGTTGCTCCATTTTTTGCACAGGGATGATGTGGATGCGGCAGTTTTCCAACTCGGACATGAACCTGAGGCATACTTGTGAGCAGGGCGATCGTTTGCAAGGCTACGGCTGGCTCATGCACGACGGATTGACGTTCGGCATCCAGGAAATTCGAGATAACGACTTCACCCTTACCACTGAGTTTGTTAAGAGGATTGGTGGGGATCATGGAGGAGACTGGACCTGGAGGATCACAGCCAAACAGCATGTGAGTGTCAACAGAGCTCGTTGTGATGTTCCGCAAATATGTCCTTTCAAAGTCAGAATGATGTTTTGAGTGATTTGTGATGGCCATTTTACAGCTATTTTTGAGAAATCCAGGATGTTTATTTTGTCTTGTCGTTACCCCACAGAGCTCAGCTCCCCAGCCTCCGGTTATATCCCTGATGTTTTACGCAGCGGCAGACACGCAGGGCTCGCTGCAGACTCACATGGAGGAGAAGAATCGCCTCGCTTCCATCACTGGTTTTTCAGAGGAACTGGGAAACTTTAAGATCACTTTTAGGAAGCCTGTCACTGGGGAATTATCCAGCACAAAATATGCCAGGTAAATTGACAAAATCAGACCACACACAAATGTTGCTTTAATGTACAAGCAATAAATAACTGCTACTTCTGGATAATACTAGAATAACAAGAAATATCAACCTAAATATGACTCTAAAGTCAGATGTTTGTGAGTTTAAGGAATACTTTTCTATTCCTTAAACTTACAAGTTTAAGATGCCTTAACATCTTAATCATGAATGTTAAGGCACATTGAAACAAACTGTTCATAAACAACAGGCTTTTCTAAACATAAATAAGAGAAGATTAAGTGAAAAAACCAGAAATAAAATGGAAGTATAAGAAAATGAAAAGCCATTAATTAAAAAAAATCCTTGAATAATTCTTCAGATTGAAGGAAAGTTTTTTAGATGAAGCGAGCGTCTGACATAGTAGAAAGGAGAAAAGGACTTGAAAAGAACACTAGGTGGCACTGGAGGATAAAACTGACACTTTACTTTATGATGACGGTGTAGACATGTGATATTTCCAAATTATATCAGCTTTAAAGAGGAAAAATACATGCCAGAAATTATTTAAGCTTTGTGCAGGATATGTATCTGCTCTGATTTTAATATACAATATGTAACAAGTTTTTGCTATAACATAGTTATAACAAACTTTTTTATGTGGAAAATGTGTATATTTTAATGACATGATGTATTCAAGTATAAGAAATTAATTGTAATTTGATATATCGTACAAACGTAAAAAGTATATTATTAGTACAATAAAGTTTTCATGTGAAATAAATCAGTTTTTCCTTTGTCAGGGTGGCAGCTTTATGCTTCCACAAAAGTCAGATGGTAAATTATTCAAAAATGGTGTTAATGCAAAAAACAAAAGAAAAAAAAAAGTTAACCAGATGCTGTTCACATTCTGATCAAGAGGTGGCAGCAAAGTGCTTCCGATATTATGCTAAGTATGTTAATCACTAGACCAAAAACAGTTTGAATTATCAAGGAGTTAAATGTAGTCTCATATTTACATACCACATTACACCGTCTCCACATGCCAAGAAAAAACCCAAATGGAAAAGTTTATAAGAACGTTTGTATACTCTGAAATTACTAGCAGTTAAGAAGTTGTATAAAATTCTAGATTTAAAGTGGGGTGGTTGTTTTTTTTCCCAATCCATTCAGTTATCATGAATTGATTGAAAGGAAGCAATTTAAGTCTATTTTTCCTTTTTCTTTCTCATCCGTTTTAGTTACAACTATCTTCAGACCTTGTCTCCTGGTTTAGAGAAGCTGACTGACATCGTGAAGCTCAGTCTGAACCGCAGGTTTGTCTTCAGCCCTCCTTCTGGTGAGAAGAGGCATTACATAGGTGTGGACACCTACAAGCCACCCCATCACCAAAACCAGCAGAAAGCTGCTGACCCACGGAAAGAAAGTGACTTCGTGGTCCACCAGGTGACCGTTCAGACACCTTTCCAGATTGAAGTTCTGTTTGAGTCTGGAAGTTTCTACAATCGCCCTAACCAGCTCGTTGGTTCTATCATGACTCAGGAGTTGGAAAGGAGGAAAGCTGAGTTTAATGCGAAGTTTGAGAAAATATTTGGACTAGAGAGTAAAGGTTTTAGCCAGACGCATATTAAATTTGCCAAAGCAGCGCTCAGCAACATGTTGGGTGGAATGGGATATTTTTATGGCGAGTCAGTGGTGCAGTCAGTCTACAACGAATACCCTCTCCTGTACCCAGGAGGTGCTTTATTCACTGCTGTACCGTCACGCTCTTTCTTCCCCAGAGGCTTCCTCTGGGATGAGGGATTTCACCAGCTGCTGCTGAGTAAGTGGGATCCTCAGCTGACCAGAGAGGTGATAGGCCACTGGTTTGACCTAATGAACATTGAAGGCTGGATCCCCCGTGAGCAGATTCTTGGAGACGAGGCTCGCAGTAAAGTCCCAGCTGAATTTATTGTCCAGCGGAACGAAAATGCGAACCCACCTACCCTCTTCTTAGCTCTGCAGGAGCTAATTGAACAGCTCTCTTCAAAGTCAGATGAGGCAGCAACTAGACCAACCCTGCCTTTCCTTCGAAGGCTGTTCCCCAGGCTGAAGACCTGGTTCGAGTGGTACAACACCACACAGATGGGGCCAAAGCCCAACTCATACCGCTGGCGTGGACGAGACAAGGACACTAACCTGTACCTTAATCCTAAAACTTTAACCTCTGGACTGGATGATTACCCAAGGGCCTCTCATCCCTCCGCAGACGAGCGGCATGTGGATTTGCATTGCTGGATGGCCTTGTCCTCAGGCATCATGGCCAGCATAGCTCAACTTCTAGGCGAGCCCCATCAAGACTATAAAGTCCTACACGATGTGCTCAGAGACAACAACCTACTCAATGACCTTCACTGGTCAGAGCAACTCCGTGCCTTCAGTGACTATGGCAACCACACACAAAACGTCTCCTTGCAGCGGGAAAAGGTGTACGTACCGCCCGGACAGCCCCGCCATCAGTTTCCCGTGGCACGTCTCGTACGCTCCGTCCGCAGGGCCCCCAAGCTGCAGTACGTCAACGCTCTCGGTTATGTCAGCTTGTTCCCCTTCTTACTCCAAATCCTCCAGCCCGACTCGCCAAAACTGGAACACATCCTCCGAGACATGCGAGACCCCACTAAGCTGTGGACGCCCTTTGGCCTGCGCTCTCTCTCGAAGACTGATCCACTGTATATGGAGCGAAACACGGAGCATGATCCCCCCTACTGGAGGGGACCAGTTTGGATCAACATCAACTACCTGGCAGTCAGAGCTCTCTACCACTATGGCAACACAGAAGGGCCATTCCAAGAGAAGGCAGCTCATCTTTACAAGGAACTCAGGACTAATATTATAAACAATGTTTATGCGCAGTTTGTTGAAACAGGGTATATCTGGGAACAGTATAATGATGGCACTGGCAGGGGCCAAGGAAGCCACCCCTTCACTGGCTGGTCATCCTTGACAGTATTAATGATGGCTGAGCATTACTGATGCCCTCTAATCCATCTCTTTGTTGCTTCAATTCAGGCAGCATTGACTGTTAAGATGTAAAAATGTAGTCTGCTTGACTATGGTGACAGAAATCAGAAGAGAAATTACTTCTGTCACTATCACATTTTCGTATGAACCCTTTAATAAAAATGACAAATGTATACACTTCCACCACTGGAAAACATTTAAACAGGCGTTAGGTGCAGCTCTTGCAGCTGATTTCCTTATTGGACATGCAGCATAGCCCAAAGTTATTTTTAGATTTTGATTTAGAACAGTTTCCGTTCAACAATATATTTGGTTCTGATTTTATATATATATATTTTATTTTATTTTTTTATTTTTTCATTTGCATTTAATAAAGAAGTCATTCTTTTTTTTTTAATACCCTCTTCAAAGATGGGTTTTGGATGCCAATATAGGTTTGTCTTCTTCAAACTGCTAATCAGCTTTTTGCATAGTTCCTCTTTTCTTTGGTGATGATCTCCAGGTCTTTTATGCCGTTTCCATTACCTTAATCTTTATCTCCCTCTGTGTAGTTTGCATCGGATTTGAGTCACGACCTCCAGGGCCATTCTGCAACACTGACGTTACTTCTCACCAGAAGAAATATTTTGTGAAATTAAAATATTTCTTTAAGCCTAAAGAAATATTTCGGTAAAGGATATTTTTACCGTATATCCTCTAATATTGTGCCTCTTTTGCACCTTTAATATTAAAACTGTCATTTTTGGAAGATGAGGACAAATATACAGATGCCCCACAAATTAGAATATTATTGATAAATATAATTTCATTCAAAAAGTGAAACTCTTATTTTATTCTGGTTATGCATTACAGAGTGAGGGCCGGTGTCCTGCATCTTTTAGATGTATCTCTACTTCAACACACCTGAGTCAAATAATTAGGTCATTAGCAGGACTCTGGAGAACCTATCTGCACTTGGGAGGTGATTCAGCTGTTGGATTCAGGTGTGTTGGACCAGGGAGACATCTAAGAGTTGCAGAACACCGGCCCTCGAGGACCAGGAGTGCCCACCCCTGCTTTAGATTGTCGACGTTTTTGGGTGTGGGGACTCTTGAAACACTGACTCGTGCAGTATTGCGAATCTCTTCTGAACACTTGCTAAAGACTGCAGTCACCTGTGTTGCTTGTGCACATTCTCTACCACACTTTTTCCTTCCACTCAACTTCCCAAGAACATGCCTCAATACAGCATTCTGTGAACAGCCAGCTTCTTTGGCATTGACCTCTTTGTGGCTTAGCTTCCTTGTGAACTGACTGCTGAGCAGCTATCAGGTCAGGACCCTTCCTCAAAATCGAGTAAGTCATAACATTGCCATAGCATATAATTTTCTGTTTCAAGCCTTTTTTTCCTTTTCTTTCAACATTTAGATTTTATGAGAAAGTAAAAATTTCCCTCAGTGGTTCAAAAAATGTTAAGCCATAATGATGAAAATGTATTCTTAAAAAAAATCTCTCTGTGGCTATTGAATTGTGGAATTGGAGTTTTCATTTTTGAAATTGATTGCTAAAATAAAGTTTGAAATTCTAATTTGAGATTCACCTTTTGTAAGAACAACACTTAATCAAGCAAACAAAGCGGGTCTCCCCGTAATATTTGTTGAAAAAAACGCAAAACTAAAATGAAAAAGGTTGAAAAAGGTTCGTTCACCCCTAATATTATAGAGACATATGGAATTAATTAACCTCTTTGAATTTAAGTGGTGTACTCAATTTAAATTGGACATTTATCTTTATGCCAGAAATGAGAACTGAAATTATATCTGTCATTACATTTTCTCATCATCTGTCCATCATCTTCTCTGTTTGTTTTTTGGGAATCCCAAGATTTTCCAGACTAGAAGGGTCAGTATTCTGGGTTTGCCCCTGAGACCTGATGGACCCTTTAAGATGTTAACAGTCTTTTGTTTTTTCACCGTTTATAAAATCTATATATATATTCTTTCAGTACAACTCTGCTGTCTTAATATTTGTGAACTCTTCACTGATCTGCATTCACACTATGTGCCAGTTGATTGTCGGAAATGACGGACATCTGTATTTCTTAAATCGCAAACCTAACTGATGAAATTCAAGGACTGTTTTCAATGGGCAGCTGGTTAATTCATGTGTTTCGGAATTTTGAGTTGTACTTTTACTTGGTGAAATCAGGTTTATGATGTATAATTGTGCCATTTTCTCACATGTATTGCTCTTTTGATTCAATGTCTTAGTCAGTTTTAATATTTGTTTGTTCACACTTTCTAAAAAGACTCAATGTTTATAAAATGCCTGTTTCTAATAGCAGACATTTTGTGTACATTGTGGTTTGTCTGGCAAGGGAAAACAATGATGAAGTATTGAATTTGTTTTGTCTAATTATTAAATGGTTTAAATATTTTTTGTCGGTTTGATTTTCCTTTTTTACTGGCTGAACTATTAGTGCATTGTTGCAAGAAAATTGGATATTGAAACTTGATCCTTGAGCTGCAAACTTGGTGAACGGTTTGTTCAACGAAGACAGGAATGTTTTCAGAATTTAGTATCTATTCAGAGTAAATCGCACCTGTTTGCAACCAGCTGTTGCCCCAAATGCGTTTATGATAAAGAGAGAAGGAAGAATAAAAGTTTATATGAAATACATGTCTGTAAAATCTGTCTATAAGATCTATTTTTGTTAGTATTTTCACTAGGAAAAACTTTTTTATTAGGAAATGCTCGCAAAATTCAAATCACAGTATCTGAGAAGTATAAAGGTCTTAGCTTTGACTGTTTAAGAGCTTTACTTTTCTTAGTTTCATCCAGTCTTCGGTGACGCAGCTGCAACAAAGCATCCTCAAACAATGACGTGTCATAAACTCAATATGCTTTCTGGAATGACATATTTAGATTATGCCTAACATTTCCTCTGTTCTTTTGGTGTAAAATTTTAGATTAATCTGACCAAAGAGCATTAGTGTGGAAGTCCTGATGCCTTTGGTTTGCATTTTCTTTGACTAACTGGGCTTCTTTGTCTTTTGTAAAGAGGAAAGGTTTTCTCCTTGCACACCTCCCAAACATGTTCCTTCTCTTTCTGATCCTCTAATCAACTTTCATATGAACAGTAGCAAGAGGCTGTTGTAGGACCCATGATGACATTTTAAGGTTTTTGGAGACTTCTTTGGGCATCTTGTTGGTTTGCTTTTATGATAAAGTTGCGTGGACAGTCAGACCTGAGCGCGTTGGCAGTTTTGAATTTCCTTCACTTGTATTTTCCATATTGTTGAATGGCTGCTTTCAAGTTCTGTTGAGACCGTGGTTAAACCCCTAATAGACTCATCGGCTGCTACAATTTTCTTTTTGAAGGCCTCAGACAGCTCTTTCAATCCTGCCCCAAGGTTCACTATCACACCAAACCTCTTTCAAAGTGATGAGCAGTAATTTCAGAAAAACAGTTTTGGCAAAAACACATTTTCACTCCAGAAACACTTTTTGCAGGTTTTCCTTTTAAGGATGTGATGTAAGGTTTTAAATGTATATAAAACTGTTTCTCAGGCTAAATATGTGTATAGGCTTTCCTATTCCTTCTGAGGAAATGCACCCAGAACATAATGCCGTCAGCACCATGTCAACCACAGAAATGATGGGTTCAGCATGAACCTGAACATGGCCATGCATAATTTGCATACAGGTCAAAAGGTTACAACATGTCTCATCTGGTTGCTGTGTCTCCTGCATGACTTGGGTCAAACTTTAAACAGGACTTCTTATGGCTTTCTTCTCGTCAGAGTAAAGGGGGGAGAACGTAAAATATGTAACACTTGATATTTCTCATCAAAAGAAGAAAAAAGTTGAAAGCCCTGTATTATTTCCCTTCACTTGACCATTGTGTTTTGCATTATGTTGTTCTGTTACATAAAACGAAAATGCTTCGAGGTTTGTGGCTCTAAAGAGTTCAGCTGAAGTGTTGTAAATACACACGCAAAGCACTACATTGCAGTTAAGATTCTACATTTTTTAAATGTTAGAAAAGAAAAATTAACAAATATAAGTGTTCTGTTTCCCTATTTCTTTCCAATTCAAAGCCTTGAAATTAAACTGTACACTTCCACCGATGGAGAAAGCCGCTGTTACTATTTCAGCTGAGGCAGACAGTAGCTTCAATACTGTGACCTTAAGTACAGCAGCCTGATAATTTTTCCTTTTTCAAATGGCACATTTGAAGGCCTCTAGCTGACGTCAGTTTTTTTTTTTCTTCTTCTGTTTTTTTTTTTATTTTTTATCGGTTTCCATGGAGCACGGTTGTTGTGAGGGCCTGGTGCTTAATTACCCCACATCAAAAGGCATGGAGTACATTGATGGCAAATTCTTTTCACTCCTTGACATGTGCTGGCATACATTCACACAGCAGGGTACACAGTGGCAGTGTTCCTTGTTAATGCTTTGCCATCGTATGTATTAAGAAAAAAAAAAAACCTGTGGTACTGAGCAGCACTCAGATTGCTTATGTGACCATCAGGTTCCAGCCTCTAGACTTTCATGAATCCTTTGAATGGGCTAGATTCGCAGTTGTATCGCTGAAAGCTTAGCATGGTGCTGTAAGGTTGCATGGCTAAAAATAGGGCCTCTGTCAGTTAGCAGAACAGCAAGTAGGCTGTGAAGCTGCACGCTGGTAGTTTTGCCAAATGTTTTACATTTTCCAGTTCCAAAGACTGGTTGTTAACTCTCCATGCTTCCTTTATAATTATTTTAATTGACATAAAACACAGATGTATGAAGTGAAATGACGTGACTCAGGGAGGTCAGAAAGGACCGAAGCTCGGCATTTGACCCTTTGACCCAGTGACGCAGGGAGCAGTATTCAGGGATTTCTACCATGGATGAGACATATCCGTTCGCTTGTTTTTGCCGTTCCTCTCGTTTGAAATGGATTCTCCTGATTGTAACTGCATTGGATTCATTTCTTTGAAGAGTGTACACAATCTGTGTGACTAAAACACTCACTGCGCAATCCATCCCCCTCACCCGAGACCCCCTTTTTCACAGGGAGATGGGATAATAGCCAAACGGCATCAGAGCTAACTAATGTGACTGCATAATAAACAGATGAGTCACTGTTCATTTGCATATCATGTCATCCCATCTCAACCTGATCAGAGCTTCTGGATGGTTAATATTAGTGAGTGTTATAAATGTGCTTTGGATGCACTGACCAGAAATACTGCCGCTTTTCACCGTAGATATTGTTTGTCTGTAATAATGGAAATCAGCATAGATCTACAGTTATTATAAAGCCGTCTAAAAGTGGGCCCCCAGTCCCCAGCACTGACTGCTGTAATGAATGTAATTACTGGGAAGGTATGCTAGAGGGAGCTAATTAATAAGGCATTTGTGAGTGGGAAAAGTGGATTTTTCACTACAGCTTGGCTATCATTTTACACACAATAGAGAGAGCTACTTAGAATTAAAGCAGTTATAAGTGGATAATTATGCTAATAGCTCAATTAGGATTTAAGATATGTTGGCAGGCTGTATTTCTGAGTGATCACTGTTCGGCTCTTGGACTGGCTCCCTGCATATGTGGGCTCGTGCATTCACAGTATCTCACTTCAGATGTCCGATTCTGTGTCCCGAGGCCGTGTGATAATATGTGTTTTTCGAGTGTGACACAACTTTTTTGCCTCAGATACAGATGATCCAGTGAACTTGTGCATCCTTGAATGTGCAGTATCTTTCCCCTGCTTGTGTGGGCTATACCTGAAGACTTGTGGCTATCGGCTACGTAATGGATCCATGTTTAATGAGATTACTGCATGTTAATGTTGTCTGTGAAACTCCAGCTTTGACATCACTGACCTCACGGGCCACACCGACATCAGACAACATGATCCACACCATGCTGAGAGCTGTTTATACTATGCGCCTCTTTGCAAAATGTACTTCAGGGATCCAGCATCTCTGGATCTGTGTACTCTGCCTTTGCTCCCTCCCACCCACCCCTCAGTGGAAGCTTACTGTGTAGTACCAAACTCGCCTCAGCCAACATAGGTCTATGTATGTTATGTAAGGCCCACTATAAATAGGTTCACCCAGGATCTTTTGTCTTTACCTGATTCGCTCTTAGCCCAACAGTTTTTATTTCTGGAGAGAGCTGTGGAAGCCGGTGCAATGTAGAGCCGGCCGTTTCCATAGTTACTTTTGTTAGCTGCGAGCTCTTAACATTCTTCATCTGTTTCCTCACATGCCTACTGTTGGCTATTTGTTTGAATCTGTTTGTACTGCATGTCTGCGTAATGAGTGGACGTGCAGCAAATAAAGCAGTAAGAGAAACAGTTCTTTCTAATTAACAACGTATCTTTTATAAACACTGCAGTGTCACCCTCTGAGAGAAAAGAGCAACAAATAGAAATCAGTGTGGGTGCAGATGAGTCAGAGACCAGAATATGTAGACCTATTAACTTCTGCTGGTCAAAAGTACACGCAATTAGTTGCATGTTGTGTGAGACTCACTCATATCACCTCAAGTGCTATGAAGCAGATATTTGCATTTGTCTCCAACATACAGTGTCTCGCAAAAGTATTAATATCTCTTAAACCCCTTTGCATTTTTGTTACTTTACAATTACAAACTCCACTCTATTTTAGTAGGATTTGTGATAGAGCAACACAAAGTAGCACAGAGTTGCACAGTGATTTCCAACATTTGTTTCAAATAAAATCTGAAATGTGTGGGGTGCGTTTGTCTAGACATCTGACATTTTATTTAGGTCTGGACTTTGACAGGGTCACTCTGACATATGAAAAAACTTTGATATAAATCACTTCATTGCAACCGTGATTACTGCTTCAATGATTGGATGAATCTTATTACAATATGGTAGCATCTGGGGATGCTTTTTACATAGAATAATCACAAAAGAAATCCAGACTTTAGGGAAAGTAACGAAACTTTAAACATGACCAAATACTTAAAAATCACAATTCCAAAACATGAGAAAGATAAAAAAAAAATCCAATAATGAGTCAAAACTTAAATCTTTGAGTGACTAAATAGTGCGTTATTACGATTCTGACCGTATTTAGCTTTACCAATTTTTCCACCAACTCTGGAAAGCTTTGACTACTGAAGGAGACCATCCCCACAGCATCATATGTGCACCACCATGTTCTGCTGTAAGGCTGATATTTTTGGGGTTATGGGAAGTTCTGCTTATGACATTCTGAAAATAGAAGCAACAGATACATTTTGATTTCATCTGACCAGAGCAGCTTTTTCCCACAAATTTCCTGTGTGCCCCAAATGGATTGTGGCAAATGGTAAACAGGATTTCTTACTGTCTTCTTTCAACAATGGCTTTTGGTATTCCACTTGTGAACAGGGTAGATTTTTTTGAGTGCAGCACTAATAATTGTCCTCTCCACAGATTCTCCCACTTGGGCTGTGAATCTCTGCAACTCGCCCAGAGTTATTATGGCCCTCTTAGCTGCTTTGCTTTCTTTTCTTGTCCAGTCTCCCTGTTTAGACCTACTATAAATGTCTTTATAGTAGGTTAGCCAATGTGCCAAACCTTCTATAACTTAAATTCTGATGGCACAATGAAGTTTCATTGGGGTGGTACGAATATTTTTGCAAGCACTGCTCTGTCAATCCTCTAATAGTAAAAATTATTCAGTTGTGCAGGACGTAAAACTGGAAAAAATATCAGATGCCAGTGTTTATTTATGTGAGTTTTCTCTGCAAGTTGTTCAGGCAGTTAGATAACACCAGGTGCAGTAGTTGGACTGGGCCCAGGTTTTGGACTGTCAAAGTGCTGCAAGGTGGATCCAGCACAGAAAACAGGGCAAGGTGGGAGCAGTGTGAGTGTGTGGAGGAGTCTGGGAAGGATGAGGGGGATAAGGGAGGGGGGGACACGGTTAAAGAAACACTGGGCCACTCCAGCATCACGAACCTACAGCTGAATTATGAGTCTCACTCATCCGTGTTGTAGAACCAAACAGTGCACAGGCGGCTGGGGACCAAAGTGGGCGAGCGCAAAAGTATTTTTGGCTCACATGGGAAACCTGCCACACCAACATCATTATCATCAGCAGCAGAAGCATCGGGGCCTGGTACCGGGCTTCCCTAACCCACTCCCACTCTCAGAGGAAGAGCGGGAAGAGAGAGATGTTCCCTGAGCAGAAGAACCACGCTTCCGCTGCTTTTATTTTTCCTGTTTGTGCTTTATTCCTTTCGATTGCCCAGTGTTTGAATGATGATGCAGTATAAATAACTGTGCAGAGCCCACCATGACAGAGAGAAAGGGAGAGAGAGAAAAAGAGAGAGAAAGAGAGAGAGAGAGAGAGAGAATAACGAACTTGGCAGCTGAGGCGAGTTCCTTGTATTTATAGAAAGTCGTGTTTCCGGCAGAGGTTTCTGAGGTTTTAGCAACCCCAATCCATTTTTGCGGTGCCTTACAGGGTCCTATTGTGTTCAGGCTGAGATTGAAGATGTTCCCTCGTTTTACGCCTTGGGGGCAAGATTTGACTGCGAGACGTGTCAGAATGTGATTTGGGGGAGGCAGATGGATTTCTCAGACTCTGAACAGACCTGATTTCAGAGGACTGATCCAGAAAAATGTACTTTGTAAGACATTAGTCAAAAGTGCATACTAGCACTGGTGGCTACATGTGAATACATGTGAATACATATGTGCTCCTTATTGGATCATGGCTGTATTTCCCAAATGTATTTTATTTACATACTGTTGTAGTAAATGTTTTGTGGATAAAGTGCAGTAATTTTAAGATAATAGTGTGCTTGAAGTGCGGTTTTATTTTGCTTTTTTATTTGAAACAACAATGACATCTTCTGCATGTCAGTGGATTTTTTTTTAATGGATTTGATTCTTCCATTATTTACTCTCAAACAGTGTGGGCTGCTAAGTTGGTTGACAGCAAGCCAAGGCATGGGAATATTCAGAACTGACTGCACATTAAAATCATTTTAAAGTAACAACTAAAACCTGATAATTTAGATTAATATCAAGTCAAATCGTTGCTGGGCAGGTTTAGTTGGGCGGTCACTCTCGAGGACTGGACTTGGACACTCCTGAATTAAAGCTCTCCACTGATCTGTTTTTTTGTTTTTTTGTTTACCAATTATTTAAAACTTTAACAGAGTCCACGCCACCAGCAAATAACGGTGTTTCAATAGCCAATGGTCCAGACCGTAAAGTAGAACAAGGGTCAATTTTTCATAGCTCAGGAACAAATAGAGTTTAGTAAACTAGCCATGTTTACATTTTGGATGTTAAGTCAGAAAATACTTTTTCTGATGTCATTTCTTAATCAACTGGCCGCCATGCAGACACCATCTGATGGTTGTTATAGAGACTAGGTGACCCCAAGATACCTTTGCTCTTATCAATGGTATTTTGATAAGAGCAAAATACCATTGATTTTGCTCTTATCAAAATCTTATTTTGCTCTTATTTTGAGCAAAATAAGAGCACATTTAACAAGTTAACAAATCTAGTCAAATGTGTTAACTAGATTTAACACATTTAATCTAGTTAAATGTGTAGGATCTAACTAGATTGACTTTAATTTGTTTGAAACCTGAAGTCACACAGGATTAGTTAGAAATCTTCATCATCCACCATGTGTCCATGTTACCTGGATTAAGCTATGAATCAGCACATCAGCTCGGTGTAAAGCAGATTTTAAATTAAAGGTGCCACATTTTGTAGTTGTTTTACTTAATAGAGTTTTATACATAAACTCTAAATATCTTGCGACTGTCCTTTGAAATGCATCGTTTTGGTTAAACTAACAAAGATGAATATAGTGATTGCACAAAAACCCAGTTCCATCTCACATGCAGATATCTCTCGGCCAGATCCTTCATGTTGCAGCTTTAAAACCTAATAGATTGCCCACAAGTAGAAAAAAAACACACAAAAAAAACAAAGTAGCCTCCCACTCCTTCGACAGAAGTGAACCTTAAAATATCATGGTCAGTGGGTTACATGAGCAGGGTAATGAAAAGTATTTACGCTTTTTTGTTGCAAAAAATATATTTACCTTTGTGATAAAGCTGGCTTTTTTTTTTTTTTTTTTTTTTTTTTTTTAAGATTCATGCAGACGTTTGGTGTCCCCTATCTTGGTTCTTAAAAATCTGAAAATCATATTCGGCACACGTAGTGACTGACACAAGCAGATCCGAACACGTCGCAGCGTGAGGAACAGATAAATCCATATTATACCCGTGCCTCCTTGAAAATACCTCTGTTCAGTAGAAGTGTCAAGACATCTTTTCTTTAAAGCGACGTTTCATCTCCATTCCAACACTTTGAACCTCTTCTGAAGGGAATCTTGCTAAAAGGTGGAGACGGCTTCGTGTTGCAATGTGCTCCGTCTCAACCCATTAAGCTTCTCTCCACGAAACAGGAGCATTTTGTTCAAATGCAAAGCAACAAGACAAAAGCTGTCATTTGGCTTTCACAGGTGTGGCAGTTAGCCCTGCACTATAATGTCAGTAAGTGCTAACATTACGTAAATCCATTACTTAGTCCCAGCACTGTGGCATTTCATAGAGGAGAGAGGTTAGCCACACTGTAGTTATCATAACAGCGTCCCGTGATCTGAACTCTGTGTGATCAGATTGGTTTTAATAGACTCTGGATTACTTGGAGGCAGTCCCTCCAAGCTAAACATCTCTGGGGCTGGAATTAGAGTGCAAGGCTGAGGTGAAAACCATTTTTTCTGGAGAATGTCACAGCTGCAGCGAAAGAGCTTATGTGCTATTATCATACTTTGCCTTAAAAAAAGATAACAGAGTAGGAACTTTGAGGATGCATCTTTCCGCTGCTCTGTATTGATGGAAAGCGCTAAATTTGAGAAGTCTGGTCAAAGCGAGCTGTTTCTGTTAGGTGCACCAGACAACCTTTCTTTAGTCCATCTTCCCAATGATATATATATATATATATATATATTTTTTTTTTACATTAGTCCTTTAATTCTAGCTCAAAGTATAAAAACTGCACCCTTAGAGGTCCGAAGAAGTGAATTTCTGTTGACGGTTGTTTTAGCTTGATGCAGTTTCTCTTCTGAACATGCAGTTGGCTGTTTTATGGCTACTGTGAAGGCTGCAGTGAAGTGCAACCTCAGTTCTCCTATTTTATTTTACTTTTCACAACAATTCCTAGGTGAAAATATGTTTCACTCTTGATCAGTAGAAAACTGGGGTAGAACCCGGAGGTGTCACGAATTCATTACAAAAACATAAACGACATGTTAGATTAAATGTAGATGAAATTAAGTCTGAAAAATCATCAAGAACTAACTAAATTAATTAACCAACTCTAACTAAATAGACTCCATCTGTGCGTAATTTAGCTGTTCAGTCCAGGCCTTAGGTGTTTGGAGACTTAGAGAAGGTGTACATTATAAAGCAACATCCTAAACATTGAACATCCCACAGAGCTCTGTTCAGTCCATCATCTGAAACTAAAGAGTACGACTCAAGTGGAAACCTATGAAGATACAACCATCCACCTGAATGGACAGAGGAGAGCATTAGTCAAAGAAGCAGCCAAGAGCTCCATTTTAACTCAGAAATCAGTTCACAGGACAGTTGTTACTCATGCTCTCCACTGTTGTTTTCAAGAAGAGTGGGAGGTAGGACGCCATTGTTGATAAAAAGCCATATGACGCCCTGCATCATCGAAAGGGACACAAAAAATGTGTGGAAAAATTTTAACATGCGTACAAAATACTGTGTTAGGTGGAACACTAACAACAAACATCACCAGACCTAAATCCAAATGAGAAATTGTGATAAAGATAAAAAAAAACAATAATATACTGCAACACTCTTGATCTTCTCTTAGTTTGAGTTATAGGCAGGAAGAATGTGCAAAAACCTACGTTTCTAGATGTGAAAAGTTTTCAATCAGCGAGTGAACACAAAGGCAGGCAGCACTTTTTACATCTCTATTTGCAAAAGTAATGAAAACATTGCAATTTCTTTCACAAGAATGCACTGTGTTGATCTGCCAGGCAAAATCCCAGTTAAACATGTTGGGGTTCAATATGTGTGAAAATCCTCTGCAAGAAAATTGCAACAGAAAACAATAATCACTGCCTAAAAGATACTAAAACTAATCCCTAATTTGTCCCTGGTTTACGGTTTCGTGATTGTAGGGTTAGTTTACTTTATGGAACTTCAAGAGGTCACAGTTATTGTTGATCTGCTAAAAAGCACAAACTGCATGCACTTAGCAATAATGACCACTGGAACAATAGTTTGTTTCAACAATGTCAACCTTGATGAAATATTAATTAATAGGATTTTTCTGTTGCTGGTGGTGCAGCACCAAACACTGTCGCCATTAAGCTAGAACAGTGAGTTCTAACTTAATGGCTGGCTGACTTTTCCGTATGGACCTGTTGTTGCTTTTCCTTCTGCTGACCTATAAGGCACTACACTATAGTCCTCTACAGGAGGACGCTCCTCTGTATTTATCTAACATTCAGCGAACTTATGTGCTCCTCACATCCCAAATATCATGTTTTATCATCTGCTTTTAGCCGTCTCCAGATCTAGACAGGAGAGTCTGGACCTTTGCAGTCAGAAACACAAAAATCCAACCTGAAAATGTATTCGTCTTTGTTGCTTTTTATTCACATTGACAGCAAGTATTTCCTGCGTGCTTTTGTTTTCTATTTTATTGCTGTACTGCTTTCGCAAACCTTATTTGCTTTAAGGTTTTGTCCTCTACTGTCTTTGCTCTAAACTGCTGTGATCCCTCTACTGTTAATACTTTTTGTACACATTTTTGTGTGTAACTTTTTGCTTCAGCCATTCAAATATCAAAATGTTCACCCGTTTCAGGGCATACACTGTTGTGACTTCTACTATTTCTGAATGTTTTTAAGCTCTTTTTCCACATTGAATTGAATGTGACAAGCTTTCAAATCATTCAAGATCCTTGGGCTTTATAAAGGTTCAATATTTCCCCTTGCGTTCAGCTAGAAATGCCATTCAAACTTTAACTGGGTCACATTGAGCCATTACCAAATGTTTCAGGTTTGTAATATCCTTTACCGCTTTTTAGAAAAAAATCACAAGTCAATGTCATATGATTGCTTTTTGATTTTCTGTTATTAACTACAGCTTTTCTTCAACTACAGCTGCTCAGCTGAACTTCTATGTCCTTCAGATTTCCGTTAACAAAGTCTTCCATAAGACACGTCTTTAATTTTAGGACACGCTAAAGTGACTAAGTCAGGCAACGTAACATTCCTGATGCCTCTGATGCTGGATCTCTGTTTCTGGAAATGATGTAACACCGAGTTGAGCTGATTCTAAAGTTGTGTGATTCACTATTAAGGTCCTTGTCTATATGGTGCAGTGACCAATACAAGCTGATAACAAAACCTGGAATGTAAGATGCTGTTTGCTTCGCAGCGTTTTGATTATAGTGTGATCATCTTCACTGATGTCTTCTTATTCTGTTAGGCTGCACATTTCTGAAAAGATTCAACACTGTTTTGTTTCTGAATAAAGATTCTGCATAAAATTGACTGATTTTGACAACAGCTTCTTGTTTGAAAATATATTGTTAATAGTGTTACATTTGTCATTCATGTAGCTTGTAAATGTAGGTTGCTTTTGGCAAAAGAATAAGGAAAATAACTATTTTATACGTGTTATCAGGGCAATTTTGAGTCCAATTCTAAGATGACTGTTTGTAAAACATTCCTACATTTTCTATACTCCCTGAATTGCATTGACAGTTCCAGAAGAGACCATCCTGTCATATCTAAATATTTCAAATCAGCATGACTCTGTAAGAACATGAAACGTGTTTAAAAAAATGTGTACTCATAGTCTATTATTGAAAAACTGTGGTCAGGATTATTTGTATGATCTCTATTGGGCCATGTTTCTCAATTCCAGTCCTCAGGTACCACTGATTTAAATCGTTGCATGACCTCTTCTGCACGCCAGACGCTTGGTGTGTGGCAGAGGGGAAACAACTAAATCATGTTTTAGTTCCTGAGGACCAGTGATCACTGCCTGAGGACCAGAATTGCGATGGGGTTATTCAGTAGTGTAATTATTTCATGGAGACTTCATGTCACTTTAAGACAAAACTTTGCCTGATTATTGAGCAATTTTCCTTTTGGAGGCTCTAAAAACATGTAAAACTGATGAATAGACAAATAAATGCATTACTTTTATGCAATACATTTGGAAAATTAATATCTAAACACACACACACACACACACACACACACACACACATATATATATATATATATATATATATATATATATATATATAGGAGAAAAACAATTATAGCAAAATAGACTTATTTCATGTGACTGGGGTAAAACTGTTGTGTTCACAGCTGAGCAGACTTTAAAAAGAAACTGGAAGAAGAGTTAAAAGGACATAAACAATATAAAAACAAATCTAAGAAAGAAGAGGCAACAATTTATCCAGAAATTAATATAAACAAACCTCTATTATTATAATTATTCTTTTGCATCCAAAACTCAGAATAACCAGAAAAACTAAAAATAAGTCTAATTTATGTTCAGGAGTCCAAATAAATGTTGTTTTTTTTCTTCTGTCTGTTCAACAGCAGAACAGCGGAAATTTAAAGATGTAATTCTTTTACAAATCTATTTATCTATATTATATATACAGTTATATGTGTATATAGATAGATATATATATCTGAATGTGTATATATAATACTTGCTCACAGGTTGAGTCCAGGAATGTGTTTGTTTTGTACTTTTGGATTGAATTGATTTAACACAGAATAATGCAGTCTGCCTGAGCAGAGAATGACAGGAGCCATTGAGTTTAAAATGAAAAAAGCAAAGGGTTTGTGTCCTGCTGGTTCATGTGTGATTACACGGCTGAATGCAGCACCGGCGCTATCCGCGGTCCTGAACCTCCAGCCGGTGCAAGAGGTCTGCTGCAGAGAGCCGCATCCTATGAAAGAGTATCGACTTTTTGTAATAGGAAGTGTGACCACGGAGTGCACCTGGCAACAGATGCTAAATAGAAAGGAAAAAAACTGCTTTGGGGGGGTTGAAATGTCATGTGAACAGTTGGGTTCAACCACTGAACACCTCAGGGGTGTTATCGACTCCCTTCCATGCTTTTAAAGGCCAAGGGTTCATTCAGACTGGCTCTGCAGCCACTCTCCCTGATCGTGAAGGCCACCACAATTTCCAGCAGCACCTTGAGGGGGAAATGAATTGGAGAAAATAAATTTAGGCAGTGGACTGTCTGAAGTGGCAAAGTGCTGAGATGCATCTAGGAACCGAAGTCTGGCTGATTGTAGGAATGAAGACAGAGGAGGGAAACTGTGAATTGGACTAAAGGTGGTTCGGAAATGTGTAATTGGTGCCAACATGTTTTTTTTTTTTTTCTCTTATGCTTACAAACACCCTAACAGGTGCTAGAATATTATTATAGCGTTGGATTTTCTTGTTTAGTTGGTCTTTTGATCTCTTTCTTTTATTAATTTATCTCGCTCCATTTACTCCCTTCAGCTTTAATTTAACTGAAGATCTCATTGAACTGCACAGATAATGTAAGACTCGTGGGTATCCAAGTACTGTGATTCTCCTTTGTAGAATAATCCACAGAAACAATTGAGCTCTTTCTCAATGTCGAACATTTAATTTCTTCTCCGCTACCCAGCCGTTACCGTAACCCAACGTTCGCTCTTCCCCCCAACTTCCTTCCGGGGAGCCTTTCACAATAAAACATTTCCAAAACATTTTACATTTTCATAACTCCAATTTTCACTCTTACAATAACATGGATCATCAGATTTTTTGAAGTGTAAAGTCTTTTATAGTAAAATGACCCTAGTAGCCATTCATACAAACCAGGGTTGAGCAACATATTTTCCTCAAAACCATTTTAAATATTGATGACTGTTTCCTGTTTAACAGCCATTCTGCTCCTTTTGTACCTGTGGTGCTCACAGAACCTTCCACACACCCAAGCAAGGAAAATTTAGGTGTCTGCAGTGCCATTAGTACAAAGCAAAATATAACGCGGTTAACTTGATTGTGCTTTAAAATGGGCTTGGAAAAGAATACTGCCCCATGAACATTGTCCCTTTTCCTTCCTTTCAGTGCCATTGCCTGAAAACCCCACTGATTCCATCAAACATGCAGAACAGAGAACATTTACTGTCGTGAATAAAATCCTTAAACAATTAAACTGTTACTCGGTGTCTCTACGTGTGGGTCAGACATTTACCACAACCCGTGACATTGAGTTAAATCCTCGAGGAAAACTTGAAAGAGGCTACTTGAGGCAGAGATTCACCTTAGGCAGGACAATACTGACATTTGACTGAAAATGTGTGGCAGGATGGGAGAAAGTTAAAGGGCTATGAATACTTCTACAAGGCACTGAACACAATGTTTTGAGATGATCATTTTCTGAGTTTGTTTATTCTATATTTTGATACATCTAAAGGTATGAGTTTAAACATTCTGCGTGTTCCCTTGCAGATTCCTCAATAAAATTATTTCTGTATCCATTTATTGTGTGGTATCCACATTTCAAACACTGTAGGCAACGTCAGGCAAATACAACTGCAGACACTCTCTCCATATTGCTTGCAATAACATTTCTCTGACAGTCCAGGTAAAGATGATCCACGTATTTCACCCAGTGGCTTTACTTTGCCCTTGTATATGCTATGTTTATGACATGTAAAATAATAGGCATCTCTATGGCGTGATGGTTCAGTTGTAGTGAGACTTTTAATCTTGCTTTTCTATTCTTGCCATCCTTCTGCAACCTGGCAACTGTTTTTGTGAACTGAAGGCTGGATGCTGAGTCATTTCAGAACTATAAAAAAGCAACTTGGAGGCTAATCTTTACACTATAATCCCCATAAATCTCCTCAGTAATGATTACATCAACACTAAAATACTGTAAAGCGCCTGGGGCTGATATCTACCTGGGCCCCAGGTTTATTTTATTTGTTTTATTGGGATTTTTTGTGACATACTGACATAAAATAGTGCATACTTAGAAGGTGTGAGGAAAGGGATCCATGAGCAAGTGTGACAAGCATTTATATGCAGTCGATACATCATAGAACCACCTTTTGCTGCAATCAAAGCTGCATATCTCTAACAGATTTTCATATTTGGATCGTCTGACCTTTGTCCTCCTTGAAGGTGAAGCCTACTGCTATTCTCGTAATTTTTATTTCTTTTTTCCCCCTTTTTAGCAACTGACATCCTTTCTTTCATGTGTAATAATCTCCATTATTTTCCCATCAACACTGACCAGGTTCCCAATCCCAGCAGAAAAGAAGCATATAGCCACAGCGGTAACATTTTACTGTGTGGGGGATGTGTGTTCAGGAAGATGTCCAGTCTTGGTTTTCTGTCATGAACAGGTTTTCAGGTTTTTGAATGTAGACCAGAGGTTCGGTTTTCTTCTTGTCTGATCAGATCACCTCCTTGGGCGTTTGATGTGTTCCCTTCTAGGCCAACTTTAAACAAGTCCTCCTTTAACAGTGGCTTTTCACTCGCAATTCCTTCAAGTGTCCAGATTCAAAGAGTGCACAATATTCTCTTTAATTTTGTCTTCTCCTCTTGAAACTATAAATTAACCTGACAAAGTCCCATTGAGATTTAAATTTTTTTCAGAAAGATGGCCTGGCAAGGAGGTCCATGCAACACACACCATGGTAATTTCCGATCAAAATGCAGATCACAAACAACAAAATTAAACAGATTATAATTCAAATAATGTATTGACCCCACAGTAATATTTAAAGGGTTCTGCTCAATGGATTCATGTTATCGAAAAGTTAAGATAAACTATAACTTTTCAAGTTAAATAAAAAGTAGTCCTGACAAAAAAAAGAAAAACAACAATAAAAAAAAAAACCTTTGAGGGGCTATGAAAGACTTCAAACTGGAGCAGAGGTTTACCTTCAAACTATATTCAAATGATTGAGAGTTCAGCGCTTAATTTCTCAGCAGACTCGACGATACCATGAGACTCTTGTCTGCTTCTCCAAATCGTGGTTGTTTCACAGCTGTGCCCCACTCTTTCTATCTTCCTACAGAACTCTATGAGATCTTCAAAGCTTGGTTTATCATTCACCTGCCTTGAATTTCTCCAAAACTTTGTCTCTTACCTTAATCTTCACGATGTTTCTTCACTAATGCTCGCTGACAAACCTTTGAGGCCTTCACAGAACAGCCAAACCCATACAGAGAATACATCACAAACAAGTGGACGCTACTGAGCAGATGACGACTGAAAGGTAATCTCATCTAAGTGTAAAAGAGTAAAGAAATGTTTTAAATAACCTGCTTTTTACAATGATATTTTAAGCTATTTCATTGTCTCAGAGGCTGTAACAATGCAAATAGTGATCATTTATTAGAGAAGACTCGTCTTTTTCTGTGGCGAGAAATACCAACAGTGGCCGCCACTTGTTGCAACGTCAGACTCCATCTCTCTCCTATCTCCCCGTACAGCAGGAGGAGGGAGGGAGAAGTGGGGGACTCCGTCACATCCTCTGTCCACATATGGGCATGAAGTTTACACGCAGCGGGGAATCCTCTCACTGGAGCCGATGAATGGGGAGGAGGGTCCGAGGGAGCTGCCAAAGTGTATATAAGGAGAGAAAGGGGAAGTCGCTGATGTGAAACCCACAGCAAGCAAATACCGAGGACCGGAGACGAAACGGAATACCTTTAATTGAATTTCTTTTTTATTCTCACTGCTTTGGATCATTTGTTTTAAAAGCCATTTAAAAGGTGGGTGGATATAAAACGGTGATCTACATTATTTGTTTCCCCCCTTCCTCTTCTTCTTGTTATTTTTTTTTATCCTTTTTTTCCCCCTGGGAGAGACGGACTTCTCAAGTGCATCATTATGTTGAACAATATGGATTTGAACGCGAAAGATTCTTTTTATCCTCAATTTGAGAATTGCAACAGTTCTTCCCTGGGAATGGAAAACAGCGTGAGGAAAGACAGTAACCAAGAGGTGTTCGTCGATGCAGAACGGGGGGTACCTGCCCAGTTTGGCCACGGTGAGTTGCTGGTTAATAAACCCCTCTGTGCATGGCGTTAAATATGTAGATAGTGAGTATTCTCAGAGAGGAGTGAGACTTTTGTCGAGTCGGGATTTATAATGAGACATAAACACGTTTATATAAGACGCGTTTTTTAATATATAATTCTTATATATAATTAAGTTCTCTCTCTCTTCCCCCCCTTTTCAACAGAAGGAACCCCTGCAACCCTAAAAACTGAGGCTTCCAACTCGGAGTACGCTTTCAACCACTGCGAGTGCCCAAAAGACGCATACACCTCCTCCTCCTCCTCCTCGCTCGCCTACTCCGGCAGCTTCTATGTTGAGGCATCTCAGGGAGCGCCCTGCAGCACCGAAACACTCCTCAACATGATCACCGAGATCGTGGGCATATCCACGCTGCCGCTCTCAGAGGCGCAACAGAACGGCAACTGCAGCCGGGGGAACTACCCCTCGCCCGGGCCTCCGGAAAGCAGCTCCGGCGGCTTCGGAGACTCGAAGAGGCAGTCATACACCTGTTCTGGACCCGATCCAGACCAAACCCCGCAAGATGGCCAGGCCCACCAAGACCCGTCCACCTCCCAGTTCGGCTTCCAGAAGAAGCCAGAACCAAAGTCGGAAGCCGCTTCCTTCCCCGTTGTGGTTAAGAACGAGTTTGAAAGCAGCTGCTATGAGTGGGGGAGCTTTAACAATAAGTCTGACTGTTTGGAGACCACTTTCCACACAGAAACATTCCCCATGTCCAATGACTTCCCGCCTGATCAGCAAATGGACGTCAAGGACCTCTTGGAGACCTTTCCCCCAATTTGCCCCAATCCAGACATGGAGTTTAAAGTGGAGGGGGGCATCAAGCAGGAGCCCTGTTTCTCTGACACCTGTTCTCAGAGTTACTCCAGCCCCCTTTACAATAATTACCTTCCACCTCCACCAACTATGGGCCTGAAGCCCTACCCAGAGCCTCCACAGCCGTCAAACCAGTGCGACCCTCTCTACACATCTCCAACCTTACCCAGCACCATAGACTCCATCCTGTACTCCTCCCTGCTGCCGGACTCGTTCCCGCAAACTTACACCAACCGCACGGCGAAGCCCCCCGGCAGCAGGGCGAGGAAGAGCCCCGCGGCTTCCTCCCACGGCCCGGCCAAGGAGAAGCCCTTCACCTGCCCCATGGAGAGCTGTGACCGGCGCTTCTCCCGCTCCGACGAGCTCAACCGGCACATCCGCATCCACACGGGCCACAAGCCATTCCAGTGCCGCATCTGTCTGCGCAGCTTTAGCCGGAGCGATCACCTCACGACCCACACCAGGACTCACACCGGGGAGAAACCCTTTTCCTGCGACGTGTGCGGCAAGAGGTTCGCCCGCAGCGACGAGAGGAAGCGGCACGGACGCGTTCACCTGAAGCAGAAGGAAAAAATGGAAATAAAGCCGCAGGTGACCACCGGGGCATGGCCGTTCAGTCTTCCTGAGGGGATATGAAAGTTATGACCCCCCCACCCCCTTGGTCTTTTTTGTTTTTTCGGGGGGAATAAGATGTTGAAAGAAGAAGTCAGCCTGAGTCGGTTTTGCTTTGCAAATCAGTCTGTAACCTCAGAGGTTTTTTTTAAAGAGGAGCAGAGAGGAGGAAAAGAGCCTTACAGTATGTTGCTGCTGACTTTCTGCAGCCATGCCAAAGCTGCACAGGTCGGCAGCAGACCAACAGGGACTTGTTGCTTCAACTTTCAGAGGTGGCAAAGCCTCTGTGTTCTGCACTGCATGGCTGGCCTGCTTCAGCACCTCTTGAATCTGGACAGCTCCAGCCTCCATTTGCCTCAGAGCCATGGTTGGATTGCACTTAGATTATAAATGATGACTATTTCCATTTACAGATTCCTTATTTTCTGCTTTTAGCATTCGTAGAGCAATGATTTTAACCTATGTTTTCTTCAAAAGCAAAATGCATGTTTGTTTCAATGTTTTCTTTCCCTTGACTGAAATATCAGCCACCCTTAGCCCCTCACATATTGCAGTAAAGTGAAGGGTGTTTTTTTTTTTTGTTTTGTTTTGTTTTTGTTATTATTATTATTATTATTTTTTTTACATGAATGTATGGTTTTGACCATGAAGCTGTTCATCTTTGATCAGTTTAGTGTTTTTATCTTATTCTTATCATTTTACCGTCAATGTTTTTTTTGTCACTGGTCTTTGTGTTGTGTTACAATTGTTTGGATTATTACAGTTGTGAAAGATATATTATAAATGGGAAATAAATATATTTGTATCACTGTACTTCTTTGTATTTTTATAGATTAAGTGTATATTTGCCAATTAATCCTAAGGTGAAATGTATTCTCAATCATAAATAATGTCTTGATTTTTTTTTTCTCTCTCTCTCTCTTTCTCTCTTTTTTTTTGGAGGGCTATTATTTAGTAACAATATTTTAAATGTTACAATTTGATATGAGAAAAACCCTTTTCACACATCATTCTTTTATTGCTAAGATAGAGAGTGCTGTCTCACCGAATTGTTGATCTTGATTTTAAATGCGGATATGTACTTCAGCAAATTAGGCGTGTTTACAGTTTGTACAGAATTACATTCAGGCAAGCTAGAAGTTCCTAGCAAACCACATAAACATTGCTTTTGAGTAATCCGGTAGCACACATTGCTGCGAGTCTTTGTTAGACTGTAGAAGGGTTTTTGACTTCTGGTATCTTTTGCTGAAGGTACTGTTTTGCTGAAATGTTCACTTTAGCAAAAAAAAAAAAAAAAAAAAAAAAAAAAAAAGAGGTAAAAAAAGCACATCCAATAAAAATGTTGAAGCGTTTGGTGAAATTGTCACCAACAGGTTATTGCAAAAACATGTAATTTAACTCGCCTTAAGTTATATTAACTGTTCAAGAAAAGATTTTGTACATAGACGATTTCTACAATATATTACATTAATATCGATGTTGTTATTTTTATTAAAAGTTTATGAATAAAATAAAAAAAATAAAAAAACATCTGGAAGCTTCTTGTGTGTGTCTTGAAAAAGCAAAACAAAAGCTTGCTTATAGTTACCTGCTATCACTTCACTCCAATCCGTGCCACACCGCTCAGAGAGCCCCCTGTTCCAGCTCCATTCATCAGTGTGTCACTTCCCAAAATACACATTAGAACAGGCCACCTGTGGCTCCTCACTGCTGGCCCAACGTTAGACAACACTACTCCTCTCTGTGACTCACAGAGCGGAGACGCATTTCATGTGAATTCATTTTAATTTCTCAAAGATTCTCTCTTGGTGTAACACCGTGATTGCCTCTGTGATCTTGTTAATCAGGACGTTTTCCTGCCCTGTCAGGGAAACGATCTGAAGCTCCTGCTCGATTCATTTCCTCTTGTCAAAACTGCGCTTGGATTCCTGTAAATGCAGGTAATAATATATGTGCTTTGGTCTCTTCTGGAACTTAAAAGCTGAGTGAAAAAAAAAAAGAATCAGTACCATGGGCTTTTATTTGGTGTATTTAAGCTACAAGGCCTTGCATACATTTTCAGTTTTGTTCTGTAATAGGCTAACACAAATCAATGCATCATTATAAAAATGAAGGAGATTGATACATTAAAATCTCAAAAGTGCGGCACCAACCTTTACTCTGATACCCTGGATAAAATCTGATTTACTCGTTCAAAAGCAAATCTAGCAAGACATTGCCGTCCACCGAAACTGACAGCCTGGCCAAGAATAGAGCTGAAGCCAACCCTCCAAACATTGAACATCCATGCATGCCTTTGTAAAAACTATTTCAGACTGGAAAGTTCAGGTCATTTTTGAGACATTTTAGCTCAAAGATTCTGTCCAAATTTAAACACAAGAAAGTTTGTGTTTCACAAGAAAATTTGGGCCCATTTCATGAACCCCAATCACTTCTCAGCTGTTCAGATATCAGAGCACATTGTCACATTTTTGTTTTTTGAGCACGAGCTTGGTTTCTGTTGACAAAATGTACCTTTGTGCAAGAAAAAAAAAAGCTTTATTAGACTTGACATAAGAATGGATGGAGTAAAGTACAGGACAGTCATGGAAGAAAACTTGTTAGAAGCTGAAACACACTTAGGACAAAGGTTACAGTTAGCCTTGAAGCAAAACAATGTCCCCAAGCAAAATGCCAGATCTAAAACAGTGCAGTTTAAATCCAAGCATTTGTTTGTCTTACACTGGTCAAGTAAAAGTTAACATCTTACTACACATGAAAGCTTATGCTCACAGACACTATGTGTAGCTTGCAAAACAAATCTTTTTAGAAACAATTTGAAAAACTATGTGTCCTATTGTACATGTCCGATACTTTATTTAAATAATACAGGGAAATTTTGTGTCTGAAGAGCCACATCATGAGCTTCGTGGTTGCTAAGGGCAGCAAAAGGAGGTAAAGTTTAAAGTTAAAGCTATGGGAACGCTTTTGCAAGGCACTATATATGTTCCAGCACACAGTTCTATTGTAAAGTGTACCTGCAAGAGATTTTAGGGCAATTATTCAAAGGGGTTTCTATTTTGTTTTGCATCATTTTCTTTTCTTTTCGATGTCAAGACCTTCCAATCTGTCCCTGCAGCTCATGCAGGCATGTTTAAGAGTGTCTCCACGGTGGTACGTAGAACATGCATGTGTCCGTGACGCAGTCGGCTGGCAGAACACTGCACTGCTTGCCCACGTCAGTGCGTAAGTGCCAGAGCTGTCTGTAGCTGACAAACATACTGTACCAGTGTGAAAATGCAAGCTGCCACATGGAGCACTGTGAATAGTATGTACCCATCTTCTGCTGTCTATCATTCATCATCTCCTACAATAGCACAGAGCCCAACCGGCATCAACAGGCGCTGCCTTTATCTGTGTTATTTTAGTGGCAAACATTTCCCAGTGATGGAGCAGATGAGATTTTGAATTGCAGCGATGTGCAGTCACAGTGACCATTATCCGCACACTTGAAGACTGAAGAGGCATTGAACTCTGGCTACTGATGGAATTTCTGCAATTGTACATTTGGTGAGCTCAAATTCACATTTGCATACAGTAAATGGTCCTTGATGTATCTGCGGTACGGCAGTATATGTTTACCCTGTTTTAACAAAAGCCCCTGATAGAGACAAAAGACATAAATCATTTCCTTTCAGCAGAGTGACATTTATGGCTTTTGCTCCTGTAGATATGCAAAATACCTGAAGCCATTAAGTAATTTTGCAGGAGCGCTGAGAACCAGGCTCTCTAAGAAAGTGGATCGCTGCGAATGGTGGCATATGAAGTCCATTAAATCTTTTGCCAAGGCATTACTAATGCTAAGATGTTAACATTAGAGATGTTGCAACAGGGTGTTTATCCGAGGTAGTCTGTCTGTCTGAATCATATGTTTCACAAGCAACAAGGGAGAAACAGATGAACAGATGTAATTTCACTTCTGTGCTGCCTAATCCACAGAAATCGTTTGATATTGGATTGCTTTTGAATTAGTCAATTGGCCTTTTTATCTACTGCACCACTTTCTCTCAGGATTATTATTTTTTTAATTCATAAACATGAGAGAGAAGGATTACATGGACCTGATAGCAGAGGATAAGTGTCACTACAAAATGATGGGTGCTTACATGTTATGCTTGCTTGAATTTTTTTCCTAAACGATAAAACACACAGCCACATCTTCATGTTTTACATTAAACACATTTGGAAAATTAACCCATAAAACAGAGAGGTTATAAATAATGTAAATATGTGTCCATTTCAATGGACACTGGACATTTGATCTTCAGGGATTTCTGGATGAATATAAAAATAAATATCTGTGAGATCATAGTTTGACACATGTAGGTGCATCTCAGTCAGTTAGAATATCATCAAAAAGTTAATTATTCCTCATTTAATTCCAAATTGTAAAAGTGATACGTTATATTGGTCTTACACACAAGATGAAACATGTGACTTACATCTAAAGAAAATCTGAATATGTACATTCAATATATAATGCTAATAAAATATGATTTCTAATGAAGAAAAGGTTAGGTTAAGGAATTATGGGTAAAACTGCTACTTTTAGAGTTTTATATCCAAGTATTTTAATGGAGAATTGAGAGGAAGAGACAAATACAGTGTGAACTTTAGATGAAGTTAAATCTTAAAGAGCCACCACACATAGACACTTCCAAGACATGATATGAAGCTGTTTTTTTTACCCCTTGTGTGAAGCCACTGCTGAATCAGAACATTTTAGGGTCATACATGGGCCAAGAAAAAAAGGGACTAGTCTCTTGCTAAATTTACTTTTTCCAAATGAAAGCAAATTCAGCATTTGGAGTCAGGAAGAATAGTGGAGAGAGCTATACATCTAGTTACTGGGGGTCTGGTGGGAAGCTTTGATGATTTAGGGGTGACATGATCAGTTAGTGATCCTCCACTGTGTTTCTTCATGTCTAAAGTCAGCAGAGGAAACTAGAAAATGTTGCCCACTTCATGCCTCCTCCTGCAGAGAACCTTTATGGAGATGTTGTTTTTATTTGGCACCTGCCCACACTGCCAAAGGTACACAAATCTGCTGTAACAACCATGAAATCACAGCGCTGAACTGATTGGCACAGCAAGGTGACCTGACCTGAGCGCCACAGAGAGTCTATAGTTCACTGGCAACAGGAAGATAAGACACAACAGATCCAACAACAAAAATGAGCTGAAAGCTGCTATTTATGTAACCTAGACGTCCTTAACACCTGGATCAGCAGAGCCACAGATCGACTGCTTTCATACCACAGCAAACATATGCATTATTCTGTGGAAGTGATCAAATATTGACTCCATAAACATTAAAACTTATGAATTGCTGTCCATAAGCACAAAGATAAAGACGTGGAATATATTATTGTGTGTTTTTGTGTGCGCGCGGGATGAATCTGCATGATATATTAGTTTCCATTTTTGAACAGAATTACTGAAATAAACAACCTTTTCTTTGATATTCTGACTTATTGAAATGCATCAGTGAAACATATTGTTCTCCTTAGAGTCTGTCCATCACTGTTCTGCCTTAAAACCTCTGAAGTCTACTTTAGGAACGACAAGTGCATCTTCAGCTGTCGGTGAAGCATCCCTTTTGTGCATGCTTGAACTCCAAACAATTCTACCTCTACAACAATAATCCAATAATGACTTTTTTCAGAATGTTTGAAAATTAATTTATTTGCTTATGCGAAAGATCATAGGCAGTCTTAACGGCTTGAGCTTCAGATATCAGGTCACCTCAAGCACCTATTAATAATCACAGTCCTACTTGAGACAGTCTATATGGCTGCACAGTCTCATTCTCGTGCTGGATTGATCCATTGTAGGGGTAATCACCGCATAATTTTATGCGCACCTTTGAAATGTGCACCCGGGCACGTCATGGTCCTTGGGGTGGGCTCAGTAATCAAGGTGCATAATCGCATGGCAGTAATGGCAATCAGGCTTTAGCAGATTAATTCCTTGGATCATGCATCAACCCTTTGGTCCGGTATCTGATCATGAAGAAGGGTGTAGGTGGTCTGGAGAGCGCAGGTGATTAAAAAAGAAGAGAACCAGAACGTCGAGAAGGTGCTCGTTATGCAAACATTTTAAAGTGCCTAATTCTTTCTTTTTGCTCTCGCTCCCAAATTCTTCATTTGTATAACCGATCAGGCAAAGCATGAACCTGAGAGTAACTTTCTACTCTCTCCTTCAGAAATTAGAATTCAACTCTGAGGTTAAGGAGTCCAAGCAGTCCTTTCTTTCTTTGTGCACTAGAGCTGTCTGTGAAAGACAGTGTGTGTGTGATGCAGCTAAGGTAAACACTAAACTATGAATTTCCCCTGGCTTAATGAACACCTTCATTGCTGTCTAGATAGGAACATTCATGGCTGCCCTTGAAACATTGTAGATTTGATTCCTGGCAATACTGCCACAGCAGAGTTATGCAGCTGAACGCAGACAACATGCAGGATCCTATGGACAGGGTAAACAGCCGTTTCAGTGCAGCAAAACACCGTTCACAATATCTGTGAGAAACGGTATGTGCCAGCTTCTGGATTTTTTTCTGTTGTTGCATTTTTGGAACATGTAAGTATTTCAGATTATTAGAGGCGCATAAAATTGGACAATGTGACCTGAGTTCGTATAATTACTTTCAGTGATTATTCCCTCTATCAAGGGAAATAGTTTACCGAAAAATGAAAATGAACCTTTCCAGGAGTGCCTCAGCTAACTAAATTACTCTGCAAATACGTCGCCTAATCATCCAGGAGGTGATAAAAACCCAAAACATCTAAAGAACCACAGGACTCACTGGCTTTATCTATGCCATTGTTTATGATTTCACAATAAGAAAGATACTGGAGAAAAATGGACTCCAGGAACATGGATAGTCATCTAAAAAGCCTCAGTTGAAGTTTTTTCAGAGGTTCTCACCAGAGAGTCAAACTAGCACCTTACCAGAGTGTGGCCCAAATGGAAAATGAGATTTCTACCATCTTAAAACAACTCCGACCTCAAAAATAGCACAGCACCCACTAACAGGTGTCATGGTGAAGAGATAATCAGTGTTATTCACTTCTCCTGTCAGAAGACATAATGTTATGTCTGGTTTGAATATATGGAAGTCTATGATCACCTAAGCTGAATAAATGGTTGGTCTGCAGTATGTTGCAAAATGTCCTTTATGTACAGCACATATTGTACAGTGGAACATGTAAAGCACAACAAAGAAGATTAAATTGTGTATCTGAAAAGTAATGTAGTGTAAAAAAATATTAAAACTGTATTTGTATGGGTATTTTAAAAATATATATTTTGAATGACAGTTTCTGTGTTTAGTTGCATTCAATGTGTCCTGATAACATTTTGATCCCTATGACCACTCAGAGTAATCTAAGCATATGTATTAGCTAATAGTGAGTTGTCCAATGTTTTCTTAAATTGAATAAAATCATCAGTAATACGCTTAACTCACTCACTGAAGGTGATCAGGACCAAAGAGTTTTGTCTTAGTTTCTAAATAGCAACAGACATTTTATCCCAACAGCAACTATGTTTACCATGAAGCTTCAGATGAAATTCTGACACCATCAGCTTGCACTGATTTGTCTTTTGTTTCTAAGTACATACATGGCTTCACATCAAAAACTACAGCTTGCTCATGCACTATGTAGTGTTAGCATGTTTGATCTCACACATTAATAATTTGATTTGCACATGTCGTCTGGGGACAAATTCTATCAAGTTGTGCTTTGAATGTCGTAAAATGTATGTTCGGTAGTGTTTCAGCTCTGCTCTCTCCTACAACAAGAGCTCTATGTGGATTTCTGCAGGAAGCAGCATGGCAGGTCACCTGAGTGGTCATGCTATGTGGGTTGCAGGTGGTTGTACACTGTGGGTTACTTTGGCCCACTCTGGGCACTGATTCTGCAGGGGCCACTGATTTGCTTAATGTGTTGTTGCTTTTATCGAGGTTGTTGTCTGGTTGTAGTTACAGTCAGGAAGGGTTTTTTGGGGGGGGCATGGTTATTAGGTAGCTGCTGGCTGGGGGTAGAATTATTTGTTCCACTTAAGTCAGTAAAAGGGTGTTCAAATGTAAGAGAGCATTTGGGGGTTTAACTGATGTGATGGCTAACCCTACTAGGACCACTGGATTTTGGCCCCTTCTTGGCACTTTGTCTTGGAACAGCCCATGCAGCAAGAAGCTGCAAGAAGGGCTTCACAGTGGTTCAGAGAGTGGTACTTGCATCTCTCCATTTGAGACTAACTCCAACATTTTAACGTCTGACAAGTTCTGCCTCTAATTCCGAGAACATTTCCTTACCAAGATATGAGGGTACGTACATAACCCCTCACACATCGAATGTCTTTCTATGCTCACAAGGACTTTGCATTGACTTCCATTAATTTGTCATTCACTTCTGCAGCCTAACCTCTAATCCTAACCTCAAATCTAACTTCAACTCAATTCACACTTTAGTCCTAAACCCAGCCCATAACCCAGAAACACCACTTCTTTGGCTGTGGGCCCCATAAGGACCAGTTGGTTCCCACTTAGTATGTGTTATAGAAAATGGTACAGTCTGGTTTGCTGACTGTACCAGTCTGGAATCAATTGCCTTGCTCATTCCTGGTATGCAGCGTCATGGTTCATTCATTGAGCCATCCATGTAGAGTTGATGGCGAATGATTTCTTCACCCTGAAAGCTGTACCTGAGGCTGATCTTTGTGATCACCTAAGGGGGATCTTAGAGAACAGCAACATAACAGAACATAACCTTAGTTTGTACATCTACTTTGCAGTTTTCCCTGAAATGGCCTCCAAGCGTGTCCTCCACATTTCCATTGAGATCCTGGTAAAGGTCTTCAGAGTAGCATTGTGCAGTTCCACGTACTCAATGATTGCGTGGAAATGAAAAAGGTAGAGCTTCTTGACCTATGTGTGTGCTCACAATAACTGTTAGGAGACCTAACAAAAGCTTACATGTTGTGGAGAGTAATGTTATTTGTCAACAAGGAGACATTTTCCAGTTTTCAGGGTCTTTCATGACAAGAACTGTTAAGCTTGATTGTGCTTCTGGGTGTTGAGGAAGAAAGGCAGTTTCTTTTGTAAGTAAATGTGAATCAAATCAGTGCCTGGTCAGAGTCAACTCATAATTCTCAAGATTTTCTTGAAAATATATGCAGGCTGCTGTTCTGTTGTCTTGAACTTTTAGAGCCATGAGGGGTACTGAGGACCCCTAAGGCCTGGCTTTCTAAAATGCTTCTTCATTCTCATCTTGAGTGGATCTCCTTATCTTGATGAACAGGAAGTAGAGCATAGAAGAAAAAACTATCAGACAGAAAAACTGTCTACATGAACAGTCAGGAAGTTATGTCTCTAAGAGACAGTCAAAACTGAGCACTTACCTGTCAGAGGAGCTGGAACATATATCATCCATCAGTCATCTAACACATGTCATATTTTCAACAAATAGAGCTTTAGGAATCACCTGCTTGATACAGAAAATATCCTTTTTGGTGTAAAATAGTGTAAAAGGAACATGTTGTATGTTTTTGACTGACTATTAAAATTAGTGACTACAGATCAAATTTGAAGTAATTTTTTTGAGATGCCTTTTGTGGATCAAACAACTTGTTCATTCATTGAGCCAAGCGGCCTTTCATACATAAACAACGTTAAAGGTCAGATTTAATTGCTTTAGCAAACCAGAACCTCTTAAAATGCTTGAAAACAACAATGTCAACACAAAACATTCAACAGACCTTTGGCAATATCTTAAATTATTGGCCGAGCTAACTTAAAAGCATCACGAGGAAATCTGGCTCATTTGGAAGTAAAATTCACAAAAATGAGAGGTGCTCTAAAACTTTTGCACAGGAACGCTGGGGCAAATCTTGGGCTGTTGACAGAAATAACTTTGACGGAAGTTTGTGCTTGCTTGAAAATGTCCACAGTGCTATTACTTGTTGTAAATATCGAGAAATCTGCTGTCAAATTAGCATGCATCTCAAACAAACAAAAAAAAAAGACCGTCTCACGTCCACCTACCTATATTATTATGACTTTATATACTTGCAACTTTTAACCCCTCTTACCATAGAATAAATTACTACTGTATGTGACCGTGCATCCTGTAGGGCTGTGAGTGATTACTTTAGTGCTTTGACATTTGCAACAGCTGTAATGAGGCATGTCTCTGACAGACGTGTCACCACCAGCAGCCTATGTCTCAGCCGCTCAGTTCAACACTGAGTGGGGAGGCACAGTGTGGCCAAACACTGGCATTCTTTCTAGATAATGATGGCTCACCCAGTGGAGAAGCAGCGGGAACGCGTTGAAGTCTCAGACAACTGTGCGCATGTGTGTTTTAGAAAGGAAGTGAGTGAGCGAGGCCCATCGAGAGCCTATGTGAAGTTTTTTAGTGTGTGTGCGTGTGCGTGTGTGAGCGTGTGTATGCGTGTGCCTGTCATTGCCAAGATGGAATCAGAGACTGGGAGAGGAGGCTGGCTTGGGACATAAAGACTAGGAGTATAAAAAATGAGTGGGCCGAACTCGCTCATACAGTCCACCCTCCTGTCAAGTCAAGCAGGGCGACGATTTGCATGTGCACACCAGCCCGCAACAGCAGCCCCAGCGCCTATTCTGCATCTAAATTAACCAGGAAAATCAAGCGCCGGCTCTTTGGAGCTCCATGAAATGTATGCAAAATGTAGCTACTTCAGCAGCAGCTTGTTTCCTCTGCCACAACTGTTGTTTCAGTCCCAGCCGAATTACCACAGCTGTGAAGTGGAGGCATTAGTGAAGATTAACACAGAACTGGCTCATTAGAAAGGAAATCACACACTTTATTGTGCCTTGTAAAAAGATTTGCACACCTGGAACTTGTTTTTCTTCACATTTTGACACATTGCAACACCAAATTACCGTGTATTTCTTTGGGATGAAACAAATAGAACATACTTGGGAAAAAAAAAAAAAACGAAGACAGGAGATATGGGATTTTCAGCAAGCTCTTTTAAAAATGTGTGTTTGAAGAAGTTCTTTGGATAAATATTTTCAATTCTTGTCATAGATTCACCATTGAATTTAGGAATGCAAAGAGGCATTCAAATGCATAAATATGCTTAATAAGACCATTATAATTTAGGTCTGGCTGCATTGGTCCTGGTCCTATAAGCAGGTAAACCTTACTCCCAGTTTTTCAACAAAGACTTGCTATCCTTCCATATTGACCAGGTTTGTGAAGTACATGGCAAATAGTTGCCTTGTGAACAGATTTCCCCACCAGAAGGACAAGTGAAGCTAAACACAAATGCATTAAACTGGCTCCCGGTAGCTCAAAGAATAGACTTTAAAATACTGTTGTTAGTTTATAAATCAATTTCTCATCCCTTTCTGTATGGTAACGCTGAGGGTCCACTTAGATCATAGTCATAAAATTACTCCTTCAGATAGATTTTGATAGATTGAAGACAAATAAGAGTACAGTGCATTTATTTAAATGTATGCACGACAATTACATGTATTTCATTTCAAATATAGAAATTTAATGGCACACCCTTTCCTTTCCTTTGTCTGCTTCCTGCAGTTAGTAGAGCAAAGATCTCTGTTATATTATAAGCAAGGGACAATTGGAAGATGAATTAGCTGGTGGAACTATTTTTAGGGAAAAGCGCTCCGATTTCTGTGCAGGTCTCCATACATCCGTCTTTTAACAGTATAGCAGAGCTGTTGCATCTCACAACCTCCTTCCTCCCTTCCTCAGTTCTCACCCCCTCCAGCTGTTCATAATAGCCAGCTCACCATTTCTCCGGCAAGGTGGCTTTTAGCCAGTGATTGACTGTCACTTTCCCCAGCGGTGGGGGCTGGCGGAGAACAACGTCCCTCCCTGTCTGAGTGTATAGGAACCATGGAGAGGTTACACAGGGGTGTATCAGATACAGTATGTGCTCCCGAGCCTTGAAGAGCTGGTGGTATCAGACAGGAGCTGTCTCTGATCTCAAACCTGCAGAGTCTTGTAAATCTAAAGAGATGTGGCTTTCATTCTTTTTTCCTGATTTTTTTTTTCCCTCTTTCTCCTGTGACTCTTAAATGCAGGCTTTCATATAGATGAGTCAGATCAGCAGCGCACATTTAAAAATCAAAACAGTTTCTCTCTCTATGGGTCCCCAAATCCCCTTGTCTTGTGTTGCAAGCAATCACTGTGTGAATATGTAATGTGATTCAGTGGTCTTAGAGCTCAATTTGTTGCATATAGCTGCATAAGACCAGTCATCAGCAAATATCCAAATCAATCATTTTCTTAAGTCACTTCTCTGATTTTAATGACCGCAAAGCGGGTTTTAAAGACTCAGCAGCAAAAAGTCTCAGGTAAAAACAGCAGAGGGGAAAAGAAAAGGAGTGAGTGCTGCTGTTGTTAGTCATCTGTGATCCTGTCACTCAGTGCTGCTGCGGCATAGGGTCCGCTTCCTGTTAACAAGATATGTTTACAGCATCAGCACTGGGCTCCCACCGTCTGCGGGTTTGTGCGTTTATGCTCCTTGTCACTCCTGAAGATTGACACGTCCACATGTCTGTTAACCATTAACTGGTCAGGAACTGCCATCTTTTTGAGGAGACAGATAGTGACAGGATCCCTGTTCCTCCACAGCGCTTCCTGGCTGAGGCGGACCTTCCTTTGTCGGCGTGTGGAGGGAGGCATGCGTCTAACCATTAACTGTATTCCTGACACCAGGCCTTACTACTGGGGTGACAAATCGCAAAGTCCCTGCAAAACTTTTAGGATGGAGAAATATTAACCCCATCTCAGCTGGGGCTCTTCCTCCATCGGCCTGCAGATAAATGAAGAGTTGCTGATCGTTCCATCACCATCAACTTCTCCTTCCTCCCACTCATTCACTCACAGTGCTTGCGTCTCCTCAGGCACTTTTGACAGTGTGGTGTCTTGTAAAGGAGGAAGAGATTGATATGAAGCGAGGTTCATGTGCTGCGCCTGGGTACAGATGAGAGAATGATAATTTATGGACTCATCACTTTTCAGGTCATAAAAACACAATTTTTTTTTTAACAAAGAAAAGCCCTCAAAGAAATTATCATTATGAACGAATGCAGAAGAGTGATTGAAGTTGAACAATCACTTAAATCGAGTCGGCACAATCAAGGGTTTTAATTCATGGAACAGCTTCTCTACATTTGTGTCTTTCTTCTTCCAGTAGAAAGACACTCTACAAGAAGAAGAAAGACACAATATATTTTTTTTAAATATATTTTATTCATGCAGTGCCTTGGAAAAGTATTCACACCACCTTACGTTTTAAACATTTTAGTACTCTACCACCACAAATATAAGTGAAATTTAAAGGGACTTTATGTGTCACAACAAAACGGTGCAGTGTGTAATTGGCAAGTGGAAGAAAAATCAAGCATAGTTTTCAAAATACTAAGCAAATAAAAATGTGAAGGTTTTGCATGCAGTTGTATTCACCGCCTTTGCATCACAGTGGAGATCTGCTGACAGAATAACTATACAAAACTTGATGTGTTGCAAGAAGAAAGCCAGTACTGAAAGAAAAGCCTAAGTTCTGTTTGCCACAACCAACACAGTGGACGCACCAAACATTTGGAAGAAAGTGCTTTGGATGAAACCAAAGTAAAATTTCCAGGTTTGCATGCAAAATTGCTGGGTGGTGGTGAAAAGTCAACAGTGTGTTTTACCCAGAACACACAATCCCCCTGATAAAACACAGTGGTGGCAGCATCATGCTGCAGGGAGACGTTTCTTCAACATGAAAATCTGTCAACAGAATGGCTGTTAGTTGTATTCTCCTCAAATTTGGCCTTTATGAAAGAGTGGCAAGAAGAAAACCATTACTGAAAGAGATGCTTCAAAATTCAATTTGCCATTCAGCATAAGCATTGTACAAGACGCAGCAAATGTGTTGAAGGCGCTCTGGTCAGATGAGATCAAATGAAATGTGTTTAGGAATCCAAGGCAACACAATCCTCTGACCCAGGGGTCTCAAACTCCAGTCCTCGAGGGCCGCTGTCCTGCAACACTTAAGATGTACCTCTGCTGCACCACACCTGAATAGAATAATTAGTTCATTAGCAAGGCTCTGGAGAACTGATCTACACAAGGAGGAGATAATTAAGCCATTTCATTCCAGTGTTTTGTAACTGTGGCACATCTTAAAACGGTAGGACAGCGGCCCTCGAGGACTGGAGTTTGAGACCCCTGCCAGACTGAAACATGGTGGTGGTGTCATCATGATGTTTTAAAGGCTCTCCACAGACAGTGAAGCTGGTCAGAGTTGATGTGAAGAAGGAAGGAGCTGCTTACAGAGCAATCCTGGAGAAAAAAAAAATACAAACCCCCAAATAAATGTCACTAACGGCTAAAGGGGGATCTACGATGCATTGACTCCTGGAGGTTGAATACAAATGATTTCTTTCCTTTTTAACTTGAAAAAACATGCATCGAACCGCTTTACACTGGACTATCACATCAAATTACAGTAAAACAAAATGTTTATAGTTGCGATGTGACAAAATGTGAAAAAGGGGCATGGATTCTTTTGCACAGCACTATAATTTACTGTATTCATAATCGTTGTGGTTCCAGTGTGTTTTTTTACACCTTCAAAATATTTTCCCCCTCCTTCTACCAGATCATAAAAGGGTGAAAGACTCAGCTGTTGCCTCCATCATTAAAACCTGCACCCCTTCATGAAGTCGATGCACCTCTGTTGCGTCTCGGCGCCTGGTTCTGTAATGGTCGCTCACAGCCCAAATGGACTCAAGGGCTTTCATGTGTCCTGAACAGTATACTCCTCTCATTATGGCCCATAGTTATCACACATCAAATGGCCTCATTATTTTCAACAAGGAAAGGAGCGCAAGTGTGTGACCAGTTGGAGCTACAAAGTAACTTCCAAGTTCAAATAGAAAAAAAAATAAATAAATAAAAAATCAGCAGTTCGACTAGTATTATACAAGCAAAAGGCTGCAGAGATGAAAGGCAGTGTATATCCCCTGTCTGGTATGATTATTAAAAACAATAAAATATGGACCTTTGTTTTTTTGTTTGTTTTTTTTTTCCAATTGAACATTTTTAAGCATTTAAGAAGCCTGATGTGTGAGTGTGAATAGGCTGTGCAAGATTAACATTTAACCCAAGCACATCTGAACATAACACTCCATAAATGGATTTGCACAATCTGACCGTTAAAGTGCACCAACAAGGTTTTGATTTCACAGCGACCATTGCAACAGCTCTCAGCAGAATTATGCCTATTTATAGTTTTCAAAGCCTTTTACATCATTTACATAAAAAGGTCTAATTTAATATAAGCTGACAACAATTTGACAAGGCAAGATCAAAGGTTAAGCTAACACACAATACCTGTTAAGTCTATTAGCATGGAAATGAATGCAACACCTCCTAATAGCCTGTTGTCATACCTACAGTGAACAGCCTAAATAAGTTGCAGTGAAATAAAATGAAACAGGAAAAAAAAAAAAAATCACAAGGGCTGTACTTGATAAGACATACTCGTGTTTCTATGACAACATCCATGGCTCAAGCTAAGAATGCAGAGATTTGGATAATCGTTGTCACTGTGATGCACTTAATGTTTGTGCTTGGACAATAATGCTTGTTTAATGTCCAAAGGACCGCATCCCATTCAGAAATTCAAAATGACTGCAAGGATGTACGACACTGAGCCACATGCAACACGTTCCCCGTTCAGTGTGTTCTTATTTAGAAAATTAATAGAACTACTCGAAAAAGGTGCGAGATGCATGTCTCACACACTGAAATAGTTAAATGATGACAGTTTTAAAAGTTATTTTTTTCTGTACTAGAGAAAAAAATCTCAACATTGTTTTCATGTTAATTTATTATATCTAAAAATACAAGTAAATTATTTTTTTTTACCTAACTGGCATTATATAATCTAATTATTTTTAACAGCACTGTGCTATAATAATGATCATGTTGAATTTCATCTGTATGTTACAATATAACTGTTTTGCATTGGAATACATTTTCCTAATGTGATTTCAATACTACTGCCTATGAATAGGCTCTGGATATAAAAAGCCTTTAAAATGGCTTTGATGCAATGTGGAGTCACTTGAAATAACTGAATTACGGGTAGCACTTTAAAAATAAGTGACACAGATTTAAAAAAGATTCCCCATAACAGGAACCTACAAACGGAGTAAAACCACCTGACAATGAGCTGAGAAAAAAACACCTTCAAGCATGGATCCAAATTTTACTCAGGATAAATATTTCAAAACATAGTTTACTCGTGCAAAGTTTAGAATTTCATTTGTTTGTGTCTGTTCATAAATAGATCTTACTGTTGGCAAAGCTGCAATTAATCTGCAAGAAATTAGTCAGGTCAGAAGTAATTTAGAGATTTATTGTTTTTGACCACTTGCTACAGATTGTACATTTTACTTGCTGGTTTGCTATGGTAATATACGGCATACTCACAGTGGACCAACATTGTTTTGTGGTGAATGTGATAATGACTTTCAAGCTGTTAGCCTGCAGTTTCATCACATTTTATCCCTTTAATGACTATAATTGCCTCTCGAGGTGATATATTGATATTGGCCAAGCTCCTACGGGCTGTGTGTTATTCCATTGTGTTACTCTGAGTGTTAACAGACAGCAAAAGAGCCCGTTTGACCTTGTGATGAAGCAAGAATTTTCTCATACGCCGAGGAAGCCAAACAGACTGTCATTTTGCACAGTGTGTGGTCCCTGAGTATAGTCAGTGCATTGATTTGTAATAAAAATATCTGCTCAGTACTTATAGCTTAATGGATATTGATTTCAAGTCATTCATGCAAATTGAATAGTTGTAGCTTTTTTTTGTTTTTGTTTCAATAATTTTAAGTATCTTCACAATGTTTCAGATATGTTTAATTTGTGATCTGGTTCTGATAACAGAAAAGTTTGTTTTTATTTTCTTGTGAGAACTGATATAGTACTAGTGCCCTCTGCTGTTCACAGCATAGAACGATTTTTTTTTCCTAAGAGTTTTTTTTTTTGTAATTAGTCAAAGGGGAGTACAGCTTAGTGCAAATTATCTCAAGGCAAGGTCAATGTTAGAATGTGAAGAAGATTTAAAATAACTTTCTGGGTCTTTGGTCATTACTAATCAATAATTACTATAGTTTTTAACTTTTCATCAAAAATAATTCAGTTCATTAATGCAAAAGTTATATATTCTAAAAATTCATTGCAGTGTTATGTTTTAGGTGTTAATTTCTATTAATTTAAATAACTATGGATCAGAAATCACAAAACCCCAAAACTCAATTTCTTAGAAAATGTAAAAATGAGATAAGAAACAAGACAAAAAGTAGCTAACCGAAAGCATTTCCACAATGTGTATGCGCTCAATACTCGGTCAGGACGTCTCTTGTATAAATTACTCCATCAACACAGTGTAGCCTGTGTCTCTGCTGAAACGTAAAGGAAGCCCAGGTTGCTTCGATAACGGCCTTCAGCTTGTCTGCATTGTTGTGCAGGAAGTCCAGTAGATTGCCCTGAGACATTGACTTGTAGCATTCACTCCTCCAGGACGAGCACAAAGTGACAGTAGGCAATCGCTTGCATTGTGTCATTGACTTAAAAACTCTTACAACGACCATACATGCAGCAAATGTAAGGGGGAGGAAAAACTCCCCTTTTAAATGAAGAAAAAACTAGCAGAACCTTCCTGAGTGCGAGAGGCCATCTGGAATGACCGACTGGGAGTTTCAGAAGACAGAGCAGAAGACACATAAGAGAAACAGAAGAACTGATGAAGGAGTAATTTCTATGTTAATCAGATGTAAAATGTTAGAAGCAGGAGTCGGACACAGATTAATAGTTGGCAGCAGTATCTCAGCCGATGCCCTCTTCCAGGAAGGCAGCGCAACCAAACAAAATGCCAGACCAGGAGTAGTTTCTATGGAGAGAAAATAAAATAAAAAAACAGAGAAATTAGCAGCTTAAATTATAGGAAATCATTCAAGTTGAGGAGTAAGAGAAGAACAAAGTCCTCCGGCAGCCTGTAACAGCATAACTACAGAGAGCTCAGGATAATCTCAGTCCTTAAAATGAGCCATGAAATAGGCAGAGCCAGGGAGAACCATCTTTCCAGACTCTTCCCCTCCCCCACCTCTGTCAGATACGGCCGTACACTCTTAGATTGCCGTTCACATGAACAAACAGGAACCTGTCGGACAGAAAAACAAATTTAAATAAAAAAATCACTGGAGGTAGAAACTTTGCCCTTGCCCTCAAGGAATTTGGATTCTGTGCCTCTCCAATCTCACACCTTGATTTCCAATTGAAACGTTGGACCACTGAGAAACAGCCCAGTCCCTTTTCTCCTTAAGCAGGTTAAGATGTTTCTGATCCTGTTTCTGCTTCACCAGTGGCTTAAACAAAAGGAATCCCCCCCAAACTCTTAAATAAACACATCTTTATAGATCTCTCAAGGCTACAGTCAACCCTGTTGCTTGCACTTTTCTTTCAAAGGTTTGCCTTCCATCAAACTTTCCATTAATACACTTACACATTACACAACACTCTGTAAAGAACGAACATCATTACTGGTGATCCGTTGTGCCTTACGAAGGGTTCTGTAATTGTCTATTGGATTACAGCCATGCTAGTTTACCTCAAAAAGGGTTATGTTGGAAAACTACATATGCCTAAAGTGCTGTTTTTGTTTGGTGCATAAAATATACAAGTGTGTTTAATTAATCTACATAATACAGGAGTTTCACTTTCTAAATTATGTAACTGAAAAAGAAAAACCCTTTTTGATGATATTCTGACATATAGAGATGCACCTGCTTGCCACACTGAAAACATATTTTATTCAATTCATAAAAAACTACATGAAGTTGTTTTTCTCACCTCACATTTACACTCTACTTTATGTTGGTAACTCTCCAGTGAAATACATTGAAGCTTATGGTTGTAACGTGACAAAAATGCTAAAAGTTTACAGGATTATAGCTTTACAATCCACTGTACAAATGAGTGGACACAAGTAGAATCCCTATATCAATTTTCCTCTAATAATGGGCATAAAAATGCAGTACAACAAAAAAAAAATGAAAATATTAACCATCTTTTATATATTCTGTTTTCTCACTACAAAAATAAACTGAACCCTAGGTGAAACACTTTCATTGTACAACATTTGCAGACATGTGCTGTGGTTGCTAAGCAAACAGTGACTAATAATATCTACATGGAAGAGGTTTGCATTAGTGCAGCAAGCCAAAGCACAGCATGTCTCAGTCTCTACCAATCTAAAGACAATGAAGGTTCACCACACTGTAATTACACAACAATGAATTTGTCAGTCACCTCTCATACATATGAATGAGGGGGGACGGATAAAGGTGTTCGGTCTAAATTTGCCAGGGTTTTTTGACGTGAGAGCGAGAAAAACGGCCCAGCATCACATTCAACCTATCAAAATCTCCAGAGGGAGAGAATTTTTAAGCTTTTGTGTGTCAGTCTTTCTCTGTCATGGCTGGATATGTGCGGCATGTAGAGGGCGTACAGGGGTAAGAGACAGACGTAACAGGTTTAGATGTCTTACTTAAAAAAAAATAAAAAAATCATATGGCAAGAATTATAGAGGCTGAAGTTGTTGGCTTTGCCTCTCAATAGCAAGAAATTACATGCAGTCACAGAAGAAAGTAAATACACCCACTTTTCTTCATTAAAAGGTTTTACACCACCAGAAAGGAGGAAAAAAAATATCTGGTTGATTGCAGGCTTATATAAATAAAATAATGGAGAAAAAGTATGACATCTGATTCAGCGTGAATAGGCATCCATCTATTTTGTAAAGGGATCTGCCACCTGTGGCTCGTTGAATCTTTCACAATAACTCTGGCTAAAAATAATAATGAGCCAACTCATGTTTTTTTTTAAATGTACAATGACTCCTGAAAGTATTCACAGCATTTTATTTTTCCACATTTTGTTAAGCTACATCTAGCTTTACTGCAAATTGTATAACTTTTTTAGTCAAAATTGTACATAAGTACCCAGATCTGATGAAGTCCTGCTGGTTCCAAGCTTCTTCCATTTAGCAATGATGGAGGCCACTGAACTCACTGGGACATTCATAAATATTTCTGGTTCCTTCCCCAGATTTGTGCCTAAAGACAATCCTGTCTCAGAGGTCCCCAGACAATTTCTTTAATTTCATGTGTGGTGTTTGACCTCTGACCTTAACCGTGCAACTTTATATTAATAGGAGTCTGCCTTTCTAAATCAAGTCCAATCAACTGAATTTATCACTGGTGGATTCCATGTAAGCTGCAGAAACATCTCAAGGTTACATTTTGAGCTTAATCAACAAAGTATTAAGCTGTAGAATATTTATGTAAATGTTATTTCTTGGCCTTATGTTTTTAAATTTCCAAAAATCTCCAAATTTTTCCATATTGTTAAAATGGGCTATTTGTAGAATTTTGAAGAGGGAGTTTAATTTACTACAATTTGGAATAAGATTGTAACATAACAAAATGTGAAAAAATGGAATACTTCCCAAATGCACACCAGATATAAGTGAATTTTCACAACAGAATGATTCTAAACACATCAGTAATATCATCTAGATATATATTTTTTTGCTATATTTTTCTTTTTGTCTTGGATAAGTTTTCACAAATATATAGACACACATATTTATATTTTATCACTTTAACGCTAAAAACATGTTTTTTTTACTAGAAAAACACTTTTGATCAAATCTTGCACGTCATTTTTTTTAATCCTCCCCATCAGGAAAAAAATGTTCCACAAGCAGAACCCCACCCCACTCCTACTAAACTTTAAATTATTTTTTTCTACATTTTTTTTTTTTGTGTGTGTGAAACTTATTTATTTTATTTTTTAAATTATTGCTGAACTGTAATTGAAAATAAACTGCATAGTTAAAATTTGCTAAAATGTTCACAAAATGTCCCCCCCCCCCAAGTCATTTTTAAGCATTTTCTTTAAATGTGATATGTGAATAAAATGTATCTGCATACTTCTTAATGAGACTTAAATCTTAAAATCTAGCTTTGATTATATTGCACTGGGGTCTACACTGCATTTTATCTGTTAGATTTTTCAATGGAAGTTGTACTACTTCTCTTTGACCAGGAAGTGGTGCTTAATCACCTACACATAATAACTGGGGATAATAAATTTCCTTCTCCCTAACTTGTTCAGCCATATTTACTAGTGCTGACTCCTTTTTTTAATTGGCATACCTTATATAGAATATGCTTCATATCCAGCCTACAGCTTTTAACTAAGACCCAAGAAGGGAAGCAGTATGGAGCTTTTTTTTTGTCACTGTAGATCATATCTTTTATCCTGGGATGTTTCTAAAACATGCAGGAACCAGTTTCTGTGTAAGCCTATGCCTGAACTCTTATTTTAATATCAGAAGGGAAAAAAGGGTACTCCCATTACACTGTTGCATATTTGTCCCACATTTCAGTGTCGTAATCAACCACTGGCTTTCATAAAAATTGCTCAAGCATCATAGTACTGTACACTACAGCTGATGGTTCAGCAGAGAGATCTCTAGGTAAGCCAGGAAAGGTTTCTTGGAAATTTGATGAAAATCTCTGGTATGAGTATCACAACTTTGAGAGGGCATATAAACAGATGACAAAAATATAAACAAATTTGATATAGTATTTACGCAAGTGCTACTCCAATGTTGCAATAATGCATCCATTGTCTGTACCTTTTTGTTCATGCAGGGTCCCTGTCTCCATTGGCCATTTTGCAAGAGACAAGGTACACCATAGACAGGTTATCAGTCCATCACAGGGCAACACAGAGGCATATAGGACAAACCATGCACACATTCATACCAAGAGGAACAAATTATCCTGGCAGTCATATATTTTCCACTGTGTGAGGAAAGTGGAGTACCCAGAGAGAGCTGACGCATGCCCAGGGAGAACATAGAAACTACAGCAGAAAGACCCTGGGCAGAAAGATCCAAGGTTAGTATTTGAACCCAGGGCCTTTGCTGCAAAGCAACAGTGCTCCAAAAACTACACTATTGTGCATCAATTACCCTACAATAATCAATTATCAAGTCAAAAATCAAAAGACATGCTAAACTATGCAAACTATCTTGTAGCACTCATAAAAATGTACTCACCTCAGCATTTCAAATGCCTAAGTTGGCTCTAATTGATGGCAGTTAAGCACATACTTAGGATAATGTAGGCATGTAACCTCTTTCCTCATAAATCTAGATAATAATTAACTAATGGCTAAAAAATAATTAACTTTACTCACTAAAGAAAGTAAGCAAAATGGTCTCAGTTTCAAATTGTTATTTTGTTTTTTTTCCCCAAAGAGTTTTTGCAGCGCTAGTGGCTCGTATTTTTTGTGACAGTAGGCACACAGGAAAGAGGGCGAGCAGAGGGGGGAAGACATGTGGCAAAGGTCATCGGGACCGGGAGTCGAACCCGCGACGTCCGCGTCGAGGACTGAGGCCTCCAAACGTGGGTCGTGCTAACCTCCTGTTGCGCCACAGCACGCCCCTCACTTTCAAATTGAGTCCATTTTACTATAGTACATATTCAGAAGATTTTACTTCTATTCTGAAATGTTTAAATCATTATTAGATATTGAAAACAGGAAACAGTAAGATCACATAAAAAATTACTGAACTTTGATGCAATAAAGGATAATTTTCCACACTTAATCTCAATACACATTCAATATTCAAAGGGTTTCTGCAAGTGTTAAGTTTTTCTTTTTGTTTTCTTTGAGCACATACTTTTACATATGTGCTCATTTGTAAATAGCATTCACAAATAAAATTGCTATCAGTGACCCACAAACAAGTACATGAAAGTTTCCAAGAAAACCTAACAGCTAAAAAAATGACAGTTTCAAACGACATGGATAATTGCTAAGAACAAAATTAACACATTAATAGTTAAACTCTATAAGCGGAATTCAAAACAATACGCAGAAGTTCATATGTTTACATTTTAATAATAGTTGAAAAGCTTTGGTTAATGTATTTTTACACCTTTGTTATCTTTTGATTCTGTTTTCTGTGTCTCTTTGTGATGATGACCATTGAGTTGTGGTCAATTTTCTGTCTTAACAGTCACTCTGGGTCTACTTTGAACAATCTCTGACAAGACCAAATTGACCTGCTTGTAATGTAACGCAGGAAGAAATCCAGTCTGTCTGTTCCCTCTGTCTTTAGTGGGCAGATGTAATCGATCTATCTTCAATCTCACAACTTGAAAACGCTCAGATGCAATATCCTCCTCCTGATGAGGGAAAAGGGGGTTGCTTTTAAGGACTCTTCCACCTTACTCGTCTCTCCTCCCTCTTGTGTCTAGGGCAATCAGATTTATAATATATTTCTTAGGACAGTGTCACATTTGCCCTGTCTACATTTAACATTCCAGATATCTCTAGTATCAGTCTTTAGGAGACAAAGGGTATAACTCATTGCTGTATTTTGGAGTTTTACCTCAAGACATTCCAAAGTATCCTTTAGACATTGATATGTGTAATCAATATATTACAATATATTACACATATATTAATATATTGATATTACACATCAATATATTACACATATATACCCTTTGTCTAATATATTAGACAAAGGGTATAACTCATTGCTGTATTTTGGAGTTTTACCTCAAGACATTCCAAAGTATCCTTTAGACATTGATATGTGTAATCAATATATTACACATATCTGAAATCCAACTTATACCAGAAGAAACTCATATTTAGGATATTTACAACAAAATTTTAAGAAAGAGCAGAGATGCCAACATTTTACCAAATTAATAAAACCTTTTTTTCTGTGGGAGGTTGAATGGGCGTGCACACAAACTGAAGGCTTGAGTGCTGAACACCTAAGCTGCATCTGCTCTGGTTGTTACTGCTAAGGAGTCTGATGCAGGCAGTAGGTGAGCTAAATCAAATGATTAAATTAGCTTTTCAGCATGCCACCAAGTGTGGAAAAGGATCAATTCGTTTGATTAGAGCAGGGCTGCACCTAAAATTTGCTGGACAATAGATCTTAGGGTTATAAGTTGGAGAGCCCTGGTCTGTAAGATAAAAAGGAGCTCATACAATTAGACCAAGCAATAACTCCTTCATTTGCTTTGTCTAGGAAATAGACAAGGTTATGAGCTTTATCAAAAGGTTTCTACCTCATGGACAAAACAGAGCTGGTTCCACAGTAGAGATCTGCTCTAACCCATTCTACTTCACAAAAGTTTAACACTACTAAAATGCCATCAGATTCTTTACCTCTTTTGTCAGATCCTTCTTATGTCCGTTTGCTGCCTCACCTAATCGCCTGTCCTCATGTTAGCTCATTCAATCTGAACTTGTCCAGAGTTCTCCTGGTGCTTTCTTATCTCTGTCTGCCTTTTGAGTTCCTTTTCCCGATTAATCATCAGCAGAAAAAATTTGGATGCCATTCTCTTGTCTGTGATTGACTTCACAACCAAAGAGATGTACATTTTTGGAATTAATAATAATTAATAAAAATTAAAAAAAGATAATTGAATGAGAACAAGTTCATATTTAGACAGTAAACTTAGTTCAGTATCAGGTACTGAGCAATGAACATAAATTATTTCATTTTCGGGTGCGTACAAATTAACAACAGCAAAAAACTTTTTACATGGGCAACGCTATGTGTTGTAGTTTGTTGTGTGAATGGAGCGTGGTGTTAGATTAAATGTCTAAACGGTCTGCCTTACCTCGAGTCTGGTCCTCCTCTGCAGGCCTTACCGCTCTCTGCTGCAGAGAGGGGCTTCGTGACGTCACTGGCGGCTCCGGCGGCTCGTTGATTGGAGAAGAAAAAAAATGGGGAGAAGATTGTGAGGTGAGTAAGGCGCACGTTTCTTTCTTCTTCTTCAAAAAAAAACCTCGCGTCCTCCCTTCATCATTCACACCGGTGCAGGTTCTGTAAGTGTCGCTTCATTGACGCCGCCGGTGCGCCTGCTCAGCGGTCTGCTTTGCTTGGTCCTGTCCAGCGATGAGCCCAGAGCCGCTGCTAGGACCGGGAGAGAGAATCGGGTACACGCCAGGTTGTCGCCCTTCTTTTTTTCCTCTGCCTCTCTCTTCTCCCGGGAGAGCGCAGCCGCTGCGATCAGCATGGGTGTGAATTAACCTGCCTCCCGGCCTGCTTATGCGTTGTGTCATGACGGCGGCTTTCGCTGCTGCTGTAGCATCAGTTTGGTGATGCCACTCGTCCACACCCACATGATCCGCTGCTTGTGATTGATCTGTGTGCAGTGCAGATATGAGGATCGATTATTTTTGTTACCGCTGGACGTGGCAATGTTTACGGGGAGCCCTTTTAGCTGCTGTTAGTGTGTTCAGAGGGAACCGTGGCCGATCTGCACGGCGGGACTTGATGCTGTATTTAGAATAATGGGCATCCTCTGTACAATATGTGCAAGTTTTACATGCCAGTTTTACAGTGCACTTTGTACACTGTGTTTTCAGGCTGTTTTGATACTACTGTAAACCCAAGATCGTCGACATGGATAAAAATAAGAATAAAAACGACTTAACATTCTAACAATAATACTCCCTTGGGACTCTTCACAGTGTCCCAGTAAGCTATTGGCTCTTACGCTACCATGAAGAAGCTGCTGGAGTTTTGGGAACCATCATATGACTAGCAGTGGGCCTGAAAGCTCTCCCTCGAAATCTCCTTTAACAAAAGTTGCAGTATTCCAGCAGAAAACCCAACCAAACCTACAAATCATGCTTCAGTTCAGTGGTGGCATTTGATTTGGGCCATTTATTTACAACTGTTGTGACAGTTGTGACAAAGTTTTCAATTTATTTCAGAACTTACAGGCAATGATAAGTTAGAATACCTTCTGCTAGGAATAGGGAGAGAGTGTTTTATTTGTAATGTGCTAGATTACACTGCATTTTATCCTGCTTCAGAATTTTTATATTGTTCTAGTATTCTGAGTAGTTGTGGGGCAGCAGAAAGAGTGCCTTGTCCAAGACACCATTCATGCAAAAACTGCCAATGCTTTAGTTCAAAGTCAAGCATGTACATAAAGACGCTAACTTCAAGAGTTATTCACTGCGCCATCAAAACTGGTGCTTCAAATATTTCCCCATAATAACGCATTTGGACAAATACTTTTCTCTCTCTTCACGAACAGCTGGGTGTCTTGTAGCCAGCTGCATAAATCAAGCTATGATGCTGCTTTTAATTAAATTTATTGAAGCATATAGCCACCTTTTTTTATCCCTTTAGACAGGAAAAATATAGCAGAAGGAAGATCTGAACCTCCTTGTGTACCTCTACAGTTGTTGCAATAATTATTTTATTGTTGGCATTATTTTCTACCATCAATACCCCTCTATATTTTTTCATCTACTGTGTGTGACAGACTAATGCTGCCATGTATTTTATGACCTTTTTTTTTTTTTATAAAATAGACCAAAGCAAGTAATCCACATTTGTAAAATAGAACGAAAATAATACATGATTTTCAAAATTCTTGACAAATATCTGAAAAGAGTAAATTATTTATTTAATTATTTGCTTAAAATACTTTAAACAAACCCCTATATCTTGCTGAAAAGTTACTTCTAAAGTAGTTTTGTCTTATTTCACTTTTACTAAGATATTTGCAATTGGTCTATTTGAAAATTGGTCTATTTTTGGAAATGAGACCAAAAATACTTAGTTGGATTTTGTGTTTTTGCAGTGTACACAGGCAGCTCAGGACAAGCTAAACTGCTCTAAAGAGGGAGAGGAAAGTTTTAAGCCTGGTCTTAAAAGTAGAACCGCTGTCTGCCTCACAGGCTAAAAGTTTGGAGCTGGTACCACAGGAGAGAAGCCAGATAACTAAAATATGTGCCTCCTAAACTACTCTTAGAGATTCTAGGAACCACCAGTAAGCCTGCAGTCTGAGAGTGAAGTCCTCTGTTTGGAACATATGGAATAATCAGATCTTTGATGTATGATGGAGCTTGGTTATTATATGTAAGAGGGAGAGTCTGAAATTGCATTCTGGATACAACAATGAGCAAATGAAGGGAAGCTAAAATAGGAGAAATATTATCTGCTTTTTTTTATTGTCAGCAGAACTCTTGCTGCGGCATTTTGGATGAGCTACAGACTTCTAACTGCATTTTGTGGACTTCCTGATAGTAAAGAATTACAATATTACATCCTTCAAGTAAAAAAAGGAACAACTAGTTTTTCAGCGTTACTCCTGAACAAAATATTTGTTATTTTGGCAATGTTATGGAGGCAAAAGGACGTTCTAGAAACCTGTTTCATATGGGACTTGAATGGCAAATCCAAAAAAATAACACTGAGGTACTTTGCTTTATTACCGAAGGCCAATTTACACAATCTGGATTAAGTGATTGACTAAGCAGTTTATTTTTTAGTCTTTCTGGTCCAAAGACAATAATTTCTGTCATGTCAGGATTTAAAAGCATTAAGTTGATAAAATTATACAAATGTCTACTCAGAAACGTGCAAAGTGTACAGTATTTAGTCCATAAATCAGTGTTAAGAGCTAAAACTAAATACCAAGCTAGTGAACAAACAGGCTAAATTCAATGACAATGTAACATGTGAAAGTCAATTAATGACACCAGACAGAAATTTTCAGCAGCCCAAAGATTCTGGATTCAGCTATGCTAATTGGACAGATGTTTATCATTTTTTCTTCCAACCTCAGAGAATAGGCCTTTTAGTTTATTTCTATAGTGCAAGTTAATATTGCTCATAAGAGAAAATGACAGGATATGTCGGGGGAAATTCACTGTTCAGTGAGTATCAGTTGGTTGAAATGTTGTGCAAATAATTCAAATTACATTTAGGCACACATTATGAACTGACATTAATAATACGGACATTATAATACTGCTCTGGAGGATACTTTTCAGCTTTTATTGGATGAGGTTTATTGTGAGAACATATATAAGATAACAGCTCTTGTATTATCTTTACCAATTGTTTTATTTACTTGAAATCAACTATAAAAAACAATTATTGGGCTGTGAAGGGATTCACTTCAAAACTGGAGTTGTGAGTTGAGAAAATGGCTCAATTTGTGGGACGCTGGTCATGTTGCACCTCTCATAAACGCCCGCCACCTCCGATGTTGCACTGCAACGTGCCAGTTGAGAGCTGCAGCACGTCTGGGTGAAGGCCTGGCATGCTAGCTGTGATGCACCTTGAGTCACTCTCCTTCTCACACCCCGAAACAAAACAAATCTGTGTCAGAGACCGCTGGCTCGCAGAAATAAATCTTACCCTGCCTGCAAGATGGAGCTGCAGAGTGAGAGAGAGAGAGAGAGAGAGAATACTGAGCAGATGCTGTGTGAAACAGAGAGGGATAGTTTTCTTTTACCGGTTTATTAGAAACCAAAGCTTTAGGCCTTTAGAAAAAAGATAGATGGAGGGAGATGAATAATATGGGCTTCACAATACAGATAATTGTAAAGAAGAAAGAAACTGCCAGGCTCAGCACTTACTCAGACAATAAAGAAACACTGCAAATGTACTGGACACAGACGATACGTATGAAAGCATTGTAGGGACAAATCAATGACAGCAACAACATGGAGGCCTAACAAGCAATCTGGAATCTTCTGGATGTTTTCTCTCTCTTTCATTTTATGATTTTTGCATTAACCTGTACCACTTGAGAACGAGAGGAAAGGTCCTCCTGTAAGACATGGAGACTTTTCAGCTGCTCAATGTTTGAATATAAAAATTTCTGATTTGTTTTTAGTGAAAAGCAAACGCAGCAAAGTTTGTTCATGGTGGCAGTTTTTATTCCTAAGAAAGGTCTAGAATTCGGGAGAAATAATTTGCTAGTCATGAAATTTACATTTGGTCCATGAGTACATCTCTTATGCAAACACATTCTACTGCTCCAGACTTATCTTATTGGTAAAAAGAACTTTACATTGAGCGCTGAGAAAAAAATAAATATCTTAGCGTTATGCTGGTGTCGATTCTAAGTCATCCACGACATGATAAGACCTTTAGGCGCAAGATTTCTTTTTAAAACAAGGGAATCCATGTGTAACGACAACTAAAAACTACATCAGCAAGAATACCTACTCTCACCTGTCAAGTATGGTGGTGGAAGTGAAATAATTTAGGACTCTTTCAGGACACCGGCCCTTGAGGACTGAAGTTTGATACAGCTCTAGCCATTTAGATTGATTTTTCTTTAACAAATAAGAACACAGTGGAATATTCGGCAATTCTCTTAACCTGGTAAAATCAAGAACCTTACTGAATGATGGGAGAGTTGGTGGCTATTTCTTGTGTCTATCTGAAGGGGTCATTAGCCATAAAGGTAATGACCCCTTCACAAGCTAATGCCCTATGATAAACTAGTTTTCAGCCCATCATAGGTTAATAAAAAGACACATTGAATGAACACACATACACACAGACACATCCTTGTATCAAAGTTGGCAGTCTTAAACGCAGATATTTGGACTGTAGACAAAGCCAAAGCCGCCAGGAGAACATTTGAGACAAGCCTTGATCGGGGTGAGAACCCTGGAAGGGAACAAATGTTACCAACTCCACTACCATGCAGCCTTTTTTTTTTTTTTTTTTATGGCCTGATGTACAATCCTACAATTTAAAAAAGGTTTACTTCCTTTTTATCAAGACTGTGGTTTTCTTCCATCTGTTTGTGCTACCCAGCCTTGATCTCTTCTTTTATGTTCAGAAACCTTTCCTGGATGTGATAAATGGATTGGGAGTCGACAGTTTTCCAGGTCACAGCCCTTATGTATGCCCTCGCTGATAAAGAGACATTTACTGAACCTTTAATATTATCTGTGTCACTTGTGACCTTGCTGCAGGGAACAGGTTCGCCCCGCAAGTCTCTCTATATCTTGCTACATTTCATTGCTCGGTTTGACCATTAGACAGCTTGCAAATGTGGAGATATGATAGAAGAGAAGAAGAGATTGCATCTCTGCAGGGAGCTTCAAACAATAGCTTTTCAATAAATATCGACAGAAGACCCCCTAAAAGGAAAATAGTTTATGGACATTTCTAATGGGGAGTCTTATAAATTGGGAATATTGCTTGGTTTGTCCAAATATTAGATAACATAACTGAACATACTGTGCTTCCTAATGCTGCACACTGTGGCACACAGAGGGAAGTCTTGCCTTACCACCAGGTGGCTACTTTGGGGAGACTGTTTGTTTCACTTAGTGCTTGTTTGCATGTCAGATTAGTGCTGCAGTACAACTGTCACTTTGACGTAGTTGCAAATCGGCCTGTGATCAGTGCGGAAAATGAGCGTGGATCAGTTTTATTCCCTTCACTTTAGTTAAAGGAGAGAAAAGATTTAAATTTGCTTTAAAGCCAGTAAATGACTATTTGGTTCCAATCGAGTTAAACATTCCCCAGTTTTACAATAGTGAATGCAACTTCGAAGTCTGTTTCATGTATCTGTGCAAGAATAATTGGAACAGTGAGGGAAAATGCAAAAGCTTCTTCTGCGTCATTTGTCATAACAGAAAGGAATATGGTGAACAATCCAACTCTGTAATGGCTTCGCCTGCTGACTTCAGTTTGGTGAATAGGTCTGTGACATTCTGCCTGCTTAATAAGTAGGCACAGCTTGGCAGTTCTCTCCCCGATTCAGCCTTACCAGACGTCTAATAGCAGTCTCTGTGATTTCAGGGGATTTCCAAACTATGAATGGTCTGCATCTGTGACTTGTCATTAAACTTCTAATGGTGGCTGGTTTCCTCATTCACAGCTGCTGTAGGATGCCGAAGAGTTCAGACAAATCTCCACTGCTTCAGGCTTCAATTTTAGATTGTAATTTCTACCCAGATGTAAAGTAGCCAATATTAAAATAAAAACAGTGCAGGCTGCACTGTTTGGGCAGCAGTTCACAGACGGATATGAGGTCAAATATTTTTGAATGAAACGGTTCATGTACTGGAAACCGGGGGGAGTTCGAGAAGAGAATATTTTGCGTTCTTTAGTTTATTTTAAAGACAGTTTTAGTAATGTGTCAGCTCTAATAAATATGGCTTAACCAGCATTTTCTTCATCACTGCTAAGTAAGGCTCTATGCTCTATCTCTATGCTTTGCTTTGTTTTAACTTGTAGAAAAAAACCTTTACAACTTGACTGAGGTCGATACTATGTTGGATGTTACAGAGCCCCACTTTGTAACCAGTGAGCACTTTTAGAAAGAATGCTTGCAAATTTCTTTAAATTTTAAATTTTAATTTTAAACTGTTTAAAATCTGCATGTATATATACTGAAACAGTCAAATCAATTTGATAGTCATCTCATTTTATATTAAAATGACAAAGATTGATGTTTTGTTGGCTCATAGCAGCAGCTTAGGTTGCTTATGTCTTGTGCCTACCTCGACCAAAAGCTGTTTGGCAAAGAGGGTTTTTTTTGTTTTGTTTTTTCATGGGTGTAACCCCAAACCTCAGCTCTACTGCTTGACCCAGAAATGCATTTCTCTGGCAAATGTGGTGCCATATACAGGAAAATAAACGTGCCTTTCCAATATTTAGTGTCAAGAAACATTGTTACAACACAGAAAAGCAAACATTACCAGAAAGTCCAGAAATGTCGTGTTCTGGCAGGTCTTCACATAATTCTAATTTAAAGTAGCATATATGAGAAGGAGGGAAAAAAGATGTTAAGTAAAGTTTTATGAATGAAGAAGCGTTTGTTATTTGAGAAAAAAGACAGTATTCATACTTTCGAGAGTTGGTCATGTTATTTGTGTTTGTTTTGATTTGTCAATATGGGAATTTAAACACAGCATAGAATTTATGACTCAGAGAGAAGAGCAGATGGTTGCAAGTCAGATAATTTACACATTTAGGTTTTTGGTCTTAATATTATCTTGTTTGACCTCAGAGACTCAACCCGGAAAAATGATGTTGGCATCAGTGAGCACTCTCCTTAATGGAGCCATTTTCATTTCCTGGATCTCTTAGAGTTTTCCTCTACACAGGAGGACAAAGTTCAGGAGTGTGACGTCTAACTCGAACTAAACCTCTTATGTTTCTGCTCTATTAAATGTGTGGACTGTTATTGACAATGATGACATAAAATGACATTAACAGTGACTAAATGACCTGTGGATGTTGCAGTTGTTTTAAGGACTGTTATTTATTTTCTCTTTTGTTACTGTTTGCAAGCATATTTTTTGAGTTTGTGTTGTGAATAATAGCATTCAAATAGCTAAAACCGAGTTTAAACAGTAACAGTACAAGAGATAGCACTGGTAAAAGGAAAAGTAAACTCCCTTTGTTTATTTACAAAAATAGAAATGAGGTTTTTTTAAAAAAAAAAAGATAATATTAAGTGATAAGACAGCAACACCAAACAAAGGATATTAGTTGCAAGATAGCATTTTAACTTAAAATGCACCACAGAATATATTTTATAAGATTAAGACTAAAGCACAGAGAAATTGACAATTTCACACTTGACTTGGTTGGAGACTCAAAAACCCAAACTCTTTCAGCCAGTGAATGCCTCATACCTGAATCCTAACTGTGACTTATTTTGCCTCCATTCAGGTACTCAGGACCTCTGAAGTACAGACTGAATGTTCCCTCCCTGCGCAGTCATGTGACTGACCTGGCTCTTCCATTTTACGGTGGGGTCTTTTCCTCCTCATGCTGACTAACCCAGTCTGCCCCGTTCTCACCATGAGAGGTCTGACCTCCGTGCCCTCATACTGGCGCTGTCGTCGTGCCGCATGAGTGCCTCCCTCCCCTCCAGCAGTTACTGCACGGAATGGCCTCTCTGGACCTGCCATACCGCTGTCCTCGCTGCGGGGAGCACAAGCGCTTCCGAAGCCTTTCGTCCCTACGAGCCCACCTGGAGTACAATCACACATACGAGACCCTTTATGTCCTCTCCAAGTCCAACAGTGTATGTGACGCCGCCGCTCTGCTGCCCCTAGTGGCCGAGGGAGCTCTCCTCACGCCCGCCAACAACAACGACCCCTTCGAAGCGCTCCGGCCTTCGGCTCTGAAGGAGCGCCACTTTCCCTGCAGGGAGCTTCCCTGTGCCGACGACCTCAGCTTGACCCCGGCTAACTCCAACTCCGAGGCCAGGTACATTCCTAATGTGGAGTTCCCCCTGGGGGAGATCTTTATGAAGAAAGCGATGACATCCACGGATCCAGGCAGCCATGGAAACCCCAGCACTGCTGTGGCTGTGGCTGCGAATGTGGCTGCTAGTGCTGTAGAGGCGGCTTATGAGGAGGGCCTGGCGAGGCTGAAGGCGCGGGCGTTCGAGCGGCTGGAGCTGGATGAGAGGCTGGAGAAGTTGTCAGAGGAGGTAAGTGGGGTTGCCGCTGTTATCAGAATAAACTTTATCAGCAGGAGGTGAATTAACAGGCTGACTCTGGTGGCCATGTACTTGCTCAGAGTGCAAGCCTGATTTTTGGAGGGGGTAATTGCAAAGTGCAGAAGCAATCAAGGGAAATACTTATCCCCCTCCCTCCTTAGGCTGGACATTAAACCGTCAACAACACTTCTCCTGACACTCTCCTGGTTTTAAAGAACCTTGAGTTCGGCAGCATACAGGAAACTAAGGAGCTCATTAGAGCCACAATCTGAATGTGATCCAGTCCTTCTGAAGGTAACAATCTTAGAACAGCTAATATGTTAAATGTTAGAGGCATAGCGTCTCTACACTTTTAATCAGGAACAAAGTGAATATGCAGGAAATTTGAAGAGTTTACCCAACCACTAGAAATGCGTATTTCTTAGCCTTTGGGAACGTAGATTTTTGATGTGAGCACACTAATACTCCTATTTATTTATTTATTTATTAGTTAGTTAGAATGTAGAATGTTTTCTCTCGGGATTGTCCTCTGTTAAGCTCTGTCCATTTTTAAAATCAACTCCAACCACCATTTCTTTCTTTGCTGAATAAAAGCATCCCCAAAGCATGATACAGCCGCCACCATGTCTTAAACATGCATGTAGTCCAGTACAGTTGAGGTTGGATCTCATCGGATCAGGACACAATCTTCCACATATTTGCTTGAGGAAATAAAACTATTTATGGTCTTCTGTCAACAACAAATTGCATGACTACATTAAACTGATTACACCTTAAAACTGTAAATCAATTCCATATTAGTGAGATGCTTCCTAGCAGAAGTCCTTAATTCTTGATGTGCTTGTTACTTTGCATATAATGCTGAGGGTTTTTGTTTTTTTTCCAGTATGCAAATTTCAAAAGGACATGAAGCAGCTGAAACTGTCGGCCTTCTTGTTCCGTAGGTGGAGCAGAAAATAGCGGCCCGTGTAGGCCGTCTCCAGGCGGAGCTGGAGAGGAAGAGCTCTGAGCTGGAGAGGGCCAAGCAGGAGAGCGAGCGGCTGAGCCAGGAGAAACAGGACCTGGAGGACAAGGCCTCTGAGCTCTCTCGGCAGGTGGACGTCTCCGTGGAAATGCTGGCCAACCTCAAGCAGGATCTGGTGAACAAGGAGGCGGAGCTAAACCACAAACAGCAGTGAGAGGAATTTCAGTTTTCAAAGATTTCATTTGCGACAAAGTCAGTTTGTCTTATTCTGCACGGGAGTATTTTATTTTCTTTCTAAATTTTACATGGATTGCACTAAATAGGTTGCGACAGACTGGCGACCTGTCCAGGGTGTTCACTGGACATAGGCACAAGAACCCCTCCTGACCTCACTAGGGACAAGGGTGTACAGAAAATGGATGAATTCAGTAAATAGGAAAATTTTTAAGAATTGTCTGACAAAATGGCACCTTCTTACAAATGACCACTAATACTAATGCGAGTTACCAGTTGTGTGGGCGAGCTCCTGATTTACAGCTACAGCTGCTACCTGCTCATTTCAAATGAAGACCAAAGCAGACTGCTGCTTTACAAATTAGTGCACAAATAAGTGGAGTTGTTAATAACCAGGAGCTTGTAATTTACCAACAACACTATAAAAGCTTTTCCTCTTGGTACAGCACAGGCCATATTAGCATAAAATGGCACAAATGATTATTGTGGGGAAACCTCATATTAAAACAGAACGTTAATCAGAACAAATCTGATTTCAAAAAAGCCAATCAGGCTTCTCTCTCTCACTACATTAATTTACATACAGTTTTTTTTTTTATGGTTAATGGGAGACAAACTAGGGGAAAAAAACATTATGGAAATCTACAGAGCCAGAAACAGAGATGTAGTACAAAATAATTTTTCAATAATCAGGCTTTATCTTAATACACCATAAACTTTATAGAACGTAATAATGAAAGATGTAATAAGTAAAAACAGAGACTCGGACTCTAGCCCTACTTTCAACAGCAGGATGAAAAAAATAAAATAAATAGTGCAGTTGTCCTGCTGCAAATGTTAGTACAAATCTGTGCGACCAATAATCACAAAGTGTGACAACACCTAACTGAACAAATCAGAAGATTATTAAATGCCAAACAAAATCAAACAACAGACTGAAAGATTATACGGTATGAGCCTGCGTGTGCACGAGCATTCTTTAGTTTCCAGTGATTTAAGTAGCAGCCGTTTAACCACATCTTGCTAGAGAAAGTCCTCACCGCAGGCTACTGTTTTAGGCTTAAAATAAACACGGTACATGTGACCGAGAGCAGATGAAGTTGGAGACAGCCTAAAAGACAGCAGGCAGAGATCAGAATCAAAGTCATTACACAAAGAGCGACATTATGTACCAGTTTTCAACTGAAACGTTTGTTAATTTCTTTGCAAGCCACACAGTGATAGCACATAATGGCGCCTTGACAACTCCATGAGTCCGTCTGTTGCACAGCAGCCTGCAACCTCCTAAGTTTTTCCAGTTTTTTTTCTTCCTCCTTCTGGAAGATTATAGGCCAAACAGTAGCTTTCACAAAACCCAAGCAAAGCCTGATTCAAACTTTTTTCCTTTAGAAATAAGTAAATATAATATATCTGACTCTTAAAACTCTGTAACATTTGCTGGACTGTTTCATTTGTCACAGGTGAGTGAGTGATGTTCTTAAGAGTGTTAGTGGATTTAATTAATATGGAATTAAGAAAAACTTGATAGAAACTGCAAAAGACATGAACGTTCAGCCTGACGATGACCCTGAACATACAGCTGAAATTCCAATGCAATGGTTCAGATCAAGACATAGTGGTGTGTTAAAATGGCCTAGTCAAATATCCAAACCTAAAAGGAATTAGAATCTGTGGCAAGACTTGTACATTGATGTCCACAGATGGTCAACTTTCAGACTGGCTGTTTTTAATTGAAGAACCCTGCAAAACATTCAGACACATATCCCAACACACTTGCAGCTTCTGTAAGGTTCTGTAAAGTGTTGACTCAACTTAAGCTTTGTGTTGCAAAATTGGCCAAACAATAATAGTATGATGTGCTGCACCTTTATTGGCACCCTGTTTAAAGAAAGGGTAAAAATAAACGAATCAGTTCAGTTGTATTATCTCACACTAATACAACTTTAACTTTAACACGCTGTCTTTTTTTTTTTCTGTTTTACCACAATGATTTGGTGCAGGTTATCCTCCAAAGAAAGACCTGTTCCCCTTGTTTCTCCCACCTTACCCTTGTTGATGTTTTAATTCAGCAGATGAGTGTTGCATCTGTCCTCTTGTACACCAGTGCCCTTCAGGACCGTTCAGGTGCTGATTGGATGGTTGGAAAGAAGCAGCTGGGCAGGTAGCAGCAAACTCATCAGACCGCATCCTGCCAGTCTCTCCATAATGCTGCCAAGCTCCTTCATGAACTAGTGCCACTTCTGCTCTGTAAATGGACTTGGACGTAAATCATGGCATTATGAAGCAAGTTGAACGTGATTTGGAGCTGTCTGGCAATCTGGCACTGAAAGTGAGAGCTGAAATGCTTTCAGAGCTTTTATTGAAATTAATCCCAGACTGATTTATTGTTTGTTTCCAGACACTGATGTTTATTTTTAGTTGCAACCTGTAAGCTGTGCAAAAAAGAAATGTTTTAAAGTCTCATCTAGACTAATTGATCAGATATGTTGTGACTGATGTCCAAACTCTCATATTGGTAAAGCTCTCACCTTTGTTCGTTGATTGTTGGCCTTAAATGCAGACAAAACCTTGGAGTGTACATAGCTACATACAGGTCTGGCACGAAGAGAACAGGTCGAGGAGAAGGAACCAATGAAGAACAATGAAAACTAAAGACTTTATATACAGAAGGAAAGAGTAGAGGTTGACATTGAAAGTAGGTGAATTAATTGAGGTGTATGTGAAGCAGCTGTGGCAGAATGACAGCAGAAAACGTGAGGGAGGGGTAAAAAATTTTTACAAAGTATCTGAACTAAGACTCAACATGAACCACAAATCTAGGACAAAATCAGAACACTAATCTGAGAGAAATAAATCTAAATCAGCAAAAGCCTGAACAGAAGAATAAGCCAAGAAAGCAAACACAGAGGAAGGAACTGAAATGCCAACACCTAATGCATTAAGAACACAGAGAATGTAACCGAGGATGGCAAGACCAACGGTATGTTGTTTCTGACCAAAACATTTTCATCTCTGGGTCACAGAACCAGACTCCACTCTTGCTCACAATTTGCCTGTTTTCTTTTGACTTTCTCATTGAACATGGTCAATGTATTTGTATAGCACTTTATGTAGTCCAGTGATCTCCAAAGTACTTTACACTATATTAAGTCATTCACCCGACCATGCACACAATGTGATAAGCTATTATATTATAGCCACAGCCGCTGCCTTGGGCCTGTCTGACAGAAAACAGTCTGCCGTGCACCAGTGCCACCGGGTGTGTGAAGTGTCTTACCAAACAACACAAGACAAACAGATTTGTTTGTTTCTTGTGTCAAACAAGAAAGCACGTGTTTCCTAAAAATACATCCACAGCTGTGCGTCCAATCAATTCAAATGTCAATAAGTCTATTAGAAGTTTCCAAAAGCACACTTTCATAATAGTAATAATAAAATACTGTTTTCTATTTTATTGATAAATTAAAAATTGAGTTCTCTCAAAAATAAGAAAGAGATCCTCCAGGTTGTAAAACAGGCATTTAGAAATAAAACCTAAGTGAAAAAGAAATGTCTTACCTTTCTAAAAAACTAAGTCTAAAAGACATCTATACATGTCAAACCATGGCTCCTTTCATTTTTACCTCTCTCTTGACTCTTCCGCATATAGAAATATAGAACTGCTTTCTATCATAAAATGCTCTATTTTTATTCAAGCAGCTGTTTCAAGACTAATAACATGCAAAAAAAAAAAAAATCTGGTTAAACTGCTGAAACATTCACATCACTACTCTGTGTCTAGAAATAATGCATGCATATTTACCAACCCTCACTAATGGCATTGTTAAATACCATATAGATAACAAACAGACATTCAAATGACCACATTGCATTAGTGCCTATTGATGATTAATAGAAGGCTATAATTATCGCCATCAGATAGCAGATAGTGGTGTCGTCTGTTGACTACAAAAAATTGTTTGGTTTATAAAATGCCAGCAGTCAAAGATGGCTGTTACTGTTTGACAGTGTGAAGCATCCAGCCTGCTTGGTTTCTTCAGAAACATTATTAACATCAACACATTGATCAGCTTGAGCTTTGGGGATTCCTGGGTTGAACATTATAGGCAACCGTTAGGTTTCGTGGTGACTGTTCAGTTGAGAAGGCTGGAACCTGGATCTCAGCATCTCTGATTCAACACCTGAATCAAATGAATGGTTCATTACTCGGCCTCCGCTGGGCTGAAAGATGCTGATGAGCCATTTGATCCAGGCGTGTTGCAGAAGGAACGCGCATGAAACCTTGAACAGGTCCAATTTAAAAACATTCCACCATTTCAAAAGAAAAAAAGGATGTACAAATATTCAGTCACAATGATGAAAGGAACTTAATGATGTATTCAAAATGCAAACTTGTGTGGATCCTGTGTGGATTAGAGGAATGTTGCAATAAATCCAAACTTGTTCACCAGATTTCTGTTATTTTTTAAAATAATTCTAGAAATTGTGACTTGTTAAATCATTGCACCCTGAAAAATGACCTGTTGACCTAGGTTTATGCACAAATGAGTGTAAAAAAAAATCCTCCTGCTAATAATTTACCAACAGGATTGTTCCTGTGCAAACTTTAGCTAAGATGTGAATAGGCTACCTAAATAGTGCTTAAGCATTTTTAAGTACCTGTGAGACAGAAAATACACAAAGACACCTTCCACTTTAAATGCTACATTTAATTGTAATTTCTAGGAAATCATACATAGAATTTTCTTATGCATTTGAATGAGATCTGCTTTTATTTTATTTCTCCTATGAAACCTAAAGCTGCTGCTCACATGTTTCCTGGCTGAATCAGAGCAAAATTGTGAAACTATTTCCTTAAAAGCCTTTCCTTAAAATCCTATCCAAAGCAACCTCTTCTCCAGCATGCACACACACACACCCACACACACACACACGGACGCATGCACATATCATGTGTCTGTGTCTCTGAGGAAAAGCTGGCAGTGAAACAGGGAGCTTATTCAGACTCTAAAGTACATCATAGGTCTGAGGTGGAAAAAGGGCATCACAGTTAGAAAATTTACTGCCAGCCTGATGACTAGGCAGACTCCAATGAGCTGACTGCCTTTGAATAACACAAACATTTTCTTTGACTCATCCCAAAGGTTTTCAAGATCACGAAGACATAAGCAGCTGCTAAGGCCCTCAGAAGCTCCAAACAGGAGTAATGTTTCACATCAGAGGTCTAACTTTTGTGACTTTTGCATTCACAAATAACTTTCTCAAACTGAATATTGCCTCCAGCAGCACTGAGAATAAAATGACACCCGGCTGATCATTTGTCCCGAGCTTAAAACCTTCGAAGGTAATGATGATGAGCATGCACAATGCCTTACGCACAGTTGCTCATTTATTACTTTGTATGCAGATGACATTGTAGAGAGATTCATTCACAGAACAAGTATGCACCACAAACAGCTCTTTAATAGTCACTGTATGTACATAATTAAGATAAATCTCCCTGGGATGAAAACAAGCAGAAGTTGCTCGGGCGTGGCTGTCAACTGGCTTAATAACAGCTGTAAAAAAAAGTGGAAACAGCTGGAATGATTAAAAAACTGAGGCTTGCGGACAAATGAAAATGCTGGAGCATCTTAATTTCAGCCTTTAAAATTTTCCCTCAGACTTTAGAAAATCAGCTAATTTTATCTGTCTTTGTAATTTGCTGGATGATCAAAATCTGTTCAAGCAAAACCCATCTCTGCTTATAATTGGATATAGTTGGATCAATACATAAACAATTAGAACTATTAATCTAACAACTGTTAGAAAATATTGGCTCCAATCCACTAAAATATGACTCTGCCTGATTTAACAGACTTTTCATGGTGAACAGTTTTTGTATTTTTTTTGTTTTTGTTTTTAGAGAAGCAGCCAAGAGATTTATGGTAACTCCAGACAAGTTGCAGAGATCTGTGAACAGGACAGCTGCTGGTTGTGAAATCTGACTTTCATGGAAAAGTGGCAAAAAAGAAAACGTCTTGTGTACAAATCATGTAGGCCGCACAACAAATGTGTGGAGGAAGGAGCTCTTGTCAGATAAGAACAAATTAAAATTTTTGGGTATCTTCTCAAAGGCTGTGTGTGTTGGAAAACTACAATTTCACATATCCTCAAACACAACATCCCCATGGTTCAACATGGTGGTGGCAGCACTATGATGTGGGGATTTTTTTTCTCCCTCTGAAACATGGAATGGATTTGGAATTGGAAAGACGGATTATGAAAAATATAGCTTATGGATCATTATTCACTGCAATTCAGTAATTATCCATAACAAATAACAACTGAAATGCAGTGAATAAAAATCTTGTAGTTTATCTTTATGGAAAGTATTACCCAAACCTAATTAGTCCCAAAGAAACAAACTCTTCTGTTTTTGATAACAGAAGAATTTGTTTTGCAGATGCCTTCACTGTTTTCTTTAGGAATATTTGGAAAACTTTTCATTATTAAAATATTAGTCATCAATTATTTGTGGAAGAATATTATGCATAAACGATTATGTATCAACGGGCCTCATTTAATCACCCTTTTTATCTGCAGGTATATTACTGTATCTGGAGTAGTCATAGTCATGACAGTCTTTAGGGAATGTTCTGTGAACAGCAAGTATTTGTATTCTGACAGTACAGACCGGTTTTCTGTCGAGATGAAGGCCCTTATGATCGTATTTGATGGATAACTCAGACTGAAGTGAATGGATGGCTTGGTCGATATTGGTCTACATTTAGATGAGGATTTATGAGCAGAGGGACCGTGTGTGTCTGTGGTTAGCAATGAGAAGCTGATACGAGTGTCTTTCAAGTTTTGTGAAGCTATTTGAAAAGTGAGGAAAAGAAAAAGAATGGATAACTGTCTTTTTGGGGGGATTTATCTTTCCAGTTCTCATTTTTAGGATTGACATGTAAGGCTGAAGTGACATAAGCCACAAATATTCTGATGTTACTGAATCACAAGGCAGACATATGGCAGTGCTTCAGGTGCATAACACATGTGTGTTTAGATGTATTTCAGAGATCTGTGTGAATATTGCTGAGATAAAAGTGTTCATACATCATCATATAATCTCTGTTTGTATAGAAATATGGATTAAAACAGGTAGACTGCACCTTCCATCATTTCATCCCCTTTACTGACAAACATCCAGTTTTTTCTGCTTCCGCATGGCTGCAGATTTTCACCTGTTGTTTCAGACGCTGCGGTATGTTCTTTTTTCCTTCCCAGTCATTGTTCTCTTTGCCTTAACACACACAATCCACTGTCTCTCACCCTCTGCTTTCTCACATATTTCTTTTTTGCATGGGGATAAGTAAAACACAATATTCTATTTTCTTCAACAAACAAGGTCATATCAAATTGTGAACAGTATGAACGGTTTTATGCTGTTAAAATATTATGTCTGCCAGACATTTCATCCTTTCATTCTGTAAGAGGAGGAAACAGTCTAATATAGTGGTTGCTCCTGTTATCGTCACATGAAGCAAATTTCTCATACAGTTGAATAATTGATGAAGACAAGCTGCATGAATATGCTGAAGCCAAAGCACAAAATGCTTTCACTTACTGGTTACTACCAAAAACATCTTTTTCTGTTTCCTCATACAGCTCTATGCTGCTTTCTCTGGTTTACATAAAGAGGGTGAATGATTTGTCCCTGTTCTCAAACTAGAATTTTTTAAATGACATCACATAAAATGTCTGACAAATGAGGCAGTATTCTGTTTACCTACATTAGACGCACTTCATTCCGGCTGCTTGTTCAAAAAACTGTTAGATTTGCTAGTTGTGCTCACTAACAGGTGTGACTAGGCAGCACTAGTTGATAACAATGTATTTCTCTATATTTTCAAACTATCACTGCCATAAATTTGGAAAATTTCAATTTGTGATGATTTTGGTGAAATACAAACAATATGACTTGGGATACATAAACAAATAATTAAAAAGTCTTAACTGCCGTAGGTTCATGGTATTACATGAGTAGTTTCTCCAGCTTGGAAAGAAAGAAAATCATTATGTCCATCTCAGCAATCAGTTATTATTGAAAAAGTTCCTTCTGACCGATGTCTGTTGTATTTTCATAATGATGTGACCACCTCACACCTCACCAAATTTTTGCAGTCATTGCCTGAATGCATGAGGAGGATACCTAAATAGTTTGCAAACATTTATTGCACTTCAAGCAGTTCTGCACACTATGCTTAATTTGTGCAGTGGTAATGATGAATTAATTATTTATGTGGTTTAATGTCTTTTTAGCAGTCAGTGGCTGGACTGTGTTGTGTGTCTGACATATTTTAGAAGACTGAAAGACGTACAAATGAAATGTTATAACTGCTGCTGTCATTAGTCCTACCAAGCAAGGCAGCCATGTTAGATTTTTAGGTTGTTTGTGTGACTGACTCTTTCACTGAACCAATCTGAAATCTGACTTCAAGATAGATTTTTCTGAAACAGGCATTCTGATAAGCTTTACTTTTTTTCTTCCACTTAACTTTCCTTTAGTATGCTTGGATGCATCACATGGATAGACAGATAATTTAACAAAAACCTTCCTTAAACAGTTCACTTTCATTTCATTTGCTGATTCATTGTTTTGCTATGCAGCTTTTACGTCTGGCTGACTGTCAGCTACCTTGACTAATTTTGGATTCACAATTCTTGTCATCTGTGCCTGGAAAGGAGCAAAGTTAACTGTGCCAGACACCAAACTATTTTTATCTCTAAATGTCCCCATTTCAGAAAAATGTATTATGCGTGTTGCTGCTGCTGAGGAGTAGATTCTGGGATGTACGATGTTTCGATGCATCGACTGATGGATTTCGGCTAAACGTAAACGATCCAAACTAATGACCATCATGCTCACAAACAAACACACTTCTGACCCAGTTTTCATTTAATGGCTGGGATATTTTCAGTGACTCCTTTTTCATTCTGAGGTGAATTCTCTGCAGTAGCTCTTCTGCACAGAAAAGAAATGCATCTGTCTGCATTTCAACATCTTAAAAGAAAATATACCAAAAAAGTAAAGTAAAGGTTATCTGTTCACATTGGAAGAGTCGCCTAAATGTTTAAATGATGCAGCGCCACAAAGACAGATTGTTGTTGCTCTAGTTGTACCCACTTAGAGTATCTGGGATTTACTAGGACAGCAGCTTCTGCCCTTACACTTCTGTCCCAGTGGGAAATAGCTTCTAGTTTAAAGATTGTCCTTATAAAACCACTTCCTTCCATCATGTGTGCAGGGAGGTTTCCCAGATCGACCAGTTCCTTCAGGAGACGGCGGCACGGGAAGCCAATGCTAAGGTGCGCCTGCAGCAGTTTATTGAGGAGCTTCTGGACCGAGCTGACCGTGCTGAGAAACAGCTGCAGATCATCAGCAGCTGTGGCACCACACCGAACGGCAGCTTGGGACGCTGCAGCCTGCAGGCCTCGAAGGGCACTGGGCGCCAGGTTCGGATCTTTCAACATATTTTTAGTTTGTGGTCTTAACGTAGTATTTATGCACTACTGTTGGATTGTTTTGGTTCCGTTTTAAATGTGTTTTAGGGGTAAATAAAGTAGCTAGAGTCGTAGAGATAAAATTCATCGGGAATGCTGAACTGTCGATCTTTGCCTCAAAATATGCATATGCATTTTTTATTTAGAATGTCAATTTGAATTAATGAGGGTAGTCACAGACATAGTTTGCTTTTTAAACCTGCAGGTCTTCAGATCTCCTAAAGTGAAAGATCACAGAGGTTTTTGGATAAAGTTCCTCCAACAGGATCTTTTGATCAGTTGATGCTTCCTGAACAAGGAGACTACAGAAACAGGAAGCATGATCTTTGTCTGCTTATCCTTCAGCACCACATCAGTCAGAACATCTAGTCTCTGCTGCAATTTATCCTTACCAAAGAGTGTAATGCACAAAGAGGAGCCTCTGTAGCTTTAGACTGACATCTAGCTCTTTTGTCTCCTGGCTCAGAGCTTGAACTGTGCCACTCTCCCCTTGTGTTTTGCCTTATTACACAACAATGCAAAAAAAAGAAAGGAAAAGAAAAAAAAAGACCAATATTCAAAAGGTTGATCTTAAAATGACACCTTTTTAAATTATTATCCAACACCTGTGGATGAAGAGGTGACCTGCTTCATATTCTGCAAATGTGTGTGCTGCCATGGAAACTAACTCCTGCTTTCCATCAAGGTTTTAACAGGATTTTTAATCAGATGTGCTTCAGATCTGCCTGAGACAAAATTTTCTCTTAGACTCTGTATAAAAATCCTTTACTTCATAGACCATAAGTGACGGCATAGAGGCATTATTAATACCTTACTTAGTGCAATGTTTTGCCATTGTTCATGATGGACAGAAACTGACAAATTTGTTGTCATCCCTTGTAAAGGTGCAAATTAATCCTTAAGTTATGTCTCTCTTTTCTCGCTGCAGCATACTTTCAGAGTTTTTTTTCCCCCTAACCTTTAATTTGTAAATTTGATCAAGCAATTTCCGAATATTCATATAACTGCTCCATATACTAATTTACAACCACCTCAAATTAAAAAGTTAAACTATATATATTTTAATTTATTAAGCAATTTATTTGCATTCATAACTACTGTATATTTGCATTCTTTAGTTAAACATTCTAAACGATAATTTAACAAAAGTCACTAGTGGAATACTTATGAATCCCTTTAAAACAAATGTATATTTTTATTGATGTCTTCCACAAGACAAATTGTTGTTTTGGAGACATGACAGCCAAGTGTTTTTTTACCCCTCCTACCATAACAAATGTAAACGTGCAGTTTGCTGAACTCTAATGGGACTCAAATGAGAATAACATTCAATTTCTTTTGCAACAAACGGTCCAGGGCTATTTGGCATAAAATAAATGATGAATGTGTGGCACATATTGCTTGCTGCCAGGTACAGTAGGAAATCTGTGATGCTGTTTCTCCCCCAGAAGCCCTGGGAACCTTGTGCATGGCATTATGAACTCTTTGAATCATCAGGACATTTTAAATCACAATCTGATGGACTCTACAAGCAAGCTATTACATGTTGTTACCATGTCTTTTAGTAAGTTCATGATCCAAAACATATGGTTAAATCAATACAGTTATGGTTCGCTGGTGAACCCTTTTCCAAGGCCATCCTAGTTCTAAAACCTAGGTCTTATAGAAAAACTGGTGATCTGATTTCAAGGAAGAAAAGCATAGTGCTATTTTCAGCTAAATAAAAGCTCAGGTAACCTGTAAACGCCTGCTAATTACAATTCCAGGACTGGAAAGTTTCACTTCTGTTACCATATTCATTCAGAAATGTACCCCTTTTTGATCGGTACCGTTGCCTACATTTAGCTGCATTGTGTTAAAAGTTGAGATATCTCAGTTTCGTGTTTGCATGCATGTGCAGTGTTGTTTGACTTTGAAAAATCAGCATGACGAGCACAAGTGCGGAGTAGAGCTCAAACTGTCTGACACCTTGTAATGCCGTGAATGGGAAGCCTGGAGATGTTACCCAGGCAGCCACCCACCCTCACAGCATCTCTTCCTCCCTCCATCCGGTGGCAGCGGGGTCGCCCTCATCTCCGAGGAGACGGGTCTCGCAGCCAAAGACTTATTTGAGTGCTGACACTCAGAGTGGACTTGTTTCCGGCTCTCTCTGATTTTAATTCCAGGCTGATTTGAAGTGTTTTCTCACAGAAAACAAAGGGAACACAACTTGAAACAAATGTCAGCGTTTGCTGAAATTTCTTTGAAGCGGAAACATACTCAAATTTCATCCAAACGTCTATAGATGAATGCATTATTATTTCGTCCATGTCCTGAAGATTTGCCCCTCTTCTGTTTTTCACCAGTGTGTCTCGGGCTCAGAGCCTCAGACAGTTTACCTATTTCCTGGATCGACAAATTTCCACTGACAAGAAGTGGGAAGAAAGGAAAAAAGGAGAAATTGTGCTTGTGTTTGCTCTGCCTATGAGGCATGTCAGTACACAAACCTCCACCTGGCTGTGCTTCACTTGTGTCTTTGCACAGTCTCGTGTCTTTGCACAGTCTCGTGTCTTTGCACAGTCTCGTGCAAACAGCGAGTGCTTTGGGGATGAGTGATGTGTGAAAGAGTGATGAGAGGAATTTGTTTAAAATAAAATAGCGTGAGAATCAGCTTTTAAGACCTGTGAATAAATAGCATTGTCATCTGTTTTCAGATCTGCTTTCCATAAATTTTACAATTCATGGATTGAAATATTTATTGATCTGTATTTTTTTTTTTTTTATTATTATTTTGACTTCTAACAGCTGCTGTGTTGATGATCAGAATGCTGCCTACATTTTCAGCTAGCCCTACTTTCTTATTATTTGTACTTGATGGGGTTGCATAGAAGTTCAGATTTTTCAGGGCAAGAAGATTCTGGGGCCTTTCTGTCTACAGTCTACATACCTGTGCATGTTCAGTTTCTTCCCACAGTTCAAAGATATGCCTTTTAGTTCAATTGGAGATTCTAAATTTGCCTGTAGGCACTTAGATAGTGCATGTGTGAGAACAGCAGGGTTTTGCCATTTTAGTCCAAAGACAAACAGATAAGGAAGTTGATATTTAACAGTGCTTTGTTTTTCACTAGCAATTAGCATAATTAGTACACTAGAATTTCTAACTTTAATCATTGGTATCCATGCTTATTTTTTTTGAGAAGGAATATCTTGACTTTATTTCCAAATTCAGCTTTCACCATAATAGACAGAGGCTAATTTCAAAAGAGAGCAACGTCTGTGTCACTTGTTTAGCATTCCTGTTGTCTGCTATACCTTGCTCTGGGTCAGTTTGCTCCCTCCCCAGTTTTAACGTCTCTAGGCTAGATGTAAATTGATAGCTTGTGGCAGGGTATCAAATAAAGCCAAGTGAAAGACGCCCAAAGCACCAGAGCCTAGCTCTCTGTTGAAGCTAGATGACATATTCCAAATAAAATACTTTTCTTCTAAAGACCTTCTTACACTTTCTGGGGGTTTTTCTGTCCTCATTTATAAACGCTTCACAGACACTGAAAAAGGTATGTTGGCATCTTCTTACAGTAGCAACTTCCACAACAAAGGATGTTTTGTTTAGAACAGCCTGGTTGTACTTGGATCTGGTGTGTTCACTACATACAAAAAGAAAAAAAAATAGGATTTTTGAGTTTGTTACTGGCAGGGTCATGGAAAAGATAATAGGAAGTAGAAAGTAGAAGCAGGTGTCAGCTGAGTCTGAGTAATTCTAAATTACATCTTATAAGTGTTTTTATAGTAAAGAGGTTTTGTTCTGTGGCACCTAAAACTGAAACTATCTTTCACACACACATACTCAATTCTTGTATTTTTAGGTGGTTTTTTTTGTTTGTTTTTGATTAGTTCTTTCTTTCAAAATGACCTCTGCATTAATAATGCTTCTTCTTAGTGTTAGTGAGTTGTGAATCAGCACCATGCTGAAAAATGATACACTTGCCCCTCAGACGTTTTCCAGATTCTAAAACTAATGAACATTTTTGATTTTTTTACTTTTTTTTAAGATTTCAATCTTTTTCAATCAAATTAACTCTTTGGTCTCACTTGTTTACTTGTCACTTTTCTTCAGAGAAATTCCAGCCTCTCTGGGAGCACAAGAGGAATGTACCAAGTATCAGAGAGACGATCTTCTCCCAGCACAGGGTAGGTCAGACACTGTCACCTGAAGTTTGAAATATTATTTTTTTCAGATAAATCTAAAGACAAAAACAGAAGAAAAACAGGTTGTTTTTCTCACATGTAAATAATAGGTAATTCATGCTTCCTTTATCTATTTATTTATTTTTTAAAAAGAGAAAAGAAACATAGTTAGAACCTTTAAATGTGCTAAATTTGTCCAATAGACTGTTTTTTCCCCCAAATCTGATGTGAGACTGAAAATGTCTACAAGAACAATAATATTTACAGCATCACACCATAGCTGTTCACTGTTGTCAGAAAGACAATCTCTTTTTATTGGAAGTGCAGAGGTTTTGACCTATGTGATGAACGTGATAAACTGGTAATATTTATTGTTTTGTGTTGTCTACATGATGGATTTTGTTGGGTCATGGGAAGTGTACTTGAGTTTTAGCGTCTCTCTCAGTAGCTGCATTGAGTCACCGGGTTGATGTCCCAATTGGAGGTGTGACTGAACAATTTCTGGGTCTCTGGCACCAACCTCAGACACATGGCTGTACTGTAGTATTCTGACTAACCCAACTGTCATTCCCAGTTGGTAGTGAATGTATTTCCTGTCGTGACGTCAGGCCTTCCCCGTTGAATCACTGAGAGCAGAAAAGACACAGACACACACACTGTGGCCAGAAGCACTCGACTGTCTTGGGTTAATAATAGCTCCTCACTAAGGATCAATACATTCTATACCCTTGCTGTTGTTAGGCGTCATTTTAGAAAATAGGAAGCAGTTTTTGTGACTTATTGAATATGACTTCATCAGTGTAAGCATTGCTTGCAAAAATAAACCTGAGAAATGAAAAATATTTTAGCATGTGGTGCAGATTATACAGGGCTTTTCTTCTAAGACAAAATAAGACAATATGTCTTTTCTACTGATTCAGGTATTTTAGATTTGCTCTCTAACTCCCGATTAGGTTTTGTGTTTGCACATTAAATTATGGTAGATGTTAGTAGTTTTGTCACAGTTTAGAGGAATACTTCCCTCTGTTGTGGAGTGAATTTCTGTTTGTCGCCAAGCAAACTTTGCGGTAATGATGCTGGTCCAAGAAATCGTTTTTCACTTAACCCCCTTTAAAAACACAATCTGTCACTTTCAGACAGAATTTTCTGTGAAAAGCTGAGATTTACATGCTCTGGTTGAGTAAAGAAATAAATTTTTCTTGTTTCTAATTTATGGTTTCATATTTCTAATGCACATTTCAGAGAGGCTTTGATTCTTATACATTTCTGCACAGGTTCATGTTTATATTAAATATCCTGTATTCCTCTTCAGAGCATCAGGGAGGATAAAGTCTGTCTCCCAGGGTTCTGGAGGTTACGACAGCGACAGCGTCGAGATGCATCCCATGGAGGATTGTCCCGAGGCGCAGTACTATCACATGCAGTGTCGCATGGGTGAGGGTGGTTACGAGCGCTCCCCGGGATGCGGATCTAGAAACTGGGGTCTTCGCAAGCAGGCCATTCAGAACTGGCAGCGGCGACCGTACAGGAACAGCACCGAGGGCGAGGAGGGGGACGTGTCGGACGTGGGCTCGCGGACCACCGAGTCTGAAGTGGAGATGTGGGAGCAAGAGCGGAGAGCCGTGGCTGAGGTTCAGCAGTCTGCAGTACCCTATCCTCACCACAGCAGGGCAGCGTATCGCCCTAACACGGGTAACGGTTGTTTGCAAAATAGTCACAATCTTGAACAATTTTCCTCCCCTCCACCTAGGCAAGTTTAATGATTTGCACAATAAAGGGCTAAAACAAGTCGATGTTCTGACTTCAAAGGTTAGTGGAACATCTGGCTGTTGCTGTGCTGTCCTGATTAACAGCTGTAATAATTATATGAACAGGAGAGGGTGAGATGTTATTTTATCATTTAGTTATTTGGATATGTATCTGCCAGCGTTAAACCTTTGCCCCTTGCTCATACATCAGATTGAGTCAGATTTGATGGAGAGCAACATCTACCTTTTAGTCTTGCGATAGAGTTTCATTTTAATTTAGATCTGGACTTTAACTGGACCATTTGGTTTCATTAATATGCTTTGACCTAAATGGCTCCAATGTATCTCTGGCTATCTGTTTAAGTTTAGTGTAATGGACTGAACTTTCAATGCTCTTTCTTCTTGTCTTAATAGGTTTGGATTTGCACCATCCTCTTTCCATATTTAGATAATAAGTTAAGTAGATATCAGATGTCCAAAGCTTAGAATACTGTTTTTAACCTTACCCAGACTGAAGCTTCTCCAGAGCCTGTCGGTTGTATTCCTTGGTCTTCATAGTGCAGTTTGTTCACTAATGTTCTCTAACAAACCTCTGAGGCCTTCACAGAACCGTTGGATTTACACTGAGTTTACGTTATACACAAGTGGACTCTATTTATGTGACTTGTGAAGATATTCTACTTCCTCTTTACAGTTATGTGTAATTGATAACATTGAATCAAAATGCCACACACTAATGTTTGTGGTTGTAACTTCACAAACAGAGAAAAAGCCCCAGGGGTATGAATACTTTTGCACTTAACTGTATTTATATCATGATCCAACTTTTGCATCAATTGCAGTTTAACCAGCTTTACTTTCAAGAACACAAGGAACCAGCAGGTTCAATGAACCATCTCTTACAGTTCCTATGGAGCTTTGAGACACTAGCTAGCCAGTCGTTGCTGCACAGCTCAGCTTCACAACAGATTGTGCATTTTTCTGTTAGCATCATCCCATGCCAACCCCCTTACAAACCCTGCTGTTGCACTCTGCGTTTCCCATCTGCTGTGGACGTATCAGGTGGACCACAGCAGTCTGTAACTGAAGGAAACTGGGCCGGGGCTCAGTGACAAATTCACATGTACAAATTTGGCCTCCTCATTAGCTGAAAAGTTGTGGGGGGTTTTTTGGTCTCATGTAACATGTTGCTGGCGCCTTTCTACTCTGACGTAGTTCTCCCTATTAGGAGAGACTCTGCCAGAGCTGTTTGTGTGGTATGTATCTGCAAGCACACAGGCTTGTTTTTTTAGTTCATTTGGCAGTCTTGAGTGTAGGAGGTGTGCGTGAGTGAGAGAGAGAAAGAGTCAAATAGTATGCATTGGTTCACAGCCCTGATGGTTTCAAGCAGATGCCTTCCAAGGCCAAAAATGAAGTGAGTCATGGAGGAGCAATTTTGCTTCGAGGGTTAAGGCAGGCTGGGATTGGACACACTGTAACAACAGCATTAGATGGGATAAAAAGTACAAAATGCAGAAAACTAATTATGCAATCTGGTTCTGTGGTTTTTAGTTGGAGATTAGCGCCACCATGTGACAAAAATGGTTTTACCACAGGATGGTGAAGACAAAACATTTATCTCATAGATATTTACCCGATTACTTAACACGCATCATGAGGTAAGCACACCTTAAGGGGCAAACGACTCATAATGTTCAGGAATAAAGAGATCCCATTAAAAACAAATGAGCGAAATAATATTAATTAAATAGGTTCTTTCAGAAAGGCTGCAACAAAGTTCAAGATGTACTAGAAAGGAAAAAATTAAAAACAAGCTTTGAAACTGTACATTATCTGAAATATATAACAACAGAGTTATTATTGTGCTTTGTTTCCTAAAGGCTCTCAGTTTTATTATACAGAAATAGATTAAATTAGTTTTATATATGGGGTTCTATGTAGTGACTTGTAACTGCCCTTACCTGCACTATGTGTCTAAATTTCACCAAGTTAGAAAAACAAAAGAAATTGTCATTTGAAAATAGTTTTATTTTGGTCATATTAAAGCTAGTTAATTCATCATCATCATCATCATCAGTTACTCATTATGAACCACTCCACAAGTCTCATGCTGATGACCTTAATTAATAAAAGCACTAGTTAAAATAAAACTGTATAACATAGCCTGACAGGATCTAAATTGAGAAGCAGGTTTCAATATTTTATGGCACAGAATGTTAACCTTTTTAGATGTTCTGCTCTACAAAGCAACACAAGTATTGAAAGTGTTTCGTTTTAGGAACTCCTGAAACCAAATATTTCCATACACACAAAAACACAAAGCCTTTTCTTTCTCTTTATCCGACATTAAATCAAACTAAATGTTTGCTGTTTCAGTCTACCAGAATTAGTCTGCAGTGAGTAATGTTCTCCCTTGTCTTTGTAGATTTGCAATTATTTCAGTTTTTATTTTGTAGTAGCAAAATGGGATAAATTTCAAGAGCTATGGAAACTTTCTTGAGGCTCTGTATGTATCTGTTAAAGGTCTGAAAGGCTGTGTTGTTGCCACAGGTCGGTCTGATGTGGTTTACAGCAAGCCATGCCGCCATCAAAAGAGCCCATCGAAATCCAACGAGGTGATAAGTCCAGAGATCCTGAAGATGCGTGCAGCGCTCTTCTGCATCTTTACCTACCTGGACACCAAAACCCTCCTGAAAACCGCCGAGGTCTGCCGCAACTGGAGGTTCGTGGCCCGACACCCAGCTGTGTGGACCAGAGTGCTGCTGGAAAACGCTCGCATTTCTTCCAAGGTGCATTGCCAACATTTGTTATTGCGCTTTATCCTCTGTTTCAATGAAAAAAGTTGTGGAATGGTGTAACCATTGTAAGTATATGTATTTCTCTAGTTTCTGACCACATTGTCTCAGTGGTGCACTCAGACACACTCCCTCATTCTCCAAAACCTTAAACCAAGGCAGCGAGGCAAGAAAGAATCCAAGGAGGACTACCTGAAAAGCACACGGTGAGACACAGACACGTTCACTGTTGTAGCAGATTACAGCTTCAGTTCCTCCGGGGTATTTATTCCTACTCCGTGTGCTGCCTTGATTTGATTAACCACATTGTTTGCCCAACTGTTGTGGCCGAGCGACGTACTGAGTGATTTCCTGAACAGTGACTGATGAGAGGAAAGCCAGCAGAGAGAACATGAGTGATGTATGCTGACGTTTTTGTGCGGTTTAATTATTCTCAGCATGCGGATATCAGCTTTTATTTACCAGGAGAAAACAAGCAACAAGGTTTGATTCAAGTGGATTGTTGTTTGTATGAAGGACACACATTTAGTTGCATAAAGTTCTCTTAAATGCTGTACGCTGAATACATCTGTTGCAAAAAGCGCCAGCAGCAGAGCTCCCAGGAGCATGTCTTGACGTTGTTAGAAGTGAAGTATGATTAAAAGTGACCTTTATTTTTACGTCTGTTTTTTTTTTCTCTTGTGACCTTCTCTTATATTTCTATCAAAAGTGGCTGTCTTGAGGAAGGTTTGGAGGCGTTGTTAAAGGCCACAGGAAGTAACCTGCTGATACTAAAGATTTCACACTGTCCCAACCTGCTGACTGATCGCTCCCTATGGTTGGCCAGCTGCTACTGCCGTGCCCTCCAGGCCGTCACCTACAGGTGAACCATTGCCATCAGATCCCAACTATCTTAAAACTTTGCAGCATGAATCTTACTTCATTTTTTTTTTAGCCTTATTTTATTTCACGTAAGGTAAACAAAGCCACTATCTTCAACCTGCATCTTCAAACATACATCATGTTTATTTTTTCTGCAGGAGCGCCACAGATCCAGTTGGCCAGGAGGTTATCTGGGCCCTTGGCGCAGGGTGTAGAGATATTATTTCTCTGCAGGTGGCTCCCCTACATCCATGGTAAAATGATGGAACATTAATTAATAATCAGCCATAAAATTAATAACATAAAGACCAATCCGGGGCTCATGTTTTCATTAGAGTGTTTGTTTCTCTCAGTCAACAACCAGCACGTTTCAGTAACCGATGCCTGCAGACGATTGGAAGATGCTGGCCACATCTCCGCGCTCTTGGTGTGGGTGGAGCTGGATGTGGGATTCAGGGACTCGCCTCACTGGGTAAATATTGAACATACAGCAGAATTATAGTGTTTTTGTTTTACTTACTACCCTAGAAAAATATTCTTATAGCGTGATACTTTCCACAAGACCTCTGCGGTCGCCCTGAGATCATCAATCAGAGATCTCAGTTGGGAGCGTCTGTTGACAAGGCAACCATTCATTGTGTACTCTACAAATATGGCTTAAAAAAAATCTAATCTGAACTCAGAAAAATTATTTGGTTATTTGTCACTGATGCCTTTTCTTTTTCTTTTTCAGAACTTAAGTTGTGTCAACATATTGTTTACTTTGGCTTTTGATTCTTCCAGTTACAATCTACACTGAGTGTAAGATAACCCATCCACTGCTGAATCACAAGCCAACTTCATGGATTGTGTTGTTTCATGATTTCTTGAAAATATAGATCATATTCTTATGATCTATATCATAGGAATATAAGAATATGCGTACTAAAACGTGTTCCTACTTGGTCCTTGTGTTGAATGTGGGCTCTTCCTCTTTCCCGTTTGTTCAGCGAGGAACTGCATGCGCCTGCAGGTGTTGGAGTTGGACCATGTGAGCGAAATCAACCAGGAGGTGGCAGCAGAGGTTTGCAGGGAGGGTCTGAAGGGTCTGGAGATGTTGGTGCTTTCATCCACACCGGTCACCCCTAAAGCCTTGCTCCACTTCAACAGTGAGTTGAGACTGATATGTAACACGATTCAAAGTCAAATTCTGGACTGTGCAGCCAATTATTTTATTTATTTTTCTGTTTCAAAGCTTCTTTTTTTTTTTTTAAAGCTCTTTTGAGTAATTTAAATCTCCCCAGCCAACCGCAACTTTCAGATGTGAATCACATCCACAAATCCTCCTTCCAACCAGGTGTTTGCCGCAACCTGAAATCCATCGTGGTTCAGATTGGTATAGAAGACTACTTTGAGGACCCCAACAGCCCCGAAGCCAGAAAGCTGTTTGATGAAATGGTTAACAAGCTGCAGGTAAACAACACCTCTGTGTTTCACAGCAGGTTTTCCAAACCACTGACGGTCTAAAGTTTTAGAAATTTACAAGTTGACCTTTTACGTGTCAGCGAATAGTTCCTGGTGTGCAACATGTTCCTGCGGCAATCTAGAAATTCTACATCTGTTTTTGTCAGAATTGACTCTAGAGTCAATTGTTGAATCTATTGGTGTTGGATGACCTGGTCTCATAACACTCATGACTAGACATGAAAGGCTTTGTTTTGATGTGTCAGCCTGACGTGTGCTGCAATGAAGTCAGCGCTGTGGCTTCACCACAACATGTGTTGGACACATTTACTTATTGCCGTCATGTTCACAGACCTCAGTGAACTTATTTGGGATTTTATGCGGCAGACCAACACAAAGTAGTGCATAATTTTAAAAATGATACATGATTTTGTATTCCTTTAAAAAATCTAAATTGTGACATGGAATCATTCACAGTCTCATTTATACCAATAATCCTGAATATCCTACAGAAACAGAAAAGGAAAAAAAAAATCACAGGTTGTAATATTTTAGCACTGTTTAGAGAAGGAACAGCCAGGGCCTCCTATATTTTATCTCTCTTTTGTTTTCTGTTCTTTCAGGCTCTAAAGAAGAGACCGGGTTTCTCCAAAATTCTCCATGTGAAGGCAGACAGCCTCTGCTAACATCCTTTGTGCAGTTTGCTGGAGAGTGCGACCGCAGTATGAGTTGATCCGCAGGACACAGCTAGCTTGAGCCCACCTCTTGGTGGCTAGATGCATTTGGAGCACAAGAAACAGAACCAAGAAAGATCTGATTGATGAATAAAGGCCCAGGATTACCAGGTATATTTTACTAAATGAAAATCATAAATCAGAACCAGATTTGATGAAAATGTGCTAAATGTTGGTGATCTTCAGTGGCAGTAGATTTTCAACCAAGGGCCTGCATAAACCTTACTAACTCAAGAAACACAGCTGCTTTCAAAACTGTCTCTCATCCACAATATCTCTCTAAACGTGGAGCCACTTGGAGTGTCACACGCTGCATTCTTACTTTCTGCATCTGCATTATGCTTAATGCAAGCCAGCTTCAACATCAACTGCAGAAACAAGATGGGGAACGTGCTTATTTTCCCACAGATGCCCACCAGGCATCTGTTTTCACAAGAGGTTGAGGCATTTTTTTTCCTAAAGCGTTGCAACACGAGCTTTATGCTTAGTTGTGATGTTGAGGAAATAAATGCTTATTGCACTCTGTCCCCAAAACTTGCCAAATCCAAGTGTGTGAACATGCACTTCTTCCAAGCACTGCAGAAAGGGTGGGGGGCTCCCGCCCTGCAACACACAGACCATGTTATCTTGAACGTGCATGGTAGCGCTGGGTTTTGCCTCCTCTGCTTCCTTGTATGAGAATATCCATGTCAGCCAAACTGGATTCAGTGTTTATGAACTTTGTTGTACTCTCTGGACCTGTTTGCGTCAGAGGACAGTATGGAGTGTCCTAAGTCGCTGGTGCATTTTGTAGCGACGTGCATCTTTATTCCAGTATGTTCTTCTCCGGTGTGCCAATTATAAAAGGATGAGGGACCAGGCAAGTCACCCTACTGGACCCAAGTTTGCTGTGAGCAGAAGCAGCTCAAACTGAATATAAAGTGTTGTGTTTCCTATAAAGCAAATTATCCAGGTGTGTACAGGTGTTCTAGTGTTTGTATTCATACTGAACAGTGCCATTTGCATCACAGGGGCTATTCTCTTCATTTTAATTCATTAGGTGACATCCTCCGACCCTCTTCTGATGTTTTCTTCCACCCAGTATCACAGCTAGGGTGAAGGGAGCTGACCCCTGTACATTAAGGGATCCGGGGCAAGTATTATGGTTCAGGTCTTCAGGACTTCCCTTCAAGTAAGAAAATTGATTTGGCAGAAATGTAGTCAAATTTTGATTAGCTGTATTGTCTTTTTGGGTTGAAGACAGCACTGCTCTACACATTTTCTGATTCCAGTGCCGCTTTACTACTGTGGAACAACAAGCCCGTTGATCTGATGGCTCTGTCTGGAGCTCAAAGTTTTGGAAGTTGGAGGTGTGTGTTTGCCAGGCCTTAAAAAGGATTCACTGTTTTATTTGATAGAATGTAATCCCTACTTTGGACCAAAAATGATTTGCATTCTGGTGCACTGATTTCTCCTTATCTCTAACTTTAATAATGTGCAATATTTTTTTCTCGTTCTCTAAAACATGCACAAAATCTGATTACAGATTGAAATGAAATCATTTTACAGGATGAACATAACAGTCCTTCCCATTTGTTTGCTGCGGGTTACGTAGAGGGTTCTGACATAATCTTTACAAGTGTGAAATTTGCATGACATTTGCAAAAACTTATGGGGCTATGATAGATGTTTTGATTTATTTTTTGGGGGGAGGGTATTGATAAAGCATCTTAGCCCATTATTTCAAACATTTGAGCTTTGGATATCAGATAAATGAGATGATAGCTAAATCAAGCCCCTGGTCTCATTATCTCAAGATATGATGAAACTGTTACCACAACTGCCATATCTTAAGCACAAAGTATCCTAAGACATTATTGTCTGCATAGTAGAATCAAAAATATTTAATGAGAAGTGAGTTTAAAATCTCGTTACTGACTACATAAAGACAAGAAAACTGTTACTGCATCAAAAACAAGCTTGAAATGTTATTACCTTTAGATAATGAGACAGGGAAACCCTAATCTTTAAAAATAAAAAACTTTCTTAAGGTTATGATATAATGAAAGCATTATAATGAGAAAATGAGACTCAGAGCTTAGGATAAGAGCATAAAGCTAGGAAGTTGTCATCTCAACAAAAAATGTTTTCCTATCAAAACAAGACAAAAATGTCTATCATTATGTATTGAGCTCAAGATCTTGATATCTTCAGTAACATTTGAACATAACAAAATCAGCTCTAGATTTTTGTCACCTCAATATGATGAGGCAGTGACATTTTCACCTTGACTAAACAAGCTGAAGAAGTTTGAGCTTTGATAAATGGGGGAGAAAAAAAATGCTGTTTTTCACTTGCTTGTGAAAAACTGCTTGAAAATGAAATGAGAAATTTGAACATTTTAAGTCTGGCGTTTTGAAAGGAAAAGTTTGCAGGAACCCTTTGCCTGACATGCTCACCATGAGCACATGTTAAATTATATGTATGGTCACATATAATATTCTGTAAGCTGTGACTCTCCCTCTTTTTATTCCACCCTGGTGTGGATTGGTTGCTGGCTAACCTGAAGGAAAAAGGCTCACGATAGAGGAGATAAACTTCACAGTAGAGAAAACTCCCCACAAAGCACTTGTTGATTTTGAGTTTCAGACAATCCTGCATTCATTATCAGCTACTCTGTATATAATCTTTGTATATAAAAAAAAAAGAAGAAAAAAATGCCCGACATTTGATGTTATTATAATAAGGTGATGAGTCGGAGTGGAAAAACTGAAGTTTACAGGTCTTCATTTAGAGTCCAATGAATAATTACACATAGAGAACTATATTATGTCTAACAGTAGTGTTAAAATTGCAGTTGTGTACTAGATACTTTATATTAAATGTGCATCAGATTCATATAGAGATGGAGATTATTTAAAAAGGTTAAAGATGATAATTCAGCTATTTATTTCTATATAAAAAGAGCGCTGTGTACAGTATAATGTTGGCATGTTTGTGTTCATGCATCAATCATTGAGTTGCCTTTTTAACTGTTCTGCTACTGTGGCAAAAAAAATAAAATAACAAAATAACAATTAGATGTTTAAAGAGCTTTGTTTGCCTGCAGGTTAATAATAATCTTCATTTGATCCTGTCTGTTGTTGCACTATAGAGAAAAACACTATTTCAGATGTTTATTATAAGAGTGTTTTTAATGTTTTCGGGTATTTAAAAAAAAAAAGATGCACTTTCCTTTCTTGAACACTTTCCATGGCCCGTTGGTCATCCATTTAGACAGATATTTCTGGGATGTCTGTTGCTTGATTGTTGGAAATAAGAGTAATAAATTGCTTTTTCTCTGTTTGAGAACAGGCAACATCTCCCACACTATTGCTCTCTTTTAACTACATTTAAGTGCTTTTTACGTTGCCAGTATGACCTTATATTTGTATTTGTTGCCATCTTTGTTTTACTTCTACCCTGCAAACTTCACACTCACATCAGTGGTATTCTCGCTTGGTTGTGAATACAGACTCTTTGTAGACGCTGCAGGGTCAGTAGGCCAGAAAACTATGGCATAAAGGTGCCAGTGACACTGGAAAAACCTGTAACTTTGGCTTCCATCTGTGTACTTACCTTGTCTCAATGCATCATTCTTGAACCGTAACTTTTTTGACTCAAGTGTCCTCTGTTAACATGCCGTGCAATAGGAGAAGAAAACTGCGTGAGTGTTAATGTCCTTCTGTATATATTTTATGTATGAATGATTGTACTCTGCCCATTCATCTGAAGTGTGTTTTGCACATTACCTCAACATTAACAGGGAAATTATTAATGCATTTTCCTTTCTTATTTTTTTTTTTTTTAGTTTTTAGTTGGTTTCTTACTACCATCGACAGGTGATTTATCCCAATTTCTGCCAACACATGAATTCTGTTGATGAAAACAAAAAACTTTTCCAAAAAGATCAAACAGCCTTCTACGATGACTGCAATAGATGGATTTTCATTCATTTGATGTCATCAATAAAACTGCTTTAAATTGTACTTTCTGTTTTTGTTTCTTAAATATATGTTTGTGTATTTACACGAGATGAACTGTATTTAATATATGTCCGAGGCCTTGACTGCATTAGTCCAGTTATTTGACCCAAAAACATTTGCTATACAACCTTTCTGGGATTCTAGTCAAAAACTCTGTAATCCCAGAACATAGAAATTAAAGTAAAACTCAAGGTCCCATCAGATAATCCTAAATATCAGGCAAAATCTTGTAAAGAAATTTTCAGTGGAGTTGTCTTAACAAAGCAATATCTCAACATTTGATCACATGAAGGAGTGCTGTTCATTCATTCATCTGAAAATGGAAAGATCATGACACAACTACAATCCTACCAAAACTTTACCATCCACCTAAATCTGGCACACGAGATCCGAATTTAACTTTAAATCTAATTCTGCTCCCTGAAGCTACAAGCACTGTATGTACAGTGAATCTAAGAGCTGTGAGCCTTGCTTTAATATGAGGGAAGTCTGGTTATTTACAAAAAAAAAAAAGTGGAAATGAACAGTCGAGCAGGAAGATAACAAGGTGCCCTGACAGTTATGCCTGAAAGCCGCATTCAGGAAGCTCGGCTGCATGTCACACAGGAAATAACAAAGAGCTAAACTTGTGCGAGCCACTTGCCACACAAAGACCGTCCTGTCTGGGGCTTTTCCTGGTTTCTTGTGAGCAAATCATTTGCGAAGGGATCAAAAGTTCTGCTATTTACAGCACTTTCCCTTAATAGCAGTCATACACTTGAACATACACATTGTGAAACGCTTTTGCAAACACCAACGCATTTAGTTGGAATTTTATGAAGTATTAAATGATAAAGGTGGTCCAATTAGTGAATAACGTCAAATAAAATCAATACAACTAAAAGTCTGAAAAGAGTGAACACATATCTGGTTCCCTTTAATTCAGTGTAATCCATGTAATACATGCAAAGGAAATCTTGAGAAATGGGGATCATCAGCCAAGACTAAAATTATCTTGCTGGTTTATAAATACCGTAACGTCCTTTTGCTGTTGTGGTTTATTGTATGTTTTTATCATTTAAAGCAGTTTGAATTGCCTCAATGCTGAAATTTGACACAAATAAACTTGACTTATATGGCCCTCCAACAGAGAATTAATAATGAAAATGAGTTTTCAGCAAAAAAAAAAAATGACACTTTTGGGTGTGGCGGTGGTGCAAGGCTAAAACCCGTGACCCGTGTACGGAGGCCTCAGTTCTCAATGCGTCCGCCACGGGTTTGAGTCTCCACCCGTTGACTTTTGCCAGGTCTTCCCCATCTCTCACAACCTGCTTTCCTGTTGCTTCACTACCAAACAAAGGCCAAAAGAGCCGAAAAAAATATCCTTATTTTCTTATGGTAAATGCATAAATGTGAATAAGTTCACTTTCTTTTAAGCTTTGCTGCTTCAAAAAGTTGGCACGTTCCACAGATGTTCACTTTCCTTGACTTTTGTCTTAATACAACAAAGTCTTGAAAAACATCTACCGTAGAATAATACTCACTCCTTTAAGACAAAAACTAACCAAGAGCCATTTATCATTTAGGTTTCACTAAGTATCGAATGCATATCATTTTAAGCCCAGATGTTTGTGCTTTTTCTCAGCTGACAGTGTTGAGCGAAGCCGTTAAAACTGTCTTTTTTTTTTCTTTTTTTTCAATTTTCAATCTTTATTAAATCCTTCAACAATTAAACATACAGTGAACCCAATGTTGACAATATCACTACTGTGAAGTATACAACCTTAAGTAGTTATACAGAGAAGGATTTGATTTTTTAACATTTCCCCCCCTGAACCCTTCCCGATCCTCCCGTACTCCCCCCACCCCAGCCAGCAGAAGGAGCTAAAGGAAAAGAAAAAAAAAATGTAAATAAAAAGTACAAACACACTGTATCTTTTATTCTGGACCAATAGTGTTTGAGCCTTTCCTCTATGGTTTTAAGAACGGTTCCCACATACTCTGATACGCCTCAATCTGACCGTTTATCTTGTAGATGAGTCGTTCATAAGAAGCAGTTTCTAAAAGTGCTGCATACCATTCTGTATAAGTAGGGATACTTTGACCTTTCCAGTGTCTTAATATAACTCGTTTAGCCGTTGTGAGGGCTATTTTTAACCACTGTACTTTTTTTGTTCCTATTTTGACTTTATAATCCAAGAAGTTAAGAAGTGCCAGTGTAGGTGTCAACAATAGGTTGGAGTTGAGGGTGCTGTTAATTTTCCCCATGACCTCCTGCCAATAGGAAACTAGTTTCGGAAACATGAGGAACATATGAAGCATGTCTCCTGAGCTTTGTTTGCATCGCCAGCAAGTATCAGAGTTACTTATTCTAGCTCTGAATAATTTAACTGGTGTCCAATAGAATCGATTCATAATTTTGAACTGTATCAGTTTGGAGCGTGCATCTCTCATGGCCTTTAACATTTGTTTGACTATTGCAGCCCACTGTTCCTCTGTGAACTTTATGTTTTAACTCTGATTCCCATACCTTCTTAAGTCCTGTATTAATATTGCAAGTGTTCTCAATCAGATAGTTATAAATATGACTTACCCGTCTTGGGGAGTCTTTTACTTTATTAAACATGGTGTATATTGGTGATTCCATGGGTATGGTTCCCTCAGGATTCTTTAATTTTGTAAGGCAGTCTCTAATTTGTAGGAACTTCCAGAAATCTTTGTGGTTTAGATTGTATAGTTCTTGAAATTGTTGAAATGACAGTAAGGTACCATTTTTGAGAAGCAGTTTATACAGTCAATCCCTTTTATATGCCAGCTCCTCCAAAAAAATCATTTTCCCCCCTATTTTTATTTTTGGGTTATTCCACACTGAGGCTGTTCCCTGAGCGAAAGGACAGGTGTTTGCTTTTTTATGTAACTGCTGCCAAACCTTTTTAGTATGAGTGATAAAAAACTGTCTTTTTAAATTTATTAAGCCAGAATACTTGACCGGCTGGTGATGGTGAAGCTGCAGCTGAATGGTTAATTCCTCTGCAGCCTCACGTGTTCCTCTGCCGGAGCGGGACTCGTGCCAGAACTTTGTCCCAGCGTTCTCCTCATCTTGCTCTCCCGGTCTGAATAGAGGAGGAGAGTGCACAGCCGACAGAAAACAACGTTTCAGCTTACACTCATCCACACAATCCTCTAAACTGACTGATTTAACAATCTCAGGCAAAATGCTGAATGTTGTAAAACTTAAAATACAGCAACCAAGTGTCGTATTAATGTTTAATGCACTCAGGTGATTTTATTACTTCCAGAAAAACCACTGCTGTTTGTTACTTTCTTGCCAGTCAATTAAAACACCTACTTTTGATGTTTTGGGTGTTATATTTGACAGCTAAATGGTAAGCAGAGAACGTTACATATAAAAAGCCATGAAGCTGATGAATGATCATAGAACTTTTATTTTGTTAAAATTTGCACAATTTTTGTTAATTATCTCCATAATTTTTTTGAAGAAACATGATATTAAATACAGAAGGCACTTATAAAAAGGTAAATTAAAGATGTTGCTGCTATGAACATAAAATTCCTGATTTAGAAAAAAAACAGTAACCGCATCATGAAAGAATGGCCAAGACAAGAAATTACAGCACCGTTGATAACTATCTAAACAAAACATTTAAAATGAAATTAAGTTGATTTAAAACCTACAGTACATGAAAAATACTTGTTTATCAGTGTAATAATGCCCGAGCTATGCTTATACATGGAACTTAACCGTTAAGACAGAAAACTTTAAGTCAATGGTTTGTAATTTTTTCACTAGTTGGAGGCTCAATATCTTTATATAGATTATATTAGGCTTTGTGGTCATGGTACACCTCCATCAAGCGAGTGGCCTCTCTCTGCCCTGAGAGCAAAGCACCATGTGTTGTGGAATAGTACTTTCTGTGAGTGGCCTCTCCTGCAAACAGGACCTGCAGCGGCTAAGAAAGGAGCAAAAGACAGCGGGGGAGGGGAGAGACAAAAGGGAAAACATGTTAGCGAACAAATCCAGATTAAGAGCAACATTTGTCTGTGTTATATGGTTTTAGCCTTCCCAGAGGCACCGTCTTCTATTTCTCTTTCCCTCGTCTGAGGTTCACTTGTTGAAGTGCTGCTGGGGCTAACCTGAGTGTGATTTTAGCTTGGCTGAACTGAAGGACTCTCAGCTGAGAGAGGTCATGCTGTTCCTGCAGGAGTGTCAAATGTACATGAAGAACTCCCACCAATCAAACACACCTCTAGCTCCTTTTCCTCTTCACCCAGAATCATCAGGTTTCATGCTCCAGCCTTACATTTGCTCTCTGACAGCATTTGCTCTAAATGTGTTGGCGGTGTGACGGTTGCTGATCTCTGTGTAAAGATATATTAGATCTATGAATATATTTACCTAGTTAAGGATGACTGTATCTGAGCCGAATGGGTGACAGATAACCTGTTCATTAACTTTTCTACATTTTGACACATTACAATCACAATTTTCTTTATATTTTACAACCATTTTGTTCTGCAAACCCCAGTGGTGCAAGATGAGGACAATGACGCATAGTTTTATTTTTTTTATATAAACAAAAAGCTGAATGGTGCGGTGTGCATTTCCAGCTGGTGTTTAGTTGGTGTTTAGTTTCCCAATAATCCTGAATCAATATTAGCTGAACAACATTCTGCTGTCTTTCTTTCTTTTACAAATGTCTTTGTTAATTGCCATTCTTCCATAAAGGCCAGCTTTCTGGAGTGCATAACTAATAGCTGTTCAATCAAAAAATATTATACTTGAGCTGTGGATTTCTGCAGCTCCTCCAGAGGTAACACAGGCCTCTCCTCTGCCCCCTGATTAAGAGTCTCTTTGCCTGTTCTGTCAGTTTAGTTGCTGTTATCTCCACTTCTCCTTGATCTGTTTGCTGTTTCTTCGTCTTCATGATGCTGTTTGTCCACTGATGTTCTCTAATAAGCATCTAAGGCCTTCACACATCAACTGGATTGAGACTGAGACTAAAATTACAGGTTAACACTCTGTAGTATTTAGACTTCTGAAGGGAATTGATTGCATGATAATTTATTTAACGCGGAAAACGTGACGCACTTTTATTTCTCAGTAAGAAACCTTTCAAAATGATGTGTTTTCTCCATGTCAGAATGATGTAATACTTTGTGTTGGCCTGTCACATAAAATTCCAATTAAACACGCTGAAGGTTTCGAAGTTACACAGTGGGTAAAATGTTTTTAGATTGTGAGTCCTCTAAAAATAGATTTGTTTGAGTGCATGGCAAATGAGCAAAACATGAAATGTACTTTGTTCAGATGTCTTACTGGAGCCTTGGTGCTGTTGGCATAAGGCAGCGGCATGGCCAGCCTTTCACAGTCTTGTCCACTGGACCCGACCCTGGTGAAGGAGTAGGAGCCTCGGATATAGGGGTTGCTGCCCCACGATGAGCGCAGGATACGCTTGGGTTTTGGAATGTCAGGATTCCCTATCAACAGGCAACATGAAGGGAAAAAGTCAACATACTACTGAATGCTCAAATTAAATAGAGTTTGCTTTCCATGACATAATAAAACTCAGACAGGTGGCGTTTTAGGACAGGTCAGACTCAGGTCAAATGTACAAAGGGTATATGCATGGTGATTAAGTGTAAGATCTTAAATCAATAGTGATAAATAAAATCAATGCTGACAGAGGAAGCTGCAGTGAGGCTCAAGGTTTGTAGCTCTGATAGGTGATGAAGAAATAAGACTGTGACAATGGCATAGATTCTGGTCATCTATTATATGACTGCATGTGTAGGTACATGCATGTTTATTATCCTGGGTTTGTCAGCATATGACTCACTATGACATTGTGCTGAATCATTAACTGTAGTCAAGCTACAGATCAGTAAAAGGGAAGAACTTTAGTACAAGAAAAACAGTTTAATCACTAAAATGAAGTGTATGTGCTATGTATTTAATTCTTAGACTTTGGTGCGCAAAGTAAAGCAAGAAATATAGCAAGAAAACAGCTCTAGAACCAGACATAAGTAGTTACTAGTTACTTTTTCTTTAGTTACATTTAGTTAGCTACATTTATGAAATGTAGTGACTCAAGTAGCTTTGAACACATTTTTTTATGAGCATTTTAATGCATCATATTTTTTACTTCAACTTGAGTAATATCATTATGAATAAAACTCCTGTTTTGAGTCAAATTTTTTGGCTACTCTGGTTACATCACAAAATACAGCAAGTATGTTTTGACTAAAAACCCACCTCACACAGAAACACGGTGCTGTGAATGGTGAGACCTAAGGATTGTAAAAAAGCTTCATGTTATTTTCCATTTTTTTGAGTTTGTGCTTTTGTTGCCCATTTTTTATCTTATGATGATGTTATTTATATTTACTCATTCTTTTATTATTCTATTTGTATAATTTCTGTACAATTACAAATTAAATCAGATTACACTGTAGTACTCAAGTACCCTTATATGTTTTTTTCTAATTCTTTGGGTTTATTCTTTTTCTTCTACTAAAGTTATTTTTGTACAGTTTTTGGCTACTTCATCTAAAATCAGTTTATATAAGGGGGATTGACGCTGTATTCTTGTATTTTGACACAGACAAGTCAGATGGAAAAAAAAAGTGGCATAAAGAGCTGTAGCCATACTGTCGATTATATTGCCAGTATGTCACATGATCAAAACACTGTGGATGAAGAAAGGTAAAAGTTCAACGAGTCGAAGTCGTTTGCTTACAACTTTGAGTGCAAACAGAGGCTCCCCTGTGAGGATATATGTAATTGAACAACAGCTGCATAAATAAAAACACACTGACCTAATTGAGGAGTGTGTGTGAGCATGTGTGGCTTTGCACTTGATACATTAGAAAGACCATTTTTCTCAGTGTGTGCGTGGGCATGCGTGTGTGTGAGAAGGACTTTTGTGTAATTCACATTACACATAAATAGGAAGTGCACTGACCTCAGCATGAAGTGACACATACAGCCTCTGTACTTGGACTGTGACCCAGTTCAGAGGAAGAAGCCAGACTTGTGCGTGTTTTGTACTTCCTTCCTGACCTACTGCCATTCAGCACACAGTAAATCAACCCAGAGAACAGGTTACATGTTCTGCTGCAATCACGTTGGTGCCCTTACGCAACTTTCCCCTGAGTTGTTCTCACCTCCAACAATGTGAACAAGGCTTGTCTTAAGGAAGATGTACTGTTCTAGGTCATAGAATTTATATATTCAGATTTTTCTTTTTTATATTTTTTTTAATATGATGCCTTTCTGAAACTTGCGCTCTTTGTGTTTTTTGTTAGTTTTTTGTTTTGTTCCATGTGCGTCCTTTTTCTTGTAAAACCAAACTCGAGCAGTTTTGACCCTCAAATGTGGCTACTCAGTGACCGATACTCAGTGTTCAGTTCTGCGTCTGTGATCATTATAGATGTTCTTTAGAGAAACAGATTCTCCCATCTCAGCTGTGGACCTCCATGATTTCTCCAGTTACTGCCGGGACTTTTGGATGCTTTGATTTTATTATTGCCCTCTATATGCAGTTGACATCCTGTCTATTGTATACAGTATACAATAGACAGTATTTTATTTTTATGCTTTTTAGTTGTGAAAAATGCTGAAACCGTGTGTGATTTTTCTTCCACTCAGTTATCCTCCACCTTATTTGTCAATCATATGGAATCACATTACAATACAATAAGGCTTGTGGATGTATTGTGACAAAATGTATCAGTAACATACTTTCTCAGGGTGCAGTACACCAGAGTCATTCGGCTGATTCCTTTGTTAAAACTTTCTAGGAAAGCAGATTACATCACAGCATCCGTTATGCTGTAGCAACTCCCAGATAATGACCCACTCACGACTCACGATTCACTCCGTAAAAATTCTCACTCTTAGTCATCCAAGGTTACTAGGTTAATTTCAGACGAGAGAAGGCTCATGAAGTGAGGAAATAAATGACAAGTTCCTTGTGCTTGAATGTGCGTGTCCTCACCTGTGAAGCGCCTCAGCAGCTCGGTGCAGGTTTCAGCCACCGTCTCGTCATCGCAGCGCTCCATGTGCAGTGCCTCTTGGCCGCAGATCCAGCCACTTAGCATGTAGCCATAGCGCTCTGGTGGGTAGAGGACATCGAAGCTGCAGATTTTCTTGTACCACAAATCTTCGGGGTAGGCCAGCTGTTCGAGCTGAGCTTCATCCTCCCACACGAACTGGATGCTGTTGCACTCTGGGCTCCAGAAAGGCTCCTCAAACTCTAGGAAAATCTTATCAGTGGTGCTGATGCCCAGCTTCTCGATGGCGAGCACCTTGTCTTCGGGAAGAGACGGAGAGAACATGGCCTCATGGTTCTGCTTCAGCACGCCGAGGGAAGTCGTCACAATGACGTGGTCTGCTGGGATCCACTCCTCATCCTCGCACTCCACCCAAATGGGCTGACCTAGGATCAGGGGATCCTTGTTACGTTGGTGGCTGTGGTTCTTGTCATTGTGGTTGTCCTCCATCTTGACATGGCTGCCCTTGCCGATGACTTCTCGATGCTGTGCTGAGTAATTCCAGTGGATGCAGCGGACTGGTTTGCAAAGGCAGATGGTGTGAGACGGGATGTCCTGGGCCAGGAGGTCCACAATCTTCTTGAAGCCTTCAGGAATTACATAATGTGCGCCAGGGATCTCCGTCCACTCTCCAAACTCACTCAAAGACACCTCATCCATGCTGGGAGAGCTGCTCTCACAGCTCTCCACCTTAAAGAAAGACATCATTATATCACTCGCAACAAGACTGAAAAGTAATTAAGTTGTTACCCCAACAGAAATTAGCGTAAACGAATCGTTTCAAACTTATCGGAACTCGCTCGCAATGATCCAAGTGATTTACAAAAAAACTACTATTTTGCCTGCAAAAAGCAAACATTCAGTGCTGTGAAAATGTACTTAACAGAAAATGGATTTCTTCCATTTTGTTTGCTTCTCACGCTAATTTTATTATTTTATTTTTTTTTCAGATCAACAAATGTTAATATCAGGCACATATCTTTGTCTGATTAGAAATATTGAATTGTGACCAAAAAGCCTAAAACAGGGGAACACAGTAAACTGAAGGCCATTAATTCAATTGTTTATTAAAGGGTGACAGAATAAAGGGGGCTGAACACAAATGCAAACCAAAATATTCAATACAATTTTTATTTGCAAAAAATATTAAAAACAATTTGAATATTTTTTCCACTGTCAAGAATCCACAGATGGATGTGAAGAGCCCAAACATACCTTGAGGTACTGTTGAAGCATGGAGAGTTTGAGCTTCTTGGTGCTTTCAGAATCATCAGGGTCCACCATAATCCTCCTGCGCACCAAGTCTCGAGTAAAAACGCCGACGCTGTTCTGGCTCTCAGCACAAACTGGTTTCCCATTCTGGAAGAACTCCTGAGTCAGCTCATATACCTACAGGAGAGAGAAATGCAGCAATTCAAGACAAGAGAAAGAGGAGGAAAGTAAAGAAAGAGAGTCAGTCAGTGGAAGCTTTACTTGAGACAGAAAAGCATCTTATTTATGTCAAAATGTAAAAGAAAAAACAATGTAAAAAATAAAATATAACTAGGTATGTTCTGGTTACCTGGTTTATGTTATACCAAGGTTTTTCTTAAAAAAAGAAATAGAACAAATAAAGCGTATAGATGACATTATTATTAACTATAAAAACCAACATGTGAGGATGATTGTCAATTTTCTCTGTTTTAAAAAGAAGTAATTAGGTCGTGTCATACAGTGTTGTTTTAAAATTTTGACAGGAGTCCAGTGAAATCACACCTACTGACTCTTAAGATATGCTGGTTTGTGTCACTGAGCACAAATTTCTCATGAACAGCAATCAGTTATGCATCAACATGTTCCAAGGAAAAACAATCAGTGTCATGCCACAATGTCCCAACTTCCAGTTAATGAAGCTGGATTTCTTAGAAAGAATAACCTGCATCATCAGATGAACAGAGGTAAAATATTGATGTTTTGAGTGCTGTGCCAAGTAAAGCGGATGGAAAGTTACAACCAATGTGGATATTATAACCATCAAAACTGTGTTCAAAGTTATTATAAGTCTGAATGTTGAGGCTACTACTGCAGTGTCACCTCTACCAGTTCACTCTGCTCTATGCTGCTGTAGTGAACACATAATAATAAACACTTTTTTTAATGAATAAAGTGATTCTGTCCTAAAAGACTGAAATCATGTCACAAAGATTTATGTTATATGAACGACCAGGAGATATCCTGAACTATCAGATGCATGACGTCTAGCTTCCAGGATGCATGTTTTTATTATTATGCTATTATCATTATCATGTTTTTCATATTTATATATCATATTCATATATTTAATGAACTGGATAAAGAGAGATGACATACAACCAAAAACGAAATCATAATGTTGTCTGTGAACATCACAGCTCCTCTTTATTTTATGTATTAACATTTCCTTGTTTCCCAGTACATGACTATATGTACATTTTTAGGTTTTTACTATTACACCTTTTTTCTAAACTCCCACAATTAGCATCTGTGGAAATTTCCCCTTCTGAATTTGGAGTTTACATTTTTACAACACAGCAACCTACTTTAAAAGTAACTGGTGACCTTGTATTACCTGTTTACTGTGCTGTGACTGCCTGCAGGAAGGTCTTTGTGAGATTAGCATACACAGGTTTTTTCTGTTGCTTTGCAGGCTGAACCATGCATAGCACAATTTGTACATGGTAATATGAATTCAGATGTGCACCTATCCATCTCTGTGTAGTCTCACCTCATTGTACAGGTCACTGAATTCCTCCACCAGGTCTTTGGGGATCCTTTTCCCCACATTGGTCTGATAGTGAGCCACGCCGTTCTTGGTGTACAGGCTGATGCGTCCCACACTCCTCTCTCCGTCTGTGGTGTGCTCCAGCAGCCCATTTTCCTCTGCCAGGTGGTACACTGGGTTCCCATTGGCACCATGAATCCAGGTAGCTCCAAGTTCCAAAGTTGCTTCTCCTGCAACAACAACAAAAACAACATTTGAATTGGATTACAGAAACACATTAGGTCTGTTTGATGTTATTATGATTTACTCAGATGTAATCAAAATGTCTGAATGAACAGCACTGCATATAAAGTCTGAATAGCTCAACTTCAATCAGGTAATTAGAAAAGTAAGTTCGATAACATGATAGATTTATTACATGGTAAATACAGTTTTTAAATTCATTTATGTATTCTTTATAGCAGTGCTGTCCAGTTCCGGTTCTTCCAGCTTATTTTGGATGTAATCAAGCTCCATCACACCTGTGTCAAACAGCTGCTCACATTATGATCCATTCATTTAATTTAAGCAAGGAAACATAAAGATTGAGAAATTTGGCCCTTTAAAATCAAAATTGAACATCACAGATGTATCTAAAATGAAAACATTTAGTGTTTTTAAACTATCTTTGATGACCAGGTAAAATAGCCAGTGCCCTACTGACCAACTTGCACTTTATGTTTAAAAGAAAGTTTTCAAAGAAAAAAAACTTTGGCTAAACAGCAACACATGATCTCACCGTTCTTAACACTCTGAACTCTCCCACCGACGTGGTCTGATGCTTCTAGGACGGTGACATCCGTGAATCCGTTTTTCAGTAGGACCCTTGTTGCAGCAAGGCCAGCCAAGCCAGCACCAATTACTACTATTCGAGGCTGTCGATGAGGGCGAAAGCCGCTACTAAGAGGATCATCAGTGCTGTCTGAGGAAATTTCACAACTTTGCATGCCGTCTAAGCTCTTCTTCGGTTGAGTCTGGAGGAGACAAACACAAACAGGGTTAGTAGTCACAACATCTGAGTTATATCTGGTTGAGCACCGTCTCACAGCATGTTACTAAGATATAAAGGTATGTCCGCAATTACTCATATCCCTGGCAGATTGTGAGTTAAAATAATCTTTTATTTTAACCGGGCAGAGTCCCGACTGGAATCTGTGAATGGAGCTAAAGATGATAAGGGTGATTGAAAGGATGCCTTTCAACCTCAGTCAGTTATCAAAAAAAAAGGAAAAGAGAGATGAACTGTTAAACAATAGCGATGTTGATGCTGATATTCTTTCTACAAATGAGTTCATTGGTGCTGCAAAGACCTACACACCTAAAAATACCTAAATTGAGGTGAGGGGTCTAAAAACCTACTGAAACTGGAACCAAAGAGTTTGTTGTTTACTGTTGTTAAATGAGTAAATCCTTAAAATATTTTCACCCGTTCTGTTCAACACATAATTCGGCCTGATTTGGAGCTGTGCTGAGCTGTTTATCAAGCTACGACTACAAAAGCCTATTGAACAGACGACCTGTGCTGTTAGTCGGCAGTCAACTTACCATGACCCACATTTACAGCAGAGTTTATTACAATCATTAACTTAATTTAGAGCCTTCATTTTGTGGCATGTTTACATTGCTTTGTCCCCTGGCTCTGTATTACTGTTTATTAAGCGTGAGGCCAAATTAGAAGGTCTTTGGCGAACCGTGTTATTTCTGTCAGAGAACACAGTGTACACAAAAGAGAAGCATTTCTTATTACAGTTTCCTGAATTTCTCAGACAGAGAAATGGCAAAGTTCCTGGTGAAGAAAGAGTACAAAGCTGACCCTGTTGCTTCAGCACAAGGCTCTTTGCTGTGGATGTGTGGACAGCTGTGTGTAAAAACAACATTTGATTGAAAACATAATACAGACGTTTACTCAGCACCAACATTTGAAGCCTTTTATCAAAGATTAACAGTAAACTGTCTCCTACATTATAAGTAAGCATTGTAAAATGGTTTAATTAATTTTTAGAAATAATCCTGCTTTGTCTGATTGTATGTGTACACAAAGATCACTAAATGATACCCCAGTAAGCAGTATGTGGAAAATACATAAAGAATAGAATAGAATTAAATTGAGATTATTGGTTTAAAGATGCAGCCTTTCGCCCAGATTGTTAGCTGGAGATAGGCACCAGCACCCCTCCCAAACCCACTGGGACAAGGGAGTTCGAAGATGGATGGATGGATGGATGGATGGATAAAGATGTACCTTTTTAAAAGCTGATACAAAAAATAACAGAGAATTCTATTCTATTTGATGATTTTGACAAAAATGTTTACTGCTACATCATTACATTCATAAATAACATATTGATATACAATAGATCTAAGAGTTAAATTCTAATCGAAAATATATTTCTCCTAGTCTAAATATGGTTTTAATTGTACATCGTTTAATGTGCATTTAAAGCTCAAACTGATTCAAGAAATCCCCAAAAAAAAACTTATGACCTGACTCATAAAACATATCTGTTAAAGAACTATTTTGAAACCCATTTTCACAACAGTTTTCTATCAAATTTTAACTATATTTATTTCATACTTTTACATTTTAGTTGACTTTTGTTGACTCGCTAGTCGAGTATAGAACAAGTAGTGTTTCAGGCACAGTGTACAAATGATGGAACATGGATTAAAGAGATGTTAATGTTAGAGAGATGTGTTAGCATTTGAACTAAACTTTAAGTGGGACTACAAATTAAAATTTGCTCAAGGCGCCATGAAGTCTTACCGACTTTCATCAATTTCTGAACCACCATGGAATAACACGGGTTCAGGCTATGTGAATTTTCACAGCCACAGAAGCATCTGCAAATATGATCACTGCAAATGCAAACGCAAGACAGCCATTGTGACTGATTTCCAACTCCCACAGCAGAAGAGTCCGTAGAAGTCATCTGACTAACAAAGAAAGAGGAAAACCACAAACCAGGACTTCAAGACAACATATGTGAAAATCGCTCTGTAAAGTCAAAATTAGACTGTGACGTCTGTTTATGGAGGACATGTACAGTTTAGTGGAAATAGAGTTTCGGTTGACTGCTGTTCCCTCAGGGAGATATGGGTTAAACCCAATGATATGCTGGAGTCAGCATATGACATTGGGTCTAATTTCACTTTAAACACCCTGCAGGTTTGTAGGACAATCAGAAATGAATTCCATTCATAAACTATAATTCCAACAATACTGTATATTTTAAGAATGAAAAGGATTCAGGCAATAATGCTTAATTTATTTTCTGTTTACAACAGCCAGCTAATTTCTTTGTAAATCAAAGAGTATTTCTGGAAAATTAACAGCAATAAATCTCCCCTCATGTGACTTTAAATCACAGAAGCACAGCAGTGGATTTATTCCACTCCAAACATTTCAGCGTTATATATAACTAAAACACTATAGCTGCAGTTTTCATGCATTTTGAGGTAAACAAGCTTCAACAATTCAACATTTCTGTGGCGTTATCACTGCGCTATACATGTAAAGGAATTTTTCTCTACATCGTTATCTCATGGGATTTCATGTAAGGCGATCAATATTCGACACAAACCGTCTCTGAGCCTCTCACACACATTACTCTGACAGCTTGTGCATCCGTTCCTGGTTGCATGTAATTCCATGGCTGGTTAATACAGTCACCACATGTCGCCGCTCCATGCTTTACCCTAGCACCACAGATTACTGTGTGGGCTGGCCTTGGTTAGACAGGTGGCTGCGGGTGGGGTGGGGTGAGGATGAAGGGATGGGAGTTTGCCAACACTGACCTAGAAATGGCAATTTACAGAGAAGCGAGTCTGCCAATGGACTCTCAAAGAGCAGGACTGGCCTTCAGCAGGAACTCTTTCAAATGACTGTGTCTGAGCTCCTGTCTTTCGTCATAACTATTTCCCTTTCCTGTTTTCGCCCGCAGACACAGCTCTTTCCAGCTGTGTGCGCACACACTCGCACACATCTGCATTTCCTCTATCAGCCACATGAGACCAGGGGCATCTCTACATGAAAAACTTGCAGTTTAGTCTGGCGAATGCATGCCAAAGGTCAGACATTCCTCATTTCGCTCCCAACTCTGATTTTCCCATGCTGCAGGAATCAAGTGGGAGTACGCAAACGCGCGTGTGCACTTCACAGCTGTGCAGCAGCGCACCACACTGGTTGGCCCCCTGACAGGTACTGTTGACTTAGTCTAAAGCAGAATCATAAAAATGAAAAGGAAAATAAATTGTTTTCTTGACAAATGAAAAGAATAATCTCTAATGGGAGCATATCAATAATATAACAGAAAAATGACTGAGCGAGAACTTTCCCCAAGGTTTGAACTGGAGACTGTCCTTTCTTCTTGGCAGGCCATAGTGCACTGATGTCTAAGTTTGTGGTTCCTTATGTAACATAATCATTCTTCAGCAATTTTTCACTGCATTCTTAACTAGAACTATATGTCAGACAGACATATATCAATGGATCTTAAAAATATTGCCATGACAGGGTGGGTGCAGCACTGAATGATTGTTTGTGTTTTTTAATATTTTATGGGCTGCTGACATCTACTGCTTTTTTTTTAATGTTTTCAGTTAACATGGTGTACATATTGAACCATCAGCTGTTTTATATTATGTTACTTTTTTTTGTTGTCAGAAGTAATTATTTTCTCACGAACCAAATGCAGATAAACAAGGACATGCAGAACTCCTCCATCTGTACAAGACTTGACAAGACTGAACAAGGATAAGCATTGTAAAATAATAAAATCTAATTTTCCATTGTGTGTGAACCTGACGTTCATCTTTAAACTACAAAAGGAGGCGGTCTGAATATGAGAAAAAGTTTTAGTTTTTTTTAATTTAAACTTTGCCAGTAATTTGTGATTTTTATTGTTCCATTTAGAACATGATCACAACATTTTGTGGTATGTATTGTGCTACTATTAAAAGTGAATATAAAAATGTACTTCAGGTTTTTTTGTACAGAATCCTGAGCTCTATAGCTTCTGCTTATAAAAATAAAATTGACTAATTTACAAAAGAGACTACTGTACGCCAAATTTTATTGACATTGTCTATCCCACTTAGGACAAGTGGGTATAGACTATCTCCAGGAGTTATTGGACACGAGGTGAGGTCTATTGCCTGGACATGTCACTAGTCCATTACAGGGTAACAGACACATGTTTTTGTCATAAAACAGAACACAGGAACCACTGAGATTTTTGGATACATTATGATTTATTAATGCTTTTATGGACCCTGCAGTGGAAGAATATGGTAAAAGTGAGAACCCTAGCACACTGTTCATTTTTCTCCTTTGCAAATGTCATCAGTTAGAGTTTATCGATACTGCAATAAATCACAAAATCTTATCAAACAAAATGTAAATAGTTTTAAAATGTATTTACAGCCCAACTCTAATTTAAAAAAAATTGATTCCTGTAAACTTATGTTTGACTAGAAAAAGAAAAATGGCTTGTATTTTATTTCAATTATTTTCTAGACTAATCTAATCTAAGAATGAGATAATCACTTGCTTTTGCTCGTCCTTGATATCATCAGTACTTGATGAGAAAATGTACTTATGCCAGGAATCTTGAAACAAATGCATGACTTTATGAGGTGGATATACGCAGAATTTCGACCACAGCAATGACCAAAATTGTAAATATACTATTTAGTTGTAAACGGTGAAAACAAAACATTGTAATAGGAGTTTCAACCAAAGAAATCTATTATCTTTGTTCTCATTAGTTTTACTTGTTGTTTTTCAGGATATCACTGTAACACCAGTATAGTGCTATAAACTGTATATAAGCGCACCAAACTGGGAAGCTGAAACTTTTCCTAGCGGAATAAAGAAGTGACAGCCGCTCGCCGCCTGTAAGAACAAAGACAGCTGAAATCAGATGTTTCCTGTATGCTGCGCACAACAGCTGTGTGGTGAAAGCCTGCCACGTCTATAGGCTGTGATGCCAAAGTGGCAGCAGCTCTTAACAAAGCGAGCCACTTCACAGAGTTCATCTGGAAGACAGAACAGCGATGGTGACGTGACAACACACAAACGCGCCTTGAGGCGGAAAAATACGGGTGAAAAACTCCGTTTCCGTTCAAAGCCAGAGCCACTTTGTTCTGTTTATCAGTGTGTCAGATGTTGTTTTTGGTCAGAGCGGCGCTCCTGTGTACAGTTTGTCTTTGTGCGGCGTTTTTTAGTGTTTATCCTCGCAAACACCTGGCTGACATTCAGTAAAAACATGTAAACAAGATTATCTCCCGTTATTGGCCAGCGACACGCAGCCTGGGTTCTAGAGGATGAACGCTCTCACCATCAGCGACCCGCTTTGTAAACAATAACCAGAGTGAATGTGCTGTACGCGGAGCAGCTGTTTACCTGACTCTCTTGGTCTTCTTCTGTATAAAATCCCCCTCAGAGTGCTCCGCTTCTCCTTTGTGCCTCTCGGGTTCTCTGGCCGACCGGCTCGGCTTTGTATTTATGTCTGGAAACCAGAAGCAGCCAGTTTTTCTCGTGGCCGCTGCCTCCTCATTAATTAAACATGAGCTATGATGACGGCGCAGGCCAGCCCTCCGTTGAGTAAAGCCTACCGTCACAGGGCTGTTAGCACACTCGGATTCTCGCACATCTGACCTGCCAAGCCACAACAAATCCCTTCACTCACAGTCAGTCATGCTCGTGGTATTAAGGTGTGATGACTGACACCGCGTAATGGTTTTCATTCACTTCAGAACACCATGTGATCGCTCCACCTTTAGGTGTCAAAGTTATTATATCTGCAAGCCGGGACGAAAGCATTTTAAGGTTCATGAAGGATTTCGCCAAACTATGAAAGGATTGGAAGAAAAACTTACCATTTTATCTGTGCATTTATCCTGATCTAACTGTGGCAACGAATAAAAAGTTGTGTTAACAGAAGATCTTCAACTAACCTGGCCTTGTTTAGCTGTTTTGCAAGGACAAAATTGGTAAATTATATATTCCTAGATGTACAAGCTTGTAGAAAAGAACTTCAAAAGGAGTTAGAGCCGTAACCCCTTTGAAAGGTGGTCCTCAAAGTAGACTGCATGGAGAAGACTGTGCTATATTTTTAAACATTTTGTAAACCACACAGTCTTTTCCTTTATTCGAGGCAATTGTGCACAAACTTGTGTTGCTTGATATAAAATCACAGTAAAATACATCAAAGTATGTAATTACTGTAGGCTGTATACTTAATAAAATGGGGATTGTGTTTTACTGGAAATATCTGAACGAGAATGACAAGCAAAAGCAGAAGATGAAGAAATACTGGAAGCAAAAGCAACATTCAGTTCATAAACTTACTGTATCTGAAGGAAAATAAAGAAGAAATAGCCAGTGGACAGAAAGGAGGACAAGTAAATTCATCCAAAATGCTACAAGGAAGTATTTCTGTTTGCACTACGGTCAATTGAACCATGCAATGAGAAATGTGGGTTTCAGGACATGATTCACAAATTAACATATTGCGATAGTACCCATCATCAATGAGACTAAGCAAAGGGAAGCTACTGCAAACAAGAATACAAAGTAAGAAATACAAATACAATCTGACTCTGAAGTCCTCAAAACAAAGGTTCAAATTGGAAAGGAAAAACACATGTATTCACTTGTTCATTCTAACGTCACACCCATAAAAGATAAAGCATCTTTTATTTTTTTCTCAAGTCAGTGCATTCAAATTGGGTAGGGTGTGTCTTCTATTCTCTTTCAGTAACACATATGCTGTTGTTTGATGCGGTAGAGCACACTTAAAAAAATGTTTCTTAGAACCAACTTAAAAAAAATAGTCCAATCCGTTAATGCTAATTATTTTAGTTTTGCTCAAGGTATAATTCTGATTTGAATAATTCTGAAATCACAATTATACCTTCAGCAAAACTAATGAATGTGGCTGTAAGTAATAAGAGTACATTATAAAAGCTGGTACAAAAAAATATATATTTTTTCGGTGCAAATATTTATGTTGGGTAGGTTGAACCATCATCTTATTCAGAAATGAAATGAAATTTAATGTAGACAACTCATGAGGTGACTTACCTCTTAGATGTCACGTTTTTGCCTGTGTACAATAATTGCTGAAGGCTGGGTTTTCTCCCTTCCTGCTCTCCACTTTTTCTTTTCCCCTTAAAAAAACAAGGCCATTTGGTTCAAAGTTACTGAAATAATCAGCAGTAAATGAAACAATCTGCGGGACAGCTTCATAAAAACATGCGAGAATTGTTCACATCAGAGTTATAGGTTGAGCAAAACTATTATAACTAGCTGTTACAAATTAGAGCAATTTTCTAAAGTTGGTTCAAAGAAACACATTTTCAGTGCAAGGTTTTCCATTATGTACATTATATATTGCATATATTGTACATATTAAAAGCAAAAAGAACTGTGCTCCCTTTGTTTGACTTCCGTTAGTCCTATTTTTTGATAGCATGTGGCAGTTGTATATGCAAATCCATCAAAAGGTCTTGGTTTGCATGTTGAAACCTGCATTTGCATGTGCTGCATAAAAAGACAATGTTTTAGCTGAGAAAGGATGACCTTCGTGTTATTGAATGACACCATGTTTGTATGTAACCGCTGGATATACAGGTATAGGCAGAAAATGGCATAAAATATGCAGCTTTGCTTCCAGAGATCAAAGTTATAAATACAGTGACTTCTAGTCTTTTATGAGCACCAGTTTTACTGCCACCAATGGAAACATTAATACTTTGCACTCAGAGGTAACAGCCTTTTTCACAGTGAAAACATCTGAAGCAGAACACTATGTCTAGATGCAGTGCATCCGGAAAGTATTTACGCTGCTTCAATCTTTCCACATTTTGTTATGTTACAGCCTTATTTCGAGTTGTATTAAGTTAACTCCGTTCCTTAAATTTCTACACATAAATACTCCATTATGAGAATGTAGAAAATTTGTTTTTAGTGTTTTGGGAATTTCTTTAAAAACAAAAACAAAAAAAATACATAAATCACATTTACATAAGTATTTATAGCCTGTTCTTTATATGTAATAAGGCTGCACCATAAAATTTGGAAAAAGTGAGACACTGTAAATACTTTTCATTCTCATCGCATCTAAACAGACTTTTCTGCTTCAGATGTTTTGGCTATGAAAAGGTTTCACAGGAGGCAGAAATCATTCTTGTTTGTAGGTTTCATCCAAAGGTTTTATACATCACATAAATCTATAGACAAACGTGCCAAAAGTTTTTACTTGCTGACCAGGAGTTACAAAACCAATCAAATTTGCATTATATTGCAACATGCAATAGACTAATATGTGTATTGACTGATCGTTTTTGAAGCTAAAACAGCACAGCGCCCAACAGCACCATCAGCACAGATTAGACAATCAGCCAATCGTTAACTGACAGCATTATGTAATCATAAATCAATTAATCCACCTTCCACATATGTCCATCTTCACATGCTCACTTGCTATTTTAATCACTCAGCAGAGTGTTTCCGATGAGGTGATCTGATCAGCACGTGAATATGCATGTGTCTGCTGCGTAATTCAAGTGAGGAGAAATGCTGGCGTGGGATCGGTGAAACATTTGAGAATGGCCCCTCTGTTAGCTGTTCCCTTGGTGCACAGAGACCTCACATTGTGTGTCCGGCCAGTGCCTGGGTTACTGCTATTGTCCGTCCACACCTCCCTCTCATTCTCCTGCACAACCATGCACCAGAGATGGGGAAGAAAGTGGCTTTTCATTGATGGGTCAGTTGGAGCATGCACAGGAACTAAGAGGAGGCAAGGTGGGGGGTTTAGTGGGAGGCGGGGGGAAGGGTCACTCAGCTGGCTGCAATGGCCTTTCATTATCTTGAACTATTTCCCAGCAGCAGCCAGCATGAATACTATAGAATGGCTCATTACCTCCAAGTACCGACATGAAGCGTTGAGGAGGAGGGAGCAGAGGACCAATGAGGATGCTGAGGATGAATTACTGGCCAGTTTCAATATTCCTTTGATTGGACCGGAAGATATATGACCTTTCCTCATCCTTTCTTGCATAAGACATTTCTTTTCAAAGTTTCCACAGCAGTCAAATTATGCCAAAGTGTACATATATCAATTATAAATGAATGAATGAATGAATGAATGAGTTTTCTCTGCTTTATTTCATTCATTTTTTACAAATCTCATGTCACCTACATGAAAAAAAGCATTAAAGTTTTATTTATTACATACTTTTAGAAACATTAAACATATTCATATAATCCAATAACAATTATACATATTTTCATTGTGCTCAAATGAATTGTAAGAAAAATAAGATTAGGCAAATCACCAATTCTAATCAGTGAAACTGTCTATCTGAGGAAAAAAGTAGATGACAGCAACTTCTCGTTTTCGTGCAGTCTTCCATCCTGAGTAAGCACAGTGAGCGATGCCTTAGAAACAGGAAGAAACCTTCAGGAGAAACAAACTCAGAGTGGACAGCTGTCCGGCAACTTGGGGTTGACAGACTAGAAATAAGACAATTTACACATGCTTGCTTCCTTCCTAACAGATTTGATTCACCAAGCATTGTGGATAAATGCTGTTCACCAGCGTCAGAAAAATGAAGGAATTCCAACCAATCTAATTAATTTAGTTTAACAAATGAAACAAAGTATAAATTATTGGCTCCAGTTCTAAACACTATGGAGCTCCACAACTATTCCCATGTTATCTATCTATTATTCCTTCCCTCAATTCTTGTATTTGTAAAATGTAGTTGTAAGTATTTTTCCTGTTGACTCAGTCAGTTCAAACTCATGTCAGTTTGAACCTTGCTAGGAAGGCCCTAGACTTTGATCTCTTCTGGTCTGAAACAATTACAAAAGTGATAAATGTTGTTAGCATTAGGAACTGTACGTTGCCCTGGAAAAATATTTAATTTCCTCTCTGTATACCATTTTTTCTCCCAAGAGCTCATTTCTTAAAGAGGGATTTTAAACTCAACTCAGAGTGACATCAACTGGAAGCAGAACCCTTTTTGAAGCTAACTTAAAGAGTATTAAGTGAAGCATAATTTTAGAGATATAAAAGGTTTTTTCAGTTGCACCAAATCAACCAAGCCTGGTTGATCTCTGAGGTTGAGTGTTTGATGTTTGGCTTTTTTCTTTAAAAAAAAAAACCCCAAAACATTCATTTCCGATTCTCTTCGCCTGCTGTAGATGTTTTTAAAGCTTTTCATTTCTGCTTTCACCTTGCTCACTCTCGTCATAGTGTTTTTCAGGACATATTACAGGAATTGTGTAATCATTTATCAGAACATAACAACATTTAATAAATCTAACTATTCCACTCCTCTTTTGTGTACACTCACACCATGTGTTGCGCAACAGGCCTTGGCCAGAGGTCAGCGTTTTCTGTTACTGCATCGTAACAAGGAGATCTGTCACAACGTGTTGGGGGAAAATCTGTCCTCCCTCACTGAAACTGATGCCTCCCTCTCCCTCTACTTCTCCTCCTCCTCTTCCTCCACTCTGAAGTCTTTCTATCAGACAGGTTAACTCATGAGCTCCCTTTTTCAGACGCTCAAAGGAATAAAACATCTTAACACAAAATTAAAGCCAAGTTTTTCTTAATAAAAAAGGTCAAACATAAGTCATTCTATTGTTCCCAGAACAAGCTTTGGCTCAGAAGGCAAACTATTCGAGTATTAATACGCTGTAAACATTTGTTGTGTAGGACGTAAAATCTGTGGCACATAAAACTGAGAGCTACTAGACAACAAGTAACACAGTACCTAAAAATAAGGAGTTAGTCTCCATTTTATAATAATTATAATGGATTATGGACACTTATAATTACATTTATAGCAATAAAAAGTCATATTATGTGCTTAGACATATATGTTGCTGGATGTTCTGAAAACATGTTTGGCTAAGGGTTTAAAATGAAACACTTTGCAAATATGATTAAATGTAAAACAATTTTATTTTTTTAAAAAATGTCACTATCAACATAGGCAAAAATAATAATTTTGGAAAGATTTCCTCTTTTCTGGGGAAGAAATCATGTCCCAAGTGGTAGAGTTTAAGAATTTCAGAGTCTTGTTCACAAATGAAAGAAAAATGGAGTGGAAGATCAATTGGAGGATTGGTGCAGCATCTGAACTTATGCAGCAACTCGTCTGTTGTGAAGAAGAGAGCGCCTAGCCGAAAGGTAAATCTCTGACTGGGTGGACGTCAGCCCTTGTCTTACATAGTAGCCTTGTCTTTTTTCCCAGTTACTGCAAATGACACACATCAGTAAGACTTTCAAAGCAGATCTGTGGTCTGTCTGGCTGCTTGTTTTTGCTCAGCAAATTCTGTTCCTTAAGACTTTTCTTCTTTTCCTTTGGAATCAGCACTATAGGCACCAGATGTCCTCCTCGTCTGGCCAGATGGAGGAAGCAAAAATGCAAACACGCTAAAATAAAAAGCTAACTTTGTTTTCAACTGAACTTAAAGCTATGAATACTGCACTACTTTATAGTTTTTTCTTCTTTATGTAAATCAAAAATACTTTAAAATTTTCAAAAATATTATGATTTCTATTGATGTTGTGGATGTAATCTTATATCTATAACAAGAGTTGCACTGCTTCCAAAGAATCCACAGTAAAGCTCTTTTGCTGGTTTCATTTCATCCTGCTGTGTATGTGCCATGTGACTGTTCCTTCCTCCTGACCCAACGCATTTACTTGAAGAACTGCAACTGAACTGCTATGCCATAAACCACAATACACTGTGAAAACTAACGTTAAATACACTGAAATCATTTATCATAATTTGAAACCTAAAAACATCTTGTATTTCACCATGTTGTTTTTGTCTGACATAAATATTTTTTGTTGCTGGCTAACTCTGACTGACCATACTGTTGGACCTCCAGCGTAGGTAGTCAAGCTAATACATCACTCTAAAAGTTTAAAATCAAAGTTTTAAATAAACATAAACTCTGCTCTAAGCTTTAGTTAGACCACCAAAGCAGATGGATTAGGAAGAACAAGCAATAAAAATGGATGTTTAGACTACAAGAGGAAGCAGACACAGATAGACCAAAGCAGGAGGGGCCTTATAATAAATACAGATGCTAGTTTTACCTTTTCAAAAAAAGTAAGTATTTTAAGTTCCTTTGTGTCTGTGTTCCCTGGGTCTCATCCGGTGATCACACAGTGAAGAATAAAAGGTGCATGATAACCCTTTGACCCGACCTGTGCGTGTTTCTGGTTTATTTTAGAAATCCAGGAAGAGGATGTGTGACTGTGTCATTGACTCCTTCAGCAAACTGCAGCTGGAGATAGTCATTCTAATGACCCATTACAAAATGTCAGGAAGAACGGATACCTATTTACCACCACATTTCCAAACAAAATGCCTACAACCCTCCTAGATTGTACAATATGTTGCTTAAGTATAAATGTTCAAACTCTGAATTTTATATATATATATATCATGCAGTGGCAGTATCATGCTGCGGTGGAAGCTGTTACTTTGGGAATGAGTTTTTATTGTGTTTGTATGTGTTACATTGCTCTTCTGATTAGCACTGTAGCACATTGCTCTAAGTAATCATCATCATAAGCATCAAGAATACTTATGATGATGATTACTTTAGATTTTATTTGCTTTAGTACACAAGTCAAGTCAGTAGTGGAAAAAGGAAGCAGAAAGGATTAAATCAGCAGTAAGTTAAGTGTTGAATATGAATTACAATGAAACAACAATATCTAACCAGGATCACGGTTAAGACTAATGAAAAAATAATTAGGTTAATTCTGATAAACTGATACTATAAATTGATGAATAACAGTGAGTTTTTATTAGAGCAATAACTGCTGCACATAAACCTACAATCCTTTGAAAAGAAATTACTTAAAAGAACAGAATTTTATTCAGTGTGCCTGCCCTGCGAAGTCAGAAATCGTCCGATGTTCATCTGGTCAGTGTTTGTCATTGGATATGCCATCTTTCCACTGGACACTCTACTATGTTTGCCTTGGTGGGAGAGCAACCAGAGTTATGACTGTGGTCCTATTACAAAACACACACTACAGCTGAGCAACCTTGCTGACTCGAAATGTCATGCCGCCTGCAGGAGACGCTGGCTTTCTTGGATACAGTACATGCAGGACGTCTAACTTTCAGCGGCAGCAGCAGGTTTCCAAACAAAGTTGAACTGTGGTTGGTGTGTAACTCCAACAGCAAGGGCTGACTTGGAGTGGAAGGAATGTTGACCCATTTGGGCCTGTGAGTTAAGAACGTTAAGCAGCATTGTTAAAGAGGGAAAGGGCATTGACATGTTCACAAATTAACAGGGAACAGGGATAATACAGTAAAAGATTATAATCAGGAACTGTGCTCAACACTATTCACTGCATAGTTAAAACAAGGTTAAGTTAACCTGTGATAAAATTCACAAATCAATAAGTCAAGCAGCTGATAACAGTTCAGCTGACTTAAAAGCACCAAACTGTTATCCTTGGATTTATAGCATTTGACAAAGGCCTAATCAGTTCCATTATCATATTTGAAAACATACAGCTGCATATAAAGCAAATTAAAGTGAAAAATGGTGGCAGCAACTGGAAGCTTGCTAAGGGAGATTTTTCCAAAGTTCAGTGGAGGAGTATGTGTAATTTTGGCCATGTAGGATCTCTTCTTTATAGTACTTTTTTTTTTTTTACAGTCAAATAAGAATATTTGTGATTTACTTCCTCACTTTCTTTTCTTGGACTGTGACATCCTTCACCTTTTCTGTTGTGAAGAGTAAAGCCGTGAACAGTGAACGTTCTACTAGAGAGCTCAATTTTTCACGCTGTCGAAATGCTGCCCTCGTGTGGTTTTCATTCTACATCACATGCAATTCAAAACTACCACCACCAGAGGGAAGCATATTCCACATATTTGAAAAGTTTGACGGGGACCCGTTGGAGTCTCGCAATTAAAATATAGCATTTTAACTCGCCTGAAACAGCAACCGTATTACATGAACTTATGAGTTTGGGGATGCAACACTGCAGAACAAACACAAAACATAACTGTCAAAGTAGATTCAAACTGACACAAAACCAAAAAAAGCCCTGTTGCCAAGAGATTTGAAGCAACTGACAAAGAAAACACTCACTTTTCAGCTTGTCATTTGTGTGTCTTACTCAAAACATGTAAATTGTTTGAATTATTTTGATGAATCGAGTGCCTTACCATTCGATATTAGAATGAATGAGTGATATTTGCATTTGTATTCAGTCAACTTTACTGTATCTCTATGAAATATAACCAAATGCAATCAAATGGTTTATTGGGTTGCATGACATGCGAGTGTTCATATTTACTGGCATATTAAATCTGTCACTTTATCCTGAACTAAACTATCCCTGTAAAATCAGGTAAGTTGGAAATGTAATCTTGCAAATGGAGAATAGTTATACTCTTTCAACTAAAATATGACATGATATGTATTACTGTAAAATTCTGTTCTGCACAATAGACATGGTTGTTATTTATATAATTTTTAATCAGTACATATTATCAACATTTTCTCACAGACCTAATGATGGTTGGTGGTGTGCACCTCCGCAACTTCCTCCGTTTAAATATGAAGCCTGCATGCAGGAAGCCACACTTTGGCCACCCAGCCCGGTTCTTCATTTCCTTTTAAAGCAGTGGAAGAGCCCCACCATCCCCTGATGCAATGTCAATGAGGTGCAGATGACAGGAGTGCATTGTGAGATGGCTGCTGAGTGGGAAGCGCCATGTGACACTCCTGAATGGGCTGCCGGGGGTTGGCAGGAGGAAGAGGATGGTGACATCCACAAAGGCGCATTCAGGAACTGCAGACTAGGTACAAGACTGGCACTGGTCCTCCTTTCCTTCCCTGAGACAGCAGGAGGAGGCTGTTTCTTGGTACGGACTGAATGGAGGAATTATTGTTGAAATAATAGGGGAGAGAAGGTTTATTATCCCCATATAGCACTTCCTTCAGTCTCTACATTGGGTCACTACTTCATTGTGTGACTTACAACCTTGTCTTGTTCATGAGGCCTCAAAGACCTAACGGTGTTTTTAGCATGACAAACTTTTCATGAACACATGCTCAGTCCTAAAAGTGATACTAACTTTCACTTTTTGTAGTGTTACAATCACCAAGTTTGGTGTATTTTCTTAAGGCTTTAGAGGACGAATCGACTCTAAGTAGTTCATAAGTGAAGGAAAACGATGAATGGTTTCCAAAAATGTTCTGCAAAGAAATATCTGAAGAGGTTTGGCATAAATATCTGTTCAGCCACATTGACAATCCTTTACAGAACCAGCTGGAGGAAAGTGCTCCCACAGCACAAGTGCTTTGTTCACCAAGTCTCATAATGTGAATGGTTCGTTCAGGGTGATGGTTTTCGCATTTGTTCTGCAAAGTTTGTTGGGTCTCATCTAACCAGAGCATCTTGATAAATGGCATGAGGCAACAAGGACTTCTTGTGGCTTTTTCCCCACAATAGTTGTCTTTTTCTCCCTCTTCCACAAATGCCAGATGTATAGTGTGTCCAACTAGTAGTTGTGTTGTCACCACATTCTTTTTCCTGAACTGTGGATCTCTGTCATTCGAGGCCTCTTTCTTGCTTTTCTGATTAATGCTCTCCTTAACTGTTGTGCCATATTTTCTTTACATTTTCAGATGACGGATGTAGTAGCGCTTCGTGAGACGATCAAAGCCTTATATAATATTTTGTTACCTAATATAAACTTAGTCATACTTCCTCTCAGGCCTGTCTGCTTTACTTTGTGAAGATGCATGTTCACAGATGTTCTTTGGCAAACTTCTCAGCCATTTAGAGAACAGCTGCATAAATTCTGGCAATACACAGGTATGTACTAATTACTAATTAGTGATCGCCGTCAAACCTGATTTGATTTGGGGGAGATGAATACAATGGCATAGCACAATTTTCACATTTCTATTTTTTTAATTAATTTGGAAACCTTCTGTCATTTTCCTTTCACCTCACAATTAGGCAGTACTTTGTGCTTACTTACACAAAAGCCCAAGGTTGCAACCTGACAAAATGTGAAAATGTTCAAGGGGAATTTAATTAAATCACCAATTAAATCTGATAAGCATGGATAATAATTTGGATACTTTTGACATTTCTGAATGAAATAATAATCTCGACATTTTTACAGTTTGTTTATGCTTCCAGTTTGACTTACTGGATAATTAAGTTAATTCTTTAGGTAAAATATATTAACTCTAAATGTACGATTTTGTTTTAATTTTTAATCACCATACATCTTCATCCTCCTCTCACAGTGTAAGCATCTCATCCACAAGGCTCCCTGTGCTTTAATCTTGCATGTAGCTCCACTCCTCCTCCTCTTCCTCCTCCTCCTCCTTAGCGCCGATCTGACTGGGAGGAGGTGGGATCTACCCACTGGTGGTAGTGGGCGAGTAACCGCGTACGTGCAAATCGTGCAGACTGCCAAGGACGATTGTCGATAGCTAGAAACGTGAGTTTCTCTTCGTTAACCGCGAACCCCTGCTTCAGTAAAATTCATCCACTAGGGACCATTTGCCTTCTTGAGTTCCGACCAGTTTAATTTAAGCGATCGGAGCCTCCAGTAGCAGTAGCAGCAGCAGAGCGAACGTCACACAGACCTACAGACAGACGGACGGACGGTCGGACGGGCGGAGCGGAGCTGTGTGTGATGAGGAGGTCGCCTCGCCGCAAGGTTTTGCGTAACATCCAGATAAAAAAAGGGGACATTTTTTGTCGTTTGGACTGCTTTCAGTTTGGGTCTGCTTTCAGTAACAGTCTGGTTTTGTGAAGAAACACACAGCAGATATTTAAAGCTACTAAAGGAGCTGAAGGGGAAATCACCGGTGAGTCTCTGTTTATGTTTTTTTTTTTTTTAGCTCACTGTATACTCAAACAGCAACTTGGGGATGATGCTGCCAACTTTAAATGATCTTAAATTGATCTTAGCTGCACTTTGAGCACCAAAGACATCATTTAAGGTCACAAATACTTAAACATGAACAAGAAGACTGCTTTATTCTGGCTAAAAGCTTCCTAAAAATATATTTAATATAGGTTAACTCGGTCAGCATAACGCTCGAGTTATAAGTTATGTCATTTGTAGCAGCTAAAAGGTTAGCGCTGCTAGCTTAACTAGCCTCCTATTTGTGTTCAGTCCTGCTGTAAAGTAATAAAGTCTCCGAGGATGGGTAAGATCCGGAGGAACGATCATTTCAAACCATCCGGGTGTCCAGTTTAAACAAATGACAACAATTACATCGATGTAATGGTTTTACTCAGGAGCATCAACGTTGGTGTACAGCTAAACTCTGACCCAAAACCAACCAGCCAGTTATAACAGCAATCACGTTAAAGTCCAATTCTTCATAATGGAAACAACATTAACGGGAGCATCTTAGCCCCTCTTAGCTGGGGGATAGGAGGTGGTTTTGGGAAGTAATGGTTTCCTAACCAGACTGCACTCTTAAATATGTCACATACACATCAGACAACAGCCTGCAGTGTTTCTTGTCGGTCTGTATCTTTAAACAGGAAATTGAAGATTCCTCTGTGGGAGCGTGGATCGGACCCAAAAGTTCAGGTTTGTTTAACTTGATCCTCCAGGATCAATAGGAGGAAAGGGGTATTAGTTGTCCACAAAAGCAAAACAAAAAACAGAACACAGAGCCTTACTAGCATATCAAAAAAATAAAATAAATCTAAGAAGGGTCATTTTCTTCTAAACTTGCTCAACCTTATGATAACTGGCCTAGTTAGTTATCTTAACTAGGTGCTAATGCATAGAAAGGAAGCAATCAGAACGAATATTAAAACTTTAACCTGCTGATTTATCACAAACTCTATGAGCGATGAACAACAAATCACAGAAAACATTTTTTCTTTTAAGTAGCTTCTTTCAGCTTAGTGTGTTCTCTGATTTCCTCTTTAAACTCTAATACTGAAAGCAATTAACTTTGCTCATTCACTTTATCATAGCATTCACAAGGAAGAGCACTGCTTTCCAAAGGGGTAGCATTGATTTGTGGTGCATTTACTGAATGGAGAAAGATTGGATTTTTGAGTTGTCACTGAGCCCGTCCAGCTGAAAATCATCTGATTTCAGTCAATCTCTGATACTTTGGTTAATTTCTTGTGTTGCACTATCTGAATGTGTGTGTATCACCAACACTTGTGTCAATGTATCAGTGCTATTGTGTAGAAAAATATATTTGACCTCTGATGTTATCTGGTGCTGTTTTTGCATTATCAAATATCCAGAATAGACACAGAAACAGCTTAATGTTGTTAATACACTTAGGGCTGCAGTTAAACCCAGCCAGGCATTAAATGTATTAAAATTAAGGCCTATTCTGTTGTGTTGAGGAAACGTGACAAGAGTAGTGAGCCAAAGTGAGTTGACAGCTCTTTTCTTGTTTGGGTGCGATTTGCATCTCAAGTGCTTGCTTTGCTTACTGCATGAATCCATGAACTGCTATGCCTGGCTGTACTGAACACATACATCCAAAGCTAATCTAGTGAGCAGCAGGTCCAAACACTGAAAGATTTGCCCCGAATGGAAATAATTATCACTTAATATAACATACAGTTGAGATGATATGAATTACTGTGGATAGAGTACCTCCAAAAAAAGTGAAAGTGGCCTGTGGGGTTATCTAAAGTCATTCTCACAGGAATCAGATTTCCATTATCTTTGTCCTCAGCCGAGTTATTTGCACTCCTGTCGGGTCTTCTGTTGTTGGATTTATAGCAGTAAAGTTAATTTCTTATTAGTTGCTTCAGTTCTGCATTTGGGATGACAAATTGTCTGTTTTTTGCTTTGACCAAGCCCTGCTTCAAGTTGCCCAGGATGTTTTATTTAGCTAGTTGTTTTTCAGGTGTATTTGAGGTGCACTCAGTAACCCTAAATCAGATAATCCATATAAAGCATTCATCAGACCCCTGATCCAAAACCTGAAGTTTTCCTGCTGTTGCTTTAAGAGATTATTAAATTTGGCTTTCATCACATTGGCACATTTCTAGACTGTAAAAAAAAAACTACACATATTATTTTGTACTTAACACCAGGGAGCTCATGGGCAACTCTAACTGAACTTCCTTTAAAATCAAGGCAAGCACCGGCCAATCTGGTTTGTCTTCGTTTTCTTTTTTCAACATTTGCCTTACGAAAGACAGAAACTACAGCCAATCATCAAGCTCAGATTTTAGCATGGCATTTTGAGCAGAATAGAAAAACTGAGGTGCCCAGTATTTAACTGTTGGCTTGAAATTCATAGCACTCCTTTAATAAAGTATGTAACTCTTTTCAAAGGGGAAAATAAGTCATGTATAGCTGCATGTGTTTTAATACCAGTTATGTAAAGACCAAGCTAAAGAGGAAGTAAGTATTACTACTTATAGTGTAGACAAGTTCCTCCAGGCAAAGGCTTATTTAGTCAACTTACATAAAAGTTTATTTTAAATGTAGTTCTTGTCAAAAGCTTTCCACCAACAACCTTTCCAGTCTGACTTTTACAAGCTGGACTGCTTCAATACTTCAGGTGCAAAGAGTCGACTGTACATTCAGTGCTTACCAAGGAGCACTGCTGCTTTAACATTTTCTGTGTATTTTCCAAAGCAACTGCATGTGGCAACACAAACTGCTGTAACGTGTGCTCCGGACTTCTTGTGCAATTTTGTGCGACAGCCATGTAGCAGGATTCTAACAGGAGCATTGCAAACAGTCGTTATTGCAAGCATCCATTTTGTTTCTGTGAGTGTAAAAAGTCTCATAAGGTGGTGCACTATGAAAAAATAGGCAAAAGAAGAAATGAATTAAGTGGCCCTCCAGATGTTTGTTGTGACGGCTTTATAAGCACTCATTCTAAACTAGCTAGCGGTTAATTTTAAATTATGGTACTCAGTTAATCTGTATTTGGATCCACCAGTTATATATTGACCTCCCTCTTGTGGCAGGTGGCCAACTCCGGCAGAAATTATTCAGATTTACTGAAGTGAAACGTATAGCGTATAGCACGTTTATTTTTTACCAGCTTAAGGTCAGATACTGTTAAGAGCTGATCTTAGTTGGACTTCAGTGAGGCTGTTTTTAACTTACTACTTGTAATACTCACCCTGACATAACAAGTTTTATTTTTAGTGACTGTGACCTATACCATGTTGACCTACACTCTGCTTTTAGCAGCTGAAGAAACAAACTTTGATACATTTATTAAAGCTTGCACGTAACCTTTTCTTTATTCAAGTGTTACTGATTTTGCGCCATTCACAACTTTAAAGCTGAACATTTTCACTACATGTTGATTTAATGAGGCGTGGTTGCTGAAACAAAACCTAAATACGCATGCCAGAAATTACAATTGGGAGTCAGAAAAGAAAGTAAAAGCTTAAAGTTTGGTGACAGCTCACAATAAGGTGACATTGAGTACTGTTAAGAGGGAAACGAGAGGGTCATGAGATGGTAGGGGATGTAAGTGCCATTAGACAGCTGTTTGTGTCAGTTCTCCCATGTTTGTGTCAGCTTGAGTTACCCTGAGTGCTCTGAGAAATGATGGAGAGCACAGGGGGAAGGAGATCAAATCACCAACTGTAGTGGAGGTAAAAATAAATAAAAATAAATAATGCTTTTTAAAAAATTATTTTTAAGCTTGTTTAGGGTGAGTTGCTGAATTTAGCTTCAGTAAAGTTAATTATTGTTGTGAGAAATGCTTCTTTAACCTCCAGTGGTTCTATTTTGATAAGCACATTTTGAGATATTGCATATTTTTACCAATTTCAGGGATTTTATTATTGTTATCTGCATCCGCTGTTGCGTCATTACAATGAGTTTATTGTCAATATCTTTTTGTTTCTATAAAGGAAAAAGCTTTCTTGTGACCTCAAAATCAAGAGAAAACGTTTTTTCCGCATGTTCCAGTTACCCGTTAAAGTATGCTCATGTCTGACTTTACCAATTGCAAATTTTCCACCAGTTCAATAAATCAGTTTGAAAGTGAGCTCTTTCTTTTGTCAGTAAACAAGTCAGTGATGCTGAAAATAGCTAACTTTTTGGACTTCTTCCTGCAGTAACAACTTCATTACCAAAGAGTGTTGGTCTGGTAGACCTTACTTAGATGATGGTGCGTTCACTGATGAAACTGAAAAGTGTCCAATTACTCAGTTACTTGGCGCATCTCCAGAAATACTGGCTTTTGTGTTGGTAACAACTATTTGAAAAGCTTTTCTATGAACCAACCACATAAAGCACTACACCATAGATCATCTCATCCATCCACACTCACTATTGTGCCACATTCCCTGACAGACACAGATTTTGTGTTATTGTGAGTTTATTTGAAGACTTAAAAGGTTCTCCTACCACTATTATGAACATAAGGCTGGCTAGATGATGTGACTCTGGCATGTGTCTATTTTGACTTTCAGGGGTTTGAAAGATAAAGTTGGTGAATCCATGCTAATCTGATTCTTTTATCCTGTCTGTGCTCATATCATTTGTGAGAAAAGCCAAGAAATAAGTAAATGAGGAGAAATAAGTGGTGTACTATTCTGAATAAGTCCCCTATTACTTGTTCTGTATAAGAAACTTTGTAATTAATGGATCTGCTTAAGCCAGGGGTGGGCACTCCTGGTCCTGGAGGGCCGGTGTCCTGCAACTCTTAGATGTCTCCCTGGTCCAACACACCTGAATCCAACAGCTGAAGTTGCAGGACACCGGCCCTCCAGGACCAGGAGTGCCCACCCCTGGCTTAAGCTGTGCGTTAGACCAACCTTTTTTTAAAACATGATGTATATTTGGTTTGACACTATGAGGGTGGACTGCATGTGATTGAAGTATCATTTAATCACAGGCACTTCATGATCTGCCAGCACATTTTAATGAGCCCCTTCCTCGCCCCATGGGGCCCTGCTGGTTGTTGCTGCCCTTTGGCATATAAAGTTTCAGATGAGCACATCTCGTGGCAGCTAGTGGAAATTTCCACTTCTCATTCAGATGTGTAACTATTATTCAGTAGACCGCTGACAAGAACTACTGTACGAAGCCAAAGTGAAACGGGTATTATTTACAGGAAGCATTGTGGTATTTGTTAAAATGACCACATGAACCTGGAAAGTAAAGTGTGGAGTGTTGTTTAGGCTTGGCATTTTTACTGCTTCTTTGATTGAAAACAGTGGCTGTCTGACTCATCAGCTGTTTGAAATGAAAATTTGAGGCATATAGGCTTAGCAGGTCATTGTTTGCTCTTGTAATATGTGTGCAAATGGCTCAGTCACAATAAAGAATATCGTCTGGGAGGAGAGGTGGGTGGCTGTGGGGTTTTATTGCAATTGATAAAACCCAAAGTCTGCCAAGCATGACAAATAAGTTATGCAAGGTTTAACTTACTTACTAAGGAAGATGGGGAGGCTAATTGTTTTGCCTAAAAGATCAATAGAGACAGGAAATCCAGCTTTGTGACACAGGACATTCAGTTCTTTGTAAAAGTATTTGCTCCTTCTATAAGCTTTTATTTTTCACAACTGCATGGTTCAGATCTTCAGATTGTATTATCAAACATACCTTGTGTAAATACAAGAAGCACTTTTCTAAACCTAATAACTGGCTATGCTACTATTTTCAGCGGTTAATGTACCATAATTAATGACCAGTAATCCGGCATCAGTTTTTATATTGCTGTTGAGGAAATTCCCCTCACTCTGCTTTGTGGATTTGTTTTATTTCAGCCACATTGAAAGGTTTTGTTTATAGTCATGCCACAGCATCTCGATTGTATTTAAGTCTGGATAGCCCAAACCATGCCTTTTGTTTTATTTGAGCCTAATTATTTGAGCTGCTGGTCCGCATTAGATCATTGAGTGAAAGGTCTCTTAAGGCCAGACACTAGAGCAGAATTCAAAAAGAGATTGAAGTTAAAGTTACTAACCAGTCCCAGGCCATCTCTCTAAGCACACCATGTTTACATGCAGGTGATGTTCTATTTTTAGAATGCTGTTAGTTTTTTGCCAGATGTGAAAGAAGGGCCATTTTCCAAGAAGTTGAACTTTTGTTTCACCAATCAACTAAGTTTTCCCCAAAGAGCTTGGGAAACATCAAGATGTTTTGTGTCAGCTAAGGTTTTGACATTGGAACTCTTCCAAGGATAACACATCTCCGTCCAGTCTCTTTCTTCTTGTTGAAACATTAACTCTGACATTAACTGAGACAAGTGAGGTCTCCAGTGTTTCACACCTTGTTGTTCTGGGTTTGTTTGTGTCCTGGAGGAGTGGTGAATCTGCTCTTTGAGTAATTATTGTCAGCGAATCTTGGGAAGGTTCCTTAGAGTTCCACATTTTCCCCTTTTGTTGATAATGTCTCTCACCGTGGTTCACCTGAGTCTGAAAAAAAAAATACATTTTTAATATGTTTTTTTTTTTCACAACAGATTGAGCAAGGATTGAGACCTCTGCTAAATTATACTGACCTCACAGCAGTTGCTGTGCAGACCATGTAAAAGATGGATACACCGATAGTCTCACAGCTGTCAAAATAACAAAATCCACAGTCAGTCACAGATCTGACTGAAACTTGATCAGTTTAAGACTTTCAATTGACCTAAATTCTATGTAGTAATAACACGTGAACAGTGCTTATTTTTGTATTTGCAGTAATGTTAAACCGTCTATTGGGTACATCAAGCTCAAGACAGTTGTGTTTAAGCAAAACTTGTAAAATTAGCTGCTTTATTAAATAACTTTATTTTTATCTTGTCACACTTTTGCTAGTTATTTGGAGTGGCCAAGCATTTTGGGAAATAATATCACATTAAACTGATCATTTATGGTGATGACAGGAAAACTACAGCAAATATTTGTTTTGACCGACAGCACCGGTCAAAATGAAACTGTTGTATTGAGCAAATATGTCTTGATGACTCATGTAGTAACTAGAAAGTCCCCTCATGAAATGTTGACCTCTGGTCCACTGTGTAGTATTGATTGGCCAGAGGTTTTTGTTTGCGTGGAGCGGATGGTTTTTTTTTATGTTTCGGAATTGTCTTTTGAACAATTTCAAATAATGTGTAGATTGAGATGAGTAGGACTAAGAGGCGTATCAGCTGTTTTGCGATCCCTACAGGAAGTTCCCACATAATCAAGAACAGCGTTATGGTAATAAAAAGTACCAAACTAGCCTGGTAAATCCCCTGTTTACACAGAAAATTAGCATCTGCAAGGAACAGATAAGGTTAATAATAAAAAAAAAAAAAAAATCAAGAACTTAAAACTAGTATAAACAGGAGTCAGTGAAAACCAACAAATAAAAATAGAATCTTAAGGAGCAACATATAGCAACTTTAATGTTGCTATATGTAGCAACATTAAAAAGAGTAGTAACTAAATGGTTTAAAACTACTGTGATCTATCTTTTTTTCCTTTTAAAGTAAGCACATTTATTTTTGCTCTTGTGGGGAAGAACCCCCCCCAAAAAAAACATCTCGATACAAAATTAGGTTTTTGGCATTTCAAGGCATTTTAACAGTATGATTTAAAATTTAAAAGTTAAACGATATATTTCTTATCGTCTAAAACCGAGGAGCATTGTGTCTGCTCTTTCTCATCTCTCATGAATGTGACGTGCTGTGCACATTCTTGTTGCTCATTACGTAGTGGGGTGAGGCCATGTGAAAACAAATAAGTGAGAGAGAAGAGACGATTGGTAAGAGAGTTGGAATGAAAGATGAAATCATTTCTACCGTTTAGCAGCCATGCGATGCTGTTAGTTAGCATATCATACCATGTTTACCTTCTCTTATGGGATTAATCCCTTGGGCAGTTTGGAATTACATCACAGGAAAAGCTGAAATGGAAACAAACCATTTTATAGAATCCAATAGAGTTGGGGCATATTAAATGTTCTTAATTGGATACTTGCATTCTTTTTCTTCACAATTACACTACTTGTGAAAAACAATGTAATTACTTACCAAGTAAAATATGTATTCAGTTTTTAAAGATCCAGGGCACCAGAGAAACCTCATTGAGCTCTGTTTTATAAAATTGCAAGCCTGTCAACCTTTGTTCAGAAAATACTGTCACTAAACAAAGAATTATGTCTCACTTGTTTGGATAATGGTGGAAGTTATTCACCATAACTTTGTGAAACCACTGAGTCATCACTGACCTGCATGGAAAACTCAGCCATTTGCTTCTCTTCTAGTTTCTTTTTTTTTTTTCCTCGAATTTCTCACCAGCCTGAGTGTAATGTTGTTCATATACACTCATTGGCAGTGTTTCACTCTCGATGCATTTCTGGGTTATGTGGGATGTTAACTGCGAGTGGGTTTGGATTTCTGGATCACTGGGTGCTCCCAAGATACTGTCAGTCAGCGATTCTTGACACCAAAGGAGTTGTTGGCAGATTCAACAACGTGGCTCCTAGTTGAAAACTGAGTCACATAGTCTAATTTCCATGAGTAATGACATTTTTACAATAAAGTCCTCTAAAGACCTAAAATACATAGATGTTTGGTGGTTACATGCTCATAGTGTCACGTAACCACCACACTTTTGCCAAAAACTAAGACTATATTAATGTTCAAGTATGTTTGTATATTGGTTAAAATGCTGACAGTGGTAATTATTTAAACAGAGGTACCAGAAGAAAATTACAACCATAACAGAAAAAAAGTGAATCATACCTTTTTAAATTCAGCAGACAAAAATGAAAAGTTAGGTTTATTTATTGGGGCTGGACAAAATGGTAATCTTTAAGCTTGTTAATCTGTCAAGAATAAAGTTTTCTTCTTGGTTATTTATTTGAACCACATGTCCACAACCACAAATGGTTACTGGGACTTTTATGTGACAACATTACTCAAAGTAGCACATGCATTGTGGAGCAGAAGGAAAAAATATGCTTTTTCAAAATGTTTCATTAATAATAGTTTGATGGGGATGAACAGTCGGCTCCCCTTTTGCTTCAATCGTACCTGCAAGTCTTCTACCAGTTTTGTACATCTAGAGGCAGAAAATTTTGCCTATTCCAAGTCTGCAGTATCACTCAAGCTGAGAGGATTGGAAATTATAATATTAAAGTTTTGCTACGGATTCTCAATTGGGTGTAGGTCTGGACTTTGACTGGGACAATATGATTGTATGCTTAGTAGTTGCTCACCTCTGCACCATTTTTAAGTGTGTTCTTTCAGTGTTGGACCATATTTAGCTCCATACATTTTAAAATCTGCTTCTGCTGACGAGCATTCCCACAACATGATGCTGCCGCCACCATTTTCAATTGTGTGTAGGGCGTGTACAGTGTCCTGTGGAGTGTTAGTTTTCTGTCACACATAGCACCTAGCGCAAAGTGCAAAAAGTTAAAATATGGTCTCATCTTCTTCCAAAGGTTTGCTTTGCCCCCTAATGTGACTAATAGGTACTTTGTATTTGTCTTCTCCATAAAATCTTAGTTTAATACAATGAAGATTTTGACTGTCGATGAGAAAGGGGAGGTGGCTATGTCTTTCATCAGAGACACCAAAAAGGAGTCACAGTGGAGAGGGGCACGGGTTCAATGTGAGCTGATATGAAAGGGAGACAGAAGTACTGTGGTCCAAAAATCTTACCTGCAGCAAACTCACAAGTTTCTTTTTCAACAACACATTATGTCACTTCACAGAGGCCTGTGCTGCAAGTCTAGGCAGACTTTTCTGTTCTTCAGCATGAAGGCACCACTTGGGTATGTGTACATCAAAAGAAATGGCGCACGCATGAATCTGTGGTCTGCATGAATATACATGTTTTATCAAGTCATTTTAACGATAAGTAATACGATAATTTATTAAAAGAATGGTGAAATGTCAAACTGTTTTGTCCTTCCAGGGATGTTTGTCATTTTGTTGTAGCTCAGTGACGTGTTTGTGTTCAAATAAGGAAGGAAATGTCTGACAGATGATCTTACAAAGTTAGACCTTCAACTTTAGATTAAAGAGCTGGAAATATAGGGACCAATGATGTCTTTGATACATGCATTCATATGCATATGTGAATTATGTGCAGTTACTTAAAAGTAAATCTGCCAGGGGTTTTAATAGTTTTGGCCTCAATTATAATTTTACAGTAGTGTTAAATATATAAATATATACATGTATATGATTTTTTTTTCTTGTTTTGATTTGTAGACCTACAAAAAAATAAAGAATAAACATCCACTGAAATGAATTGTGGTTTTGAACGAACCATAAGTCGCACAAAATTATTCTTTCTTCCTGTTTAAATTTTATGGATTTAAAATGGGAGACAAATAAGCTGATATTAGCTGTTTAATGAGTCAAAGTGTTTGACTCAACAATAACTGCTTAACAGAAGAACTGTGAAAAATCTGACATCTAAAGTAGTGTTACCTTAATATGGGGTGCGACCCTCTTTCTACTTATCAACCATCAGAATACTTGTTTAACTCTGCATGTGAATTTGTCCCATTTGTAAGTGAGGGAAAAGTATAGTAACCTCATTTAGACAAGCTGACCAGCAGTGTGCACCAACGGGTTGGTCCGTATGCAGAATTCAAAGCTGGTCAATCCAAACCTATTTTGGAATCTCATTAAAGCAACTTTAAACTGTTGGGTTGGTAAGAAATCTCAAGTACTTAATTTCCATGACCTGCCATAAAATCTCTCTCCTCGTGGGAGCGATTGGGTGATGTTTTTGTAGCAGCTCTGTTGGATCCATTTAACAAGTGTAATGTAGCAGCCTCATCACTCAGCTAAATTGTTTGCCCTGTCAAAGATTTATGTAAAGAGCTGAGCGAAATCCCCTGCCAGCTGCTAAAACTTTTAGGCATGATGATATCTTTAAAGACTGATATTTAAAGACTGTTGACTTTCAGTTCTTATGCAGCTCCGCACAACCTGACCGGCCTTTGTGTCCTCATTAAACTTCCTGTCCTGCATACTTGTTTGCTGCAGTCATCCATGAAACTTAGCCCAGCTGCTAATTTTTAGTCACAGTAAGATGTCTAGACATTTATCCAAATTGCATAAAGCTTTAGAGAGGCATATCTTACAGGTGTTGAGAAGGAGGGGTTCCTTATGCAAGGACTGGATTTAGCAGGGGCTGAGTTTATCCTAATGTTGTATAACTGAGTGCCCATTTGTGTGGGGGCGAGTTTATGGTTATCCAGGGGATTGTTAATGGTCCTAAAAGTTTCCACAGGGGGGAGTGTCGGGGAATGAAGCTGTTTGGGGTGGGGTGAGGCCTGAGACAGCATCCCTAAAGGAGCAGACAGCTATTCCTGTCATCCCCTCCTCCTACTGCTCCTCCTCCTCTTCCAGGGTCCCTTTTAAGTGAAGATGTGGACATGTCTAGTCATGTTCCTTTTGAGTGGGAGTACTTGACCAATAGGCTGTTATTGGTATGGCATAACTTTTATGAATTAGTTTATACGGCTTTAATGATGGGGTTTGTTTAAACAAATGATATGCAGATAGTTTAAGCTTTTTTTTTTCTTGCTGTAGCATAATAGCCACAATCAGCACCTTGCAGAATTAATCCACTTTCCCTTTAAACTTTTTCACATTTCTGTTCTGTTGCAGCCACCAACATCAGTGAGCATGTGACAGATAGAACAACACACATCTATTTATTCTTAATTTATAAATTGCTAACAGGTCTTAGTATTTGAAATTTAGGTTTTTAGTTGGAAAAAGCTTTTGGAAAAAATGTCCTATCTTCGTTCTCTTTTGGTCAACAAATCAAAAGGAAATACTTTGATCTTTGTGTTTGTAACAGGATGAAATATGAAAAAGTTCCAGGGGTACTAATACTGTTACCAGGCACTGTAGCAGGGTTGTATGTGCATATAGCTCCATTAAATTGTATTAGCCATAAATAAAGCTAAATTTTATGCATGCCATATTGCCTCTATGCTATTTGTTGGACATTGAGAGATTCATCTGCTATTTGATTTCAATTTAAATTATGTATTTTTTAGGTTTAACCAGTTTATGCACATCTACAGCATTTTGCTTTTGCACAAATGAGCAAAAGACAAAATTTAAAAGGTGCATTTATACGGTTGAACATTACATTTAGGGGATGCACAATATGTTTGCACTAACATTTAAAATACCTGAGCTGTTCATTCACAATACAAAAGATTCAAAATAAAAATGTTCAAACAAACTTTTAGATTTACTTTGTACTGTCTTATGTCAACACATATTATTTGACTCTCAGTGCAGACAGAATGTGCAACTAATTATGTTTTGCATGTTATGTGTCTCTCTTCATCTAGAATATCCATGAGCTCCGATTTCCCACACTACGGTTTCAAGATGCCAAATATAGGGTTCCAGAACCTTCCTCTTAATATCTACATTGTGGTCTTTGGGACAGCCATCTTTGTCTTCATCCTCAGCCTCCTCTTCTGCTGCTACCTGATCAGGTAAGAGCTGTGCACATTTTAGTTTTGGATTAGAGCTTCCTGGCTTTGTCATGGGTCCATGGCAAAAGGTGTCATACAGAAAGTTGCTTAGCGTTGCAACTTTACTGAGTGTAGTAGATCTAAGGTCAGATGATTCTACATCATCCACATCCGCTTCAGAGGAAAAAGCTAGGACAAGTAACAGAAATGTGTTTATGACTTAATCTGCTTTACATGAACAAACTTTCTCCATGGTTAATAAAACACAAAAACCATATGTTAAGTAATTTCAGGTTATCTGGCACATTTTGCCAGGAATACACACAGCAATGACCAAACCTGACATAATGCACCACCAGGTTTGAGTTTTATAACGACTTTACACTCAATTTATGTTTACCTTACCAGAAAAATCATAGGTGGCAAACATTTTGTCTCTTTGTCTATTTATGACCAAAGAAATTCAAGATGAAACAGATTTCTAAGCACTGCAGGAATACCACAGCTGACCATTAATTACTAGCAATGCTAACGTTAGCGGTTTTAGTAGGTCTGAATGAATTTGACCATTTAAAATCCTTACACTGGTCAAACCCTAAACTGGATAATGCAATAGTTAAAAGAACCTTTGAAACAAGTCTATTTATATTTAATTTAATTTATTTTATTCATGAAATTTTACTTGTGAATTCTTATTATTTTTTTGTTTCAAAAATACATTAGAAAACACACAATTTATAGAAATTAGTCAAAACTGGGTTGGATATTGTGCACTGATTGCAAATCCTTTAAAACATTTTTATTTGTAGACCCCTTTTTTATGTGTGCAATAAAATGGAAGTTTTTAGTTCTTCCAAAGAAATTGCTACGTTTTTGTAAGTCTCATTTCATTAGCTGACTGTCATTACACCCACAATAAATATTGAAGTTTTATTCACACTATGCCAAATGTCTGTTCTGTTGAGCAACTTGGGATCCTGAAGAATCTCAAAACAGAAGGCATTGATAGCAACTTTTAAATCAAAGAGTAGAAAATCTGTCTGTGTCCACATCATTGACTAATTGTATATGAATTCCATTAGAGTGTATAGAATATGATACAAACATGTTTACAAACACCATACTGTGTGGCATTGCCACTGCTTTTGTTTATTTTATTTTTTTCCTTTTTAAAATGTGACAATTTTTGTGTCTAAAACCGTTTTCAAAAATGGATAGAATATTTCAACAGCACAGTTTGGAGAACACACTTTTCTTAATGCAATTATCTAAATTATTTAAGAGATCTAAAGTTGCTTTCTATGATCACCAGAAGTCTCTTAACCTCCTCATTGTTCTCATTATATTCTTTTGTGTTTCAGCCGTACCACTGTTTCTTCTGCATTTGTTAGATTTCCACAGTGATTTTAAAAGTGCCAATTTTAGTACTTTACTTTAATCATTCGAAAGCATGTTTTAATCCAGCAAGATTTAAGAGTAATCCTCTAAATATCCATCATACAAAAACAATCTTTACTTCAGTAGTCAATTCCTCGCCCCTCTTTATAAGCTACTGGGTATAATCAGATTATCCTCAGTGCTGGAAATACAGGGTTTTTGTTTTCAGCCAGTAGCAAACTGAACACACATAATTCACTACATTGTTTTATCTGAGACAGCGAGAAGCAGCAGTTTCCCCTAAAACTCTCCCCTCGCCATCTTGCCATATCCTGTCTTGCAGGGCAGAGGGTAAGTAAAAATAACTACTCCTACAATTTCTCATCTACCTGTAAATTAGAAACACTTCATGGCTTACATATAGTTCCGTGATTCAGTACTGAACGTCAGGATCAGCATAGCAACTAGAAGTAAAAAGAGACCTTTTTGCTCTCTTTAAAGAATTGACCTTCCAAACGATTGGATCAAAATTACTTGTACACACTTTCCAGTATTTGCAGTGTTCAGTTCAGTTCATTCTTGCTGAAAACTGGTAATCATAGCTATGCCCCTTTGTTTGCAGTGTTCTTGTACACCTGTTACTGTGGTAACAAAAAAAAAAAAAAAAAAGCACACATCAGAATTTTTGCGACAGCTAACCGGCAGCAAAAATTGAGCTACAAATTTTCTTCAGCAAAAAGTTGCTAAATGTTCCAAAAAAGCCATTTTGTGAGGGATTTTTTTCACTGCAGGCAACTCTTCAGTAAGTGTTAGCCTCTATTTAATTTGCATTTTGAACATTTTATGGTAATAAATGGGCTTGTATTCTAGTCTAGGGGCCCACACTGTTGTCAGATGGTGTGTTTATAAGTGACTCGATTACAAATGTGCGATTTGTATCTTTTCAGTCCTGATTATGATGATTTTTCTGCTTTGATAATAATTATGGTAAAAACCAGCTTAGCCTTAAAGGTCACAGAAGGGTAATTCTGTTTTTTTTTTTGGGGGGGGGTTCTGCATCACATCTCTTGCTTTATGGACAGATGATTAAAAGATGCCAGTGTTTAGAGTTGACATGCGAAATTCCAGCAGAAACAAATTTGCACGCACACTTTGACGCAAGGCAGCCTCTCACAGAAACCCTCAACCACCTCTCTCAGTGGTTTATCAGCCTGTCCACACACGTGCAAAATATGTAGCATGGTTTGCCTAAAGTCTGATCGTGTTCCTGTTGCACATAGTCTTGACTTTCTGCAAGTAAACAATAACAGTGCTTGAACAGATGGTTTATTTGGTAATGCCAGCAAACGATCAGGGGACGTGCAACATCCAGATATGAAGAAATGAATAAGAAAACATGGTTTTATCAGAAATTCATTCCTTGTGTGAAAAGTTGGAGACACTGCAATTGCAATATTGTTTTTTTGTTGGGGTTTTTTTACATTAGTGGAATATTGACAAAATTTTGCGCACGTTTGTAATGGAAATGCACCTAGTGAAGTTCTTGGCCTAAAAGAGAGAGAAGCAAAATCCATCTGCATTGACAACCTTTGCTTGCGGACTACATCACCTGCTTAAATTGTAGACTGAATAATGATGAGGCTCTCAAACAACCAATGGGCCACAATTTAGACACCCCTGACCCGATGGTTTGCAGGCAACAACACTAATGTTAAAACTGGCCTCAAAGCTTCTTATAGGTTCTAAATTGAAAAACAGTGTTTGTTTCATCAGCCTCCTCTACATTTGCTCAAAATTTAAAACATTTAGTCTTGTCAAATCTCATTTGAATAATTCTGGACTGATCCCAGATTTTTTAAAACTCACTTTGAAATTTAGAAAACCTTTCTTCAGTTGGTAGAAACCAAAAAAAAAGAGCATTTTGATGCTTTTATGGCATAAAAATCACCATTTGTAAGTCATAGTTTTTTAATGTAGGCATAAAAAACCAAAAGTTTTGGAGCAGCACAACTGGAATATCCAAACTATTTTCTATTTGTTAAAAGAAATAAAGGGAATTCCTAGACTTTCTGAAAATTTGAAAAATTTTATGAATCCAATAATGTGTAACGTCTCAGCTGGATGCATCATTACTCCTTAATGCCCGATACTGATTTTGATACTCCTCTGCAATTCAGATTTTCTGATATTGAGTTATATTGACTGATCAATTGGCTGGTATGTCAAACAATTTCCATTATTAATGTTTCAAAAATATTTTTAAAACTACACATGCTGGATGGCGAGAGATGTCACATTCTTTTCATTTATCCTCTTCATCTGCCTTCGCAACCCAGTCGAACACCCCACATAAATCATTCACAATCCAGTAATCTTTTGAACTTTGACCCCTCGGCCCCCCCCCCAAACCATTTGGAGTCTCTGCACCTTTATATGCTGACCTCTTTCAAAATGTCAGTTTCTCTCCTAGACTGTGCTGCTTGTTTTGCAGATCCCTCTCACTCTGCTGCGAGAGGTTAAGGTTACTAGTAATGGAGGTAAATCTTACAAACCTACGAATTTCTTTTGTCTGTTTTGCTTTTTTTTTCCCCGTCCCTTTTCTATATTATTTAATCTCCCTCTGAAGTATGTTCTGTGGATTCTCTTCTCATTAAATGTCCATCATGTTCTCTCGCTGTTTTCTGAAGTATGTGTATTTAAAGCTCAACTTGTGTCTGTCCCAACTTTCTTGGAACTGTGTAAGACTTGTCTGAACAGCCTGCAGTTCCTAATGGCTGTTAAAATCTGACTTAATTATAGTTTTACCTGAGGTGCAGTGTTTTGTAAAGAAAGGAGGGCTTAAAGTATTCCAAGAATATCACCTGTTTACATGTAATTTGACTTACTCCTGCCTCAGTTGGCAAAATAAATCTCTAAAGATTCTAAGTTTTGTTTCAGGAGATATTCTGCCTTCTTTCTGTGCTTGGTTGATTAAAGCCATATGTTTTTAGTCAGGAAGTCATTTTTGGCCCGGTGAATTAAATGACAGACTGAACTTTGTGACTCACCACATTCTGCCAAGACATTTATTCTGCTCTTTCTTTTTTGACCTTCTCTCTAAGAACATCATATGTAAAATTATCTTTTGATGTGTTTGCTAATTTACATGAAAGCCAACGTTGTTGGATAATTTGCTCTCTTTAATCAAAGCCAGTTTTGTCCACCTATTTTTTATTTTTTATTTTTTTGTCCACCATTGCAGGATGCAGGATATGTATCCATGTTAATGTTAATAAGTCAATTACTAATCAGAACAGTGTTTTGTCTGTCCGTCTCCCCAGGTTACGGCACCAGGCACACAAAGAGCTATATGCATACAAACAAGTAAGATAACGCTTGCCAACACACTCACACAGTTCCTATTTGAAGGTTGCATGCATTTATCATTGACTTAAATATAATTTTAATAAGCATTAATGTTATATTTACCGTAATTTCATGTTTTTGCAGTGTGGGAAGGTTACACATCATACTACTGCACTCACTTTAAAACCAAGAAATGGGTGCACTGGTTTGGTCTACTAGTTTTCTCTTTATCATCACAGGGTCAAATATATACATGCACTCTACTGAGGTTTGAATTGATATTTCTTAACTGGTTCCAAATCAACTATCTTCTGGCATAATTATGAATGAAGATAGACACTGTTCTTAAAAGAGGAAAGGAAAACCCATTTAATTTGGTTGGTTGCTTGGCACAGACTTTTGTAAATACCTTTTCAAGTGTGCCAGTTCTCTTGTTTCTCCCAAATGGTGTTTGGCTGAGCTTTTACTCCTGATCCCAAAAAATGCTTTGTATTCATGGGTAAAACTCTGGTTAATTTAAAACGCACAATACAACTCTAGTGTAAAACCTCCTAAGATGTCTGTTGAGTTTTGGGCATCAAGGACAGTAAAAGTCGATCCAAATGGGCAAATGTATCGGAGGAATGGAGAGTCTGAGAGAATGGCACCTAAATATAACAGTCCATGAATTATTGCATCCACACAGTTTTTGCAACTGCAATTTTGTACCTATTGATATTGGGATGTTGAATAGAGCTGAGGTTCTGGCTATTCCAGCAGCTTAATGTTGACATGCTTTATCTATTTCAAAATGGATTATTGTTGTGTTTCTGGCAAGTAAATTTTTTATGTTCAGTCATCAGATGATTTGTACCAGTTCTGTGTAGAAGAGTTGTCAAATATCCAGCCAGAATTTTATCAGAATCTCATTGATGGATTCAAAACACGGTGTTGACAGAAAGTTACTGTGTGCAAATCTGAGCCTGTACACTCAATCTTGACCATGTGTGGATTGGAGAAAATATGTAGTTCTTGTTTCTTCTTCTTCTTATTTTTTTAAAACACAGCTGTCCATCTTCCACCCACTCAAAAATGCAGCAAAAAATTGATCTGATATTTATGCTGATGATGAGTATGCAGAAATGTAGAGTGATGTATTACATTGTGCATTATATTGTACTGGGGTAGTGAAATGCATGAAGTCTATGAAATTGCAGAGAAAAAAAGTCCTAAACCCCCTTATCTTTGAAGCATACAATTTCTGTTGTATGAGTTGATATTTCAAGACTGTTGTTGCTTCTTAAAAAAAGAGAAAAAAAAAAAAAAGAAAAAACGTACAACGTAATTCTCCTGTGCAGTCATAGAACTTTTTAAATGCCAGGCTATGCTGCAAGAAATGTTTTCCAGTGTTTATTAGTGGAGAAGAGTGACAGCAACATGCAGCCTGCAAAGCTACTCCAAGAGAGGCACACCAGTTTTATTCACCATGCTGCTAGATGGTTAAAGAACCTGATATTGATTAAAACAAGTGCAGAAGCACATGCAAGATCACCTCCTAGCAGAGAAGAAGTCTTTGCCTCTGTAATTGGTCTCTCGACTTGCAACCTCAAAACATCACAACATTCCACTCCTCTGTCGGCTATGGAACAGCATCAAGCTCAGAGTTTGCAAACACTTCTACACATCGATATATATATTTTTTAAATCTAGCAGCTGATTTGAACTTATTCTATCAAATCTATTTTATTCATTGTCTAAAATAACGAATAATACAGTAGAATAGTTTCCTTTAACTGTATTAAAAGGCTTGTTTCTCATCATATTTTTGGTTTCACTTTCAGGTCATTCAGAAGGAAAAAGTCAAAGAGCTAAACTTGCATGAGGTAAGCACTAAACGTTTTAGACTTTTCAATATGAACATTGTCTACTCTTTTGTAGTCGTTGGAATATTCTGAATGCGATTTATTCTGTTTTTGGATCAGGAAATAGAAAGTTGTATTTCTACAACTTTCTATTTCAGTAATTCAACACTACTGAAATAGAAAGTTGTGTAGTTGTCGCTCAACTACTGAACAGTAGTTGAGCGAACATGTTGTGTTCACTTAGCGTTGTGTCTAGGTGGAAGCTAATAACAGGCTGTGTTGCGCAAAGCTCCTGAACCTGACTTGTTGTGTAGCTATTAAAATGGAAATATTTCTGTATTTACTAACGGCTACCTCATCATGGAAAAGTGCTTTTAACAAGGTTTGGTTTGAAAACATGGATGTTATTAGATCCTTAACGGCAGTGAAGCATACTGTATACCATGTGAATGTTTTGAAGTAAGACAACCTAGGTATAAAAACACTGAAATCACATGCAGACTCAAAAAAACATCAACTTAAGTTGACAAAAGCTAGATTTGTTTGAATTCTTAAGTTAAATATAGTGTATGAAATGATTGAGGAAACTAACGTTTTGTAACTCCTGCTCTTAAATTTAAATGAAAATCTTTAAAAATGGCTTAAAAAATTTTTTAACCTCAAAGCCACAAATCCCAATAAAATGCATTGTGGTTTGTGATGTGATAAAAGTGTAACTCAGCTATGCTTTTTAGGGGAATTCTTTTGCTATGTTTTGTTATATATTTCTTTATTCAGGCAGCAATAAAGACTGGGACATTCATTGTTTTCTTCATTTGGTGCTCATATGACTCATTGCCATGTGAAAACTACCATCTCCTGTTTAGGTCATCAGTCTTTGCCGTGGGACTATTGCATAATAGTAACCTCCCTAATCTTAGTTGGAAAATTACTGGCAAGCAGCAGAACCAGGTTTGAATTAGTCGTGGTGAACTCCAGTTAAGAGCCCCAACCCGTTAGCACCGGGGATTTCATCTTCACACCAACTCCAGCGCAGTTTATTGCCAGCCTCCCTTTGGCCCCTTCGGGCATATGAGTGTTTTTTTTGTTGTTGTTGTTTTTTTTAAGAAACTGAGAGAAAGTGTAATGTGATTCAAGACTGAAACAAACTAAAGAAGTCAAGGACAATAACGCACACTCAACTCAGACTGTATGACCCACTTTTGAATGTAAAGGATTATCCTGGAGGCATGAGTGAGACAAGGTTGAATTTCAACATTTTAATGGAAAGTAAAGAAATGAAGCTTTGTTTGGGATTGGTTTACAGGTCAAGGCATGCCAGAGAACGTCTGATGTGTAACCTAATCAGATCTTCTAGAAGAGTCTCTTCACAGTTTTTTTTTTTTTATCCTGAAGTTAACCAGCCTGCTTTGGCACACATACAAATGTGTTATGTAAACAGTGAACTTTCATGCAATATAGTTTAAAATATTTTTGCATTAAAGGGATCAAGGTAATTTCTTTTAGACCTTTTAAATCTTAAACAAAAACTGGTTGTATTTATAACATCTGGTGTTAAAGATGTCAGTAATTTCACTTTTGACTTACTTTGTTGGATAAAATGGTGAGAACTATGCCTTGAATATTTTTGGGATGCCAAGTATTATATCTCAGACTGAACCATGTACAAAACTTTATTGCAAATAACTAAGTTGTTTTAAAGTACAGAAATATGGTTATTAGGACTTTAGATCCTGTCCATCACCAGTAGTGCTCAAATGTTTGTTTATTGTCATTGTGGTAGAGTTAATGCAATTTGGTACTAAATATATATTTATTGGGTGCTGAGAAAGCCAGAAAAGAAGTATTGGTAGTCCTTGAACATTTTCCCATTGCATCATGTCACAACCACAGTCTTTGATATATACATAGGACAAATATTAGTTCATGCCATGAGAAAAGAAAGTCTGTATGGTTTGTAAGTTACAAATTGAGTAAAATGTTTGTAAAACTTTCATTTCTAGATTCACTTCTGTGACATGCTCTGATTTTGGGAAAGTTTGAATTAAAGCTTACAGGACTATTGGTAAAAGAGATTTGTTTTTCTCTGTCAATCTCAACTGCGAGTGTGAAATCTCAGGCAAGGCGTTCAAGAAAAGGAAGAGCATTGATCTGTTCTCCAATGCAGAGAGCAAAGCAGACAGCCAAACAAATAGCTGTTCTGTGTCCAAAGCTGGCCAGAAGAAAAAGCTTTGAGCTCCCATACAGTTCTTTTCAGGCACAGCTGTCCGTCCACCCATAAATCTGGGTGGCTAAAGGAGTCATTGTTGCAGCTGAAAACCTTCTGCCATAAAAGAGCTGTCCAGTAGGTGAATGAAGTTTTGTGAGTGTGGGTAGACGAACCGTTCCTAAGCTCATGCTTTTGTCATTTGAAGTTCCTGTCAGCCGCTGAATTTGTTGTTGTCAACTCTTGGAGCAGCTTGGTGTGGGCACAGTGTGACCTGTCATCTCAGGTCACTGACCAGACTTTAACTGCACACTCCGTCCATAACAAGTCTTTTGTGAGATTGGTTCCAGGAATGCTTGCAGCTTCATGCAGCACCATTTTAATGTGATTCAACTAATGCAGTTGGCAACATGCAGGGTTCCCACGCAATCTCCAAAAGTCTTGAGGAATCTGAAGTCTTGAGGAATATGTTCAAGGTCAAAAAATATTTCCCATTGCTTATTCTCTATCCCTTCCTCCACATGTGGAGGAAGGGATAGAGAATATCTGTTCATCATCCATCCATCTGTCCACCCATCATGTTTATCTATAAAGACTGAACTCTGCAGAAATCTCCAGCACATTATATTTTGCATTCACATATTTAAAAAGTGTAAAAAAAATGACAAATTGGAATTTGTTGGATCACACAGAAGGTAAAATAGTAATTAATAGTAATAGTAATCTGTGGTTTGATAGTCCAACAGTGATGCTTGGAGGTATTTTTTACAACCAAAAGACAATAAGAATCAAAACAAATTTAGCCTTTAGGTAAAAATAGACTTTTAGTTTTTGAGTTCATCCATATTTAATTCTTGTCTATTTAGCTGCCTGTTTGGATCCTGCCCTAATTTAAGAAAAATCTGTTTTCATTGGGGAAGCAGTTGTAAATATTTGATCTCAGCAAGCGTGACCCTAGATGTGCGGCCACCGCTGTGATCACGAGCCTCACGCCATCCTGGGTGGTCCCCGGCTGTTAATCTAATTAGGAAAGCACCTGGAGGCCTGTGAACCCTGGCGCTGTTAACCAAGATAGCTTGAAAGCATGAACAAAACATGAAAAATGCTTTTCTGCTAAACAACCATTACGTTTGCTAATCTTGGGCTGGATGAATGGATGAGAGTTAGCGTGAAGTTCGCCGAATAAATGAATCTTAATACACATTTTGTAAGTTTAAGGCTTAAGAGCTTTGTGATGTCATCCCCCTGAAATATTGATGAAACATCTTTTCTTCTCTGCCCCCTTACAGATTTATTCAGTTTTTGCTTCTTTTTCACACTCATTCAGATCATCCAATAGGAGTTAGCATCAGTCAAAGACAATATGAATAACCAAAAATGCAGTTTTCAAATGGTGATTTCATTTATTAAAGGGAGAAGCTATAAAAATCAACCTGCCTTATGGGTAAAGGTATTTGCCCCCTAAATGGCTACCACTAACCCCACCTGGTTAAATATAACTCTATATAACCAAGCCAGATCACTACCAAAGCAATCACTTAACTAGAAAATTAAAAGTAATATGAAAATGTGTAAAAAGCAAAGCATCAGAAAATTTGAAGCTTGTTGCCACAAGGCAGTTTCTGGATCGTTTATCTTTTAATAATAAAATCAGCATTTGGAAGTTTCTTTTTAAATTTATTCATGTTATCCTTATGTGATAAAAATAATTAAAGGAAGGGTAAAAAAGTTTTAAAAGCGTTAATGACGCTCACTTGGTTTCCAAAGATCAGAATTGCCACCAGCACATTTTCTTGCTCTCCTCATTTATGAAACTGCTTTACATTAATCAAATCATGGGAATATAAGCTTGCTAACTGTTTGTCACACACTTATTTCCACTCATTTCCAGTTAAAGCCATTTCCCCTCATTTCCAGTTAAAGCCAAATGGCTTTAACTGTCTGTGATGACTGCTGATGTTGGAATCTTGTCCCACTCTTCTTTGCAGAATTGTTTGAAACGTATCAGTATCAGAGGATTTTAGAGTATAATTGGTCTGTCTTAAGGTGATAGCAAAGCATCTCAACTGGGTTGAAGTCCAGACTTTCACATATCCTTCATTTTTTGCAGCCATTCACAGGTGAAGTTGCCAGTGAGCTTCAGACCATTGTTCTGTTGATAAAACCAAAATGTGAATGAGCTAAAAGTGGCAGAGTGATGGCCAGACATTCTCCTTCTGGACATCCTGGTAGAGAGTCCTGAAGCAGCAAAGTAGTCCCAGATCATCACTCTGTAACGGTTGTCATGATGTTCCTCTGAAACACTGTTCATTCTTAGCGAAGTGCAATGACACATCTTCCAGGAAACCCTTTGCAGGAGCTTTCATGGGGTTCATCCATGCTTACTGGCAACATGAGACGCTCCTTTGTGTTGTTTTTGGTGAGCAGTGCTTTTTTCTGCTTCTTGTTGTTTTTTCCATTAACTGTGATTTGACCAGGTCTCCTGATGGATTGTAAAACTGAACTATAAAGCATACTTTATCAGAGTTAACTCATAATTTAACCGTGAGGCCAAAGATTGCTTCTTTGCTTTTTCCCCTCTTTAAGACAAATTGAAAATTGATAGCTTCGCCTCAAATGGCAGGTTATTGAACAAATAGTCCTAGTCTGATCACTGGCTACTTCTCCTTTTCAGTGAATTATAGTAAACTGACTGACTGAAATAGCAAAACAATAAGTTTCTAGGTCTACTGCTAGTTATACGGGTCTGGTGCAGAGGGTGTGTTCCTGCCAAAGAGAACAGATGAAAACTGGTTTTCATTAAATCTTTTTAAACACTATGAAAGGAATGTTTTCTTCAGGAAAATGCATTTGAATCATTGGATTGGCCTGTCCATCTGGAATCCGTCATTAACAACAATCAGAGAATCGCATTGAAATGTTTGCTTTCCCAGTGACGACATTTGCCTTCCCGTTAAATCAGAAAAAGGCCACAGGTAGTCAGACTTTGTGTAACCGGACATAGTTGGTCAGTTACTCTTCTGTTTTTCCTGTCCTTTTATTGTCTTTTTGTGTGGATTTTGGCCACAGCTGTGTTTTTCTTTGTGAACCAGACATTCATGGCCCGCCTGAGCGGTTTGTTTGTAGCTCTCCGACACAAAACTGAGATTAGTGCGGAGAGGACCAAAGTGAACTGAATTATCAACACATTTCCAGTTCCCGCGCGCTTTATGCAGAAGTTGTGGCTGAACCTCTGACCTTTTCTTTCAGATATGTGCGGTGTGCTTGGAGGAGTTCAAACAGAAAGATGAGCTGGGGATCTGTCCATGCAAACATGCCTTTCATCGGAAGTAAGTGTGGGCTTTTGTCCGGGAGTGTGCAGTCAAACTAAAGTATACGTGACGTCAAAAACAGATTTATTTTTTTCCAAGAAGGGGCATTGTTTATAAACCCTATCGTCTGCTTTGTGTTGAAATTACAGTGATTGGTAACATAAAGAAAAAGTGTGAAATTTAAAATTCAAATTCAACAGTAGGTGAATATATAAAACTAAATACATTTGGAGTGGAAAACACAGATCACAATGGATTAGATGACCTAACTTTATCCCTCATGTCCCAACGTTTCAACTGAGTTGTTTACAGTAGTTGAATCATTTGACCTAGTTTTCCCCCAGCGGCTGAAAGGAAATGGAAAAAAGCAATAAGCCATACAGTATCTACAACTGACTGACAAATTCAAGACATTTGGAAAGATTATAAAGTTCTCAACTTGACTCTCACTTAGCTAACTTGGGGTGGAAAGAGTAAACTTAAATCACGTTTTCACTTGTTAAGAAAAAACCCCCCACCTGGTTAAATATAACTATATATAACCAAACCAGATCACTACCAAAGCAATCACTTAACTAGAAAATTAAAAGTAATATGAAAATGTGTAAAAAGCAAAGCATCAGAAAATTTGAAGCTTGGTGCCACAAGGCAGTTTCTGGATCATTTATCTTTCAATAAACCTTTTTAAATTTATTCATGTTATCCTTATGTGATAAAAATAATTAAAGGAAGGGTAAAAAAGTTTTAAAAGCGTTAATGACGCTCACTTGGTTTCCAAAGATCAGAATTTCCACCAGCACATTTTCTTGCTCCCCTCATTTATGAAACTGCTTTACATTAATCAAATCATGGGAATATAAGCTTGCTAACTGTTTGTCACACACTCATTTCCACACACACATCACTTATGCTCACTGTAATGACTTCCCAGAGAAGCCATCAGGGGTCAAATAAACACTTTGACGCTTATGATATGAGTTTTGTTTGCAACGTTCAGAAATCATACATTCCGGACTCTTTGACATTTCATATTTTTAATGCGTGCTAAATGATTCAGTTGTCATAATATGATGATTCGGGTGATTAGATGTACTTTTGTTTTTCTCCTGATAACTTGACCACCTGACTCTGATTCATTGGGGATTTTCTGTGAGGTTTTGTTTTTATTTTCATGCAGCACACACTCACGTGGCCGGCGGAGGACATCTTTGTGACCTCTGGGTTGTTTGTGTACATTTTACAATCTGAATAGACAGTGATGCCTGATTGTGCGTCCCATCAGAATGAAGCAGGGCATCCCAAGGATATGATATGGCTATGAATGTGATTTCATGTTACAGCTGACAGCTCATTTATCGATGCCCTGGGTCACACTAAGATGTTCAAAGGTTTTGTTTTCAGACAACTAAAGTTAAAAGGGATTTCTCGAACAGGATTTTTACCTCCAATTCCAATTTGTTTACATTATAACATCTCATGGATGGATGGACTAGATTATATTTATTAGCTTGAAATTGTTTGTTTTTCATTTCTTCTTAATTTTTTTTTTCTTATTTGCTGATTTGTTTAGTCTTCAATTTCTAGCATTAGTTCTTCTCTCTCCAGATTTCCAAACCATATAAATGATTTTTTTTTCAGTGTTTTGTTTCTATTTATTTATTTCTGTTTTGAAAGGTAATTCCTGACCAGTAAGAGTTTCTGGGGATGATTTGAACAACCAGCTAAATAGTTTTTGGTTCTAAAATCAGGGTTTGTTTTTTTTTCTTTCTGTTGTTTTTTTTTTTTTTTCTAAATCTGACATTGTAAACATACTTTGGCTCATTTTTCTATCCCTCAGGTGCCTCATTAAGTGGCTGGAGGTGAGGAAAGTGTGCCCGCTGTGCAACATGCCCGTCCTGCAGCTCGCCCAGCAGGCCGGCACCACGGAGCCCCCAGTGCCCGTCCAGCAGCCCCTGCCTGGCGCCGAGAACCTGGTGTAGCGGATGCTGAGCCCCTCTCGGAAAGCAGCCGGCAGACACACAACAAACCACATCCCAACGCTCACACCTTAAACAGGTACCCTTTGGTGGGAGGGTGTGAACTGACACAAACTGGAAGAACTGAGCAGAAGCTCACAAAAACTGAGAGTCCTCGGTCGTCATCACCTCTTTTTATTTTTGCATCGGTTACAAAAATAAAAAAATAAAAAAAAGGATTTCCTTTATGTCAGCACCAAGTGGCTGATAATCAGCTGTTCTTTTAATTTTATTGTATTTACTTCATGGACGATGAATCTAGAAGAAGTTTCTTTTTGTTACTTTTTCACAACCAAAGCGCTTTTCTGGAGGGCACCAGCAAAAGACGAGGAAGAAGAAAACACAAAAGCCAAGAACTTCACTACACTAAGATATATATATATATTTTTTTTTTTTTTTTCATTTAAAAAGCACTTTATGAGAAGGCAAAATCTTGATTGCTTAGGCCTAAGGTCATGTGTTATATTTTATTTCTTCCTCTTTTCTGTGTACAAAGCAGATGAACAGGTTTTAAAACATTACAGATCTACATAAATCTCAAAGGGACAACTCTGGAACAGTTTTGTCTGCTTAAATGTGAAACGTTTGCTTCTGTTACCATCGCCCAGGCATTATTCTGACTAATCCAGTTGTCTGCAAAATTTAGATTTCAAGTCAAAAATACACGTTCAAAGGTCTTTGAGCTGTTTAATAGAAGTAACGCTTTTAGTTTTTCATTGCCCTTTTTTTCTGTTAATGTCATCAGATTAAGGTTTATGTAATTCAGATGAAAGCAGGAGACTTTTAAGTAAAGCTGTGAAAGTCACTTCACGGATCCTGCAACAGAGTTGATTTTCTGGAACACAACAGAATGAAAATGAAAATGTGCTGTAGTGTCAGCTATTTCATCTCTCTTGCCACAAATGTGTAAATCTATTTATTGTCACTTCTTTTTTTTTTTATTTATCTTTTTTTACTTTTTTTAATACCGCTGCATTTAGGAGCACGAGTCAGTGAACTGGCACCAGCACCACCAGTCCTGGCCTCAGCGTGTAATCAGCATATCCTTTTTGTGGACGCACATAGTACACGCACATAAGGGAGCAGCTGGAGCTGACCCTCCTTTCTCTCAGCTACACTGCCATAGTCAGTGGTCAGCAGGTTGGAGTGAACCAGGGTTTTCATTCATGCAAACACACATTGCCGTTTATCCTTTTTTCCTGCTTTTTCTCTGCAGTCTTCTGGTGCTTTCGCCTCCCCCCTCCTTTCTGTATCGGTACAACATGCTTTTGTTTCGTGCCACACGTACTCTGAGCCATGCTTTTGTGGATACATTTTGTCCTCTGGTTAGCTGAATTTGGTGAATTAGTTGAAAGGCCTCGCTGTGAACTCCCCCACAGGCCCCCTTCTGCTAACATTGGTGGGCTAAAATAGCTCACTGAGGTTTGGTAATGAAATGTTTTGTGGCTTCGGTTTGGTAATCAGCGGGATTTAGAGAGCATAATGATAGTATTTTTAACTGATAGTCCTTACAGCATGTTATAATCAACCACAAGATGATGATAATGTGAAATCAGAAGTTTGGCACCCATCAGAGCTGATAATACTCACATTGGAAACCTACTGTCCTGACAGTGAAACAAATGATACATTCTGTATCTTGTGGTCATCTATTATTAGGCCATGGCCACAATTATCTGCTTCTCAGAAATTACCACTCAGTAACATTTCAATCCCACACACTTGCAATTTATGGTTATGACTGAATTATCTATTAAGTAACTTGTGACCACACAGTGATACTTTTCCCACAAATGCTACTGGGAGCGCCGCTCATTCCACAGAGACAGACCAAAAATAAGTTTGATTCAGGCTGTCAATCTGTGGTCTGACCTGTTTTATGGAAATAAAAGCTATTTGTCTACAAAAGGACAAATAACATTAGACTATATGTTATTTGCGGTAGTCTCCATGTCCCATTATCTTTTCCACAAATAAAAATCTGAAAAGTGAGTTGTTTGCATTTGTATTCAGCCCCACCAGTCATTCATAGCCACTTTTCTGTGCAGCTGCAAGTCTTTGTGAATCTTTTTAAACCTCATTTTTGCCGATGTCGATGAATCGGCTTCGATCTAAACCACAGGCGTCAAACTCAAGACTTGCTGGCCAAATCTTGGAATCTGTACTCCTGATCGTCACATAAATTGAACTTTAACATAACAGTTGTGTGCTTAAACATTGTTTCATCAGTCAAATCCAATCAGCTTTCATTTGAATATGACCAAATTAAATCAATGTAAAAATTGTTACATTATAAGTAGTACTAATCATACACAGTTGAAAGCAGTAATATTTTAAGTTTGTTAATGGGCAGTTTTACATTCTGCCACAGCTTTGAGTTGTCCTTTTGAGGACATTCCTGATCTTGATCCGGCCCAAAAACAAAATGAGTTTGCCAATCCTGATCTAGCATTATTTAGTGATATCAGAGAAAAGGGGGATGAATATAAATGAATACCACACTTTTCTAGACTTGTCTTCTAGTTTGCGTCGGTCTCTCTCATGACATCCCAATCAAACCTGACAAAAATGTTGCCTTTGATCTTCTAAGGGTATGAATACTTTGGCAAGTTGCCATCAGTGACATCACCAGATATCCCTCTCACAAGTCACTGATTGTGTCTTTAACACCATCTTGGTCCTATTTTCCTTTCGGTTTTCTCTTTGCATCCTCGCCACAAAGCAATTATCTCAACAAAATGTCTCTGGCTTTCGGTTAGACAATACTACTCTGACAAATGTCTCATCTCTGCCGAATGTCAACCAACACACAGAGGACTGGACCTTTCCTAGATGAAAATGTCGGCCGATACTCTGGCATTAACTCAACACAGAACATCCATCCATCCATTTTCTGTTCACCCTTGTCCCTTAGTGGGGTCGGGAGGGTTGCTGGTGCCAATCTCCAGCTACATTCCGGGTGAGAGGCGGGGTTCACCCTGGACAGGGTCGCCAGTCTGTCGCAGTCAACACTGAACAATTAACACTAAAATTTACCGAGAATCTTTGCACCCATGTTAGCCTTAGTTGAACAAAAACAGTTGCAATAACAAAGAAAGATGTATTTTTGATGCATCTGTGGTGAACAAAATGACTGCGATGCCTTTCTTCTAGCTTGGCGTGTGATGTGTTTTGGACATGAAGAGGCTGGGACTGTTAATGTTGCAGCATGAGGGAGCAGATCTTCCATTTTACCGCCATCCATACAACCTGGCTCTCTTCCATTCTAACAACTCAAGTCTTAAGGCTTTGTTTACTGATCTGCCTATGGATCTCACATTAGAAGGAAATGTTTACTGTGAATGCATGATGCTTTGCAAACATTTTCTCTCACCCTTTGCTCAATCTAAGACATTCTTGTTACAGGATGAATTTCCACTAGAGTCCTTCATCTAAACCCCACGGCAGCTAGCACTTGCTGCCATTTGTCCGCCTTCGTCATTGGTTATTAGACTTTTTTTTTCCAACACAAGGCTCCCTGTTTTCCTCTCGCCCGCCGTCCTGATAGTGCCAACCAGACATGAAATGTTAGGAATTAAACAGAGTGTGTGTGACGACAGAGGGAAAAAAAATGGGACTGAAGAGCGCAGTAAGAAATGTCTTCCCACCGCTGAAATCATCCCTGACGTCAGCGTTGCCTTGGACTGAGGTGTTATAAATAGACACCCAGTCAGGAGCACTGTTAGACATGAATAATTTACTAATAACCACAGAAGAAAAGGGAGTTATTGATCACGACACCAGTTTATGGCAGGTAGTGTTAATTTTGAAAGGAAAAAAAAAATAGAAGGAAACCCAATGAAATTTTCTTTGCTGCTTGAATCTCTTCATGTTTTCCATAGTTGGTTTTAGAAACCAGACCATTTAGGGTTAATCTCTTATCACTGCCTTGTTGAAGTGAACCTGTGTTGTTTGTACTGTGTATTTATTCCTCTGTAGCTCTTACAAACTCACAAATAACTTCCTCCTCCCTTTTGTCCAAACAAGCCGTTATACCTTTTCCCTTGAATTCCCCTCCCTTCTCCCTTTTTTTTTTAACACTGATTATGTTTGTGAAGTCTCACAGACATTGTTTGTAAAACTAAGAATTCTGCAGCAGAATATTTTTGGAGACTATATGCTGTACAGTATTTGTAAGCTCTATTTTTGTATATTGCTCTTTTGGGGAAAAAAAAAACTAAAGTGAGTTTTCTTTTTCTTTTTGCTAATTTCATGTTTATTCATTTAAAGAAAATGTTGCATGTGACTGACTTGAACTGTAAATAAAATTTCCAGGTTTTGGAAAGAATTTTGTGTGGTTGTGCTTTTTTCCTTGCATAATTAATCTAATTATCTAAATCCTGATGTCAAAAGATTAGTAAAGGTATTATATTTTAATTACACATAAGAAGCCTGTTCATACATTTAAAAAAATATACTGTTAAATGTCATTGAAGATTACTTTAATGTTGATTTAATACCGCCCCCTTGTGGTAAATTGATAGTGTCTGACTTGTAGTTTGTAATTTATAGAAATGACACTGAAAAATTGGTTTTCTGTTTAAAATTAGTTATGATTTACTTAGAAATTAGTTATACTGATTACATGGGGGGAAAAAATCATACTTTCATTTGTCACACAAGTAATTTCATTAATATTAAATCTAGATTCTTTTATTTAAACGATCCAGTCCTGTCAGTGTGTGAGCTCTTGTTTGATCTGATTTAAAGAACAAGGCGAGATTTTAAAAACAAATCCGTGAAGCGACGGACGCTGGTATCACCAACATCTGCTGGATTGCTACGAAACATTTTTATTTATACTCGGGCTCATAAATAACTAAAATGTGACTTAACAGCGCCCCTTTGTGGATACATCGAATACTTTATTAATACTTCATCAAAATCCCATTTTTGAGATGACTGGCGTCATAGACAGTGTCCGTCTTCTAACAAATTGAACATTGAGTAAACTGACAGATGAAAGCATCGTTTATGTGAAATATCAGAATGTCAGTTTTTTTCCTGATGTGCAGAAATCTCCACTTCATGGGAGTGTTTTCACACACGTATGGCAAAATTTAGATTTAATAATTGCTCATTAGTATTCTAATAAGTATATATGCAGCAGCAACATTATTGGGTGAACCTGTTTGATTCTGAAACACAAGTAGCGAATCAGCCTATCACATGTCTGATACTATGCTGAATCTTTCATGCAAAATTAACACTATCCCGAGAGCAAAAAGGGGATCCACTCAGGAACCAGGAAGATGGACCTAGAAAAAGTAGCCAAGTCCACTGAACCCAGTTATGTTGACTGGTAAAAACCCGACCTCTTCTATGTACTGTGACTCTTAGATCTGTGTTTGGAAGAATAATGTCAGAACTTGATCTGAACAATGATATCCAGCAACAGCATGAAGACAATTTTCTGAATAGATGTAATTTATTGTCACAGTTCTTAAGTTAAATCTTGTTGAACCTTTTTTTGCACTTTGCTTGTGCTGTTCGGCTTCTGTGTTTTCTGCAGCAGAGCCAGAGTGTCTCGTTTCTCGATGCGCCTGAGCTGTTTCTTCTTCATCCTCTTGATCTTTGCCGTGTTCCGGATCTGTCAAACAAAAACAAACGAGGGGTTTTATACGTGCCTATATTTCCCCCATCCTTTTTGACTCTACATGATCAGAGAATAAATATGTCAAAGATTTTCAAATAAAATGAGTCATCCATTTGTACTCCCTCACTTTAAATTCAGCTGTTCTGTGAATGCCTCAGAAGTTTTCTTGAGAACATGAGCGAATAAACAGACCAAGGAACGCAGCAGACAAAAGGTGTGGAAAAGTTTAAGGCAGCGTTTGGTTCTAGAATGATATCCTAAGCTTTGAACATCTTAAAAAGCTCTGTGTACATTTCAGCCTACATTCACAGTGCTGTGCGGAGAAAAACCAACATTGAACTCATTATACCCATGGCAAAACGTGACGGCAGCATCATGCTGTGGGGGCATGCTGTTCTTTAACAAAGACAGTGATGATCAAGGGAGCTAAATATGTGTCTAACAGAAATTCTGTTAAAAACTCCAAATGGTGGAAGAAAAAAAGAATCCTCCAGTAAGGCAGGGCAAATCAAACCTGAAAGGTGAGAGGTTATTTCTGTGGAACCGTGAGGAGAGTTATATACATACCACTTGTACAATCTCGGCTTTGCGTTCATTCTCTGCGCGCCGCTTCAGGTTTTCCTCTCGTCTTTTCCTCTTTTCCTAAAAAAAGAGACAAAAAAATTAAGCACAGCCTGTTAGACATAGAACTGCAAGAGCATGACATTTCTCCAGAAAACGCTGCATCACATCACCTCCTTCTTCTGGGCTTTCTCCTCCTTCAGCCTCACTGTGAACTGTTTGACGAGGTCCTTTTCACGCTTGGCCTGCATCTTCTTCTCCCAGGAGGAGCACAGAGGTTTGTCTCTGACCAACGAAGAGAACCTGGACGCAAACATCAGGGTAACAGACAGGTGAGTGTTTTTTCCATTATTAACAACATGTTTGTATAACTAGTCAATAGTTATCAAAGAATAATTGCTGCATACATTGAAAAAACAATCCAGATAGTTTTTAGGTGTTATGACAAAGCAGGCTGCATTGTTTATTTGTGAATAAATTAACAGCTTTCATCATAAAATCCACTAGATGTATTAATTTATCAGTATATTCGTGTAGACAGGTTAAGAAAGAACTTTTCTGATCGAGATAATCAAATTTCAGTTTCTACTCAGCAAGTTGAAGACAGATCCCACCTCTGCTTGTTTCGGTCCTTCCACACTCTTCCTGACTTTGGTTTTCCCAGCGGAACCGCTGGGATCGGTTTGGCACTGGGAGCCAGGTGAGCTTTCTTCTTCGGGATGCTTCCTGAACCCACAGGAGCCGTTTCTGCTGGTGTAGACTTGGACAGCTGATGTTCTCCTCCATCATAAGCTTTATTCGTTTCCATGACTGCTGCCTGGGCCGTTGCGTCTGAGGGCACTGTGGGTTCTGTAGTTTTTGTGGGTTCTGGTTCTGTAGACGCACTGGATTCTTCCACGGTCGGACTGTCTGGTTTCTGCTCCGTATCTTCGGGGTTTTCTTCTTCCGCCGGCGGTGGCAGCTCCTGGAGAACGGACCTCCTGGTCCTTCTGCTGGGAGTCCTCACCGCGATTTTGCTGTCCAGCAATGCGGCAGGAGGACGCACCGCGCGGCCGCTGCGTGTCCGCCTGCCCTCCGCTGGCGGATCCTCGACCAGCTCCTCCACTGAGCTGTTTTCCTCCGGCCGGGCCCTCGCTCTCTTCGGCATACTTCTTAATAAAACAGACAAAAGAACATAACTTTAATTAACTAACGCTAAGACCCACGTGCGCCTGCTCCGAGTCTTGTGTATGTTGCGTTATTTCCGGTTCTGACGTAGGTAGAAGACAGTAGATCCAGCTGTGCGTTATCGGCATCTGTTGGTGTGAGGGAGGAACTGCAAATTACATTCGTAGTCTATAGCTAGAACTTTATATTGGAACAAAAATAAGACATTTTCGTCTAAAGCTGTTTTTGCAGAGTTTTTATTTTAATGCCGTTTAGTCAGCGGGCTGGTGGCTTTTTGTCTATGGCTTCACATCTGAAGCCTTACACGCTGTTCTAATGTGTATTGTTTTTTTTTTTCTTGAGTAATGAGGATGTCCTAAATGGACACCGTAGTAAAACACTCTGCAGTGCCATCTACTGGGCAGAAAACATCCGAGATCTTTCATGTGATCAGGCGGTCACATGATTTTTACTTCCGCAACTTGTGATGCCGCTTATTGACATCTCAGTATATTCAGTGGGAAATCGTTGGCTAGATATCTGACTTTGTTGGTGTTTGTGGCTCCTGTTAAGAACTTTTAATAGAGCAACATCACAGCACTTGCTGTGACAGAGGGACTCATCATGTCGGTGCTCCGATTTAACAACGTCTTTCTGCTGCTTATGATGATGATGATGTTTGGACACTCTGTGAGTATTTCTGAGCACCTAGCTAAAGTCTTTAAACTTTCTTTTGAGTTTATATAACAGTTTAAATTGAAATTATCGGATTTCAAGGTTTTTTGGCATCATAATACATAATAAATACATAATTGCTAGATATTTTATTCTAAAAAGATGGATGTAAATAGTGTGTTCCAATTTAAAGGGGTCTAGACTAACTAAAGTTTTAATTCAGATTTTTTATGATTATATTTTTGAACATGTTGGTAAGTCTGCAGTATTCTTTGCTAAAACATTTTAGGTGACTTCAGCTGATAGTCACATGTTTGGCTTCTATATTCCTACAGTCACCTGAGGTGTTATCTCTGGGCTATACACTGGAAACTCTATGGGAAGTACTGCGCATGTCTAGGTGTTCAATGACACATAATGGTGTTTTGACCTGCAGAACGGGAGGGCTCCATCATTCAGCGTGGACTACAAAAACAACTGCTTCCGTAAGGATGGGGAACAATTTCGTTACATATCAGGAAGCATCCACTACAGCAGGATCCCCAGGGCCTACTGGAAAGACCGGCTACTAAAGATGTACATGGCAGGACTGAACGCCATCCAGACGTATGATTCCTCCACACACATAAATACTGTGCTGATCTCTCGTACCACATTTAAAATCAGGAATTATGTGATGCGTCAGTGGTCTCCTAAGAAAGTTGCAGACACTGAACAGATAAGTTATCATTGCATAGTTTTATGAAGCAATATCATATTCACAACTTCTACTTGCTTTTAGCAGATGAAAAGTTGCTTTTAATTTGTCTTCTAATTTGAAATAATGACATTTGATCATGGACAACAAATACTTTGGTCAATAAAAGCAGGATCATATATCATAACATGTTTTAGATTTTTCTCTGCTGCCACACACACGCACACACACACAAATCAAATGAGTGGGGGTTAGCCAGTTTCTCTGCTTTTAATGGCATCTTGAGGAGATGAAGCAGTCATTACAGTTAGGAGTCTTGAAGCACAGACACATCCAAAGCATGCAGGGCATTGGGCCTTGAGGGCCAGGGTTGGAGATTTCTGTTTGAACACATTATTCACCGGACTTGGAAGCATGCTGAATTTTTAATAATATGATAAAAGTTCCTTAGATCAAATGTGACAGAATTATTTCAAAAAGAAAGGTATTTTTATTTAATGTATTATTTATTTATTTATTTATTGGGTGTAAGACATAAATGTGGTGAACTGAGCAACCCCTCGATATATAAGATCTAAGATGATTTTTAGTGAATATTTATTAGTAATCATATGGAATAATTTATTCTCTCTGTTTATTTCAAAACCAGTTTTCACTTAACAGCATATTTTAGATTCATATTAAATTCCTACTGTATGAAAACAATGTGCTGGTTTCTTCTTTTATTGAATCTCATTCTGATTTTGGGTCATTTTGCACTTATTTAGGATACACATAAATAAATAAATAAATAAATAAATATATAAATAAATAAATAAATAAATAAATAAATATATAAACATACATACATACATAAATAAACACACTTTATGAGTTAATTGTTGAACATTAATATTTTCTTATGCTCGCAGCTACATTCCCTGGAACTACCATGAAGAGACTCCTGGCCAGTACAATTTCAGCGGAGACAGAGATGTGGAATTTTTTCTTAAGTTGGCTCAAGACATCGGTCTGTTGGTGATCCTTCGTCCAGGGCCGTACGTATGTGGAGAGTGGGACATGGTGAGGAAAACGTGACCTCAGACCTGCAATCTCATGCTTTATCTGAATGTCACCATTTGAACAAAAAGTCTGAAAAACTGGATCAGTGCTTGGATTTTGTGGTTAAGATTCTTTCGTTTTATTGTTTTCTGTTGGCTTACTTCCCCTTATAGTCATTGTCTGGCTTTTATGTTGTAATCTGATCAAATACAGGAAAAAAAAGTCTTAGCAAAATGGATGTTTTTGCAAGGCAGTGTACCTATAACGAACTGTGTACAATGTGTGAAATCTAAAGCTTGGCAATCTCAGCGCCTGTTGTGGGGATATTGTCCTTGTTGTGTTCCTAATTATTTATGTTATTCTGCCGATTAGGGGGGTCTGCCTGCATGGCTTCTCAAAAAGAAAAACATTGTGCTGCGATCGTCTGACCCTGGTGAGTACAAAACATGCATCTAGTCAGGAATGCATGCAGTATCCTACAGCATGAAACTACAATGCTGTAATTTGCGTCTATTCCAGATTACATTGCAGCTGTGGATAAATGGATGGGGAAGCTGTTACCCATGATGAAGCCTTACCTCTATCAGAACGGAGGTCCTATCATCACTGTACAGGTGAGCCTGGGTGTCTCAATTTGTCTGTCATGCTCGTACCTGACTGGTTTTCATTTTACAGCCCACTTCAAAGTTACTAGTCTGCCCTGGTAAACAAGTAAATGGTAAATAAATTACTGCGGCTCTGGGAGAAAACAGACTTCCTTGTCCTTATGGACTGTGTGTTGATCTTTAGTAGGAGCGTTTATGAAAAAACAAAAACAAAAAAGCAATCAATTCGGGTTGGTTAGGCGGGAAAAAGAGGATTAATGCGTATAGATTGTACGGATGAGCTGAAGAGAGTCCAGGAGAGGACCTGGAAATACGGATGATGGATGTTTTTACTTTTTGATTTAATCAACCAGGTTGCCAACACGTGTGAGGAGTTAGAAATCATCCATTCAAACAAGATTTAGTCTCATAAGATAAGAAAAATATTGACACACAACCTTTATCAACAGGTGGAGAATGAATATGGCAGCTACTTTGCCTGTGACTACAACTACATGCGCCACCTAACCAAACTGTTCAGAGCTCAGCTGGGAGACGAGGTGGTGCTGTTCACCACAGATGGTGCCGGGGTGAATTACCTAAAGTGTGGCTCAATACAAGGCCTCTATGCCACCGTAGACTTTGGTCCCAGTAAGCTTAACAACTGCATGTTACAGTGAATATTCCTTTTCTGTGAATGACTCTCTTTTCAGATAGAATTATGTGATAGAAGCTGGTTTGTGTTATTGTGTACTCTCTAAGATTCCTCAATTTATGTTTGTTTTCTTATTTGTGTGCCTCTGTTGACTCATTGTCACGTTTTAGCTTAGTCAGAAGCAAAGAGGAAGTTACACAAAGACACTTTGTTATTCTATGCCTTATCTCTCTATCTTGTCTCTCTGCTAGAGGCAAACCTAACTGCTACCTTTGCAGCACAGCGACATGCTGAACCTTATGGCCCTTTGGTAAGCATCTCGTCTTACCCTCCGCATGTTGTTACAGTTACCCACATGGCAAAGTGAAAATACTCCTGTTCCTTTGTTTCACAGGTGAACTCTGAGTTTTACACTGGATGGCTGGATCACTGGGGATCCCGTCACTCTGTCGTGTCGTCCGCTGTAGTGACCAAGACCCTCAGCCAGATGCTGGCTATGGGAGCAAATGTTAACCTGTAAGTGAGCAGAAGTTACCAGTGATTAGTTTAGACAAGAAGTCTGTGACTCTGATGTTGCTTATGCCACCTGCTGGCTGAAGTCGTGTAACTTTTCCACTTGTCAAATTTGGTTACTACAAGCATTGAAGCCTTAAAATATGAGATTGTATAGAAAAAAACAACCAATGGTTGTTCAAATATATAAAATTTTAAAACAATCAAAATGATTGTTGAAAGGATGGATAATTCTTATCAAAGCAGCACCATATGTTATGATGCACATATCATCGCATTGTCAGTGTGTGCAGTATTTCATTCACAAGGAACTTTTAGGACACAACATTTGATTGACTATTATATGTCAGGCTTCATGCATTCACTTTCTGTTCATTAGTAAAAAAAAAAATTTTATTATTTGAGTGGACTCTAACTGACCTCAATTCCCACACCTCACGTCTGTTTTTAGTTACTGAGATGCTGAAGCTCACAAAGACAGCTGGGAACATTGTGCTGCAGAAAGAAAAGAGGCAAGGGAGGCTGGGCTTGTAGTCCCAGGCTTAGAGTGTCATTTTCAACAGTAGTTTGGCAGTTTTACATATTTTTCTGATAAAGCTTTTCAGTTGCAAAAGCTGGTGGAAAACATGGGAAAGTTTCACACTTTGATGGAAGACTTAAATTTGAACTCAATGGATCAAAACCAGCAGTTTTCTGATTAGCACCATGGTAGCAAACAACACGCAGATTTGGTCAACAGCATAATCAGATGTACCACATTACAATCAAAACAGAACACATAATGACCAAAAATTGGTCCAATTTGAACACAAATTATGTGTGTATGCGTGTGCGTCTGCGGGTGTGTGTGTATTTATGTATGTGCATCGCATATGTCACGTGATTTGTTGAAGTTGGTGCAAATGTCGAGTCGGTCATTGTCAGACAGACCTTCTATGAAGAAAGTTTATCATTACATCATTAAAATGTGGTCATAATGTTATAATTGTAAAAAAAAAAACATCTAAAGTCAATATTTTAAGTACAAATATATATATTTTTTATTCCTTCCCTGAAGGTACATGTTCATAGGCGGGTCAAACTTTGGCTACTGGAATGGTGAGTGTGACGTAAGAATAATACAACTTTCCTGCATCTTTCCTGAGACACTAAAGGTGTGTTTCAATGCTCTCAGGTGCAAACTCTCCATATGCTGCACAGCCCACAAGCTATGACTACGACGCCCCTCTGTCAGAGGCAGGAGATCTCACAGAGAAATACTTTGCCATCAGAGATGTTATCAGAATGGTATTAACCTGAATACTTTATCATTGTTTTAGATATTTTTCTTTGTGTCACTGTGTCTTTGTCTTCCTTTAATAGTACAGTAAGGTACCGGAGGGGCCGATTCCACCAACAACACCAAAGTATGCCTACGGTTCTGTTAAAATGCAGAAGGTAAGCATTCAGATGACTGTGTTTGATGTAATCACTTACAGGCTGCTGGTTTGTGACCATCTTTTCTGACTTTGCACCAAACTAGCGTTGACTTGCTTGTTTTGTCTCCCGCAGCTCCAGACAGTATTAAGTGCCGTAGAAACGCTGTCATTCTCAGGTCCAGTTAAAAGCACCTATCCTCAGACGTTCACTGACTTAAATCAGGTATCCTCCAGTCTTTTCTCACCACAGTAGTTACAGTTTAGTTTTTTTTCTCCCTATATTCCATGTCTTTTTTTTTTCCTCTCCAGGACTTTGGCTTTGTTCTGTACAGAACGACTCTGCCTGTTAATTGCAGCCAACCCACCCCTCTGTCATCACCTCTGAATGGGGTCCATGATAGAGCCTATGTGTCAGTGAACGGGGTGAGTCACATTATTCATCATCAGATCCTCTGTGCAAAAGCTGTGAATTGTAGCTAATGATTATGAAAGAACTACAGCACACGCAGAACTCCAAAGGAGAGCACAAAATTCTTAATTAACAAAAATGCAGAAAGAGACAGCAGTACATTAATTGGCCTGTTACATTAGATACCAGCTTTTTCAGTGCATTTTGCCTCTGAGTACATGAATTGACAAAGTATGAGGAATCAAAAATAACAAACAATAGACTGAATGATTCACTCTAACTCCACTCAACGGCACTGCAAAACAGAAACAGTAAATATAATTTTCAATTTCAAAATGTCAATTTTTTTTCTCAAGTTTTTGTGATAATTGTACCAATATAACCAAACTTTTTTTCTAAGGTGGCAGTAGGGGTTCTGGAAAGGAACAAGGTCTTGAGTGTGAATGTGACGGGAAATGCTGGAAGTCAGGTGGACATTCTGGTGGAAAACATGGGCCGAATCAACTTTGGAAAAGACATCAATGACTTCAAGGTTTGTTTGTTTGTTTTTTTTTGGCTTTCGAAATATGTTATTGAGGCCTCAAGGTCTAATGTGCTGTCAAATATTAAGCTGTAGCTGACATAAAGTCACAGACACTGCACCAACCTGGGATCACAATGGGCCATCCATACTGAAACTTTTAGAATGATTTAGAAATGTTCAATTTTTTTTTAATCATTTGTTGTTTTCTCAATAAAGGGCCTGGTCTCCAATCTTAATCTGGGACAAACCCCCCTTACCGGCTGGACCATGTACAGTCTTAGCATCGACGAGGCGGTCAGACAGGGCCTCCTCAGAGAACAATCTCCCACACAAAGAGATCCAGATCAGCCTGCGACTCTTTCGCTTCCCGCTTTCTATAATGGAAGCTTCATCATTCCTGATGGTATTCCTGATCTCCCTCAAGACACTTATGTCAAACTGCCAGGCTGGAAGAAGGTGAGTGACCCTAAAATAAGCATTTAGCTTTTAAGCATTGTCACCTACCCATGTATTGATATTCAGCATGTGAGTTTAATTAGATTGTGAAAGTCGATCTTTTTTTAACTTAAGCAATAAGAACATGAGCTGTCACTACCCTTCTACAAATAGTTTCAGATATTAAATGTTTTATTATTGTTTTGTTTATATGGCTAGTTAAACTTTACACTCCAAATCTAATATCTGCTAGGCATCTTTGACTAAAGTGCAGTGCAAACTAAATATTTATTTGTTTCCTTAGGGGCAGATCTGGATTAACGGTTTTAATTTAGGGCGTTACTGGCCCGCTCGAGGCCCTCAGCTGACACTTTTTGTGCCTGCCAGCATCCTGAGCACAGCAGCACCCAACAATGTGACCATCCTGGAGCTGGAAGCAGATCCATGCAGCTCCCAGCCATGCACAATTGAGTTTACAACCACACCGATCATCAATGCAACAGTCCTCTCTGAACCCAAACCACGCTGGAGACTGTTTACTAAAGAGGATCTCCTGTGACAATAAGGGAACTCTCTGTTGCACTTAAGGAATCAGTTTGCACTGCAGGACTCGACATATGAGCCGGGAATCAATGATTGGTTTGTGAAATGAATGAGCATTTGAATTTCTTTTTGCCCGATCTATGTTATGTAAATATAATTTTGTTTTCTGATACTATTTTTCTAACTATGTTTGCGCCACTTGATTGTAACATGTATTCAAAATCTATTCTTGTCCACTCTCAAAGGGATTATAAGCAATGTTAGCTGTGGCATTTCATCATTCAGGGAATATTAAATTTTGTAGATGAAAACCACATCAGGAATATATCTGTTCAGATGTGTAGTCCTAAGACTAAAACCAGTTGCTCTATAGCTTTCAATTAGTCAAATGTCATTTTTGAAGTAGTTATAATATTTGTACAAGATGTGCCTACATCATAAAATAAAAATAAAAACTTGAACTTGTTTCTTCTGAATAGATGTAATGTATAGAATGTATAGAATGAATAGATGTAACTTGTTTCTTTATTTTAATACAACTTAGCTTTTATAAATATTCACGTTATAGGGCAGGCAGATGTATGGCATCAAATTTAAAGACAGGAAAGGTTAGTTTTGGTTTCTACATTACACTCATTCTTTATTTGGGATTCTCACTTCAGTGCTTTTAGTATGGTCTCTAATCATAACCTGTTTTCCACAGGTGTTACATTTGGAATAACTCTAAAATTCTGCACAAAAACAAGCTATTATTTCTTCAGCCATAGTTGGCATTATTTAATTTCATCAGCTACAACAAAGAACCTCTACAGCTATGCAGATTTTCTTAGTACAAGGTTCTTATTACTTTAAGAGAAGCTTTGCAATTCATGCTGTCCTGAGGTTGCTCGTGTTGTTTAAAAATATTGACCTAAAATCCTCCTGACCCCAGCCTAGACAATCCAACTCAACTAAAAGCCATCAATTCTAAAATTATATCAATATTTTCATGGAAATCTGGTTTTATCCTGTAGACAAAGTGGAATATCTTTGTGCAGAATCTTAACTGGAAAAGAAATGTGCTCTTCTACTCCAAATTAAAGAGATTTCTTTAAAATTAAGCCATTAATTTTAACCAACCACATATTTCCTTCATAAAAATAAATCTATAGTTATTTTTTGTTCTTCCTGTAAACTTTATGCAGGGATGTGTTGATTTTTTTATTCATTTTTTATATCTTTATTAATAATGCACCTGATTTCACACTGTATTTTGAGAAAGTAGATTTTAAAGTCAAAAATTCTACCATATTTCTTAAAAATAAGATTTTGTTTCTTGCAAAAGTTTTTGAACACCTTGTAATAGATTTGAAATTGTATCTATATGCAATCTTAAATTCAAACAAAGGGGGGTATTAAATTATTAAATGATTTTTACTGAATACAATATTTGTTTATTGTCCTCTTACTTTTCTACTCTGTTGGTTTCCTAGATTTTCAATACTTTTTCACTGTCTGTAACAAATGCAAAAATTTAAATAAAGTTCTGAAAAAAAAAAAAAAAAAAAAAAAACAAGACCGACGTAACACCGGAGCAGCATCAGGAAAAAGAGGAAGCGGTTGTTAGTATTATGTTTTTGATACATATGAATTTGATAATCCTTTTTTTTTTTTAGTTGAATTATAATGCCGGTGGCTTCTATGTTTGACTGTGGCGACCTAGAAACATAGCTAGGTCTATTCTATTTCTATTTTCTATGTCTTGTGTAGCTGCTAACTGAAACAAGTCCATTAAATTAGCTATTGAACGTCAAAGTTCTTGTCTCCATAGTTGCTGGTATAAAACTGTTAACTGGTTTTTATCTTTGTTTTTCAGTATCCCTCGCCCCAGTGTTCGGGTGATATTTAATCATGACCGAATAAAGTCTCCGAGGTTCGGACACCGACTGAAACACACCCAGCATAAGGTGCTAACATCACACAGCTGTCAGGACGCTGAAGTTAGCGTTTAGTTCTTGAATAAACTGACTTTAAAGATTCAAGTTAAACATTTTTATGCGAAAATATCAATTCGTTGACTAGTAATACTAGTAGTGAATTGCTTTAGCACATTAAACACTTGATGACACTATAATTTGATTAACTTATTCTAATAAAGAAAATAACATTTAAAAAAAAATATTTTTTCCCTTATCTACAAACAGAAGTTTTCCTGGAACGCTAAACCATTCAGACTAATTTAAACTACACTGATGACAGATTAATTAAAGTACAACTTGTAATTTATGAAAACTTAAAAAAAATTACGTTTTTCTCGTAACACAGATACGAGATGTACTTTAGATATTGCAGTATCTGTGTTCAATACCACAAAGGACTGTTTATATTTGCCATAGTACTGTAATCCAACGGTACTATGGCACTGTTGGATATCTGGATAAAACATTGGTAGTCTTTTGATCAGTTTGGTTGACACTAATTCGTTTGTATATTGTCAGTGGCTTAGATACTGAACCTGATACAGTGTGATAGGGACTTTGCATAATCCTGAGGAAATAGTCCAGCTGAAGTTTAACAACACAGTGTTTTGGATTTGGAAGTTGGGTGGATCGGAGGTGATATTCCACATTCGGAATGCAGTCAGATGTCTAATTTAAAGAGTAAAACTGATCCATCACTTCAGAGTTGTGCTGCTGTGGCTGAAGTTGCTCAACAACAAAATATTTATCTATGCAGTCCATTCTTAGTCAAAAATGACATCTCCCTTCCCCCTGCTTGCAGTTTGAACTGTCTGTGAGACCATGGTGGACAATCGCTACGCCACGGCTTTGGTCATCGGCTCAGTCCTCAGTCTGCTGGCCACTGTCTACCTGTCCGTGGCAGTGGGGACTCAGAACTGGTTCCAGTACAGCACCCCGCCTATCAAACAGTGTGTCAACACCACTGTGATCAAAAATGAGTTCCTCACTGGGGAATTTGAGGAGAAGACATACAGCAGCTACCTGTTCAAGTGGAACGGAACCCTGGGTCTGTGGTGGAGGTGTATCCAGGTTCCTCCCTGCACCCATTGGTATTGCTGTCAGCAAGGTATTGTATCTAACCAGCACTAAAACAAGTCACAGAAATGCTAATCTGCAAAGTCTGTTTTATGTTTTTTTTTTTTAATTTGAAAGAAAAATTCAAGTTAGAAAGTGATGTATTTATTTAGTTTCTAATATTTACTTCCTCCTGACCATTTATTCCTCCGCTGGAATCCAGTCGTTCTCCAATCGCTATTGTGTGTGAACGACCAGGAATAATATGGCTACTAACTGGTTTTCATTTTAAGCTTTTACACAAATAATTAGGAAATTAAGAGAAATGCAGCCTTTTAAAAAAAAAAAAAAAAAAAAAAAAAAAAGAAGCAGTGTCCCAACAAGATGTTTTCTTACCTGCTTTGGAAGATGGCCAAGCTAGAATTGATCTAAAAACACTAACACATGTCTGCTTCTAGATATGAACAAAAGTTGACATTGATAAGTCTTTTTATTTAATTTACTGTGGAAGATAGCATGTATAGTTAAATTGAACACACAGATTGAAAACATAATAGATAAAAAAAAAGTGTAACTTTGTACTATGATCTGATGTAACCACACTTTTGTTGACACAATTCACTCCCTGCTCACTATGGCAGATCGTAGTGGCAGCATCATGCTCTGGGGTTTTCACTTCCTTTAGAGTAGAAAACCCTGGACTATCCTTTAAAAACCTGAAGGAAATCCAGTTTCTAGAACTGTACTGTATTGTGAGAAAAAATATCATTTTCCATCCATACATTGCACCTGAGATTGGCATAAAGCTAGAAGATACTATTACATGTAGACATTCTATTATTTCTTTTTATGAGACCAGAAGAATTTGTTAAATTATTTGACAAGTAAGTTATAGTGAGTTAGAGCAGCTGTTTGTGAAGACCCTGCAAATTTGATCTAATACCCTTACTTTCCCTCTCTTCATATTTTCTGATAAATTCACGAAAAATGAATGTGATTGTTGAGAATGTGAACTTGAGGTTGCTGTTTATCTCGTGCATTCAGTGAGGAATGTTGAGGGTCGTGGTGGTCTGAGAGTTTGATCTCACATTGGTAATAGTGGGATTTGCCTTTTACATCGTGTTTAAAAATAAAGAAGCCAAAATAATGAATCTTTAAACAAACCTGATAAGATTATCAAGATTTTAATTAGTGTCTTAATCAACAGGTGATCTTCAGACAGACAATGAAAGTGACAACACAGCACAGCAGAGAAATTGCACTCATCAAAGTGGATGTACAGGTAGTTTACAATATGCCACATTTTGCAGCTTGTGTGTCTAATCTGACTACCAGAGCAATCGCAAAAACTCTCCTTTTTTTTGCAATTTAAAACAATTTTCCTAATTCTATGGCTCCTTCTCAACTTGCAGGCTATCTTGTGTGCTTTTTACCTTCGCATAATCCTTTGAGCTCGATCAAAAATGTAATAATTTCGCCTGAGGTTGGAGCACATGGCTCGACTTCAAACAATGGAGGGTTATAAAAAGTAGGTGGGCTTCTTTTACATGGTAGTGTAGCCATACAGGGAAAAAGGAGGGGCTGCCACGAGACTATGCACCGAACAAGAATAAGTGAGAAAAATTCTGGATTCCATCCCATGGACAGGTAAAACAGTACGCAATAAATAATCTCTGGATTCCTTCCTCAGTGAGAGCGTCGTTGAAGGACAGAACTGCATCTGAATTTTTGGAAATGGATACATTTCATTTCATCTGTTAAAGCTTGAAGAATTGGTGTGTTATTGATCTGCGTAAGGCAGGCTTTCTGTCTCATCCTGTTCTCCAGTCCTGTGTTCCGACCTGCTTTATGTGTTGATCTCAGACGCTTGGGTAGATCTTTGCCCTCTTCCCTTCACTTTAGAACCTAAGACGGAGACTCTCTGTGTGAGCTTCACCCTTCCTCAGCAACTCAGTGCAAAGGTCAAACAGAATGAGAGCGAGGAGGATCTGCTCAGAACATGTGAGTGCAAATCCCAAACGGAGGCAAATTTCACAACCTTATGTACATATATTTTTTTTTTATCTAAATATTTTTTTTCCGCCTTTCTTCCTCTCTCAAGTGAGTCATTGTGTTGGAGTTTTAATTTTATACCCAGCCCTGCCTCAAAGATAAAATAAAAATAAAAAAAAACACTGTTTATTTTTGTTGCAGTTGTTGATTTGTCCTTCAAACTATTTTCAGTGGTTGGTTTAATTTTACAAACCTCTGAGTCCTTTTTCCTTTCGTGCAGATCTGTGGAGGTGCCAGTTTCTGCTGCCCCTGGTGTCTTTGTCTCTGGTGTTTCTCAGTGGTCTGGTAGGGGTCTGTGCCTGCCTGTGCCGCAGCTTCACGCCAACCCTGGTTGTAGGATTGTTCCATTTTATTGCAGGTCAGAGAAATGCATCCTTATACTGTTGATCTCGGGTGTACCCTTTTGTTAAAGTGCTGCATTTTTATCTTAATGTTGAGTCGTGATAGATCATTGTGTAACTCTCTCCAGTCTTCTTCTAGTTGTCGGCCAGCTTTAGGCAATCCTCCACCTGTTTTCCACCCGTCTAACTTCTGTTTCTTTGAATTTTTCACAATGCCTCTTGATTACTTTGGATCAAAGGCTAAAAAAACCTTCCAGTTTTTAACTAGAAATATAATAAGTATAGGCTTTTAGCTGTTTTTTTTTTCCTTGTAATATCGGTATTGAATTTCCACAAAAGAATTTCACTGAAGGTGCCACTAATATGTTTTAGTTCAACTTTTTTCATTAGAATTGAATAGAATTGGCTGTTGTCTCGTCTTGTCGTCAGGTCTCTGCTCTCTGGGAGCCGTCTGCTGTTTTCGGAGCAGCGTATATCTGCTCAACGACAAATACAAAAAGCAGAGAGATGTCGTTGGGTCAGTGGGGTGGTCTCTCTACCTGGCCCTCATCTCCTTCCCCCTGCAGATGATGGCCGCCGCTCTGTTCCTGTGGGCGGCCAGAAGTCACCGCAAACACTACACCCGCATAACCGCATATAGGGTTGCATGAAAGAGAGAGGAATAATATATTTGGCAGCAACCAGTAGGTCTACAACTGTCCTCTTAACAATTTGTGGTTGTAGTTCAATAAAATATTCAGGTCGTAGCTTTTCACTTCCACTGTAGCAGCCTTGCAGTGCAGAAATAGTTCAGGGTATCACTGGTTTAAACGTCAGCTGCAACCAATCCATACGTACTCATAAACATAATGAATTATTTTGTGTGGCTTTATATATCACCTTTGCCTTTTTTTGTTTTTTTTAACCCCATTACTGAGTTGTGTATCATCTTGAGGTTGCATATTTTTAGCTTCTAGAGGTATTTGTGCTATATTTGTTTCTGCTGGTATTTTTATTTTGCCATTTGCCTTCTTTTTGTTGCCAATGCTTTTTCAGCTGCTCACCATATTGTCCTTAAATCGGATGCAACTGTGTAAACTTGCGCTATCTGACTTTTAGATGTGGACTTTTGTGATCCAAATCAAGGTAGTTGTTTCTGTTACTGAAAACATTCTGGTCCACCTTTATTAAACTTTTGTCTTGTTTTTGCATCATTTTTTAAATATCAAGGCTTTGCATGTCATTTGGGTTGACCTTTCCATCATCTGTGGTATTTTTCAAAAAAAATTTTTTATTTTGGTCTGTGGAAAAATGACTAAATGTCATAAAATGCCACAGTCTAAAAGTGAAACCACTCACCTTCTGCTCTCATTGATATTGATGAAATTTGTGTGTATTGATGCAGCATAATTATCAATTTTATTGTGTTGGGTTTTGTAACAAGCTGAATCTATTAGATGCGTTCAGGAAATTCAGTTGCTACTGCCATTGAAATGTTAAAAGCTGTCTGAACAGTTGCTTTCTCGGTTGTTTAATGTTGGTTTTATAGGAGTTTGTCAAATTTTGCAGTTCATCTTCACAATAAACTGCCAAAATATCTCTGATTAGATTAATCTAGGAAGAGCAATTTTTGTCTTCACTTGAGTTTAGGTTTGAACTTTGACTAGTTCATTTCCACACATTTTTGCTCTTTAATCTGAACCATTCTATTTTATTCCTGGCTGTATGTTTAGGAATAATATTGCTGGAAGTTGTAGCTCTGCTCCAATTTGAAATCTTTTGCAGCCTCTAGCAGATTTTCATCCAGAAAGGCCCTGTATTTAATTCAATCCGTCTTAGCTTTTGACTGGGAGTTTGTCATTGTAACCTGACAAAATGTGAAATGTTTGAGGGTAATAATACTTTTGCAGTACAAAGTAGCAGAGTGAACAACTCCAGTAATTGTTTTACTTGGCTAATTATTTCACTGATTTGCACAGTGGCCATACTCTCATTTCTTCAACCAACATGATATTTTTCAGAAAAACATTTTTCATCAAGCAAAAAAAAAAAAAGACTAACATTGGCTCAAAATGTGTCTATTTCTATTCTTGGAGAAAGAAAGTGTTTAGAAAACAGCACAACTTCAAAACTGAAAGCAATATTTCATATTTTTATACCACGTGAGCTGGGCCGGATTTTAGCAGGGGCTTACCGGGGCTGCAGCCCGGGGCCCCGGCATTTCGGGGGCCCCGAAGGATGTTTTATATTTTTGTGAATGGATAGTGTCAGAATTTAATCAATGACTACCATGATTTTGACAGCACCGATGAAAAATGTTCCAATTTGTTCTGGCAAACGTCCATCTTGAATGCTTGCTTGTTATTGGTCCACTTTTGACGCATCTTACGCATTGGGGAGGAGGAGCGTCAAGGGAATATTATTTTGCAATGGCGGACAACAGGAAATATGACAGCGGAGCGCAGAAAAGAAGGAAGAGAAAATAAAAAGAGCATCGCGCCAAAGAGGCGACAAACAAAATGCCTAAACTGACAGGCTTTTTTAAACCTGTTAGCGGAGATGGAGCAGAAACATTATTATCCCCGCTCCTCAAACCCTTAGCTATGCTAACACCGGCACTAAGATCCCGCCAGAACCTTTAACCGTGACTGAGTCGGTGGCTGGACTGGCGTCTGTGGAGTCAGAGTTGGTGGAAGCGGGATCTTCTTCCGCAGATGGAAAGACGACTGTGGAGCCGTACAGTACCGATCCGGCGCATTGGGGGGAAATTGACGAGTCCGTGCGAGCTTACTGGGCTGAGCGAGGACCGGAGAGCTGTCAAAATATGAATGTTGGCTTTCAAGCATCAGAACGGGTGTACAAGCATCAAAGGCGTCACTTCTCCAAATCTCACTTTAAACGCAAGATGTTAAATAGTGAGTACGTCGAAAGACCGTGGCTGCTCTACTCTCCATCCACCGGAGCTGCATTTTGTTTTGCATGCCGCATTTTCAGCAATGCTAATACTCAGTCAAACTTTGAAACTGGTTTCAGTGACTGGAAGCACGCAACTGAACGCAAATGCCTAAACTTTAAAAAATCCTTCAGAGGGCAGCACTTTGGACTTACCTGGGTCAGGATATTTTCTGAAAACTACAGTATGCCTGATCTCTTTTTTCCAGAAGATATTGTTTATATCCATGTTCTGTCTGACTGGCAGAGAAGCACTTTTTTGACATTTATTTCCTCCACTATTTACCAAGAACTTTAAAACCAAAGAAAAAGTTTGAGTTTTGATATATTCCACTTGTACTTATATGAACTTGTAAATGCTGGGGATATTTGTATAAATATTGTTTTACTCGCTTTGCTTTGTAAAAGTATATTTGAGCATTATGCTTTCTTGCACTCAATCTGTTTTATAGTTTGTGTTGAAGTCCAGGCAACAATAACTATTCAGTGATTTTATTTTGTGATGCAAGCATCATATTCTAGTTTCAACCCCAACATGTGGTTTAGTCTTTCTAGAAAAGAGTTCAGAGTTGTTTGTAGTTTGTGACAACTGGCTTATTAAAGTTGTAAGTTGTCAAAACTTACTGTTCGGTCATTTTCTGTTCATCCTCTAAAACAAAACAAACACATACAAATATATATATATACTAGAGTATATATATATATATATATATATATATATATATATATATATATATATATATATATATATATATATATATATATATATATATATATACTCTAGCCCAGGGGCCCCCATCCTGACTCCAGCCCAGGGGCCCCCATCCTCCTAAATCCGGCCCTGCACGTGAGGATAATTTAGGTTATTGGGACTAAAGTTCTTTACAACTTTAAGGGAAAGGGAGCAACTATAGGAAAAATAAGAAAATAGGCTTCAGTTCCCCAGCTAAATATTTTCTTGTTTTATGATTTATTTGTTCCGTTACAGAGTGACTGACATAAATCAGGGTTATTGTTGCCAAGTTGTTGTCCCCGTCATGCCCTGTTTCTACCATGAGGGGGCAGTGTTAGGATCTGGCTCTTATTCAATTGGTCAGGTAAGATTTTAAAAAAGACTCCAGAACATCTAATTATCTTATAATCTGATTATATTCACTCTTGAGAACTTTAGCATAGAATCCTCACGTTTTTAGGTTCTCACAAGATAATTTCAGAAAAAATAAAATAAATAAAACTTTGGCAAATTTAAAGTGCGCAAAATATTTGTATGAAACATTTTGTTGATAATTCACAATGATCACAGATGTTTTAACTTTGTTACATTTTCAAATAAGTAAGAATTCATTTCACACCCGTGTCAGAAAATAAATTTGTGACTTTGTTTTGAACTGACATCTTTAACTGAAGTGTTTCCTGTCGGTATGTCGAGTTATACGTATTGAAACTTCTTGAAAGCTTTTTCATCTTCTGAAGCACAATACTGTATTGTTGCTGTGTGAAATAAATTTAAGAATTGGTTACTTTTATTGGAATTTTGTCAATTTGAATGCAGAGATGGTGCTTTACCTTTTTCTAAATAAAAAATATCTGAATGAATTTGGATAACTTTGCATTTCTGTGCAGATCATTTAGATCAGGGGTATTCAAGAAAACTGTGAGGAGGTCCAATTCAAAGAAATTTCCTCAAGCAGAGGTCCGCAATATCAAAAAAAATATATGACAATATCGGAATACATGGTGTTAAAAAAAAATAATAATACAGGTTAAAATAATTTCAAAGAAGTTTATTAGCACTGAAACACAGGATAACATTGTGTGGCTGCAGTTTAAATTAAAAATAACTAAATTATGTATTCAAAAATAAAGAAAGTGCTTAAGAAAAAATAGCAGCTTCAGTTTCCTTTTGATTGAACAATCTCAATATTTCTGCTCAACAAAACAACTCTCAAAACACCTGAACTATTTCTCTTACAGATTTCTCTTACATCTGTCTTCCCCCAATTTCCCTTGCTCAGTGTGAGAATTGAGCTTTGGCTTGCCCTGCCAACATTTTAAATCTGGGCTTGAAGGAGGTCAGGGCCATTCTCATGCACATGTGCAGATGCTCATTGGTGCTCATTTTGTGTTTCCCTAAAACCCAAGCAACACGGAGGGAACATTCATTAGCACGCTGTTGTGCGCTGAAAGCACGGCTTAATACCCTGGTGGACTGATCATATTGGGCAGTGAGACTTCGAATTTTCTGCGTCCGGAGTTCGGACTTAGGGGGGTATGATTGGTCAAATGCTTTGTGCTTAGTCTCATAGTGACGCTTGACATTGGCACTTTTAATAAGTGCCACGGTTTCGGAGCATATGAGGCACACTGGTTTCGTGCTCGCGGGTGGAAAAATGAACATGTATGCATCAGTCCATTCCGTGTTGAACGCTCGATTTTCGGCATCTACTTTTCTCTTTTTAGAAAGCGCCATAGTGTTTGCACCTCTTCTGACTGTAATTTCTCGCTTCAATCGCTTTTCGCTCGCCTTTCACCTCCTCTTCCTTATATCACACTGCGTGGATGTCTGTGCCTGGCTACAAACCTCTGCTTTGGTTTGCTCATACAACTCGCTCTGAGTTCAATCTGGCGATTTGATTCGCTAGTTGAACCACGTGGTTAGTATGACTCGCACGCGATTGGTTTGTAGCTTCCAATCCTTGCTCAGTGCAGTGCTGGTAAAAGCACTTGTGTCAGATAGGGAAAAAAATAAATGCTCCGGTTTAAAATTAATTCTCCCGTCAAAATTAACAAATATTTTAACAATTTATTCCGGGTCCGGATGGGATGGCATATGCGTCCGTATCCGGACCGAGGTCCGTTGGTTGCGGTTGCTGTGCTGCCTTTCTGACCATTTAGAGCAGAATGAACCTTTAAGAGATCTATTAAAACTCCATGCTTTACAATAAAGCACATAACTGGAAGTTAAGTCATGGAATGTGCATTACTGTATATATTTTTCATTTATGTGTGAAGGCAATTTTCAACATGCATCTAAGAAGATCATCAGAAATACACACGTAATGCTTCCATTTCTTTTGTTTGGACACAACTGATGATAATCTAATACTGAAAGAGCAAAAAAATAAAAATAAAATAAGTGGGATTAACTGTTTCAGATTGATTTTACAGACAGGGATTTTCTGTCATTCCATAATTAATAATGATCAACAATACTTTTTTATTATTGCAATGAAAACATAATAAAATGTACGTTACATTGCCCACGCCTAAAGGCAGCTCAGGATACCTGCTCCTGTCATGGCAAATGGTGGTTTTACAAAATACAGCAAAGTGCACACCAAACTAGTTAAATTTTTAATTGAAGTAGAATGTTTAATATCTATGCATTATTTTCCTTCCACTTTATAATTATGCTCCTCTTTGTGCAAGTCTATCATGCAAGACCAGAATAAAAAAACAAAACAAAAAAAACAGAAATTTATCACAAGATAAAATGTAAAAAGATTTAAAGGCTGTAAATATTTTTATTTTTGCAAGGCACTTCATATGCAAACAGGTGTTACAGATCGACTCAAATTCCTGACTTTCATATTTCATTCCATTGTGGGGTTTTTTAAGGTGATTGAAGCACTCATGTTATCTTTGTCTTCCCTCAATCGTTTTTCACGCTTATATGCGGAAAGCTGTATGTTTTTCTCTGTGCTAAATGGAAAGCAATCTTCTTCTCGTAGTAGGCGCATTCATTCACGAAGAAAGGGTAGAGGTCTTCTCCCTCGTATTTCAAAATTTCCCCAGAAAACATCTGGAAGATGGGATCCCCTGACCGCAGAAGCTTAAAGTCATTATCCTAAAATACAAAAAGAGGAAAATATACATGCATGTTTTCACTTCACTGGTTGTCTAAAGAGCCTCAGTCTTTCATTAAGTTCAAAGGTAAATTGTTGAATTTAAAAGCCTCAAAAGTTCACCTGTAGGTCTTGGTGGATGACGGCAGTAGCGTTACCAGCCGGGTCTCTTGGGTAGTCAACACTTTTAACAAAAGTGTATGCTTCCACTGTGCCGCCTTCAAAACTGTGCCCTGTTGGCAGAGGAAAATAAATCCCAGAGTGATGTGTTTAATTACTACAACAATCAAAAATAAGAGCAGGATTTAGGACTTTTGTTATGTAGAGATTTGTTCAACTAAAAAAAAAAAAAATGAACGAAAGCAACCTGCATTGCTTCTTACCAGAACTGAATCCCTGAAGCCACTGTAATGTGAGATCCAATGCTTCTTTCACCACGTTGAAGATGTCAGCTCTGAGGACACCGTTGGGTTGTGGGCCGACTTCTATTGCTGCAGCAAAACAATGTTTGTCGCAGAAATCCAGCTTAATGAAGATAATCCTTAACATAATGAACATTTACATAGTTACCAAAGCCATGTTTGCCCACTGACTCCAGGGAATAAGCTTCGGAGCTGGGAATGTCCAGCTGGATCGCTCTCACAGGCACAGACCTCAAGTTATTCTGAAAAGTTTATATTTGCAGATTAAAAACCTAACATACATCCTGCAGTGGCTCCAAAAACTATCTTCTATGATTTTAGTATAATATAATGAGTCAATAACAAGCCTTAAAAGATAAAATCTTATGGATTACAGACAGGGTAGCCTAATTTTTTTTCTTCCTGTATTAACTATGGCCAGCATGAAGGGTTAGGGTTGGGCTTAGGGTTACAGTAGGCATGCGGTCTGTTGTATTCCTACCATTTAGATTAGAAAGCTGTGAAGCAGTGTGTCTGAGTTCATACCTCTATGTATTTGTAAATGTGAAGAGTGATCCAGTCTATGGAGTAGAAGATGAAGCACAGGCCCATGTTGGAAGTGGTGTTGTGCAGATCTATGAGCAGGTCAACAGCCTCTGCGCTTCCTTTGGGCCCCAGCTGAGCGTTCAGTTCCTGGGCTCGCCTCACCTCATACGGGGTTGACTCTGTTATGGGGGAACTTGGTAACCAAGAAGTGATTTAAGGAGTTGACACAACACAGCCTTTTCAAATTTGCGGCCCACAGGACTTTGGTGGATAGCTGGCTTACCTCAGCAAGACATCTGTGAAGCAGCGGTTCAGATCCATCTCTGTGTACCGTCTGCCAGCAGCCACGGCTCTTGGATTGGTCTCAACAGTGGTTACAGAAACAGACCCGGCTTTCTCCATCTTCCGTTTCTGCATTTCCCTCACAATGTACACCCCGGTCAACTCATTCCCGTGGGTTCCACCGCAAATGGTGACATTATAGATTGGTGGGAGAGAGGTGCGCTGCATCTGTTGGGCCCAATACAGTAATAGTGATGTTAGTTAGGTGTCGGCAGGTCTGGAGTCCTTCCAGCGACAGGGCTGGGGAGAGCTAAAGTTTAGCTGGATGACAGTGAGTTAATGATTTGACTGAATAAGTGACACAAAAACCTTTAAGGAAACTCAGCAAAGATGATCTGCAAGTTTCCAAACAGAAAAGATCGTTCATTAACAAACGGGGCCTAGTATGTTCAACAGTTGATTTTCAGTGCAACGTTTAATAGGTGCCGCCATTTATCCTTTCCTGCCACGTTGGTGTTGGTGTAATGAGATACATTGAACATTGTGGAGGTTTAGGAATTGGAAGTGGTACGAATCCATGTGCAAGGCACTGTAGTGGAGTTCAGTCCTAACAGATAGCTGAGGACATTTATCTGTCAGCATTCCCAGCAGTTACTTCAAAGTGTTTTGAAGCAGCCATCTCAGCCTTGCTTTTCTGCAACTTCACTGAGCAAAAACTCGTTATCATTTTCCTTTTGCCTTCTCCTTTTTCAAAGTTTTGTAAACTCCCATTTTTAGGGGAATTTTTAAGGTGTTAGGTTTAAGTTTGAGAGTTTGGCTCAGAGTCCGAGAATCATCAATAAAAACTGCAGGGTTGCAGAAAGACTTCCGAGAAGGGGTTTGGGTGTAAGTCACTAATACAGTTGTTAAACTTTAAGAGCGCTCATATGATTTTTAAAATCTTCCTTTTCTAGACACTTTTTGAACATGTTTCCACTTTCCAACCTTTTGATGAAGTATTTAAAGGATAGTTGTGTCACTACTTTTATCTCTTGGCGTACGGACCATCTCTTCTGAATGAGCCCGAGTGCAGGCTGGTGTACATGCATAGCAGAATGCTTCTGTCCTCTAATCAAGGCTTTCACTGAAGCAAAGTGTAGTTTTTCCTGTCTCAAAACAGCTAACAGTAAACATAAACAGCATAAATATTAAGACTGCATGGCTTACCTGAGAGTTTTCTGCCCTGTTAACCATTCGCTAAACTACAACAACCTTTGAACTTTGAAGGCGGCGGCACAAGCAGAGCTGAAAATGAACCACACCGCCTGACATGACTGCCTCTAAACCAGCGCTTCTCAATTCCAGTCCTCACGGCCCCCCCCCCTCCGCCCGCCCTGCATGTCTTAGGTGTTTCCCTTCTGCCACACACCTGGATTGAATATTTGGGTGATTAACAGGTTTCTGCAGCACTTGATGGTCATGCAATGCTTTGAATCAGCTGCTCTGGAATAAAGTTACATCTAAAACATGCAGAGCGGGGGGTGAGGGGGCCTGAGGACTGGAATTGAGAAGCGCTGCTCTAAACCAATTGTAAGCTAACAACACCACTTCTTGTGTTGTGTCTTCCTCATTCCCTTGGCCCTCCTCTTTATTTTCAAACAGCTCCAATTTCATACAGCAGAACATTTTGTGATGTAACAGAAACTCGGCCCCCCCCCCCCTTTTTTTTTTCCCCCACCAGACCGGCAGGAGTCGCTCTCAGTGCGGTTTAACTTTAACTTTGAGACACAACAAAAGATTGGTAGTAGTTTGGGATTTATTTTATTAACTGCTTTTACATCAACCACCATCACTGATTGCAATACCTGACAGAAGCTTAATTGTGTCCTTAGTTATTTTTCTATCCTCTGTGGTAACAAACTCTACTGAGCAACATATGCACATCCTAAAACCAGGAGTCCAACTAATATCTATAATTTAACTCTTTTATAGGCATGTAATCCTGCTGTGGACATCCCTGGATGGTAAGCTGCTTTCTCTCTCTTTGTTTCTCTGCCTCGCTCATTTACTTCAGCAGAATCTGTTTTGATTCAAATAAAAACAACAATAAACAATTTTTCCAACCAATAGTGTGAACAACAAAAATGGAGTAAAACAATGAGATAAAGCAGAAGATTTTTTATTTATTTATTTATTTTTTCTACATCTGATCTTTAATTAAGCTGTTATCTTTTTTGGTAGAATTTACACTTCCTCACAATATCTATTTATCCTTCTTGAACGTTTTCACACTTTGTAATGCTACAGCCGCAACCATTATTGACTAAAGCATAATAAATAGTGACTTACAAGTACACTTACTTAAACCTTTTTATATTGTTTCAAATCTCAGACACAGAGCTTTTTGTATTTTACTGCAGTTTCATGTGATAGTCACGGCACAACGTAGCACAAAACTGTAACGTCAAAGGAGAATTAAAGTTAGCAGGTAGTGATTTGAAAAGTGCGATGAGCATTTGTAATCAGCCTTTGTTACTTTGGTACCCTTAAATAAAAGCAAGTGCAATCAATGGCCTTGAAAAGTCACACCCTTCATGCATAATTAAATTTTGGTAAAATCCATCTGTTTTATGAAGATCTCAAAGGTTTGTTAGATAACCTAATGATCAAACTGCATCATGAAGACCAAGGAACACACCTGACAAGTCAGAGAAAATGTTTTGAAGAAGTTATGAAACAACATGCCAAGCTTTAAGCATCTCACAACTGATTTCATCCAAAGAAAGGTGTTTGTACATCTGCAATCCTACCAAATAATAGCTTCTTACTCTTGTTGTCAAGAGAAATAAGGTTGAGCATTAATCAGAGAAGCATGGAAGACGCCCAGGGAAATTCTTAGGGAGTGTCAGAAATTCTCAGCTCAGGTGAGAGTATAAACAGAAAAGTTATTGGTCATGCTCGCCACAAACCTGTCCTTTGTGGAGAAGTACCAAAATAAAAACCATCAGAGGTCTTGTTTACAGTTTGCCACAAGCCATGAAGGACACATGGCAAGCATCTGGAAAAGGGTGCTCTGGGTAGAAGAGACTAAAATCACAGAGAATACTTAATAGTGGCAGCAGCATTACAATGTAGGAAAGCTTTTTGGCATTCAGTTTTGTATAAATCAAGAATGTTCAGAACCTCATCAACACTTACTTTTTTGCTATCGTTTGTGAACAAATGTGAGCATTTTGTCGTTTACGCTAACCGTCATATTCAGTAAATCAGAGTAAGGGTTCCACTGAACCTTGTCTGTCAGATTCAAGGTACCTTTAAGGAGATATGAAACATATTTTTCACTAGGCCCACATTTCTGCATTAAGAATATTGTTTATATCATTCAGAAATAAAAGCTTTAAAAGTTCAGTCTGTGTGAAATTTATCTAATGTGTTTTACTTGTGAGCTGAGTTACAGAAATATATGAACTTTTCATTAAAATTCTAACTTATTGAATGTGACTTGCTCTTTAAGAGTTAATTTCACACACAAATCAAACCCAGAGCATAACGGCCCACCCTGTGCCACGCTGTTATCCCCCTTTGATTAAATTATACCTGAATTATTCACATATAAGCCAAAGAGAATAATTTTGGGTGAGGCTAATGATCCGATCTGTTACATGGTAGATGGTGACCTTTTTAATATGGAGGACAGGGCGTGTTTGGAAGCAGCTCGAACAGTGACATTTGAGGCAGGGAGTGGTCTAAGCAAAGTGGCCTCTGAGTAATGAGACCGTGCTGGGAGGAAAACACACTCTCTGACCTTCTTGTGGTCTTTTCACAGTGGGACACAGCTTGCGTGATTTATGTTCCTAGCAGTAAATAAGTGACAGATAAAAGGTGATTTCAGCTTTTAGGAAAAGGAAAGACTGTGAAATTCGGGTCTGACAGGAGATGAACCAACAATGGAGGTTCATTAAAACAAGCTCATCGGGTTGAAACTTCTCTAACTGGCAGTTTGAAACATCAGAAAACCAACAGAATAATCTGTGTAATAGACACTAAATAGTATCATAAAGTGCTCAACAAAAGATAAAACCACTTAAAATATGATTACCTACATTAAAACTTGATTAAAAATACTTTACATAAAACAGCCACTTTATTATCTCTTGAGGTGTGTTGCTTGATTGGTTTAATTTTAATGGCAATAAGATGCTTTCCAGTGAAAGATCATGTGAGGGAATGTCAGGTTTGATGTAAAATCCCCAACATCTGTAAACTATGCAGGTGATTAAAACACCTTGTGGTCCCCGGGGGCCGTGGGACTCTGCAGGCTGCATGACGAAGACGTAACACTAAAGGGGTTCTTAATCATTTTGTCATCTCTCTGATGCTTTTCAGTTTTTCTGTCTGCATGATGATCTTTTTAATTATAGTTTTTGTATATTTGTTCTGTGTGTGTTTTTGTGGTGGTTTGTGATCTCCAAACAGAGTTTATCTTTTCACTGTGCTCATTTGGTTTTGTGTTTGTTTACACTGTCTCTTTTCAGATGAATCTATCTGTTTCTGATGTTTCTGCTTCCAGTGTTCACTACCCTTTGATAATAAACCCCTGAGGCCTTCATAGAACAGTTGGAGTTATTGATATATTATAACTCCATCCGTCATATTATAACAGATGGACTTAAATACCAATGACCCCTGTAGCAACTAGTTGCACTGAATTCTATTTAGACTTATCAGAGCACATGGATGTTACTGTTGTAAATGTGTATGTCATTTGAAGTAATCGTGCACTAATTTGTAATTTTTCCTTCTTCTTCTTCTTTTTTTTCTTTTTTATAATAACAGCAACAACAGTAAATGTCACTTTAAGTTGAGAAAAAGACACAAGAGTTCATATTGTGCCAGGTAATCCTCACTCATGGGACTGAACCTTGAACTTAATCTTCTGTTTATACAAACCTCCAGTAAGAATTTCAGACGCACAAAGATGAGGAGAGCTCTCCACCTGAATTGCATGAATTGTTTATATTGTGTTCTGTCAGCCTGACCTTCTAATTCTCTTTATGTACTTTCATTATAAGCGACCACTTAAAAGTGTCTGCACATTTACATTGTTGGTGTAAAGATGAATCTTTATGGTATTCCTTCAGTCTACATTTATTTTCTAACTAGAATACTCAATAATCTGAAAAATTCTTAAGTTTTGAGTCAAATAATTAAATTAGAGTTTTAATGAATCAGCAGTTTTAATCAAAGCAAACAGACTGTCAGCACTGTAACACACTTTGTAGTCATGACAAAATGTGAATCGCACGCAGAAATCACATTGTGGATGGTTTATGTATAATTTGGGTTACAGTGCTACATGGCTCAGTAGAGCAGTTGCACCATGCATAGGTTTCAGTTCACAACTCAGTAGCCCTTGGTTTGATCATTTGTTGCACATCTTCAACATTTTCTCTTTGCCATCTCTCCTGTCTAACTACTAAATAAAAGCCACCAATGCCACAAAAACGTCTTTTAAAAATTGTTTCTCTTTTAAAAGAAAAATTCCAAGACAGAATAAACCAAGGATTTTCATCATGTGCTCCATGCGCCAAGGGCCCCCTTTACAGTGAGATTATGATTATATAACCAGCATTTATAAAACCCCACATATCTGAGCTTTGCCAAAGGATTAACAGTATCACATCCAGAGCAACCCCGAACACCTCAGATGCCTTTAGGACAGGGAATAATCGTTTTATAACCCTCGAATGAAAACTTGCCAGCTTTTGTTTTGAAAAGAGAAACCAATATTCTCCATTCAGTTTTTAAGGGAGGCTTAGTGATCATATTTACAATTCATCTTGTTTTTTTATGCACTGTTAGTGAGTCACCTCTGAGACATTAACGATCTGTGTTTGGACTATAAAAGCATAATGCCTGGAGGATTTACTCTTAGGACTGTGTAAGGGGGCTAACGGGAGTACTTTATGATGCGTTTCCCTCAGGTCCCACCTAAGCCCCTTTTAACTCACAACGCGTGGGGTACGCCCACTCCATTTCTGCCGCGCTGAGCTCCAAGCATCAGGACCCACTCTCTCCTTCACATCAGAGTCATTTCGGAGCAGGAGATCCCTCTGAGGACCCTCGGGGAATGGCCCCTGAACGGGATGGCTCCAACACCACCACCACGGCCACCAGCAGAGTCTTGGCCAACCAGTTCGCGCAGCCCGCGTGGCGCATCGCGCTCTGGTCCGTGGCATACGTCACAGTGCTGGCAGTGGCCGTCTTCGGCAATTTGATAGTAATTTGGATCATTCTTGCTCACAAGCGGATGAGGACCGTCACCAACTATTTCGTACTGAACTTGGCTTTCTCTGACTTCTCCATGGCTGCCTTCAACACCCTCATCAACTTCATCTACGCAGCCCACGGTGACTGGTACTTTGGAGACGTTTACTGCAGGTTTCACAACTTCTTCCCGGTCACGGCTGTGTTTGCCAGCATCTACTCCATGGCCGCGATTGCCTTAGACAGGTAGGACAGCACAAAACAATCCACTGCGTGCTTTAGCCGTAGTTGATTGGACAGTGAAAGCTCTGATCCCTGGAAAAACTAAATAAAAACATTTGGTTTCAGCTTATTTCATCGTAAGTAACATCAATAGTATTAACGTCTTGACAGCAATAAATCACAATCTGACTATTCTTCCCACAACTTAATAGAGAGAAGAAGTAAATTTAGTAATTTCTGTGTTTTATGTTTAGATTTGTACAATTATTCTTATGAACTAAACCAAGAAACCAAAAATTTTGTGCATCAAGAAAAATAATTTCAACCCGGATCTCTTTGAAAGTGGCTCAAACTCAGTCAGCTTGGACAAAGTTAACATCAGTTTTCATGAGATTTAGTTTGTGTAGTTTAGTAATAGATGATGTTCCAGGTCATTTTCACCTGAAAAGAACGTTTTCATACTATCCTATCATTTCCTATAAATAACATTGGTTATCATCCACAGCAGCAATATTAATGTAAGACATTAATATTGGCCCAAATGTTCCAGTATTTTCAGCCCCTTGTTTTCAGTTCAGATGATTATTTTCCCTATATCCTTCCAGTTTTAATCATTAGCCTGTAAATTAATCATAAGTTACGGGCAACCCTTTGACCAGTTTTAGAGTCAGGATTCTTGTCGGATATTTTCATTGCTTGATTAATGCCAATAATTTTAGAGTTCTGAAATCAGATAGCATCTTTTCTACAAACACAGGATACTTCTCTAGTAACCAATCACTGCATCTTTTCAAGGTAAACATCTGAAACAAAGGTAAACTCTTACCTGTTTGCGTTTCTAAATTCAGGTGGCGACTTTGTTTGGACAGTCAGTGGAGGACAACCTATGTTGAGATTTAAGAAAAGTCAATTTTTAGAAGTGTTGTGCTCACAATTGACCAATTGGACCAATTGACTAGGTTGCACTCACTCACTGAGAGCGTCTGTAATCAGAACTGTTACTATAATAATAATAATAATAATAATAATAATAATAATAATAATAATAATAATAATAATAATAATAATAATAATAATGGAGGAAGTGGGTTGCGGTCTAAGAGAGAAATTCAAATGATTGACTTTTTTTCAATTCCCTCGTGCATTGTGATGTCAAACAAACAGATACATGGCCATCATTCATCCTCTGAAGCCTCGACTGTCGGCTAAAGTCACACTAGGAGTTATCTTCTGCATCTGGACCCTAGCTGTGGCTCTTGCCTTCCCTCTCTGCTACTTCTCCACCACCAGAACTCTACCAGGGAGAACCTTCTGTTATGTGGCCTGGCCCCGCATGGTGGACGACCCCTTCATGTGAGGTTACACTGACGGCAATCATCATTATTAGAATTGCTAGGAGACTGTCAGTTTTAGCAGCTCTAGCAGATTCTCCCTTTTAACATTTTGTCCATCACATGCTCTGGAGAATCTTAGTAATGTATGTCTTCATTTGTCCAGGTATCACATCACAGTTACTGTCCTGGTCTACATGCTGCCGTTAGCTGTGATGGGCATTACGTACACCATAATTGGAGTGTCGCTGTGGGGAAGTGAGATCCCAGGAGACTCATCTGAAAACTATCAGGCACAGCTCCGGGCTAAAAGGAAGGTAATTTAAATATCTATCAACATGACTTTTTAAAATCCTATGTGGTTGTTTTTTTGGCTTGTCTTGTTTTGTAAACACTGAAACCATATGGAAATCAGATATTTGATCAGAAATCAATCAGTGAGGACAGAAAAACATCTAATTATAACTTGCACCTGTAGTTATGCACCTTTAAATTCATGTTTTTAACTGTTTTTGTTGATGTATTACCTTAACTAACAAATACACAGGGGGATTATGAGAAGGAACTTGAAGTCCACAGGACAACATCGTCACACTAAGCCTCAAGTCAGTGCTTAAGAAAAATACAAGCGGCAACTGGCAGCGTTGATATCAGTTATCCAACAGTGGAAGTCATAAAACTTGTCAGGCTCAATCAAGGTGATTGAGTAAAACTGACCAAGTGAAAACAAAATAACAATCTTTGATTATCTAAAAAGACTTTGAAATCTCTGCTGACCTCCAAATAACCTTTGGAAAGGTCTTCTAGGACACAACCAGAAAACAATGGGCTTTGTATGACGTGATAAGGACAAGTTTTGAATATGCATAAAACTTGTGCAATGTCATGCACATTTTGTTTGGCTGCAGTGTTCTAGATCTCATCAAGAACAGTGCTCTTCTTATCAATAAACATAATCCCATGAACAACCGCCTTCGATGTAGGGATCATTATACACAGGGCTTCCGGTAAAATAGCTCTCCCACCTGGGGATATGCATTTAAAAACTGGACGTAATGGCTGATTGTTGGCAGTTTGAAATGTAAAATTGATTTCTCACACTGAAAAATCAGAAACAAAAACCCCCTCTACCGATGAACAAATGTTGTATAAATCTGAAGTCGGCACTGCAAGACAAATGATTAAATGCCGTTCGTCATCATCTGTCTCTGAATAGTGTGGAAGCTTCTCTGTGGGCTGCAAAGGGATTAGGGGCGCCACAGCTGGGAATGGGAATCTGTCGAGACAGCTCAGGGATTATTCCCAACAGTGAATTTCATTGATGAACTTTAAAAATACAGCAAGAGTATAATCTAGTTCTCATTCAACAGATGTTATAAGACACATCATAAAAACAGAAGGGATGAAAACAATTTCTTTTTTTATGTTCCATCTATTTTTTTTTTTGATAGTTTATTAAGAAACTAAGTAACCTTAAAAATAAAATGCAGATTGAGCATGACAAAGAGGGAGGTGGATGTTATGGTACCTCTGGAAATAAACACAGTCAGAGGCTCCAGTTTTTGGTTGGTCTGGACTGAAAAATATAAGCGATTTAATGTCAAGAACATGAACAGGTAAAATGCAAAAGTTCAAAGTCATTATCCAGGGTGCATCTTCTGCATCTCTGCATCGTTCTCTATCAATCCGACCTCTCCTCATTCCAGCTGGGGGCCTGCAGGGGCCAATGCGTCAATGCCAACCTTTCTCTCTCTGTGCTCTGATGGAAACCTTTCTCTAATTGACAATGGAAAAGTTTAATAAAAACTTAGCAATCAGTCAACACTAAAAAACTTAGCATAGTTTAACATTTGTATTTCTCCACCAAGTTCTGCACATTTTTTAAAAACCTGATATGAACTCCATGGTGCATTGCAGTCGATTCGTTCACTGGAACATTAATACTGAATCAAATCCAGAGTGATTTAAATCGATTTTTTTTTTTCCAAATTATTAAGTGTCAATAAAAAAGGATTTGTGGAGCATTTTATTTTTAACGTAGGGTTAGGGTTAAATAATCACTGTCAAACAGATTGACTTTTTCCACCTAAGTCATTGCAATGTAACACAGAAAACCACTTTAGAAGTGTTTGCTAAAGTGATTAGAAAACACTAAACTTTTGAGTTTCTTTAAAACTCTAAAGCATTAAATTCAACTAAAAATACCAGCGTATGGTTCCGCAGGTGACGGCTTGATGGAAACATCAGCAACTTCTAAATATCAAATTTCAAAACTGGCAAACTATATACCAACAGGCAGCTTTAAACCTTTTTAAACTTTGTTATAAATTACAATTTTTAGAACTATGGTGGCAATTTGTTCACTTTTTCAGTAACAAGAATCTTTTTTTTCCTGCGACTAAATTTTTCTCATTTTTTTGATTTTTTCTAAACCACTTTTTTAAATGCCAATATCCACTCGATTTGTTGACATGTATTGAAGGCACTGATTGTTTTAAAAGTTATTGCTGTGGATTTACCTGGGTAAGATCTAGTTAGGTGAATCTAATTAGTTTAGTTGGTCAATAATTACTTGCTAGTTTGGTCTTCAGTGTATTTCGCTGGAGTCTCTAAATCCTTCATAATTTCAGCATGGCAACTATGAGCAGACAGCTCAAAAATACGTACCGCAGTAATGTATAACAGAGTGAGGATGACGGCAAGCACAAGAACTAGAGTCAGAAAAAGAGCCTGAGTTTATATTGATTCTCATATCTGTGAATTTTTAATCCCCATCACCTTCAAAGCTCTTCATAATCTGGTCCCCTCACACCTCTCTGACCTGCTCCATCTTTCAAGCCTTTTTCTTTTCTTCCTTTCTTTTTCTTTTAAGAAATATATCAGCTGGGTTGGGGACTACGAGTGGAAATCATCACTTACAGCAATAACCTGATACAGTGCATTTCTCCTCTTGCGGTTAATGTATACTGTAAAATAAATCCTTAATCTTACTCCCTCAACCCATCTGTGATTGTTCTGATTGCTTGTGGTTACTATTGTTTTTGTCTTTCATCTTTATTACTGCACAGTGTTGAGTGTCTTGAAAAACGCTTCATAAATAAAATGAATTATTATTCATTTGATTGTCCTAAAGAATACCTTCTATAATTTTTTTGCCTTCTTCTGCTTCTTTATTGAGGTGGTGAAAATGATGATCATTGTGGTGGTGACCTTTGCCCTCTGCTGGTTGCCATATCATGTCTACTTCATTGTGACCGGTCTCAATAAGCGTCTGATCAAGTGGAAGTACATCCAGCAGATTTACCTGTCAGTGCTTTGGCTGGCCATGAGCTCCACCATGTATAATCCCATCATCTACTGCTGCCTCAACAGCAGGTTGGTATAAAAAAAAACAACAACACTTAATAGTATATCTAACCATCTTGCAAGCACATTGAGCCGTTGTTTGTTTTTACTGTAGATTCAGGGCTGGCTTCAAGCAGGTCCTCCGCTGCTGTCCCTTCATCCGGATGTCAAGCTACGACGAGCTGGAGCTCCAAAGCACCAGACTTCGGCCGTGTCACCAGAGCAGCATGTGTACCCTGTCTCGAGTCGACACCAGCATCCTGAGCAAAAGCAAGAGTATTTGTTCCCGAGGAAACAGGTCAAAGGCAAACTCTGAGCAGAATAATAAAGACAGCTAGACTTCATGGGACTCTCTCTCGTTTCCTGCTCAGAATATTATGTTTACAGTGTTTTATGTAAATAAGTGTTTGGTATTTTGACAACTTGGGTTGTTTTTTAAACTTCTTGCATGTCTTTCCAGACAATTAAGACTAGATTGCAAGTAGATTAAGGCTGGAAAAGAGTTGCTAGGATTTTGTTTCACTGGTAGGGAAAAAAATCTCAAAGCAAAGTCTTCAGTGATTTTGAAATCTTAAATATGGAGAAGTAGTTGCTCCACCTCTTCCATTGTCCAGACGCCTTTGCTGTGAGACACACTTCCTCTGAAAACAGGAAAGTTGCAGTGTTAGTGCTTTGGCTTTGCACTGATGACACACATGGGGGTTGACAGTAGGCCATCTGCAATAACAACTTGCTGAAAGAAAGACATTAATGCGGGTGTTGACAGCATACAGGACTATGTTATAGTAGGTTTGTGGAGCCAGTATAAAATAAAACTCACAAGATGAATGGTGGTTTTGAGGATAAAGACAGAAATAATAGACAGATCATCTTAACCACAACCCAAAATGTCTTTGGCATCCGTTTAAAAATCTATTTCTGATTTCAAAATAAGCACTTAAAAGGTTAAACTACATTAATTTAAACTACATTTAAATTTTCCCCAAATTAAAATGTAGTACTCCACATAAATACATAAACACTCAAGTTGAAGGGAAACTTACAGAAACCTTAGCATTAATGACTCTAGTTTTAAAGCTGGAAGGTGGATGAAGATGATGGAGCAAGTGAACAAAACAGACAAATTATGAATTTTATAGACAGTGTATCCTGTTCGACTAGACTTAAAGTTCAATTCATTTGTTGTTTAATTCATCTGTAAACCACCAATTCACAACTAATCTCATCTTGAGATGCACTATGGGACAAACTGCTCCTTTTTCCAGTGGGTTTCATTTGTGGAATTTTAAACTCAACATCATTAACATCCCTGGCAGATTTAAGATGATAGTAATGCTTTAGTTTTACCAACTAAGACAAGTTTAGCCAAGGTTAGGGTAATGACTAAGATACCATCCAAACTCAAAGACTTGGAGCTCATCATCAAAGATAAATCATCAAAGTACCAGCAGAAACACATAAAGTCTGGACAGTCAATATAAGAAGGGTTCAGCTGCTCTAATGCTAATAAAGATTGTTCTATTGATTATTGAGAAGAGTACAAATCATTTTTTGACATGTAGACTTTATTCAAAAGGCAAACTAAAACATATTAATATATTTTTCCCTAAAGCCAATACTCCTTTTACATGTTTTTTTTTTCCTTTGGAGAGGAACAGTTCTTATTTCCCCTGAGAAAAAAACTCATTGGCTTAATGAAAATTATTTTGAAATCTGCCAGGAGTATGAATAATTTTAGGCTGAACTGTATCACGTCGTGATACAGTTGTACTCCATGCAGGAGTACATTTTTCACCTGCGACAACATACCAGAGGTTACCTTTACAAAAATTAACAAACATCTTTGAACGATGCGTAGCATATTTTCACAGATTTTTATTTATTTTCAGGTAAATATATATATTTTTTGTACCTGCGGTCCATTTTTTGTTGCTTGATGTCCAGTCTAATAGCTTTTATTCCTCTCAGTGAAATGTGGAAAAAAAAATTTTTTTGCTGCAAAACACTTCAAAATTCCTATTTCCATGTCCATGAAAGGGAAATGTTAGTGCGTTTCATTAAGATGTATAATGTTTTGTAAATAAGTGCTTTTCAGTGATGCATTAAAAGAGAAGAGTTGCTACATGTCGAGTTAAGCCTGTTAATGATTTGTAGAATGATTTTATTTCTGTTTGAAGGATATTTCTTTTTGTGTTCAACATCAGTGGTTGCTGTTAATCTCTAAGGAAGAGTTTTGTTAATACAATTTAAACTGTTCCAGTAGTCTGTTAGATCTCAGTTTCTCTGCACCAAATCACACAGCTAAAATATTCTTATATTCTAATAGTCTCCACAGTCACCAGATCTCAAACCATTAGAGGAACTTTGGTATGTGGTGGATGCAGCTGAGCATCATGGATGTGCATCCAGCATGGGGAAGTAGCTATTATCAATCAATGAAGTGTATTTGTATAGTACATTTCAGAAATAAGGGCTTTACCTCATGAAAACAGAACATGCATGTCAGTATGTTGAATTTATGGCACAAAGTTAGGGGCGTGCTGTGGTGGCGTAGGGGATAGCGCGACCCACATTTCGAGGCCTGCAGTCCTCGATGCGGCTGTCGCAGGCTCGATTCCCGGACCCGCCGACATTTGCTGCATGTCTTCCCCCTTTCCTGTCAGCCTACTGTCATAAGGGACACTAGAGCCCACAAAAGACCCCCTGGAGGGGAAAAAAAAAAGAATTTATGGCACAAAGTTAAAACGGTTCTGACGGAAACAATATTTAATTTTTCACTTGTGTTGCATGAGACCTTAACCGTGCATCCATCTATCATCGACGCCATCTTACCTCAACCGTTACTCTGTAATTCTGTGAACCGGAAAAGTATTGAATGAGGTGAAAGCGTTTCAGATTTACTGGTCTTTGGAAAATGTAACAAAAGAAGGAACACTTTAGTCTGTGGAATACTTATTTTAGTTCCCAACCAAATGAGAACAGTTTCAGCTCACTGAGTATTTTATTACTTTTGAACAATTTTACACATCAAACACTCTTTACTTGACAGAGATGCAAACAGAGAGATAGATCAAGGCATTAAAATCATACAAGATTTGAAATTTTACAACATAGGAAGGGTCAGGTCATCAGATTGTGATCATTGTTGTAAAACATCCATGTTGGGGATGTTTATAGATTTCAGATAACTTGACAGACTGAAGTCCCACAACAGTCACTTCATGATATGCAGTAGGAGGAAAGAGCATATTTCACTCAGCCAGCATATTTCTGGCTGAGCGATTATTTGTTCTAAAGATACATCAAAAACAAATTTACACACAGAAGCACAGAAAGAAATGACAGAGTGGAAATCTCAGCTGCAGACCTGTGGAGAAAAGCAAAGAGTGACATGGAAGATTTATTATTTTTATTTTTGATTTTTATTTTTTTGCCATGTTTTCATAGTGACATGTTCTGTTGACAACTGTTTTCTTACTTTTTGAGGGGTTCGAGATAGTAAGAACCCCTCAGTAATCCAGTGATCCAGTAATCACTGTGGAGTGATTACTGGATTTTTTTTTAACTAAGATTAAAAAGACACATTAAGTTTTTGACTTTTGAAAATCATGGGTTGCAATGGTTTTTATTCAATTGTGCCAAAATAACAGGGGCTGATCACAAATGTTTGTCAGACTTCTCAGATTATTAATTTTAAACTATGATTCTCTGTTCACTCTACAACCATGGGATACCTTGGGTTGCTCTGTCACATTAAATCCTAGTGAGAACAGATTAATAAATAGTGCAATCCCAAAACAATACAAAGTTAATGAAAAAGTAAATGCAGTTTATTGTGATTGTTTTTGTATACAAAACAAAAAACTGATTGCAAGATTTTAAAATTTCTTTCACTTGAGATAAATATGATTTCTTATAACTTAAGTATAGATGAGAGTTTCTATTTTTTTTATTTTTTATAAAGCAATCTATACCTGTTAACTTCATACCAAATGTTTTCTGATGGAAAGAGTTCATCGAGGAGTCAGAGGTTTACTGATAGTTTTTATGTGAATATTTGTGAAAAATGGACTTCAGTTAAATGTTGAACTTTGATGAAAACTCAATGTGTCTTACCTTGAAAACATGACACAGTTGTGGTTGCTTTGCAGACCAGAATGGCTCAAAACAACTTCTCTGTAATCTTCATCGCCTGCAGTCTTTTTGTCTATTCTCTCCACAGTGAAGACTTCAGCTGGAGATAGGAGTATTTCACCAAGATTTCTCAGACAAAGTTGGTCCTCCAGGTTGGCGTAGAAGCAAGTTTTAATTTTAAGAATGGTTAAGTCATCCAAATCTACAGAGTTTAAATCTGAGTCGACAACTGTGAAACTTGCTAGCCTCACTTTGGAGTTTATTTCTGGTACTTTTCCTTTAAATCCTTTGGTGAAATATACATCTCTGCACTCCTTTGGCTTCAGCAACATCATGGAATCCATCAGCAGGAAATGAAGAGCCTTGAAGTGGAAGTCCTTTTCATACGTGGTAACATTCACCATCATTGTCTCCACTGCATTGTTCAGCTCATTTAAAAACTCTGCATCTCCATAGTGATACACGGAGAGGGCAGAAGTGTGGTTCTCAGTCCCACCAGGGATCTGTGAGGTACAGTTACTCCTTGTTCTCCAGTCTTCCCATTTTCTCCAGGCTTTCTGCAGTTTCTCACTTTTGCCGAGCTCCTCTTTTAATAGATCAGGAGTGAACTTCTCCATGGCTTCTTTACGACATCCATCATACCGGTCGTCAATAACAGGTGAGGTAGGATCCAACAGTTTGACATCACTCAGGGAAACCTTTAAAATCAATGATCACAGGATGGAAAACCTTTACTGATACGACTGCTTTTAGTGTTTCCTGAAAGAGACAAAACTACTTACTTGGCTGAAGAAAAATGAGAATATGAGTGTGTCCAAAAGCAATTTTCCCCTGACAAACATGTTAGAGTCCTACTCTTCAAACTGCTGCAGCAGAAGGAAAACTCTCTTTACTCAGTCCAGACCTTACACTACCAGGTTCAGATTTTCTAAAACATGCAGAGTCGCCTTTTCTCTTTAATCGTAAAGAAACAGCCCTGCAAGGGTAAACCAAAAGAGGGGAATCTGCCAGGGTGCGGCTTTTATTCTCAAAGCTTTTTTTTAATGACTTGCAGGCCACTAGTTAAGGAAGTGAAACGATTTATCTCACTACGCAAGAATGCATTGTCAAAAATGCATGTTGTTTGCTCACTTTGAAGTGATTACACTTGTACCAATTCATGCAAAAGAAACATAAAGACGAAAAAGCACCATAATTATCCTCTCTGCAACTAGCAAAACTTCATGAGCAAAAACAAGATCATGTAACTGGGTTGATATTCAGTGAATACTCAACACATCTTCACAATTCATATTGGATTATGTGACATCTATATCAGAGTCTGAAGCAATAATTAAAACAGTTTTATCTCAGTGAAGATTTTATTCATTTTTGAGTAATTTCACACATGCAAAGTGGTTTACTTGACAGAGGAGGAAGCAGAACAAGAATACAAAAAGATTTCCATTAGATTAGAGGCTTCATGTTAGCTGTCACTGTAAACAGTGACCAAACATACTCCTAGTTCTCATGTTTCTGGCTTCATTTTTCTTCAGAACTCAAAATAACAGCCACATGAAAAGCTTCATTTTAAGCTGACACAAAAGGAAAAAATACATTCCTTCAGTGAACCCAAGAAGATAGGTTCAGTGACCTTAAGTTCATGTCTGGAATGGTAAATTCCTCTTTTCTGTAACAAGTTGCTTCTTCTTTTACTTCAACGCCTCATTTGCAGTCAGATTCCTCTGGAATAAGCATAGTGTGCACTTGTAGTAACCTCAACTAAAAATATCTATTTTGTTTTGTCAGAAGAATAACCCCCTGCTGTATGAGAAAGGTCATTCATCAGTCTTTTTTCAAATTTTCATCTAGGAAGCCTTGGTGAAGTTAAATATTTTCTGATTTTCCACTAAAGGCATACACAGCATAAAAACGACAGAGTAATACATACATATCTTAGCTAAAAAAAAAAAACACATAGTTTAGATGTGAACGTGATTAGTCATGGGAATTTTACATTAAATTTAACCATGAGAAATAGGGGAGAGTTGGATGATTTGCGACAGAGGAGAAGTTTTGCCATTCCTTGTTTCTAGGAAACCATGGCAGTAATTAGTCATCTGACCTCTCATTTTCAAAGACTCGTCTGTTTTATTTATTCTAAAAAGAAGATAACCTTCACTCAAAAGATGAAGACCCATTCAAGTAAAAAATATATATATATTATGGGTTAGGATTAAGGTATTTTGATTTTGTGTGTGAATCGTTGAGGATAAGTATGAAAACATTTTTCACATGTTTCTTGCTTTTGTAGGCTGTACTATGAGTTTATGTAGATAGCACGATGTGAGCTCAAAACTGCTGGATGATGCAGTTCTGCTTTAAAGTCGCTTCAAGCAAAAACTGGCACAAACTCACCTCACTCTACCCTATGTGATACATGTCAAAATACATGTTATGCTCATGACAAATGCAATTTCAGTGAATTTATTAAGGTATAATATGTGAAACAGAAGTGAAACACATGTGAAACCGCTGCAATTACATCTGATGCTCATGTGTAATCGCACATGGCATCTAAAATCTGTAGCTTTTCACATAAAATGTGTAAACTGAGCACAGTCGCAACAGTTAGACATTCAAACAACAGTCTGCAGATTGGTATGTGTCTTGCTCAAAGACGCTTTGACAAATTGTGAGCAAAGCTGGAGCCAAACACACAACCTATCAACATGCAAAGGTTGGCACACACTTCACATGTGACAAAAAGCACAGTCGAAATAGTTTTTTCTCAAAATGTATAACTTGGAAAACATGCACTTCACTTGTTGGAACATTCCCAGGTATTTCATATATTGAAATGATATTACATAGAAACATGCAAAGCTTGTTGACAAAAAAAAATCCACATGTGACAGTAAAAATGTTAAAAATGAATAAAGCCATAAGTGCAGCATTCGCATGTGGGAACATTTTCACATGTGAAACAGGCGGGGAAGCATTCCCCATACGCAACATTTTCCTACAGGCATTTTCCATATTTGAAATATATTGTGATCACATTTCCCTTTTTGCAACAATTATCTTCTCCAATGGTTTTAGCTGTCATCAAATGTGGACCATGCTACAACATGGTTTTGGTTTATGATCACAAGAAGGGAGTGGCGGTGACATTCCTCCATCTATTGTCGAGTCATGAAAACACAAATTCAAATGTTTTTATTCTGTAATGAACATTTTTTGTCTACTATTATAATCATGTCCAAGAAGGCTTGTTGTGCTAGATAACAAATTTCTACTAAATGGTTACTAAATAGACCTTCTTGAATTAGCAGAACTTTATTTTTCTCTTGCTTTCTAAAGACATGTGTAATATAAAGGAAATGCCACAAGCAGAGGAAGGAACAAATGGGTGGAGATGTCTGCTGCTGACCTGTAGAGATAAAAAGGTGGGATTAGAGCCAAGTCACAAGTCATTTTAAATTTACAAAAATCCTTGATTTCTATTAAGCTTAAAGAAGTTAGGTTTTACAATGCAGCAGCACTTTCTGTTGTCTCACTTGCTTTGAAGCCAGGGCAAACAAGACTTTTGAAGAATAAGCAACATTTGAGTCTATACCACAAACGCAAATACACTGGTGCACTTAAAATAATGCATTGCTTTCAATATTCATTAGATGTATATGACTGAAAAACCCGGGTGCCTGAAATAAATATTCTTCTATAAAACACATTTACAGTGTTTTTGATGGAAAGAGTTCATCGAGGAGTCAGAGGTTTTCTGATAGTTTTTATGTGAATATTTGTGAAAAATGGACTTCAGTTAAATGTTGAACTTAGATGAAAACTCAATGTGTCTTACCTTGAAAACATGACACAGTTGTGGTTGCTTTGCAGACCGGAATGGCTCAAAACAACTTCTGTGTAACCTTCATCGTCTACAGTCTTTTTGTCTATTCTCTCCACAGTGAAGACTTCAGCTGGAGATAGGAGTATTTGACCAAGTTTTCTCAGACAAAGTTGGTCCTCCAGGTTGGCGTAGAAGCAAGTTTTAATTTTAAGAATGGTTATGTCATCCAAATCTACAGAGCTTAAATCTGAGTCGACAACTGTGAAACTTGCTAGCCTCACTTTGGAGTTTATTTCTGGTACTTTTCCTTTAAATTCTTTGGTGAAATATACATCTCTGCACTCCTTTGGCTTCAGCAACATCATGGAATCCATCAGCAGGAAATGAAGAGCCTTGAAGTGGAAGTCCTTTTCATACGTGGTAACATTCACCATCATTGTCTCCACTGCATTGTTCAGCTCATTTAAAAACTCTCCATCTCCATAGTGATAGACGGAGAGGGCAGAAGTGTGGTCTTCAGTCCCACCAGGGATCTGTGAGGTACAGTTACTCCTTGTTCTCAAATCTTCCCATTTTCTCCAGGCTTTCTGCAGTTTCTCACTTTTGCCGAGCTCCTCTTTTAATAGATCAGGAGTGAACTTCTCCATGGCTTCTTTACGACATCCATCATACCGGTCGTCAATAACAGGTGAGGTAGGATCCAACAGTTTGACATCACTCAGGGAAACCTTTAAAATCAATGATCACAGGATGGAAAACCTTTACTGATACGACTGCTTTAATGTTTCCTAAAAGAGACAAAAATACTTACTTGGCTGAAGAAAAATGAGAATATGAGTGTGTCCAAAAGCAATTTTCCCCTGACAAACATGTTAGAGTCCTACTCTTCAAACTGCTGCAGCAGAAGTCAAAATGAGCATAAACATTATTTCTCAACTACTATATTCTGATGAGCTACAAATCCTCCTAAATCTGATCTTCTCCTTGCAGGCTGCAGATAGCTGTACAAAGAGACAAACCCGAAGAAAGTCCAAGAAAAATTCAGGGCTATCTCATAAGGGTCTGTCTATGAACGTTACACTGCAGTGGAGGGATTGATTTCTGCAGAGCTGTGAGAATATTTATCTACTGATGCAACTCCCCACTCTTTCCTGTGGAAGGAAACCCGACTACCAAGGGGAAAACTCCTGTGAGGTTATTGGTCAACTCTCAAGGAAGAATTTGTGAAAAAGTACAGAAGTGCTGTCATCACCTACAGTTCTTTCTTTTCTTTCTTTCTTTTTTTCCTTTTATGGCACAAAGTTGCAACAACATGCTCAACTACAGCACCGTACAGAAGTTTAACGCAAACAGGAGGGAACTACAGAGCTGGCAACATCCTGATATGAGATCTATGGCAAGTTTTTTGGAACAAAATGAGCATAAACATGTCAAAATGAGCATAAACATGTCAAAATGAGCATAAACATGTCAAAATGAGCATAAACATGTCCAGATGTTTTGACAATTACAGCCATCCCACTTTTTGTCTCTACTCCCAGTGAACTTTGAAGCATTTATATGGTTCATATATGGGAACATGTTCACATGTGAAACAGGTGTGTGTATATATATATATATGTGTATATATATATATATATATATATATATATATATATATATATATATATATATATATATATATATATATATATATATGAACGAAACCATAAGTAGTATGGGAGAGGGGGGTGTACACAGTTATTGTTTTTTTGAACTAACGAATAACATACAACTTTTTACAGTTTGTTAATTTTAAGACTGCTATTGGCATTATAAGAGATGATAATGTTGAGCTTACGATTGAAACTTGAGTTGTATATTTGGAGCTAAATCATGCGACTAGAGAAAGCCCAATTCCGGTTTGTGAAGCGCCAAAACAGAAACATCTGTTTACGCCGAGTTATACATAGAAGCTGGAAGGAGGCTCGGAGAAAACAGGTGGACATTTTTTTCGTAAATTTAGCATTAATGTAACATGCCGAGCTACTCGGAGCAGAGTGTGTAAATTGTTAGCTATTGAAGCCAACAAGTTAATTTATCACTAGTTCCTGAGAGGAAAGTTTTTCTTCTTGAGGCTTCAGTTTTATTTATTTATTTAGTTTTACTTTTACAACCCCGCTGAAATTTACCTTAAATAGGTAGAGAAAAAATAAATAAATAAGCAATCTGTCTGAATTGCACAGAAAGGCTGATATCTTTGCCCATTCATTCTTCTTGACAAAGACGTTAAAGCTCAATGAGATTGCATGGCACTTCAGTGTTTGATTCTCAAGTAGATGTAGGTTTTAACGTTAACTGGGCTTTTCTAACACATGAATACGCTTTAACATATCATAATTCTTGCTCTGTCTGTACGTTTACGGTCATTGTGCTGCTGGAATATTTACTTCCATACTGGAAGGTGAGCAGGGAGGGATCTGCATCCTTTACAATCCTAAAAGCCATTTTTTTTTTATTTGCCTTTTCTACCAGGCCTTCTGATAGAATTTGTTTTCATAAAAAATATATTTTTACGGCCAGAATGTTCTTTATTGTAAGGAATGAATGAATACTTAATTTAAAAGTCATTTAACATAGTGCACCATGATGCTTCAATATGAGTTCCCCCTGAGACCTTCACTGATCAACTGGATTTATGAAATTACTCACACATGGTCTGAAATAGTTGGGTCCCTTTGAATGTGATAAGTTGCACTGGGTTTTATTGTAGGGAGTGACAGTAAAAGGGTGTGAATATAAATGACTGCAGCACTCTGTAGAATTTTATTTGTACGGTAAAAGAAAAAACATTTACCATTTACTTCTTCACAAATATGCACTCCGTAGTGTTGGTCTATGAACACATTACTTGGTAAATCCTGCAAAAAAGGCTACAAAAAAAATCTAATCTGGGAAACTTCTTTTAGTCCTGTTGCTGTCTTGTCATTAGTTATCAAAGTAGAGGATAGGATCAGTTTTTAAAAGTCTCATTTTAAAAAGTAAAAACAGTGAATTTTCTCATTGAAGAAAAATCTGTTTCACACATTTAAAATGCTACATGTTAACTCACCAAAGCCATTCATTGTCATTGTTTCCCAACACTTAGCATTTCCTTTCAAGGCCCTTTGAACTCTGTTTTCTTCTTATTTTGGGATTATCCTGTTAAAACGGAAAATTGTGCAAAAACTCCTTTGTCTTTGCAGACTCGTTGAATTGCATACAAGTGGTTACCAGGACCTAAGGATGAGCAGGTGGGGTGAGAGGCTGAAGAAGGTGGAGCGGCTGGCTCAGTCGTTTCAGCAGAACCCCTTGACGACGCCGTACAAACCTCGGCTGTGGCCGAACCAGCCCTCCTCTGTCTGGAAACTCTTCCCTCGACAAAACCTGGCCATCAGCTTCGCTCGCAGCTGCAAAGAGGTCCCTCTTTACTGAGCAACATGTAGTTTACTCCGTGTGGGTCGCGGAAGCAGCTAACGCGTGTCATTTGTTTGATTCACAGGCCGTTCATGTATTTGCACTTGAAAAAGAAAAAGCTTCATTGGGTCAAAGGATTTACCTGGTCACAAGTTACAGCGAACTGTGGCATTATTACAGGTAACATGCAGAAATGTTTTTGCTACTGACTTTCTGTTGTTTTTGTCTTTTTTTACCTAACAAAAATCTTAAATGACCGTTTATACCTCTACATTTTGCAGGGTGTACCCACAGTCCTTGATGCATTGTTACGAGGTGATACCAGAGGGGGCGGTGTGTAAGCTGTACTTTGACTTGGAGTTTCACAAACCCTCAAACGGAGGGTCTGATGGAAACTCTATGGTTTCCCTGCTCATCAAGGTTGGCAACATTTTGAATGCTCATGATAAAAATCAGACATCTCAGACTTGTTAACATTCATATCATGCATTTTGCTTAAGGTCCTGTTTTCAATGCTGTTTTGTCTATATTGAAAATTTTCCTTTCAATCAAAGTTTTTTGTGGAATTATTTTATTCAATTGCTGATAAGAGAATAATATTTTTTTTTATAAAGAAGCTCAATGTGAAGCTTAATAATAGTGCCATCCTGTTTCATTCCTAACCCACTGGCCACATTATTAGGATCACCTCACTAGTACTGATTTAGATCCTCTTATTTCCTTCAGCTTTGCTTTAATTCTTCATGGCATTGCCTCAATATAGCGTCACAAACATTCCTCGGGAATTTTGGTCCATATTGACATATGGAGGGCTGCACAGTGGCGCAGTTGGTAGAGCTGTTGCCTTGCAGCAAGAAGGTCCTGGGTTCGATTCCCGGGGTCTTTCTGCATGGAGTTTGCATGTTCTCCCTGTGCATGGTGGGTTCTCTCCGGGTTCTCCGGCTTCCTCCCACAGTCCAAAAACATGACTGTCAAGTTAATTGGGCTCTCTAAATTCTCCCTAGGTGTGTGTGTGTGTGTGTGAATGGTTGTTTGTCTTGTATGTCTTTGTGTTGCCCTGTGACAGACTGGCGACCTGTCCAGGGTGAACCCCGCCTCTCGCCCGGAACGCAGCTGGAGATAGACACCAGCAACCCTCCCGACCCCGTTAGGGAAGAAGGGTGTAAGAAAATGGATGGATGGATGGATGGATTGACATATGGACATGGTGGCATCACTAAAATTCATGCTACAATGTTCTCATTTCTCCACATCTCAAAGGAGCTTGATCCAATTTGAAGCTGTTGTTTGTGGAGGCATTTTGGAGTACAGGGAACTCATTATTATGTTAAAGAAACTAGTTTAGTTTCGATTGTAGCTTTGAAAGACACAACACTGCTGGAAGTAGGCATCGAAGGTTGGAGACTTTGTGTTCGTAAAGGGACCGCAACAATACTCAGGAAGTTTGTGGCACTTGAACTGGGCTCAACTGGTACTGAAAACCTAAGTGTGCCAAGAAACCAACCACACCATTACATCACCACCAGCAGCTCGAACCATTGATATAAGGCAGAATGAATCCATTATTTCATTTTTTTTTTTTTATGCCACAAGAGGACTCCTCCATCTAAATGTTGCAGCTGGAATCAAATTTCTCTGGACCAATCAATGTTTTTCAGTTCAATCATGATGAGCAATTGTGGAATCTATCCTCAGTTTCCTGCAAATACAGGAAACTGTAGTTTTGGGGAAAAAAATAGGGGTTTCCTGTAATTTACAGGACACTAATTACAGTTTTCTGTAATTACAGGAATTGGCTCTCAGTATGATGTTTTGCTTCAGCCCATCTGGTCGAAAGTTTGACCTGCTGTATGTTGAGAGCAGCTATTCCACATATTGTTATTTGTAACGAGTGGCGCTACACTTGCCTTTCTGTCATGTGGAACCAGTCTCCCTGTTCTCCTCCGACATCAACATGGCTTTCTTGTACATGCAACTGAAGATTTCTGAAGATTTTTATAAAACCCAACCAATAGTTGAGTGTGATGCTCATGCGTCATCAGACGTTTCAGAAATATTCACACCAAGAAAACGCAGTCAAATCCACTTTTTCCCTCATCGACTTGAACTTCGGGAAGTCGTCTTCCCCAGCATTCAGTTGCTGCCTCTTGATTGGTTGTTTGTGGGAACAAGTCGATGAACAGGTGTATCTAATAAAGTGGCTCCTGAATGTGTTGCCTTAACATTTCCTTTGTTGGTGTGTGTTGGCAGTATGTCTGCGACAAGTTGGTGGAAGTTTATGGGATTGAATGCTCTGTGAAAAATGTGCTGAACCTGGACTCCAGCACAGAGGAAAAGTTCAGCCGACATCTTATCTTCATGCTACAAAACGCAGCTTTTAAAGACAACCTCCATGTCGGTATGTCGAGCCTCAGGCGGAGACCATAAAATGGGGGTTTTCCTTTGATTATCGATCTGATATTTTTATTTTAGGTAGGTTCATCCATGCTATTCTTCAACCCGTAATAAGCAAGCTCAAAAGCGACAGCCGTCTCCATTCAGGGGACATTTCACTGACAGACAGCAGACGGTCCGTTTTCTTTTTAAGACTTGTCAAGATAAATGTCCACTTGTTAAAAACCTTGTATAATTCTTCCTTTTCTTGTTGCAGCACAAATACTGATTCTGAACCAGCTCAGAGTCCAGATACGAAAAGGCAGAAGCAGGAAGTGAGAGATCTCAGCTTCCTGCTGGTGAAAAACAAGGATGGTCGTAGCGGTCTTTTTGTTGATCTGGGTGAGACGAACCACAGAGTTTTATTTAAAAAAAATTAATTAATTAATTAAACAAATCACTCAATATCAAATGTATTTAAATGTATTTATTTATTTAATTTAAAAAAATATCAGGTTTTAGGATTAAGTTGATGAAACAAACTTTTTTTTTTGTTTGTTTTAATAACATCAAAGCTTTTTGTGGCTCTCAGATCTTTGTGAATTCTCCCGTGGGTGAGTGTGATGGACCCGACTCAAACGAGGACAAAAAGAGTTCAAATTAGAAAAAAAATTCAATTAAATTTTTCCAAAATAGCAAACAAAACATAAAGATTCAATGCAAAAATAAGTCAAAGAATAAATAACAATCTTGGGCCCAATTTAACTGAGGTCAACTGAACTCTAACTGAACACAAACAAAACTGACCTTTCTAACAAAGAACAAAAGGCTGCTTAAATAGGGGTGGAGTAATCTAAAGCTATCACTTGAGGGACATAACAAAAGAATAAATAAATACAAAATTAACTAAAGCATTCTATGAAACAAATAAAGCAAAACTAACTTTTACTTAACAGAAACAATAATAAGTGAATGTTTAAGTGACAAAATTAATTAATTAAAAACAACTTGAAACAAGTCTCCTCCTTCAGTCTTTCAAGACAAATGGTACGCTCCAGGTTTCCTCCTCCAGCTGTTTTGAATCAGCAGCACCTCAAACAAAACACAAGCGTAAGTAAACCATTCAGACAGACATTAACTAAAGTGTGCACCCATTAGGAAATATATGTCTAAATGAAATAACTAAGTTAAACACGTAAACTGAAATATAATATAAAGAAAAATACTAACACGATGTGGTGGTGGGAGGAGCATCCACCACAGTGAGAATAGGGCCAAAATTAAAAAGTAAATCGTCACCTCAAGTTTTAGTTTTTAAATGAGAAACCTTTCCCAGAAGACCAAAGAGCTCACGAGGTGAAAACAGAAGATGATCATTAAAAACTTTAAAGTCAACCAAATGAACTTTAAAAGAATCTTGTTAGCATCGTTACATTTTATTTTTTTTTTGCATTTCTTCTTTTGAATAAACATTAGAGTGATAAGTCTAAGGAAAATTTATGTCAGTGGAGTCTTTGTAAATAATTTTTATGCCCTAAATGTCTGGATTTTACTTGTATGAATTTACGCAAACAGGTGTGTACACCAAGAACAGGAACTTTCGGCTGTACAAGTCCTCAAAGGTGGGGAGGAACGCAGCGTTCACCGTGGCTGGAGACAACCAGTTCACTGCCAAACCTGCTAAAGAAAAGTCTGCCGAGGAAAATGTCTTCCTGGCATCTTTAGTGTGTAACGTCAGGTACATCTGAGCTTTTGAAATGTTTTAAACTTAAAAATTTCAGTTTCTAAGTGGCTGAAGTTTGGATTTTATTAGTTTCACGGGCCAGAGGATTCTTACATGGGACGCCGCAGAAACAAAAGGAGTTAAAAGTCCAGCAGCACAAAGTCAGCAGGGACTCGATTCAAATCAAGGTAATTCCAAACTTAATTTAACAATATTTCTTTTCTCCATATCACACAAATCATTACACACTGCTGCGTGTTGAACGTCTGCTAAACAGTGAAGTTGAAAAGTCTTTGATAGTTTATTTCCCCTTCAACATGGTAAATATTTCTTGTTTTATACTTTGAATGAATGCATTGAGCAAACGGTGCAAAGTGTTATGTTTTTTTTTTTATTTATAATTCCTTTGAATACTTTTGCTCAAAACTGCTTTTTTTTTCTTATTTCTGACAGGCACATTTTCTGGCTGCCTGTCCTCTCCTTACAAAGAAGTGGACAACTTTGTGTTTGCCTTGGTCAGAAAGGATGGGGTTCAGGGAAGTAAGTCTGATCACAAGGAGACACTTCTGAAAAACCTGTTTACTTTTCAAAAAAAATCTTTTTACACATCTTCTGAAAATGTAATCTCTGCTATTTCAATTTTAGCAAAAATTCAGTTGAATCCCTTAAATTAAATTCGTTTTTTTTTATTACAGTAGGGAATAAATTGATTTATAATTTCTGGAATAATATCTCTCACCACTATGTTATAACTCAAGGATTTTGTAGGTTTGTCAACATTAAGTTGTTACCGTGCTGTCAGGGACGATCTCTGAATCCGTCTTCCTGATCTCACCAGGCATTCGACGATGGAACTACTTTGCTGCAGACCAACTTCTTGTCTATGACATTGCCAAATACCGCTGGTGTGAAAACGTGAGCAGGTTCCATAAGAGCAACAACATCATGTGAGTATGACACCTTGCTCCCAGCTGTCTGTGGGCTGCTGCTTGTTTTCTCATCTGGCCGCCGCCTCCTCTGCAGGATCGTTGTGGACCTTAAAGAGGAAGTCTGGTACCAGAAGTGTCATGATCCAGACTGCAGGAACTTCAGGTCCTCAAGTATGCTGTGACCGTTTTTGTTTTGGATGAAAGATTTCAAAATAAAAATATTTATGAAGGAAGAAGCTATAAAGTAGTGATGGACGCATTTTCTGTTGCAGGTTTCCCACTTCCACAAGAGATCTGCGTCAGCTACATCCTGACTCTGGTGACTTCATATCAACCTGTGTTACAGCAAATAAATAAAAAAAATGAAAGACTTTTTGTATTTGTATCAGTTAGCATGCCTTCTTTCTCCCTGACAGGATGAAGAGGATCAGGCGTACCTAATGGACGACACTGGCAACATTGAGCCCAGCTGGGCCCCAAGCAGCTCCACGCGTCCGACGGAGGAGACTCCTGAAGTGTGGGGAGATGAGCAGGACGAGTGGGAATTTTTAAAGAGCCTGAATGATTTTGAACAGAGAAGTTCTGAGATCTCAGATGAGCTTCTGCTCACATGTGTGGCAGACTTTGACTCCTAGCGGGCGACTAAGATCGGTGTTTCCAGGCGCCACAGCAGAACCAACTCCGAAACCAGTCAGATAGTTTATAACCACTTCTCATCAAACTTTTTCTCTCAGGATAAAAAAATGATGGTAGAATACTGTTAAAAGATACACGTTTACAAAAAAAATAATAATAATACTGCAGTCACTTTAATGTTCTTATAACTTAATTTATGTGCAATAATCTGTTTGTTAAACGTTTCTTAAGTTCAAACAGAATTGCATATTTTATAGATTTATAAACAAAAAGTGTCCTATAAAATGATAAACACAACAGAGAACTTCACAAAAATGTTGAAAGACGATATTTTATTTGACAACAATCCAATGCTTTCAAAGAAAATTTCATTCCCCTCCCCCTGTTTTTCATACAAGAGACATAAAAATGCAGAAGAGTTCACAATGTCAAAGAGATATGATATACTGAGCTGTGCAGAGAATGGCTCCAAACTGAAATCAGACATTTTGCTTTTAGGCAACTTGAAGATTTCAGACCATCACGCAAAGAAAGACTTCTGAGTTAACTATTCCGTCTTCCAGGAAATCATCACAGGAAAACATCCTCCTTCTAAACGTGTAATATATTTATATATGTATGTATACAAGCTTAAAAAACTTTTATCTTGAAACCTGTGGCATCTATTTTTTTAAATAAAACTTTAAAATTGATACAGGAAAGTACCATTTCAGTAAATATTAGCAGCACATCTTTAAAAATTTACCACAATTTCAAGTTTTCACCAATTTCACCAACTCAAAATAAACAATGAAAAGAAATGCTATAAATCCCTTCCTTTAACGATATTTCTATGTTCTAAACTCCTTATTAAATACATTTCATCTGTAAAGCTGTTGAGGTGAACTGTGTTGTCTTGAGTTAATTGGTTTAATGCTACTATCCTGCATTTTCGGCTTTACCTTTGAATGTGAATAAGGAGCTGAACATTTACAAAGACGCCAATATTTGATCCACCGCCTTTTATTGTCAGTCCTCAAAAAAGTAGCTACTGTTGTTTCATGCCTTCAAGTTATGTGGATTTGTTTTTTGTTTCTGTCAGAATAGTTGATTTTTGGCAGCAGAGGAAGGTCAGAAGCAGCACAAGGTCGTTAAGTGAAATGTTTGAGAAATGTTTGAGACAACACAACGGTTTTGGTGATCATATTACAGCAAAGATGTTCTATTTTATCCTTTTGTGTCTTCAGCCTCTTCAAACCTGATCTTTGGAAACCTCTCTGCTAATCATGACTAACATCTTAAGTCAGTCGTGTGTTGTTTTTTTAAGAGACGTCTCTGCTTGTACAATGCAACTACGTGAACTATTTTACATGCACTATACAAAAACAAAGGCACATGAACCCTAGCAGGCTCTTACCTAAACTTCTCTTTACACATCCTAACCAAATCCACCCTTCAGCCTTCATTGCTGACATATACAGGAATGCAGGAGATTATAACTACAGAGTCTCAGACATGCTAATCTGCATACAAATATAGTTTTCCAGCACAAAAAAAAACAAACAACTATTTACAGGCATGGTGATCACATTAAATACCAACTTAAATAGCTCACCAAATCATTAAATAGCTTGGCATATAAATAGTTGTGGTTGAATCAATGTAAAAGCACTTCAGAATATTTTCTCCTAGGATAAAAAAAAGTCAAGACGTTTTTTTTTAGTTGCTGAAATTTTCTGGCAGTGAAGGCATGAGGAGTTCAAGAGTTTCAAGAGTTCTGTGCGATTTTTTTTTTTTCCCAGGTATTAAGTTGACATTCATTGCCCTATTTGTTTGACACAACTACAAAATCACTTGAATTATCACCAGGTAGACAAAATACACAGAATCTTCTAAAGAAGCGGTTGTGGTCGCTGTGGTAGTTAATTGGTTCCGGCTCACATTTTGATTTTGGCATAAAGTTCATCAATCTGCTCTCTGAAGTGACTCCGGAGCTCGTTCCTCTTGGCCTTCAGGGTGGGGGTCAGCAGACCGTTTTGAACAGAAAACATCTCGGGATGTAATGCAATGTCTCTCACCTACAGAGGAACAGAGGGATCAGCATAAATCAGCAGATGGTTTACCTTTTTATTCTACATCTTCTAGAAAGGCTGCTTTCGTGTCGATTCATCGATGTTGCTGCATCACTTCTACAAAGTGTTTTGACATTTGACGAAATATTTTGGCTAACATCAGATACCTGTTCAAAAGACTTTAGTCCACCTTCTTTGCCCAACATCAAAATGTCCTCCAGAATGGCCGCCTTTACATCCTTACATGGAAGAAAAAAAAACATGTCAGACCTGAAATCTAGAGTTGTGCGATTAGAAAGCAGCGTTTATTAGATCAAACCTTGTTCCTGCACAGCTCAAGGTAGGATCCTTCAAATCCTTTTTTATTGGCCCAAATAGGTAAAAAGTCTGGGTCTGGTACCACTATCCCCACCAGACATGCCTAAAATACAAGAAAGACAAACGTTAAATGGAGCAAAACAGCTGTAGCATTACAAAAAGGTCAATTTCTTTCAAATGTAATGCATCTGGATGAATAATTAACCTTTAAGCTTTCCCCATGAACAAATATCTGAGCCACTGGATCGCTGCGGTTATAGATGGTCTCGATTTTCTCCGGGGCGATGTACTCTCCTTGTGCCAGCTTGAAAATGTGTTTCTTTCTGTCAATGATCTTCAGAACGCCATTCTGCAGCACATCCAAAGAACATTTTTATAGCTTAAAACTTCCACATTTTCTGATTCCTAATCTTATGTTGCGACTGCGCTTTGCTCACTGGAAGCCATTTCCCAATGTCGCCAGTGTGCAGCCATCCATCCTTGTCGATTGCCTCTGCTGTTCTCTCAGGGTCTTTCAAGTATCCCTTGAATACGTTTGGTCCTTTGACACACACCTGCAATGAAGCACAGGTTACAGATTGAGAAATCAAGGCAAAAGGCAAAAAGTCACCTCCTCAACACTCAGTTTAAGACAATTGTGTCTAAATCTACAAAGAATCAGGACTTTTGACTCAGTAAAAAAAAAAAACACTACTTCTTTACCTTCTTAAATCGATTCACCGAATCTAACTGCACATACTTTATGGTATCTTCTTTTTCCACAGATTATGTTGATTTCTTTCTATAAGAGTATGCTAAAAAGGCTTCAATGCACCTATCGTAATTTATTTTTTCAGGCCTAAGATTTTTTTCTATGCATGAAATCCATCAAAACTGAGAACTGCCACCATTTTGGCCTATAAATACCTCAACCAACAGTGTGCACCTTGATGCACTTTGGTTTTGGACTTAATGAAAACAGAGGGTAAAGTTCAGGGACACGTGCTTTGATGTGTGAATGGGAAAAATCTTGCAATTTGTTCATGATCTGTTGAATTCAGAACTTTTATCTCCATCATTGAGATTTAACGGTCAACGGTTGCTAAACTCAACTGCTGAATTAAAGCAAAGCTTACACAAATGAGTTTGCATGTTTTACAGTCTTCAAAGCAAAAAAATAAATAAAATAAAAAAATTGTAATCAGTAGATCACACTTTAGAGAATCCTGGAGATTGGTATCAGCCAGTAAAACACCTGGTTAAAGGTTGATCCTCACCTCTCCTTCTCCGTTTGCTGCTAGGTAATTCATTTCTGCCACATCCACTAGTTTTACCGCATTGCATGGCAGAGGAGGCCCAACGTGACCTGAGGACACGACATTTATGTTCAGTTCCATTTTTCTTTGCACATTCTTGTCCTCAGATGCTACATTTAGTCATAACAGGGCCTTCTTATTTAAAAGTTCCAGCGACACTTTCTGAGAACCAAAACTTTTACCTGCTGACCAGTCTCCAGGCATGGACATGGTGCACCCGGCCGTGCATTCGGTCTGGCCGTAGCCTTCGTAAAACTGTAAGAAAAGATGTTAGTGGCGACGTGAAGTCAAGTGAACGTCAGTAGTTCAGTAAATAGTGATATCAGTTATTAGTAACATTTATATGGACCACTTATCATATTTGGGGACTGGCGTCTTTCTCCACAAATAAATGAAATGAATAATTAGAAGTCAAATAATTTCTGTGAATCTCCAACCCAGCCTCTAGGCTTCCCCAGGATCTGTCCTGTTTTCTTCCAGCATTGGCTCAAATTTAGCTTCATTCGCCTTCCCATTAACTCCAGCTTCCCAGTCCCTGCTAACAAAAGGGCTTCCCACAGCATGATGCTGCCGACCCCATGCTTTCCTTTGAGGTGCGTGCTCAGAGTGTGCAATATTGCTTATAACCAGTCAAATCCCTCTGCCTAGAGTTCATGAAAACACTTTGGCTCTAATCAGAATGATAAATACATTTCTACCCGGGTAAAGACGGAAGTTGTGATGAGGACGAGTTTGACTGACCTGGCAGCCGAGAGCGGCTCGTAGGAAAGTCAGGATGGTCGGAGAGACGGGGGCCGCTCCGGTGATCATGAGTCTGACTCGACCGCCCAGGCTCATCTGTGGAGATTAAATTCATGCTGAAGTGTAAATGTTTCAAAGAAGGAGACCTTCATTTGTCGATCAAGAAGGTTACATTAAGCTGTGCTGACAATCTACTGCCGTGCAAGCTGCGGCCTTCGACCTGGCGAAATGTTTTTAAAGCATACGGTTTCATGAGGACAACATGCGTCTATTTTCCAACCTGCACTTTTTTGAAGATGAGTTTATCCCACATGCTGTCCTTTCTCATCACCCCATTTTTCAGCTCAGATTCCTTCCTTCTGAAGGCGAAATCCAGAAGCCATCTTTTCAGAGGTGTGTTGGCCTGGCTGAACACCTGTCGAGAAATGAGAATATCTCAGGTTCTCCACCTCACTGAGGTAAATGAACTGAATAAAGCAACACAACAGATACATAAAGACGAGGCGGAGTAGTAGAAGAAACATCAAGCGTTGTCTGACCTTGTCAAACATGCGGTTGAGGAGACGCGGGACGACGGGGAAAACTGTTGGCTGCAGAGTTTTCAGATCGTCCATTAGGAGTCGAATGTCGCCCTGGAAGTAGCCGATCCGTGCCCCGTGGATGAGGATGACACCCTGAAAAAGAAAACATGCTACTTGCTTCTATGGGGAATCAAATTTTTTGGCCACTAGATGGCAGCATTCTACAAATTAATTTTGATCTTATCGCTCGATGTCTGTGGACAAACACTTAATGGCGTTATGCCATTATAACAAACTTCTATTTTTTAGTAAACACTAGCGCTGCCACAAGTTTTAGAACGCCCACTTGAGAACTTGTGAAGAATACAGATTGCTTGTCTTTTGTTCAGGTGGTCTTAACGTAAAATAAAACCTAATTTAACACAGAGATGCTACTAATGGTTCAAGAAAGACCGAGCAATGGGGGAACCTCATTGCTTGGCAGAGGAGCCGTGGCTGTGCAGTCACATACATGTATGCACTGTTCCTTTAAACCTTTATTTTACTTCCTCTAAAGTTTGTGTATCTTGCGTTAATGTCTAATGTCTACACACTTTGAGTGCTTGAAGCAGAAGTCAAATTCCTTATTTGCACACACAATTTTGTCCAATAGCAACGATTATTGGACAAAACTGTCCAAATGCGGTGTGCTTGGGAAGGAAGCAATTAACCCGGCATGGCTTAGAGCTGAGAGGCAGTGGCATCAAATGGTTACATCGCTGCTTTTTCCTCTAAATGTTTGTCCCTTGGGTAACAAGATAAACAGGGTTTGTTGCTCAAGATAAGCTGGAATGAACAGATCACTGATGTGGTGCAATAAGGTTCTGCTGCTTTTCTACTAACTTGCTCCGTATGAACGTTTTCAAATGCCTACAGCTGACATCCTACCATTCAAGAGACAAAGCAGTGGGTCTGTAGTGAGCACGGCCTGGTATGAGATTCTCAAGGTTCCATAATTTCGGGTAAAAATACGCTTGGAAAAAGTTACTGACGTGCCCTGGATGAAAAGACACATAACCATTTTCTTCACATCACTGCCTAGAGTTAAATTTGACTAAATCTTTTCCTGTTCTGTCAGAATTATTAAAACTACTTCTAGTTTCTAAATGGCAGAAAGTTTGATTTCTTAGACATGTCCTCCAGAGGCTGACCTGTGATTCTGCTCTCCTCCCAAGAGTCGTTTGATCTCCTACATCTTAAGTATGAAACTTTTCACCAACATCCTTCCCACAAGAACAACATGATTTATTTGTATATCTTTTAAACATACAAAGTGGCATATAAACTATTTGCTTGCTTGCTCTCACGCCGATGCTTCATTTGCCAGAATATAAAAGCTGTCGATTCATTTGAATTCAAAAACACTTTTATTGACCCCAAAAGTAAATTAAACAAACTTCAAATTTCTTGCGCTGGTTAAAAGGATTTAAAAAATGAGGCTTTGTTAGACTCTCTATAAAGCTAAAAATAGTTCTCCACTAATAACAATAAATTGTTGCAAATATTAAGTACAGTATCCACAACATACCTGCACAACCCGTTCAAACATGTGAGCTAGCGGGAGATAGGATATATGAATGTCATGGAGGTTCAGCATGCAGTGTATCTGCAGGGGGACACAAAAGAAAACACATGCAAGTATGCAAGTCAGATCACTCAGGTACTGTACCTCCACCACCCTCTCAAACATGTGGGCCAGAGGGAGGAAGGAGATCAGCACATCTTTGGAACTGGGCTTCAGTGTGTCCTGAGCAACAGGTCACATGGGTGTAGGGGGGCAGTGGAGGGGCGCGGGATAGAGAGGGAATCAGAGCAGGTCAAACAGCATCAAACTAATCCATCTACATTTTAGAATGTAAAAAAACTAACGTTTTAATACCACTGGAAAGTTTTGACGTTTTGTTCCGTTACAACCCAGTGATCAACGATAAAACGCAATCCAGTGCAAAGGTACAAAGTGGAATGACATTTTTGTTTTTTTACTAAAATTATGAAAGGCTGGTGGAGACTAACATGAATATGCTTTGATCTAAAACATTTGATCATAGCTCTGACAGCACCTTTTAGCTGTTGTCGTGTTGCAAGGGGAACAAACCTCCTCCACATCCTCTTATTTTCTGAAGTCTGTAGACGGCTTTCTGACCAGAGCATGACGCTGCTTTCACCGTGCTTCACCAAGAAAATGAGGTTTTGCGCTTGTTGGCAGCGGTGTTGATAGCCATTCAGTCCCAGCTCTGTGCGCTGTATGAGGAACTCCTACTCTAAATGTTCTAGATTCTGGCCAAACTTGTGATCCTCTGATCTTTGGGATCAGAGGATCTACCAGGGGAAGACTAGTGACAGGAAACTAATATGTTCCTTGAGTAAAAATGCTACTTTTGTATTGAATCTATTGACATGCCTTACATATTTTAATTTTTAGCATGTTATTATAGTTACTATAATTAGAATGATATTTCATGTTTTCATGGTGCCTCCCACCCTGAGTATTAGTGAATCTCTGGTGCTTCCCAAAGTTACCCTGGGTGTCTTCAGTGATTAATGATCTCCTTGCTTGGTGAATCTATATGTCTTAGTAGGTTTGCAGAGGATTGAAAAGTGAAATCAACTGACTTTGTCCCTAATATGTCTTCTGTGTTTCTTGCTTTTCAGAAAATGTCTTTATTCACATTTTCTAACAAACCTCTGAAGCACTACTTTGTGGGTATTATCACTTAAAAGCGTTTCACTCTCATTGAAATGCTCTAAAGTTGATTAGTTGTTATGTGACAAAAACGAAAGAAAAAAAAAAACTGAGGCATGAATATTTTATCAAGCCTCTGTATTATGACAAAATCTTAAAAATTCTGTTTTTTACAGGGACATATTCTCCGTTTTAATTATTTCATCAATCCGATTGCGAGAGAAGTAAAGGTGAAACTCTTAAAGGTGACTTTTAAAAAAAAAATTTTTTTTACCTGTGTTACTTTAATGAACGCTGCGGTGTTGGAGATAACATTTCCATGAGTAAGCATTGCACCTTTAGGGTTTCCTGCATTGAAAACATAAAAGCTCAGAAAAATGGAGAAAACACATCCTGTAGTGTGAAAAAAAATATCGTTGTTTGAAAAGCATCCAATAAGCCTGATTCCTGGGCTTACCTGTAGTTCCAGATGTAAAGCAGATGATTGCCAGGTCATTTGGTTTGGGAGGCTGTAGTCAAGATGACAGATGTTGCTCATTTTTTGGACCAAAGTGTGCATTGTATTAGTAATGTCTTATAGATGGAGTTTTAACAATAATGTTAGCATCTCAAGAATCAGGAGCCACGTCTTGTTCCTCAGATCAGAGGATTTCTACTCACCGTTGGTCTCTGATGATTAGCTTCACCGATGGCCTGAAAAACAAACAGAACAAAAATCTCTCAACAAAAGTGAAGAAGTTATATATAGTTTTATGGAGCCGAAACAAGTCAGACCCTTGTTTACCTCAAACTCCTTCAGAGTGAGAATCTCAACCCTGCTCTGCGTTCCTCGGCTCACCAGATCCTTGTCGAAAGCTTCCATGAGAACGATGGTCTTCACGGTCTTCCCCTGGCCGCCGATGCAGTCCAGAATCATCCGAGCCTTTTCGGCTACGTCACATATCACTGTTGAAATGGCGGCTGAAACAGAGGCAAAGACGAAATGCTGAGCGGTTGAACTTTTTCAGTTCCTGGTTCGCGGCATGTGATGGAGGAATTTGTTTGTGCCTTTTTCAATAATGTAGCCGATGGCCTCTGTGCCGAGCGTGTCGTACAGCGGGACAGCAACCAAGCTGTATGTGTAACAGGCCAGCTCTGAAATCGTCCACTGTGGCAAAAACAGAGCAGATGGGTTTGATTGATTTAAATCAATATTATTATTGCACTGAAGAAAGCCTGTCATATCAGAAGCACAATATACTACTATTTACATGAATAATCAAAACATGATAGAAATTTTAAAGTTTACAGTCTCTAAATAGTCGACTGACAGATCATAGCAGCTTTTTTCCGTAACATCAGAGCTAAAAAAGTATTACATCTTTACCACTAGCCAGAAGATATTGTTCACTGGAGTCTCTATGTAAATAAACTGAATGAAAATGAATAAATATAAGATATTGTTGCACGTATAAGAAGACTGATATCAAATGGAAATCAAACAAAAGCAATGGCTTGTTAATAAAAAAAATAAAAAACATTTGCGTTACCTCGGGTCTGTTTTGTGAAAAGATGCCAATAAACTTGTCGCCTGTGTGAAAGTGACCTCTGTGAAGAAGGGCAGAACCGATGTGCTGTCCTCTGTCCACGACCTTGTCAAAAACAGGGCATTTTAAAAATCTGAGTTTTGAGCAGGCGTTTCCTTTCTGCAGCACTCTGCAGCCTACCTCTTGATACGACAGCCACTCATACGGTTGGTTTGGCTTCCTCGACCCAAGGCAAGGTCCGTTATCTACCACAGAAAACAGAGGTGGTATCCTGACTCTGTTTGGTCTCCACAGGTGTTTTCTGAGTCAACATCTTAGCACAGAAACTCACTTGACACCCTGAGTCCTCGCAGGAACACGTCATACATTGTTTGTGCATCGCTGTAATAATGTGTCATGTACTCGTAGTCGCTGTCACTTAGGACAGACCTTCTGGCACGATCTCCCCCCTAAGAAGAGCAAAATAACATCCACAGAGACATGACACGATGAGTCATAAATCCGTGCGATCAATCAAGACTATAAACATTTTTGTCTGCTGAGCCAGCAATAACTGACATGATCAAATAAAGATTCAGATTTGTTTTATTCTATTCTTTAAATGCATCAAGACTAGCAACCAACTGCAGTTTCAGATGTTCCAATCAACAATGGTATGTTCAATGCACAAACAACGGTTCTCACTTAAATTCAAAATGATAAATCTTTCAGCACTTCTCAATTTTCTGCTATGGTTTACAAATAAAATCAGCAGAACTGATTTGAAGAAACCAGAAATCAATATCAGCCAAGGAAAACCTGGATAATGGAAGTCCGAAGGTCGCTGAAACCAATTTCCTGCAAAGATCACTTCACCAGCTGTGAGATAAACTACTCCTCATTTCTGCAGCACGAGATCAGCTGCTTAGGAATGTTCACTCTTATAAGTGGACGGAGGATTGATTGTTCCAGTATACCATGCTGGAAAGAACGTCAGACTGAAACAAACAAAAAAAAAAAAACGGTGAAAAAACAAAGAAGGAAAGAAAAACTTGTGAAAACTCACAGGTATTTCCAGTGACTGCAGTGTAAGGTCGCATGGTGGCTTGAGAGCTTTCGGTCTGGAGGCAAACCAGTAGGTGGTGATGGCGGCGAAGGCGCCCATACCCATGAGGGCATTCGTAGGAAAGCCCCGGACATACTGTCGAAAGTCGTCCAGCTCTGGAATCCGCAGCTGTCTGAGGACTTCCTGAGCCTGCATGGCTGATATGAGCTGAACCTGCACAGAAACAGAGGAAGGCATTCAGATCTATTAGTGGATCAGTGGAGTGTTTTTTATTCATACAGAGAGATTTTTGAAAAATACATCTAACAGTAATTAGGATGAATAGTTTTCATAAATATTCTTCAAGGATTTCAAATGAAAACCAGAAGTACCCTGTAAAACAAGCAACTCTTGTGTTAAAGTGTTACTGTAAAATGTTCACATTTCCAAAAAAATAAAAGAAAGAAAATTTCTGTACTTTACCAGTTTTCTCTGGTTTAGTTTAGGTTGCTAAGTAATTCTGGAAATGACACGGAAAAACCTACTTTCACCCAAAACCACAATAACAACACAAACAAAGAGCAGCAGCTCCTTATTGGAATTTAAACTTGTCTAACTAAAAACTCAGTTTTCAATAAACAGTGGCGTCATTGTCCCGCTGATGTCCCAGTCTGGGCCAAAACTCAGCTGTCAAGCAGATGGAGTCCCATTTGACACCAGAACATTTCTGTATACAGAGGAGGTTATTGTTACTTCAGCGACTGCAAACTCTTAGCTGCTAAGCAAGGACAAATTATTAACCCCTCACTATCGTGCCTGAGAGCCTTTGGGAGGGGTTTTAATCCCACAGCTGGAACACATTGCTTTCTTGTTTGACACAATGGTAAGGTCAAAAGAAATCAGCTAAGATATATGAAAAAGTGGAGCTGCACAAGTCTGGCTCATCCTTGGGAACAATTTACAGCTGGCATCCCCAGTTCAACCAGAATTTGATGAACATCCAAGTAGATCTACAAATACTCAATGGAGTTGGAAGTGAGGACTACAAGACGGCCCGACCAAACTTTGTAGTTAGTCTCTGATAAAGCCTACTGCAGTGCACTTGGTTTTCCTGTGTCAATAATACTTTCTGATTGGCAAAGAGGATGCAACTCACATAATCAAATCTACTGCTAAGCCCAAACTTTTTTTTTCCCATTGCAAATGTGGGACTATTTAAAGGGAAATAAATGAAAAAAAGACAACAACATTTTGATCTCAGTTTATCAGAGCTACTTCAGATTTGAGAAGATACTAACTTAGCACTTCAGCCAGCTTATCTGAATAAATCTGACCAGAAGGAACAAGAAATGACTGAAGACTGTAGCTTAAAGTCTTAAGTCTTGTTTACCAAAATACAAGTTGCCTTAAGAAAAGAAATTCAAACAAACAAACAAAAACAGGTACAACCTGAAATTTATTTGGCAAGTTAATTAAGTGGGACACAATCTTAATACTATAGTAGATCTTGTAATACTAATAAAATGTAATTTAATTGCACTTTTACAGCTACTGAGTTTTCATGTGCACATATGTTGTCTTGCAGCTACCTATTAAATGGCTTGTATTACTGCCAAATACAAAAATAATTCTGGTAGAAACATCCTGAAAAAAGGCTTGAGCTAAACTAGGGAGTACTTTCCTTATCTAAGCTACGTGAAATATTGCATTTTAGCTGGTGTGACGTCTATTGTGTTCTTTTGGTGCTTTGATGTAGGTCAAGGTGCCACAATCTAAATCCTTTAAAACTACTGATGTTTGAGTCATTTCTTAAGTTTGTGTTTCTGTTTATGACATGCACATCTAATCCTGACATGTTGATGGAAAAACAAGAACCAGGAGACACAAAAGAACAGAACAGAATAAAATTAAGCTTCGGCTATAAATCCACAGAGAACCGTGTTTATCGCTCAGTGATCATTCACCATTGTGCTCTTGGGCTTTCAGAAACACTTCATCACAGGGCCATCCAATGATGCAAACTTTTGTTGTGTCCTCCCTTTTTACAGAAATCATGCACTAAAGTATTTGAGGTCTGAATATTGAGCCCCTTCTGCTAGAATGCTCTTGTGACCCAGCAATGTGTCGGTCAGAACAGAATTGGACAATTTGGGTGTGCATTATAGCAAAAAATTTTTTAAATGAATAAACATGTTTGAATAAAAGGTTAGGTCTATGCTTTGATGCACATATGTATATGCATTGTAGCTCCATTATTCCAATGATGAATTCATACTTTATGTGTGACGTTACGTGTTCTAACAACTTGATCTTAAAACACATAACCAGCATCTTTCACTTTTTTAAGCTCCATCTAAAGCCCTCTCATTCACACTGATCCTTCTCAATTGTTGCGTTCAAAAGGAAGGATGTGCTCTCTCGTTTAACAGCTGTGCGTAGGAAGGAAATCCGACTCCACACACGTTTTCTGGTCACAAGCCTCCATGGAGATATAAGGAAACAACCACAGACGTTCAACCACTTGCTTTCAGGAGGGGACGAAAGCTTTCTGCTTGGAATATTTCTGAGATGAAGTCACTGGGCTGAAACTTCCTTTAAATAATAAGAAGGTCCCTCTAATGTTCTGCAGCAGAGCTAAAAAAGAAATACTAAAATCAGACGTAGCAGAACTTTAGGAGCTTTTTGAACTTGTAGTCAGACAGCTCGATAGCTCTGAAGCTTGAGGCAGAAATAATATGGCTGGTAACAAATCATCGCAGACTTTTTTAAGTAATGCACTCTTCAATCAGCTCGTGCATATTTCTAGTAAGTTACTTTTGCTCTAAACCTCTGAGGACATTCAGGTCAACTGACCTGACCTCTGTGGTGAAGGTAAATGAAGTCATAGAGGTAACAATTAACTTCTCACCTACTTCTATTATTACCCTGAAGCTCATGACAACTGAGACTAGTGCCAACTGGAGCAAAGTACTTTAAAGCAGATGCCAAACAAAAGTTAGATTTAAGAGTTAATGCTGAAAAAGGTAAAACATAAATATCAATAAAATTGATCTACTGACTACAAAACAGAGGAGTAAGCTATTGAAGATGGTTTAGCTTGTCAACGAATCTTTAGGACTAATGAATGTTTTTCTTAATCCCACACCTGCTACTTTTTAGCCCAATGTACGATCATATTACTAAGTCAACTCATTTGAATTGAAATTCACTATAACAGATTATCAGACGGCGCTGCTCAGATCATCGACACGCCGACATTTAATTCATGTCTGTACTCACAGAGCGTAAACGCAGAAGGGTCGAGGCTGTGTTTCAGAGTGCAGAGGTCCTGTTATCTGAAAGGCCTGGCAGTGTTGCAGTTGCTATTAGAAGGACTCGCGCTGTCCTCTAATAGACCTCTGAAGTTCTCACAACTATGAATAGCAGAAACACGCCCCTCCGCAAACAGAAACACAGACGCGTGAGACGCAGCAAGCTGCTCGTTGCAGAGTCACGCAGTGGGCAGGTCGAAGCAAACCCACAGAGTGGATTCCCCGTTTGTTCACCTCAAACACAAAGGATGTGCTGTCAGATTTTCATCCTACTCAACACAAATTTACACCAAAAATTTTAACAATTTTTGATCTAATTTTTGAGAATTTTTTTTTTCTCTGCAAAATTTTGGGTGTTGGTTTAAATTTGTTGTAATTTTACAGAGCAAGAACAAAGGTGAAGTTGTCCACAGCGATTAAAAGACTTGTTCCCACAGATGTTTCAGAAACAAACATGAGGCATTATGTGGGCACTGTGTGTAGTTTTCATGTTGGAGGAAACCAAAACACCTGAAAGTAGTTCAACAAAGACAATTAGCCTAAGCGTCTACCTTAAGGTGGTGCTAGCGAGGCACGGGCTGGTTGTCGAAACTGAAGGTTGGAGCCTTTAAAAAGTTGAAGTTTCAAAATACTTTAAATTATTCACCAAACTTTTCCTGCAGTTTGAATCCCTTTTTTTAAAAATAAAAAAATCCCCCACCAGGGTTTTTTTTTGTGGGCTCTAGTGTCCCTTATATGACAGTAGGCTGACAGGAAGGGGGGATGACATGCGGCAAATGTCTGACGGGTCCGGGAATCGAACCCGCGACGAGGACTCAAGGCCTCCAAATGTGGGTTGCGCTATCTCCTACGCCACCACAGCACACCCCTTGAATCCCTTTTAACAGGAAGCCAGAGAAGGTGCTAAAGGGATGAGTGTCTCCCTTCCTGCCTGTTGCTGCACACTGCTGGCCAGCTGGCTGGAAGACAGTTAATACATTTATCCCTCACTTATAAAAAAAAGATCAAATTTGGATGTTGGAGAGATATTTTCAGTTTCATAAGAGACATAAAGTCATAATGTGGAAACTAATTGAGTGCCAGATAACAAGCCCAGAGCAGCATGTCAGGTGCTTTCCACAGGCTGGCTACCAGAGCTGATAGTCTGACTAATTGCCAATTAATTACTTCAGAAAACATTGTTTTAGCTGAAACTCAGAAAAAAATGTTTGACGCGTCATCAGGGGACGACAGTGGAGAACAAGTAAACCCCAGCAGTGAAAACCTCCACAGCAACTGTCCTTACAACCAACCAGCTCTGGCGTGGAAGAAGCTACATCCCACAGTGGAAACAAAAAGCCATCGGTCCAATTAAAGTAACAGCTCTTGGCAGTTACCACTGTCACAGGCAGCATGTAACCAGATTGTTGCACTCCCAATGTTTCTCTGCAAGGAGTTAACAGCAATACGTTTTTATATTTTTACTCCTTAAGCCTTTTTTTTTTTTGTCTGATCCCCCACACAACTTCTACTTTTTGTCTCCATATTCTGTTTCTGTTTGTTAACATTGACTCTAGTCTGGACATTTCATTTTTTATAGAGGGGGTATATTTTACTTTATCTTGGAATTAGCTATGTGAAGCTTTGGTAATAAGTAAATATTTGGGTTTTATAGAAAAAAACTATTTTGATTAGGATATTTTCTAGGAGAAAAAGCAAAGACAGAAAGCAGATGAGTATCAGGAAATGTAGAAAAACTGAACAGGAGTCCATTGATTGTGTTACATTAAAAGGATATTGATATAAACAATATCTATATGACAAACTTTTTTTTTATTATGTGATCCATAGTTTGATGTCAGAACTCACAGATCAGGAAATGTCAGTCATGTTTGAAAGACAACACATTTATTGTCAGTAGTGTTAAAGTTTTAGAAATATGTGTCTTTATTCAGATTTTTTATGTTGCTTTAAACTTTTATTTTAGTTCAATGAACAAATTTTAAGGAGTATAATAATATTCACTAAATTATTAACTTTGCCATACAATTTCCTTCCTTAAAAGAAATGTTCTTATGTATTTCTCATTTTGAAGAGTAAGTAAGAATGGATCATTATATCACATAATAGTACTAATAAGTTAGACCACAAGAAGCATTTTACTAAATTGTAAAAAACTGTTTGTGGTTCTACTAGTGGTGGCGTCAGTGATCAAAAAACATGTTTTTTCACCCACTAAAAAACTGAAAGATCAGATTTTTCAACATTTCCTGTTATTTATTTAAAACCTTTTTGGGCAAAAATAGTGTGGGGAATCGCGGTGAGATACAATAAAAATTCTGCTCTTTAAGAATTTTGCAATTTAACATAAACCTGAACAATTTAATTATTATCACTTGATCGTTTCCAAGTGAGATGAAAAGGAAAATGTGTAGGAAAGATGTTAAATGGAGATACAAGCAACAGACCCCCTTCAGAGTCTGCCTCCTGCAGATTATATGTGCTAACAGTCGTTGGAGGTGAAAGGTAGCCCTAAAAAACCACCCCACCCACCTCCTCTCTCCATACTTGGCCTGGAAGACTCACAAGCCAATGGCAGAGCAAGTTCACAAGTCACACCACACTCCAGCAGAAGACACTGGTGTCGCAAGGTTGGGGGGGAAATAGGGGAAGGCAGAAAGGTCATTTGACACAGAACATGAAGACAGGCTGGCAGCTCCCTCCGGCAGCTCGAGGGCACATTGTAGCTCCGCTGTTAACACAAGAGCCACTCCAGACGCAAACAGAAAGTTAGCATTGTGTTAGTTAATATAACACAATGCTGGTCAGACACACTTGATTTCCTCTACAATATTTGACTTCTCGCAAAGAAGTGAAATATTTGTACTTTACAGGAAGTCACACTAAAATATCCGAGTGACACATTAGAGGTAAAATGCTCTTAATCTCAGGTAATTTGTCTTTCAATCAAAATCCAACAGCAGAAGTGTCGCCATGTTTGAATCAGGGCTGTAAAATTTGCTGTAGCTATTTTTGAAAACTATGAAGTCTCCCTTAGAGCTGATAGTTTCACTAGTGACAAAAAAATCCTGAAAATTATCAGCTGCAGCTTTATTTGATACAATGACGTCACATATTTTTTGAAAAAGAATCACTTTATGGTAAGAAATAAACATAACACAGTTAAGATACAGTGCTTCAGTGCCTGCACCTCTTAAGCCTTTGTACATTTTTACAAGTTGCATCCAAAAACATTAATGTATTTTATTGAAATTGTACGACATACACTTGCACAAAGTTATGCACAACTTTGAAGTTCTGTAACCTAATCTCAATTGTAGAGACATTTAAGGCAGATTCAGATTGTAAAACAGTATTTTCTTCTTTGACTTCTCAAATAAGCACACCATTGTGTTTATCACTTGAAATCCCAGTGTGAAACATGACAAAAATGGAGAAAATTGGAAGCAAACTGTAGCTCATCTTGTGCACCAATGTTAACCGATGACTTCTCCACCTCTTTTTGCAACAAGCATCTAAGGTCTTCACACGGTGGTTCAGTAGGGACACTACTTGAAACTAAAGGTGCACCCGTCGGCTCAGCGATTAATTCACAACCACTACATCCTGTCTCACAGGGAACATTCCAGCGAAAAGACCAAATTGCTTTAGTCATATAAAAATCTCTTTCCATCTGCATTTACAGGCTAATGTTTCAAGGCAAAGCCAGACCAGTTTAGCTTGTTTTCCAAAGGTGAGTGAACAGGGGTTGTCTGAAAATGGCAGGACAGCTGACACCTTGCAACAAGTCACACAGAGAGGCATGCTGCTTGTCACTGTGTGGCTGTCAGATGGCTGGTAAAGCTCATGTGGTTGCAGTGTGACGTCATTTCTGCACTTCCTGACTCGTGTCCAACCCTACACCCAATCACTTTCAGCCCCGGTTTTAGGACCCTAAGGCTGACCTTGGGCAAGACGACCACGATGAGTAGTGCAGGTCCTGCCCCCAATGATGAAACCTCACACTGCTGGTCACATGAGGCACAGCATGGAAATGTATAGAGCAGGAAGGGTGGAGGAGGGGTTAGCGAAGTAGAGCAAAGGTCGCATGTCTGCCAAGAGTTTCCAACCAGCAAAGAGTCAGGACACACACCATTCTTAATGCAAATCAAAGACAGAGTACCATCACACTGATTACACTGTCCAGTCTGAGGTGGGAAAAGTATAATTGACTGAATGAGACTTAAGGTTAGCCATTTTAGCTTCAATACGTCGTTTCAAATAAAAGTGAAAAAAAAGGAAGGAAGCTTCAATAATTTTATTGCAAAACAGCAGACTTTACCAGTACAAACTATGTTATGTGCTTAGATATAATTTTTACAATGAAACCAGTTAAATAAGTGTAACATCAGAAATCAGCCAAAAAGTATCTCTGATCTGGGCACCCAAGTCAACTTTCAGCACCTGAGATGACATTAAGTTAAGCATTGAAAAAAAAACAAACAAACAAGAAAACAGTTCTTTAGGACTTCCAAGTAGGTCATTCCACTCAATAACCAAGCAGATCAGATTTGTTTATCCTGCATGGGTAATTTCTGCTCTCACAAGGAATTTTTCAACTTATTGAAGTCATGGTCCAAGAGTTAAAAGTTGTTGGAACGATGGCAATCAGTCTTAAAATGTGATCTTAAATCCCTGCTGTGAAGGTCACACATACAAGCTGATTGTGTTGGAAACACCAACTCTTTCAGCCTGCTCTAAGTCCCACAACAGACAACAGAGTCATGCTGGTACTCTCAAATGACGGAGAGCAGCGTAATGACAGGGTCGCAGAGCCACAATCTCTCCCTCTGTTTGCTATAAAGAAATCTGCTCCTGTGCTCAAAGGGAAAGCATGTGACTTCTCCACGGTCACTTTGCTGTCTCTCTGTTTACCACGGATGTGGAAAAACTGCACTGCGTGATGAATTAAAAAGACGAAAAAAAGGACACCTCACTCAGTCTGCATTCCGCAGATTCCTGTAAAAGGAAGTTTACTTTAAAATGCCTGTAGTGTCTGAACCTTGTCTGCCTGAATCTGTCTAAAACCAGCTGAGGACACTCACAGAAGGATTTCTGCAAAAAGTGTATTGCTTTACAGTGTATTGTATAATATTTTTTTTTATGCCACAGGAATCTTTCTACATTTTGTCTAATAAAATGCATTAGACATAGCAGATTGTTTCTTCTGACAGGAAGTAATATCAATTTTTTGTACTTGCTCAGAAAGAGTCTCAACTTGAATCTAACAGTTGGAGAAAATGTGGAGGGAGTTAAAGATTAGGATGATGGTCAAGAGGCCTTCCAACCTCAAACACTTGGCGCTCATCAGCTAAGATGAATTGCCAACATACCAGTGAAAATATGCAGAAAGGTGGTGAACAATAAGTCCCTGCCTATCAAGATTTTTCCATAAATTGCTGATCAGGATATTAATTCGTTTTAATAAAAATGTCAATGAAAACATTTGCATGTGTTTCTTTTCAAACTTAATGGTCCTTTTACGTTGTTTTATTATCCTCTGTAAGAGGTCTGTCTCATTGGTGTCAGCAACAAAATTGTTGATTGAATTAAATAGGTTTTAAATCTAAATCTGCAATGGGTATGAATAATTTTGGGCTTAACTGCCTATGTTTTCTGGTCATTTATAAAATACAACCATCAACACAGAACCTAATTTAAAAAAAACCATTAAATTTACTTGTATTTGGCATTTGCAAAATAAAGGTCTTCCAAGCAGCAGAACACAAAAATGTACAATTATTTATTCTTTAATTTTGCTTCTTGTGCTGGGTTTTGCTGCAATATTATTACTTCTTGAGTTTTTCTGTGGTAGAAATCTCACGATATTGACTTTCCGTGTGTCTTTGAGTGCTTCAAGGACGCCTTCAAATTGGATTTCTGGCAGCACAAAGGTTTCAAACTATGGAGCAGCATAGTTCAAACAACACTAACCAAACAATTTGTCAGGAAATATATTGAGATGTGAAATATTATGGACATTTTCTATTCCGGATGTAACATATTTATGGTTAAACTACATTGTTCTGTCATGTGACAATTAAAAAGATAATTGTTTGTTGTTAATTTACTCCAAACAACGAAGGACGAAATGAAAATAATTCAACATTAATTATAATTTCTGCAACAGCAGAAGCACCAGATTTCTATAAAGCTAAGATGTGTTGAAATTCATATTATTCTGCTGCAAAAAATAAAATAAAAATAATAATAATAATAAATTGAGGAGGTCTCTTTGTAGCTCTTTCAGTCAAGAAACATGGGATTTGTTAGAAGGGATGGGCATGGGCCCCTGAATTTATATCTAAACACAACCCTGTCGGTGGATTTCCACTGGTTGCTTGGCAACTGTATGCACCATGAAATGCAACAATGACCCTGAAAACTGAACATTGCTTGCACCAGCTTCCTTTCAGTTAAGTGAAACATGAAATTCATTTAGACCTTTCAAGCTCATAAGTAAAGATGCTGATGCCAGAAACATTTAGGCTTCAAAACCTGCAACTCGGTTTGGTAAGAGAAGAACTTTAAAGGAGCTTCATCTTTCCTCAAAGACTGCCGTTTTGAACAAAGCAACAACCAGATCAGACATCAATGTACTTCCACACGACGACACTAAAACGACGCTCTACAATAGTATTAAAGTCAGTGAGTTGTGTTAAGGACGTTGATTCTATTAGTAATTAGTGCTTTACCTGCTAAGTTGTTAGCCAGTGATAATTGCATCCAACATTTAGTTTTTAACCAAAGAATTGATCACAAAGTCAATACAGCCAGGCAATATTTTTACAAGTTAAAGAATTTTATGAAAATATTTGCACAGAGTATGTATTTTGATATTCAGCTGCATCAGTTTTTCAATGGCAGTATTATTGAACATTATGAGGTTAGAGAGTTGTAACTTTAAACCTTCTTGTGGTTTGAAAACTTAACTTTGTATGCAGCATCAAACCCACAACCAGAATAGGTTGTATAAAGTCAACAGAGCCACACCTGTCCACAGCTTACAAAGGACTAGTAAATAACCTATTTTCAACCTAGCCACATTTGGGGTGTGTCTGTCAATGTAAGAAACATCTGAATAAGAATAAGAATATCAATGGGAATCTCACATTTCAGATATTTACCATCACATTGCAAATAATTGTTCCTTATGTTATTATTCACAGCTTTAAAAAAAAGGTAGATAGAATAGTCAAGAATAGAATAGCCTCTAATACTATTTGAAATGGCAAAACAAAGTAAGAGAACAAAAACATATATTTTGACATTGTAGCCCACAGTTATAAATAAAATATCGTTACAGAAAGCCAGTTCCTATTTCAAAATAAAATACCTAATTTAAACAGTAAGCAGAGATTTGCATATAAAGATTTTTCTCTGGCATCTTATAATAATATCTGATATAAAACTGATTAAAAAAAACAACCTTTGGTGCAGCCACAGCTCCTCTGTTAGTGACACCAAACTTACTTCCTCATGCGAGGACGTCATGTTTAACTGCTCAAGCACACGCACGCACACAGTTATGATCGAAGAGGCGGGATGCCAGAACATGAATTGAAAAATATAGGTTTCATTGTTCTTCTGACACACTCATAGTATCAAGTAATAAACTAACAGCAAACAGATGGACGGCATTTATGCATCAAAGTCGGTGGGAAACAGGTCCACAAAAAAAAGAAAAGAAAAACCCAGCAAAGTTTGCAGACAGAGTGGATCATTGCACGCTGTGTACCAAATCATCCATGATGCTACGTGTCCATCCACATCTATTTTCATTTCTTAACCCTCCTTTATGCGCACGCAGGTTCTTCACCCATATAGCAGAAAATAACGCGTTTTGTGTTTTAATCACCTGAACACGGAGGTAATGTGAAGAAAAACGGAAATGAAGATGCGTAAAAAAAAAAAAAGGAAACAAAACGTGCCTCACTTCTACTGAAGACAACAATAACATCAGCGTTTTAAATGCTCGCATCCTTCTTTTTGAGGCGCAAAATCGCCATCTTGATCTCATATCTCATCCACAGGCTGGAATACGGCTGTGTGTGTTTTTTTTTTTTCTTTTAGAGCCCAATGAACTAACCTGTGAGCAGCTGCAGACTTTATTGAGATTCTTCAAGAAGAAGCAACAACAGCAGCGGGAGCGCGAGCGGCAGCGGCGGAAGCCTGTGCTTTAGTTTCCCTACTGCTGCTCTCAGCCAATAACAGGCGGAGTCACATTGTTGCTCTACCAAAATACTGAGAGGCGTTCACCGATTGGCCAAAGGGTCGTGATAGCGATGGCTGCACACATTTCCAAAATATGTGGTACATTTAACTGTATCTGCTAAAGTGAGAACGCCTCAGTCTCAGTGAAACATATTGTAGTTCCACTGCAGGCTTTCAGTCAGCTATGTTTTGAACCGACTGAGGACACAGCTCCGTAATAATGATGGAAAATGTCAAAATATGAAGTAGTGAGCATTAGTACGTTTGTGTCTGTGCACCAGATGCTTGACTGTCCCAGTTTAACTTGATAATAGAGAATCAGCAGCGTCCACATCATCTGTCTGCTAAGGGGTCACTTCAGTACCAGCTCTACTGGAGTGGATTGGACTGCTAGTTTCTGCATCCTTAGAAATAAAGCAATTAGTCGGAGGTAAAAATCAGACTTTTATTGCTGAATATTACAATTTATACAGACTGAGCATAACATTATGGGAAGAGAGAATTCCACTTATTATTGCTTCACTATGTTTAGAAGTGGGTGGGACTGGTCAGGAACCAAGGGAAAAGTTTATAGTTGATGTGGGGGAACGAAAAAAGAGGGGCAAGCATTCAGGTTTATTTGTGATGGCAAGATGATGAGGTGTTCCTGATCTGCAGTTATCAGTGTCTGTCAGTCTGTCCAATGTGGTCCAAGGGAGTAGTTGTGGTGAACTGGCAACAGGATTGTTACATTAACCTTTTCTCAAAATTCTACACACAAATATCCCATTATGACAATATGGAACAAGGTTTTTGAAATTTTTGCAAATTTATTAAAAATAGAAACCAATAAATCACATTTATGAGGTGAACAAGAATCCAATAGTCACTCTGTCAGAGCTCCAGCGTTTCTCTGTAGAGAGAGGAGAACCGTCCACAAGAACCACCATCTCTGCAACAATCCACCAAACATTCCTGTATGGTAGAGAGGCCAGACAAAAGTCTGTCCTTAATCAAAGTCACATGGCAGGAAGTCTGTAGTTTGCCAAAAGGTGCCTTAAGGACTCTCTGATCATAAGCAACAAGATTCCCTGATCTGACAAGACAAAGATTGAACTCTTTGATATAAAGTTCATCACCAGGCCAATACGAAGCATGGTGGTGGCAGCTTCATGCTATCTGGATGTTTTCAAACATCCTGGGTGAAAACCTGATCCAGAGTACTCCTGCCTCTGACAGACCCAAACTTGGGATAGAAACACCAGGGATGGGTGAGAGACAAACCCCAATAGTACCCTCTCACTCACCCCTGGCGGGGCTGGTTCCCCCATGATTAAAGTAGTTAAAGTTTATTAAGTTTTCACATAGTAAACTAGCGATTCTTTTTCTTTGATCAAACGTCACAGCTTTTGCAATTCCCAAAACACCACAAGAGGGAGCCCTTGTTCCTAAAAAAAAAATAAAAAATAAAAAATAAAATAAGCTCCTCTGTTTTCAAATGATCTTTAAGAATTCATATGGTTTATAGTGTTGGCTATTATTATGAAGAGGGATGTCGAAGATTATAAATTGTGGAAAATCTTGTACAGAGCAGTTGCTTGCCTATTTTTGAACAGCTAAATAGCTTTTTTTTTTTTTGCCTTTTTTTTTTTACCCAATTGAAGTTACAATCACCCCATGACAAGAATGCCATTAATTTTATTCCGCGTTTTTTTTTTGATAAAACACCTAACACATGCTTCTCTCGGGTCTCAGCTCTGAGCGTTGTTTTCAGGGACAAGTCTTTTTCAGAAGCTTGAACAGACTCAGTGGGGACCGTGTGAACTATCGCGGTTCAGGCGGAGGGTGGCGCACCAGACCAAAGGATTGCGTTGAGGCCCTCGGCGGTGGTCACCACGGGTCAGAGCGCAGCGCCTGACAACACAAGGGGCCGCAGCAGCGAGCGCCGGCTGCAGGCTTGTTTGTGATTCAGTGTTTGAATGTTTGAAGATCATAAACTGAGATAATGAATGAAGTTAAAAAAAATAAAATAGCAGGAAGTGTTCGGCAATTACAGAAACATTAGAAGTTCATCAACTTGACATACGGGAATATTTACGTCTAATGTGAAAATTAAACAAACAAATTCCAGTTCTTTGTGATGAAATGTGATTAGGCATTAATCACATTTTAATGCCTACAATGGTAATATTTGTTCACTTAACTTTCTACAGATAGGTACAAATGTGCATCACGTAGCTAAATCAAACTTCTTCTTTAATAGAAGTGGATTTGAGAGCAAAACTTTACACTTTTGTCTTTAAAATTAAATTACGGAACAAGGTTCCTGTGGTTTAAGTTTAGCGTTGAGATCGGTCTTTGCTCTCAGGATAACCTGCAGTTAAAAACAGCGGGTTGATTATTCGATATACTCAGTGTCACTATCATAAAACGGAGAGCAAATACTTTAAAATGCAACAATATTAAGAACATTAACAACAATGATAATGATATATAAAAAGAGGCTCTACAGATGTATTTTTGATGCTTAGCATGAAAGAATTTCTTTTTAGTGCTTTTCTTTTCACTGAAAAGGATGAATTTCCAGTTTAGATGCTCATCCTGAATGTGGAAAACTATTTCCCCGTCGTCTGCGCAGTGCTATATGTGCAGACTAACTCAGTCAAAGGAGAATATTTGTTTTCTGAAGTTAAAACATTGATAAAACGCAGTCGCCATCCACCAGACTTTATGAGTCAGCTGAAACTCCCTAAACAAACAGAGAAAGACGCAACTAAAGTCTAATATTAAATAGACAATGAATAAGGACTTAAATATTCTATTTCATTCATCTAATCACATTTTCATTAAATGTTTAGTAGATAACTAGAGCAAAAAAGTTGGAAATATCACATTATAGTGGGAATAGCACGGGAGAAAAAAAAAAAACCCAGGCCCGGTTTAGCTCCGCTGTGACGCAACACGCAGTGTAACCAAGTCCGACGCTTAAAACATCCAGTGTTAAATTTAGTCCTTAACAAAAGCAACAACCCACAAGTCTCTTTACATCTTAAAGCACAAACACATAAGACAAGTGTTAAAATCTCCACACTGGAGTAATTGGATTTTCTGCCCCCGTCCCTCTCTCTCGCGACAGGCTCTCTCCATGATGCTCCCAAAACTTTCCAAAGGCCTCACATGTCTTGTGAGCTTTTGCTTTCCCCTAATTCGCCAACAGGATCAAATATACATCTAGCATGTCGAAAGTTTCCAGATTTAAACGCTCTCAGACACACAAACACACACACACAGAGACAAAAACGAGAACAAGTAGAAAAACTGTTGTTGCGCATGAGAGCGGTTGGAATCTGTGCGCACACAATAAACCTGTTGTGGACCTTGCTGTGAAAATATGTTTGAAGAAGAAGAAACAGCCAATTGTTGTATGAAATGTATTCAAGTATAAAATAATGCCCTTTGTTTGGGGGGAAAAAAACTTGAGCAATGTGAGGGTACAAAAGTCCCCCTGTGGCATTTACCAGCAGCCTTTGTGCTGTTTTTGCGCTCTGGCGTCTCCACTTGGCGCATTACTCAGGCCCCTCTAAACGCGATTGTTTCTTTCTTTCTAATGACATTTACCGGATCAAAACGTGCTGTTAATTCGATCAGAAAGCTTCACCCTTCGCAACAATGGCAGTATAATTTCTCCCAAAGTTTGTTAAGTTGACCGAAATTAGGCAAATGAATAGGGGTCTCCAGGCTACGCATCTCGCAGGTGACGGGGAATAATGCGCGCTCGCACCAGCTGCATTCTTCTTTATTTCTCCCTTTCTTTCACCGCATTATTAAAATTTAGGCCAATGAAACTATTCATTCCACTGAATAGACATTTTCTTATAGGATAATAGGATACAAATTGAGCCTCTCCAAAGAGTCTCCAGTGGTGGGTAACCCTCGTGTGCCAGAGGCTGCTGGAGACGCCGGGCCTCGACGCAGACGACGCTCGTGTGCCAGCGCTAATCACACACCTGCCGAGGAGTCCTGCGAAAAATAAAGAGGCGTAAACAAAAAGCTTGCCATCTCTCATAAAAGATGGACGTGTCAGCAAGTCGTGTGAGAACCGGCGGGAACAAACGGGGGGGACTCCGTCTCCAAAAGATCTCCCCTGAACTCGGCGGAACAGCCTATTAAAGGCTTACTTAATTACTCTAATGGTACTGGACAGGCCTTAAAACTCTGACCGGGGCTTGGATGGGAGTTAAGATCGCTTGCTGGGATTTGTAAACAGGCGATCGTGTGAGAAACGCGAGTTGGAACAGAAAGTTTTTTTTTCCTCCCCCTTTTTTTTTTTTCTTTTGGTTGCCGCTTTGTTTTGAGTACGCACAGTGCGCCCCACCGGATCAGGCCGATCCCGGTTCTTATTTCCCGCCTGCGTTGTTACTATGCAAATAATATTCCAAACATAATCACGTGTCCTTTGAAGAGCCACGTGGATTAACAAAACAGGTTAACCCCCCCCGCCTGTTTCAGATTTTTTTTTTCAATTTCTTTAACTGATCCTAAACGCACACATTTACCCGAACGCATAGCTCTTTAATCCCATGGAATAATTTACGCCGTGAATGCCGGAGTCCCCTAGGATGGTCCCTTTATAAGGGGACAGCTTCCCCTGAAATTTTAGTCTTTTTTATCTGCCAGCAGACTTTCACACCTCTCTAATTTTCAGCTGAACTCATTTCTCGGACTTTTCCTCTGATATTCGTCCATGGCATCAAAGATGAAGGACAGGAAGGTACGCGCTTCTTGTGCGCTCTACATTTGGGGGACTAACATGATACGTGTACTATTTATGACTCGTGTTCTGGATGTTCTATCCTAAGAAAAAAGCATTGCATGCACTGTATATGAAGTAGAGTCGCTGTTTGAGGCGATTTCATCTCCATCAAAGTTATGAGTGAACCAACTTGGCGCGAGCGTTCTGGGTAAACTTTGGCGCACTAATTGTGTAGATAAAATATTTTAAACGTTTCAAGTAGGCTACATATATTTTTGTAAAAACTGCCTTCCAAATGGATATGTGTACGTGACATATTTCTAACATACCCAATATGATAAGATGATTTTTCTGTGGAGCAGTGCTCGCTTCTGCGCGCCAAAGCGCACGGCCCAGATTATACTTTAAAGGTTTTCAACCTTATTTTTTTTATTGTAGAGTTTATTCTTCTGATTATTTAAAAAGCCTAAAGTGTATGCTAATCTTGTTTTTCTGTATTTTAAAATTTGTTTCATTTTTTACAGAGAACTCCAATTTCCCACAAAGTTATTGAGAAAAGAAGACGGGACCGCATTAACCGTTGCCTAAACGAACTGGGGAAAACCGTACCGATGGCGCTGGCTAAGCAGGTAGTTTATGAATGTATGATTAGTTTATTTCTTGAAATTTGTAAAGAAAAAAGTTGGAGAGAGACATAATTTAAAATTAGATTTAATTTCTACTGAGGTTTTTGTAATACTTTATATGTGTTAATATTTATTTCTTGAAGAACTCTGGAAAACTGGAAAAAGCTGAAATCTTGGAGATGACTGTTCAGTACCTACGAGCTCTGCACTCCGCGGATTTTCCCCGTGGGAGAGAAAAAGGTAGGTGAACATCTTGCATCGCTTTTATCCAGCAGTACCAGGGTATCTTCTGCTCAGCTTTACGCAGATCTGTCCCCCACTTTTTTGCTTTGCTCCAGGCGAGCTGCTGGCTGAATTCGCAAACTACTTCCATTACGGATACCACGAGTGTATGAAGAACCTGGTGCACTACCTGACCACGGAGGACAGAGCCGAGACCAAGGACATCAAGTACGCGCGGATCATCGCCTTTTTACAGTCCAAGTCTCGCGCGGTCACCGAGCCCGTGTTCGGCTCCGTGGGCTCGATGTCTGACCCACCCGACTATCTTGGCCACCTGCACTCCTCCCCGGAGCACCAGAGCCACAGCCCCTCGGACTCAATGTACCAGCAGAGCCCAACAGGACACTTCTCCTGGCACGGCTCCGGACGCAGTCAGGGCATTTCCTATCCTGCGGTGCCGCTCTCTGCGCACACGCAGCAGCACGGAGGATACTTGTCGCCGGTGCAGGGACTCGATCACCATTACTTCAACTTTATAGGTCACACGCACGCGAACACGTTCAGTTTGCATAGCGCTCAGCACGCCATGTAAAATAAATTAGCTCTATTTTAAATTATGTTTTTAGATCATGTAAATACAATATGAATAAATACACTATTTCTCCCTAAAATCTGTGTTTCTTATTTATGTGTTAGAAGTTGGATTCTACGTGCGAAAATCCTCATAATATTTTATGTAGCCTATGTTGCAAAGAGGTGAGATCAACTCTGCAAACCTGCAAATTGTTATCACTAAACCAACGCTATAACCCGCTTATTACCCGAACTGAAGGTTAAGTAGATTCTTTAAATTTTCTGGCTAGTGCATCTTTCCAAGGTAGGCAGTTATTCAGTCTTGACTGTGCGGTTTTTACAGTGTAATAACAGTAAAAAGTGCAGGCGTCTGAGCCGACGGTTCGGTAATAAGAGGGTTCAACCTGTATGAGGCCCGAGGCAGAATTTCAGTCACAACTTTCAGCTAATCCTGCCACAAATGTCTTGCACCTGCATGGGAGAGTTGGGTAGAGATGAATGTTTTATTCACACACAACCATGTACCTCAGGGTGGGCCGTTTTCCAATCCAAATTCAGCAAAACACTGAAAGCCATTTGGACTACTTAATGTGATTCGCTGAGATTTTAGATGATCAACATAAAGTAAAGGTTGAGAAGTGGAAAGAAAACAAGATATATGTATATTTTATAAATTAATACTAATGCAAATGTGAAAAGTGTAATGTGGTTTTTTGCACATATGGACACGCTTTTTTTTATATATAATCATTCTCCATTCGGGCTGAATGGAGAGCATCCTTGCACAACAATGTTCAACTCTTGCCACCAAACTTTAGTTGGATTTAAGTTCAGGCTATTTTTACACATACATTTGTGCTGCTGCCCAGAAAAAAGGTGAACTTCTGTCACAGTCTGAAGTATTTTGTGTGTTGTACCATATTTAGCACAGCATGATGCTGCCACTATAACATTACACCGAGGCTGACCACCAATGTGATATTCTGTGTTTGCTTGCTGCCAAACAAAAACATTGAATGTAGCAGAAAGGATTTCTCGTGATATCATCCTTTCCACAACTTTATCCCTGCTGAGGAACACTTTGATCTTCATGATGCTGTTCGTTTATTCACATTAACCTACAATAAAATGTAGGCTAGTCTTCAAAGAATAGCCTCGTTTATACCTAGATTAAGTTACTCACAAGTGAACTCTGTTGATGTATTTGACGGTTTCTAAAGGTAACATGGAAGCAATAGACTTCATGTTAAGGTTCGAGGGTATCGGAGTATTTCTCGTAAGCATCATGACAATATTGTGATTAAATACAGATCCACAAGCCACAATTTTTAGTTTTTATTTGTAAAACATTTTGGAAACCATGTATCCTTTCCTTCATTTTTGCAATTAGACACAACTTTGAGACTGTTTTATCAATTTAAACCTTTGAGAGTATGTTGAGGTTCTTTTTTGTGGTAAAGTGACCTAACATGAAATATTTCAGAGGGGGTATTTTCGTGATGCACATGGTCAATGGTACTGTTTTAGGTGTAAAGATTGGTTGATTGTTCAGTCAAAGACAAAAGCTACTTGGTCCTACTAGAACCAGTCACTATGCCCCATAATCTGAATTACAAAACCCGACTCAAATCAGAAGAAATTTGTCTTTGCCACACCAGTAGCTTCAATACATAATAGAGTGTCTTAATAAATAACATTCAGGCGTCTTTCTTCCTTTCTTTAGTCATAGGTCAAGTTTTAATTTATTTAAGAGGAAATGAAAGGGAGAAATGAAGAAATAGGGAAAACACCATCTTGTTTTCTAAACCAAGGAGCTCCATTGTGGTGCATCTGAATGGAGAACAATTTCAAAGTCCTCGAGCTTCATCCTTGAATGATTATGAAGAACAATAATCAAGACCATGAAATCAAAGTTTTCTCTGAGAGGAGAGAAAGAAAACAGTTTCCATGCTCCTTCCTTCAGAGACAAAGTTAAAATCACCACACAGACCTCTCACTGTTCCTGTTTCAGGCTTAAAAATCAAAAAGATTTGCAGGTGTCCTCACATGAATGTTGGTTTATGTGAATTGTTAGATGTAGAAAAGGAAGGAATAAGGGAGGATGCATAAGGCCGCATTAATCGGCTCAGTGGCTGGAAAAACCCACATTAACCAGTCTCTGACCTCAAAGATGAGCAACAAGAGAGCAAATGAAAGAAATGGAAGATAGTGTGAATGCAGATGGAGAAGTGACAATAAGATAAGGGAACCCCCTTTTTATTGTCACTTGAAAAAAACCCGAGTCTTTGAGGAAATGCTTAGATCGCGACAGACACAATATTGGTTTAAATCTGGACTCCAAACAGAAGTAAAGGGGCTCATGTTCAGCCACACAAGATAAATCTAGCAGAAGCACATCACATGAATAATAATAAAATAAGCAGGAGTAAAAACAGAGTCAGGGCCATTATTGTCATGTAAAATGAGCACAGTGGTAAAGCTTTGGCGGTTTATCTTCCACATTATACTCATTATACATCAACAATAATATCTATCAGAATATATTAACCAGCTCAGCGAAATCCATGAAAAAACTCACATCTCCCACATGAACTCCGATGGGAAGGAAGTCAGACAAGTTTAAAAGAAAACTCACTGAATGGAGCAAAGCAAGATTTTGTTATTATGGCCAACAAAAACTAGAAAAACAGTTGGGACGTTGAGAGATCTTAGGGATTTTATTTTTCTTTGTTTTACCTTATGCACAATTGTAATCATTGTTTTTAAATTTTAGTCACACATAATTTAAAAAATTGATTCAAATTGTGTTTTAATCATATCATTTTGAATTTCTCTAAATGTGGCTCCCTTAATCTTCACAAAACGCGACAAAGAGGATATATGTCTTAGTAGATAATTAATCCCAGGCCTTGGAACTTGTCAGATTTTTACCATGAACTTTTCAGATATTTTTCTGTAACTTATCTGTTACTTTCCCAGGTTCATCGGTCTTCCAGCTGGATAATGACCCGAAACAGTAAAAACGTACAAGAATAGGAACAAAACATTGGGTTATTGTGAACTGGCCTTTGCGAGCCTAGACCTAAATTATATTGAACATCTGTGGAAAGAGTTCTTTCTGGAGAAGGCACCCATCAAACCTGAGACAACTGGAGCAAAGAGTGGGCCAGAATATCTTTGGACAGGAGCAACAGTTGATTCGACAACTACAGAAATCGTTTGATTGCCATATCAAACGACGTGTATGTAAAAATCTTGTATTTTGTGTGTCAGGAAATAACTAATGTAAAAATCTGCCAATTTGACACAAAAGGTGATCAAATATCTTGCTAGAATTGGACAAGAACCTTTGAAACGTGTGTTAAACTTGGATTTAAATACATTTTCCTGTGCGTGTTGATGCTGTATTTAAGCCTGACTGTATTCTATATTACCAATGTTGAAAATGAGAAACATCGACATTTAATTGAAGCACATGCAATTCTTGTATTTGAAAGGGTTAAGTGAGGTATGTTGTGTGATCAGTTATTTGTAAAAAGATTATTAAGGAAAACGATGGAAAACGTTAAACTAATGAACTTCTAACTGGAATTAAAAAAAATTATCTGTGTTTTAAGTCTTGCTTGTTTCAGGTTTTGTTGATATACAAAATGTAATACAGTATATAGTCATTAGAAAATTAAGTGATTTTCATTTCTCAGGTTCAAGTAAGGTAAATTACTTGATGCCGCTTCATTGGGGAGTGCAAAATTGTTCAAGAACCTAACAGATTTAGGTCTGAAGTAGTTTTGTTGATTTAACCAACATGTTTCTGTGTACTGAATTGCACTCAGACTGAGTATTTCAACTAACATGAGACCCAACATGAACCCCATATAGAATCTGTGCAGAGAGCTAAAGGTTAAGGTGATGGCATGAAGCCCTTCCAAAGACCTGGAGCTCATCACCAAAGACAAATCATCAAAACTACAAGTGGAAATATGCAAAAATGAACCATTTAACAAAAATGAGAAGGGTTTGATGGCTGTAATGCCAATAATAATATTTCCAATTATCCCAGGAAGTAATTATGTCATTTGATTCTACTTTTACTTTTATTTTTTGAACAATACCTAATTTCCTGCAAGAAAAATAGACTGAATGAAAATAATTTCTAATATAAATCTTCAAGACAGACAAGCAGATGTGTGTTTTCCTCTTGAATCTGGTCATTTTAAGATGTCATAAGAAGTTTAAAAAAAAATTCTTTGTATCCTGGATGGTGGGGTTTGTACTGCAAGTGCCTAAAATCTGGCGTTTGATCTTTGCATCTGTGCAAGCCCTGAATTCAGACTTTCCTAAGCTTCTCAACAGCAAACGCCCTACTGCTGCGGGTTACAGTCGCTGGTTGGGAGCGAGGCCAAAGACGTAACACAAGCTGTGAGAGAGCCAACAGTCAGCACTGGTTGGTAATCAGAGTGCCCCAGTGGCACAAGATCCAGAGCCAGCTCACCTCAGGATGGTTGTCTGATCTACAGCATGAAAAGACAGGGGGACAGAGGCTAAAGCTGGGGGCCTTGGGAGGCAGATAGTAACAGAAACAGTCAGGGTAAAGAGAGAGAGAGAGAGAGAGAGAGAGAGAGAGAGAGAGAGAGAGAGGGTCTAAGTCTGAGAGCAGGGGGAGAAGGGATGAAGATCATTCCCACAGCAGATAGTACTATCTCACAGGGTTTAAAGGGCCCCCTTTCTGTACAGTCCCCTCCCCCATTAAACCCCCCACTTCTTCCCGCACCAATAATGCCAAAACTTGGCAGCCAACCCAGCACATGAGCAACAGTTTCCCATCGGAGCGAGGCAGCCATCCTACTGCCTTGGCACCAGCCACGTCTGAAGAATGACGGCCACTGTAAGAGGACATGAATGGAGTCTGTTCAGGAGGGTGGGGGGGAAACTAAACTTATCAATGCCCTTTGATTGTCTGGGAGCACATCACTGAGCAATGTCTCAAATAAAAGGTTCATATTACTTCATGTTAGAGCAGAAATTAAAGAGGCCTTCAACACAAAAGACCGCAAAAAGGATTCAGACCCAAATATTTTAAGTTGATTTCCTGAAGAAGACTGTTTTACTGTTGGTTGTACCCCCTGCTAATGGATGATGGCTTCACCTTTCTGCACTTGGCACAACCCTCTTTGTGCTTACCAGCAATGCCATCAGATTATGCAAATCCATGGAGATGTTCTATTCATCACTTACCACCTTTTAGAGCAAAGATATGTGAGCCAAAAAATGAATAGGGCAGTGAAAGGGGCAGTGTTTGAAAAGCGGGATAGCGGAGACGGGTTAAAGACACTTCCAAAATAAACAGCGGCATAATGAATACTGTACAAAACACCCCACTGGGGATCATCATCTCTGTCACGCCCTGAACTTTCTGTCTCTTTGTCTTTCGTTGGGGAGTGAAGTGTTTCAGTCATCTTGGCTTAAACAGCAGAGCAGCATGGGAACCACCCAACAAGTGTGCAACTGTATGACCTCAGCATGAAAGAAGCAAAAAATAACAACACAAGAAGAAAAAAAAAAGTTGCATGAAACTCTTTATTCGTTGGGAAAAAGCAGGCTTGTTAAGTTGCACAATTAAGGCATCATTTGCCAAGAGAAAATGAAGGTCTTTGTGCTTTGAGGGACAAAGCATGGAGGACTGTGCATTTTAGGCTGCTGTTGTTTGCTTATCTGGACGGCCACAACAACGGGCACTTTTGTCACGAGAACAGACAGTGTGACATCTGAAGGTGCTTGAGATAAATCTGGTAATTTTGCATGGTAGATAGACAAGGAACAGCACACACACACACACACACACACACACACACACACACACACACACACACACACACACACACCTACACACCACCAGTTCCCGTGTTTGTGGAGGCAAATACAAAATCAGTGTGGGTAATTTCACAGGACGCCCTCAGTGGGGTGGCATTGTAGACCTAGACCTTTGTTGTTAAACATTACCAATGAATTATTCAAATTTGTAAGAGTATGTCAAAGATAATAAAGATGATAAAGTTATCAAAGAAGCAAACAAGCATTCAGTTTTGCCACACTTTGCCTATCGCTTTCACATGCAATTGTCATTTCTGCATCTGGAAACGCTGGACAGAACAAAGCAGTACAAAAACAAACAAATGAATCTGCTCATTTCTTCACCGAATGTGGAAGCTGAATTGGTCTATATTGACGTGAACACAATGAAATTCGTAAAGTACTACTGAGATGTCTGGATTATAATGAGGTCCACCCAAGGGGAGCACAAAGAAGAGCTGTTGTTCCTCTAACCCATACAGAGCCATTTTCAAAATACAAAACAAAAAATAAAACACTTTAAGTTAACTTGTCACTAAACGTTGATGTACTGACAACAAAATAAATGCTAGGACTTTGAAAAGTACATTCACCTAAACACATCTGTGTACTATGTGCAAGAAGAGGACTGCTTTCTTTTCAGCTTCTATCCATGCTTGTGAGACCGCCCAAGTGTGTAAAAGTTTCTTTCAGAAAACATTTGAGTTGCTAGCAGGCTGGTCCACAACGGCTACAAAGTGATGCTTCAGTGGCATGTGGAGGATATGAAATCTGACATTGTGAATTAGGAGAATGCAAGAGGTATTTTTTTTTATAAATCTGAAAGGCAGGCAGTCTGTGTGTGTGTGTGTGTGTGTGTGTGTGGGTGGGTGTGTATGTGCATGTGATATGGTCAAGTGGTCACAGATGAAGCACCTGACAATCTTGACGCCCCTATCAACACATTTCAGAGCAAAAAAGAGAGTAAATAAAACCCAGAGGTTCTAATGTGCTCCCTGTGCGCTTGGCTGGACTCACAAGGATCGGGCACAGTGTGTTTGCCTTTTTGTCCGGCAACATGACGGACACTCCTCTGCATTTAGTTGCTCCTGGGGGCCAGGGAGGGTGGACCCCGGGGCTCCTAAGGTCAGCATCTGAGGTCACCATGTGAGGAACCAGTGGAGACAAGGAAATCAAGCAGAGGTGAGACCGGCACCCAGTTGGACTCATGGACTTCATCTGAATGACTGGGTGCCACCAGACTTAAAGAGAGCCAGCTGACCAGTTTTCAGGAGTGAAGTTTATAACGTGACAAAAGAAACAAAGTATTCAGAGGGAGGAACCATGAAATTCTGCAGAAGTAACATGCTGAAGAATAGAGACATGAGTGAGCCTAATCATGCAAGTCGACACTGTCTGCTGAGAGACTGTTTTTGTTGTTGACCAGCTGCAGCAGTTTTACCATTTATATTTCTTCTTCTTGGTGGCTTCTGGAGTCACATATCTGACCTTACTGCGACCCTCACAGTTGGACACCATGTCCAACAGCACTGAAGACAGAACACTCTCCAAGGTTTAGACAGAAAAAACAGAATAACAGAGAAAACAACTTTAGAGTGTGACTTTTATTTTGTTTCTTTCAATCATTTTAATATTTCTCTCTAACAGTTGATATTAGTCAGCTATTAATTAAATACTATTTAAGAGTTTCTGACATTCTGAACAATTTTAGAAAGTAAAACACAAAGTAAACAACAGCTTCAAGTTTATTGGTTCTAGAGGGATGAGCATAGCAAGCAGACAACAGTAAGAAAATCTCTATCTAGCAATAAATATTATGTTTCCCATCGAATAAACATAGTCATATTAAAGTTAGTATTTTTATATTCTTTTTTACTGAGAAATCCAACTTCTATAATAAAAGTTATTTTTTTAAGCTGAAACTTTAGTTCTGTATGAAAATATTATATTTTAGAGTTACAGAACAGCAGTCAGGCAGTGACTGTAATTACACAGGCACGATCTGAGAGGGACGACAGCTGTGCAGGTCCAAGTTTACTGTTTATTAAAGTGTCTTGTAAAGAAGGGCCTGCAAAGACGATCAGATCTCTGTAACCACCAGAGAGCAGTGTTGATTCTAAAACTCAATAACAGTGAAAACCTAATCTCGTTAAGTTCAGCAGTAGTCAGAATGAAAACTATGACATTATGGTTGTTAATACTCTACATACCACACACTTTTCAATTTTTTTGGTCATTTGCTCAGATTCTTAATATATTATAAGTGACAACTCTAATCATAGAGATGGGTTTTTATTTTACATTTTTACAAAACAACAAACCTTGATGAGCTTTTTGTTTGAGTTTTATATGATACGCCAACACAAAGTACAGTATAAAATTGCTTAGTAATGTATGGTTTACATTTTTTTTTTTGTTTTTACAAACAATGCTATAGAAGAGTATACCATGTTCCCTTTACTCTGATCTCCATAAATAAGACTCCAGTGCAGAGTCTTATTAAATTACATGAAGAGTCTATCTTTATGTAATTTAATGTGAGCATGAATCCAGATGTTCCTTGAATGAGTTGGAGGTTTGCTAGAGAACATTGGTGAGCAAAGTGCATCATGAAATTTGAAGCAGAGTAAGATTATAAAACAGTATTTCAAGCTTTGATTAGATCTTAGATCTGTTCAGTCAATCACCTAAAAGTGGAAAGTTTATAGCCAAACTGGAACGCGTATGCAGTTATGTGTAGATAGCTCCCTCTGGAAGAAAAATGTTTTGAGGCTGAAAAAGATATGAAAAAGGGGTTGAAGTTTATTTTCTATAAATACAGCTTATAATAGAATAGCTTAGACTGAAGCACATTTATGTGTCAGAATGGCCCAGTCAAAGTTCAGACCTAAATCGATTTGAGACTGCAAAACTTAATATTTACAGAAAGCTTAGGCTATTTTGGAAATAAAGATGGGTAAAAAAAAAATTTGTTTTATGAAATGTGAAGTGGGTAGAGAGATCACTCGAGGAGCTTCACCCGCCTTGCCTGCTGGTGGTGGTCAGAAGGTGCCGTGACGCATGTTTGGCAGCATTGCGTCTGTCTGACTGCCCCAGGGCAGCTGTGGCTACAATCCAGTAGCTTACCACTGTCAGTATGTGAATGTGTGTGGATAAAACAAAAGAAAGTTGTAACGGCGGTCTGTCTTCTTGACAGCAACATTTGGAATGTTCTGTCAATTGTTTAGCCTTTGTTTTCCAATTAGCGTTTCTGATTTGATTTTTTTTTTTTTTTTTTTTACTATGGGAAATAACGATAATTGAAGAGAAGAACAAGGAACTCTCTTGCTACAGTCTTCATCTGTGAGAAAATGTTTATAAATTAAATGAACATTGATTGAACCTCTTCTTAGAGGTTTACTAAGGATTAGTAATTGGGCAGGCATTGCTGATTTTTGTTAAAAAAAAGTGTATTGCTTTAATGTCAAATGATCCAATTGTATCTTGTTGTAAAATTGACTAACAACATATTTTGCAAAAAAAAAGTAAATTAAGAAGACCCTTTTCAGTCATCTTGATTCAACATGTCTGTTTTTGTTTCTACATATCTGTAATAATATTCTTACAACATTGATATTCTTAATATCGACATTTTTTTTCTTCTCATTTTATTTAAAGCAGTTTGGTAGCACATGAAAAGCTAAAGTGTGAAAGTTTCTATTTACTGAGCTGTCATGTTTGTTTCAACAAACATATCAATCTTAGAAAAGAAAGCCAAATTAAATAGCACAGAAAGAAATAGGAGGATTAAAACCACAACACAACTAGCCAACGTTTGTGGCGAGAAGACACCCACAGATAACTTTCCTGAATGACGGCTTATTCTTCTCTTTTTCTCCTCCCATCCTGAGACGGGAGACGAGAGAAAAGGACTAACAAGATGCACATTTTACATTGAGAACTGTTATTGTTCCCCTCCTAATCTGGCCCACCATCTGAGAGGAGGGCTGCGAAGAGAGCGTAAGGGCTTTAATGGGAGGACGACAGCCAACTCGGATGGATGGGAGGAGAGAGAACTGGTGCGGGGGGCTTTACTCAGGGGATCACTTGGGAAGTGCAGAATGGATGTTTCTTCTTCGCAATGGGGGAAAACTTTGTGTTTGACTGTTGATTGTATCTGTCTTTCAGAGGCCTGATCCCTGTGGGCTGGGACTGGGAGATACATCGATATGTGTCCATGCATGTGTGTGTGTGTGTGTGTGTGAGACAGAGAGGACTGACGGTGGGACCTACCCTTCTTCTTTCCTACAGCTGCAGCTCAGCGGATTAGCCGTCATCCACAAGGCAACATTACACAAGTAGCCTTTGAACAAAAGTCATGGATACTATTAATGATATGTTAATCCGTAATGGAGCTACCTCCCAGTAGTGATTATACTGACATGGGAAGAATGTCCAAGAGTCCTGGACGCAACAACCTAAACAACACTGTGGCTATTGTTGCCAGACCTGGTTTAAGGTCTGCACCAACATCCACATCCTTTCCTCCTATACAGACACACACACACACACACACACCTACACGCACATGCACACGCACTTGACACTCGTCCCTCCACACTGAGCACCCAATGAATAAAAATGAAAACCCAAAAATGGATGGACAAGGAGAGAGGGAGGGAAGGGTTGGGAGCAGAGGGCAGAAAAACAAAGTGCCTTGGCCAGGATCAGCCAGGGATTTCTTCCTCCACGGTTCCCACACACTGACTAGAGCGCTTCTCTCTCACAGCCCAAACCATCCTTTCTCCTCGACAGAGGACCACACAGACGCAGAATGATTTCATGATGCAGCCTTGGTCGGAAATTTGTGGAAAGGATGAGAGCTGAGCTGGTGTTCTTTTTATTTATACCTCGGTGGTGGGTGTGTTGGGCTGGATGTGGAGATGGAGGAGGGGTGAATGGGGTGTTTGCAGGGGTAAATGTTCTCTGTTGGACAGGCTGGGTCACAGCAGGGACGCTTAACCCTTAGAATGTGTTTCTTTTGCTTACAATTACACATTTATGTGTTGAGTCACCTCACTAATTCTCTCTGACATTAGTCATCTTTGAAACACATTGAGAAAACCTTCGCATAAGCAGAGTATTACACATTGGCAGCTAAAACAAATTTATTTAATCAGATTGAAGGACACTGTTCACCTGGCTTGCATTTAGCTGCAAAGCTTTTACCAAAAGATTTGAAAAGTGTGGTGTGTATATATATTTAACGCCTCTTTGTTAGCACTTTTTCTGCAATTACAGCTAAGTTTCTTAAGGTTTGTCTCCATCCTACACGTTTACACATCTAGACGCTAAAATATTTTCCCCTTCAACCACTTCACCTGCTTTTTCTTGCATAATTCCCGGGCTGGTAGCTAGTCCAACACAGGGCACCACAGAAACACACAGGACAAACAACTAATTAAACTAAAAATCCTGTTTTCATGCATACTGTAATACATGGCTGTGGTCTTGGCATAGGATAATTACCAAAAACATACATCTAAAAACAACGAAGAATCGCAAATAACAAAAGAATGCATTACTCTGAACTGGCCTTCTGAGAGTCCTGATCTAATCAAATTGAACATCTGCAGAATTAGCTGAAATAAGCCGTTTGGAGACAACTGCAGCAGTTTGCACAAAGAATGGGTCAAAATACATGTGGACAAGTGCAGAAGTCTCATTGACAAGGACAGAAATAATTTGCTTGCAGTGATTATCCCAAAAAAGATTGAACAACAAAATATTAAGTTACAGACACTATTATTTTTGTCCAGTCCTGTTTCATTACTTTTAAAGAAAGTCAATCCACTGATCCACATTTATAAAGAATTGTCGGGTTTACATCGGTTCGTTTTCAGTAAGTTTTTGTTCATTATTACTTTTGTCAGTTTCAAGTTATTACAGTTACTGTTGTCGGTTTTTTGTTTATTAACAGAGGGCTACCAACATTTCTGTCCAAGTCTGTAACCCAAGAGAAGCAGGGTTGCATTAACAGATGTGTTCAAAAGAACTTCACTGGGGGCAGAGAAGCTGGATAAAGTTAATAGAAAGAAAGATGGAGCTGAATATGGAACAATCCTGGAAGATAACCTGTTCAAAGTGACAAAAGAGAAGAGATTCAGCTTCCTGCTGCGACCAGTGTTAGACTGGTCCGGTTGAAGTCTAAACCCAAATCTGTGGTAAATCCTAATGTTTGTTGTCCCCAGACTTTCTCTATCCAATCTGATTGGACTTGAGCAACTTTGCGAACCAGAACAGGAAAAATAAAGTCTCCAGACGTGCGTAGCTAGTAGTGACAGACCCCAACAGATTTGTAGCTAATTGCTTAACTATTGGTTCTACAAACAACTGACTCGGGTAGCACAGACATATATGTTGCACCTTTACAGTTTCCGCCTAACTTTAGAGAAAATTACTTTTGAGACAACTTGATTTCAAGGTTTTAATATGACAGGAACTGGTTAATTTACACAACTTTCAAACGACATTTAAACAGCCACTTCTTCACCATCAGTCTGCCTGTGGATCAACGTCTCTGTCCTTGCTTGACTGATATGTCAAAGTTGAAGACAAGACAGAGAGAAGCGAGTGAGAATGCCACACAGGCACTGACACAAGGATCAATCCGATTGGAATGATTTAGCATTTCTGCATTTTGAATAAAAATGAGTGCGCTAGACGGTGGAGCAGTTTGATGAGTAGGATCCCTAAGACCTCTGGAGCCTTCTATGCTCTTTCTCTCTTCCTTCACTGCAAGAAGAAAAGTTTTCTTTCTCTCTTTTCAGAGGTCCCTTGGTTCCCTGGCCTTTTTCCTCACTGTTGGTATTACAAAATCCCCATTGAAAACAACCCTTGTCACCTGTCAGCTAAGCTAGGCCGCTTTGCTAGGTCTTTATCCTCAACACATAAACTCACACATCTAGGACGGACTCCCAGCCCCCAAACCCTATTTATTCACATATCCCCTACATTCATACTGATACACGGACACAACTGCAAATCCTAACAGCACACACACACACGCCCACCCACTCACACACTAAAACCGCATGTCTGAGAGCTGTTACTATAGCAGTTTAAAATTCATTACCCTGTTCACTTTAAGCGGAGCACACACTGGAACTGGCCGCTGTCAGCCGTGTTTTTGTGGCCACAGACTTAATGTGGGGCAGGCAGGACCTTGTCCATTTGCATGGTGGGTCTCACACACACACACACATACAGAGTCAATGGAGATCAGAAAACAACACAAGGTGTAAAGTTTGTAAAGGAAAGCGATGTTAAAGTCTGATCCGATAGTTTTCAATGACCAGCTCTCATATGATCAGAAAAATAGATTCAATTTATGTTTTAGGTTACAATGGTACTGTGTTTGTAAAGAAAGGTATTTTCTGATTTGCTCATAACTGACGCCATCAACAATAGTTCAGGTAATGTCTTTAGCTGATATTAAAATGTCACAATGAAGAGGTTAAATATGAAGCCATTTCTGCATAATCAAATGATTATTTGGCTACAATACAAAGGTTTTAAATGTGACAACAGAGAAACTAAAATAACTAAAAATGCTAAATGAAAGAACATTACAACTGAAGTCAATTACTATGATCAGGTATTTACATAGGAAAAGCATAACAGACTATAACTATGGCAAATCCAGCTGTTTTATTAACTGTTTTATTAACAGGTTTTCTTTCACCCTTTTAGTTCCTCAGTCACTGAAGAAGAACACAAGGCCCCTGTAATCCAGACCTCGATTAAGCACTAATGGAAAATAAGAAGAATGATGGATATATGCTAACATTTATTTGTTAGAGTTAATTGCTGTGGCCTTTGTTAGCTACAAATGCTGACTACATTCTAGTCAAAAAGATAGACTTTCTAACGTTCACTTTACACCTGCTCTGTGCTCTTGAATAAAACAGATCCATATTGATTCAAATACTTTTTTGCACATAAATGCATCAGTGTGGAAAAAAAAAAAATCCAACACAGAAACTAGGAACACTGGAGGAGCCTGTGAATCTTTTGTTGACCATTAATTTGTGGAAAAAATGTATACTTGTTTCAATGTGCAGACTCGTAAATTATTCTTAATATTCATGAACCTAACAACCACGCTGCAGGAGACTCAGAATAAAGTGATTCTTAATAAATCCAGTGTATGTAGTTGTGTCCTTTAATTTACAAAATATATAAATAAGACTTCTGCATTAGTTCGGTTCACCTTTCTTGTTGCATGGCAGTAAAAGCTGGAGCAGCAGCTGTGCGAAGCTGAGCTTAAGTTCTGAGTTTAAGCGTCACTTTGAGAAGCCCCAAAAGGGATGAAGGGTGTCCGGCAGGGTGACAACAGAGGGTGGTCATCCGGTCTGGCTACTCAGTGTGGCCATTAACAGCCGTCACTTATTTACCCGCTGACAGGAGCTCCGGACACCGAGAAGCTCCACCCCCACACAAGAGGGTTGAAAGGTCAAACGGCTCTCTCTCCAGCCATAAAATCAAGATGGACCAACAAACAGCGACTTATCCTACAATCAAAGGGTCAGGAATGCACTTTCAGGCACACTAACACACACGCAGACACACATGACAACAAATTGATTTATCAAGTCTAGGCCCTTTTAAATCTACTCTCAAGGTTTCAAGATAATCTCAAACCACATTTCAGCAGACACAAAACTATAACAAAGACATTACTTTTCTCTGAACTTGTGTGACATTTATTGTGTCTGAGTATAATTCACTTCAGTAAGTAAAAGAGGCAGATTATGCAACTATTTGAAGAACAACCACTGTTTGCAAGTTGGAGATATTTCGTTGTAAATATTTGCTGCTAAACCGATCTTGTTTAATATAAAAATGTTTGTCTATCCAAACTAAAAACCTTCCAGTGTCCAAAGAGATGAGCTGCCTGGAAAATTATTTGGAGGACATCACTTTGAGATATTGGTGGGTTGTTTTTGACAGCCTGTGAAAAATGGTAAAAAAAAACAAAACAAAAAAAACAACAGTTTAGATAAAATATAAACCAAAATAAATCATTCAACGTTTTAGATCTACAATCAAAGTCATTAATTGATTTAAGAAATACATTTAAAAGACATAATGTTTTATTAATTAGCATATATCATACTCCAGGAAAATGTTCCAGAAGGAGACAGTCCAGTTTAACTTAGACCCCTAATATTTAGACTATTATCATTTTGCATTTAAAAAATGTTACCAAACCTTCTCTTTTCTGAGAAGACATGTGCAGCAAACCTTTGTCTCCCAAAGATTAACTCAATTCCTCATGTTGTATCGACTCTAGGTTTCCCTTAGCTGTTCAGTGTGGGCATTCATCCTTGTCTGTGCTGTTTATCTGTGCTGCTCTAAGATTGACCTGTGATTTACCCAGAGGGCACCGGGTGACACTCACTGACGGTAGGCACCCGTGCTAGAAGTGGGACTGATGTTGCTACAAGAGAAAAAAAGAAATCATGAATAAATAAAGTTCTCAGTACAAGAAAAAGAGAGGATCTCTAAATACTAACGTTCAGTTAATTCAACACTTTGAAATCTGTTCAAAGTAATGAACAGTACTGTGTACTTAACTGAAATCACAAAATAAATTTAGTTGAGATTGCTTTCTTGATGAATACATCAGTTTATCTTACCTCCTTTTGTAAGTTTAATATAATTTCTGGTGTAATCCAAGTATTTTAGAACTAAACTTTCCACATACGACTTACTAGTGTATGTAAAATTGTTACTGGACAGGCAGGATTTCTCAGTCCAATGCTTCTCTTATCCAGTGCAAACAACATTAATCTGAACCATAGAAATAATTCTGAAATTTTCAGTTCTTTAAATCCAATTAAAGTGGCATTCATTTAAATTAATTGTGAATAGAAAGATCATAATATAATCAGAGAAAAATCTAAGGCAAATTTGAACAAATGCAGTTTTAGCTTAAATTGAAAGGAATTCAGTGTTCCAGCATTTTTACAGTTTTCTGTACGCTTGTTAGCAACAAAATGTGTGGTTTTGGACTAGACAACATGACAGCTGTGAAAACAATTTGCATTCAAGCTGTAAAATTCAATTCAATACAACAGTATTTATGTTTTTGTCATTTTATGAATATAAGTTGTGAGCTGCACATTTAAACTCTCATTGGGTGAATGAAACTTTTGAATTTACAAAGTATACTTTCACTAGTTTTAGTGTTTTTATGCCACTTCTAAAATAAGGGGTTTCTTTCTTATTAACATAAAAACTTAATTTTATCACGTCCCAAAAGAATAGCGCAACAAATTCATAAGTACTTACAGTCCTGTGTATGTGTGTTTTGTCCTTAATTTCTAGTGGTTTTAACCCAGTCAGGCATTTGTAAAGTAGGATTTTTTTTTTTTTGAGCTCTGAGAAGAATAAAAAGTTTGTCACAGTTGATTTTCTGAACTAATAAAATCAGTGACTGTATTAGTGTGTGTGAGCGATGCGTAACGGTCGTGTGTTTGCGTTAGTGGGGGCTAACTGTCTGACACCTGCAGGTCTTCATACTCAAAATGCAAATCCAGGCTCACTCCACCCACACCATGACCCCTCCTTCGATCCCAAAGATCTGGGGTTACCGGGCAACGACTTTAAGAAATCTAGATCAGATTTAGATAATATCTGGAGGCGAATGGCATAAAACATCAACATTTTGATAAAAAAAAAAAGTAAAAATCATTAAATGTACCTCTGATATGTAAACCCTTTGAGATATATATATATATATATATATATATATATATATATATATATATATATATATATATATATATATATATATATATATATATATATATATATATATATATATATATATATATATATAAAACCAACTAAATACCATTAAGAAACAGAATTAATTATTGATGCAAGCTTTTATGATTCCATGTTTATTTATAAAAACTCAATTGACTTTTTTGTGACAAAGTTTGACAAAACCTTATGCAAACTTGAATTTAAAAACAAATTATTTATGCTTAACACTCTTTAACTTTTTAAGATTCAGGTAACTCACAATGGCCAATAAAAACAAAATAGTAACGCTCCATATAGTAAGCTACCCAGCATATGACTTTTGCTTGGCCAAAAGCTGCAGGTGCTGAACTCCTAACCACCTCTGGGGCTGCAACCCTGAAGCTGAGCCTGACCTCTGACCTCTTTGCTGGGAGCTACTTAAAATGTCACCCTATGAGGAACAAGTAAAGTACTGATTTAATTGTTAGTGTGTGGTAAGTAAGTGAGGAAAAGCACCTGTTTTATTGGGTACCATATTTACTCTCTGGGGAGACCAATGAAGATTTTGATTATTACTCAGCTCAATATCGCCCCCTACCGAGTTAATTAAATATTTCACTGTAGAACCAGATGAATTCAGAGCAAATACACAAGCTGTAAACCCTTTGAGATAAAACTAAACAAAGTTGTTGACAAAGCTAAACTAGGACGACGGACTTCTATCTTAAATTTTATGTTAAAAAAATGTAAGGATGGTTTTATCTGTTTCAGAATGAAAGGACACTAAATCCAATTTTGTTTTGTATTACTTTGTTAAATTGTGAATAATATATAAATAATATATATTATATATGATAAAAAAAATAAATAAAATCTTAAAATTGTAAAATCTCTTCTGCATTGCTTCACTGTATTATAATTCCACTGAAAGAAATATGTAGTTAATAAGTTACATTTAAATAAAAATAAATCTGAAATGAATCCAATATCCACTCACTGAATTAGCTACACCCGTCTGTACCAGTTCAGAGTTTAATCCTTTTCAACACAGATTCAACAAAATCAGAGAAACAGAGATTTTTGCTCTATACTGACATGACAGCATCACAAAGTTGCAGATTTGCCAACTCTATATCTGCAATGTAATTTTCCTGTTCCACTAAAGGTGCTCTGTTTGATTGAGATTTGCGGATTATGGATGCCACTGGAATACAGTAGACATTGCCAGTATTGTGCAGTTTTATGGCCAAAACCATAACAAATGCAAAAGGTGTACCATCTTTTGTAATAACCTGAAAGCTGTAACCTCAATTTATCAAGTTCTTTTTTGATTTATTTTGAAGGAATACACGTAGTCAATTGACGCCATCTAGTGGTGCTTGCATGTATAGTGCAACAGGGAAAAATTGGTTCTATTTGTTTAATAGCTCAGCACATACGTATTTTCAAGGTTGGATAAAATCCATCCATCCATCTTCTTCCGCTTATCCGGGAGTGATCACTTTATTACTTTATTTTATTTTAAATCATAAGTTAAAACAACATTTTGAAGACTTTCTGTATGTGGTTGATTTGTGATTTAGAATGTTTTATAAAGGTTTTTATTGGTCAAATGTAATATCCTCTGGTGTAAAATCCTAATCATTTAAAATCAGAAACTCATCAAAATGAACAGAAATAAAGGCTAAAAACAAACTTTCCTCAATTACTTTGGTGCATTCTCTGATCAGAATTAAAATGATCATAGCTAACCTCCACAATAATTAGTCGTTTATGTACTTCATAGTTCCAACAGATTACAAATACTTTATGACATGAATCAATTGGTTCCAAGCAATTCTCTGCTGTTTCATAACATTATCATTTGAACAATACTTGTGAATTCTGAACTGACAACTAGCTTAACAGAAATCAAAATCTATACATTTTATGCCTTTTATATACGGTTTCAAAAATATCTCCCAGCTAGAACAATTTCTCTAAGGTGAACTTCACCTTTCACAAATGATCTTACACAGCTTCACTCAAAGCACTTTTCTTATGTTTGTTGTAACTAGATTTGTAATTTGATTTACCCAATGCTGTGAACTAATTAGAACTCCAAAGAGCATATGCAGTAAATGTGTGAAAAAAATATACACATTTAAACATTTAAACAAGTAATAAATTAGGAATGCTCCTTAACATGTACTTTAACAACTTTCTTGTTGTGCTGCAGCTGAAAAGTGGAGATGACCTGGTTTCCCCCACCGTTAATGAGAGGAATGCCTATGGAGGAATTTTCATTAACAACAAATTTTAGTGTTTATCTGCCAACACATAATATGCCCTTTAAATGTCCCCGGCTCTGGGCGACTCCCCTGGATCCAGAAATATGGCGCTCGACCTGAACTTCGACCTCGGATATTTTTTCAGCCTCGTTCGTCTGTTCGACACACTGCACATCTGTCACTCAAACGTCTCGCGATAAACGGCCTTCGTATATAAAGAACTGCTGAGGGGGTGCCTCGTCCACTTGGACGGGCTTAAGGTTTCCTTGAGGATCTTGGGCCGAGTTTGGAACAGCCAAGTAGAGAGGGAGACTGCCCTAGAAATCAACCAGCCATGTCGGACGCGGTGATTAGTTTCATGAAGGACTTTTTGGCCGGTGGGATTGCCGCTGCCATCTCCAAAACAGCTGTCGCTCCCATTGAGAGAGTCAAGCTGCTGCTGCAGGTAAACGGGTTGAGCCAGCTGTCATGCCGTGTTTTGTGCGTAAAGTGTGTGTAATTTGTGGATCGCTGATAAGCAAGAAATGAAATTTACGAGGAAATTGCTTTAAAAGAGGAGACGTTGAACTAAGAACAAGGAAGGTTCGTATAATCGTGTGCGTAATGGCAACTGGCACGTGAGGGTCAACTTGGAGATCGTTTTACGCACAAGTGTGAAGGATGGTGGGAAGGTAAAATGATGTGGGATCAGAATAAAACAGTTAAGCACTTATTCATTATATTCTGCCAATGTTTTCCAATTTCATGTATGTTCGCTTAAAGCACATTACCACAGTAATATTCAGTGGAAGAGAATTGCTATATTTAACCTAAAAGATGTAATCCAATACGCAGTGAAGTCTCGAGTGTCTAGGATGTGCCTTAAGACTGCTGGACAAACTAAACCAGACCACGAGATAATGTCTGGCAAGCTGAAGGGTGTTCAACAAGGTTGTTCAATGAAAAGGTCAAAATTACAAATTTATTTTCTTCACCCTTCTCCTGAAAACAAGTCAGGTGTAAAGGCGGCATCTTGGTTTTCTCCCTTGTAGGTGCAGCATGCCAGCAGACAGATCACCGCTGACATGCAGTACAAAGGCATTATTGACTGTGTTGTTAGAATCCCGAAGGAGCAGGGCTTCCTGTCCTTCTGGAGAGGCAACCTGGCCAACGTGATCCGTTACTTCCCCACTCAAGCCCTGAACTTCGCCTTCAAAGACAAGTACAAGAAGATCTTCCTTGGTGGTGTGGATCAGAAGACACAGTTCTGGCGCTACTTTGCCGGGAACCTGGCGTCGGGCGGCGCTGCTGGGGCCACTTCGCTCTGCTTCGTCTACCCACTCGATTTCGCTAGGACGAGGTTGGCCGCCGACATCGGCAAGGGCCCAGCAGAGAGGGAGTTCACCGGACTCGGAAACTGCCTTACCAAGATCTTCAAAACCGATGGCCTCAAGGGTCTTTACCTCGGGTTCAACGTGTCGGTGCAGGGCATCATCATCTACAGAGCGGCTTACTTCGGATGCTTTGACACAGCAAAAGGTACACAAACAAACCTGGTCACCTAAATTGTGGTGCAGTGGCGATTCTTGCATGAAGAGTGAGCCCCTCTTTCTGCTGCCCCAACCAATCAAAATGCATGCAATCATCAAAATTTACTTCATTGGTCTCGTTCATCATCAATCAAGGGGCACAAACTTTCCTGTAGACTACAAATGCTTGAAAGCAATGGGAAACTTCTTCTAGGTGCAATTGAAAGATGTGTGTATACATTTATTTGCTTTGACTTCCCTCATGCAGGCATGCTGCCAGATCCCAAGAACACACACATCATTGTCAGCTGGATGATCGCCCAGACTGTCACGGCTGCAGCAGGTATCGTCTCATATCCTTTTGACACCGTCAGACGTCGCATGATGATGCAGTCGGGACGTAAAGGAGGCAAGTTTCTCTTTTTCTTGTCAATGTTCCTCACCCATATCAGCGGGAGAATCACACACCAATATGTGGATATTAATGATGATGTTTGAATTCCCACAGCTGATATTATGTACAGGGGCACAATTGACTGCTGGAAGAAGATCTTCAAAGATGAGGGGGGTCGGGCCTTCTTCAAGGGAGCCTGGTCCAATGTGATCAGAGGCATGGGTGGTGCTTTTGTGCTGGTGCTGTATGACGAGATTAAGAAGTTCACCAAATAAGCACACGCTCCCAAAACCTCAAGGAAATCCATTCTTTGTTCAAGTCTTATTTTTTTTTTTGATATGGTGACACCGACCTGGTGAATTAAGAATCTGGGTTTGTAGGCTATCTTTCCTGTGCTGCAGCTGGGGGAGAACGGATAGGTGTACTTGTCCTGGGTTTATGTCTCATCAGAAATGTGTATATATAACATTATCAACCATCTGCTAAAAGGAAGTCTCTAGGTTTCAACAGCTGGTGGACGTGATGTGATTACAGATTATGATACAGGCCAAACGTTTCTCCTGTTAGTGTTAAGGAGGGGCTGAGGCCCTTATAATATGCTGTGACCACCTTAAACATTAATTTATTAAGAATAAAGACTCAGTCTATACTCCAGTCTCTTTGTTGTCCTTAAAAGCACCACTTTTCCCTGGTGTGTTTGGGTTACTTTGTTACTGGTTTCATTTAACATCAGTGTTGAAGGAGCAAGTCTGCCCCGACACAGCTGCCTAATTATTGAAAAGATTACAGTGAATACATCATTTATTTCCGTCTGTGGTTTTCCTGGTGTCTTCATTGAAACAAGGTCTAAAAAGATGAACCTTGCAAAAGTAAAATTTTTTATTTTTATTTTTTTGCAATTCCCACATTATATATAATTTGTGTGACAGACCATGACAACATTGTTGGGAAGTCTAAAATGTGTCATGCCCTCACATATCAAAACTCAGCTATTTTATCACCATGCTTTACTGTGGCTGATGTGCACTGCTAAATCATCAACTGAGCAGTACTCCATGGGATCTCTAAAGGTAGGGATATTATTTCATAACCTATGCTTTAAATTTCTCCACAACTTAGTCCCTGACATGTTGTGTGGTTCTTAGTCTTCCTGACGATAAAGACATAAGATTACATGACAGGTGACTTCCGAAAGCAATTGATTTTACTTTGAAGGTATCAAAGTACCTTCAAATAAAAATCTCTTTTCAGATTTTTATTTGTAAAGCATTTGCAAACTCACGAATCATGCTACTTTGTGTTGGTCTATTACATACAATTAAAACACATTGAGGTTTGAAGTTTAATGTTCAAGGATCATGGATATTTTAAGATGGACTGCATCACAAAAATGAGAAAACTTAACTGCTCTGCGACTCTCCGTCGTTATGGCCTTTTCTGCAATAAAGTTATTGACATCTTTTCTCCAACAGGATAAACCAAAAATTAATATGCAATTCCCTTTTTCTGGTTTAAAACAATGTTTTATTAGATCACAAATCACACACAGGTGAATACAGTAACAAATACCAAAACATATTTGCACTTTTGTGTTTAAAGATTACTCAGCGGACAATGTCAAACCACAGCACCAATTAACATTTTAAAGCCAAGATTTCTGACTGAATTAAAAGGTTAAAGTAAGTGTAGTTATTCACAAATGGCTTTGATATCAAAACATAAACTGCTAAATAGTTGAAGAGCAGAAACCAAACAGAGCAGCATGAGTAAATTACATGAAATAATAATAAAAGCATAAATATGTTCTAAGCTTTGCACTGTACAAATTAATCAACATCAAAAAGTGACAGTTATGTGCTGTAAAGGAAAGAAATGACTTTATTAGCAGAGATCTTAACGCCAGCTTGGCCTGCTACTACTTCTTGTACTTGACCCAGGAACAGATGTCCTATTGGTGTAGGTGTTAATGAGGGCTGCACTGGAGGCGACTGGCCTTGGTCTTATAAACGCTGAGAGGAAAACAAGAGGAATTCCCTTAGGTAGCTCACACACAAACAGCAATTGTTTTGTAACAAGCGAGTCATTTAGCACACAGGCTTTGCTAACTCATTTTATTATTACAACTAAAGTATAGATTTTTCGCACCATAGTAAAAAAAAAAAAAAAAAACATAGCTGAAATTAAAAAGCTATGAAATGATGGAAACAGAAAGATTAAGCAATTTACATATAAATGAACAAGTGATTCCCAATAAGAGCTTGCAGCTGCTCCAAACTGCTCTGTTTTCTGGGTTAGTTTAATCTCTGCAGCCGTCTGGAAGCTGCAGCCCAGTAGTGCAACAACTGGGCTGCAGCATAAGTTTAAGAGAACTGCTGCTCACTACCACACGCTGATCCTCTTTTTCTTTGATTGAAAATCAGCACTAGAGTACTTCAAAGTAAATACAGAGTTCTGAAGGCAGGGATATATATATAGATCCAATGCAGCAGTTTAATGGGGCAAATTTACCTCGACAGTGATGAAGTCTGAGCTAAACCTTCACATCATATTTTCTGCAGTACTTTACTTGGTCTTCATAAAACCACGTAATAATTATTGAATAATTAATAATAACTATTAATTATTTCTTGAATAATTAATATTCACAAAATATGAATTATTCTTGAAGGTATTTTTTATTTTTATATTATGACCAAACGTCAATGTGTCAAACACCAACATAAAATACTGCCTAATTATGAAGTGGAAAAAATCTGAAAAATATTTTTTTTTTTTACAAAACAAATTTAAACACCGAGATGTCCGTCTTGGTTCAGACCTCTGTTAATCTGATAAGTACAATCCAATACAACCAACTGTCTTAAATCCCTTATCCAATAAACAGAGACCATCTCTGTTGAAACTCTGTACAAATACAAGCTTCTGTGAATATTTCCGACAGGAAAAAGTCAGAGTGAGAAACAGTTAGAGCAGCAGTGGAATGGTTTACAGCACAGGTGTCAAACTCCATTCTTTGAACTTTTAGACTGCACACAGTGATGTACCGCAGACGACAACTAATAAACGTATTGTTTAAGGTGTGTTGAACAGTCCCAGGATACTATCCTTTAAGGACCTCTGCTGGAGAGCATATCCATGTTTTAAAAGAACCCAGTCAAAGTTCAGATCCAAGTCCAAACCATCCAATCTGACTTTGCTTTTACTAAAAAAAAAAACATAACTGACAAGTTGTGTCCTCTTGATCTACAAAGCTGGTAAGGACCTCAAAAGACTTGCTGCTGTAAATGCAATTAATGTATGAAATGCTAATGAAAGTTCAAATGGAAGGAATACTTTCACAAGGTGAGATCATATAAGAAGCAAACTCTTTCTAAAACAAAGCATTTTAAAGAGAACCTTGAATGAACTCTGCTGTACCTGAAATATACAAAAATATTAACGTTAAAAAAAAGTTTTGCAGTTTAGCTTCTGCAGATTTAAAAGCACTTACCGCAGGATAATCTGCTGGACCCACCACTAAAGGCCCTGTAGCTGGGCATTGAGGTACGCCGCTGGTGATCTGCTAGTTGTTCGGCGCGCCTTAGTCCAGGTGTGGCTTGGGTGGACTGCAGTTTCTTTAGGAGAACCTGTGAAACACATCCAGACCTTTGTGTCATACTTAAAATTTTAAATATCCTACTTACTGTTCAATTGACCGTTAACAGTTAAAAACCAGCAATCTAGTTGTATTATTTGCACAAATTATTATAATGAGCCACTTTTGTGTCATTCCATGCAAATTTAGCATTTTTACCCATTGTATAGGTTACGTTCTACATTGGAGTGTTACTTCTAATCTGTTTTGGCTTTACTAGCAATACCTTCTACCTTCACAGTCATCTGTAGTTCTTCAAATTGCTGACAGATGTAGGATTTTAGATTGTCGTCAGATCATCTAGAACTGATCTAAAGTCTGGATCCATTGTTTATTTTCTTACATTTAGCTTTAACAAGCAATACTTTTTAAGACACCAACTGACTTAAAAATATAAAATGTACAACAGTTTTAGTGCATTGAAGAATGACTGAGGTTTCAGCTAAGTAAATCAGTTAAATAAGGTTCTTAAATCAAGTAATCATCTCCTTTTCAGTGGTTAGTGTATAGCCAGTTTTAAAATGCTGAGTCAGCTATTTCACTGAGCGTTAAAGAGACAAGATAATTCATTTAGCTTAGTTGCAAACATGAAAAGGACAATAAATAAGTCTAACAGACATAAAAATAATTTTTTTCCAACAAGGTAATGCATCCGATATTCACAGGTACAGTGTGTGTGTGTGTTTTTTTAATGATCATTTTGAAAAATTGAAATTAGCAAAACAATTTCACTTAAATCAACATTTTTTGTGCCAAATTGTTTAAAATGATCTAATATTTTAAAAGAAATAATAATATTTTGTGTGAACTTGAATTAAAAACCAGACAAAAAGCGTCAACTCAACTGCATGACAATATTGTATGCTTTAGGTCACATATACCACAAAAACCAAGACTACTCAATGAGGTTTCTTGGGAAGCAATGTGTATAGACTACAATAAGCTCCAGCATAAAAACATATATAAATATACATATTAAGTGGACATTAAATTGAATAAGATTTTTCATTCAATTGCACTTACGTGACAGTTAAAAACCTCCTGAAAGCGAATCAACCGGTCGCATTTTCAGTTTTTTATAAACCAAATGACGCGTGTTACAAGTGTGACGTGCGGGAAAATACTCTGTCCACACGGCAGATTCAATTACTCTACTCTAAGAATAGAGGAGGCGAAAAGCACTCCTCACAAGACGGACTTCAGAGTGAACAGTTTGTCCTGAAAACGACTGAAGCGCCTCCTATTTTAACAGCATTTTCCAGAATTATGATCAACTATGAATATATGACAAATGTAATAAACCTGTGAAAATATCAGGAATCATAACTTTGTAGCACACTGTTAGTTACCAGCAATTAGTTCAATCCAGGCAGATTTTTTTTAACAGTGCTGATCATCTAAATGTGAGTGTTATTGATAAACAAGACAATAAATAGATGAAGAAATATGAAGATTGGAGAAATCTGCAGGCAGAAAGGTCTCATAGTGTTCCTCAGTAGTATGGCTGCAAGTCAGACACCTGCTGCCATCTATCAAAGTCCATCAGTATCTGCTTTCAGGGGTGTGTTTTCAGACCAACCCCAACTAAACCTTAATGATGGATATATTTCATGAAATCACGATTAAACACTGTAAAGCACCCAGTCAGCATGATACATTTAAGAGGGGATCCCTACTCCATTGTCGTGAGAATGAGCTGGCTGCAGTGGAAAGGTGAGTCAGGTAGTGACTAATAGTGGCCAACATGATAAAATCCTCCAAATCATTAAAGTAAATTATATTAATGAGCAGCCTGCAGCCTGAACAGAAGCACCAACTGCCTGAACAATGACTGCGAAATTATAAACACTGAGGAGATACGGCTTCAAGTGTCTCCAATGCATTTCATTTAGAGGTAAAACAGCAGATACAGTGGAGGCCAGGAAAAGTCACAGGATGTTGCTAGGCGCACGAAGATCTCTTGAGAACAACCTAGAACAATTACTTAGCTCCCTGTTTTGAAACAGTCGCACACTTTAATGTAACGGTTGTTCAATTGTTGACTTTATGCTGTTTTCTTTATAACTTTGTAATTGTGTGTTTTTGTTATGTAAAGCACGTTGGACAGCCTTGCTGGTGAAATGTGCTATCCAAGTAAACTTGACTGATTGGTTTAATGAAAAGGTTGCTCTGCATTATTTTTGAACAGGCAGGAGTATGACACAGGTCAAAAACACCATTCCACTCTATTTTTTTTTTTTTTTTTTTAAGAGTTACAGACAAACAGCTTACACGATGAAGTAAGAGAGGAAGTGCTTGATAACTAACTGGAATCCTCCCAGTAAAAACGAAAACCATCAGTGTACACTAAAACATGATTAGGTTTATGACACCAAGACTCTTACCATGTGTTATTTTGACAGCAACTGTCGATGCTGATTTAGATGTTATCAGCTCAGGTGTTGCCAAGCTACTGACATCCATGCATTCATTGTACACAGTACAAGGTTATGAGTGTGTGTTTGCTTAGTGAATCAGTTACTGACAGAAAAATGTCAATCAAAATGTAAAACAACTCACCAGGTTCTCCTGCTGAATGCGGCGCTGTTGTCGGTCCCTGTTTTGTGCACTATGTGGGTAAAAAGCCACTGAAGCGCCTCTGGACACAGAAGCATTCTTTTTTGGCAATTTTTCTGCTCTGGACCTTGATGAAATATTTGACAGTGCCTGAAGGAGACGCTTGTTCTCATAATCAATGCGGCGGACCTCATTGTCGGTAAATGAGAAATTCTTCCGAACAAACCCTCCAGAAATCTGGAGCACCATTTTCTGTTCAAGATGGCTTTCTAATCCAGATGAACCTGAAGGAGGAGAAAGCACATTTGTCTAGTTCGTGTGTTTAACATGCTTGTGAACAATGCTCTGCTGGGTTAACTGAAAAATAACAATAACGCATGCAAAAAAAAAAAAACAACATTAAAGTACAAAACATGTACATCAAGGGGCATGTCTTTCAGTCAAGAGTCCCTTTTTTTACATTTTGTCATGATTTGTCAAACTCATTCATGTTTTTTTTTTACTTGTTCATTACATTTTTCTTTTTATCCAGAAACTGGCATGCTTTTGTACTCAACCTACTTATCTCATATATCCCTAATTAAAATGCAAATAAAACTTGCCTTAAGGAGTTCCCTAATTTGTAAAATAGAGTCCACCTGTGTGTGAATTAATTTCAGAATAAATTCTGCTGATCTATGAAGGCCTCGGATGTTGTAGACAGCATGAAGAAGTCCAAGGAACACAGCAGACACAAGTTGACAAGTCGAAGCATCCTGGTTAACGCAACATCCTCAGCTTTGAGCATCTCACACAAAGGTAGGCAGAACACAGCAAGCATTACTCACACTCATCCACATCTGGATTTGAGTCCACCGCTTGACGAACGTTGCTGAAGGCACCGGAGGGGAGAGTTTTCGGCTCCCGCTGCGCTTTATGACCTTCTTTCACAGCCTCTGAACTTAATGACTGGAGTGAGCCAGAATCAGGAGAAGAGAGGGGACTCACATCTGTCACTGACCCATCTGACTCATCTGTGCTCATGTTAGGCAAATCCTGAGATTCAGCTGAGCCTCGTCTGGTCCCTCTTGTTTTACGGCGTACAAAAGACTCGGTGGGTTTGGAGAGGTTAGAGGAATTTAAAAAACCTCTCTGACTGCTGAAAGAACTCTCTGAATCTGCATCGGTGCTGGCTTCATTTGAAGTGGGAGGAGAATTTTTGGGATGCTGATTTTTGACCAGTTTTCTAGGCATTTGCTCATTTGAGCTAGCTGGGAAAGCTAAGGCACTTATTCTCGTGTCATTCTGCCTCTGGTTGTCCCCATCACTTTGAATGTCGGCTGTCATAGTCAGAAATGCTCCACTGGCTCTTTTAGAGTGCAGATTTAACTCATCTTTGCCTTCATGTATAGGTTCATCCTGTCTAAAAGAAATTGATAATGCATCAGTTTTGTTGCCACTCTTGTTTTCCACTTCCTTCAAGTGTCTCTTTGTCTTCTCAGTCCTTGAGTGTAGATCAACAGCGAGATGTCCAGAGAGTTTTACAGATTCTCTCTGAAGTGTGCTTGGAATTTGCTTTTTCATCTTCAAGTCCTTCTCTCTTTTCTCTCCAACATTTCTTCCACTGTCCCCATCACTGTCAAAAAAGGAGTGGTCCACTTCCCCTTCCAGTTCACTAGAGGTGAACATGGCAGCCTTCCCCAACACAGAACCTGCAGGTTATTGTGAGCACAATGTTAATTTGAAGTTGGAATATTTTTATTTTTTATTTTTTTAATGTGAAACAGATTAAGTAACTTTGCATGACACTTCAACACATTTAGGATATGCTGCCTTCCCCTCATGTGTTTGCTAGCTACTACCACAAAAATAGTATGTATGAGAGATTAAATAAAAACTACATTTAAAAAAGAGGAAACCGTTTTTGAAGTATTCTCTTTGGTCAGAGGCAGGTCAATTGAAACAACTTTGCCACAATGGTAATCTTTAGAGATCCAATCCCTTCACTGAATCCTGGCACTTGCAGTACTTTCTTGGGGACCTTGTAGCCCAACAACTGAGTCTCTCTCTCCTTAAAGTTCTGGATGATTTAAGAAATTGTTGAGTGCAATACTATTACCAACCTCTATCTTGCCTCTGAAGCCACTTTATGCAAAGTGATGATGAAAGCATTTGTCCTTGGAGGTAACCATGAGAAAAGAATAGTCTCAGGCATTTTAACAAGCAAACTGTTCTGCTCTTCTAGCTGAATGTGACTAGCAGAGTGATAGCAGCTGCCCAGTCCTTATCAAAACTGTCCTCTGATTTTTTTTTACAAGTCATATTGTGACAGAGGTAAAACACAGCTTTTTTTCATTTCAGTTGATTTATCCACAATCTAGTTGACCCCTCTTTATGGCAACCTACAAAAGCACAGTAACAAAACTGTGGTGTTATAAAGTTGGTGGTAAAACACTGATTTCTGTCAGCCTCAAAGGTTTTGATCATGACTGTAGAATTTGGTGATGGACTGAGCCATCCTGTAAATGTGATTCAAAGTGATGGCTAAAGTAAAACACTATCCATATTGGTAACAAACTGCTCTTGTTCAAACTTAGGATAATGTAACCTGTAGACAAGGTTCGGCAGAAACGCTTCAAAAAACGTTGACACGACTTAATAAAACTAAAATATTAACATAAAGTTATTTAGCGTTTCAAGATGTCAGACACTGGTTCCAGTACCCACTGTACGATGGAAGAGTTAACTTACGTTTTAAAGTTTTACATGGGATAAAGCTAAAATCTACATCTAAACATCTTAAAACATATAGCAGTTGGCAGACATGGCCATAGTAAGCAATTCGACGATGTTTACTTTAGCTAAAAACCAACGTAGCGTCTTACCTGTCGAACCGCAGCGCACAGGTTTTAACGTTTCTGTTGTATACAGGTCAAACGTCCTACTCTGCCCATTTCTCTTGACAAATATTAAAACCACCGGAAACTACGCCAGGTCGCCAGCGCTCACTAACAGACAACGCTGCTAGTAGCTAGGTAACGTCATTTCCTGGTAACGGTTACACAGTGAATGGTGGACTGGGGTTTGGGTAGATACGAGATTGTTTTATAGTCCATCCATCCGTTTTATGTATACCTTTGTCCCTTAGTGGCATCGGCAGGGGTGCTCCTATCTCCAGCTAACATTCCGGGCGAGAGGCAGGGTACACCCTGGACAGGTCGCCAGTCTGTCGCAGTTGTTTTATAGTATTTTACACAAAAAAGCCTGAATAAAATCCGCAGTTTTTAGTTGGTCTTTTCGTTAAAAACTTGTCACGAGACTATTTAAATGGCCTGTCCTGGTAAAATAAATAAATAAAATTTTAAACGAACGCGAATAATTTTTTTAATAAATGGGCAATTATGGATATTTTTATATAAGAAAGTATTGTCAATGGAAATATCTTTACTGTTGATATTACATTTATTAACCACCCGTTGTTAATGTGTATGTTGAATTAATTCAACCACCACAAACTAGCAAATATTTATTCGGAATCTCCTTTAAAAAAATGTTGAGAATCTACAATGTAAAGAGCTTTATGTTATACAATTAAAGACACTGCATGTTCAACATTAAACTGCTCAAGCAAATAAATTCCAAATAAAACTCCAGGAGATAAGCACATTTGCTGTAAAAGATTTTGGACAAATTTGAATACTAACATAGGATGCAAAACATGGGTGAGTTTTTTTTGTTTATTTTTGCTTGGGAATCTATTCTCCTTAAGAGCATCAAGAACATCTCCTTTAACAAGACAGGGGATTATCTGAAGGCGCGTCCCCTGAAATTACAATTTGTCATGGTTTTACTATTTAATACATAGTTAAACACGTAAGTGATACCCTCTGGGATACTGACGTCCTAGGTCAATAGTACTGGGCCACTATGTTCTATAAACCTCACTACTCATAAAATAGGGATGGATTGAGAGAAATTTTTGTAGACAAACAGAAAGCCCTTAGTAATGAAATTTGAACTCAACAAGGATCATACCTCTGACTTACTGGAGACAATGAGACATACGAACAAGAAAATTGAAAATCCTTTTTTTTTTGTTTTGTTTTTAATTAAACTGAGCAAAACAGTATTTTTAAAGAATGAGGAAATTCTTTGAAATAGACAAAATATTAACATTTCTTTCTGGCTATGCAATTGCCAGCTTAGCCAAAATTATTTAAATAAACAGTCCATACTGTTACATTTCAAATTTATAGCCTTTCATCATTGTCCATTTGCTCAAATCACTCTTGGCCTCTGGGGCAAACAGAGGTTGTAATATGCAGTTTGATCCCAAAAGTCTGGTCCTTTCCAGCCACACCAGCCCTGTGGAAGTAAACATTCACATTAAGATCACGACTTGCTTATGAAATGTTTTTCAGTTCATAGATATATCTGAAATGGTGACTTTCTGTAGCTGCTACCTTCTCTGTGATAACCGGAAGGTCCTCTGCTCCAGTGTAATGTGGATCTAGGATAAGATAACGGATTTCACCAGTGGTTTCACTCCAAGCTATGCCCAAGATAGTGTGAGCCAAAACTCCCCCACCTATAAAACAACAAAAGAACATACCATTAGTAAATTCTATCTAGCAATGGTTTCTAACTAGTTTTAACAACATATTACATTATACTATGTCTTTTTTCAACAGGAAAAAAACAATAATAACTGTCATATATTTCAGGATGTCTGAAAAGAAACAGTATTTACAGGTTCATGCTAATCTGAGACTGAAATATCAGCTCACCAATCATGACAGGAGTTCCTTCAGTCATAAAGTGATTAGCCAGTTCTCTTCCCTTGGATGCCAACTCAGAACCTTGACTAAAGATGACAAAGTTATGTCAAATTCATCAAGAAAATAAATTCATTGAGGGTTGTCAAGGAGTGCCACCTCACCTCACAAACATGATTTTGGACGTGACTCCAAGCAGATGGTTTAAAACAGCCTGAACCTCAATGGATCCAATCCACTGACGGGACCCCACGAAGGATGCCTGCTTGTCTCCAACTTCCACCAAAGCCTGTAAAACAAAGACCCCAGATAAAGTATTATTTACTTTTACTGATTTGATTTAGAGCTTTTGAGCTTTAGGCTGTTATATTTTACATCCAAGCTTTGGACCAGGGGTCTTCAACTCCAGCTCTTGAGGGCCAGCGTCCTAAAAGTTTCAGAAAGCCCCAGGCCCTCGAGTCCCACATTTAAAAACAGTTTTTTCTGAAACTTTGGCGTTCCACTTGTAACACCACTTTACGATATTTTCGGTCACCTAGGACGTGCATGGTTTTCTTTTACACTTTTTCTGGAATATTTATCACTTTCTAACATGATGCACATGGGGAGAAAAAAGCCCTTCATAGAAATATTGCATATATGATGATATTTTGGTTAAACTGGAATTACGTCTACAAATGGCCTTTACCTGCTGGATCTCTTTGTGGCTGGGCACGCCGCGCTCCACATAACCCTGCTGCTGGAACCAGGAGCAGATAGTCTGCAGGGAGCGATAGGCACAGCCCCAGCCATTGTCATCCATGCGGTCCTGCATATAGTGGTGGTAGCTGTAAATTCCCTGAACCAAGTATACCTTAAGATAAGACAAAGCACAAAATATTTAACCTTTGTTTGAGTTTTCATTTATTACAGTGTCCCAAAATTGTAAAAGTCACAAGAAAAAAATCAATAAGTAAATATTATAGATGCTGTAAATTTACCTTCCCGTTGTCAAGGGTGGGGTGTGTGAGAACTGTGTGAGGGTTTCTGAGATAACCATCTTTGTAGGGCTCATTAGGGAAGTGGTAAGTGTTTGCTCTTCTGAAGAAAGGCTTATTATCTGGCAGTTCAAACTGTCCATGCAACTCCTGTTTTGTGCAAAAACGATAAGAAAGAATTGCTATAATTTGCTATTCAATAAGACTTTAGCTTTTAGAGCAATGAAGATTCTAAATGAAACATCTTAAGGTACATAATTTAAAATAAATAAATAAATAAAAAAGAGCAAAAATCAATGTGATCTTACCTGCCGCTGTGCTTCCAGTTCTTTATCCGGTACTCCGCTAGGAAAAACCACCGTCACAAGTCCATTTGGCTCTGGAAGGAGAAAGTGAAGGGGCTCTGGGATAAGCAGTGTTGTCCCCTTCATACACTGCAGAGTCACCTTCTCCATCTCAAACAGCTGGCGAGTCAATGCCTTCATAAGTCGTTCACATCCGCTGCATGGCCCAATAAGAAGACATCCCTCATTGTGAGATAAAGTTTTTGTCAAAGCAGTTACCAGCTATTGTTGAATCAGTGGCAAATCCATATCTATATACCAGTTTTACAGATTTTGATCATGAAATCAAATATGTTCAAGATAAGACATACTCTTTGATGGTGTCGCTGCAGCTGCTCCATATGGCACAGTCCATTGGAAGAGTTGCACACAGAAGGTGAGATTTCTGGACCGTTCTAGTGAGGATTGGAGCTGAGACAGGGCCTGGCTTTGTGGCCTCCATCATCAAAGAGAGGTTTATGACACTCTAAAGAACATACTTTAATTATTCAGCAGTTCTGGTTCTATCCACATGAATAAAATAAGTGTGTTTTGTGTAAGCAAAGCAACATTTGAAAACCTGATCTTCAGCTGTGATACAGATACCGTCTAGGGAGGTCCAGATCAGGAATTGTTGTCCCCAACAAAGGTACAAGTCATTTACAAATGGACATTTGATAGAACTGAGTCATAACCTGATACTTTGCTAAGTAAATAGACAAGGTTATAATATTGGAATACTGACTGGTATTAATGATGTTCTGGAACACTCCAGTATTGATTTTTCTTGACATTTTGTTGGGACCAGAGTTTACGTGGGATAACTTTGGACTCAATACCTGCAGCTACAGTCTGATTCCAGCTGATGATCCTTTTATCCAGGCAATAATATGGAATGTTTTTTTTTTTTTTAATAGTCCACATAACACATGAATGTGGTCAGGGACTAAGCTATGTATTACTTAAATATCTGTTTATCAGAAAGCAAATCCTGCTTTTGTTGTGTGTGTTACTAGGAACAAATATAAAACATGGATGATACACGTTCATCCTCCCTTGCACATGGACTGCTAATCCAGTAAAGTAAATAATCTGTGTCAATGAGGTGACTCACCTTGGAAGCAGTTTAATTAACATTCCAGTTTCCGGTATTATCAGGTGTAAAAAGCTGGCTGGTATGGAAAATATCTGCTGTTGCCAGACGGCAGAGTTAAAAGCTCTCTTCTAGGGGGACCTCAGTCCACAACACGGTTTCTATTTTTATGTTATCTCTAAATTAACAAGTTAGAGAACTGACTGGGGTAATTAGCTTTAGGTTAAGTGATGATAAAATAAATAAATAAATAAATAAAACATACATTTACAGTGTTTAGTAAAAGTACTTACACCTAATTAACTTTTTCACATCTTGTTATATTACAACCACACACGTTTTGATATTTTATTAGGATTTTATGTGACAAATTGACACAAAGTTGCCCAATCCTAGAAAAGTTAGGATGTCTTTTTTTTTAAACTAGTGAAATTATACAATTGTGGCATATGTTTATATTCAGCCCATGTTCACTCTGGTATCCCCAATCTACTCTTGCAAGGCACTTTGCACCGTGTTCCAAATTATTATGCAAGTGATATTTTCTCAGATTTTCTTAAATGGTCAATGCAAATGATGGTCAGTATAATTTTCAAGTCATGAGCTATTACAGTATAAATAAACTTTTACTGAACGAAGCTCCCCATGAGAACAGTATTGTTTTTAAAAATAAAAAACTCAAAATGCACTGTTCCATATTATTATGCACAGCAAATTTTCTAAACATTTTATGGATTATAAAGAGCTGCAAACGGTCATTCTTTGAATGTGCAGCATTAAGTGGTCACATGTACTAAAATCAAAAGCTATTTCAATCAAAAACATCTTAACAGACTGAGTTACATGTTAACATAGAACCTTCTTTGATATCACAGCACAATTCTTGCATCCATTGAACTTGTGAGTCTGTGGATTGTTTCTGCTTGAATTTCTTTGTAGGGTGTCAGAATACCTTCCCAGGGCTGCTGTTTTGATATGAACTGCATTCCACTCTCAGATCTTCTGCTTGAGGAAACTCCAAAGGTTCTCAAAAGCTTCACAGGTGTTAAGGGCATTTTAACAGCTGCTCTCTTAATCCAATGAATTTGTCTAACAGAAACCTTCCTCATTTTGCCTTTATCTGTGGAAACCCATCTTTGTTCTGAATCAGCCACAAATCTCTTCACAGTACGATAATGCTTCAGTTTTTGTTAAACATCTAATGTTTTCATACCTTGTCATACGGCACCAAACTATCTGGTGATTTTTGTCAGCAGAGAGATCCTTTCTCTTTCCCATATTGCTTGAAACCTGTGGCCAGCTTAATAATGTGGAACATCCTTCTTAAGTAGATTTCCTTTAATTGAGCTCACCAGACAAACTAATAAACCCAACTCTCTGAAATTAATTATAGTGATACAAAGAGCCCTGGCACAAAGACCATCTATAAATTTAATAGCACAAAAAAATGTTTATCTTCATGACACTTAAATCCAATTTGCATAATAATTTGGAACACGGTGTGTACTACAGAAAAATCATAGCTTATGTTCCAACAAATTTAATACTTAAGGATTTTAGTCCTATGACACTTGCTATCCTTTCTACAAGCTCCACGTACTTGGCAAATGTTTTGTGCAGGATTCCCTTTCTGACACAAGCTGACTTTTTCCGAGAAGAAATAGTATTTGAACCATGAACCACCCGAGTCATTACCACTCTACTTTATTCCTGTAAAAATAAATCCTGAAAACAATATATAGTGTATAGGACATACTTACTGCTGAAACACGTTTTTTGTTTTTCTTTTTTGCTGATCTGTTTCCACTTGTCTCTTGGTCATCTGTTCTAAAAAACATTAAAAATGATTCAAAAACAGCCAAACAAATAAAAATGAACACCCTGTTGTTTGATGACCTCATTCATGCCCCTGTCCTTTAATTAAACTTGGATTGTGACAGTAATTAAATGAAAGTTTCTTTGAGCTGGTTCTATTGATAACATACAAAATTTGTTCTATTCTGGGTTATTGGCAGTTCTTAAATACTAACATTTTAATAACTTTTTCACATTTTATGATAAATCCAAAAATATGCCTAGCAGGAGTAAAAGGCTCCAACAAACTTTTTATTGTTCCATTTACAATAAAAAGTTAAATTCATTACTTACTGTATGAACTGAAATATGTCTTCGCATGGTGCATCTGGAGATATTTCTTCAAAAACACTTTTGTTTGGCCAAATGAGAACAGGACTATTGCAGACTGCCAGGACACAGGACTCAGATTTTACCTGCAAACGAAGTGCCTCAAATGTTCTAGAGATTGCTTTTTGCATTGGCACCACTGGAAGAAAAAGAAAAAGTCGGTTAGATATATTCAGCCACACCAGACACTATTTGAAAACCTGCCAGTGAACACACCATCTATGCTGTCCAGCAGACACTTCAGGTCCAGCGGCCCTCTGAGCCGAAGAATGACTGCCGACTCAGAGTCAGCAAGTACCTGAGAAAACACGGGACAATCGGAGGATTAACTACAGATAAACGTTATATCTCAAATTTCAACAGAATGAATGCTGACGAGTCTCTACCCGCTGCAAACGGTGGAGGAAAAAGGAAAGTGAAGCTGAAAAGAAATTGATCAGACTTACCATGATTTACGTCACTTTAACAATCCAAAAATGTATATTCAGCTCCTGAGAACCAAATACAGGAAGCTGATTTTTCTACAACCCAGAACTGCTCAACGTGTCTTTGAACGCATCTTTCCATTGGCCCAGTTTGGCTCCTCCCATAGATGTGGCATTCAATGCAACTCGGAATGAAAACGATACATTTAAGAGCAATATAATACGGCCTGATAACTGCATTATATATATATATATATATATATATATATATATATATATATATATATATATATATATATATATATATATATATATATATATATATATATATATATATTTTTTTTTTTATATTTCCAGGACATCAAACTATCAATTAAAGAGTCACTGACGTGCAGTGTTTGACTCGTTTTCCTACACACATTGCAGTTTACTTATTCGTGTAAAACAAAACAAAATAAACCAACACAATGATAATATATTATGTCAACATCTATATACAATATTAGTGGTATAATTACAGAAATAAAAAAAACAGCCTAATTTTTCTTATCTAACAATATAAAGGATGATACAATATAAAATGTAGATGCATCACAAAAATTTTATGAGAGTTAAAATTGCAATATAACATCTTGTGCTGTAAAACACGAAGAAGAGAATATTTTGTGACTGTTTACTGGAATCTGTTATCAAATCTGCCTCCCATTTTATTGTGCCACTATTCCTTCAAATCAAAATAAGAAACTATTGTTAAGCTGTGTGTGTTGCTTTTCTTTTGCTTTATTTCTGCTTGAAATAAATCAAGAACTCTTGAATTTGAATAATAAATAGTTTAAAATGCATAGTAATATGTGATAAATAATGAGAACATGCTAAAATTCATATAGTTTCAGGCCTTTGACAACTAATTATTAGTTATGTTAGCTATCATCTCAAATGAATCCAGTTGAGTTGAAAAACAGGCCAGTCTTAAGTCAGTGGTGCAGTATTTTGTTTTAGGAATATTTCTTGGAGAAACTAGTTTGGTACCATTTACTGGAAAGAGGAGCTGGAACTGATCCCACAGTAGACTGAACACATAAAAGTCAGCTGCTATTTTCCCATTCCCATAGTTAAAGGTATTTTAAATGAAACAATCAAGCAATAAATAAATAAATAAATAAATAAATAAATAAATAAATAAATAAATAAATAAATAAATAAATAAACAAACATAAAAATGAGATAGGCATTTGTGTTTAGCCCCTTTTTCGCTGATATGCCTGGATAAAATCCAGTTTAACCAACTGCCAGCTGTTCCATTAAGATGCCAGAGGTTTGTTATAAAACATTACATCAAGTTTAAAGATTCTAACAAATCAACCAGCTTACCAAGATATGATTTGTTACCTAAACAAACAGCCTCTGCGAACTGTGCATGCTGAGCTTTGATTTGTGATGAGGTTTACAGTCTCTGTTCAAATCAGTTTTAGTGAGTGTTTGCAGGGACTAAACATACCAACAGCATGTGTTCACATTCATCATATATACATAAGCAAAGCTGAATCTTCTTCTGTTTGTATGACAAATGGAAGGATGAGACAAAGTTAATATATATACAAGTATTTCTGGTTCAAATATGACCCGGGGAAAGAATTATTTCTTTGCTTTGAGGATGTTTAAAACAAAGTAATGAGTTTTTACAAGATGTTTCAAGGTTTTAAGACACTCAAATATGACTAGCAAGTACAGAGAGAAAAGTAAAAAAATAAAAAAAATAAAAAACAGTATTAAGTATTATAGGCTTGCTATAATACATATTATATATATATATAATGTATATATATATACATTAACGGTGTGTTACACACCATGGCACAATAAAACATTAGATTAAATATTTAAATAAAGATCAAATCTATACTTTTTTAAAGTACACTTTACATTAATTAGTGATTCCATTTCATTATTCAGTTATTCATTTATTTACTGAACTATGGTACATTAGTGTCTCTATATTTCATTGTGCGTATGTTAATATATACGCTTTCTATCTATCTCTGCATTTACTTACATAAAAAGAATTTTTGAGCTCTTTTCTCCCTCTTTGCACTTCTTTCCCCAACTTAAAAAAGGAATTGGGAGTTTGAGAATATTTGCTGTTCTTTCGTGTTTTTAATTAAATCTGACTTTGAAATGATTTCTACTAGTTGTAATGTTTTTTGGTTTGGCTGTAAAGGCTGTAAAGTTATTATAACTGTTCTTGGTATTACTAAGCACAAGCATGGTGTTTTGTAGGCACTTTATATAATGTGCTCCTTTAGCTATTTTGCTCAAATGTACAGATCCATAAATCTGTCTTTGAGCTGCATATTAACCATCATAACCACATGTTATCATGTCACTGTGTAGACCAGTCTGTGTGAGTTTAATATTATCTTAAGAGTAAGAAATATTTGGGCAATTAGACACTGTTCAGGAAATGTTTTCATAATGATTAGAAAATTTAAGTGATCAAAAATAGACTTCAGTGACCATGAAGAGGCAACAGAATTGCACACTGGCCTTGTCTGGCCTAAAAGTAACTCTTACAATATGAAGAATAAGATTTTAGTCAAAACTGTTTCAGAACAATAAGAAACAGCTCTGATTATGTGGAACTATGTTGACAAAGCTCTGCACAAGTCTGAAAGCCAACAGATCTCCTTATTTCCTCATTAAATATAGTAACACCATGTTTCGTTTATGTTGAGGGTAGTTGTAGCCAATGTTCTACATTCATACTTTTACCAACTGATCATGAAGTCAGAATGTACATAGAGCACGTCCTGAGTGATGATGAATTTTGTCTTTAAAGTTTATTTGTTTGCCAATGGACTCTTATAAAACACTATGAGATAATGCATAGATTCATAGCTTCCTGGCTGCTTGCCCAATGACTGCTGGAGATAGACACCAGCCTCTTTCTATCCTGTAGGTCTACAGGGTTAAAAAAATGGAAAAAATATTTTTCACCTTAGTGTTACATGTTTACTAGGTGAAGTTATTGTTTTAAATCCCTTTTTCATTGACTTGATGTTAGATGTTTGTCACATTAGCCCATGTTGTAGGTTGAAAACCTTAGTCAGTAAGTTGGGTCAGACCAGCGACATTCTCTTAAATGAACACAGGTCATGGTTGACCCAGGACTGGGAGTAGACAAACCAATCTCTGTAACTCAGAAGTTTTTGAATGTGAATTCCGAGTAAATTCCTTACCACAGTCAAATGTTCAGATTTTTAGAGCATTTTAAAAGTGGAATCCATTATGATTAAAATATACACAAACATTGTAAAGGTGTTTGCCCCACAAGTAATACCTAGCTTCCCACTTGTTGCATAATAAGATACATCTCACAACAGCAAATAAAAATTAAAGGATGCACAATAACTACGGGACACCACAGCCAATCAAAAAGGAGTGACTAGAAACATGGCTCATTGTCCATCACCCTTCATCATTTTAAAAAGGTTTTTTCATTTTTAATGAGTTAATTTTTGATAATAAAAATGTGCTTTGTGATTTAAATGTGATAACTAAAAGAAATCTGTGAGGAGGCGTATACTTTTGATTTGCTGTTACTTTAGAGTGTAACACAAACATTTTCTAGATTTCTCCTGCATTAAAGTTTCACAATATCACAGACTTTTCTATCAGTCTGAAAACAGAACATAACAGAACAGCAATGACATTTTAAATGTGACTGAATCAACTGAGAATGAAAGCCTGGTTCATACAGAAAACCAAATCATTGCTGATTACGAGAAGGCAGTTCAGACATGCTGCAGTATTTATAGTATTTATTCACTCAGCACTTGCTTCTCCCCTTTTTAAGTAAGCGTGTTTGTTTAGCAAAATCACCCGTTTTCAGCAAATTAATGAGATCAAAGCACAGTATTTTTAATGCCTAAATGTTCCTGCAGCTTCTCATCCCTTTTCCTCTGCTTGAAGGACACCCTCCAGATCCCCTGCAGTGCACTCCATCAGGTAATTTGATGCAAATCAACCTCTTATTTGCATTTTCCTCTTGAAGGCCTGCTGGGTCTATCTTGAGCTGTATCTCGAAGTTTGTTTTCAAGTCTCAGGGACCCATCTGCAAGACCAGAGGTAGCAGCTGCCTCCCACCAGGACCCGAAGAAGACTGCAACAGCTGCACTAATCTGATCAAGGATATTTGTCATGATTATCTACAATACAGACCTTCTGCTCTGCTGTGAAAAGATAGGACAAGGAAGCTAATTCTAATTTCAATTACTGGACAAATATGAAAATCAATGACATATCATTGTAGAAGGTTGTGGCAACACTAAGAGTTTGCTTGTTGCTGGTATAAAGTAGCATGCACAAGTTTATGTTTTAATGTTTCGTCTTACCTATTACATGGAATATTTTATTAGATGTAATTTTATTGGAATAGCTTGGGAGTATTTAAACAGAAGACTTTAGCAGGTCAGAAGGACAGAACTAGGTCACTGTTGCTCAGCGTGCTGATTGTCAGTGTGGGTTGCTTCAAGTTCAGGCATGTTTCTTTGCACCCCATTAACTTTTGAGTGAATGAATGTTGGCTTTTTGGAAATATGTGTTTTTCATAAATAATTCACCTGCTACAACTTTGGCCAGGCTATGCCATTGATTGATTGATTGATTGATTGATTGATTGATTGATTGATTCATTCATTCATTCATTCATTCATTCATTCATTCATTCATTCATTCATTCATTCATTCATTCATTGATTGATTCATTCATTCATTCATCTTTCTGGTCTGATCAGTCCAACACATTTGCATTTTAGGGAATTCCATATGCTTTACACAAAGGCAGATTGTCTACAGGGTGATTAACAAACCTCACAAAATTGCAAATTATGTTTTCATATCCCGCTCAACAAATTACAACGTATGCATAAGTGCTATAGGTAAGTAATATTTTGAACACATTGTTCTTTAAGCATATTTTAACTCCAATCTGGATAAATTTGAATGTTTAATGGATTTAAGGTGATGTCTATCTGTGTTATAGGGGAGGGGTGGTGGTGGCCTCAACACGCTATATAAAAGTATGCATAATTATTAACTGTCAGGGACTGAGAAGAATCAAGCGTGCAACCAGGAACTCATTATCTTCCTGTTCTATCAAAGTCTATCGACCTACCTGGTGAGCCACTCAACAAGACACATAACCTGAGGGATATCTGAAGACAAATTTTTGAATGATTTGGTGGGCTGATAAAATGAGAGTGACTCATGAGGAAACCTATTGAATTCATTTGTAAAGATTTTTGAAACCTTTTATTCTTTCCTTGTATTACACAGTACAGTTGTGATAAAAGGAAACAAGGATGTTGCTCACATAAAATCCCCTAAAATATCCCATTAAATGTTTTTGCACTGTGACAAAATGGGAATAAGTTTAGTCAAATATTACTGAGTTGATCAACAACAACAACAACAACAACAATAATAATAATAATAATAATAATAATAATAATAATAATAATAATAATAATAATAATAATAATAATAATAATAATAATAATAATAATAATAATAATAATAATAATAATAATAATAATAATAATAATAATAATAATATCTTGAACCTAGCTGAACACACTGCTACAATTACGTTAATAATTACCAGTTTGATAGCCTCCAGTTCAATTGAACATCTGGGTTGAGAACAGAAAAATCTTGCATGCGACCAGTGGGTTGGAAATAATTTCTCATGGCTGATAGGTTCCTCTCATAGCCCACACCAGCCCCTTTTGCGCATGGATTGGCCTGCCGCTCTTTTTCATTACTTGCTCATTGGCTTTTGGCAACGCTGGTTCCCTGCCATGAGCTGCCCATGCAGCTTCCCAATGAATATTGTATGCGCTCTCGGGATGTGCTTTTGGTGATGATGATTTGAATTTGCACCTAGACGGAGTACGAAGGTATCCAGATGAGCAAGACGAGATGATGGGGATGCTCACAGAGAGCGCAGCAGCTCGGTCACATCTGCCCCCCTCTGAAATGAGATAATACTCAAGTGCGTCTAGAAGATTGTTCGCTTACAAAAGGGGAAGATGTTTTGCGCTAAACTGAAAGAACTGAAGATATCAGGAGAGTGCCCGTTCTCCGGCAGCGCCAAAAACGATGAGCTCGGAGACTTTGAGGAGCGCTCACTTGACGCTGCGGATTTATCGCCTATTTCTAAGGACGTGCATGGAAAAATAAGCCAGTCTGTACCTCGACAGAAAACAAGCAGAGCCAAAGTTAACCTGCACACACTTGGAGACAGCATCCGAAAATTGGCATGTCCAGAGGTAACTTAATGAAAACATGCATGATTTTGCGTCTCATGTAACAAACAGGAAAAATTTAAATTTCTTTATTATTTAAAAAAAAAATTTTATTATTATTTGTGGCATTTCTACAGAAAAAAGCAGAAACCCTAATGTCTGTTTATATAAATAATAAAATTCTGTAATCCAGATATGATTAAATCAGTTGATTTCAAGTCTGTACCATTTTATAACCTTTAACTTGCTGGACACTTTGTGATACAGTTTCAAAGGCTGCACACTGCTCTCCAAAGAATGATGACACTAGCAGATCACAACAGGGACTCTGGGAGGTAACTTGCCTTTATTTTTCCATATGTATTTTTTAAAAACAAAGCAGAGTGTATTCACTGCATGCATTCCAATCTGAAAAATCTTTTTTGTGCCTAATCCACCTCAACAGCTTCTTGTCTCTCACGACATAAGAAGCTGCGGCTCATTTGGATCATCTGTTTCCCAACACATCACAAATTCCTCCTGTCAGTCTCCCTAACAGACTGGCTCTAATGAGCATGATAACAATAAGCAGGGATACAGACTGAGGCTGCTATGGATACTGGGAGTAAAAAAGGAATGGCTTTTTTTCACCTAAAGGAAATTAAAACACAAACACGCACACGCACACCCTCTATTCACTCAATAGGATCAGAATTGGACGTTGATCTGAAAGTGTTATTTCTTCACATTCAATTAGCTCTAACTTACCTGCTACACTGTTTCAGAGGTGTTTTGGTACATTTGAAGCTGTGTTACCACAGCTACTTAGATGCCATGAAATATTTGGAGGAGTTCAATAGTAAAAACATTTGATCAAAAACATTTGAAAGGGTGTTTATTGTATGAGTGGTAAACACAAAATGGTATGAGATTCTCATGATCTGATAACCTTGAATGATAACATAACGACAACAAGGTTTGATACATTCACAGTATTTTCACATCTATGCTTTGATTTAGTGTTTTTTTTTTTTTTTAGTAAAACAGAAAAGCAATAATTATGCTAAATAATAAAACATCTCATTGATTACTACAGTTATGAAATGGCATGTGTCTATTGTTATTTCCATATTTAGTAAAAACTAGACTGATAAAATAAACAAGTTAATTCTTCTCAAAATATTTTACAATTTTCCAGTTCTGGGTAAAACTAAAGGTGTTACTAACATGTGTTATCTGGTTAATTATGGAGCACTTTCTTTGTACTCGTACTTTCCCAGTTCCCAGTTGACAAAACAACAAGAACACCTAAAGTTGTTTAAAGTTTATTAAGTTTCTAGACATAAGAAGAAGTACGAGGGTATAAATAGAACTTTCAGGATAATAGTTATGTACTAAAATATTACTTTATTGTTCAAATCAACACAAATTTTATCTGTACACTGCTAAATTAAATCGGTGTGTAAGAATGTTCAACATAATTTAATTTCAAGAAGTACTCATTGAATTCTGAGACATCCATCAATTAATATTTTAAGGATTTGTTAGTGGGTAGTTTTATCAATATGTTCTGCCAGAACCAGCCATCTGAAGGCATTTGTGATCTTGATGTGGCCCAAAATAAAAAATTGTTTGACACCCCTGTTCTACACCACGATTGTTTGAATTCTGAAAACATCTGAATTTATGACCCAGACTACATTTTATCTTAGACTTAAGATGGCTAACTACAGGAACAGTATGAGGGAAAATCTTTGTTTTAAAAGCTTTATATACCTTGATGATGGCCACCAGTCTGTTTACTTGCCGGTAAAAACATGCTTTCCTGAGCACAGCTACAACTAACTGATGTTATCTGTGGGCTTTTCAGTCCAGCCACTTGCTGTGCTCACTACCAGAACTGCAGTGATGAACTGGAGCATTTGCTTGAGATGATGAACAGTTATTCGACCAAAACAGGTACTGACAATCCTGACAAAGGATGGCTCACACAACAATGATTGGTTGCGTCATATCTTCATCTGTGTCTCCTCATGTGTTTGACAGCAATCCCAATGGAAGCTTTGGAAATTGCTCTGGGCGAGGAGATCTTCAATATGTGCTATGAGGAGGACAAGCATATTCTGAGAGTGGTGGGGGGTGCTCTGCACGACTTCCTCAACAGCTTCAACGTCTTGTTGAAACAGAGCAGCGTGCCGCCCAACCTGGACAGAGACGATTGTGTAAACGAACCGTCGGTGCTGTGCTTAGACAAGGATCCGGACCTGCTTACTGTCTATTTCTTTAACCCCCGCCCCTCCACTGAGCTTTTTTTCCCTGGTGTCATCAAAGCTGCTGCACGCCTGCTGTATAACACTACTGTGGATGTTTTGAAGGATCCCCCCAATGCTAAAGACACCATCCTGCAGTCCAGCCCTCAGCCCAGTCTCCTGTACACAGTTGTAGTAAAGGATGCTAAAACTCTCAGCCCCAGTCCACTCCGGGCTTCCTCAGCGGGGACCCTCCCTACTTCCTTGTTCTCCACTATATTCCCTTTCCACCTGATACTTGACCAAGACATGGTTCTAGTCCAAATAGGACATGGGCTCAGAAAGAGACTGTTTAGGAAGGATGGACAGAGACGGTCTTCAACCTTCCAAGAATACTTCTCCATTGTCACTCCACAGATCAAATGCACCTTTCAGGGTATTTTGACCATGCTAAATGCACAATTTATCATTCGGATCAAGCATGGAGTTTCTACTGCAGACAACACAGGGAAGGTATGTAGACATGAATTAAATGATAGAGATTCACTTAGAAATCAACTGGTAAGTGGAATTAGTTTGATTTGCCCAGACTAGTTGAAGTCCCATCCAAAATTAAAAACATATTTTCTTTTCTGATCAGTGAAAGCAGTAGATGATAGCAATCAAACTCCTTGGTGTGGAAGGTATTACTAAGAAGTATCAAAAATAGCTAATTACAACATTGGTGAGATGTGTAAAGTGAATTCAGATAAAGCAAAGAGATGTAAGAAGCTGTTTAAAGGTATATTGTATTTTTTCATGTTGAAACTCATTCATTTTTGTTAAGGTTTTGTTGATGCTCTGTATTTTCTAGCGTGCATACCTGGAGATCACGCTTTCAATAATTTAAGAATTGCTAACTGTGCTAATTGACAGTTTAAGATGCTAAAGACAGTAGTTTAAAAATGTAATCACATACAGTGGCACGATGGTTCTCCCATTATAAATAATTAATAACCGCTACTAGGAATAAAAACTTTAAGAGAATATTTTGAAGGCTGTTCTTATAACATTGTAAGAGAAACTACAACACAATAAATTTAGTATCATCAGGTCAAAGCTTTATAAAAACTAAAGCTTGGCAACTGGCCACAGGATTCTGATTGATGTATATCTGCTAAAAAAAAAACAGGGACTTTCTTGATTCATGAGGCTGAAAATCTTCTCATGATTACATTGATATTAAAAGGAAAGAGACATAGTGTTAAAAAAATTGAGCTGTTTACAAGTAGTCAAGCCTATTAGTGTTGTACTTGAGCACACTTGTCCCGAGGTGGAGATCAACATTATACCCCCAGCGGAGATCAGAAGCAAATGCCAAAGCATTTTACCCATCAAATGCAGAGCCATGCTGGTGCTATTTCAGCAAGAGTGCACAGCAATCGGTCACACTGACAAACAAAAAAAAAAAGCATCAACGAGTAAACGTGATGGTGGTGTAAAACAGGTGGAAATCTGTGAGTGGGTGAGTGCGCAGACACAGTGTCTTTCATCTGGAGTCAATACTGTGTTACCGGCAGCTCCCCGGTGTAAAAATACGACTGCGATGTCAGTGGAAGTGACACAATTAACCTGAATTATGTTGCAATTTGAAAACACTCCCGCTGCTCTGCTTCACCACCCACACATGAGCATATCAAAAATAACTAATGCTTAGATTGTAATAATCGTTTTGCAACTTTGCAATGACATTCAAAACAAAAACAAAAGATATTTTTAGAAGTGAAAATTTTCAGTCTGTCTGTGCAAAATTCAAGACATTGTCGTATCAACTTTGTGTATTAAACTGGATCAGAGTATCAGTTCTCAAATAGAAATAGTAGTTGTTCTCTAGGAAAAAGAAATGCATTATAAAGTTCATTTTCTCTGAGCCTCTCTTCAACAGTGGAAGTACAAGAGGACATGCCAGTTTTAAAGACCAAAAAATAGCTGCAAGATTATATTTGCTCATGAAAATCTAAATCTACAGTCACAGAAATAAAATTTTTAAACCAAGTGGAATTGTAACAAACAAGACTGAAAGAGGTAAATGGGAAGGAATAAAATCTGAAAGCCTCACTGTTAACAGAACTGCAGCAAATGCCCCAATGTAAGATTAATGCAAGAAAACATGGATATATTTAGAGTCTTTTTAGTTCAGGGGTACCAAGAAATGAAGACAATTCTGTGAATCCCACAAGAAAGTATAACAAACCTTAACACATACCTTTGTATTAACTAAATCAACAAGTTCAGTTTTATAATTCTACCACATAGCACACAGTTTATAGATGTTGTCATTTTGCTGACATGCTTTTTCACTGGTATGTGCTCAGAAACCTTTGAAAAAAATCTAACTTAAACTGGAAAAATCTAAATTCTCATCAGTATGAAAACCAAGAAAAATCACCCTATAAAAGAATTGCACATTTACAAGTCATCACAGGCTGTAAGGAGAAGAATATGTCTGTATTCTTCACCAGAGCAAATGCAACCTTAGTGAGGGATGAAAAGCAGAGGCATAATTCAGCCAGCAGACTGGCACTATTAATGTCCACTTTTGATGCCTGAAACAAATATAACATCAATTCATCTTGATGCTGCTGAGCCAAAAAAATCAGTCTGGACTACAGCGGTTCATTAGTGAATTAATGGCATCTTCCCTGGGAATGCTGCGATGCGGTTAATAAAAAGTCTTCCTGGTGAGGTTCTTTGAATTAGAAGATAAATCGAGGTTTTAGGCCTCTAATGTTGCAGCTTGAATGACAGACGCCCATATACAGCTGTGGTTTTATAAATTTACAATTTGTCATGTTTGTGTTGTAAAATGAAGTGTATTTATATTGTATGTTAAATAATCTAAATACATGGAGGGAAAAAGAGAAAAATTAACTTTTTTTTCTTACACAGCTGCAATTGAGCAGAAAATGATTTGTACCCCTTGAAAATTTAAATCTAAGCTAATCTTTTACTTTACCAGCAAGTGTCTTGTGACTGGAAGTAATTTTAACAGCTTGACGTCGACTTAAATCTGTTTCGGTCATGCGAAGTAGGAATTCCAACTTCTGACATTGCACTTTATAGATGAAATATAGACAAATAAAGATTGCTTTTCAGCACAAAAACCTAATATACATTTATTAACTATCTTTTGAGAAATATCAGTCTAAAAACCAATTTGTTGAATAAAAAAAATATTTAAAATCTTAATAAACAAGGTAAATTAATCATTTTGGGGTGTAGATGTATCCTCTGAAGTCATGGAGCTTTGCTGAGAACGCTGCTTACAGACTGCTCTTTACATATGTCTCTTGCAAAAATGTAAACCACGTTCCTCCTTAGTCACTCTTTATCATCTTTCTCTTTTTCCTCTTAGCTCATGGAGCTTAAAGGTCAGATGATTTACGTCTCAGAGTCAAATGCCATCTTGTTCTTGGGATCACCGTGTGTAGACAAGCTGGAGGAGCTAACGGGCTGTGGCCTTTACCTGTCAGACATTCCTATCCATAATGCACTTCGGGATGTGGTCCTGGTTGGTGAGCAGGCCAAAGCCCAGGATGGTTTGAAGAAGAGGCTGGGGAAAGCCAAGGCGGCCCTGGAGCACGCTCACCAAGCCCTGGAGGAGGAGAAAAAGAAGACGGTGGACCTCCTCTACTGCATCTTCCCTGGCAAAGTGGCACAGCAGCTGTGGCAGGGTGAAACAGTTCAGGCCAAGAAGTTTGATCAAGTTACAATGCTGTTCTCTGACATAGTGGGCTTCACGGCCGTTTGTGCCGTCTGTACACCGATGCAAGTGATCACCATGCTCAATGAGCTGTACACCAGGTTTGACTACCAGTGTGGAGAGCTGGATGTGTATAAGGTATGCTCAAGTAAGAGGATGTTTTTTATTTTGTTTAGATGGCTGTCAGTGGATAAAACTCTAATGTGTTTATGTTTGTTTTGTAAGGCGTAGTAAAAAGCTGTAAGAAGAAGTGTGATTAGACACCGCATGGGTGCCTGTGATAGCTCTCTGGAAAAATATATATTTTATACTTTTAAGTAAAATTAAACAAAGCAAAGTAATTTTTCATTTTTCTACAGGTTTTGCAAACAATTTTGAAAATATAATTGAATGTAAACATAAGCAAATAACTTCACTTTTCAGTCTGAAAATTGATATACTTACCTTTAAAAAAATATGTTCAGAAATTAATGTGCTTGTTGTAATTGTACATGTCTGTTTAAATCTCTTGTTTCTGGTACAGTGGAAGGGTTTGCCTGCTGATTGTCTCTGTTATTGCTTTTTTTGCAACATTTTAATGTTTTGGATTGTTTATGCAAATATTAATTCCAAACACAGATAACCCGAGTAAATACAAAAACCCGTTTTCAAGTGATGGTTGCTATATACAAATCAACTTAGTCTTTTCTGAAAAATTCAGGGCCCTAAAACATTATAACCTCCTCTTCCACCTACACTGGCAACAAGTAATGGGTCTTTTCCATCTCTGTGCAGTAATTGTAAGGATTGGTGTAATTCCTCCACATTGGGGCATTTTTGCCAATTCCATATTACAACATATTTGAACATATCATTAAAATTTTAGAGCGGTTATTCCACTCAATAACGTTTAATTTTGTTTTGTTTTTCAGCCATTTAGAGGTGAATGTGCTGGGGTACTTTGGATAATTTCCCTGCTGCATAAATTTGAGACAAACCTTTGTGTTCGATTTGGTCAGCAGTCAGCCACTGCTTCCCAGTCGCTCTGGTACTGTTGAATCACTGATCAAGTCTGCAGTAGTTTAGATGCTCTGTGTTATTTTGTGACCTCCTCAATGGGCTCTTAAGAGTAATTTTGGCACGCTGGTTACTGCTGGGAAACTTCCATGTTTTCTCCATTTAGGGATAATGGTTTTTACTATTTGTCATTGGAGCCCCTAACTCTTAGAAAGGACTTTGCTACCCTTTCCAGACTGATGAATGTTAATAGCTTTGCTTTCCTACTGTTCCTCAACATCTTTGATCAGGACATACTGCTGCTTTTTGAGATATTTTAGGCTACTTCATGATGCCACACAGATTCTATTTAAGGGATATCATGACTCTGAAAGTATACCAGTAATTTCGCCTTAGCATGGCTTGCAAAATGCTAAGCCATGCTAAGCCATTAGCTAATGGCTTCCTAATGATTAGAAAATGACATTTTCTAATTATTTTCTGATTAGAAAATGTGGCTAATCAGTCATTTCATGATTTAGCAAGTGAATGCAGTTTGTTAATTCACATAAGGCCATGTTGGTTTAAATAGCTTAGATGTGAAAGCATTTTGTTTTTTTGTTTTTTTTTTTGGTTTACTCTGGTTATTTTTATTCAATCAGTTGTAGCATTTAATTGGGAGAAAAGAAAAAAATAGATCAAATCTATTTTGACTAAAAGGTCAACTCTTAGTTTAGTTATAACAACAGTAAAGTCTGCTGACGGCTCGTAACCTGGAGCAATGTTGGATAATATAATCAAAGTGTCAGACTAGCGAAACAGAAAGAGAAGCACATTTGTCAAATGTCTTGTAAAATGCAATGGTTGAGGATGCTTAAGTTCCCTGTTTCCACTCTGAATATAACCCTAAAATAGTTCTATCTGATCTGGGCCAGGTAACTAAAGACCAGATTTATACAAATGACGAGAAGAAAAGACAGAAGTAACATTTGGCATTTTAGCATTTCAAAGGATTAAGTACTGTTATTTGTAAAAGTTTTGCTTTTGGCTGTATTCCAACCTTTTTTTACACAAGAAGCTATGGTTTTGATGAGAAGCCACTTGACATCAATCATTGTGTTTAAGCTACATTGTCTTCATTTTGACATTGTTTTTAGAAATAGCTTGAATAGCTTGAAGGGGGAAAAGATCAAACTAACCAAGCAATAATAATTGTGCAAATAATCTTTTGACTTCAGCTTGGGCAGATCACATAAACCTGCTGAGAGGTTTTGTTCTGTCTCAGCTGAGCAGTCCAGAATTACTGTAACAGCATTTCGGCTCTCTTCAGGTGGAGACCATTGGTGATGCCTATTGTGTGGCTGGTGGCTTACATAAGGAGAGTGAGACTCATGCAGTACAGATTGCACTCATGGCTCTGAAAATGATGGAGCTGTCAGACGAAGTCATGACGCCAACAGGAGAACCGATACAGGTAAGGGTCAAGCACCAATCTTGGTAATACACCTCATTAAATCTAATTGTGCAGACTGCAGTGAAGTTGGAAAGTGTTCATGTGAAGAGTTTTAAACAGAGATTTCTCTGATCTGGAAATGTTTTTATTATTACTGAAAGACTTTCAGTTTTGGAAAAACACATTAAATTATATCTTGAATTAGCTATTTATACTTTCAATGTTTTCCCAATGGTCAACTATGAAATGTAAGGCCTTCCACTGGTAAAGATCATGTTGAAAGCCTTAAAATAAATCTGTCTTTATGGGGAACATAATTTCACACTGAAAAATGGAATGGAGTTCTGCCTTTCATTTTTGTGCTTTTTTCCGTAAGGAAAAAATTGTATGCTAATAAACAATTGTCTTAAACAAAATCAACTTTGCCACGGTTATTAACAATGCAAATGAAACACGTTGTATTTCTACATTTTTCAGTGTGACAGAATATCTAAGAACTTTAGGGTGGTTGTCAATAGGTATATGTTTTTCTGGGATTTAAACATAAAATAACCCTGAGATTGATTTCTACTAACTCCTATTAGCTTTGCTGGAAATAATAGTTACTAGAATCTGAGATTGATCATACATGCAAGTTCACATATTTCAGTTTGATTTGTTTTTGTAATAAGTCTGCAAAGTGTAGCCTGTTGTATGTCTAAACACAGTCAGACAGCTAATCACAGCAACCAAATGCATGGACAAGAACTATCCATATCACTTCTTTGTGTGGTCCTAGAAAATAACACCAACATATATTATATTAACAAACTTTGTTTGGCCTGGGAGAGGCAAGACCTTTTAAAAATTAAACATGGGTTCTCACATTCACTTCTTCCCAGGCTACATATTTATCCTAAATGTCACCATTGACATTTCTTTAATGGTTGCGATTACTCTCTCTGAAGTCCACTTAACATACCAACATCCTTAAACAGTTAGGATGATGAGTGATTTAAAAAAAAAAAAAACATGGAAATGAGAATGCAAAAGTTAAACTTAAGCTAAAAATGAGAATTAGAGAATTACAGAAATGTTTGACTGACTCCATCTTCATCCCTCTGCTTAAACATGAACTCAAACATACTGTTTGATCTTCAGTATCGCTCCCCAGAGCCCTGATCTGAGCTTCGTTTTCAGTTTAACTAGGACATGACGTCCATGTGGTTATTAAGTTGAATTGGTCAGAGATTTAAGAAACTGCTTACCTTCATAGCTACTGTTCAAAATATTTAGCATGTTCGTTGAGAGCTGAAACATTTTATCCGGTTTCATGAAACAAATAAACATTTTTTTAAATCTATATCAAATGTACCCTCCCTTTATTAAGATTTGGCTATTATTCTTGCTACATTTTCACATTAATCTGCTTAAGTATCACTTTGCAAACTGTTGGTTACGATGAAAGTATAAAAATCTGCTTCTTCATATACAATGCATTGCACATTTTGCCCTGTTTCAGAGATTTTACGTGATAGACCAACACATAGTAGTGAACAATTGCAGTGAAATAATTTATTTTTATTTCCAAAAAAACTTGGTACCACTACATACCTGTCAAGACATCACATCCACTCAAGCTGACAGAGGAGGCAAAGAGAAGCTTAATCAGAGACGGACCTAAGAGTCCCATGATAAATTTGGAAGAGCTGCAGAGAGCCACAACTTGGGTGGGAGAATTTCTCGACAGTAATTATTTCATCTTCCAGCTGGAAAATGGTTCTGTACATACAGCCAGAGTGGTTCCAATGAAGGTATTTGTATGAAAACATGAATTTGTGTTGTCTCGATAAAATTAAGATCTGTGGCTGGGTTTAAACAACATCCATCTCAGGTCCTCTCCATTTAATTTATTTCATCATCATAAAAAAAAAACAAACAAACAGTTATTTATGTACGGAAAAAAATCAACTCACCATAGAATGTAAAGAAAAGTAACCGAAAAGCTGTAGGTTGAAGCCAATACTTACTTAGAGACACTGTACAAATGCCCACAAGCAGTAATTAGGAAATTATCTTTTCTTGTCTTCCAGATGCGAATTGGTCTCCACAGTGGGTCAGTGTTGGCGGGTGTAGTTGGAGTGAAAATGCCCCGCTACTGCCTTTTTGGGAACAATGTTACATTGGCAAACAAGTTTGAGTCATGCAGCCAGCCGAGAAAAATCAACGTCAGCCCTACAACGCACAGGTAAACGCGTTACAAGCAATAATGATCACATGGAGTCCTTACAGCAACCCCTGAAGTAATTGCTTTTACCTTTGTATGTACAATTATGTGTGTAGTATCATTTATTTTTACTAGAGACATGGAAAGAAAAAAAAAGAGCTTTAAGTGCTTTTGACAAGATACTTAACTTTTAGGAGGGAACTGTATATTCTCTTATGTCAAATAATTTGTCACATTGCTTTTAGACTCATGGTTTATTTGTATGTTCTTCGTCCCAGATCACTGAGAGGTCGCCCAGAGTTTCTCTTTGTTCCCAGGAGCAGACAGGAGCTTCCGGCCAACTTCCCAGAAGACATCCCTGGTGTTTGTTACTTTCTGGAGGCAGCCTTCAAAGTTTCAAATCCGACGACAAACTGAAGCCAAACTTCTACAGGTCCAAAAATATTAGATAAGGTTACATGAAGAAAACAGTTGTATTGTATAATTTATTCTGAGTCTTTCATTGTTTTCAAGTAAAACTATCACAGCAGCTGTTTAAGTAATAGATATGTCAGTTTATTGTCAAACATGTCCTTTCTGTACTATTATTCATTTGTGCAGTTGTTGTGGAGATAAATCCGTTTCATCTTTCTTCCACAATGAGTCATCGCTGCATTTTGAGATCTTTGGAAAAATTGTGCTTGCATCAGATACGCTGACAGTCAAGACAAGACTTAGGGACTGTTTTGTTCTTTTTTAACACAAGTACAAACTAATAAATATGGACACTAAAAAAAGCACAAAAATACACACACTATTAACTTGTGAAAGATGTTTATGATGTAGCTACAGACTTTACTATGAATGGTCAAAGATCTAATTTGTTTTTGTGGCATTTGTTTATTTTTTTAAAGTGCTTTACAATCACATATGAATTAATGGTGTGGTCATTTGTATTCTGTAATGAGAATTGTTTAGTCCCATGTTGGAAAGTGCAATGGAGCCCTTTCTGAACTTACAATTACAACTTAGAAAATGTTTTCTTCAAAACACAGTCAAAGTTGCAAAAACAATCTATGAATTTACATTTATGACGGTATCGTACAATTAATGTTTGTGAGCAGGTTTCTTTAACGTTTGAATGAATTGCTAATCATGGCATCAGTACACATAAAAATACTTGCACTGGCTTTGTGCCTTTCAAATAAAACTAAATGTTAATAGTAATCTGAGTTCTGACACCCATGACAAATTCAATGCACCAATTCAAGCCTACACATTAAAATAGTGATTATATAATTATGTGATTGTTCAAATTTATTCTACCTGCCAAAGTACAAAGACAAGATATTTGACAAGATTTCTTTCAAAGATATCTACCAAAAAGGATATTTGAGATGCAAAATTCACTTTTAGGAAATTCTGTTAATGAAGAACAGATTAAGGTGCCTTATGGGAACGTGACAAACATGTGCCAAATAGATGAGAATGTTTTTATCACACATATAATCAATAAAGTTTCTAATTCGCTTTAAAATAGACTAGAGTGATATATGAATGACATTTCTCCCACTAGCAGAATAACAGAAGTGTTTATCTAACTGTGTGTGGCTTGTTGACACAAATCATTGTCTTCATATTAGTTCCCTAATAATGTATCCTTTTGCATTTGTACTCATCCTACTGTGCACATCTGTAACATATTTATTACATGAGTTGTAAACACACCTTTAATATACAGAGGAAATACAACACAGGACAAGTTCAATGAATGTCTTTCTACCACTCACAGCAATGTGCTTTAATTATTGTTATATATCAAAGTGCAATAAATATTGTCATGAAATATTGTGGTTAATTTTGTTCTCTCAAGAAATTAGACAGTTTGCACAAAGCCTCATAAAACAGATTCTTGAAATTATATTTTGGGTTTTATTAAATAAATAAGCAGTAAGTAGAGCATAATGCTAAAGCAGAAGTAAAGTTATACAAGGTTTTACAATTGTTTTAACAAATAAAAGTAATAACAGTATTTTGTTCCACTGGGCCAATACTTTAGCTGTAGTTACAGCTCATATGTCTTTTGAAGTCACTTCCAGCTTTGTGTAGCTAGAGACTGAAATTTTCCTTTTTTATTAATTCTGTCATGTTCCGTGTTTTTCTGTATGTTTATTTCAAGTTTCCTGTGTGTCTGAGTCTCCGTGTTGTCCTGTCTCCCCTTGATTAGTTCCCAGGTGTGTCTCGTTCCCTGATTACCCTCTGTGTATTTAGTGTCACCTGTGTCTCTGTGTCTTGGTCGGGTCCTACGTCTTCTAACGTCGAGTCACGTCTTGGTTACGTCTTGTCGCCCAGTCCGTCTTTCCGTGAGTGTTCCGGTTGCTACCGGTGACGAGCCCAGGCTTTCGCTCGGCCGTGCTGCCTGGCTTCTAGGATTGTTTTTGCTTTATTTCCTTCATTAAATATCAGTTTTTCACCACACCCTGGGTTCCCGTTTGCTGCCTCACCACCTCACCATCACGCCACATGACAAATTCTGCTCAGATTTGAAGAAGAGCATCTGTGAACATCAGATTTCAGCACTAGAAGCAGATTCCCAACTGGATTTAGGTCTGGACTTTGACTGGACCATTCCAATACATGGATATACTTCCATTATAACTCCAGCTGAATGTTTAGGGTGAGGATATTGCTCTGTTGCGAAGTGACCTCTGTCCCAATATCAAGTATTTTGCAACCACTAACAGGTTTTCTTCCAGCATTGCTTTGCTTTTATCCCCATCTAATGTTCTAGAAGGAAAAATAGGTGACTGGTGAAGAAAAGCATCCATACAGCATTATTGTGCTGCAGCCAAGTTTCCATAAAGCTCTCATTTTGGTCTTATTAAAGAAATCACCTTGTGTATTTGTTTTGTCTCCTTCATTTAGGTTAAGTGCAAACACAACTTCTGATGGCTTTCTTTCAACAACCTTTTCCTCATTGCCAATGTCAACTATTAGTGCAATTGTTGTCTTGACAACAGATTCCCCTACATGAAATGTGGATCTCTGGAGTTCCTTAAGCGAGATCATGGGCCTCTGGGCTACTTATCTTACTGTAATAACACCGTCCTTGCCTGTCAGTTTAGGTGTCATACTCTTTGCAGTGTCCGATGATGGCATGAACAGGGCTGTTTGGAACATTAATTAAAAGTCAAAACGTTGCTATAAACTTCCCCACAACTTCATCAATGAGCAGCAAATGTTTAGTCTTCATGATGCTGTCGTAAACCTTTGAGGCCACAGAACAATTATTTGTACTTGGATCAAATAGCACCCAGATGGACTCTTTTTTTTGTTTTTTCTTTTGCTAAGTGGACAAGTTCTGAAAACCATCTTTAGATTAGAGAAGCTGAATACAAGCATAACAAAAGTGAAGTCGGTTTTTTTTTTCTGTCAGGTATATATTTTTATTTTTCCAAAACACGATTAAGCACTACGTCTATTCCACAAACTCAGAAAAAACTCAATGACGTTTGCGTTTACAACAATGTAAAAATACATATTAAAATACATTTTTAAAAACCCATCTTTTTTGCAAGTTATTCCTATTGCTAACAATTCTTTTATGCCTTAATATCTCACAGCTTACACTGAAGGCTGCATCGTAAATATAATCACATACTCATTAGAAGATTAAACATACACACATGAAGCAGTTGCCAAGAAAAAGAAACATCTGCGAGAATCGCAGGTTGACTAGCATCACATGCAGTACGTTACCTTCGTCTCGGTTGTGATTGGTCAATCACGGCTCACGTTATATTATTCCGGATATTCTATTGGACAGACCTGCTGTCCGTGAAGTGCTGGCAAAAAATAGTTGGGATGGACTTAGAGGCTCTCAGCATCTGGACCAAACCATGAACGTTTTGCTTAATTCAGCGGTTTTTATTGAAAAATAAAGAGGCGGAAAAGCAGCGCTCACCATGGTACGTACACTTTGACTTCTCTCTTCTATCTGAATGCTAAGAAAATTAGGTTTTCACCTAGTAGTCCAACCTATTAGCGTTTGACATTTCCTGTTGGGAGAACAGCGGTTACAAGCTACAATAACTGAATAACATTGTAGTGCTATCCTAAACAGGTGGATACAATATGCACATATTTTACCAGCAGATATCCTGCATGCATAAGCTATATATAGACATACCTAGATGTTAGGAACTAATTACATGGAATAATATTGACGTTGATCCTATTTTCCCTTTGTTTCTAGTACGGGTTTGTGAATCACGCCCTGGAGCTTCTGGTTTTACGGAATTACGGCCCAGAAGTATGGGAAGACATCAAGTGAGTTGTATATGTGCTGCTTTCAGATGATTTTTCCGTGTAAAGCAGGCTCAGAATCACTGAATTACTACAGAGTGCCTTCATATTTGCTTGTTAGTTAACGCCGTAACAACAGTAAGTCTTTCAAATGGCTTATTAGAGAGAAAATTAAAATAGATTTCAAATGATAGAAATGATCTGTTCTGTGTTGGTTTAGAAATATAAAGTAATGTCATTTTAAAATGGAATTTATAAGAGATAATCTTTAACCTTTTTTAAACATTTTGAGAAATTTTCAGTATATGTCCTTTGATAAATGTTCTACTTTTTGAGTTAAATAACGACCACTTAATTGACAATAGAACTCTCTTTTTAATATTATTTTATTTGAAGTTTCATATGAATCATCCATACATCCATTATGTTTTTAATAACAGTACTGCAAGGTACACTTATATAGTTCAAGTTTGCATGAATCCCATTACACATACGTATTTGTATATGAGTAAACATATGATCTGAACATTTAGGTCAGAAACAAATGACTAAAAGGTTAAACCAACACACAACAAGAAGACAGAAAGACAGGAAAAAGATAATAAAAAGGCTTTCAAACACATACAATAGATTACAATTCCACATTGCTGAGACCAGCAATGTTCTTTAATCTTTCAGGGCTCCTTTTACACTGCAAAACCAAAGACTTTTGGTTTTATAAATTTATTTTGGTATTTACCCATATCTGTCTTTAAAAAGGAGAATTAAAAAACTAACTAAATAAGTTACAATTTTATTTTAGAACTGACTTTTAGTCACTTAATTCTATCGTTTAAGTGAAATAAAAATAAAATATGTTCTAAATATTACATCAATTATTAAACCTTAATTTTTGGATCTTTTTGATTTGCTGTTTGTTGATCATACAAGAAGGATGGAGACAATTTTAACACTGCTAAAATGACTGCCTTGTGTCTCTCTGCATGGAGTTTGCATGTTTTCCCCAAGCATGTGTAGGTTGGCTCCTGGTACTCCAGCTTCCTCTCACAGGCTAAAAATATTAATGACAGGTTAACTGGTCTAATGATTTTCTGTAAATTCTGTCAGTTAAATATAGTCCTCTGGTAATACACTTTTAGTGAGTCTCAAATCATTAAGGAAAATCATTTCTTCTTACCTAAGAACAATATTCATCCAGTGGTGGAGTAGAATAGATAAGGGAATAGATTTTACTCTGATACCGATCTATACATTTGTTATTTGAAAAGACAACAATTTTAGATCAGGATACATTGTTTTTTCTGTTTGTTTATTTAAAATTTCCCTGCCTTTCAATGCATATAACATTAGAAATAATGCTTTCAAATTCTTTTTATTTGTCATTTAAAATTATTTAAATTATTTTTATCATACGCCTGTTATCTGGATCAGATTATGGGGTAAAATCCAACTTAGAAAGAAAATGACTGAGAGATGTCTGTGATGCTCTGCTGACTTAATTAATGCTTGACTGCATCAATTATTAGGATGGATATCCTGATAAAACAGGAGAAACTGAACATATATGGGTAGCAGCTGAGAATATTGTACTGCTGGTGTTAAGATGCTAATTAAGTAATCTTTATTACTTAAGTAATCCTTATTACTTAATTAGCAATAAAAAAACCTTTCTGTTTTTACATCAAATATAAATATAGTTATCATTATTTGGAATGCAAGCTGTTGAACAATTTAACCCCTTAACTATTGCCTTCAAAATGTTTCCATGTAAGTCAAGTGATTTAGGTATTGCTGGACTTTCGTCTGAGCTGCATGTTGCAAACCTCATAAGTTGTGCTGCATGTAAAGAAGGGAATTTCTGCGTGATTACTGTAACAACTAAATATAACAGTAACATTTTTCAGCGTGTTGAAAAACTTGGCTCAGACTAGGTTTTTTTTTTTTTTTTTATCTGACTAAACTCAACTTGACCCATCCTAAAATAGAAGGTAATGGAAAGGAGAGCAGCAGCTGCCTTGTGTAAATGTTTTTAAAGTAGTCTGCCAGCACATAAAAACTAATGTGCATGGATGTGTGCGATGTCTGCAGATGGGATTCACTTTTAGCTAAAGCGCAGCTTATAAGAGTTTGCTCTTCTTCTTTCAATGTTATCACAAGCTGACCAAAGCAAGACTGAATTCTTGTTTCCTTTGCAAAACATTTCAAGGTCTGGTATGTTTTTGCAGCTGCAGCACATTCTGATAAGACTGCGGTTGCTCGTCAGGTCTGTAAATCACTTGGCTTCCCTTGTTGTAGCTAAACACTACCACTGATTTTCAAAAGAAATTAGAAAAAAAAACATTTTAATTACACAATAATGTTAGTTAAGACCTTACAGACCAGATTTTCCAACAGATGCCAAATATTTTTGCTATTTCGCCATTCTATTAACAGTAAAATAAAGTCAAAGCTGATTGTTGAGACGTTTTCCTGTAACGGTGTTTCTGTGTTTGCAGGAGGGAAGCTCAGCTTGACATTGAGGGTCAGTTTCTTGTTCGAATCATATACGAGGACGCTAAAACGTACGATCTTGTTGCAGCTGCAAGTAAAGTTCTGAGTAAGTGACTGCACATTTTGTAATTGCTGGAAAGTGACTAAAAGGGGAATGAAAAAGAAAAGGAAATAATTCATAACGTGCAGACTGAATCACGTGGTCAGGCATGAGTATGTTTTCATCTTGTTTTTCAGAGGTCGATGCAGGAGAAATCTTGCAGATGTTTGGAAAGATGTTTTTTGAATTTTGCCAGGAGTCAGGCTATGACACCATACTGCGTGTGCTGGGCTCAAATGTTCGAGAGTTCCTGCAGGTAGGCTCTTGCAGTAGAGAGACGATGGAAAACCTTTTACGTTTTTGACTTGCAACAAAAACTGTGAGACCTGTATGCTTAAAATAATACGGTCTTAGTGTGAAAAGCATTCTCTGTGGTTTGGTGATGCTTTATCATCAGAGTAAAGGTAGTGAAAGGCTTTACAGGTGCAACACAACCACACATGTAAATGCCACTTAGAAAGGCCTGACCTGAGCATTTACCCAGAAGCTTTGGACTGTAAAGCAGCAGCAGTATCTCATGGAGCGATTCCTACATCATAGCCTCCACCTTTAAAGTACAATGTTGCTCTTCACAAAAAAATAAAGATTAGTCTTCCTTGCAACCAGAAATAATTAAACAAAAAACTCTGCAGTTGATACTAAGTTTTGATTTTTAGTTCAAATTTTCAGCAGTGCCGAATAGGGAGAAATTAAGGTGACTTACAGATCCTTCCAAATTCATTGGCATTTCTGCTGGATCTGTATGGAAACAAAAATCCAACCCAGATATTTTTTTTACAACAAGGGCAAAAATAATTTTGTTAATTTTTTTTTTTTTTTTTTTTTTTTTTTTACGAAATGACTTAAAAGACCTTTTAAATTTGCAACTATGAAGAGTTAAGATGTTCCTTTTGTGGGGTTTTTAACTGTATTTTCTGTATTTTGTAACCACAAAACAACAACACGTGCAAACATCTCGCTCACTGGGAGCGGCTTCATGCTGTGAGCCACTAACTGCACAGCAGTTACTGTGAGGCAGAAATGCCGCAGCTGCACAGCAATGAAGGGGAAACAGTTTCCAAGTAATAAAGTCTTTGTTTCATGTCAGCAGCAACCTGACAAATATTTGACAAATAGGTGAATATATGTGTTTTGCTGGAGATTATATCACAAATGGTTAAATTGATGAAAGAAACAACAAAAAAAAATTCAGAGCAATGCAAGGTCATCATTTTGATGCAAGGGTGTTTTATTCTGTTAAAGAACAGCTCCTTTTCTGCTCCACTATGCAGGATGTCCTCTGCGGTTCAGTCATAAATAATAAACAAGGTTTATACTATCAAAACCTCCTGTTGATTACAATTTTCTGTCACAGCCTGGTGGAGGGAGTGTAGCACATTCCTTAATGTTGTTATGTGAAATTCTCCTGCTTAAATACAGCATTTTGTGTTTTCTGCATTTAAGATAAAACCCGTGTCATAATTGTTTACCCAGGTTTTCCTGCATATTAAAATGGGAAAATTAATTCTCTTATTGTGACAAAATAAAAAATCACAAATTATGATCAGACTGAATTTGAATATTGTCTTTGTTCAAAGTAAAAACCATCTTTCCACAAAAACTATATATTTCCTGGCCATCTGCACTAGAAAAGCTACGTGGTGAGCTGAAGAGAACAGAGCCAAAGAGAGGCCGAAGAACTCAAACAGATACTCCATAAGGAATTGTAAACAGAAAAAAAACCCTGTAAACCATTACTTCCCTCTAGTTTACTGGGTTTATTTGTGGAAATGTTAAACTTTTCATCTGAATTTGCAGAACCTGGATGCCCTACACGACCACCTGGGCACCATTTACCCCGGAATGAGGGCCCCGTCGTTTCGCTGCACCGACGCAGAGAAGGGAAACAACCTGATCCTTCACTACTACTCAGAGAGAGAAGGATTGCAGGATATTGTGATTGGCATCATTAAAACAGTCGCTCAACAAATCCATGGCACAGAGATAGAGATGAAGGTCAGCATTGTTATTTTCCTGCGCTGGTGAAAGACACCACGCTAATGGTCCAGTCTGCTGTTGCTGCTGCTGATCATGATGATAAATGAAGCTGACCCTTCTGATTTATGGCTACAATGTTCAATAAGGCTTTGAAGTATCTGTGGGGCTTTGTATAAGAATATGACAATTTATGACTCCGAATATAATTGAAGAGGATCTGATGTAGCGATTAAACAGAAGACCCCCTTAAATACTCAAACGGAAACACTGTGATAAATGCAGCTCAGTTTTTGGCTAATGCCAGTGAGTCAGAGGATATTTTTAGATCTAAGTTATAGAGTCACAGGCAAGAGACTGGCTGCCTTCTCAGGGTTTTTTTTTCTTTTCCTCTCTCTAGTTTAACTTTGTCTAACTTTTACTGCACATAAAACAGATTTAGACTGGCTAATTGGATATTGACTAAGAAGAATAAGCCCCTGTCATCCATAATGTCTCAACTAGGTGGTATTGGTATTTTTAATTGTATTTCAACATTCACCCGACAGTTCCCATTCATCCAGTCACAGAAGCTTGACGTTTTCTTTTTTCCTTCTCAGACATCCAGTGAGCTTGCATGGATATTTCTCCTTATTACAACAGTGACATTATCTCCCAGACCTAATCATGTTGGGCGGACAAGATAATATTTTTTTCAACCGTTGTGTGCGCTGTGAAAGAACAGAAAATGGCAGACGCTCCAAATGTGACACCCAATTTTCTGAAAATATTAGCCACCGTTGCTGTGGAAACAGGGTGCAGAGACTGCAGCTCGACGTCAGTACGGCTTATGCTCATAAACCCACAGAAATGCCATTTATTGCCCTCCTGATTCAATATGGAAGACATGAAATTAATGATTCCCTCATTTAGTTTTTGTAAGGAGCAATGTGCGTGGTTAGGATATATTTTAGTTTTTTATTGTAATACTGGTATACTTCATTTACTTTTTATGCACCCTGATCCCCCATATTTTACATTCTTTCAACCTTTTTAATTTGGTCAGTTTAGTTGTGTAGCAACACCTGTCTTTAACTCCTACAGTCAAAGCCAAAATTATTAATACACTTGACATTTCTAAAATAATTTTTCTCTAACCAAGAGTACATATAATAGGCTAATAAGGCTGAAGAGGTCACAAGGGTTAAAGTGGTGTTGTAGATCCTTCTTTAAGTGACGGATGCTCTTTTTGCAGGTGATCCAACCAAAGAGTGAGGAGTGTGACCACATCAAGTTTCTGATTGAGGAGAAGGACTCTGAGGAGGAGGCGTTCTATGAAGATCTCGACGGTTTTGAGGAGAACGGCACACAGGAGACTCGGATCAGCCCGTACACGTTCTGCAAGGCCTTTCCGTTTCACCTCATGTTTGATAAAGACCTGATGCTCACACAGTGTGGGAATGCCATATACAGGGTCCTGCCGCAGGTGTGCATTCATATCCAGCCACATGGCAAATGCCACTGCAAAATGTGGCATTTGATATTAAGTCAGCACCTGGTTGTTGTTTTCTTTTTAGGTCGGCACAAAAATAGTGTGATTTCTCTTTGTGTGAAGTGCAACTAACTCTAAATTGAAAATATTATATTTGTTCCTCAGCTCCAGCCTGGTGCCTGCATCCTCCCTTCTGTTTTTTCTTTGGTTCGTCCGCACATTGACTTCAGCTTTCATGGCATCCTTTCCCACATCAACACCGTGTTTGTTCTGCGAAGCAAGGTATCAGATAGGGCTCTATTTAAATCCCGCTTTTTGTTCTGAAACATGTCTATATTTTGCTTGTAAAGTCCATTGCAAAAGTATTCAACTTTTTCACATTTTGTCATTACAAATTGCGACCAAACTATATATTTTATGAGGAGTTTATGTGGTAGGTGAACAGAACAGTTTGCAATTACTTATGCAAATAAAAATCTCAAGAGTTTTGTTCAGCCCTATAGATAAAATTTAGTGCAATCAGTTGCCTGCAAAATTCTACTTGTGGATGAGAAGCATAACTGCACCTATACCCTGAACTCTCCATCTCGATAGTTTAGAATAGTGTTGACAGCATCATGTTGTGGGGATTTTGTTCTTCTTTGGGACCAGGGATACTGGTAAAAGTTGACTGGAAGATGTTTTAAGCTAAATATAGGGCAATTCTGGAAGAAAACCTGTACAAAACTGCATATAACTAATGACTGGGGGAGGAGGTCACTTCCAGCTTAATCAAGATACATGCCACACTTTTCAGATGTTTATTTTTTATTTTTAAAAAGTTAAAAAATATATATTTTTTTACTTTTTAGTTTACTTTTTGTGCTAGTTATTTTGTAGCATTTGTTTTAAAATGTAGTCAAAAGAAAAAATATTTCTTTCCAAATTTTTGATAGTGAGACTATGTTGCTGAAATAACATGAATTTATTTTAAGGCCTTTTGCAAAGCTTTAGCAGGGGAGCCACAGACTCACTGAACTTGTGACCTACTATTGTTATATTGCATAACATGCTCTTCATACTTCAAAACAAATTGTTTGTCGGTGGAACATTGCTGAGATGATGAAATAATAGAACATTTGTGAAATGAGAGGGTAAATCTCTTTCAAGTTTAACATTTTCTTTTTATTTTTTTGTTATTACTTGAGTGATAACAAAAACCTCTTCAGTCCTCCTTATCAGGAGAATGTAGATGTTCAACAGAGTTTGTCCTTAAAAGGACTGGAGTTAGAACAACTTGTTTCTGTTGATGGATCGAATGCTGGATCTTTAAAAACACCAGTAGTCTAGAAAATATTTGTTTTTATCTTTAAATTATGCACATCTAGCATAGTAGAGTTATAGTTCCAAAAATAAAGATGCTGAACTGTGCATAATGGGTCGCCTTAAATATTTATAAGGTCACTGATATTTTTAGCAACAGCATGGGGTTTAGCAGTGGGTTTCATTGAGGCCGTCAATGCAGACGACATCTATGTGAATCCCTGAAAATGTTGGAATGCAGCTCATGATAAAGGAAAATTTTCATTTTATGTGAATATTGCATACTCTGATGAAAAACAAATTACATTAAAAACTTAAGCAGTATAGAGGAAAGTGATTCAGAGATTAATAAAAATGTTTTTGTAAGACGTTCTATCAAGACAAAGATAACTGTTTAGGCTTCCAGTTCGGCTCACTGTATGTAGATTATAGTCCTTTAAAATAAACGAATAAACATAACACCAGCATTGTGATGGAGGAGCTCATCATGTTTTGTATGCATTAAAATCTGAAAGTCAAACAAAGGCTGCCAGATTTGAAGGAGATTTAGAAAAAGAACATACAGTGTAATGAAATATTCATAAGTGTGATGTATTCCTGACAGGAGGGCCTGCTTAATGTGGAGACTGTGGAGAATGAGGATGAGCTGACAGGGGTGGAGATCAGCTGTCTGAGACTGAAAGGGCAGATGATTTATTTGCCAGAGGCAGAGAACATCCTTTTCCTTTGCTCGCCCAGGTAAACCTTTTGAAAACCTCTGTTTTCACACAAGCTACAGCTGATATGTGCACTCAAACCACAGCTCTGCTTCACACACCTCTTTCTGGTGAATTATGACCTACCTGGCTAATAATATCTATAACAGTTTTGTACCTCATGTCTCAGATAGGTTTCAATCAACAGGAGGGACAGATGAACTAATGAACATAATTGCTGTTTGGAAGTCATTTATTTATTGATCTACTTGTTTTGTAGATACATCTTTATCTGCTGATGTTCGTCACATAACTGGTTTTCTTAGGAGAGTAAAACAGTGAATATAATTCTGGGTTGCCATTTTTGATTTGAAATACAGCCTTACTGGTCACAGATTATTTGCTGGATATCTGAAACGAAGAATAACAAAGCAGTTTTTGGACCCTTTTCATTTTCACTCCTCCTTTTGATCATGCTTTCTATTTTGGTAAAAAAGGTCACAAAATAATATTCTAAGACATTGTCCTGGCCCACATTGTCCTTCTCCCACTTTACCATACCTTCTCCTTATTACCTGCCTGTAGCAGAGCCTGCGGATGCAATCTCAACTACCAAGAAACAACAAAACAACAAATACATGTGCAACAACTAAAGCATAGCAAATTATTGACTTGCATCCTCTGTACAACAAAAGTCCATAATTTCTTCTAGAAAAAGTTGAACATGTTATTTATTTTCTTATTGTTTTTATTACGCTGAAGGGGGATAGCTGTCTGACCAAATGCCTGACACTTACTTTCCAAAAGTATTTGTTCATCCCTCCAAATAATTTAATTCATGTGTTGAGAACACTTTCATGTCCACAAGTGTGTAAAATCCAGCACTGAGGTTTGCAGACTGCTTCTGCAAACATGTGTAAAATAACTGGTGACTCTTAGGAGATCAGTGATTTCCGGTGTGGTAGCAATGTGGGATGCCAACTGAAACGTTCTCACTAAGTATTCAACACACCAGTATTAGTGGTGTTATATCAAAGTGGAAATTAATTGGAGCGACTGCAATCCGAAGTGGGAGGTCATGTAAAACCACAGTGCGGAGTCAGCAGTATAGTGCCTTGAGGTTGCTTTGCAGAGTCAGTAACTGGAGATCTCCAAACCTCATGTGGCCTTCAGATTAGCTCAAGAACAGAGCGTACAGAGCTTCCTTGAACAGTTTTCTACCACTCGCTGCATCCTGCCCTTTCGTTCCAATGCGCTCGTAAGTAATCACTGTTGATCAAAAACCATAAGCCTAGATAAATCAGAAGATTGGACTTAAATTCAAATTGAATAGCAAGAAGATTCCTGATATAATTACTGTATATGTTTATTTGATTGATACTTAGGGCCTAAAGTAAAATCTAGAAAAAAACGACAGTGTTGCAGAATGCAGACCAAAATAAACATCTCAATTTCATCTCAATTACAAGCTTTGAAAAAGCTAATAAACGGCTCTGTGCCAGGTGAAAACAGACCAATCTGAACTAAAAGTTCCACTTAAAGAAAGTAGATTATTGAGTAGAGGAAAGTTATGGCTCTGCTTGCTTTGAATGAAAAAGGTCTGTGTTCATGTTGCCAGATTGTTTCATGGTGCGGTTAGAAGTGGGTGGACTGAATCCCACAGAGGGAGGGAGGTCAGCCATTAATATCCTGGCTGCCTCACCTTTAACTAGAGAGTAATTGCTTGATTCTTCGACGAGGTTTAAAGTGGTGATTTAGTTTCTTAAATACTTTTGCAGTATGCATTATCTTGTCATATTTCACAGGGATACGTCTAAGCCATGCAAGCTACATTTGTCAAACATTCGTATGACAAATGTTTAAAGAAAATCATCTGTAGCTCAAAAATGTAGCTGTTTCTACAAACATGAAAACAAGAAAACACCCAGTCCACATGGAAGTGAAGAAATGTGCTGTTGCTGAAGCAGACTGTTGGTGAGAAGAGACTGTTCTGTTAAAACAGTTCATTAAACAACCCAGATTCACTGAAGGTGGTTGATTTGTTCTGACAGAGCCAAGCATGAAGGCTTCACAAAAATGCAGAAATGAGGCTAGAATACATGTGATGAAGAATAATAAGTTACACTCGCTTCCATTTAAACTTCTGAACAGTTTGATGCATTATGACCAAAAGCTTTAAAGTATTGGATTTGGATTGTCTGTGATGGACTACAACATAAAGCGGTGTGTCATAGAGAAGAGGGAGGAAAATAGTAAAATGTTTTATATTTGATGTAACCATGATTATGTTTTGACCATGCAGTTGTGGTTTTGATTGCATGTTTATGGTAGATTTCCCACTGAATGGTGAACCTTTGCCCCATTCTCAAGTCCTTTGTAGTCTTTAACAGATTTTCTTCCAGAATCTATATCTAGCTCCACATATCTGCCCATCAACTCCAACCAGCTTCCCTGACAACTGATTGAGAAAAGGATAACCACAGCATGATGCTGCCACTACAGTGTTTCATGACAGGGATTATGTGTTTCATGTCGGATTTGTGTAGCACATAATGTTTGCATATGAGCAAAAAAAAAGTTATAAGGACTATAAAAAAACATCAAAATGTCTGCACCAAATATTTTGATATAAATTTCTGTTGCAGTGAAGGTATTTGATTTTAAGTTTATGACTTTTCTTCTCTCCAGCCTTTCATAAACACAAATGCAGTTAAATGGTAAGAGAGAAAAAGTAGAGAAGAAGATGATAAGTAGGTAGATACTTGGGATAGTTCATTGTGGCCTCCTGGCATGACCATTTTGGGGAATTTGGTGACATAATTGTTGAAGGGAAGTGGTGTTCTGCGGACCTCGTCCTATCTGTCTAAACAGGCTTTCCAATGGTTTTGCTAAAAGGTGCCTGTCCAGACAAAACTAACTCACAGGATCTAAAAGCATGAACAGTTTCTATTCATCTTATCAGGGAGTCATGTCGAGCTGTCTGACCTCACTGAACAAGATCATTTATTAGGAGGCAGACAGCTCTGCCAGAATGATGACATCACTGCTCCATGATCTACAGTATTTATTTTATGCCCTCTCAGAGAAGAGTTTGTTTAAGTAGAGAAGTGCATTTGTCAGTTTATATATAAAAATACCGTAGCAGTGTTTAAGTATTTCCTCCTTTCTGTCTCGATTTGCTGCATGTCCCTGTGGTTAGTGTTATGAACCTGGACGATCTGACGAGGAGGGGGCTCTACCTGAGTGACATCCCACTACATGATGCCACGCGTGACCTGGTGCTGCTGGGGGAACAGTTTCGTGAGGAGTACAAGCTAACACAGGAGCTGGAAATTTTGACAGATCGCCTCCAGCACACACTGCGGGCCCTGGAGGATGAGAAGAAGAAGACGGACAGGTTTCCCCTTTTTTTTTTTTTTTTTACGTAAAAATGAGTTAGTTTTAACCTCGCAACCAGCATCCTCCACTTTTATTCCTTCCCCATGTACATACTTGTACAAAAGATATCAGTGGTTGTCATGGAGATTTGGTCAACCTTGAGTTTATTTGTCTCAGTCTTGTCTGAGCAGTTGTGTCCATTTGAAGCCCTTGTACTGAATTTGGGAAGCCCCCTGCTACAGTAGTACAAATTTTGCCTGCAAGTATAGCTGTTCATAGCAGACAGACAATAAAAAAAAAATAAGCAAATTAAAAGGATCTGAAAATAGAAAATTTCCCATATAAAGTATTTGTTTTTTCAAAACCATTTTTTTTTGCTGTCATTTGAATTGTATCATAACTACAATAACAAACCTATCATGATTTTTACGTTGAAGTATTGTTTTCTATTTGTTCTCTTGGGATTTTGTTTTTTTCTCGCTGAGTAAAAGCACCGAAATAAGTGTGAGATTATACTGCTTAGGTTTGAAATAAATTTGTTCTTAAGGCTTTTAACGCATTGTTAACAGAGGGACCAATAAATGTCAGCGGCACATTAAATTGCAGTTGAGTCTTTTAATAGTGGAACTATCGTGTCCACCTAATCTGAATGGCACGCAAATTAATCTAAATGTCAGTACGTTAGATCGAAATAATCTTTTTCACCAATACTACCAACAGTTACATATTTAACACTCAATGGCTCTCAGTTTTCTTATTTTTTCTGTTCTGTCCTTTTTTTATATTACAAAATAAATAAGATTAAAATCAGAAATGCTGCTCAGTAGAACATGGGTTAAACAGAAGTAAGATATTTTATAGGTGCAATTTCTCCTCTAAAATGATCACACTTATGATGATTTCTTTTTTTTGACATTTTAAGAAATTTGAAGCACCCCAGTTTAAACACTACTTCAGAGGAATGCTTGAACATTTTCCTACAGTTGGGCACATGAGATATGTCATGAAAGAAAAAGAGGGGGACAACCACTTCAGATATCAGTAAGTTAATGAACAAAGGCATAAATTTCACAGATGAACATGCCTTTGATAATAATTTGGAGTTTTTCTTTTTATAAGTGAAGCAAACTTTTGTTACTATAACTCAAAAATTGGCTGACATTGGCTTATAAACACAAGTCTGGAAATAGTGAAATGGAAAATGTGATGCAGCCGTTTGACAAAAAGCTTTTTTATTATTATTCGCACCCAGTTCAAGCGCTGTATGCAAACTATTTCTCTGTAGTGCATCATTTATAAAATTAATTACATACAGCAGCCTAGTCATTATCTCAATGCTGTGAGTCAGCCTCAAAGTCATTCCGTTGCAACATGGCTGTTAAAACAAAGTGTTAGATTGTTCATTAGTGCATGTTGTAGTGCGATGTAAAAAAGAAAAAAGAAGCTGTGCGAAGGATTCCCTTTTAAGGTCAAACCCCAAACCAGAAACAGCTGAGACACAGAAACAAACAGGCCTCAGTCTCGTAGTGCTGTCATAATGCTGCATGGCAACAGGAGCCCCTGGGGTCGGACTTTATTATGCAGGTTGATATTTACCAAAGCTAATCTTCAGGCCCTGTTAGGATTAAAACGGTTTAGAAGTTGGCCTGTCATAGCAGTATGCAGGAGCTGGATATGATCACAGCAGTGGAGCATGATGGTATTTAAGACTGTTGTGCCAATTCGCTGCCATTGGATAGCTATGGTGTTATTCTACACATGACATTATAGCATCTCTAACCACGGAATAAAGTTCTCTTAAAGTTTAAATAAGCTGCAGGTTGTTTACTACTTTAAAGGTTCTTATGTCTGTGCATCTCAATAAATCTTTGTAGGGTTAATTTATTACAGTACTAATCAGATGGCCTCGTTTTATATTGTAATTTTAGGAGCAACAGTACTGTCCGTATTAAAAGCCTCTCAGAAGAAAAGCATTAGACACAAATATGGTGGTGGTGGTTTGATGGTCTGGCATTTTACTCTGTGTGAAAACTCAGGAGAGGTTTTGACATCAAACTGAAGCTGATTTTGCTCTTCATCAGACAAAAAAAACTCAACTACAATTTTCAAATGAATTTGGAAAACGTAAAATACTTTGTCCGGTTATTGTTACGAATCACATCCCCTGATGCTACAAGTGTATTGCACCAGGAAAGTTATTTTGCTTTTAACAAGGCAGCCATGATCTAACTGTTACCATAGTAACACCACTCCGGGTTTTTTTTTTTTTTTTAGCTGAGAGCAGCTTTGCACGGTGAAGCTACCAAAAGGTAGTGGGAGAACAAAAGAGATCCTGATACAAGGATCAAGAAGCCCTGATTCCTCACCCCCCTCCATAACTGTGTCTGCTCTGAATAATGCTTTTTGCTCCTCTTCTTCTTTTCAGACTGCTCTATTCTGTTCTGCCACCATCTGTTGCCAACGAGCTGCGCCACAAGCGCCCCGTCCCGGCGAAGCGTTACGACAACGTCACCATCCTGTTCAGTGGCATTGTGGGATTCAACGCTTTCTGCAGCAAGCACGCCTCAGCTGAGGGAGCCATCAAGATAGTTAACCTGCTCAATGATGTTTACACGCGCTTCGACATCTTGACAGACTCTCGGAAGAACCCTTATGTATACAAGGTTGGAAACAAAACCGTTACCACCGCAGTTTATCAGGATTTGTGTAATCTTATTTTGGACTAAGAAAAACAGGAGGGATTAAGAAAAGGAAGCAAGAATTATTTTGAGACGACAATTTCTCTTCTGGTCCTCCGGTTATCTGCACCGGTGTGATTAATAGTAATTATACAATTTTTGCGCACACAGCTCAGCACAGATATATTTATATCTTGATTTATTTTTTTTCATGACTAACACTAACTCCTAAACACAGTGGCGTTTTACAGGGTGACTGCACGATTTTATAGACCTGGTGCAGCAGATTTACACTCCAGGCTTTCAGACAAGAATGCTCTTTGAGAAGTCAAACAGACCCCGGCACTTCCAGGGGATCGGCTTGACTACTCTGGGTCACCAAAAAGAAATAATATTTACCCGACAAACCGAATGGCTTGGCGGTCCTGGGGTATTAGCAGGACTCAAGAGAAGCCCTGAATGTCTTGTAGCTGATGCAAGTGTTTATCACGAGCTGTTTCGGTTAATTCTGACCTTAACAGAGGCTCCCTGTATAGAAAGGTGAGAATTCTGTATGAAGCGTAAGTAAAGAGATGCGCTTTAACTTCTCATGCCACATTTAAATGGGAAATGATCTTGTCTTTTACAGGTGGAAACAGTTGGTGACAAGTACATGACTGTGAGCGGTTTGCCAGAGCCTTGCACTCACCATGCCAAGTCCATCTGCCACCTCGCCCTTGATATGATGGAGATTGCAGGACAAGTCAAAGTGGATGATGAGCCAGTACAGGTGTGATAAAGAAAATAGAATATAAAAATGACATCGAAGTCTCACGGAATATGCAGCTAAGCATTCATACACCAGGCTTTACACTTTCAGAGGCAGAACCATAGAAGAATATATATTTTAAGACTCAAGAAAAAAAAAGAATGTGGAGTGACATTAGATGATATTATCTAAAATGATATTTTGAAATAATTTTAGAGAATTTGCCAAACTCCTCTACACTTACTAGTACCTGCGGGAAAAGTGTGTGAAAAGCCATAAAATAAATGGATGGTTTTATCTTCTTTATCTAGAGTGCTTACGGCTGACTACTTAGTATAGTAGACATATAATGTAGTAGATTGGCACTTTTCTTAAAACTAACAGTAGGCTGGACTCTTAGTGGGTTTTCTTTCTCTGTGAAATGGGTTTTGCGTTGGTGAAACAGTTTTGTCTGTTTTTGGCACATAATTTTATGATCGTCCGTCTGTTTTCCTTCACATATTTAATTATTTCTGCAGCTTTTTTAGCAATGCATCTGTTACGTTGGCATAGATGATACAAACGCTCTGGAGCTCTGTTTGGTTTTTCTACTGTTCATTAATTTTTGAATATCTATGCATCCAGACATATTTTTGCATTGTAATAACAGGTTGGTGGGAAACTAAAACATTTGTTTTAGTCGTGGTTATTGTAACTTTGATTGTTGAAACCTTCCACGGTAAAATAATATCTGGGTAATGAAAGCATGTTTAGTGTATGACGTGGCTCTGGCAAAAAAAGATGAGTCCGGTTTATGTAGCAGGAGCTCGCTCAAGTCATCTCATGATGCTGGCGACGAAAATAGATGCCTGTTCGTCCCAGACGCTCACAGCACATCTCTGCTTTATGGAAAACAAGCACTGAGAAGTGCCCACAGCTCTGAGGATAAATCGTAGTCTTAAAGGCAATTATCTCAAGAGAAACTGAGATCATTTCTAATTTTGTCCATGGAGCACAAATTCCTGGCAGAGTGAATCTTATATCCACCCACTAAATGTTGCACCTTTTCATTTGAAAGCTAAGAGTTGTGTGAACAGACTGAAAAGGCAAGAGAATTATAATAATTGTTTGCAAACCTAATATAACCTGAACCCTTCTTTATCTTAATGCTTTTAGTGTCTTGAGCCATTTTTTCTGAAGTTTTTCTTCTGTTTCAAAGGTTTGTTTGGCTCTAGTGGCCGTTATCTGACAGTGAATTCACAGTAAAGTTGGTTATGACTGAGGGGGAAGACATGCAAAGGTCAACAGGCTGGGACTCAAACCAGCACAACAACAACACCCTTTTTAGTTTTTCAGGGAATAAATTTGACTATAAATATTAAAAACATGTCTTCATGTTTGCAGTACTCTACAGTTTGTCCAGAAGCTGAAATTGTCCTGTTGTGTTTTTAAGCTTCGGTCAGATTATTAGGAACATATTTTGATGTCATACTTTTTATCGTTTTTGTTCAAGATCACAATTGGGATCCACACTGGGGAGGTGGTGACAGGCGTGATTGGCCAGAGGATGCCCAGATATTGCCTTTTTGGAAATACGGTCAACCTTACAAGTCGAACTGAGACGACAGGAGACAAAGGAAAGATTAATGTCTCAGAATACACTTACAGGTGAGTCTTAGTAATCCTCTGTTATTTATCTGTAGAGACCAGCCGTCTTTCAAAGTCCTACTGAACAAGCTTGAATTTTAGCAGTAGAAACAGAAAAACTGAAATCAAATATTTAAATCTACTGTATGTCTAACTGATAATAACTTAATAACTGATAATAACTTAGTTTGATGTAACATCACACAGTTTTTTAAAATCTTTTCGTTAATACATTCATCTAGCTTTAACTCTACCTTTGTGGGGGAGTTATCCCCTGAGCGGCACACAGATTATAATAATTCTATGTTGGACATAACAGACGAAGGTGTTTGTAAAACAAGAGCCAGAGATAAACACGGCGTGTGGTTGTTGACGTTGTACTCTAGGTGCTTGCAGTCTGCGGAGAACGCGGACCCCCAGTTTCATCTGGAGTACCGCGGCCCCGTCACCATGAAAGGAAAGAAGGAGCCGATGAGGGTGTGGTTTCTTTCTAGGAAGACCAACGACACAGAGCCTCCGGCAGTGAAGCCGTAAACATAAAAACACTGAACTAAACTTCAGATGAAAATGAGTGAGGGGAGCATTGAAATTAATATAGGTATAGAAATATGGATATTTTTAATACATAAGAAAAAGTGTTTCAAAGTGTATTTGAACTTGTATTCTCATCCTTCCATTCTCTCCACACACTTGACCCATTACAACCTCGCTATAAGTTTTAGAATCGTGCAGTGTCAATAAATCATATGTACATTCAAGTTATCTTAAATTTTTTATGATAAAGTATTATACACCAATAGGTGAATGATAAGCTAAACATTCAAAATTAGCCAGACAATATTAGTGTGCCAAATGTTGGTGGTATTCCCATGTGACTTGTGGTTGCCAAAAAATGTACAGTTTACATTCAGAGCATCTTATTTGCCTCATAACGATAGATAATGTTTTACATTTAGCAACGACAATGACGGTGAAAATAAGTCTAGATGTGGAAGGTTCTGTGTTTTTGTTTTCATCTGCAGTTTAGCAAGAAAACTGTAAGAAGACGATACAAGATAAAAGGTTATTTTTAAGTCACAAATAAGAAAGTGTTATTATTATGTATCTCACATAAATATTTAGGTAGCATCATCAATAAACATAAATACTAGTTTAATTTTTTTTTTTCACTTGCCTCATTATTCCTTAATGTCCCTTATTTTTTGTTTGTTGCTGTGAAATAATGCAGCTGAACAGAATCTCTCAGTATTCTACAAACAATGTCTCAGTATATATTTATGGTTTGTTTTATTTTACCTGGTATTTATTATTTTAGGCCAAAAAAAAAGTTATTTGAGAAGTAGTGATCATTTGAAACTTGAAAAATAAATACATTTTACTTTGAATTTGCTGATTAGCTTTCATCATTTTAATAAATAAAGTAAGCATTTGTGTGCTATGTATGTTGAATGCAGCTATTATTTGTATTAGTATCATTTAGATCTATTTTAACTTTCAGTACATTTAAAATATTCTTTCTGCCAGACCAAATCAGTACTTTTTCTAAAAAAAATAAATAAATAAACTGATTTGGTCTTTAAGTTCTTTGGGGCTACAAAACATGTCTTAGAAATGTATATTTCCTTATCAACTATCTGTAACTTCAGAACTTTACAAGAATAAATAGACAAGATAATTGAAAGCGTGGTCATCATTAGAACGAGGCCATTACCTGCTTTTAAACATGTAAAAGTTTTTAAAGTTCTCCATCTAGTGGATGATCTGAAAATCACATGATAGAATAGATCAATATTGCTTAGGTAGTCATGGAAATTGCTTTTAATCTTGTTGGAAAGCTCAACTTTGTCCATGTCTCAGATATCATTGACCTGAGGTGAAAATCTAGAATTGGGGCGTAATCTTCTTTCCTGATATATTCCACCAAGACCCTCACATGATGCTGCCACCACTGGACTGGTCAGTTGTTACCTGACACTTATTAGGTACTCATGACAATTACTTCATTGTCATAAAGCAATGAGTTCTCCAAGCATCGCTTTGTTATTAAATTATTAAATTACCAGAGACTGAAAAGCTGATGTGTCCCAAGTAACAGAGATTTGAAGAAGAAGGCTCTTCAGTCTGTTGGAACAAAATGTTGCTTTTAAGCACCAAATGCTGCACCTCACCACAAAGTTATGCTTTTCACCATGACGAATGGTGCTGGCATCATAATGATGTGGGGAAGCTTTTCGCAGGAATGTAAAATAAAACTGGTGGATAATTTGATTCAAAATGTCAGAAAACTACCATAAATACACAGCGAAGGCGACACAGACAATAAGGTGAATGTCTGGGAGTGGCCAAATCTAAATCCGTAATATCATGTTTATTATATGTAGTCATGCACCTTTTTGTCAGGGTAATCTAATCAGGATATATTCGATATTTCACTGTTATAAAAAAATAAATTTCAAAGTTCAGGCACATCTATGTTGGCTGGGGAGGAATTACACAATATCTGGCTGGTTTTTTGCTTGCAGGATTCTGTTGAGAAAAACTAAACCCAAGGTAAAACAAAAATGTATGTTTTTTTGTTATAATTTTACTGTATGTTGCATTATCCTGCTTTGTTATTACATTGTTTGAATATTATCATATTTAAAATTTTATGACAGATGTTGCACAGAGAGGAAGCAATAAAAGATGCAAAGTGTAACATTCTAAGGTTAATTTAATCCCATAGCTCATAAAAACAATCCCCTAATTAAACTGTAAACGATAAGAGTAAAACCTTTTCTCCTTCCCTTCCCTCCTAGAAGGACAGTAAGACGGCCTTTGACTTGTGGGGTAATTTTTAGGTGGGTTAGATAAAACGCTGGAAGAATTCTGGGTGGAAATAAACTTTTAAATACTGCAAAATAACTCTTGTCTTCTTAGTTTACGATTTTCTAAGTTAAAACTCTCTAAACAAAGTTGCAATTTATCTGTCTTCACTAGCTGCTGTATACACACAGCTATAAAATCAGTGTTGCCAAAGATCATTATTTCATTTAACCTTAGTTTACCTTTGAACCCTTGACATCTAAAATCTCTTGACATATTGCCCCCTCCTGGCAGGGCTCCAGGCACCAGGGCTGACACACTTACAAAATAAGATAATAAATGATAGAAACATCACACCAAACGAAGAATAGGCAATCATTTTATATAATGACACACATTGTAGATCAAACATTTATATTACCTTGTGCTGCATTTTATCAGACATATTAAATGTGTCCGATTGAGATAAATTCAACAAAATCCTGATCAGTAAAAGAAATTAATATGCATAGACTCATAAATCTTCAAGCACCACAGTAATTTATCTTTTTACCTGGAGATTATATGTGTATTTTTTTGTCAAAATAAGTAGACTGGATTTAGCTAAAGTAACTACATGGTGTCTTAACAATTCTTAACAATTACAGTTTTTTTCTAGAGTTCTGCAACTTTGATCACATGCTAAAGAGTTTGGGTCCTTCAAGGACATATGTCGTTTTTATACAGCCACGTTATAATTCTTTTCTACTCCAGCAAAAGTGATAGACAATTGATAAAAAACCGATACTCAGGCACAGATAAACGGCTTGTGATATGACGTGATAACGATAAGCATCCACTAGACCTAATCAAGTATGTCTCAAGCTTGACTGTTGGTTTCATCAGTCAAGGTAGAAAGGTCTTCTTTTTGATAAAAGTGCAGATATTGAAGTTTTTATGTCACAGTGAACAAAAACATAAGGAACTCCAATAAAAATTGAAGACTGACAAGCTATCGGGGACAAGATAGAAATCCCTGACAAGTGAAGAACTTTAGTCATCTCTATGTGAGGCGCAAATCTTTGTTCCTGCAACCTGTAACAGCTACGCAAATCCACTGCATAGCTGGATGTCAATGTATTTGGCCACTTTCTCCTCTTTTGTGTCTTTTCAATGAAAATGCTCTATTTCATTTGATTTGGAGTCATGAAGTTGTGTGTACATAATTCAGGCTTCCTGAATCACCAAGTACATTCCCAACTCATAGTTAAACTTCCAACAAAGGATGTGCTTTCACTGGCCTCAGCTTTTGGATTAATTTAGAGCAGGTTTTAGGATTAGTTTAGACCACATATCTGTGTAGGCTCTTGTGTGGTACAGCTTTAGATATCAACAGTCCTCCTTATCAGTAATTGTTTGATTTAGGTCAAAGACATTGAAGAAAGGGTATGACTAGCTAAACCAATGAACAAAAGAGTTATATGAAGAGCTTGGTAACTTCATCGAATAGTTTCATTAAAAAAGAGGATTAAATTCAGCCAGATTTAATGGTAGATAAAAATATATTTGCATCATTTAGTACTGTGTTTCTCAAAGGATTGTACAAACACCAGTGGTGGCACTTGAGCTGCCTTTAGCGGTACTTACAGGCAATGTTGGTATCAATTACAAAAACAAACTATTTATTATGCAAAATCAATAAATACACCAACAAAAATGTAATTTAATCTAAAACTTCTAAACAAAGCAGCACAGTGAGCAGAAGTCCTGCTGATCATTTCGAGTCCACTCCATTGTCTTTTATAGTTGAGATTTTCAAACACTGTAACAACAGGTTGTGTTCGTTTGAGGTCAAGCATATAACCAGAGGTGAATACAAATAGTTCAGTCAGTTCAGTGAATGATTTATGTTCAAGGTAGTTGATATAGCTGGACATATTCTGACTTCCTAACATGGAAATCCAAATTCTGAGCGATTCATTCTTTTCATCTTGAAAAGTAGAAATCTTCTGTGTAAAAATGACAAAGTGTGTTTAAATCACATAAATCAATCTTATTTTTTCTTATTCTAACAACAAACATAAAGTCCAAGTCGTGTTGTGCTTCTGTTTTAAAATTTTTTCCAGGGGGTCTTTTGTGGGCTCTAGTCTCCCTTAATTGAAAGTAGGTTGACAGGGAAGGGGGAAGGCATGCGGTAAATGTCGACAGGTCCAGGAATCGAACCAGCGACGGCAGCGTCAAGGACTCAGGGCCTCCAAACGTGTGTTGCGCTATCCCCTATGCCACCACAGCACGCCCCGTTTTAAAATATTTTTGAGTAGGTACGAGGAAGAGTGTTTACCAAGGTGGTTACAGAAAGTTTAAGAGCCAGTTCCATTCAGGTCCCCTTCTCAAATTTTCCCTCAATAGTCAGACACTGAACAAAAGTTTACAGCCACACCTACTGTAATTTTCCATTGATATGTGATAGTTTGCTGAACACACAGTGCCCCCACCCTATTTAAACACACACACGCACACACAAGTTCAGCAAGAAAGCCAAGCATCCAGTAATTCATTAAGTGTTTGCTGTGGATAATGCCTTGAAAAAACCTGAGCTTTAAACGGCCACATCATCACGCAGACAACGAGATAAGAGCGTACGCAGCTTAAAAGGAGCGCTGCACTCGCAGTAGGACGCTCCTTTCTGCACAGTGGCCCAGCTCGCCTCAAGCAGTCACCATGACCTTCAACGGCACCTGGAAGGTTGATCGCAATGAAAACTATGAGAAATTTATGGAACAAATGGGTGAGCTTTGTCAGACTGGAGACAACTAGTATCAGTCTGTTTAAAAACAAGCTTTTTAGTTAAAGAAGTGACCCTAATACTTACAGAAATTGATGAGGTACTTTATGGAGGACTGATAAAATTCAGCTACTTATATTCAGATGGTAAACTACTGATTACAGATTGACTAAGCCAAGTTTTGGTCCTCTAAGTTTTATTTGCAAACTGTTGATTGCATGAGCACTTTCTAGTTCATCATTTGGCTTTTGTACTCTTACTTCCACTCTACAAAGACACAAAAGGAGCACTTGTTTATAACCCAGTGAGCATGTTCAACGTGTCTGATGACAGGAGTAAGCATGGTGAAGAGGAAGCTGGCCTCTCATGACAACCTGAAGATCACCATCGAACAGACTGGAGACAAGTTTCATGTGAAGGAGAGCAGCAATTTCCGGACCATTGAAATAAACTTCACCCTGGGAGTCAACTTTGAGTACAGCTTGGCAGATGGAACAGAACTATCCGTAAGAAAAAATAGAGCCGCACCAATTTCAGCTCAAACTTTTCTGCCCAAACATCTGATATACTCGATAATTATTAAGACTACGCCTTTATACGAGATCTTTTTGGTCATGTAATAATCCACAGGGTGCCTGGAACATGGAGGGTGACACACTAAAGGGGATTTTCAACAGGAAGGACAACGGAAAACAGCTGACAACAGTCAGAACCATCCAAGGAGATGAACTTGTTCAGGTGAAGAGTTTGATTGTATGCCTCCATGCCAGTTCTAGCACTGCAGTGTCAGAACACGTGCAAAACAAGGGAGATATATTTTAAATTATATGTTGGTATGTGAGATCTAACCCAAAATTTCATATTTTTGTTTCCAAAAGAGCTACAACTACGAAGGTGTGGATGCAAAGAGGATTTTCAAGAGGAATTAGACCCATCTTCTTTACTAAACAAAGTGAATTATGAAATTATGTACAGTATTGTGTTGAACTGTCACATACATCAACATTCAAAAGTGCCAGATTTGTGATGTATTTGTATACCTGCATTAATAAAATTAGAACAGCCGGTTCTCTGTTTTTTCTCCTCTGTTCTTGCAAAAAAAAAAAAAAGCATACTTTTTGAGTGAGCTTTGTGTGCAATCATAACACAGGAAGGTGACTAATATAGGAGTGGTGCGGTAATTAAAACTTTATTCAACAATAAGTAAAAATAAAGATATATTATCTCCAAAAGTAGAAAGTGTAGACAGATTTAACAATAGCATTTTTCAAATGAATCTGCAACTGGACATGTCAGAGAGCATGCAGTGGATTATCAACAGCTTAATGGAGACGACCGCACAGAGGCGTGAAGGGAGATCCAGTGAAACTCTTGCATGTTATCTGATGACTAACACCAGTGGACACAAAAGCCTGGACAAGATCGGATAAGAGCTGTGGAAAATGTCCTCTTTAGCCCTCGATTGTTGATGTTGATGCTAAACGGTAATTAGATTATGCCTCTGTGTGTTTAAAACACAGGATAAAAGATGTTTTACAGTAACACCATCTGTCAATGTATAGAGAGCTCCCCCGGTTTCCTCTGCAGGACTTGACTTCCCGCACAAACTTAACATTTTTAGCTACATTTGTCAATAAAGAGCCTGCTTCAAAATAATTTTATATCAAAGGTTAATGCGTATCAAATTTAAATTTAATTTTTATACGTCGGAAAGAACCGGCAAATTGAATTATTATGCATGCAGCAGAAAATGATCATTACTTATAACCACACTATATTGTCGCAGGAATCACGTTTCATGTGAAACGGAACTAATCATTAGAAAACACTGAAACTTTGTGCTCCAGACATGACAGAGTCGATTAGTGGGATAAATAACCTCGTCTTCACAGTTTATGTAACATGTATAGTTAAAGAAATATAATAAGGTGAATTCTGGCTTGATAATCAAATCCTGCTTAGGATCTCAAACAATCTTGGACTGGTTCAGGCTGTATGGGACTCAGGAGGAGACCGCCATGTGAAGTCTTCAACTGAAGACTACAGACCATGAGTACAAGACGCACCATACAATTACAATAACTTGATTAAACTGTAAGAAACAAAATGCATTTACTATCCATTAGGATTTAGCAGCAACCTTTGAAATGAGGTGGGTGCTGCAGATTTCTTCTCTGCACTCTTAGAGTTAACGAACTTTGTCAACGTTGTGATTTTGCTAGTTGCTGTCAGGACTGTAGCCATCCAGAATAAAAGTGCTTTTAAAAATTGTTTCCATACAACAAAATGTAATTGTCCTGTTTGCGTCGAACCTTTTACATTCTGTCACATTACGGCCTGAAACTTTATTGTATTTCATTTGGATTTTATGACACAGACCAACACAAAGTAGTGCATAACTGTGCAGAAGACAAAAAAAAAAAACGTTATTGACATAAATGTAAAAATGCGATTTTCAGTCTTAAGTAAAATCCAGTACAGTTGTTCTGTGAAGGCCTCAGAGATTTGTTAGAGAGCCTTAAAAAACAAAAAGCATCATGAAAACCAAGGAACACGGCACACGAGTCATTGAGAAAGTTGTGAAGAAGTTTAAAGAAGAATTGGTGATTAAATAATATCCTGGTTTTGAACATCTTGCAGATAGTGCATCATTAGGTGGAGGTCCACCTTAAACATGTGTCAGCAACCTTTACAATCCAAGACAGTAATCTTTAAAAAAAGATCAAAACTTGGAGCCATAGAGGATCTGTGGGTAGATTTAAAAATCAGCTTATATGTTTTCTTCTTTAATCTGAACTTGAACTACCTACACAGAGAAGTGTAAGTCCGTCAGAGATTTTCCCCAAAATGCTTGCAGCTGCAATGGCAATAAAGTACATTTGAGCTTCTGGTTGCAATGCAACAAAATTAGCAAAAGGCTAAACGGGTAGAAATACTTTTGCAACACACCGTAGATTGAAATGTGTCTGTTCATTTATCTGCGTTATTTCCTAAAAGTGGTTTATTTGAACAGAGACGAGGAAAACAGACATATTGCACTGAAGATGTCAAGGCACAGCTGATACAACAAAAGACGCAACATTCAGAATGTAAAGCAGAACAAGAAAAAAATAAAAGAGATGGAAAAAAGGAAAACGTCTATGTACTCTGACAACTATCTGGGTTTAGTTTGAACTTGTCCAATAAACAATCAATTCTTTGTGCAGTAAATCAATTAAAAAGACATTATTACTATAATTGATTATAACTGCAGCATAATAAGTAACCTGTTAGTTCAAAGCCAGTGAAATTTCACTTTTTAATGTTTTGCAGTGCAAAAGGTTGCAACCAAAGCTGTTTTCTTTGAATCCGATTCTGAACAATAAAAAAGAAAATCGGAAATATTTTTGCTAAAATGACTAAGGTCCCACAATGAATCTGCTATCATTTAGTATTTGACAGCATAAACATTACACACACACACACACACACACACACAGGTTTACTGCTTCAATGAGCTCATGGAGCAAACAACCTGAACAAAGGTTACCAAGAACAGATAAAAGCAAATAAAGGAAAACATAAATGACACAATGTGCAGGAAAAGACCATACACTGTGATGAGCATAAAAGATATGTATCTGTAGATATATTTATCTGGAAGTAGAACAACATAGATTTTCTTGGAAATGTTGAGAATGAACACATTACACAGATGTAAAACACCCACATGTGCATTGGGACTCATTTGAAAATACTTTTTGGTGAATGCATATTGTCCTGGTCAGTCAGTAGGTTTCCAGCAAACTGTTTCCAAATGCATAAACAACAGACTGTATTGTTGTGCGAGCAAGAGGAGGAAAAAAAAAAGAGGAAAAAAAAACAAAAACAAAAACCATTCAACTTCCCAGATCAGATATGGTTACAAACTGCTATTTAATAAATTGATTCCTTACAATTAGATAGAATCCCTTATAAGAGTCCAGCATTTCCATGCTCATGCTGCACATACAGCTAGTATGTTTTATAAAGGCCACATGCAGGTTTGACAACATCACTGTTCGATCTGAACAGGAATACCAGTGTGTTGAGCCGTAGAGTTAGTAATGATGTCAGATGTGTCCGGTACATTATGAAAATACCTACAAATATAGATCTGTTTGGATTTCTTTAAGGAGGAAGACAAGAAAAAATACAGAAAAATGGATTAGAAGAACCAGCATGACAAAAGAAAAGTTGTACCGAATAGCCTGAGGGCTGCCCCTGCAACTGAACTCCATATTCTTAAGCTAATATGACTTTATAGATCACCACAAACTGAAGGCAGTCATGCAAAATTACACTTTAGTGAACCAAAAGTGTTTTTCATTATTATTTATATAAAGATAAAGACCAAACCAGAAGCTTCTCTGGTCATTTTTTACAGCAGTGGAGGCCGTCTGCTTTGGGGCAGCCAACAGTCATTCATTAACATTTGAATGTTGCAAAAGATCAGATAAATGATAACAAATCAGTAACTTGCAATGAGTGACTGTTGCAGCATATGTTATCTGGTGACAGTGAAAAAATCCCCAGTGTGCATAAAGTTAGTGAGCTGCCCAGATTCTGACAAATAAAAAAAAGAATTGCCTGCTAGATTATGTTGACAGCTGTGTTGCTGAGTTAAACCAGGATTTGTTCTACAGAAAAAAAAAACATGACAATTGGATAAAATATGCTTAATGCGCAGATTCGTCCCTCTTTGCAGAATATTTGTACAGATTTCAGCATCATCTGTTGATAATCTCTAACTTTACCTCTAGACATCAATCCACTTCTGCTCATGTTAGTCTGTTGACAAATAAATGAACAGTCTTTAATTTAACAGCAATTTTATTTTAATGTGGAGACAGAATATTAGCCAAAACCTTTATATAGATGTTATTAATGATTGGCACATCACTGGGGGAAATACGTTTTTGATCCAAAAAAAGATGCAAGGCAGAATTCTGGATTGTGGGGTCATTTGGCAGAAATCCATCAGTTAATCAATAACAGTTATCAATAATCCCTATTTAAATGTTTTGTGTGTATCAAAGACACCTGAGTGTAGAATCAGATTGCTCCGTACCAACCTGTCCTTCCCCAGGAACAGGACAAACGGCTCTCGAAGGTCATCAGGAAGACAGCAGACCTGAATGAGCTTCAAGACCATCATTAAGAAGTATTTTGTTGCATAGACTTAGAAATGACGACATGACAGAGTGGAGGGTGTCTTTATAAAGAAACTCCATTCTTTTATTCCTATGGAATCCTTGCTCGATTGCAGGGGGTGGCAGTCAATGTTGGTGAGACACACTGGACAGGTCACCAGTCGATCATCAAAAAACACAAACAGGACAAACAACCATGCACACACACCTAAGAGCAATGGGGGGAGGCCAATTAACTTGCCATGCTTTTCACTGGACTTTGGATGGAAGCCAAATTACCCAGAAAACGTGCAATGAGATGCATGCAAACTCCATGCAATCCCCAGGCTGTAGCTGCAAGACAACAGTGCTAATAATGGCACAGCGGTGCTGCCCAGAAAACATAACTCAAAACATACAGCAATGGCAACAAGGGAGTGGCTAAAGAAGAATTACATTCAGGTTATAGAGTAAAATCTGGAGGGAGCTGAATCTTTGACTTCCCAAGAAAAAGCCAAGATCCCCAGGAACTGAAGAGCTTTTCCATAACCAAACAGGTCAGAGTCCCTTGAGACAAGTGGGGACTTTGCGACATCTAAACAATATACCTTAGAGCTACAACTGCCAACAACCTTTTGTCCACCCAGTGTTTAATTCTAATTTATTGAAGGAACAATCATTTACTTCCCTTAGCAGAAAAACAATGAGTTAGTAACTATGTATTTCGGGTTGACATGCTGTTCTTCTACACTGGAATCAAACAACCAAATAAATTAGAGACTGTTCATTTGTTTGCAAATGAGCAAACTAACAAGATCACCAGGGGATCAAATATTTTCCCCATTGTCTAGTTGATACCAGAGTTTTTAAACCCCTAACAAATTTAGTACTCTTAATTTTACCAACCTATTGAATTTGAAAGAGAATATTTAGTTAGAGAACAGACTGATGCCAGGAAGCCTTTCATCCTCCATGACTTGGAGTTCCACACCAGAAATAAATTGTCAAAATACTAGTGGGAACATGAAAAAAATAATTTACCTGTAATAACAGATAAATAATTTTTTTTTCTCCAAATAAATTTGTTACTGTATTATCGTTCATATTTCCCAACAAACATCTTCATTAAAAATATCAAAACTAAATATGCCAAGGGTATGAAAACATTTAGCCTTCACTGCTGTTTGAGCTTCGTCCAGCCTGTAGCACTTTAGCAGAGCTCCTCCACCGATAAAACTAAATGACATAAAGCTGCCATGACGTGTCATAAAAATAACTAAAAACTAAACAACACTTTGTGCAAACTGAAAACAGATTTCATTTTCTTAACAACACCACGGGACAGTGGAAGATACACACGATAGTTGATAATCTGTCAAACAACACACTACAGCATTTAGAAGTAGGTTGTATTTATGTGACAAGCTTGCATAAATAAATTCCACCCAGTCTGGAGACGTCGGGGGCATCTGAACATTTTTCCATTCTGTAAACTCTTTGGCATCCAGTCGTACTGTCCGTCCATGTAAACAAAACTTACCAAGTCAACACTCATAAAAAACCTCGTTCATCCAGTCCTTTGGCTGTCACTGGCTTCCATTTTGCAGTGGGTTTATTGCTATTATGGCCTGTGCAGAAAGAAAGATGAGATCTCTGTTGTTAAAAATGTATTTTGTGAAAGTTCTCTGGGCATATGCTGACCAGAATAACAGAAAACTATCTTATGTAGCTATTTCGCTCTGTTTGAATAGTTTTTTTCTAAGTCTTACTTGTTTCAGGTCGGGCTTTTGGCACGTCATGTGAGTGTGCGTCACTGGGGAGTGTGTGGCTGTTATCTCTGCGCTCACTCTCAGCAGCTGTCCTTGGCACTGTGGCAGAGAGGACCAGAGGCCTCTGGTTGTGGTACTTGAGGCGGTACGTTTCCGTCATGCAGTTGTCAACGTTAAAGTACGTCGTCAGGGAAACCTCCGGAGCTTGTGCCGCCTCATCCGCTCTGCTCCCCGTCAGTCTCTCCTCGCTCTCGCATGACGACTGAGTGCTCCTCTCTGGGTCCGAGCCCGACTTTGAGCTCGCGTCAGAAAAGGTTCGGAGGCCCGAAATGTCAGGCCTCCTTTTGGGGCTGATGTAGGACGAGGGAGAGAGGCGAGGGCTCGACGGAAAGGGCTCCTGAAGCATTCGGGGGCGAAATGCAGCGTGGCTCGCTTCGCCGTGGAGCGAAGAAGCCTGCGGGTTTGGTTGAAGGTGAGGCGACCCATTTGCACCGAGCTGAGTTTCTGCTGACGCGCCGCTAGGCGGGTGGTATGGCAGGTCAATGTGAGGGCACGGGGAGTCAGAGGTGACAGCCTCACTATTACTGGATAAGTAAGTGCTTTCTCTGTCCTCGGATTCTGAGAGAACGAGATCGTCTGAGCTGTTCCACTCAGAGCTGCTGGTCTTTGTGATGTGTCTCGGGGTTGTGTTCTCCCCGCCGTGCCCTCTGTAGGTAGTCGGCTCCTGATGCTCACTCTGCCGACTCTCTGAACCGGTCGAGCTCTTCTCTGAGCCCTTTGCTTTCCTAGAGGTGTTTGATGTGTGTTTTGATCTCTGTCTACAAGAAAGAAAAAGCAGGTAAATACATTTTAACACAGACATGTAGATGTGTCTGTAATTCAGCAGTAATTGTATATTTTGTCATCTTAAAACTGAACACGTGTATATATTTGGATTTTTGCAGGATTTTAAATAACAGGCCATCACAAAGTTATTCATTACTTTGAAGTGAGAGAAAAAATTACTTCAATTAAATCAGTTTTTAACAAATAGAAATCTGTTTGTATTCCACCACTGTACAGTGATTACCGTTGCCGCAGGTAAAGTGGCGAGTACTTTGCAATTATTCTGCTCATTATTCTTGGCAAAATATTTCAAACTTACCCATTATTTAACTCAATGATATTAGAAAGCTTTCTTATTGTTTTATTCAGTACTTCCACTATTTAACATGAATGCTCCTGTGATTCCCTTAAAATGATCAGGAGCAGTTTTAATTTGTCTGTGCATTTCAGCATAGCGGGGATAACAAATCTCCTCCTAATCATCTCACCACAGCATATTTGTTAGTGTTTCTGTTAAACAAGAGTTTTAAGGTTTTTTGTTTTTTTTTACAGTAACATAAACAGAAATATTTGCTTTTGTCTGTCCATTTTCTGATCCACATGAATTTGAATTGTTTTAATAGCCTTCTGATTGCATGTCAGTTTAAAAAGGCCACAGTGAGGTGACATCCCATAATTATAACACAATATTTTATGGGACATTTTAAGGTTATGATGATTCTTAGCTATTCTTTCCACTTAATCTTAAAGTATTTTTTTTTCTGAAGGTTTCTCACTGTGTTTTGACACAACTGCAATAACTTATTTATTTCATTTTATGGCTTTTTTAACCATCATTACCGGCACTGACGACGTGAACGAATGCTGTAAATAAAGGCTTGTGAAGATCTAATGGAAGAGTCCACAGTTGGATTTAACTGTACCTGCACGAGCGAAAGTCAGTCGTCATTTAGAAATAAATGATAATTGCCAACACATTTTTAAAAATAAAAACCTATCATTTTGAGAACACTACCTTGAACTTGGACTGCACTTTAGTTGAGAAAGTAAAACTTGATCGAGGTTCCCCTGAGGTTTAGTGGGATGTTTACCTAAGAAAGGGAGAAAAAAGGAAAAAGAAATGAAAATGTACAAAAAAAAAACATATTTGTGATTAAAATCCTCTTTCAGAGGGGTTTGTTCTATCAGAGGTACATTCTGTTCATAATCACAAGGACATGAATGACAATAAGGATTAGTGACTGGAATGAATCTAATTGAACTTTGATCTAAAACATGCAGCATTCTGAGAATAAACTCAGAGCTCCCCTAAGATATAAGTGTGACCTTTGGTCTAACATATCAAAAATATTACAGTTTAAACATTTGAGCCTGATCTGCTTACATAACTGTAAGATAGGAGCACACAAAGTAAATCCTGTATTCTTTATGTCCACTAGGTGGCAGCAGGGCATTCTAAGACATAATGTTCTGACCTGTCAACAACATCAGACGCCCTGATGCTGACTTATTCCCTTTTACAAGCACATTTTCTTAAACATATGTTTGTTTTCGACTTAACCCTTTAGAGGATGATTCAAATACAGGCCACTGCTTTTGCAAGGGACCATAACCTCTTCACGCAAAAAAGTCTTGATTCGTTTAGATAGAGCAGGACAGTACGTGCAACAGAATGCTATTTATGACAATGTCGGCGACCATGTCCAGCTGCGCTATCTGAGCTTTGTGGGATTATCATCAGATTAATGCCAGTGCCGGGCAGACAGGAGCCGGAGGTTAAATAACAAGTTCAGGCCCAGAAATCAACCCAGATGTTCAGCGATCTTCTGTTACGCAAACAGTCAAGACTGAATGTAGATCGCACTAAAACCTCCAAGTCTTAAAAAATAGGAGTGAAAATAAAGCCGTCTAAACATCACAGAAAGCAAATCTTACTTGTACATATCAGACTAAATGATCGAGCGTGTTTGTTTCTTTGCTTTAAATCTTTTCCACAAGGTTTTGCAGATGAGTTACAGATGAGAAAAGGAACTCACCTTTTCCTGCCAAACATTTGCTGCTCTGCTCTATTTTAAATCAGGAGGTCTGTTTCACATCTTAAGTTGATGGCATATTTTATTAGTTGGCTTCCTTTTTCAGCAATTTATTTTTAGCTCAAATTGATGTCTCTTAAATCTGACTAGATACCAGAACAAAGCTGTTTGGCTTCTGTGAACAGACACAAAAAAAAAAGACAGAAAACCTGCCACAGAAAAAAAAAAAACATTAAACAAGTAAATGAAAGAGTAATAAATAGAGCCACTGAAGAAGGATGCAAATGTATTAATAGTGTAAATGCATATTTTCAGAATAAAACATGCAGAATAAACTCCTTAAAAAAGTTTGGAAAAGTTACTTAAGACAATAATGTTGCTCTTCAATAATACCAGCTAGTGTTGGAATTGTGCTGCTGGAGACCTGATTAGTTATTTGCATTATGAGGAACTTTGAGATGCAATCAGGTAGGTTGACATACGGTACTAGATAGTCATCAGAGGGACAGAAAATGGAAGGAGGTCATGGCAAAATGATCAATACTGATCAAGACCTGCTTTATTCTGATGCTTCTGTGGCTTTTTACTCAGCTCCAAACCCTTTTGAAGCAAAATAAACCTTTCGGGCTTACCGTTGTGGGAAAGAGATGATGTCATACTTGACTTTGCATCGGCTTCCCTTTGATGCAGCTGACTGAAAAATAAGAGGACACATGAAAACTGACAGTTGTCGATAATTATTCAGCACTGTTCTTTCATCACTGTGTGTGTGAATGAGCACTTTTTTAGTTGTGTGCTTAGTGGATTACTGAAACAACAGTCTGCATGTTTTTTCTCCAGAGGATGCAGATTCTAACTTTAACCCTAAATATAAACATTGCACCTACTCATGTGTTTGTTTCAAAATGACATCATTTTGTTCCTACGTCTTATTCTTGTGTCTGATTTTCATGTTGTAACAAATGCTGCAGTGTGAGGGGCCGAGGAGAACCTCCCAGGAGTCCTGCACTCCAGTTCTTGTTAAACATGGAACGTACTGGCCAGAAAGAACTTTCTTCTTGTTCTTACCACCTCATCGGCATGAAAGCATTTTTTTTTTATTACTGGTGATTTTTTTACTACGTTTAGTATTGCTTTTGAATACTGAAGGGAAATCGATGTTTGTACTTCTCTGTGAAACTAAATCCACTGCAGAATGAAACTTTTCTCTCTTACCTTTGTAGAAGAATCTCAGGTGTTAACCTCTGATCTGGTCTGAGCCCAAACCCATCAACCCCAGGAGAGTCGGGATTGGTAGAGCCGCTGCTGAGTCGATCGCTGCTCTCATAGCCCGACTCTGTCCTCTGAATGGTCCAGGTGTCGCTGCGCAGCAGAGTCTTGGGAACGGCTTTGAGTCGGCTTCCTCTCTGCTGGCCCGCTCTGCTCTCTGACTCCACGGAGCTGTGGCTCTCTGTCTCATGCCGCTGCTCGTCCTCATAAATCGTCATTAAGCACTTCTGTTTCCGGTCCTCTCTAGTTCTTGTGTGTTCGCGCTCTCTGCTTGGTTCTGTGCGCGCTCTCTCCTGGGAAGAAGGCTTGCTGCACCGCGGGATGTCCTGCTGCTGCTGCTGCTGCTGCTGCTGCTGCTGCCGTCGCTGCTCCAGTTCATTCAGCACCGTGTCTACATTCAGCACCTCCCTGATGGGTCTCCAAGTTGATTTGGACCTATTTTGGCTCCCACTGCCTCCTTTTTCCCAGTGTTTGTGGCTGCCCTCCTGCTCATTGCGTCCTGGGGAAACATTGGTCTTTCTGATTTGTCCCCCACTCTGTGCACTGCACGACTGTCCATGGGGCTCCTGAGATCCTCTGCTTTGATTTGGTGACTTCTCAGAGCGCAGAGAGTTTTTCATTTTCTCTACAGGAGGCCGGGACACATTCTCTGGGGGAGATGAAGATTTTGTATGCGTCATGTCTGAAGAGGGTTGACAAAAGTCATTAACAGCCTGACCGTTGCTCTGATATTCAGACTGTCCTATCCTCATTGCCTGTTTAAATGTTGCCATCCATGGAGCCTACCTCTGTGTTGTGAAGGCTCGATTCTCCGATGTCCCCTGTCCTTTTTTGATGTTTCAACTGGTCTTTGTAGATTCTCCATGAAGGGATCCTGAAATTTGTTAGGGCTGCCAAAAGGATGTTTCACTGAAGAGGAAAAGCAATAAGAGCTTAAGTTTAGATTCTACAAACAATATATTTCATTTAAAGTAAATCTGAACAACATTTGAAAATCTTGCATTGACAATAATTTTGGTAAATATTGGCACAATGATATCAGTTGTGAAATATGATTTTCTTCTTCCGCCTTTTCTCATCTGTGCTTCTGACACTCTGTGACCTTTGCAAAATGTTAATGGTGTCCAGTGTGAGTATCTGATGTTGTAAGACCCTAGCTCCATTTTACATTAGCTTGTAAAATGCAAGTTCATTACAAGTGGAGTATATTAGCCAGTAATAATGACAATATCAGTTTGCTAATATTTGTTAGTATTGCCATCACACTGATGTGATGACAATACATTTGTGATATATAATCCAGGCCTAAATTCTGATTTAATTTATTTTACTAATACATCTTTTTTACTTCTGAGACTCTATGTTAACCTCAGCAGCAGCTATTTTCAGCCTCACACTTTCTTCTTGTATTGCTCTGTGAGCGCTGGCTGTTCTCAACCAATATAACATTTCAACTTCTTCTTTTTCACAACCTTCTATCCGCAGTGTTTGGTCTTCTTCATGATGAACCTCTGAGGTTCACAGAACATTTATGTTTTTACTGAAAATAATTTAAAACAATTTGTCGGGTTTTATTAGTGCTCTGTCAGGATAGTGAGTGAGATTTCAGCAAAAAGAAAAAAACAACAACAAAAAAACATTCAAAGTGCAATATCTTTATATTCTGTTTGTGTTCAGTTTTCTCTATTCCCGATTATGGTTTTTGAACTATTATGTCACAGTATTTACGACTGAAATACTAATCAAGGTCACGGACTTCTGGCTAAAGTAATCTACCACATCAGTCATTTTTACTTCTCGCAGCAAATCTGTAGTCCGAGTTCCTGAATGTCAAAGCTACGACTAGACGAGTTAAAATGTTCAGTTGTTGGGTGTAAAAACTCACACAATTTATTACACCATCCCCAAAGATCAGAGCCCCTCTGAAGTGCCAAGTTAAAATGTATTTTTCTTAAAAATGTATCCGCATCAGTGGGGAAAAACCTCTCTGTTTGCACAAAAAACTTCAAGGACAAGTGCGTCAGCGCCAGTATCAGGAAGGATTCGCCAAAAGACTTCATCTGATTGAGGAGTCAGTCCCTTCTGTCTATGGAAAAGACAGACACAGCAAAGCGGTAACCTCAAATAGAGCTAAAATGACAAGCTTTATTCTAGACGTGAATTTATCGTGTGCTGATATGACATCCTGGACATTGTTTTGACAGCAGTAGCATCGTGACTTCTGCTTATGTTAGTGCTGTGTGTTAGCTTTTAGCTCACGAAGGACAAAACCACGTTGACAGTTTTAACGGTTTTTGCCATTTTTACCTTCGTTGTTGACATCTTTTGATCAATTTGGGAATTAGAAGCTCCTCCCCTTGATGTGTCAAACATTTGGGTAGTTTGACGCGTCTCCTATCAAACTACAAAAATGGCTGAACAGGATGGAGTGGAACGCTCGGCAACCTGAAAGGTGTCGGGATGTGAAATGGCTCATTTGAATTTAAAGCGACAGCCACAAAATTGAGTTTGCCCTCAGATGCTCCTCAGAAAAGGAGCAAAAGAAGGCATGTGGAGCAATAACAAGAAATTCAGACTTAAACTTGTAAAGGAAGGATTTGAAAGCAAGATCCACTTTTAGGTTCACATCCTTTTGCCGGTCAGATGTAATGTGTTAACGTTTGTCTTTAAAAAACTGATTAATCACAGTTTATAAAAGATAAACTTTAGCAGTTGTCAAAAGTGGCAATTGTTGTCTTATTAAAAACGAAGCAACATAAAAACCCCAACAAAATAAGAAACATGATTACGTAGTTTCAACATAAGTTTTTAACTCAATTAATTTTATGACAGTAAAAGAAATGTGCCACTCCTGTGAGAGAATTTGTCAGTCATGACAAATATAGAAGTAGCTCAAACAGATTTTCAGTTTTATAGATCACCATCCCATCTCCCATCCCTTCCATCCTTTTGCAAATAGGAAACAAAACAAAGTCTTAGAAAAGAACAGATGCTGCATCATTAACTTTGATAAAACACACCTCCGCTGCCTCGGCTGCCAAGCCCGCGGTGTGTTTCCTCCGCCTGGCAAGCAGGTCACGAAGGGAAGCAGCGACAACATAAACTGAGAGCATCTGCCTTCAGATGAGCATGTTACATCTAACAGCTGCTGTCTTTCTCTTTCACATCTCACCTCCTCCTAATTAAACCATTTTCTCTGACACCGTTTACAGCTGCATCTATTTTTACTCAGCCAATATTGCAACTTTCAAAAGGCCCTTGATCAGAGTGTCAAAAAAAAAAAAAACACATCACAGGATGATAATTTGAGTGAAATTGTACCTAAAGCTTCTGTCAAAGATGTAATAAGGAAAACTACATGTGTTGCTGTTGCATGTTAAAGAAGCACTGATGGAAATTCCCATCTGATTATGTGGCCTGAAGCTGATATTTAGGAAGTTCCCTAGAAAAGTCATTTTGGACTCAGATCTACTTTTGTATGCCTAGCAACTGCCAAGTAATTAACTAATGCACACATACATCATGGTTCCTTACTTACTGCAGAGCCCCAATTATGCAAGAACTCCAGTATGAGCCAGTCAGATCAATTTCCTCATTTGTAATGATGGACAAAAAAGCAAATTAAAGAAACAAAGCAATGTAAACTTTAGCAGAATGGGATCAATTTAAGAAAAGAATTGTGATTAACAGCATACAGAAAGCCAGACAATGTTTTTATTTCCTGTGAAAAACCTACAATCACTTACTGACTCACCCTGACTGTTACAAAAGTAAGAATCCTTCCCCATGCCAAAATATCCGGGCAACACATAAAAGCAAAGCAATCCAAGCGAGAATACCCCCCACCATCTCCTAAAAAATAAGCAAGCTGATAAATAATGGAGGCAAATGTTTGAAACATCAAGGGGAGGAGTAAGAGCAGCGACGCGTTTGGCCACAGGAACAGGGATTAGGGGATAGGCGTGGGTGGTAATCTGCATGCAACAGAGACATCATCCTCATGCAAGGTCTGGGCCATCAGATATGGATAGAAAGTCTTTCTCTGGGAGCTTTAGGCCACAATCCCAACCATTACTGTAGCAGAATCACTTCTGTATTTGATGCAGAATCAGTCCAAAGGAATATTTCCTCAGTGGCACTTAAATGTCTGGTTTGTGTCAGTATTAAAAAAAAAAAAAAAAACATGGAGAAATTCACCTCTAGCAGCTCCTCGTTTGCATTAATGATGTCTGGAAAGATTGGTGTATGGAAAGACACTCTGCACACAGAGTGCTTCATTTCATCAATTTTAGTGGTAGCTTATGTGCCAATATTAGATAGTGAAAGATTAGAAAATGTTGAAAAGCAGCCAAAGCAGGGAGATCATAAGATTGTACATGAGGGACATTGTAGGCAAAGCGCTGCTACGCTCTTGCACAGTAAACCTTTTATGGTTACTGACTTTAGTAGTATTAGTACATCATTATCATAGTGAGTTGAAAACAAAATTACTATTAAAACTTGTGATGGGGCGTTAAAAATTTCTGTTTCTTTTTTCATCAAATGCATCGTCTCCCATGTATTATGACAGACATGAGCAGAAGGCAGTGAAAGTAAGACAGGAACATTTAAACCGTCAAAGATCACCAAGAGAACCTTAACTCTGAATTATACAGCTGCACAACACATGCACAGGGGAAACTACATGTGTATCCCATCTCAAGCTCATACTGCCTGCCTGATATTAGGAATAAGTAAATATTTAGCTGGATATTTGTGCTCTTCCAAATGTTAGCTAATTTTAATAACGTAGCAAATAAATGAATACATAAAATAGAAATTATCATATAAAAAGAGGATTAGACTAATTTAATCCATTTGCATTCATGATTTTATTTACAGCAGATCCTTTCTTTTTGTTTATTATGCTGCTTTTTAACTATTGTAATATTAAGAAACAATGGTAATTAGAATGTCCTATCAAGTTGATGTGTTTTTGGGATGATGGTTGAATTTACTCTAAAACTGATGAGTGGCTTTCAATCATTACAAATCCTTCTAAACCTGAAGATACCAAAAGTCAAGAATGTGACTCTCCTTAAAATTTTGAGTTTCTATTGACTTCACTGGATTAAAACCTGTCAAAATTTGTTAATGTACACAAAAAGTGTCAGGTCAAATCAGTGACGAAATACATAAATACCATTCAGCTATAGAAAGAACAAAAAGCTCATGTTTTAAGTGTCTTTGTCAGTCATGCTAACAAATGGAAGACTTTCTTACTGGTCACATCTCCATTTACTTGGGCTTTGTAATGAGGGCACATAGTGGTTTGTCTTGGTGCATCTTCATTGGAAACTGGACTCCCCTCAGGATTGGTGTAAAATAAAAGAAGAGGTTGGAAATGTCCCCTGACACATTTTGAAGCAACATCCTTCCATTTGGATCCAATCTAGTAAACAAGAATAAAAAATCTTAGAAAAGAGAATGTGTGTAACGGACTGTCATGAAAAAAAAAAAAGATTGAAAAGGTCTAATGGCAGACATCCAAACCTCCTTTACAGTGGCATCGTCAAAAAACATCCATTTTGAAGATTTGGTGTGATAGGCGAAAGCTGAGTAATGTTTGCTGGAGAAACAGATCATCCCCACCAGATGTAGCTCGCTGCGTTTGGCGTTTTCATCAGTGACTCGGTTGAAAAGCTGAAAGATGGTATATTCGATCACTCTCAGCCAGATGTTAAATCCACTGAGTTTCCAAGTTCATGTTTGTTTGTATGTAAAACTACAGATATGGATCTCTCATCCAAAAAAACTGTTACCTTCCAACATACCAGGATCAATGATGTTTTGCTATTTTGTGGAGCTAACATTCATATCTTGAATTCATACTTGTTACCGTATGTTTCGTTTACAAGCACTTAATAGTGGGAGTTGGCTTTTTCAGCTCTTACCCCGCACAAGTTTAAACGTGGACCAAGAGACCTGATAACATCGTCCGTAAGATCAGACTGCTCGGCGTCCCACACAAATCCAATAGTGACGATCTCCGGACAGTTCATGAGGACACGGCGGATTTTGATGCTCTGACCACAGTCACTCTGCAAAACATTGGACAACAAAGACATCCACAGAAACATTAATGTTTACACTGCGGAAACACTGGATTCAAAAATAGGAAGTGATTTTTTATTTCAAATAGCACATATTTACATGCACATTTTGAAAAGTCAAGGAAACAGTTAGCTTTTGTTTTATTGGGCCAGATAGACTCATCCAACAACTTCAGAGATGATACGTTTCAGTGGTTTTCAGATACAGCCGACAGGCTCAACAACTGGAACACAACAAAGAAACAGGAACTTTTTACTTCTGGAACTATTGCAGATTACTTCAGAGGATCTCACTTTAAAACATATGAACTAACCCTATAAAACACTCAAACAACCGCTTTGTCACCCGGATGTCCACTTTGATGAAGCAGTAGTCAAAAACAAAAACACAGCAGTTTAATTACTGTGAGTTTCTAAGCTGCATGCATATTTAAATCATCAAACAATCGATCCACTGCTGACAAAAGGAGCAGTGTCGCTATTTCCTACAGGCCAGTAATAAGTTATGCTGCGCTGTTCAGCCTCCATATTCCATGCATTCTCACTCCGACAGCTCAGGACGTTGTCTTCCCCCTCAGTTGGTCATGCAGTTTCTAATCACAAGTTATCTGACTCCTTAGAAGATATTTAAAGGTAATCTCCCAGGTGAAACCCACAAATTAAAAAATGAAGGATATTATTGAAACAGTGTGTGATTTATAGATTTACAACTTACTGTCTGCTCCCATTGATGTGAAATCAAATGTATATTTGAAAACTAAATGTGTGCCTTTTCTATCACAGCGGATAGAAAAGGCAGAAAGGAATAGGCAAACCCATTTTATTAGAAGCGGACTGCACCTGAAGAAGATTCAGGAAGATTCATGGGAAGAGAGCAGTAAGCTCCACTGAGCTAATACAGGCTGATAGGAAAACAAAGGGAGGAAATTCAGATGAGAGAAACAAGGATAAGCCTTAACACTATTTCTATCCTTACTCTAGTTTTGCACTGTCTCTTTTCAGTCCTTGAGTTTCACTAAAGTGGAAAACACTGACAGTACTCTGCACCACTGGGCGAATAATTTCTGCGTTTGCTTTATGTTACCACGAAACAGATGTTTTAATTCAGATGATGTCTGACTAAAAATACAAACATAGTGAGCGATCTCACATTAAAGCATTCAGTCATAATCAACAAGTTAGAATCTCTGATCTTTTCACAATTTATAGCATTTTATATTTTATATTTTATTTTATTTATCTACAACTAGTTGTTAATGTGTCTTGTCTCTGTGCTGCAACTGCAAAGTAATTTCCCTGCTGGGATGAATAAAGTACTTCTATTCTATTCTATCTGAGGAGACCATTTAGTCGGATTCAAAGAACGTTTTCAAAATAACCTTTCAGCAACTCTTAAACATACTTCATACTTTCCATTAAGCCCGGATTTCTCCATAATTTTTATTTTTTATTGGTCTGATGTAACGTTCTAATTGTAAATGCAGTGTCTTCACTAGCTTTAAGCAAAAAAGCAAGAAGAAATGAATGTGTTTCATTTAGTGAATCGAATTACTGAAATAAATAAATTTTTTAATAAGATCAGAAATTATTGAAGAGGTCTGTATCATATGAGTTTGACGGAAAAAAAATGTCTAATACCTGCTCAGGGATTGTTACTTTCAAAAATACTTTTCATCAGACAAACCAGCTTCATCTGAACATATTCTAATGTAATAAATATGACTGTAAACATATTTTCTTAAAAAGCAGCATAACATACAGGGCAGCTTCGGAGGTCACCGGTGCTGTTTGCCGCCTGCAGCAGTTCCCCAAACATGTCTGACCTGAGACGCTCGTTCTTCCCCAGCGTCCGGTCAACCTGTTGACTGAGCACAGAGACAGACGGTACGTCTATAGATTATATAGATTATAGTCTGTTTGCGGTTAATTCACAGAAGCATCTCAGAAACATTTATCCTACCCCACTTATTTCTAGATTTTGTATCATTTATAGATTGGGTGTAAAAACTGTTGGAAAGTGTTAAAATAAACTCACATTCAATAAATAAACACGCTAAAGGAGATTGCTATCACACACATATAGAATGAAAAAATATCTAGTTTTCTTAAAGTACAAAATGTCATTTTGCTAACTAAGAAATTGTGTTTCTTTACACTCTCCGTAGGTGTGTGTATTCTTTCCGTTTTATTTGCACTAACAGTGCTCTAAGTAGGCATAAGAACGGTTTCATGAATCAAGTTATATATATTTTTTAAAAATGTAATGGCCTGAAAATTACAGTAGTTTTATTTTATACTTTCATGACAAACGAAAATGATTTTGGTGGGATACAAAAGAAAATGTCATAGCAGCCGAAGTTTAAGCTCTTAAGTGAGACAGTGCTGCTGAGCACTGCTGGTTAGTTGGCTGTAATAAGGAGCCTACCACTTTTCCCTGACAAGCTTGGAACTAATATAGTAATAATGTACATTTTAATTAGACATTATTAAACATTTTATTCATTTTTTTGTGTCAAAGAGTAACAACAACCCAGCAGAGTTCCACAATTTAAAAATGTAATCTCTAAATCAAACGTTTTTTGCTTTCTAACGGTTAAAGCATGAAAATATATGAGTATATTTTACTGTACTCACCATAAAGCTGTGGTCGATACATAATGAACAAACTCTGTGAACGGGTGTGGATCTGAAGATGCACCACAACAACGGCACACAAACTGTGAAACAAAGCATGTCACTATTTTAATGTATACATGTACAAATAACCTAAAAGATTTAGAGACTGATTTTACATTTAGCAACAATATCCATATTTTCCAATGTTTTTCTACACGGTATTTGGTTCACTCAAAACAGAATTCAGTACAATATAGGAGCTCATGTTGTTACTGACTTTACTTACCTGTTCGTAAAGCATCATAGCAAATTTTTGATGGGTGATGCAGGACTTGGATGAGCACTCATCGGTTGGTGTGTCTGAAACTATGTGCAAATGAATTCGCTCCAGGATGTTCTCCTGTTTGTGCAACATAGGGGCAGATTAAAAAGATACCAGTCAAATTTCAGCAACACAAATCCAATACAAAAGGTAAAAAAACTAAACTAAACAATTATTGTTGTCTCTTACGCCAACGTTTAGATATAAAGTGAAATACCAAAGAGAATTTTAGTGTTTTATAATACACAAATAGGGATAAAGGTCCTTGAAATATTATTTTGAACAAAAGCCAAAGTGACACCGTACAAAGCACTCAGCAGCGTCATCCATCAGCCCGAGTTGGAAGCGCTGCTCGTTCTTAAAGGTTTCAGCGAGGGCGTTTCGCAGGCTGTCAGAGGGCAGGACTCGCTCTCTGCTCTGCTGGAACTGGTTGAATATACTCTGAAAGAGGGTTTTTTTTTTTTGTGAGAAATATTTATGCATCTGAGATAAATAAAAAATAATACATGCAAAATCCTTAGCTAACTAAATGTTACTCTGTCTCGATTTTTAAGTCACCCTACCTTTAACGCACAGAAAATACAGGCATCACCGAGACAAAAGTGGCCAGAAAGCTGCCTCAAGCTCCTCCTGAAGATGTCCAGCTGCCAAAGCACCTGAGGAGGTTCAAAATTAGATCAATGATGGGAAATAAAAAATATTTCATTGAAAAATCTGAAAGCACTGCTGTAATACATATTAGTCACACAATTTTTTGACTGGAAGACGGGTTTGTTAATTCATTATTTCTTGAAATTGCAAGGTAATTGTTTGGAATGGTCTCTCTGATGTCCTGACCACAACTCCACTGAACATTTGTGGGATCTAATTGACCAACACAACCACAATGGCGGGAAAAGAAATATGACGCCATCCCACAGCAGTGTCTGACCACGCTAGTAATCAAGTTTTTTCCATATGTTCTATCATTTGTCCATTTGGATTTACATTTCTGACATCAGTGTTTTTCCTTTCTGCCTTTTTTTTTTATTTTTTTTAAATTATAATTATTCCTATATCAGCTCCTTGAAAAATCTTAATAAGTCTGTTGTTTTGAACCCAAACTCTTGCACACATTACAAACTTTGACTTCAGGTATTTCTGAACTGCTATTCATAGGTTCATTTGATAGAGTTAACTATATTTGTCTCTAGCTGACTGCTTGGCAACCCCGGCTGATGAAGCTGAAGCTGAGCTGACTCTAGACACTGGCCAATCGATTGGTGCGTCTCAGCTTTTGTGTAGCGAACAAAGCCTGCAAGTTAAGCCAAACCCACACAACTCTAACACGAAACACAGCAGCTCACTCAGCTGCTAGCAATTTTTAGGCCAATTACCTCTGAATTGCTGGTGTGTGCAGAATTCAGCAGCAACTCAGGCCCATCGTTAAAACAATATCGAAAAAAAGAAAATAGTGCTAAACTCACTCCATGTGGGAGTTAAAAAAAAAAAAAAAAAAAATCATGAATGCTGATTCTCACCTGAACAGCGCTGTTGAGGAAGCAGCTGTTCTGGCCGGGCTCGTTCAGCAGACCTTTAGTTAGCGCGAGGGACACCATGCTCCCAGGTTGGTAAGACTTCTTCAGGCCTCCTCCGGTTTTTTTGAACTTCTTCACCCATGCCATGGAGTTAGAACCTGCAGCTGAAGAAAAACTCGGTTTGCATCCTTTGTAGTGAGGTACAAAGAAACACCTTGTACTGTATCCACTAGTGTTTTCATCCTGGAAGGATGACACCCACTGATTATGCACCCATTCTGTAAAGCAAGGGCTTTCATTGCTGTGACATGAGCAGACAATTGATTCGTGACATGACAGGGGCCTTAGACGATTAATCCGGTTCATCTTCAACACAGTTCATTATGTCAGTAACATGCATCACCAGTCTGGTGGTCTGTGAGAGGAATCCCTGCCACCAACCTTCTCCAGAGTTGGCAGGAGACTTGCTGCAGCCGGACATGCTGGAACATGGGAGCTGGTGCTTGGGTGTGGCCACTGACTCCGTCCATTTCACCCCCACGCACCTCCACGGCGGTTTGTGGAAAGCATGTCCAGGATCAGCCACAGGGCAGCCTAAGACACGTGCTACTGGGCATTGAACAGCAGCTGGAGGAGGAGAGGAAGAGCTGGGCAACATTTAAACAATTTTTAAACCCTAAGACAGCCATACATTCGGGAAGAAAAGGCCTAGTAATGCTTACAAATTTAGGTTTACATACATCATGCACTAATAAATTTTTATCTTCATTCATAGACAATGCACAGATCTTGCTCAAAACTCTGTTCTCAAACTTTAAAGAAATCAAGTTTGCTCACAAATAGGCTCTGGTTCCTTTTAGCAACATCTGTTTGTGCTCACGTTCAATGACTTGCTCAGCATTTGTCTGCTACTGTTTGTCTCATGCAGCTTGTTCTTAAACTTCCTCTTTTAGGGTAAAAGCTGCATTCTGATATCTGAACACCCTAAAGCATATTATTTTATCACTGCATTCTTTGAGGATGACGCTTTTGTTTGTGAAATTACATCTGACGATGTAAAGTTTGCCCTAAATTGGAAAATTAATGCTTTTTTATTTTTATATTATTTTTGTTGTTTTAAAAAAAAAATAAATAAAGTCTTACATTTTTCCAAATCTTGCATTGTTTTGCTTGAGAGATTATATAAGGGTAAGATTGTTGTTTCACACAGGAATGTCACTGGTGACGTCCTGAGACCACGTAATCTACATTTATCTTAAAATAACATGCAAAGAGAGTAATATTTTGCATGATATCAACTGCTTGTAAGACTTTAAATTAACCTCAAATGGATGGTCCATTATTATTCAGAAGGTTAAATTGCCATGCTTCTAGTTGTGGAGCTGAACAGAACAGTGGGAATTTCTCACCAACTCCCAGCCTCAAAATCCAACATGGCCGCACTGCATATAAAATGCAGTTTAATTGTTCTCCTAATGATTTATATTTCACTCAATCTTTCATATTCACAGTACTGTTTAACTATCTTTAGTTAAAGGTGTGGCCAGCATTTGGACATTCATTATGTCAGACAAATTTGAAGATAAATACACTATTAGCAGCTCATATTGCTATCAGTCACAAGCTTGGTCAATACGCATAAATCCCTCTGCTTTTCGAACTTCGGATCGGAGCACAGCTAAGTTGGGCTTGATGTCATTCCTTAATTGAAACTGTGACTTCAGAAACAAAATTCAACGCAGTTTAAGTAGCCATTTGCACACATTTCTTGTTGATTGCTTCATTTCATACTGGACATTCTTGAAATATATTTTTCTCAGCTTCTCTTAAGAATTTTTTGATAAAAGAAAGATGATAAAGGTTTTGATAAAGGTTTGGTAGACTTACTGTCTACCAAACCTCATTGTTTCTACATCACTTTGTGTTTATCTTACAAATACTTGGTACAAAATAATCTCTGGTATTCAGAGTACCAGTAGAGGCAGACTCTAGTGGTACTTGTACCAGACAAAAAACAGCTGGGATGTTTCTTAACCCAAATTCCTGGTTTATGCTGTTTGGGACTGTGTTGGATCAGTAGAAAAAGCTACAAGAAGACACATCATTAATCACAGACCTCCATTGTGAAAAATGCAACAACTTGATTCAACAGAATCAAATAATAAACACAAAGATGACAAAACAATATTGTATAATAATCTTGAAGTCAGTGTGTTAGTCTTAGGACATTATTTCACAGTGAAGAACAAGGTTGTTCATATAAAATTACATTAGCCTTTAACATGCATCAGTAAACTTCACTTGTGTACACAATAAATGCTAGATTTTACTAAACAAGGTATAATAATGAATATTTTCCTAACTTTTTCCATCTAAAAATTTTACTTTTTTTCTTACATGTTTCAAATATTAAAGAAACTAATATGTTAATAGGAAAAGCATCAACTAAAAAAAGGAGGGAATAACCTAACTGTGACATCCTTTAGCTAATTCATATTTGAACACTTTCATTTGTTTTTTACTTTGGACTTCACATCTGCAGTCAATTAACATGGGTCTTGTATAGAGGAAAAATAATTCAAATGCTTTATATATTTTCTGAGATGCTAATTTGTTTTGGGTTTTTTTTTTTTACCAGAAGCCACGGTCTACAGAGAGGCTACACATGTTTAAAACAACGTTTAACACATTGGGGTGGTTAAAAAATAACTATATGAGACTTATAATCTGTGTTGAATTGATACGTTACTCAGGACTAGGTTGGTTTTAACTCAACAGTTTTTATAGTGCATGGTTAGAATAAATGGCTGGATTAATAATAGAAAGTTACTTGACAAACTTCAAATTACAGAAGAATGATCAAATATAAACATGTAGCTCAACAAAGCAGCACAAAATGAGATTAAGCAATGCTGAATTTAATTTAATCAAAGCTGTTTTATTTTTTTTTTTATTTTTTTGTGTCCATCAGAAAGTCAAATGGTTTAGTATTACTTTACGTGTTAAGCACCTACCATGTGACGCTTTTAAAGGCCTATAATGTTTCTGATAATCGAGCATCTTTGCTTTCTGGTTCAAGCAGGGGGCATGCATACTTTATTGAACGAGATTTAATGATCGGATCCTCTAATTCTCTGCTTTTTAAGCTCATAAAAGCTTCGACCAGCGCGCTGCCACTCTATGATTCTTACTCCTAGTGTTAGAACAGCCCTTATATACTGTCCAGCTCCTGCTCAGCTACACCGCCAGAAATAAATATGCCGCAACTTGCATTTCTGCCTCCAGAAAGGCAACCAAACGCCGCTGCGCTCACCTCCAACAGCGGCGGTCGGGTCTCTTCCACTGAAGTCTGCAGGTTGCTCCAGCTGTCAACGCGCCAAATCCCGAGACTTTTTCCCGGAATGCTGATAACAAACCCGGGCAGAAATCACTGCAGATGTGGGATCCGGAGCAAATGTAGCGGTACTATCCGTGCAGCATTCTCAACTCCTCCTTCCCCAGCCTCGGTGTGGTACCGACCGTGTAGGAAACGAAATTTCTCTCCCTCCTTTTTTTTTTGTTTTTTTGTTTTTTTGTTTTTTCTGAAAATGCTGTACCGATGCTTGGCCTGTGCCAGAATGTCCAACGCGGATTAGTGATGTTTTGAAATTTTGAGAGGTCAAACTCCGCCCCTAGCGTAGCCTCAAGTGCACTGCCGCTCCATTGCAATCCTCAGTCCCTGCATGGAAAACTGAGTGCGAGTGAGAGGAAGGTCAGACTTCCAACTTGTCATGATGGTGATGAGAGAAGACATCACATGACCGCACTGGTTTCATAATCATGCAGCACTGTGGGGACTAACCCCTTCCTGTTTTGTGGAGATGCTCTCAGTGAAACGTCAAACCAACATTCAAATTTTAAGGGAAAAACTGAAGTGGATAGCAGGTATAAACAAATGAGAGCAATAAACTTGCTTTTTTTTTTTTAATTATTATTTATATCACAAGGTACACAAAGTGCAAAAGACACTGATCTGTTATCACAATTTTCTATTGAGCTTTTGAAATTTGTAAATGTGCAATGTAGATATCTGAGGGACTCTGATTCTGCAGTAAGCAAGAGGGTATTGCAAAAAAAAGAAAGAAAAAAAAAGAAAAAAATGGGGCAGATGGAGAGCCTGGCAGGGAAAGCCTGCAGAGCTTCGCAGGTTATAAGTGGAGACAGGAGGACTAAAAGAAGCTGATGCAAGCTGCAGTCAGCAATAGTCCTGCTGAACTGTGTGTCTTATTCAAACAGATTTTGGTGCTTCTCCCTAAAATACCAGGATACAGAAAGGTGAAAAGTGATGCCCAGATAAACACAGTACCTTGTAAAAGTAACAATACCCTGGGAATGTCATCTGTGGATTTTATTGTGGTTTTATGTGAAAGTGTTGTATAATTCTGAAGCACCAGGAAAGCTAGTTGTGATTTTCTTTGGTTTCTTTTTGGGGGGGGTTTCTACTAACATAGTTTTGTAAAACAACTTTTAATTTCAAATATGATTGCTTTACATGAATAACTTTTTGTAAAAGAAAAATTTGCTTCTAGAATTGACTTTATTACACTATATGTTTTACCCTTACTTGGGTAAAGTTACTATGAAGTATTGCTTATCTTAATTAAATAAAATTTCCTTCCCTTAACAATAATGTTTTCACCAAAAACACATGTAGCTTATGCCGAAGTGAGACATCTTATTTATACACCAACTTAATTTTTCTGTTATTTTCTATCTGGTGAGCCTGCTGTGCCGTTTGCGATCAAGTGAACATATAATAAACAGTAGATATGCAAATTAGAAGTGCCTGGTCCTGTTCTATACCCCACATACATACCCCACCTGCTGTATTTGTTTTATGACTTCTATGCAGAGAAAATTTTGAAGTATTTCTTCTGCCCGAATTTGATAATTGTTGTAGTCTTAAATTACCAGAATCTGCAAATAACTTAATATTTTTATCTGTTATGTTTAAATATAAAATCAGATGTTATTATCAGTTACTCACAATTTAAATAACCATATAAAATACTGTTTACTCATACTTTAGCAATTTCTTGGATGGGTACTTTTTACTTTTACTTGAGTAAAAACATGTTGGGATAGCGGTACTCTTATTTGCGTATGGTTTTGGTGAGGCCTGCTCAACCCACTAAAGGCTAAATTATTTGCCAACTTCTCTTTGAATAAAGCTCAAGTGCACTTCGGTTGCATTGAGAACGTCTATGAAGATCAATGTTTGGATCTTGTATGGGTCGCATTTAAATTTATTGAGTGGGACACTCTTCTCACAAATTTCATTACATCAGCGGTTTGGTTTTGCTACTCTTCCTTAATACCCAGCACCATGGTGCAGAACTAAGGGTTGTTATCTCAACATATCCCCCCCATTTCTTCCATTAAAGTTTAGGTCTTAAAATAATTGCATGTGAAACTCTAATGTTTTCTACCTTTCACACATTTTTCATATGTGGGGATCAGAAAGGGCTGTAAAAAATCTGAATCAGTCATTTTGGTAAAAACTAAGATTAAATGAGTTAATGATTTAATCACCTAGTTGATAACAAAATAGTGGGATGTGAGAACAAAAATCAATCATGAATCAATATCAGGTAAATTTGTTGATGTCCTTATTGGTTTTTATCCAAACGATCTTAGAGTCCAAGTCAACAGTGGCAGGGACTGCTAAAGAACAAAAGACAACCAGAAACATTTCTTTGTTCAAAGATTAGTTGACGTGTGCAATATTTTCTTTCCGACTAAAACATTTATGTGAAAGAGACAAGGATGTGCAATCTGCAGGGAGGAATGGATGTGTGAAAACGGCACAAAGAGTTTGTTGGCTTATTTTAGTGACACTGCATATTTTTATAACGTCAAATGTGTTAGTGCTATAAACCCTGAAACCTCCCTTGGGACACATAAAGAAAAGGTTTTGTATTATTTATAAAGTGTGTCTGCAGAGGGGAAAAAAACGGACTTGATATTTGTCTTGCCGGATATGGAACACCGGAACTCTTTTCAGATCAGGCGTCAAAGTCAATACTGACGTTCTAAAGGCTATTTTTGGAGATAGATATGTCTGTTTTATTTTTATTTTCTTCTTCTTTTTTTTTTGCAAGTTTTTGTGAACTGCTAAGCCATAATGCAGCTGTACAATCCACGTGCAGTCTGTACAGAGTTGTCAGTTTTGTTGTAGATTCCCAAAGTTTCGTTTTTTAAAATAAAAAATTACACTAAGCACAACCACATTTATTGTGATTATATTTACTTTCCACCAGGTACCATAAATATCCCAAAAGTATAGAAAATATTCTTATTCTGATTAGTGTAACGTATGTCTTCATTTGTTTTAACTCATCCTAAAGCCTGTCCCCTGGGAACTTCATCCTGTTTATCTCCTTCTCTCGCATTTTAGCTGCAGTGGCTGTTTCAGATTTGGGCGACATGGGCCTCCGCCCAGGGCAGCATCTCGTGGAGGGCGGCATCAGAGCTCCACCAGCCTCCGGATCTTCCCTCACCCCAACTGGGATGTGAATGTTACAACAATTGCGAGAAAATCTGGAAGTGGGGCAGAAGTTTACGTTCCAGCCGGACTATTACAAACATGCAGATCTACAATGGAAAGGATTGACTAATATGTGTTGAAAGTACATACAGTCAAAGTCCACATACACCCTTTTCAGATCTTTATGTGTAGAACAATTTTAAATTCATGCATCATTTTTATTTCACGGTATTGTTATACATTGCTTCATGGTGGCCTGTTAGATAAAATATCAATAAAATACACTAAATCTGTGGTTGTAACACGGCAAAATGTGAAAAGGTTTGCTGTTAAATGTCTCTTTCATCATTGATTTCCAGATTGACCCACCCTGAATATAATTTTGCTCACTGTGAATGCTTCCCCCATTAGGCACAAGGCTCCATCTGAACAACCGAATGTTTTGCGCTTAAAAAAAGAGGCTAAAATAAACTTATTTTATCCTTTATTGTTGCTTGAACTACTCACACACTTAATATTTTGAACATGACAACAAAACGGCTCATGTACATACAATATACAGTATGAAGATGATGAAAACTTTGTGCGTTTTTTTTTATGGGCTTATGCCTGTTAACACAAAAATATTCAACTGATTAACAGCTCTTAAAATTCAGCAGAACATTTCTGACCCGATTAACAGAAATGCATAACAAAAATCACTGCCTGTTACAAGACCCAACTAAAGAACTACTTTAGCAGACATCTGTGTGATAAAATATGGCCTTTCACCTGTTCTAGAAAAGGTCAAAACTAAGTTCATGTTCAAAGGTTTTCTAATGGGTTTGTCCAAAACTTCAACACCCAACATGTTAAATGAGGCCTCTAGAGTTTATGATGAAGCTCTTTGGAGTTTTACCATTTTTTTTTATGTTCTGGTTTGTCTGACAGAAGAACTTTGGACGTCTGTCACTGTGGACACTAGAAACTGTTTGGACTATTTTCCAGATTGCTCCTTACTCCAGGCTCACATTGTGTTAAAAGGCCTGAGTGCTGCAGACTTTTCAGCCCCCAAAGCTTCGCCTTTCATAGACACATGCTGTTGATCTGACAGTGAAGTGCATTTGATTAGCAGCACTAGGCTGCTGTTTACTTTCTCATGTTTTGGCCTTTGGTTTACTTTTCAGTAAATCACATCTGGTGTAATAAATTTGTATTTAAGGTTGCACTACCCGATTTATAGGACCTGGATGAACCAGATGATAAGAAATATATGTGCTGCTTTTACTCAGAACACTTCTTCATCTTAATCCAATATTTCACCGAACATTTTGATGTTGCTTTGGTGCTTAACTGTATCTAACAGACATAGTTGAAGACAGGCATTTATATATTCTTATATAAAACTTCCACTAAATGATAAATGACGCCTTTATTGCACAGAGCACATTTGCACATTCTGATGTGCAAATGTTATGTACATAAAATATTCATCTTATCAGTTGAATATTGTTTATTTACAGCCTCCTTATGGATATTGAACGCAAGTTTTGTAATGTGTCAATAAAATAAATACTACTGTCAGAAAACAGGTAAGTAAACTTCTCTGTTAGGTTCTATAATATTAAATACTGTAAAGAAATTACAGTGGTGAAACTAACAGACCCTCCTCCTTTGTCCCGTTCTGCAGGTTGATCTTTATCACTAAAGGCTGCGTTGTGTTCCCACGTTCCAGCAGAGTCCGCTACAGGTCATCAGACTCAGGCACACTGAAGGACTCCAGGGTGATAGTTGGTAGGATGAGATGAGTGCCCTCAGAGATCCAGCCCTGGGCCGTCCTGTTGAACGTGGGCCGCTTGGCCTGGGGATCGCTCAGCTCCTGGTACTGCGGCGGGTTCAGGTCCACCTCAGGGAGCTTGAACGTGATTCCTCTTGGAGCTTTTTCAAAACCACCATAAGGAGTGGCAACCCTGCAGTTCAGATCAACATACCGATTGCTTTGCGTGCCATAACCTTCCCTTTGGTACTTATGAATTTGTTGTAGTTTTCTCACCGGTTGAAGCATTTGTATTCAGGGAGCTCCTGCTGCGGCTCTGGCTCTGGCATTCTGAGCTGCAGAGTTTCAGCAAGGTTGGGGTCACTAAGGATCACCTGTTCCCACGGTGAGTGGTAAGTCTTATGCACAGGCCTGGTGTCCAGCTTTTCTGCGGCCATGTCTGCGAAAAAAGAGAGACGAATGTGACAACTGCTTTCGCATCACAACAGGCTGATCTATCAGTTTGGATTGCCGACAAGGCCTTTTTGTTTTTTCTGAGCTGTTTTCTGCAGCCTGAAATTTTCAAAGTGGATGCTATTAAAATAGCTACAGTGGCAACTTTAAATAGAACATTTCAAGCGTGCGCTCATTGTATAATGAGTTAAGGCTTCACCAAAGCATTGCAGAAGGACTGCAGGGCTTTAAAAATGGTAACAATAAGTAGGACTCTCCAGTCAAGTCATCTTTATGGACACCCGTAAGATTGTCAGAAAATAAAACCAGATAAAACTGATAATAATTTATGTTATTGTTTCAATCAAACACTTATTTTGGAATGAATCGTTTGTGTTCGATGATGTTATTGATCATGATGATGATCATTAATGTTATTATTATTATTATTATTATTAAGTGCAAGCCGAAATCTTTAATATCCACATGTAAGGAAAGAGGCGTAATGAAATGCACAATTACCTGAAGCTGAATTTGCGGCGCCTCCATTTGCCGGTGGCTCCACCTTAATTTCCACAGAGTGTATGTTCTGATTCAAAATATCATTCTGCAAAACAGCATATTAAGGAACATCTAAAAGGTTATGGTATCAGACATTTTAAAATGTGCATTGCTCAATGGCTTCATTTCTATAGATTAAACCAAGAGACCAGTTCCAGTCCCACAGCTTATCATCATGCACTGATAAACATGGTAGCAGCTCTTCAAGTGAAGTGTCTAAGCAGCCTCACAGATCACACAGCTGCAGCTTGTCACAGCTATTGTCTGTGTGTTCCACCACTTTATCTCAAAAAACACATTTCACTTAGAAAACAGGAAAAAAAAAAAAACAAACATACAAATCCATGCCAGAAATCCACAGCGTAGACAAAATTGGATTATATCTAGTCATTTAAAGAGATTTAGAACAAAAAGAAGCGGACTTACGTTCAGGAGAGCGTTTGCTTCGTTTTGAATGCTTTCAAATGTGTACTTCTCGGACCTCCTCTGTCTCATTTTGAAAAGCCGAGAACCTCTGTTGGAGAGAAGCGATAGCTCCTCCAGCATGATGTCTTTGGGAGTGCTGAGCTTCTTTCCCAGGTCCATGACTCCTGGCACCCAAAAGAAATTGTTTATTCATTTTCTACATAATATTCTAAGCAGATCATTATGCCAACACCTGACAGATATGGTTGACAACAGCATAAACCAAGAAAATGATCAATTATTAGTCAAAAATACCTTCTGGGTTTCTTGAATTCCAACTCAATGAAGGCCCAAGGAATAAAATGAGAAGTTTGAACTGTGTGTGTGGCAACAAAAGCCACATAAGAATCCCAGATAAAAAGCAAGGTTTATTTGTATATCACATTTCAGGAACGAGGCAGTTAAAGGTGCTTTACGTGAAAAACACAATCAACCAAAAAAACAGAAAGAAACATTGCATCATAGTGGCAAAATAAAGAGAAGTAATGAAAGGTTGTACTTATCATTGATCAAAGCAAATGGGTTTTTAGCCTTGATTTAAAGGCACTCACTGTTTGACTAGTTTTGCAGTGTTCTGGAAGTTTGATCCAGATACATTTAAAAAATAATTTTTAGGGTTTTTTGGCCAACAGTTCCAAGAACCATACTAAATTGAGAGCAGCATTATTTCAGAATAATTATACATAAGTAGGAAGAACAAGTAGTCATTAAAAAAATACTCAAGTAAAAGCATATACTTTTACATATATATATAGATATATGGTTTAAATACTACTCAATTGGTGAATAATTGTTTGATCATAATGTCTGATTCATTTTGTAGAAATCATGTGGTCACATAAATTATCACACTTGTAAATAATACATTTAAAAAATGCTAAAACTTCCTAACACCTTTAATGAATTCAGATTAAGGCACAAGTAAACACAACTGAGTAAATGTAATTATATTACAATTATATTAGAATTATATTTCCCAGCTCTGAGTATGTCTGGTGGAAAACTGAAACTACAAATGACCCTGAATGCATCACCCTCATGACAACAAATAAAGATGGATAATGAACTTCTGGACCTTCCATCAATGAACCAATATGTACAGCCAAACCTACAACTGGGTTTAATCAAATATATTTATGCACTGGAAGGGATCAGTCAAAGTTTAGATGCAAATAAATGACAAATATTTGGTAAGATTTCAAATTGATGCTCACTAACACAATCTGTCCACTCTCAGTAAACCTGATTTTGCCAAGTGAGACGGGAGAAATTCACTCTCTAGATATGTAAAGCTGGTAAAATCAGACCCCAAACACTCTCAAGGTACGTAGTGTAAAGAATTGACACATGTGGGCTACATCAATGCACATGGGGAACTTGTCAAGTTTTTGCGTGAAAATATTTTTGAAAGCATTGCATAATTTTGCTTCCACTTCACAGCTAAATGAATATTTTCCATAGACATTTATTGGGTGAATTTTAAAAGTTTTTTGGGATTAAGCTGTGCTTAGATCAGTCTAAATACTCTACTTTAATTTCAAATGAGTTTCATCAAAATTTCCATTTTAACCAAATAAAATGTCATCAAAACTTTTCCAGTCTCTATTTTTTACCACGAGGCCTGCTCCCAAATTAAGCCATCGTTGTGCTTGAGCTTACTTTGTGGGTACAAGATGTTTCCTCATTCACGTGCACAGACAGAATGCACCCCAGCTGTTGCAGACCTTCATGTTGCCCAGTCAGCTTCACAGTTGCTCTGAAAAAGCTTCCCTCCCATCTTTCACCAACACTCCCACCCAGTTAGAAATAGCTTATAGTGAAAGAACAACGACAAGGGATTAGACAGCCTTCACAGTAAATCATCCCAATGTATTTATGGCTCACTCTGCTCAGTAGCCCTGACATTTTGAACTCTGGTGTTTTGCTCTGACTCCTTATCGCAACATGGAGTGCTGTGCACATAGCGTCTGAGTGCCTCTTCCTCCTGCTCCTGCATGTCTCTGGCTATGAACTGGGGCTTGAATGAGAACATGACAGAGCCTTTAACAGGACAGACGAATCTGCTGTCGTGAGTGAGCAAAGAAAGACAATAATCCTGTGCTACATCTCAGGTTTAATGAAAATAACCAGTTAAGTTTTGTATAATTTTGCTATTTGGAAAAATAAATATTTTTTGAAGTGCTGGAGTGATGTCACCATGAAGGAAGATGCAAAAAGACTGGAGAGAAACTCTCACGGTTAAGACATCAGGACTCACGGCTGAGGCTCCTGGGGTCTCAAGAGTATTTGAATTTGCAGAGGATAGGTTGACAAATACAGTAGTTGCAATTGTCCCGCTTAAAATAATTAAAAAATGTTCAAATGAAAAATTATTTAATTTTAACCCAATTTAAGGAAATTTAAATTTGGTTGTAACTGAAATGCTTACAAAGTCATAAATTAAAGCTAATTCATAAATCATTGTGAATCTGAGCTGAAATGATTTTATTTTTTATTTTTTTTTTGTGAATTGATTGAAATTTTGTCCATGGTTGCTTTTGAATGCAAAATTAATTTTGGTACCTCCTATCTAAAAGAAATATAAATCTGGTTACCATAAAGCACAATGGCTCTCTTCTGATTAGGCTTTACAGTCACTTTAAAATAAAACTTTTAAAAAGGTAACTTCTCATACTGATGCACTTCCAGAATTGAAAACAAGCTATTTAAAATAATCTTTTAAAAAAAAGCCCACTTAAAACTTGTTTAAATTCATAATATGTTTTAAGAAGAAGAAAATGAGGAACCTTCTGATCTGAACTTGAAAAAGTGAGTGATCCCCCAAAGCTAATTCTGCTCAAGCTCTCATATAACATCAGCCTATTTCTCATTTTACTTTTATAAAATTTATACAATAAATCAGTATTTTGCAAAAATAAAAAATAAAAATCAATCTGTCAGCATAACTCGTAATATTAGAATGTTTGCTGTTTTACAATATTGTTAAAACTTATATAGAGCTTTTAATATCTTTGTAATCATATCTCAGTTGCATCCTCTTTTGGGGTACAGCAAGCTAAACTCAGCGACATGCTCATTTAAATTTGTTAGAGGTTAAATCACCAGTCTGGAAGGTCAAGGGTTAATTGTGTCCTAAGTTTGTGTAAGTTGCCATGCATAAAACATGTCCACTAGTGCCAACAGAAGTGTTCAAACCTTAGGTCGCTCTCAGCTGTTGGTGAGGTCCATCTTTTCATTTTGCTAATCAACTGCAGTACTCAATGCTAGTTTGTAAAATAGCTTAATAATAGTTAAATGCTTTGCTGTGTTCATTTACAGGAATTGTAACTAAAGAAACATTTTACATGCAAAAAACAAACAAACAAGTAAGTCAGTCTGCGATATGTAAAGTGTGTGAAGTGAGCAGATGAAAAAAATTAACAGACACAACAATGTGAAAATGTGCCTTTAGTTTCTACCCAACATAAGTGTCACATGCAGCTGGGCTCTTCTTATCCCCCTGAAGCACCACTCTCCGTTATTGCAGATTGATTTTAGTTATAGTATCAGGTTATTGAAGCGCTCCTTTGCCCGTACCTGTCGTTGTGTCCCTGCTGTGCAGCCCGTATCCTTGAAGGGGAGACACGGAGACGAAGGGGTCAGTGGTGTGATCTTTGCTGATCTTCACGCTCACAGACACTAAATCCAAACTGTGAGTGTGTCTCTGTCTCTGTTGTGAGTGGAATGCAGCTTACATCAATAGGCTAAATTTAACCTGTCAAACACTCAAAGCCACTCTCAGACACCATGGGGCAAGGATAGCGAGGAGAGGAGAATAGATGATGGGATGTGGATTTCCACTCCGACATTCTTGGGAATGAAGATTCCCCCACTTGAGAAAACTGTTTCCTTCTTTCTGACTCTTTGGGGACAACATGACACATCTTTGAGGTTTGACGTAGCTTTGAGCTTAACATGCCTTCAAGTTGGTTTGGTTCTCGACATGGGGTGCAGCTGCAGTTTCTAATTCTTTCTGCAAATTTGATTCCTGTTATTCTGTGTAATAACTGACTAGTGTCTGTCTAATTGGCTTAGTAATATTAATAAGGACTTGTAAACACAGTCAAAGACAAATCAGGGGTTTTTTTTTCTCTTGTGGTTGCACAAGCCAACACATACATCAAAAGTTTAAAAATGTAGAAAAATTCAACTTTTAATTTGAACACATGCATTCAGTGGAATTTGATTCATTTTCTCCTGGAACTGTGCAATAGTTGGTCAAATGAGACTTTCATAAGGCTTTTTAGCAACAAACTCTCAATTTGGATTTGGAGTAAAGAGGAGAATATGTGAAAATTAGGCACTTCAATCCCATTCGTTTCTCATCCATAGACCTGGGGAACCTTGTGTAAGAGCTTAGCATCATTGAACTACATCTTCCGAATTCTGAATATTTACAGTTCTCAGGCTAATTCAAAAGACATGTAGATTCATTTTAGACTGTTATTTTCCAAAACTAGAATATGTGTGATCGGTAAATAAAAAGAAGAGCAATCCAAGGACAGAATAAGTTTCATGTTAAAATATATCTGTACATTTTAAAAAGTGGACAACAAGTACAGTTTTCATATTGTTTATTGGTCTTAGAAGTGACAAAAGAAAACAAAAAACTAAACAAAAAAAAATTACAGAAAGAATCACAGGGCTGCATCATGGAAAAGCTCAAAAGCACAAATCTATTTGTGAAACACAGCACAGAATGGGTACCGATGAATGTGATGATTCACAAATTTATGTCTGAAACAACTATTCCTTCTAAGTTAATCCATTAAGTTAACCACTGAATCAAACACATCTTCATACATAAATACATTTGGAATTACAATTTGTGTAAATGTACAAAACAAAAAAAAAATGCAATGCTCTGTGTGTCTGTGGCCGTCGGTGGAGAGAAAACAGTTCTGTATATTTTGTTGCAGTGACAGGGATGAGCTACTGACACACCTGTGGAGAATTATGATATATATGATATATGTACATCATCTGAAATAAGACTGCATTGTAAAATCACAACCCAGTCCACAGCAAATTTGATCGAAACATTTTAAGGAAAATGATTCAATATAGCTAGACTGGAACTGACACATGTGTTTATTCTTCACAAGAATTGATGGTAATTGGTAAGAAAAAAGATCTCATCATACAGACAAAAACTAAGAGTATGTGAAAGAAAATGAATATATCATGTAAAACACTGCTGTTCAAGTCACCAGCACTTAAATACCTTGTTATTCCTCTTCTTCTCAAATAATTCATTCACAAAGTACAAACAAGAATCACACAAAATAAATCACCCCAAAAACAAACCCAATAACATATCTGCTTAGTTCTGACTTAAAAATGGTTTCATGCCGTTGAAAAACTGTGTTTTAGTTTGTTAGATATTTTCTTTTCTATGATAAATCAAATAATTAAAAATAATTTTCTGAATAAAAAGATGCAGTTTCTACTCTTTATCCACTAGCTGCTTGTTCACATATCATTTTGTTTCACTGGGGTGTTCTGCTTATGCAAAGTGGTTTAAAAGAAATCTGAGTAAAGAAAATAAACTTTTATCAAGGACAATTTGATTCACCAAGTCAAACACGGCATCTTGCAAAACTATTCTAACCTCCTTTTTGTATTGCAACCACAATAGCTGACACAGTATCTAACATGGGCTTTCTTCCCTTGCTACTTCTCAGTAGTATTAACTTCTCTGTGTTGAGCTAAAAAAAAATGAGGTAACTTGTTTGGACTTTGTGCTTTGAATCCAAGACTGACAGGTCTTAAGGGCTGGGCAGGTCTGAACGGGGGCCCGTAGACGGCTGGTTTCTCCTTTCTGCTCGAGGAAACTGCTTGGAAAGACGGAGCCAGATGCTCGCAGTGACCCTTTCTCACAGCAGCAGAATCGAGAGAAACCCGGCGCTTCCATTCCTCTGGAGGCTCAGGCAGAGATCTGTGATGTGCTGCTGCCATAACATCAGACGCAATGGAGGACATCGGACTGCGGAACATGAAGGCCTCGTCCACGGAGCCGATTGGACTCCTGGATGCTGCCTCCCATGGCGACAGAGGTTTCCTGTGAAAGGATGTTTGCCTCTGCGTGGGAGAAAACGCTGGCTGGACTCCAGGCATGCTCAGAGGTGACAGAAGTCCAGGTGAAGGCAGTGAATTCAGTCGCTGTGGGAGGCTCAGGGAGCGGCTTCTCCCAAAAACCTAAAAACAGAATCAAGAACTTAGTATTCAGACGCAGTTCTGCAGACTCTGCTGCCATCCCTGGGCGTCTTTTGGCCTGAACAGGTGAATGGTATTTCAACAAAGCAGCATTTCAACCTTAATGATACACTTGAACATCCAGGTGTAGGAAATCAAGAGAATGCAGGATTTGTTTTCTGTATATCGCATTTAGTCAGTCAATAATGCATTAATTAAACTCCGGACTGCTGGTTTTCCATCAGAAAGGTTTTGTTCTGGCTTTAAAACCTTTATATTGTGTTTTGAAAAGCAGTCCATCTTTAAAATATATTTTCTAATGCCAATCTTGAAACCATTCTGGAGACTTTTTGAGGCTCGTTGAGATTCATGAAAACATATAAGGATCTACATCCCACAACAACTAATGAGTTGGGATTTTACAACTGTTTGTAAGATCTCACAACCAAAATTATGAAAATATTTTCCTATGTTGATATAGCAGAAAAATCTAAAGATCACACAACTTACCTCATGTTTCTTCAAAGACTTTAAAACAAACAGTTGAATGAAAAAAATTATAAATTTTTACACTTTTTGGAACTATTATTTTGCCGGTGTCATCCTCTTTCATTTGAAAATCCAACCCAAGCACAATATTTATTATGCGTCTGTTTGTAGGAAGAATATCTCTTTGCACATCCTTACAGTTAATTTGTTTTCCATGATAACTACAGTATCCTCAGACTGTAACTATGTTTAATATTTTTAGAAAAAGAAAATACAGCTTATCCTAAAAATGTGATAATTTGTTCAAAACTGGAACGCCATGACATGATATCTTGGCCAAGGAGTTATTACTTTCAAACATGCCTGGTCAAACAAAACCCTAAATTACATTTTGTTTAAAAAAAAAAAGACACAAAGCCTTTTTTTGGTTTCTGAGTTCAGACAATTACTTTAGATTAAATCACTTTGGCCGTTACAATTATACAACTGTGAGTTCAACTTCTCCTGGTGGCATTAATATCACGAATAATAACTCCAATAAATTTTTTGTTTTACTCATTATTAATTACTATTACCATTAATAATAAATGTCATCATTAATATAAATTACAGTTATAATAATTATTAATAATATCATTATTATTATTATTATTTAAATATTTTATTGCTGTGTTTGTGTGTCCTGTAAATGCTTATAAAGGAAACAACTGGGAGGTAAATTATTTATTAAGAAACTAAACGAAATGGAACATTTTAAAATGTAAATCTTTTTTAATTTGCATTTCATTTTGTATTATTTTAAATTGGGTTATCAGATGTAGTGAATTGGTCAATATTAATTCTTTAGAGGCCAGGTCATCCTTTTTTTTTACCTGCATCAAAATGAATTCAGCAATTGCGGCTTTTGTTGGAAAACAAAAGCAACTTAAATCAAGTAGTTGATTTTATAAGCATTTTGCTTGAGATTTCGGATATAAACAATTTCATAGTTCATTTTTAAGACATTTTTAAGACAAAGTTTGCTTGAAGACAAGGATTACAGTTCCAAGCTTTTCAAATTTGCTGAATGTTTAGCTACATGAGTGAAACAAACACATACAAGTGTGCATTCAACTCAAAAGAGTGAAGTAGTGAGACAGGAGGAAGCCTTGGCCGCTCAAAGCAGTTTTCAGCACACATAAAAGACAACAAGTAGGAGAGGAAAAAATTTAATAGCATCACAGTGCTACAAGACGTTCAAGAAACAGCATGTCAGAAAGACAGAGATACAGACAGGACAGATTTGTTTAGATTTTATTCTGAATTACTAATAACATTAATTCATTTTCTAGCATTAAAGAATTTGCAATTTGTCAGCTTTCAAGAAATTAACCTTCATTTAAATAATGTTTTTAGTTAATGACCACATGATAGATTCATCAGCTGCAATATAATCAGAGTCTGGAATGAGACTGAAAGAAATTATAAAGTGTGCGCAGAAACTGAAATGCAGTCACAGATTTGACCCCAAACAGAATAAGGGATTAAAAATACTCTTTCAAAGTGGCTTGACGGGTCAGTCATTGTTATCCAGATAGCTTCCAAGTGAAAAAAAATATTGAAGATGATTTGATTTGACCAGGAGGTTCATTAATATTTACTGCTACATATGCAAACATTGAACCTTACCGCTTAAAAATACAAACTAAAGGGACTAGAAGAAAACTCTGCAGATATTATTGCATATAAAAGCACATCCTAAGAACCATTTAACATTAACTTATCTTCTAATGTTACGTCTTCAACCACATTCCACGTTTTTGGCAGGTGATGTGTCTTTTTTCTTCTTAGGAACTGTTGTGTTTCTCTGTAGGAGAAATGCCCTGAGATGACCTCTCAAATGGTGCCACATTTATCAAACTAAATGAAAATGTATTGATTTAATTAATAATTGCTACATATATTATTTTAATAACTTTTCATGAGATCTACTTAGTTAATCGTCTTAAGACATTTGTGAAGCCACCCAAAGGCGATGTACCAATGTGACTGTCGTCTCTGGCTACACCAAAGCATGACCATGTACAGTGTTATACAGAGGAAAGCATAGCAACAGGTTTCCACTGTTTTCCGGTCGCTGCCGGCTTCTTAGCGGAGAATTTTGGCCGTGGAGCCAGTTGACGCACGCCTCTAGCAATGAGAGATGCAGGAGAGAAAGCTGAAGCAATGGTGTCGCTAACAGAAGACGAGTGCTGCGAAGTCGTGCTTGCAGGTCGGGAGCCTTGTGCTTGCTTGCTGCTTGTGTGTGGGGCAGCACTCGTCACAGCAAGCTTTTCCTCCAAATGCTTGTCTGTTGAAAGCTGTGCAGCTGATCTTGTGATTTGAGTGGAGAAATTTGGTACACTTACCGATTTAGGACCCTTAGCAGGAGCCTCTGCCTTGCTTTGGCCAGCAGGCTCAGAGGGATTATAAGGAGAATAGGAAGAGTCGGCTCTTTGCTTAAGGCTTTTGGTAATTTCAAATTTTGACAGAGGAGTTGGTTTAGGACTGGGGCTTTTAGCCTCAGAGGCTGCATCATATGTGAACAGAGATGAGTCCAATTGGTATGGCTGATGTTTCATGATATCTAAGGCGTTGAGTTGCTTGGGGGATGACTTAGGTTTCTCTTTGGACTTGGGCTTGGGTTTGGGGCTTGTGGAAGGGGGTTGCTTGGCTGCTGATGGAGGGTAGAAAGGAGACAGAAGAGGATTATATGACAGGGGGGGTGGGGCACGAATATTGGATGAATATCTCCAAGAGTTAGGGAGAGATGAGGTTGGGGAGGGGGATCTTGTTTTGTTTGCTTGCACTGTTTCACCATCAATGACAAACTTCTCCATGCGAGACTGTCTTTTAGCAAATAATTTTGCACCTTTCCCTGACATAGTTGTCCCATCAGCAGCCTGACTAGCACTCCTGTCTGGGACTCTGTGCTTTGGAGAAACCTCTAAAGGTTTTGATGTCTGAAGGTAGGACTTCTCTGCCTGTGGTAGGAAAGGAGCAACCAAGTTTGGAGAACTGTCTGACTTTGAGTGTGAAATTGGGCTATAAGTAGGACTGTGGGCCTGCTTACTCACACGGGATAGTGACGGCTGTTGACTCCAGCTATTTGTGGTTGGCTGAAGACGGAGCTGAGAGGAGTTGACCGGAACCCGGGCATTGGCAGGTGTTTGAAGTGATGCCTCTGTTTGATCTGATGCCCAGTGGCCAGCCATCTGTTGAGGTCGAGTCCAATCTTGCTGCTGTAAATAATGCTGACCATGAAGACCGATGGGGCTGTGAGAGGGATGGGACACCGGACTCCTTGAAGGAACATAGGGCTCGCTAGAGGGGTTCCAGGGTGGGCATGCTGGGTTAATGGTGGGTTTGGGGGCAACCGGGGGAGGATTTTTAAGTTTTATTGGTTTGGGTTGCATAAAATTACAAGCCTCAGCACCCAAACTGAAAAAGTCTTCCTCTGACTCAATATAAGACTTTCTTTCACCTTTGCTTTGGCCATAAAGTTCAGATTCTTTAGCAGGCTCTGATGGATGCTTATTTGCAGTTTTCCGCTTTGATTCTGGTAATATGCCAGTCTTGATGGCAGGCACAGATATTCGTTCATCTCTTGAGGCAATAATGTCTCCAGTTGGAGACCAAACCTTGGGGTTAGAGTTAATCGGTACAGGGACTTTGAATGCTAGTTCATGCTTCTTCATGGCTGGAATGACCCCACCAGACATAGTGACAGGTTCAAGTGTTGGACTATCTTGAAATCCCAAAAAGGGTTTGGCAGTTCTGTTTGGCACCATGGGTTTTGGCACAGTGGAGAGGTGGTTCACCTCTTGAACATCTGCATGGTAATCCAAGTGCTTCTTCACATTGGTCTCCTCAGCATGCATGTACATTTCTTTACTTTCATAAATTCTTGCACGTTGTGTTTCTTTCAATACATCCTCAGAAAAGCCTTCATTCCTCTCTTCTTCTTGCTCTGACACAAGTTCATCAATTCTTTTGCGACGCTGTTCAAACATCAAAAGTCCCTTCCCCTTTGTCTCTGGCAGTACATCCATGTCTTCACCACTTTCCCAGTTCAGAGCTGGATTATGGTACTGGTGATGCTGAAAATACTGCTCCTCAAAATCAGAATCACTCGAACCCGGGAAGCTGTAACCAGCAGATCTAACTTTGTCAGTTTCACCCTCTGTGTGACCTGAGCTGTCAAAGGCGTGAACTCCAGTTCCGTAGCTCACAAGAGTGTACTTCTTCACTCTCTGGCGGCGCTTTTTAAAGAGCAACGCTCCCTTGTTTTGGGGGTTGGGTGCATTGGCCAGGAGTTGGGCAATTCGCTTGCATTTGGACTTGGTCTCCCTCACGTGTCTCTCTGATTGGCTCTCTTTGTGACTGAGCCCTAAGGTGAAGAGCAGGAAGGGGACACAAAGAGAAAGAAAGGAAGACAATGAGAAAATCAAAATGTATAAATATACACATCAGTCAGCAAAACCATTATGACCATCATTGACACTCTCACTGGTTGGAGGTTATGTGGCAACAAACTATGAATTACGACATCCTTCTATCATAGCCAGTGTTTCTTTATTCAAGATACAATAGCACATCTGGTGGGTGGAAGCTCATGGGCCAACCTTTGTGAATCATATGGTTATGAATGATCTGGTTGTTGGTTCACCACTGCTGCATCCTTAGACTAGGTTAGATAGATACTGACCACTACAGATCTTCAGCTTGCTCAAATCAATATGCTTTCCCATTCAAAAAAATCTCTTTATTGAAGAGATTTCATTAAACATAATAAAAATATTCCACCTATTAACAGTAGCCATAATTTCTGTATAGTAAGTGTTTCTAAATGTATTTGTCAGTAGTCATAATGTTATGCCTAATTGTTTTACACAATACTTTTGACAAAAAAAAAAAAAAAAAAAAAAAACATAATCTTGAAATTTATTGAGTCAGTCACCACATTAAAATTAACAGTATTTGATGGGTCTCTGCTCAAGCGCAGATATTTTTTGTGGTATTAATATTTAAACTGAGCATTACAAAAAGAATTCATTTCATCTTTCTTTGCTGCAGCAAACACACTAATAAAAGCATCATATTTACTTACAGCTAACCCATGAGGGATCCAAAGGCAAGGAAAGTGAGGGGCTCACTTTCCATTGCCGTCACGTATTACGACTGGAAAAGGGATCGGGTGGCTGGGTAACACATGTTGGTGTCCGTCAAATTTGCTTCTGCCAGCCTCATCATATGGTCAAATTTTATTCTTGTCCTGCTCAGACTAATAAAGCTGTGGGAATCCTCCCCCACTAAGCCCACCTGAAATAGATCCCATGTAAGAGCATGAAAATAGCTGCACCCATTGTGCTACTTTCAAGTTATCGGCAAAACAAAATCTTTTTGCACATTTATAGTAAATGCAGACAGAAAAAAGTGCAAATTTGTTTCGCCAGATGTTCTTTTAAAGTGATCTACTGCACTCAAACCAGACATAAAACAGCATGTCATCTTTTTTTATTAATTACAAACATTCATTTCAATGTCGAAAGGCGATTTTAAACCATGCTTTGCTAGCAAAATGGTTAAAATTAAGTCAGCAGGATAGAAAAATAGATACTTACGTGTGTACCTTGCCCTTTGCCTGTCCGGTCTGCAGAGATCTCTGTCAGACCCCAAGTTCCTCGTCTCTGCCTGCTCAGCACCCTCGTCAGAAATTCCAAAGAAGACAGAAGCAGGAGGTGCTACACTGCTCCCTCCTTCCTCTGAAGAGTCAACGCTCCTGTTCTCAGTACTTGGGCCATGCCCATCACTGGCCCCCAGGGGCCGTTCTGAGCTCTGGGTCAGGACCTTGGCCGTATCAGCAGCACAGCCAAGAGAGGAGGAGGAAGAGCAGGAATGTTGCCACGACTTGGAATCTGAGGTCGCCGATGTTTGTGAAGCTTTGATGTAAGAAGATTCTGTCATAGATTCTCTGGATTCAGAAAAATAAAAATCATCATTTTCTTGATAGAAATCGGACTCTTCCTGCTCACTCTGTTCCAGGAGAGATTCTGGACCATCTGCAGATTCCTTGTGTTGCAACTGAAGACACTCTGGAGACTGGGACGAGGGGATATGAGTGTTTTGTGAGCCTGAGAGGTCCTCTAATTCACTATCATCATCTTCATTATAGGACTCGGCCAAATGCTCAGAGGGACAAAGTTCCTGGGAACCTTCTGAACCTGACCAGAGAGGACTGTGTGCAGAGTCTTCAGCTTGTGGTTCCATCTCTTGTGCTGGTTTACAATGTCCAAGGTCTTTTTCCTTCATCAAGACAAAGATATGTCTAAGTTAACATCACATGACCTTCTCACATGAAGTGTGGATTATTATTTACAAATATAACTTTGAACAGTGCAAATTGTGGCACCATCATGGAGGGGAGATGCATGTAATTCATAGCAAACTCCAAAATCCCAAAGTAACTTAGAAACTACAGTACAGACTAAAAGTTTGGACAATCTTCTAATTGAATTCAATTAGAAGATGTTGTTCAAACCAGTACATACCAAAAGTGTCCAAACATTTGGTCTGTACTGTATATGAAATGATAAACAATAAAAAAATATAATTCCTTGTGGAAGGATTATTCAACTGCAGGATTATTCCAGTAGAATGTAGATAAACCAAAATCATTTACATATTCACTTTTCACCAGGGGAGAATTCTGTTGCCCTTTTAGCATTACATACAAAAATGTAATTCCTCAAATTATTCCAGTCCCAAATTGGAAAGGGCAACTTTGGTCTGGCAGTTTCATCCGGGCTGTAAATGGAATGGTATGTAATACCAGGAGAGGGAAAGCAGCATTCATGTCCAAGAGTACAAGCAAAACAATTGGGTGGCTGTTTCCCCAACTCTTGTTTACACAGCAAGGTTTTTTTTTTCCCCACTGTTCCCATTTATCTCTGCAACTAGCCTCTGTACTGCTGCAGCTGTCAGCATGCCCATTTAAGATGTGGTAGAGACTCTGTGACTTTTCCGCATTATATAGATCCTCTTTTACTCAACCCAATTCCTGATCTGCAAATTAATACATTTTAACTGTGAATTGCAAAATTTTAACAGTTAAAATGTTAATATTTGACAGTGATCTTTGACAGTTCACTGTCAAAGATCCAACACATTTATTAAAAAGTAAAGGAATGCAAATGTAAAGATATGTACCTGAAATTTGAACAGTGAAAGGTGCAGTCTAGTCTTCAGAGGGACTGTTTTTACCCACAAAAATAGAATCGACCAGAGGGGGGTGCTATAACACTATATTACACATTATGTTCGGGGGTTTTTTGCTCATCAGATTTTTACACCGTCGTAATCCAACACAAAAGCTTATTTAGTGCCATCAGGAAAGTGTTTAAGGCCTTTAAAAAAATGTATTTAAAAAAGAAAGACGAATTTCCATGTTTTTGTGCAATCAAACATAACTGTTGTTTTAAAGAAAAGCTACATGCAACAAGGAAAAAAGATTTCCAAAACCTTAAAACAGTCCAATTATATTATATACATCTTTTGTACTGTATCTATATATAGTTATATATAGATACAGTAGAAAAGGTGATGGAAGTGAAACATGGACTATGTATTGAATACATGACAAAAAGAAAGTGCAAGAAAGCATAAAAAGCTAATAAAAACAATAATTTGTCAGCGTTCAGAAAGGTGCATCAGTTGCAACAATATAAACAAGTTTAGTACTGAAAGGTATTCTTTTAGGAATGTTGCAACCTTGTTGGTGCAAAGAATGCTGATGGCATTAATTCCAACATCTTGCAGTGTTCCAGCCAGCAACATTACAGCAACCATCCAGAAATGGTAAAACCATAATTTCAAAACCAGCCACAACCAGATGATCTTTCCAAGATTTCTGACAGTAGGGTCAAAAGAATAGACAGAATAGTGGCAGAAAAACTGAGAACCGCTCACAGACAGGTTTAGACCAAAAAACCAAACTTAACCATCAAAGCTACTATGCATTCTCAGTGCACAAGACTGCAATCTTAAAGAAAAAGTATATTTCAGCAACAACACAGAAGTTTAACTATTTAGACATAGACATCCTGCTTGAAGAAGCTTCATGGGCCTCTTTTCTCTATACATGAGTCTTTTTCACGACAAACACGTTTTTTTCTACTTTTACATTAAGTTCAGTAATCACTTCCAGGACTTTCCTATTGAGCTATTTCATTGTACTACATGTCATTTATGGACTTGTTTATTCCATGTCAATTGCACCATTAGAAATACATCTAGAAAACGTCGATTTGTTCCATACTTAAATATGTGGCTGCCTGTGGCATTACATAAAGCTAAGCCTGTTTTGAACCCTGGCCAAGTTTCAAAGGAAAACTGTCCCCTCCAAGCTTCTCTTCACACTTGGTTCCACTTCATTTAAACTCTTGGCCAACATCAGATCTGGCTCTGGTGCTGCAAGACTTTCTTTCTCCTAGTATGGCTAAAACACCAGCAGGCTGAACCGCTGTCATGGAAACAGGGAGTCAGTATCTCTGGTGAATGAGAAGACTCTTGGTCGGGGGCCTTAGGGAAGGTGACCCATAAGACTAAGCTAAAGAAGAGTCCATGTTTCCATGTTACCCAGCATTAACCGCACATTCTGCCGAGAAACAAAAACCTGTTTTTGAAGTATTCTACCACACTGCAGGCCTTAAAACAACTAAATTATGCATTTTGCAGTTTCATTGAGTATATTTCAACATCTTTTAGAAAGTTTAAATTGCCAGAAAAAAAAGTCTTCAGACTTTTAGTTAAAAAGTATTAAATATCACGAAACATGACACGATACTGATGACTACAGGTACTTAGGCAACTCAAAAATATGTAATTCACACTAATGAATGTATATTAAGGTCAAGCTTAATTTTCACATAAACAACAACAAATCAGACAACAACAAAATCAGTATTTGGACTTAGTACTTACGGTTATTATTCTTCAATGAAACGATTGACCAAACAGTGAACCTTCAGTTGCCATCCAGCATCACAGCCCTTCTGCTGTACAGCAACATGTTACAGTGCAGCCTTGGTCACTCATGTATGCAGCAGTATTTAAGCAGGGGGAAGAAAAGGTGCCCCTGCCCTCACCTCCCACTCCAGACAGACAGTAGCATCACACAATGGCAGCAGTAAGGTGTCATGAGACATGGAGATATTCCTAGCCATCTGAAATGTCCGTTTGATTTGATTTTTTTCTTCTTTAAAGTAACGTGGAAGTAAAAATATTAACAGTTTATATTCATCTCATCAATTCTTTAGCTTATTTGCAAAAATATTCTTACCCCTGGAGCACATTTCAATCAAGCAGCAATGTATTTTAGGGAAATTTTGTGCCTCGGCCCGATATAAAGCAGTACATAATTGTGATATGGAGGTCAAATAATATGTGGTTACATTTTTCTTTTAAGTAAAACTCTGAAAAGAATGAGTTTCCAATCCCCTTGCTTCAATAACCCTAAATAATATCAAGTGCAATTCCAGTCGGCAGACACTTAATTAGTAAATAAAATCCAAGTTAATGTGCACTTCCATCTCAATGTAAATGCAGCTGTTACGTGAAGGAATCAGAGGTATATAAGAGAACTTTTGTGAATAAAAAGTATCATTAAGACCACAGAACACAACAGGTCTGGGATCAAACTATGATGAGGTTTGAAGCAGAATTAAGTTATTTAAAAAACCATCACGAGTTTTGAATATTTTACAGATTAATATTTAGTTCATCATCTGAAAATAGAATAAGCATGGCACAACTGAATAGCTACCAAGTCATGGCAGTTCACCAGATTTTAATGGCTTAATGAAACCCTGTACATTTATTTGAATGGTCCAGTCAAAGTCTAGACCTAAATCCAATCAATTACTTTGAATTTTAAAACTTTAAATTTTGATTTAGCTACTCTGCAAAAAACAATGAAATAAATATTTGTCTGAAAATGAACAAAGCTGACTCTGTCGCTGTAGATACTTTACACCTACTATTGCAGCAGAAGATGGTTCCAAAAAAGTACTGCCAATCGGGTCTGGTTACAAAGGAACATCGGTTCTTATTTAGAAAAAGACTTTCAAACCATCTATCATTTTCTTTCTGCTTCACAATTATAAGTTACTCTCTTTTGGTCCATCAAATAAAATCACTTTAATGAACAAAAAAGTATGTGGCTGTTGTACAAGCAACAAGTTTACAGATTTGAGACAATGCAAGAACATTTGTTTCAAATTTTAGGAATGTATAACTTATAAAATCACAACACAAGAGAACCACCTAACTCATGCTAAACATTAAAACAAACATTTTTTCTGTTTAGCAAGATTTCTTTACGTGACCCTATCTGTAATTGTTTTATCAACCAGCAGAGGTCGCATGTGCTTCAAATTTGAATACATGTATAAATTTCTCGTTTGTCCAGACAAGAACGCTTTGTAACATCTTGTTCCGATTGTAAAAAGAAGCCGTATTTTCTCTTTATCTGTGATAAATCAGTGAATAACTGCGAAAAGATTTTAACTCGGTTATTGAGACCTTACTTTTTTTAAGTTTTTGTTGATACGACTCGCTGCCCTCACATTTAAATTCCCCACACAGATTCTTAATGAAACAAGATGTGGACTCAAATTGTTTAAGTTTAACAGTCTCTTCTGTTAAATATTTGCCTGTAACCAGCTGTAGTTTTACCTTCAAGACATCTCACTGAAAAGTATCTTTCTGTCAGACAGATATACTGTGTGCTTTTTAATATGCTGTATTCAGTTAAAGCTACATAATGAAACTGTTTTGCTGCAAGCCTGTCAAGATGCTCCAATCACAAAAGCTTGATATTTTCGGGTTTGAAAAAGATTTTAAAAAGGAGTTTATGTTTGGTACAAAATAATTATTTATTTTGGCTGCAACAAAATGTCTAAACCAGACATCTGTAATGATTAACAATGCGCTCTTAAGTGTGTCGTTTTGCTCTGTGTCTTCTCACTTTGCTTCCCTTTCACCTCATTGACTTCCGATCAGCAGCAAAATGAAATTTGACGATGTACTTTCTGAAATTAATGGATTTGGAAAATTCCAAGTCAAGATGTTCTTGATTCAGATGCTTTCTCGAATCACTCTGCCGTGCCATTTTCTGCTGGACAACTTTATGGGCGCTGTGCCCCCTCACCACTGCAACATCAGCACCCTGGACGATGGAGGCATCTTTGGAAATTTGACTCCCTACCAGCAGCTGTTGGTTTCCATTCCAACAGAGCAAGATGGGACTCTTAGCTCATGTCAGATGTTTGCAAAGCCCCAATATGAGTATCTATCAGGCAACCGCACTGAGGAGGAATCCTTTGTTGAGTGTCAGAGTGGATGGGTCTATGACAATAGCGACTTCAAATCTACCTTGGTAACTGAGGTAAGTGTTGTAGAAAAAGCTATTAGATAAAACATGTAGACATATTCTATCCACATAAAACCTGAAGTTGAATTTTTTTATTGTTATTATTTTAAACTGACCAAATTGTCCTTTGCAGTGGGATCTTGTCTGCAGCAGAAAAGGGATGAACAAAGCAACAACTACAATTTTCTTTATTGGTGTCATGATTGGAGCCCCGCTCTTTGGGTTTCTAAGTGACAGGGAAGGATTTAAATAAAAATACTGTATAATATAGTGCTGATGAGTCAATGTGTCTGTGTGAAAAGTTAAAATAAAAGCTTCATATTTGCTCAAGTATGTTCACTAAAATGTATGTAATCCTACAAGATAACACTGGTAAGTAAGTAAAGAAGTTAAAATGAATGAGAATTATGGGAGCTTTAGTTCAGTTAGAAAAGTTTGCTGTAAAATAAGGCAACACTGTGGGATTTTAAGCCAGTAAAAATTTTTTACCTTCTGAGCATCTTGTAACTCTAAGCTGATGTCTGTCATGACCAGGTTTGGGCGACGACGACTGCTGCTGGTGTCTTATTTATCCTCCTTGGCGTTTGCGGTACTGAGCGCGTTCTCCACATCATATGTAATGTTCACCATCATGAGGTTCTTCACAGGAATGTCCCTTTCAGGGATAAGCATTATCTCCATTGCTTTAAGTAAGAGAGACATTTCTACTGTACTTCTTCTGCGTCGTTTATGTCATGTGCATTTTCATTTTCTGATCTAACTTTTCATCCATGCCATTGTTACCGCAGATGTTGAATGGTGCAGCATTGAGCACAGGACTTTCTCAAGTGTAATCATAAGTCTGGACTGGACCCTTGGGAACTTGTTTTTGACAGGGATTGCTTTCTTTGTGAGGGACTGGAGGATGCTCCTTGTGGCTGTTTCTTCACCACTGATTTTGGCCATCTTTGCTTGGCGGTAATGAAGTTAAATCTTATTACTGAAAGAAGCTAATTCTGTTGAATAAATAATGAAGTCTTTTATCTGTCATTGCAGTTGGCTCCCAGAGTCGGCTAGGTGGCTTTTGGTAAAGAAAAATGCAGAAGCTGCGCATCATTACATTGCAAAATGCGCTGAAACAAACAACAGGTCAGAGTGTATTGCTACAATCACATCAAAGGTATTGTGCCTTGCCACAGTATTCAGATCCCTTGAAGTCTTTTATTTTGCAGCCACATAATGCGTAACAGTGCAATGAAAGAAAAATGATAGAGGGTTTTCAAAACATAAAATTAAACCCTGAAAAGTGTGATGTCCATTCATATTCAACCCCCTTTATGTGTTAACCTTAAATATGAAACAAATAATTTTCTGTACTGAGAGTCTTAGATAATTTTAAAATGTCTTCATTTGAGCTCTCTGACTTCGCTCTATTTTTGTCAAAGACGTTACTGGAATCTGCAGAAGTTGATACTGGAGATAAGAAGTACACTATAGTTGATCTGTTCAGGACCCCAAATATAAGAAAACTTGCGATATGCTCAGGGATTGTATGGTATGTATTATTTTAAAGTGAGTGGCTCAGTACTTTTTAAAGTGTCAACGTTGTATATTTGTGTTTCAGTTGTTAACATGGTGCCGCAGAAAAAGAAAATATGAAGGGAAACACCTTACCCCTTTTAAGGTGCAGCGTTTTCACAATTATTGGTTTCTCTGGAAATTGTTAAAACGCTTAAAGTAAATAAATATTTTATTGGATAATTTTACACTGACATTTAGCAAAATACAGCATTTGATGTGAAAATATTGAGTCTATCAGTATAATTTTCATAATAGCATTTCAGCAGACACTCTAAGAATAGGCCGATCAATTCAAACCACATCAACTGTGTTGCTAACTGCAGGTGTGCCAGCTGCTAACAGCCAGTAGCAGGTGTAACAGCGGTGCTGGTATATTGCAAAATGTTGTCAGGCTACAATATAATCAGTCTCTGTAGAAGATAACGCCAAAATATTAATGTTATGTTTCAGAAAACTCAGAGAAAACAACAAAGGAGACAAATTTGGGTTTAACTACTCGTTCATAAAGTTTCTGATTGCCTTAGCTTTGAATTCCACTAATAAAGAAAGAAGTGAGAATAGGAAAAAAAGTGCTTAAAGTTACTTTTTGTGTGTGTTCTAGGTATGGAGTGGCATTTACTTATTATGGGATAAGTCTAAACATTACAGGGTTTGGACTAAATCCATTCCTCACACAATTCGTCTTCGCTTCAATCGAAATGCCGATAAAGATTGCCGTCTATTTCTCCTTGGAGAAAATTGGTCGAAAGCATAGTCAGGTGGCAGTTCTGCTGTCAGTGGGGGTCTGTCTATTCATCAATATTTTTGTTCCGAAAGGTACGTTTTTTTATTCAAATCAATCACATTTGGTTAGAAATATATTCCTAAGCACATCTAATCATTGTGGACTTCTCCCCAGATAAGTGGATTATTCGGACCACTGTGGCCGTCCTGGGAAAATCCATGTCAGAGGCTTCATTCACTATAATATTCCTTTACACAATGGAATTTTATCCTACAGTAGTCCGGTCAGTCGAACACGTATGTTTGATTTAGTTGAGATCGGATAGTTCCCATTAACCTTTTTGTCCTTTTTCAGGCAGAATGGTCTAGGCTACAACTCGTTTGTGGCACGGCTGGGCGTGTCCATCTCCCCACTCATTATGCTGTTGGAAGACGTGTGGCAGTTCCTCCCCACCGCCATTTACTGTGCCGTGGCAGTTAGCTCTGGTTTGGTTGCTTCATTCCTGCCTGAAACATTAAACACCCAGCTGCCAGAGTTCATTGAAGACATTGAGAAACCCAGGTAAAAAGGAAGAGAAGTTTCAAGGGAACATTATGTGTAATATTGAATACACAGTAAAGATTTATTTATTTACGGAGCCTCCCAGTGCAAAGGTACAATTTAAGAACATTTCATAAACACATTTTTTAATGCCTTTGGATATTTTTGCTCTTTTTCTGAAGGATCTATGTATGAAGAAATAAGTGAGTTTTATTTGTATTGCAGGAACAAGTCAACACGGAAGATGGTAATTCAGTAAAAAGGAGAATTGACCAGCAACAGAATATTTTTAAGAACAAAACTAACTTTGAAACAAAAAAAGCAATAAAAGAAAACATTGTTCTTGACTATTTACTATCTTCATCTTCCTGGAGTCTGACTTTGGACTTTGACACCATATTCCATGATATTCTACTGTGGCGATTAACTTCTGCAGGCATCACTTGTTCACCACTAAACTGGTCTAAATATTGTTCCTCTGACACATAAGTTTCTTCACATCAAAGCCTTTATATGTTTCCAGTTCCAAACGTCAACGCAAGCTAAACCTCTCAGATGTCGGACATCTAGTGCTTAATAAACAATTATTGTAATGTCATTTTGTCTCTTTGTGATGTTTTGTGCTTTAATTTAATCATTTTAACTTTATTGATCTCTTCTGCTTGCTCTGTGAAGTTAGTGTGTTTTGAAAAGTATATAAATAAAATTAATTTTTTTTTACATAAATATGCGTAAATCAGGACACCGTATTTAGTGTCTTGTTTTAATTATGCCCATGATGTGGTAACTTTTCACTGTGATGACTTTCAAATCACAGTGAATGTGTGGCAATTAATAAATCCACAAATTCTGTTGTCAGCTTATTAAAGATCATTTGCATATGTGACTTTTAATGAAAATAACATTTGTAAAATTACTTAACTTTAAAAATGACAAGTGTGATGAACAGTTTAAGGCTTTAAAATGTAAAACATGCAATCACATCAGTGCATATAACATAATCCTCATAATATGGATTGGCCTGAACTGGAAGTCATTAGAGCTCGATGAAAATCAGCAAAGTGTTAATTGCAATTTTAGTTCAAGAAACACCTGAAAGTAAAACAGCAATAAATGACAAATTCCGGCAAAACAACACTTTGTTTTCAGTTTTTATTAAAATAAATGGAAGATATGCATTAGACTCCTTGAGTGAAATGCAGGCCTGTTCCACAGTAGAGACCTATCCTTTCCAAGTGGGGACCGCACAGTAAATTAAACCTAACAGAACTTGACAGTATGAAAGGAGGATTAGATTTCAATAACAGACTCATTGTTGTCTTGTTAGTGATAATAATGAATTGCAACATCTGCAACACAAGGATTATTTTCCTCACTGGGATTTTCTACACAATCCTTGAGGAAATCCTAAGGCTCTCAGTGCATGTTTGAAAGTTGTAGATTTACTCATCTGTCATCTTTAACCGTCCTGTTGTCCTCGGGTCAAAATGACCTGCCACTGTGTTAAAATTCCCCAAAGATCCACTAAATGTTAGTGGATCTTCAGAGACTTTCACTAAAAGATCCACTAAATGTTATTTCAGGACAACAGGAGGGTTAAGTTAATTCCTAAACAACTGCAAATTCTAAAGCAAATGTAAACATTGGTACACATTGTTCTGCTTTGTTTGCCACGGTATGGCAACAGAACATAAACTTTAAAGAAATCAAATAAAATCTCACTTATTTTTTCCCAAGACTTGTTTTTTTTTAATTTACAGAAATCATACAGTGTCAATGTCCTTTCAACATAAACCCCAGGAAAGTGTGTGATAAACTCACTACACCACATTACGTGATACTATAAAATCGTCATGATAGTGATTCTAAACATTGTTTCTGCAAAATTATAGTTGGTATCTTCTGCCACTGATATTTCTAAAGCAAACACCTGAAGCATCCAGAGACACTAACAGCCAAGTCCGTTGGTTTCACAGAACAGTTGTCCTAGATCATTTACTGAAGTACACCAATGAACACCAATGAAGCTGATGGTCTTGCTTACAGGTGAGGGTTAATCAAACCAAGGAACACTTCAAGCACTGTCTGACAGAAAAAGTTATTTATTGAAAAAAAAGTTATGTGATGAGGTTTAGTGTGCAGAGCTGTATGTCCATTAACCAGAGGTCTGTAACAGAGAAAAAAAGATGTACTTTTGAGTTCCCTGCCTCTTGTGTGGTGCTTTCCTGCACTCTCCAGCACCAAATCATCTGTCAGCAAGATGAAGTTTGAGAACGTGCTTGCAGAAGTTAATGGCTTTGGCAGATTTCAGATCAGGACACTTCTCTTGCTGGTCATTCCTCGTGTGACTTTGCCATTTCACTTCCTGCTTAATAACTTCATCACGGTGATTCCTTCTCACCACTGCAACATCAGTTCCTTAGACGATGGAGAAAGATTCAGGAATTTGTCTCTGGCAGACAAGCTGGTTGCCAGCATTCCTTTACAGAGTGATGGGAGCCCGAGCTCGTGTCAGATGTTTGCAGAGCCTCAGTACCACCTGCTGTATAACTCTACCAACACCACAGATCTACCTACGATCCCATGCCAGAACGGTTGGGTTTATGACCACAGCATCTTTAAATCGACTCTTGCCACTGAGGTAAGTTTTGTCGGTACATTTTTCCGTTATTACATTTATCTCTTATCCCTGTTACCTGTGTTTCATTTTAGTGGGACCTGGTTTGTGATAAGAGAAGTGTGAACAGAGCTACGGCCACCATCTTCTTCATGGGGGTTATGACTGGAGCAGTGGTTTTTGGCTATCTCAGTGACAGGTGTGGATATTCCTCACATGTTTCCAATTAGTTGGTTTATATATGTATTTAAAACGTTTTTATTAATTTTTAAATTATGACAAAATTAGAAGCACTAAATGATATTGCTAAAGTAGAAGAGCTTATGTTTATTTATATAAACATCAGTGCTGGCATATAGTATCAAATGTCTTCGTTGGATCACTTACATAAACAGAAATAATTTAAAAAAAAAATAATGGGGTGTTTTGATAGTATTTTCTGCCTGTGCATGTGTGGGTTCCTTTTGGGCCCTTTGCTGGTGTCCTACATTAAGATAATAAGGCCGTTGAGTTAATTAGTCTCTTTAAATTGCCTTTAGGAGTGAGAATGTGCATGCATGGTTGTTTTTGCATTTTAAATAGTCTTATTTATTCAATAATTATATCCATTTTCACAGGTTTGGACGGAAAAGAACACTTCTGGTGTCCTACATAATGACCACCATCTTTGGCTTTGCAAGTGCTTTCTCTTATAACTTTGCCATGTTTGCTGCCATGAGATTTTTCACTGGATTTGGGATTTCTGGAATCAGTATAGTCTCCATTGTTCTATGTAAGTTGTCTGTCAACACATCAAAAATGTCGGTTCTGTATAAAGGGTTTGTACAATCTTGGTCTTTTGCTCACATCCCAAAACTCATGACCACAGTTGAAGATAGGAATGTAGATGGACTGGAAAACAGAGAGCTTTGCCTTTTGGCTTCACTTTCTCTTCACAGTACTGCAGATGTCAGACTATCGATCTCCTGCCCCATTCTTTCCTCATTTGTGAACAAGACCTAAAGATACTCAAACTCATCCAGCTGGTTGTAGGACATTGTACCAAACCTGAAGAGGGCATTCTACATTTTTCCAGTACAAGACCATGGTTTCCAAAGTTTGGGGACGGCTCTTTATTTCAAACGGGACAGAGTGCAAAAAGCAAGCTCTATAAACTTGACTGACCAACATGAAGTCCTGACCTGAACCCAACAGACCACCCCTGGGTTGAATTAGAAACTAGACTTTCAGCCAGGCTTTGTCATCCGACATCAGCGTCTGATCTCACAAATGCTCTTTTGGAAAACTAATAAACAGTCTGCACACACACATTCCTAAACTTTGTTGACCCTTTTCAGAGGTTAAGCTACTGTAGCTGCAAATAGTGGTCCAATTCCAAACTAAAGTTTTTGTATTTAAAATAGAATGCCATTGGAGGTTATGTGAATAAAAGGAGGTGACCCAAAACTTTTACTAATATGCTGTAAAACTGATAAACTGTCTTTCCAATATTGTCTTGGATTCTTGTGCTCTAAGTTTTAACATTTACAACAAAAAGGTTTTTATTTACACAGAAAATCTTGACTGTGAAATAAGATACTAATTCACAGTCAATAAAATATTAAGCTTGAATGAAACTTTATTTTATTCTGTTGATTTTATGTTCTATTCTCTTTTAATACCTTTAATGTTGTTTTCTGACAGGTGTAGAATGGGTCGGAATTGAGCATCGTACCTCGGTGGGAGTCTTAATGAGTTTGGACTGGAGTTTTTCAACGATTCTGTTGCCCGGTGTGGCCTACTTTGTGAATGACTGGAGATACCTGACTGCCACTGTGACCAGCCCACTGCTGCTGGCTATGATCTGTTGGTGGTAAGCAGAAACCGGTCAAATTTAAACATTAAAAATAAACTAAGCACTCAGGCCTGTATGCAGAAGCAAAAAAAAAAAAGTAACATTAGAAATCTTTTAGAAAGTCTTTAGAAAATCTTTTATGTTTGTGTCATGCAGCCAACCTTTCTTCTTGTGCAGGTGGCTTCCAGAGTCTGCCAGATGGTTGATAAGTAATGGAAAAGTGAAGAGTGCTCATTTTTACCTGACTAAATGTGCAAAATTCAACCGCAGAGAAGAGTTCATGGCTGACCTAAAGCCTGAGGTACAACAATTTCCACATTCTCTTTATGTAAATAGCTTTTTGTTTAAATTCCTCTTTTAATTGTCCAGATTCTCTCCAAAGTAATTCTTGTTGAGGATGAAAATAGAAAATACTCCTATATGGACCTTGTGAAGACTCCCAGAATGAGACGACTTGCGCTACTAACTGGAATTGTTTGGTATATAAATGTTTTTTATTACTTTTCAAACCGTGATATGACAGGGTCTAGCAAAAGTATTGATACCTCTTTAATTATGATTTAGTAAACCTGTACAAACTAACCCATAAATATGAATAAAGGTATAAGTAAAAATAGATTCTAATATGTTTAAAATAAAAATAAAAAATAAATGAATAAACTTCTACTCTAGTATTCAGCCCCCAAAGAACAGTCTCATATAATAATAATATTTATATTTGCTTTATGCATCTTGAGGCTGTAGAGTATTACTCTGTTCTTCTTTCAAAATAGCAAAATTCAGTCTAATCACCCTTAATTTCGTCTGTCAAAATCAGTTTTGTGGTCTTGACATAGGTTCCTAATTTGACATTAGGTTTAAACTAAACATCTATACACAAATAGAGTTGGACTCTATTTTATTGTTCGACAGGAAGCAGTTTCAGCTGCAGAAATACAATACGTGACACAAACTAGCCAATCAGAAACCAGCATTCATACAACAGTTTTTGCTTTTTTTTACTAACCAAATCTCTTGCTATGTTTTTGTTGTTTTTTTTTTTTTTACCTGTAGGTTTGGAGTGGCCTGCATCTACTATGGAATCAGCTTAAATGTTCCTGGGTTTGGAGTGGACATTTATCTCACGCAATTCATCTATGGCGTCACCGAAGTCCCAGCAAAAATCTTCATCATTTTCTTTTTGAACAAATTAGGCCGAAGATTGACTCAGGCTGGAACACTTGCTCTCACAGGGCTGTGTTTGTTCTGCAGCATTTTCATCCCTCAGAGTAAATCAAAAATCTAAGTGTGTGTTTCTTACAACGAGAAAGCTTGAAGTAGCATTTATACATGACAAACATTTGAATTGTCAATGGCTTGAAGCAACAAGTCCTAAAACAATGAAATCACGAATTGTCAAAGTTGAAACGCCTAAGAATTTTCTTTTTCTTTCAGATTTGTGGACAGTAAGGACAGTTTTTGGAGCTTCAGGCAAGATGTTTGCAGAAGCAGCTTTTACAACTGTATTCCTGTATACAACAGAGCTTTATCCCACTGTGATGAGGTCTGAAAACATTTCACCTGTTTTTGTCTAGTCAAACGCATTTTAGTATCCAGGAAAACAGATTTGCAAGCATGTTATTGTCATAAGAACAACAACAAGAACAATATCCGGAAATAAGTATTCAACATTAAAATTCTTCTCTGTCGGGTTGTACAGGCAAAACGGACTTGGTTTCAGCTCTTTCACTGCTCGCATTGGTGTGTCTCTGTCACCCCTGGTGATGATTCTTGAGGACATCTGGTCTTACCTACCAAATATCATTTTTACCTTCGTGGCTTGCGTTGCAGCTCTCTCAGCTTCTTTTCTTCCTGAGACACTAAACGTCCGTCTCCCGGAGACCATCGAAGACATTGAGCAGACAAGGTAAAATACAATAAAACTGTCTTTTTTAGGAAAACCTAAAAAACGAAAGCTTTATGAGAACATATTTTGTTTTGCAGAAGACGATCAATAGCGACATCTGATGAGAAAGCGACTCTGTGACTGGTTTTGGGCATGAAAAACAAAATGGTCAATTTCCACTGGAGAAGAATTGTCTACAATGTTAATCTGCTATGCTATCACTTCTCTGTTGTTTGATGAAATGCTTTGATGTCTTAAGCAGAACTTTTTTGTGTCTGACACTGATTAGAGACAGTTAACTATGTCTTGGTCCGATGCAAAAATTAAGTAATTGTCATGTAAATCCTTGACGAATCTATAACTTTAAGATAAAACTACACATTAAGTGGTGTACATTAGTATTGTGACTGTGTCCTCTTAAACTTATTCACTGACAACATTGAGACTGCTGCAGTCTCCTGATGGGAAAATAATCAGTCCCATCAGGAATGCGTGCATGTCTGCCTTTTGTCTACAGGAGCTTGTTCAAATCTGATCAGACGGTGCCGACAATTACCTTACAATCCATCGTCAGTGATCCGATGTCAACTACTGCTCTACATGAAAATAAATGTGTATCATCAGATATGTGTCATCAGAGCAACCACCAGGTCTGCTGTTGTTTTTGTAACATCAGATGCAATAAATTACATAAACCTTTTATTGTCAAGGCAGAAGTTTATCGGAGTCACATTTTTGTGCAGTTATTTCAGCTGAGAATTTCAGGCTTACCTGTGTAGTTTAACAGACAGGACTTGAACAAGCAACTACCCCATCAGACAAAGTGATTCTGTCCTCTGAATTAGTAATTTCATCATCATTAGATAAATTACCTACATATCAGAGAGAAATTCACAGCAACCTGATCCACTGATGATAAAATCCTAAATAATGAGAAAACCTCTTTTTTTATATACTAGAGAGAATTTCAATGAGTAAGAATTTTAAAAGGGGAAAGGAAGCAGTCTTTACTTAATGGCTGTAGAGCTGTTTTAGTCCACTGTGTCACAAGCATATAGCCCTGTCCAGACAAAATCACATCACCCAGCTTGACACATGCAGCCATTTTTCAGCTGAGTCATATTTTGCTGCTGTAGACGCTTTGATGCTGAAGCCCTAAGCTAATATTTACAAGTTTACTCCATGCTTTAATAGGACTATAATCCCTATGTCAATTTACTGAGAATTTATGATGATGGCTCTGCAACATCTCTCCGGGTTCTCCGGCTTCCTCCCACAGTCCAAAAACATGACTGTCAGGTTAATTGGTTTCTCTAAATTCTCCCTAGGTGTGTGTGTGAGTGTGTTGTTTGTCCTGTATGTCTCTGTGTTGCCCTGCGACAGACTGGCGACCTGTCTAGGGTGTACCCCGCCTCTCGCCCGGGACGCAGCTGGAGAGGAACCAGCAACCCTCCCGACCCCATTTAGGGAAGAAGGGTGTAAAGAAAATGGATGGATGGATGGATGGGGCTCTGCAACACGGCAGAGTGGAGCCCTGAGACAGGGCCTCTCCTGGTTATGTATTAACGACACAAAGTTAAAGTCCAATTAGGTTTGCAATGAATAAAATGTCTGGTGAAGATGACAGGTGGCCGGTCACAATTTAAAACTTGTAGTTGATGAGCATTGTCAGAGTGTTTTTATTAGTTTTGCTTACAACAAACACAAGAACAGTTTCTGAGTAGTTTAAACATGAAAATGTTTGCGGCTTGCCGTTTCATGGTTGGAATAGAAAACGGTGAAAAATAACCTGAATTGTTAGGGAAATACAGATTTAGATTTTTTCAGATCTTGATCTAGATTTTTTCAGATCAAGAGGCATATGAAAAGAGGTTTTAAGTTTTTACGTAATTCTGTTTAACTGGATTGTGCTGATTGTGGGAGATGCAGCTTACAAAATTACAGGTATACATGAAACAACAACCGTTCTGTTATACATGAATCAGTAAAGCCAGGTAATATTCAACATTTCCTTGTAAATATAGTGATGTGCTGTATGAGCATGACTCATCACAATCCTGTACAAATCTGAAAACATAGAGTTTGCAGCCAAGATAAAGAAACGTGTTTTTAAACAATTAACTGCTCAAAAGTTCTGCTTTGTCTTTTTTATTATGTGTAGCTCAGGGTGGCATAAATATGACTGTCTTTTTAGGTGAACAGTGTTTTCAAATATATGTGATTTTAGGCTAAATTCAAATTCTCATGAAAGAAAATTTGAAAAAAAAGTGAGATAAAACAATTAAAGAAAACAATTTTAAAAAATTTAAATAAGTCTAATCAGGACAAGTAAAACATGTTGGTGTATAAAACTTAAGCAATGACTTATTTAAACAGTTCCTACAAATTTGTACACTTACAAACTCAAAGTTTCTTCATCAAGCATCATACACTCATAAAACATTACACATTGTCACTTTCAAAGGCCTGACATTAACCGTAAACACCATGGATAATAATGGGAAATTTGACATTTAAAAACTGAAATATTAAACTTTGATATTCAAATAGATTTAAATAGGTAGAGGTGCAGTGCAATAGCTCAGCTTCCTGCCTTAATAACCAGTAAACAATCTCTCATCAGTCTGTAAAGGGAAAGGTATTGACTGAACCATCAAAAACCTGCGTGTCTCTAAAAACGTAAACATAAAAAGTTCTCTAAATACCGAGCCATTTATGAATACGAGGTGAAATAAAATTTTTGATAGGTGCTCTGCGGTGTTTTTCAAAGCTGGGGATCTGCTTTGCATCAACACTGTAGGGCTAAGTCAGAGGACAAGGAAATACTTTCCCTTCACAGGGTAACTGTCTGAGCATCTAAACTTCTACCAAATGAAGATTCGTGTCAGAGTTAGTGGCAAGGTCAGGAAAGAAAAAGCAGATTTGTTTAATCTTGAAAATATTCATTTCAAAACACGGGGTTAACAAAATTGGACAAAAACAAAAAGGAAAAACATTTATAGTCCAACGAGTATTGATTCCAACTGCAAGAGTTTGTGGTCAGAGTTCGGCAGAAGTAGAGAGTGATGGTGTAATGGTGTATGGATTCTTGGCACCATTTGTTGCTCTTGTTTAAACACTACTTGAGTTTTGTTGCTACTCCATCCATTTAAGACCTGATCTTCTGAGAAGGTTTTTCTACTTTTTTGTTTTTTGAACTTGAAGACTTCACTGTACCCCTCTGCGCCAGAGCCAGAGAGGTACAGTGAAAATATATTTCAGTTGTTGATAGATCAGCAACAACTGCAGATCTATCAAGTTAATATTGTGCACACCGGCGTCCTCGTGGCAGTTAAAGGGTTAAGGGAATGTTGGCAGCGAGCTTGTAAAGTAAAATATTCTCTCACTCCACCTGTTCTCTTGGAGTGAGCTGTTACACCAAATGCCAAAGGTCATACTCGCTTGGCAGAGATTTAAAAGATTGGTGGATTTCTAAGTATACAGGCGTTGGAGCTAGACGAGTTCTTCTACTTGCTTTATTGATCTTACATAAAGACCCATCGGACTGCAGACAGACGCAACAATGAAGTTTGAGAGTGTTCTTGCTGATATTAATGGATTTGGAAAATTTCAGATAATGATTATTGCCATCAACTTCCTGGGTCGCTTCACGCTTCCTTGCCACTTCATGCTGAATAATTTTATCGCAGCAACACCAGCTCATCACTGTGACATCAGCTCGCTAGATGATTTTCTGAATTTATCTCAGGCAGAAAGAATTACTACGAGTATCCCAGTCGAGACAGATGGGAGGCCCAGCTCCTGTAGGATGTTTGCAAAGCCTCAATATCACCTGTTGCTCAACTCTTCTGATGTTACTGATGCTGCCACTGTGCCATGCCAGAACGGATGGGTGTACGACAACACAACCTTCAAATCAACAATAACCTCAGAGGTAATCCTGCTGACTTTTCTTTCTTTATACATTTTGATATTAAAATGTGCATTTTCCTAAAAGAAGACTAATTTTTGGAGGAAACGTGCCTTTCTACTCTTGTTACATAAAGTGGGACCTTGTGTGTGACAGAAGAGGTAAAAACAAAGCAACAGCAAGCATCTTCTTTGCTGGAGTAATGTTTGGAGCAGTAGCCTTCGGAAGTCTAAGTGACAGGTATTACAGTTGTGTAATACAGTTTTTAAACTAATAGTTGTATGTATGTATGTATACATATAGCTTCATGCTGTTAAATTGATTCACTACTACTCTCCACAGGTTTGGCCGCAGGATCATGCTCCTGGTGTCATATGTATCTGGCATGCTGTTTGCTGTAGCAAGCGCCTTTTCTACGACCTACGTGATGTTTGCAGTGTTGAGGTTCTTCACTGGGTTCTGCATCACTGGCATTGTCATCATCTCATGCGTTCTCTGTAATTAATCTGTGATTATGCTGAGCTAACTGGGAAAGACCAGGGCAGCTTCAGGGATGGTTATGAGGAATGTGTGTTTATATAATTAACTCTGTTTGATCATCTTGAAAAATGAGATATTTCCTTGCAGGTGTGGAGTGGGTGGACATTGAACACAGGAAACTGGTCGGAGTCATTGATAGTTTATCCTGGACATTTGGCAACACAGCATTTGCAGCAATTGCTTACTTTGTGACTGACTGGCGTTGGCTCACTCTAAGTGTTACGTCGCCTTTAATCTTGGCAATCATCACTTGGAGGTATGACTTGATTCTGTCAAGGTTTTGATGTCAAGTGTGTTAAGTCAACGTTTCTTTATAGTATTAAATTTTGTACTGATATGTAGAAGAGCTAATGAAAAATGTCAGTTCATAAAATGTTTAAGACAATTGTTCCAACTTGGGTGGTGGTGGTGATCAAAGTTTTATTTCCATCCATCCATCCATTTTCTATACACCCTTTGTCCCTAATGGGGTCAGGAGGGTTGCTGGTGCCTATCCCCAGCTAAGGTTCTGGGTGAGAGGTGGGGTACACCCTGGACAGGTCGCCAGTCTGTCGGAGAAGTTTTATTTCCTATACGAATATATAGATTAAAAACCTTTTTTTTTTTTTTTTTTTTGCTAAACTCAGGTGGATGCCTGACTCAGCGAGGTGGCTCATTGCCAATGGAAAACTGGAGCAGGCTGAGATATACCTGAAGAAATGTGCCAAGATAAATCAAAGAGAAGATTCCATTCACACACTAAAAGCAGAGGTTGTATTAAGAACTGAAAGCTTAACCTTAATTTTAGAGCATTTCTATATTGGTGAAAAAAATAAAATCTACCTCTGATATTTTTCAGACATTATCCACAATTGTAGACAAGGGGGCAAGAGGAAGAACTTATACATACCTTGACTTGATTCGAACACCTAAGATGAGGAAACTATCTCTGCAAACGGGCCTCTTATGGTTTGTGCAACCTGTGTTTTTGTTTCGTTACTGAAAGGTCAAAATAACTTATTAGTATAAAATGTTTATTATATATATTTATTTGGATCTGAATACTTCTGTACCCACAGGTTTTGTATTGCTACAACATTTTACGGCATCAGCTTCAACATCACGGGCTTTGGCTTAAATATCTACCTTACTCAATTTACCTATGCTGTAATTGAGTTGCCAGCCAAACTATCAGTTTACTATTTGCTGGATAAAATCGGCAGGCGCAGCACTGAGGCGGGAGCTTTGCTGTTGTCTGCGCTCTGCCTTGGAATCAACATTGTCATACCAAAAGGTAGGTGACTAACTGCTTCAGAAATTATCAGCATTATGTAAAGATAAACAATTAATTTCTACTACATCAAGAAAAAAAAGTTAACACCCCATTCTTCGCAGATATGTCTGTGGCCAGAACAGTTGTTGCCGTTGCTGGAAAGGGGTTTTCTTCAGCTTCCTTTGGAATGGTTTCGCTGTACACTTCAGAGCTGTATCCAACTGTAGTTAGGTAATGGAAATGACAATCTCTGACCTTTATGGATAACTTCATCACACAGAAATGTAACTGTCCGATTTTCAATGCATGTGAAAATACATGATTTAAAACAATCAACTGTCCCCCCTTTGACCTGACTTTCCTGATATTATAAATTTAAAATGCATGTATGCCGAGTTATTTTATCTTATGGCAAACCATGCAGATGCTCCGACTGCACAAATGAAGATTAGCTCATTTTGTAATATCAAAACCTTAGGACAAAGCACGGAAACTCAAACCTGCTGTATTTATCTGGTTATTTCTGCTAATACGTTAGCTTGCAGGCATTCAGACTGCATAAAGAGCATTGACTTTGAAGATCCATTCACACAATCAAATTGTAATTTTTTTATTATTTTATCCCAACAAGTGGCACTTCACTTCTTTATGGCTAGATTCACATAAAAAAAATAGTAGAGGAACTTGTAGCTTTGTAAACAAAGGGGACTTGAACCATTTGTTCCTGCAGAAGTAATCTCTCGAGCCTATCAGGTCTCTCCTGCTAAGAGCTGTACTTCTGTCTCTGTTGCAGGCAAAATGGAATGGGCTACAACTCATTCATGGGTCGGTTTGGCGTTGCTGTGTGTCCTCTGATCCTGTTACTAGATGAGGTTTGGAAGGAACTTCCGCAGGTGGTCTTGTGCTCAACAGCTTTACTGGGAGGACTGGTGGCAAGGACTTTGGCAGAGACACGCAACAGGTGTCTGCCAGAGACCATTGAAGACGTTGAAGAAACGCAGTCCAACACAAATCAGAAGGCGTAAATATTTTCATGGAAAATGCAAACTGGATGTTGACGGCTTGATTTGTGCAAATTTGTCTGCAATTGAGTGGTGGGGCTTTATTTGTGAAAAGTTGACATTTTAAGATTAAAAGTAGGTTTTGCTTGGTAATGCCAGCCAATAAAGGATCTTGAGTCTCAGTTCACCACTGTTTTTGAGTTTCATGTATGTCTTCTCTTGGCAAAGCTTTATGTTGTCACTGTCAATTGAGTACAGTGCAAATATGCCAAAATGAGCATAAATATATATGGCAAACTGAAAACAGTAAATAGAAATGTAAAAAAAAAAAAAAGAATTAACATGTCATTTAATTTTTACGCGACAAAGCCAAGACATAGTTCAAACTTGAAGTAAAAATAACTCCCAATCAAATAATTTTTGTCACACCAATCCAGCAAAAAAAAAAGTATCCACAAAAATAAAGTCAAAGCTTGTTTATTTAAGAAACAAAGCAAGCACAGATCTTTGTTATGGCTCCAAAGGCTCCTGAATTAAATTCAACCACATCTATAAAACCTGCTTCAAATAATTTCTTTTGAAAATCATATTAAGCTGGATCTAACGACTGCTGCTGATATTTCATGTCATTACACCTACTTACGGAACCGACATTGATGGAAAAACAAAAATAAGCAAAAAATACTAAAAATCAAAAAGCCAATGTTTGAACATTAAAGTACAATGATACAGGAAGATCTAAAACTACAGTATGCAGGTTGTTTTCCAGGATACTTCGACTATATTCAGTACTGCGTGTACTCTTTGCTCTCTAGTTTGGCAATAATTCGCTCCAGCTGTCTTTTAGCTTCACATTGTGGAAAGTTACTCATGTCATAGTACTGGGATGCAATCTTCACCAACCTGCAACAAAGAGGAAAACATGAAACAATCCCATCAGTAAGATGACAATTGAAACTCATTCATTGCAGTTAACCTGCAGGCATTCATGATAAACTCATCAGCGCACATACCACTCTGGTTTGATGTCTGTGCAAGTGCGGATGTAGTTCTTGGTGGTGAGAACAAATTCATTGTAGAGCACCCACTCAGGTTTGTGGTCCAGGACTGTGGATGGGTGCAGCTGGACCACCTGGTTGTCTTTCACTGTGAGGTAATGGCCTGTGCGCTCCAAATGAGCGACCTGAAAGGAGAACAAGTATTATTAATATTTCAATCTTTTTTTAAAAAAAAGCAATAAAAGACCAAAAATTGTATGCATTAACATCTCTGATGAAGGTTTTTATACTAATATTTTTACACTAATAGCTCACCTGCATGAAGAAGCCGGTGCAGAGCGCTCGTCTGATATTGATGTAGTAATCTCTGCTAGTAAACTCTGTGCTACGCCGAGGCAGACTGAAGCGGTCCATAATCCTGGACAGCTGCTGACGTACATTGTCAGCAGACATCAGCGAGCGGTAGTTGACAAAGTTGTCATAACACCACTGATTAGCTTCGTGGTCTGGAAAAAAAAAAAAAAGAAGGATTTGAGTCAAGATAACTAACTTTCAAGACCTTTAAGCTTTAAATGAACCTGAACAGCAGAACTGTTTTCAGATACAACAATATATGATTTACCAACCGAAACAGGGAAAAACTCTCAAAAATAGCAATCAATCAATCAGTCAATCAAATTTTATTTGTATAGCACATTTCAGCAGCAGGGCATTTCAAAGTGCTTTACATCAAATCAAACACAAAAACACAATGCAACACAGAATCATCAATCAAAACAGAACATTAAGTCAGATTCTGTCATTAAATTTGTAATTGATTACGTGTCAAATACAACTCTAAACAGGTGGGTTTTTAGTTGATATTTAAAAGAAGTCAGTGTTTCAGCTGTTTTACAGTTTTCTGGAAGTTTGTTCCAGATAGATGCTGAATGCTGCTTCTCCTCGTTTGGTTCTGGTTCTGGGGATGCAGAGCAGAACCAGAACCAGAACTAGAAGACCTGAGAGTTCTGGAAGGTTGATACAACAGCAGCAAATCTTTAATGTATTGTGGTGCTAAACCATTCAGTGATTTATAAACTAATAACAGTATTTTAAAGTCTATTCTTTGAGCTACAGGGAGCCAGTGGAGGGACTTTAAAACTGATGTTATGTGCTCTAAATATTTCAGACTGCAGCCCTATTAGGCCCTTTGATAATGTTTTTTTAAGACTTCAATCTCTAAATAATGTGGTTTACGTGATGGTACCAATGGCAAAACAATGCCAGTTGTACATTTAACAAAATAAATTACCAGATGTTTCAGGTGTTTCCATAACTACCACAAGAGGGAGACAAATTTTGTGTTTTGAATGTCAATAGATGAACCGATTCAGGTGAATATATTTTGCAATTGGGAAGCATGGAAATTGCTCAGTGAAATATGTTAAAACAAAAAGGTTTGTTGTAGGTTTTACAGAACTGTAACATAAGCTCCAAGTTCAGTTTAACAACTGCAACTGTATTGAGAGTGAAGTCAACAGTGAAAGCTAAGACTGATATTCATAGTGAGGTAAGAGGTAGAGGGGAAAAATCTTTAATGTAACCCAGGAGGATACATTAAAATCTAATATGTTTAACTCAAGTGTAATGTTATCATAAAACCAGATGGTTGATAAAAGGCAAAAGTTAGACTTATGATTCTTACTGTTCATCTGGTTTACAACTGAAGCTGAGAAATTAGGACTAATATCCAAATGTTTTCTAACATGCTTTGATCCAAGTCTTCTATCATCAAATGGGCCGGAAAGGTTTCCTGCAGCTTTTCTATTTTCTGGGCATCACTTAAAAAGAGCAAGAAGAAAAGCGTGCTGACTAAAAGTGGAACTAAAGGCTTGACACTCACTTTGTTTGAAGGCGTGGTAGACATTGAGCAGCGTCAAGTGGTCTCCGTCAATGTGAGCAAATCTCATCTTGGACTCGTCCGCTGCCTTCTTAGCCTCCGTGGGACGGACAAAACACTGTGGGACTAAACAAGGTTGGTATGGGCCCCAACAAAGCCGCCCATAGGGATGAGTCAAACATTCACAGAAAAATGGAGCAAAGCCTATGATGCTAGGGCACTTGACACTGCGTTGGGACAGGGCAGGACCACACTCTATCAAAGGGGGATCTGCAGGCTTTTCTCAAGGTCATTTCCAACAGTAATGGCTATAAGCTCGTAGAGAGTGGGGGGTCATTTAACCACATCTGTAAAACAAGAGTTTTCACACAACTATAAAGTATTAGAAACACCAGCAAGGTTTGATTTAAGCAGGACTGATATGTACATGTAACGTCTTCTCTTTAACTACACATGACATTGACAAACAGTGATATATCTAATTATATACTTCGGAATAATTCATAAGAATTAAATGAAATCTGAAATAGCATGAGTGGTGCCTGCCCTATCCACAGGATGTGTACAAAAGGCTTCAAGTAGGTAAACAAAACCTAAAATTTAAAGACCGCATCCAACACTTTCACTTAAGAAGCTGCATGGGTACTCAAGCAAATACTTTGATTTTAACAGCAATATTGTATTTAAGTCATGTAAATTTTATGATGTTCAATGTTTTAGTAAACTAGTAATTAGAACTTTTAAAGTAATTTCACCTTACATTGTTAGAAATAAGCATAAGCAGGCCTCAAATGCTATTTTAAAAATAAGGTGAACAATAAGGCTGCAAAACATAAAAAAATATATATTATCATCTTAAAACAACTTTGTGCAACACAGCAAAGGACTGTTTGAAAGTCAACAAGTGTTTGGTAAAATATTAAAAATAAAAACAGAACACTGTGTAGGCCAAGGTGTTGGATGAACCAACTGTAGTACCTGCACATGTCTGACTCAGATTACTTTGCCTAAGGTGCTAAAAGACCCAAAGATTGTTGGAAGCAAAGATGAAGAGAAGAAGACTGGAAAAAAAATAGAAAATTTATTATAATGGCTTTCATTTCTTACCAATAATAATTTCCACTGCATGATTTTTTATTAGCCCGTCAGGACCATGCGTTATTTATTATTTCACCATCATGTCATGTTGTAAGCTCATTGTTTTGGCAGGTTGGGGTGTTGAATGAATTACTTTATCTTCTATTATTTTTGTTTAGCTTCGACGCCACAACAGCCAATCATTTTCAGGATCAGTGACATTTTAGCAGTAGTAAGCACTATGTTACTTACTTTCTCTGAAATTACATTCATAAAGGATTTCAACTTTAGCAGTGGATGCCAAAAACATTTGAGGTTTTGAATAAATTTATCAAAACCTTGGAATACCGACTGACCCGTACCTAGTCATAATCACTTTATAATAATCATCGACCAGTCTTTAACTGATATAAAGTTAAAGATTGAAGTCAAACCTATTAGGATAATGTGAAGAAATAACATGGCTGGTTATTTCAAACAAGTGTTTTCCTTAAGAAGCTTGGCCTTTTAAAGGCTAGAAGGTGTCAGCCCAGTCCTGGGCATTACCTGACAGCATGGCAGTGATGGAGAGGATCTCATTGGAGCAGTTAAACTCGCAGCTGGCTATGACCATCTTGGCCAGTTGAGGATCCAGCGGAAATTCTGCCATCATGGAGCCAAGCTCGGTCAGGTCACCATCATCGTTGAGAGCGGCCAGGTAATTAAGAAGCTCAAGAGCTCTCATAAGCGTTTCAGGAGCTGCATTGGTGGGGAGAGAAGGGTGATCAGGATCCGCAAGTCAACTGGTCAACATGACTTTTCTTCTGAGTCAACCGTTACTCACCTGGAGGGTCCATGAAGTCAAAGTGGACAAGGTCATCAATGCCCAACTTCTTCAACTGCAGCACAACAGATCCCAAATTGGACCGAAGAATCTCTGGGTATGTATTATCCTGGAAAAGCATAAATTTAATAACTTTATCTTGTACATTTTTGATACAAAAAAAAACAACAAAAAAAAACCTTCAACATCAAACAGACCGGAGAAGCAGGGAGGGAGTGAACCAACGTCCCACTTCCACAGCGACTCACCTGCATCTCTGTTTTGTAGGCCTTCTCTGTATAGAGGCGGAAACATTTCCCTGGACGTGTTCTGCCGGCTCTGCCTGCCCTCTGCTGTGCCGAAGCTTTACTGATGGCTGTGACTAGCAGAGACTCAACTCTGATGCGGGGATTGTACACCTAGACACATATTATAAAGAATGTAACACACATGCTTAAAGCTACATGTAGAATGGGACAAAAAAACAGATAAACTAAACCAACAACAAAAGACTTAGAAACAATATTTCAGAAACAGATATTGAATAATACCAAATTAAGCAATTCACAATGCTATGCTGAGAAAAACCACCCCGCAGCACGATACCGCTGCCTCCATGTTACAACATGGACATGGTCTGTCTATGGATGTTGGTCAAAAAGTGCAATTTGGGTCTTGCTTGACCACTTTTACAAGGTACTGTATGTAGAATAAACAGGGTTCCTTTCAACTCACCTTCTGTTTGGCAAATCCCGGGTCAATGACAAACACGACACCATCAATTGTTAGCGACGTCTCAGCGATATTTGTTGACACAACAACCTGAAGGGGGAAAGCAACAGTTTAAATATTCATTCAAGAATGTAAACAGTGGAGCCCATTTAGAATGATCCATTTTTGCCAGCAGACCTTTCTCCCTATAGCACCGTTTGGCTTTCTTGGAGGAGGTGGCTCAAAGATCCTCTGCTGCTGCTGCGGGGGCAACGTGGAATACAGTGGAATGATTTTGATGTCTCCGACTTCAGGGCCAAGGTCGTCAACTTCTCGTTTGATTCTCTTACAGGCTTCATCAATTTCCTGAAAGAAAGGACAATGACTTGCCTTCCTCATCCAGGACAAACAAGGCTGCTCAATAACGTACTTGTAAGTATTGTAAGCATTACCTCTTGACCTGTGAGGAACAGAAGGACGTCACCTTCTTCCTCTTCACACATGTGAATCTGAATGACGGTACGAATAGCTGCCTCCAGGTAGTCCCGCTCTGGTTCAGGGGTGTAGAAGATCTCCACAGGATGTGTGCGTCCAGGAATGGTCAGCAGAGGGCAGCTGTCGAAGTACACTTGGAACTTTCCTGCATCCAGGGTGGCACTCATCACAATTACCTGTGCAGAGAAACCTATGATCACTATTCTTTAAAAATGATGCTTATAATTTTGAAGCTATGTGAGATCCGAGTCTTTAATGTCAACAGAACATTAGATGAATATCCTATAGTAACCATTGATGAAGGGCCTGTTTCACATGGGGCAACATGACAAGCTGGTGCCTTTGCTGCTACTTTTTCCACACTTGTAAAAAAAAAAAGTAGTCAGCATTTTATAGAACAACTTTGTGAAGAAACTCTGCATTGGTTGACTTTGTAACACAACAATTATTATATGTTGATGTTTCAAACTATTTTGGAAGCTATAAATGCTGAACGAGACTTCAGAATTACAATAGCTAAAATCTTATTGGAATGTCAAAACATTACCAAAACCAATGTTAAGATCTCCATTACAAATCTTAGATGTCTTAAACAATGGTGTTATTGTTCCTGAAAAACAATAATAATATATATATATATATATATAGTAAAAAAAAAAAAAAAAAAAAAAAACACCTTCAGATCCTGTCTTTGGCGAACCACTTCCTTCAACACGCCCATCAGGATGTCTGTGGCCAGAGTTCGCTCGTGGGCCTCATCCAGAATGATCACACCATATCGCTCCAGCAGAGGATCATTCATAGCTTCTCTCAGTAACATACCATCTGTCATGTATCTGCAGAAAATAACAATGTTTCAATAAACTGCACATTTCTGGTGCAAGATCAATTCTGATTGCAGTGGAACATCCTTGAACTAAAAAACCCTCTTCAGAAAAGCAGCCCTTACTTTAATATAGTCTTGGCAGAACTGCAGTCCTCAAATCTGATGGAGTAGCCGACTTCCTGTCCAAGCATGACATCCATTTCGTCTGCAACCCTTTGAGCTACGCTCATGGCAGCCACTCTCCGCGGCTGAGTACAAGCTACGGCCCGCTTAGGACCAGGCAAGGCCCTCACCATGTCCACACACCACTGAGGAATCTGAAGATTGAAATAAAGGCAACAATTTAGAAACCGTTGAATATTATTATTTCATGAAGGATTCTTTCAAATCTTCCATTTAACTCTTCATTTCTACATTTTCCCAGCTGTTTCTTAAACTGGATTAGGCTGGATCTGTATGAATATCGTACCTGTGTTGTTTTTCCAGAGCCAGTCTCTCCAACAAGGACAAAGCTCTGATTGCGTGTAATGATGTCGCTGAAGTTTTCTTTGTATTCCCACACCGGAAGCTGTAGCCTTTTCTTCAGGATCTCGTAGTAGCGCGGCGTGTGTGGCAGATTGGTGAATGGGTTAATCTGCTGGTGCATGTTCATCTGCTTGATAGGAGGTATGCTCGACATCGACGGCATGCTGTTAGAGGGAGCTGCCGACAGCTTGGGTTCCCTGTCCCGGTCTCTGTCCCTGTCGCGATCTCTGTCTCGATCCCTGTCCCTGGAACGGTCCTCACGGTCTCTGTCACGGTCTCTGTCTCTCCTTTGAGAGTAAAAAATAGTGCTTCATCAGCAACAATTTCATAATACAATCAAGTACTAGCCATACAAATACAAAGTGTGAGGAAAAAGCAGTTTACGGTTTTCTGTGAAAATATTTAAAATCTTCACAATAGAAATACAATGAGCTGACACCACATCAATGCATAAAGTATAAAGCCCTCCTGAATAACGGATGTATAAAGCATGAATATTTATTATTTTACATAATCAAGCTCATGTGACAGATGAGGATTTAAGTATTGCAAAACCTCTTAATGAAACAAGAATCTATCCAAAGGAGACTCATTTTAAACTGAGAAATAATACTGAATCAGAAGATTTCAAAGCTGATGTTTCTGACCCATAACGAGGAAATGAGAGCACAACTTTCACTGACTGAACAAAAACATTCCTGATAAGCTAATTAAACAAGGACATCGCAACACTGCAAACAGCCTCAATTACCACTGCACAATTTCTGTTCAATGATGAGCACTGGTTTATCACATGTTAAAAGTGATAGCGAAACCTAAAGAACAATAAACTCTTACTTTTAAATTCTGCTTGATTTCTGGAGATTATCCTTTATCCTTCTATTAACCCCATTATGTCAATATTATGTTTTGCCAATTCCACAACTTCTACAATTGTTGAATTTATTAGTTAGACGATTTTTAGTGGGTTTATGTCTGTTTTGAACTTGTGCAAAGCCAAACTTTTGGTCCTTATTTATTGGTCCTTATTGAGGAGATTCAAGTGTATCAGCAGCTCAGCCGTAGGCAAAGGGAGAGCCCCAAGATCCACATAAATAAGTATTAAAAATAAAATAGAAATCTTACTGCAACATCAGGTATACAGAAAACCATAATGTTATGAAAAAACAGCAGATTATAAGAAACATACAAGTGTACTAAAAATGTTAATAGCAATTTTGTATTATTGAGCAAAAAAAATAAGAATGATTGAAAAGAGAGAGAAGAGGCTCATTCTGCATGCCATCATATTTTGTTGCAGTTTCCTTACACTGCAAAAGAACCAATCACTTCAGGGCTATCTTTTTGACACATATAGACATTTAATCTGCTCTAGAGAGGGTTAGGTTGCCAGACTACAAAGAATAAAGTTACAATAGAGACAGACCTGGGTAAAAGGTTATTCAGATTCAAGTTCTGTAAGCATTAAAGAGATAACATGGGCCACTGATCTAACAGTTACTAAGAAATTGCTATTTTCGGTTTTTGCAACCATAGTTGTAACTTGGTTATTTTTAGTAGGAAATACATGGGTGAATCTGAATATTAGAGAGCTAATAGGCATATGCAGTCAAAAATATTAGCATTGATCTTTGCTTCAGTAACCACTGCAAAGGGAAGTGCAGTGGCCAACATTTCAAGAACCCTTGTAGAAACTGAAGGGGACGGCATTGACGTTGCTGTGGCGACTGATAAAAAAAACGAAGCTAGAAGGAATGGGCCATTGCAAGTTAATAATGTATTCCTGCATTTACAAGTAATTCCAGTGGTGCCGTTCTGGTTTTCTCCAAACTGAAAATGTAATTTCTATGTCAAACATACACTTAAAATTGATACCATTATGCTTCTTCTTTAATGGTAATACATCCCAAAACAGAATCTTATTATGGCACTATTTAAAAAGGTGAAGATAAAGTCAAAGAACATTTCTATACTTTCAAAACAATAGTCAATCACTACGTATAAAATCGACCTTAACCTAATCCGTAAAAAAATAATAATAAAGACAATAAAACGCAACCGAATAAAACTGAATACAAATTAGACACGTAACTACAAAGGCTTGAATTTTCTTCTCAACTAGAATTGCAAGGTAGTTAATAAAAGTGTTGAGTGAGAATAGATAACTTTGTACCTAGGGAAGTGATACTCAAATAGCCTTGATGACTTACTACAGACGCGCGAATGGCACTGAACACTGGAAATACTTATCTCGTCAAAGCAACACTACATAACTTACTAACTTCAAAGATTACATAATATTTAATATTCTAAAATATGCATCGATTTCGTTGCATTAAACCACAATCTCTGACAATGCAGCTAAGGATATCCCAATCGCGCAACTTTGAAGATGTCCTGAATGAGCTGTTAGCATGTGGCTAATACAGTTAGCCCCGCACGTGCAGAGAACGTTGATAATTCGTTTCTCAAGATAAGCTCACCTCCATTGGCTCTCAAGATATCTCTAAAGCAATAACAAGCACTTGTAGCCCTTTGTCAGAGGAGCGCTCATGTGCTGAGGAGAGGAATCAAATCAAAATAAGCTGCATCGCTAACAACAGAGACTATTTTTGTTTCGGCTTTTTGGCTGGTACTTAGCTTACTGAACTAGCACCGGCTAACGTCTAGCTCATAGCCTCATTGTTCCAAGGGGATAAAGACGTAGTGTAGCTTCACCTACCCGTCAGACCGCTTCTTACTGGAGGAGTAATCATCGCCCAAATCCAAACGGTGTCTTTTGGACATATTGGTTAGGAAAATGTAGTTTATCTACACCGCCAACACAACAGTGCTGCGCAAAATGCAACTACCAGTTTCCTGATTCCTGCGCTGTTTTTTCATATTTGTTTTACAGATTGTAACACCGCCACCTGCTGGTGTGGATCCTACTGTATAATTTATCTCGCATTTCTCAATTTTTGAAGTCACCAACAGTGGAGTACAGTTTGTTTTTAAATGGCCACATTTTAAATAAAACAATTTCAGAAAGATATAAAATTATGTCAGATAATTTAATGGCTGACTCAAATAATTTATAACATTACTTTACAGATATTTATTTCATTTTTCAGAAGCATTCATATCTCACTAATGTTTTCACATTTTTGCACATTGAAGCCAAAGAACTTATTAATTAAATTCCGATTAGATTTTATTTGTTACATATACACAATTATAATTGTGAAGAGGGAGTGACAGATTTAGTTTAATTTTTCACATTTTTCTTTTTCTTTATTTTTTCTGACAGCTAGTACTTTAAAACAGAACTGATACAAACTACATAACAGTAAATCAAAAATAATCAGGGTAAAAATTGTCCATATTTAACCATTATATATATGACTTTTACTAATGGTTGATATTAGTATATTAATTTGAAAAGCATTTAGTGATTTAATCTAGTTCTAGATGTCATAATCAGTTGTGACATCACTCATCTGTGACATTACAAATACAAGAGTAATGAGGGAATTTTTCAGTGATGCAGAATTCTTCTGTCCTCATTTTCTCTCTCAAGAGCAGAAAATCCACATCTCAAGGTCTTACTCCAACAGAGTTTGAAGAAGTTTGAAACTGATCACAGCTGTCTTACAACCAGAGCAAGAACAATGATCTTATGATGTTTCCCTTCAGAAAGGTAAAACATATAATATTTATATATATATATCGTATAACTGAATGATCAATTATACTTGTATATCGCTGTTTTCTAGGTCATGTTTTTATTTTCTGCCTCAGCATAATTTCTTAGTATTTTGTACATTTTAGATAAATGTAAAAGGCATTTATCAAAAATGATTGCTGATGAAAAAAAGCATATATCTAATTTAAGATTTAAATAAAGTCACCATCACTTTGACCTTAAAATCATCTATAATTTGCTGTACAAAATTTACAAAAATGTGGATTTATCTTATGGCTTATTTGAGTGGCACACTTTAGCTAAAATAAACATAGTCATGTGTTTTCACCCAAATTAACTGTTAATTAATTTAACAGTTAATTTTTGAAATTTTGGATTTCCAAACTGTAAATCCAAAAATTAACAGTTTGGATTCAAACTGTAAATTGAAATCAATCAATCAATCAATCAATCAATCAATCAATCAATCAATCAATCAATCAATCAATCAATCAATCAATCAATCAATCAATCAAACAAACAAACAAACAAACATGATGTTTTTAGAAAAATAAAAACATCATGTAGTCACCAGTTGGGAAATGTGTAACAAACATTACGTTTTGTTGAGTGACATGATCAAAATGATCAATACATATCAAATATGTTGGTCGATGTTTTGCCATTATGGTTCGAAAGCAACTCTAAACAGGAGGTTTTTAGCCTTGAATTAAATGAAGTCAGTGTTTCATCTATTTTGCAGTTTTCGGATTTTTGGTGAACAGAAGACAACTAAAATCTTAAAATCTCAAATGTTTCATTTTATGATTGCAAATGTACGCTAAGATAGATAAAACAATTCTGTTATAAACTATAGTAAGTATTTTTGGGTACTTAATTACGCTGAAGTATTTTTCTTTCTTTCCATAGATCGAAAGAGTCGGACCTCCCACTAAGAGAAGCAGCAAAGCTGTTTCCTTTCTGTCTCCTCACACAGCTGCAGCTTCTGACCCTGTGCACATGTCCATATTAGGTTCGGAACAACCTAAACAGTTTGCTGCTGACTTGGATGAGCTGTTGTCACCAACCTGTAGCTCAAAGACTAAAGATCATCAAGATGGAGCTGGGGACTTTGCAAGTACAAAGGCTTCCCACTACCAGCCAAAAAAAGGAGCAGTATTTAAAAGGCTTTTTAAAAGCCAGCGAGTTGTTCACCAGCACCAACAGACAGTCAGCGAACCTCCACACAAATCTGAGCCCAAATCTGCTGACAAGAAAGAAAAATCCAGTAGAAGGATGTTTCATAAGCCAAAAAGCAGAAAAAAGCACATTAAATCAGCAGAAAAGGACGGTCAGGAGGCAGAGCAGGAGCTGGATATTGAGGCAGAACAAACTGACACAAAATCTGTTCATACTTCTATTGAACACAACTCAATGTGGTCCAATATCTTGGACCAAAATCAAATGTTTGACTATAACGTTGCGTCAACTTCCTCCCCAAACATGCTACTTAATTTTTCTGAAGTTGAGAAGAATTGTTTTGATACAGAAAAAAAGGCAAGAAACAGCATAAAAACGGCCATTGAACCAAAAGATTTATGTGAGAAGAAACCAGGTGAAACCTTTAAAAATATGAAAGAAAAAGCGAAAAAGGGTAAGTCAAGCTGAATCTAACTGTTACTTTTGATGTGTCAAACCGACGTCTTGTCAGATATTTCGCTCTGTTGAAGACATTTGGGTTGGCTGTGAAACAGGAAGAAATTTTATCCATTTAAAAGTATCTGTTTTCTTTCACAGGCTCATTCCAAAGAATGAACTGCAGCCAAGCAGGGAATACCGTCACGGAGAACAATTTACCAGGTCCCTTGGAGCATCACGTGGGATCTGTGGAAACTGTAAAAGGAAGTGCTGATACTTCTGGCAGCTACAATCAGTTTTACAGATTTAAGAAAAATATTTTCTTCTTTGACATGGATCCATCCTTAAAAGAAAACAAACAGCAAAGCAAAGTTGATCCAACTGTTGGTGCAGAGAAACTCTACATTTCTGGAGATACCAGTACAGAAAGTATGCCACCGTCTAGGATCTCTGCTAAAAGTGCAGGAACTGGTCAGCGATTGCAGTACAAACAAGATGGGGATCAGGAAGGTGAGCCTGGAATCTGCTTCGAAAGGAGGATCACCTCCTAATAAGAGCATAAAGAATATTACAGAATAAATCAGAAAGATGTGAACATCAAAACAGAACTGACAAAGGAGGTTTTTTCCTCCCTAACTTTTCAGGTCCTGAACACATTTCTTTCAAGACCATGAGGTCCATCACTGAGGCCTCAAGTTACTCAGGTTTGTTCCCTAATCCCCTGGAGACACTTCATCAAATTATTCCACCAAACCAACCCAGAAGATCTTTATCAGAACAGAGCTTTCAGCATTTCTCTGATAAGTATGTTCTATGACTTTTTCACCCAGTTTTCTCAAACGTTGGTACTCTTTCACATTTTCATGTCTGTGACTCATTTTTAGTTTCGAAAAGAGAGTAAACAGGTGTTATTTAGAGGTCTACCTGAACTCTTGCCTGCGTCAGTGGAAGGAGATGAAGCAGAAACGTTCCTCAGAGTCAGCCACAGAGAGCCTTGAAGAACCTACCAGCTTCTCTGCCAAGGGTCGGGCAGAGACAGTTACTGAAAGGCTGTCCTCACAACCTGATGCTCATCCGACAAATGTTAGGTCCATTTGTAGTTGCTTCAAAAGATTCACAAACTTGGTGCAGGAAAGACTTTCCCAGCTGTTCAAGATACGCATCGTTGTGACCATCTACCGCTGATGGTTCTGACTGAGATGAACCAAAGAGCATTTTTCACTTTAAAATAAAAATTCTCAACTGTTAACTTTGTGTGTTTTATGCTTTTGCTTCATGCTTTAAATACAATTCCAATGAGCTTTTCTGTTTGCATTAACCTAAGATTTAAAATTAATTCCCAACAAGGTATAATCTGCTAAGTCTATTTTGAAAGCAAGTTTAGAGACACAAATGGTATCTTAGCTGTTTTGCAATTTTCAGGAAGTGTGTTCTGAATTAGAGGAGCAGAAAAACAGAAATGCTGTTTCTTCATGTTTGATTCTGGTTCTGGTGAGACATCTAAGAGTTGCAAGACCCTCTGTTGGTGGAGAGTCTGAGATGGAGCTCTTGCATATTCTCTAAACAGTGAACTGCAGATGTTCAGTCCTGGGAAGATTGATAGCGCTCTTGAATGTTGACCAAAAGGAAATGATTTTTCATCAACAGAATGATGAGATTTTAAAAGTTTGAAAGTCATTAACAGACAGGCAGACTGTCAAAACGATGATCGTGATGATTTTAACTCATAATCATTTTTGGAAAAGCGTCACCTGATTATTGTCATGGGCTCTTAAATAGCATCAAGACTTCCTGTGATTAAAAAAACCAAAACAATAAAAAAACATGCTTTCTTACTAAAACACTACGCACATAAAAATATTGTATTGTAATCCAGTACATATGGGTTGACAGCGCTCTAACAGCTTGAAATTGCTTGCAGACATTATTGGTTCCTTCCTATTTTTTCTTTTCTTTTTTTTTTCTTGTTTTGAAGCAATTTTTGTTGACACACGTAAATTGCTTGCGCAAAAGCAATAATCTATGGTAATTAAATAAATCGTGTTTTGAGTCGGCAGAGATTGAAGACATCTGTAATTATATATGTTTTTCCTCTAAGAAAACATGCGTGGCAGACAGAAACGCTTATGCCCCTGACCAATAAGAAAGAGAATGGGGGAAAGGCGCTCCACCCTCGACATGTAGACGCCCACTGACCGCACGGACTGTTAGGAAACAGGAAACATCGGGTCTTTTGCAGAGAACCATTATTTTTGCCGTTCAACAGCGTAAAGAGACATTGAAGCTTGAAGTCTTGCTTTCATTGCTGATCATGCGCATTAACAGGTAAGTGTGCGATCCTACAAGTGCATCTTTTTGCTCACTGCATAACTACTTCAGATTTGCCTGATTAGAAACCCTTTTTCTTATCTTATCTAATCATTGGAAATGTGCAACCCTGGGAGCTTACGTAACTAGTTTCCAAAATGTTAAAACGCTGTTGGCCAGCAGCATGAAAATGAAGAGCTGAGAACAACATTTTTGAGGCAAACATCACACAGCATGTTTTAGATGTTTTCACACGGCAGATTCTGATCACCGCACGTCAGTAAGAGCTTGTTAATCAGCCATCAATTATAATCACTTTTATTTAAGCAGGGAAAGGATTGAATCACTGGTTTCAAGTCGGTCTCTCTCTCTCTTTTTTTTTGTAAAACAACTCAATCTTCTCGTAATTTTCAAGTAAAAAAAAAAAAAGACATCTTAGTTGACTTACAGGGTCCAAGTTTAGACATGTAAATAAAAAATGTTTAATAACTATATTCCAAAATCTTTTTTTTTTTTTTTGTTCTTTGTAATTTGTGTCTATGCTTCAACACAACTTAAATAATGCAATCATTAATAGGATACCATGGACTGGACTTTTTTACCCCTTCTCTATACAAGCCATGAGCTTTTATAATTTAACAAATTAAAATATAATAAGCGTTTTTTTTTTTAGGTTAAATACCTGCTAGCAAACATCTGCATATGCTTTTATTTTTGAAAACATCTTGGTTTGTGTAACATGACTAAACTAAAATCTTGTCAGTGTCAGTGATGCAAGTCTCTTCTCACAAGACTGTTTAAACACAACTTATATGGTGATCAGAGGGCCCAGTAGCCCCGGTGCTACAGTGGCTTGCCACTATCAGCGTGTGGATGTGCGCATGAATGACTTGTTAAGCTCTATGCAAGAAGCTATTTACTAAAAAGATCTGTTGTTCAAGTTGCTGTTTGCTTATTCTATGGTTTTTGTAATCCATTCTTTTGAGTTGTTCTTCTAATCCTGTTATGTTCCAGGTCTTCGAGTGGACTGCAAACTGCTCTACTGGTACTGCTGGCCAGCTGTCAATGCATCTCAGCAAACACCGATACTCTCCTTCCTCCAGAGGTCTCTCAGTACAATGGCACTCTGTATGCAGCCTGCAAAGTGAGACCCAGCACTTCACTTCCTGAGGGGCTTCCCAAGGTGTACGGGCAGGTGCTGTTTAAACAAGAGCAGTCTGAGGGAAAGCTTCAAGTCCTCCTTCGGCTCAATGGCTTCCCAAGAGAGGATGCTCCAGAGCCCAGAGCCGTGCACATCCATCAGTACGGAGACCTGAGCCAGAGCTGCGACTCAACCGGTGGCCACTACAACCCGTTTGGTGTGAACCATCCTAAACACCCAGGAGACTTTGGTAACTTCATTTCACAGGAAGGACAAATCAACGAGCTGATTGAATCAGAGGCCACCCTGTTTGGAGGCCTGTCTGCGCTCGGAAGAGCGGTGGTGATCCATGAGAAGATAGACGACTTGGGGCTCGGCGGAGACATCGGGAGCCTGCTCCATGGGAACGCAGGCCGCAGGCTCGCCTGCTGTGTTATCGGGATGTCCTCCTCCAGCCCCTGGAATATGCAACATGAGCGTTTCGCAAGGCAGCACAGGAGGAACTAGGCTCACAAGTCAGGAGTGTTGTTTAACGCAGAATTTATCCAAGTGTTAAGTAGTTGGGAGTGTCCTCTCACGAAGGATAAAGTCATGGTTTACTAAGTATTCAATTTTAAGCCAAATATTCCATAAATAGTACAGTTTATATGTGAACTTTTGTTGGCCTTAACTTGAACTTTAATCACTTTACTACTCCTCTGAAATTTAGTCTAATAACCTGGATAATATGTATTGGATAGCAACTATTTTGTAACATAATAAAACGACATTCCAATCAATATAAAAACTGAGTATTGAGTCTGTTACAAAATGTCATAATCTGACCCTTGTGTGTATGCAGTTTTTTTTGTTGTTGTTTTAAACAGACTTTCAGACATTTAGCAGATGTTTAAGAAAACAATCCAAAGATTCATGAAACATTATTTAGTCTGTCCTCCACAGCAGCTTATCACATATGCATCCACATTGTGCTTTTCATGTCAAATGCTATTCTCACCAATTAACCAATAAAGCAAATCTTTTCTTTATGATAAATTATGACGGAAGGTATTAGTTATGACCTTTTTATTGTGCAATAAGGTGCTTCTGTAAAAAGAGTAAAATTATGTAACAGCACAGGGTCAAGAAATGCTTACATAAAATTTATCAGGAGTCATGGTAATGGACTAAAAAGCCACACTGATAAGTGTAAATTAAAAAGTGCATTAATTCACTAATTAACATAGTTATATTTAACAAGTCACCGGTTGGGGTTAGGGGAGGCATTTGAGCGTTACCAAGTCTCCATTACAATTACATGCAAGAGCTTGAGAATAAGATTGAGCTGTTAGACAGAAAACAATCTAGGTGGGTTTAGTTGGTAAGAATGAAGAGGTGGAAACTCACCTCTCACAGTGACGGATCTGTGATGCTGTGGACCTGGTTCTTTTTTTTTTAAAGCCTTGGAAACTTTGCTACGAGAGCATAACAATAAGACCCCATTGGAATAACATTCAACACAATTCTTTGCTTGAAAACGGCTAGAAAGATGATCTGAAACATGCTCAAATCAACACAGAACTGCAAAGCCAGAAAAAAATCTGTCTTTTGCTATGGACATCGCAGTCCACAGACATCAAAAACCTGCGGGGTGAGATATATAACGGGTGGAAGATCTGAAAAAATTGTGCAAAGATTTATAAGACTGTGTGCCATTTCAGAAAAAGGCAGTTGTGCAATGTATTGACAACATGAGTGCTAACATTAGGCTACCAGTGATCCAGTTAAAAAAAAAATCTTAAAATTGCTTTCATTTTCCTACACAATAAATGTACTAATTTGGTATTTTAGAGATTACATTACAGCAATAAAAGGTGAATTTATTTTAAGATGTCTTTGAAAAGGGTGCTAACAAAGTTGGTCAGCACCGTCTCTATTTCAATAGTTTCAGAGACGACAGCATCTATAGGATTATCTACATGATTAAAAAAAACAAAATGGGGTTTGGGTTTTATATTACCACATGCACTTTCCTTCACTGTGAACTAGTTTCAGAGCAACTCTTGTGAAGATTAAAACTTTGAGCACAATCCACTCTGTGCTTTGTCTTACTATAAATAGTTTTTCCATGTTTATGTAATGTTTTTCCATAGATGGGAATAAAATCCCTACAGCCAGCAGTAGGCGCTGTTATAGCAGCAGTTTAAAACAGGAAGCTCAGTAATCACACACAGACGTATGGCTCAGCAGTCCTGCGATCAGGATGTGCAAAAGGTGGAGATAAGAGACACAACAGAGATCTCACCAAAGTAAGAACAGCTGACCAAGTTAAGAAACTTGATTTTGATCCACAGGATCTTTTCCTAAATGCTACGAGACAAGAGAGCATCTTCCCGAAGACTGTGTGCCTCCTGATCTGACTGGATGTCCCTCTGCTGCCTATCAATGTTATTGATTTCACTGTTCATGTCAGACTCTATTTGGACCATTTCTACCTCCCTGTTGCATTCTTCTGACTCATCGTCTCTTCCTGTGATTGGTTCAGATCTCTCTGACCGTTGACTGAGACTAGATGGTGGGTGGGGTTCACACAGGCAGGCCGCTTCAGGACCGCAGTCACTCAGTAATGGAACAGTGCAAGCTGTCGTCTGTGATCCGTCGTGTTTACGACAGTCTTCGTTGTTTGCTGGTTCTTCCTCCGGCAGCTGCTCTGAAAGGTTGAGATGAGATGTTTCCAGGCTGGTAGACGTTTGTGCATCTTCTTGAGAATCTGACCCAGCTGGGGTTGCAAAGACTTGGTTTGGGACGGTTGCAGAAACACCGACACCTTCAGAAACAAACGAACAAACAAAAAAACGGTAATATTTCCGTGGTACAGTTTCATTACAGACAATTAAAGCTGATAAGTGCATCAACTAAATATTTACCTTCCTGTTGGGGAGGATCAAGTGATTCGACTTGTTCAGGTAAATGTGTGTTCAGGATGATGGCATCTTTTCCTCCTATTACCACCAAATATTATGCAAAGTTAGTTTTTATAATATTTGAGTTTACGTAGCATTATTCGTAAGTCTATATTAGTAGCTGCAGTTTTGGTGTAATTCCAAAACAGCTACAAAGGCTGCATCACGAAAAACAATGTCTAGCAAATAGGGGTGCACCGAATGCAGTTTTCTGGCTGATCACCAATTACCAACCTTTTAAAAACCCTAACTTACTGATTCTGATTGTGGCCGATACCATATTTTTGTCTGAAATGTTGCTCAATATATCAAGAAAGTTGCTGAGTTGGCAATAATGGGGTGACTATTGTTAACATGCCGTTTGTCAGTGAAACCTCTCTCATGGGAGAAAAGAAAAGCACCGTGGTTGATTTTTAGACCTTTGTGGAGGTTGATAACATCGGTGGATAAGATCGGCTTCACATGTAAAAATCGGCCGATCACCGATCTCCCAAAATTAAGGAAATTGGGCACCAATAAATTGGCTGGCCGATAAATCGGTGCACCCCTTCTAGCAAACAAATTAAAACATGTTAAATTAGAGAATTAAGAGTCAAGAATAGGGCTGCAACAGTACATGTATCAAGTAATTATGTTGTAAATCACAGTTCAATGTAGGTTTGATTCAACAGCAAAAAATAATAACGTTGAACATTTTATTCAATCCACTTATTATGAGAGGAGACTAAAAGGTAACAGACTTTGATAAAAAGTTGGATTAAGATCTATAATTATGTAATAAGTGTTACTTCAGGTGAGATGGCTTATTTCTTTTGCCATATTAAAATAAATGCCTAAAAAAATGGCTTAGAAATATTTAATCACCAAGAGGAAAACCTCGACTTTTAGTGCATTTAACAGCATTTGTTAGATTTGCTTCAGGTGTTAAAAACCAAAGGTTGTGACCCTTCTGGCTTTCCATATGTCCACTGCTCATTTTCTGCTGTACATCACCAGAAACACAAAATGCTGATAATTTAAAAGTCTTTATGCTCCTGCCAACATCAACAGCTATGTTTACAATGTTTTGGTGTGGAAAGCACTAAACTTTAGAAAGTTTAAAGTTGATCTGGTAACTCAACTTTTGTTTGCATCTTTAAATGTCTCTGCAAATGTTCATGTAAATCTGTTTAGTGCAAGTTTGGAGCACATCTAAAACAGCCTCACTAGAACAAAAGTTCTGGACAAACAAGAAAGAAAGAAATGTAATAATAAGCTGAAATAGAACACAACAACAGTCAAGTAGATTCAACTCAAGTTTTTAAAAAAAATTGCAAATCACAGTTCATTAAGTGGGACAGAAATATGTAAATCAACCCTTCCCTTAGCCTATCACACAGAGTTAAAGCTTAAAGTCGACAAGGTAAGATTACGTTTTGTTATTGTTGTCTTCATGTTCAGTGTCCTGGAAAGAAGATTCTTGAACTGCTTTCTGTTGTTGTACTAAACATAAATAAATGAAAATATATTCCTGCTTGGAATGAGCTTGTTTACAATTCCTAATTTGATTTAATGCACAAAACGAAATTTGCACCACTGCTGTTTTACAACTATACATGTACTGTTGCATCCTGAGTAAATGCTTGCAGACATAAGAAGTAATGCAAGAAACATTAAATTTAAACTTGGGTGAAATAAAATGTGTTGCTATTAGAAGAGCATACTTCCAAATACTCCAAGAGATACATTATAAGTCAGGCCTCCACGCAGCAAAGAGAAACAGAGCATGAGGAGAGGAAATTATTGTTCACTTTACTGGTGAGTGACATAAATGTCGGAGTTATCTAAACCAAGATTTGTGTATCCACCTGGAAGACTCCACAATCCAGAAATCTCAAGAGTTTTGAGTTTTTTCTCCAGCTCTGCCACTCGGTTTCCAAGAATCCTAATCACAATGGAGGAAAAAAAAAAACAAAACAAAAAAAAACACAATCAACAAATTCACTGACAAAAAAAACAACAACAAACATTTGTGTTAATGTCAGATGCTCAAATCTGGACGTGAAAAAGAGCAACGATTTCAGTACTTGTTGATTTGGCGTTGGTGCTGGATGACCATGTTCTTCTCGTGGATGGTTTCCAGCAGAGCCGTTGCCAGAGACTTGAGGTCTGAGATAGACTGAGGAGTCACTGGCAAACTGCAGCCGTTTTCCTCAGATAGCAAGAGCTCCTTCACTGCAATCCCCACCCCACCGGTTACAGTTCACAGCAAAGGCCGTTCATCATGAGACAAGGCTAATCAAGATTTAGAGACAAATTTGCTTATGCGAGATTTCTGACCTTGTTTAGCAGAAAGAACTCCAGTCAGAGCGCTGCTGTTGGGTTTGCCGCTCATTTTAGAGTTCTTCCTGCTCTCCAGAGCACTCTGAAATTCATCATCAAGAATAAAGTTTGGACTGATTAAATTAAATGTAAGACAAAGTTGTGTTTTAACAGAATGTAAAAGAAGAGCAATAATAGAAAAGAAGAAATAAAGTAACTGTAGCTACCTTGTATTTCGCCAAGTTTCCTTTAAGCAGGTTTACCTCTTCTTGAAGTTGACTGAGTCGCTCATGCAAGTACCTGTAAAAATGTAAAAATCTCCCATGAGTATTATTGAGTTAGCCGATAAAAAAAAGAAAAAAAAGAAGAGAGCATATTTGTAACTGAACCAATAAAGTATTGATAATAAGGAGTTTTGCATGGAGCCCATTAAAATGGTTTTTAAAAATGGCCCCACCTGTTCTCCATGCACAGGGCGTCTATATCCAGGAATCGGCTCTGATCGTTCCCCATGATGTGGTTCATTTCAACGTTGAGCCGGTGAGCCTTCTGCTGGAACACGTCCCGCTCGGCTCGCACATCCTGGAGCTCGTCCGTCAGCGACTTTACGCTGTGCACCAGCACCTCGTTCTGCAAGAATAAAATTCAATGACAAAATATGCTGTAATAATAAACAATAACGTAAAATAAAAAAGAAAAAAAAGAAAAAGAAATGATTATTTTGTTAAATAATTAGTTAACAAAAAGTAAAAGTACAACCATAAATAAAGCAAAATAATCTGACTTTAATTTTAAGCAGCTACAGTTCATGGAAGCTCCACAACAGATTATAGCAGAACAGTTTCCTAAAACTAGACAGAATGTTCTACTTTCGCTTACAAGGGAAGCAAAACACATACATTCAATTCTGTCGTGGTAGGCACACTGGCAACATTCAGTCATTAAAATGGTACGGCCTCACTGCCTTAAAAATTTGCTAAAAAGAGCACAGACTATAAAAAGGTGAGGGCTGATTAAATGATGGCAAAGCTGTTGGAGAGTATCCTGCTAGGTGTCTAAACCGAGCAGTCACCTGTTCCCTCGCTTGCTCCAGCTGTTTCACAAGATCTTCTCTCTCATGTGCTGGAAAATGCCGAGCTCCGACCTCCTCATCCCCCAGCCTCTGCTTGGTGATGGTCATCCGCAGAAGCTGCAGGAAGACAGCAAAAGAGCTCTAAAGATTTTATGTTGCGGTTAGAGTCATTGTTTCTCTCCAATCAACTCTCGGTTAATCCCTCACATTTTGGTAACAGCTGCATATTGATGTGATGAAAGTCGTACCTTGTTGTCACCCTGAGCTTCCAGCAGTCGCTGTTTGAGCTCTTTAATCTCCTCTGAAAGCTGACTGCTTCGTTCTCTGGAGTCCGTCAGCAGCTGAGCTAAATTCACCTGAGTGACAAAAAAAGCACCAATAATCACATGTAAACAAGAGCTGGGATTTCTGTATTATTGTTATATATAAGAAAACACAGCTGCTCCCCCAGAGAGGGCCTGAGTCAGCAGGCTTCTACTCTGTCATCAAAACTGTCTCATCTGGTCCTTAAACAGCCACTATGTCAGCGAAGACACACGCTGCATGTGCAGATTATTCTGCTGAATGGCTGTGGTGTCACCGGAAACTTAAAGCAAGGTCTGAGCACCGTGCAAACAATATAATCAGGATGAAATTACTCACTTGGTTCCTTTTGTCAGGTGGCAGAGAGAGATCTCCATCCTGTTAGTTATAAAAGTAAAGAATAGAATGTAAACACAGATTCTATCCTCTGTTGTCCTCTTTTATAATAAATCTTTAGCTTACAATGAGTTCTCTGTACTTCTTTTTGAGCCCCTGGTGTCGCTCCCGGAGCTGGTTGGCCATCAGTTTGTATTGATCCCTCTCCTGCTGACAGGTATCTAACTCCTTAGACAGTATCAGAAGAGCTTCCTTTTTACTGTCCAGCTTACGCTTACAAACCAGGAACTGCACAGAAAGAAGACGTAGATTGGTTTTCAGTAACCAGGCACCCTGAAAGTTACAATCTCTGAATCCATGAAGTAAACACTTATTAGAGCCCTAACCTTAAAGAACACAGGCAAATCAAAGAGAAAATTTTAGAGAAGTTAGGTTATAAAACAACATTGCAATAAAAAAAATCAATCTTACAGTGCACTGTTCAATCATTCAAAAATGGAAAGAATATAGCACGACTCCAAACTTACTAAGTCATGACCTTGATGCATTAAATATCAAGAAAGCTAACACTGCAAATCCCCCTGAACACACCATCTCCAGCGAAACATGTTAGTGGCAGCATCAGACTGTGGGGCTGCTTTTATTAAGACAACAAAACTGTTCAAAGATGAAGGTGAGATTGAAGGAGCTGTAACAAATCCAGGGCACCGTGTTTGGAGTAATTTGAAATTGCTTATCTGACTAAAAAGAATGACAGAGAAAATTGCAATTTTCTAGCTGGTAAAGACATACCTTTAAAGATTTATAGCTGTAAATTGCAGCACAAAGTGGTTCTGCAAAACATTGATTCAAAGGCCCTGAAAACATTTCAGCACTACTTCTTAAAAGAATTAACACAATGAATCATTCCTCTTCCACTAAACAAATAGTGTTACCTCATGTTTCCCAAAAAGTTTGTAACGTGACAAAATACTGAAAAGTCTAGCTGGAAATACTTGTACTGGTGTACTGCCACTGTACTCGTCAACGAAGCAACAAGGAAATAAACATGTATTTCCTCATACAAAAATAGCTTTATAGATACTGCAACAGCAAAGATTTTACACATCATGTTAAACTAAATTAGACTTTATAGCTGCCCGTGACATGAATATCGTTAGTTTTAGTTTAAATAAAGTGACCTTACTGTGTGTTGCTGGATATTTATTCCATCCTAATGGGGTGCATTAGTGGACATTTCCACGCTCTCTCCTCAGTCTCACCTCATTAAGCAGCCCCTGCCAGTCGCTTTCGCTCCTCCTGGATGGATCCATCTCACCTTTCGATTCAACCGATTAAAGTTGACCAAAAATCCGCCTGAGTTTCAGCTTTGCATCACTGCGTCAGTTCGGCACAGTTCAGAGGCATCTCGCATTATCAAATTGGATAAGCTGATGGAGGACGTGAAATGCATCACTTCCGCTAAGGCCTCAACGTCACTTTTGCGTCATGGTGCGTTCATGAGCGCTGTTAAATTAAACTACGCCATGTAATAGCTGGCTGAGTCAAACTGTTACATTACTTTTCAAATAATATTAAGGCATAATGTTTTGACAATGGGGCGTAAAACATTTCCAGAGATGTCAAAAGTACTTACATTTACTACTCAAGTATGAAAAAAATATTCTACTAACAGCAAAAGTACAGGCTAAAATGGAAGCCGGGTTTTCACCACACTGTTAAAAAAAAAAAATCATTTTATCGAGATTATATCTCATTACTTTGAGATACTATCTCATTATAATGTGATAATTTATTTTAACAGAGTTGCGGAAATTGGCTTCCGTAGTTTAAACTGTTTTACTAAAGTAAAAGTAAAAATGTAAAATTTATTAAATTTACTTAAGCACAAAAAGTATAAAGTAATTTTCATCTTCTAGAACACAAAATGACTTTCAATACACGAAAAATACTTAAAAAGTTCTAGTCATATAAAAAAAAATTCTTTTGTTGACAGAATTCAAAAAATGTAAAATTTTATTGTATAATTTTAATAAACAATTTATGAATAAACACATACTATTTAAAGTCTGATCAGAAGATCCAGAATTTATGGAGAGTGAATTGTTTCAATAAATTGATGACACAATTAAATAATTATTTCACAAGTGTCATTTGGCACTTTCCACTCTCCATAAGTCAGGACATAATAAAGCAACAATTTAGCACCAAAATGTGCATTTTTCTTTTTTCTTAAAAGCCAGTTCATCCCTAATGTCGTTTTAAGGATAAAAGCTATATGAGGGATGTAGTTTTATATATTTATGTAAATTTTCACAGTTTCTCTAAATTATTCTAAAACTCTGATAGAGTTAAACTGGCTTGAAAATAAACTGTCTCTCTGTCCTGAGTACTTAGTACATTTGTGGATTTAAATAGAAGACACAATAAAACACATTTTATTCCATCTAGTTTGGTCAAACAATCTTTAATGCAGATCCTCAATTCATTTTTACACTAACCTAGTTGTAGGTATGTTAAAGTTTCCATTGACTGCTTTAGGGTTAGTAGAAAGGGAAACATATATAAACATAACCACAGATTCAGATAAAGTGGCTGTGGGAAGGAAAATATTGATTTTTTTTTGTTACCTAGACAAAGATCTGGACAATAATATAAAAACATATTGCTTACAGGGGTTAACATTATATAGCTTTCATCTGTCAGACAGTCAGTCCTACACCATAGCATGATTTGTGTGGTCAGATCTGTGCAGCAGGTGAAAATTATAGAAAAACTTCTCCATTCAGCAAAGAAATTGGTCACGCATTAGTGGAATAATGAACATTTCCTCTTCACAATTTCTGAAGTTATAGCAGCACTCAATTTTTCATTTTTATGTATATACTTTGCATAGAGAACAACAAATCATATATATTTCTTGCTGTCAATCAGGCACTGGGTTGCAAAAGCTTGTTATGATTATAAACTTAAGCTCGTGCGAGTTATCTGCTGCATTCAGTTTATTATTGATCAAGAAAAAAATCCTCACATTCAGTCATATCAGTGGAGTTAGAAGAAAATCTGAAGTTGCCTGAACATAAACAGTTTCTGAACTCTCTTCCCTGATGAGTAATGGACTATAATCAGCTCGACTGTCTTGTCATTAGTGAATTTTCAGTGATGGATTTGCTGGATTTTGATCCCATAACAAATCATGAGCTACACAAATAATATGTTGTCTACATAATCCTGAATGGATTGGCCAAGTCATAGTTTCCAAAGGCTATTTGTCAGCACTGACACTCTCTGGCTCAGCTCTATTTTGTTTGCTCCGATTATTATAAAAGCCGACACAGAATAAGAATCTGCTTTGCCATAACATTATCTTCATGCAACTTAATTTCCAAGATTGCTGTTGCTCTTTAGGTTTTAGTAGTCCATTATGCCAAAATTTCTTCAGTTTTGTCTGATTTGCAGAACCATCCTGACAGTTTTCATGGTGAACAAACCCATAAATCCGATTGCATAAGTAAGGTTATACAGCATGTAAAACTCTTTTGTAAGTGTCCACACTATTTCAGTTTAAGAGGCTCTTTCGTGGTCTTTTACAAACTCAGGTCTACAAACACATGTTCAAAGACCATGGATTTTCCCTTCAGGCTGGAGGAGAAGATGAAACTCCTGCGATCAGTGGTCACAACAGTAAACGAACGGGGTGACTGCACGTAAATATCCTTAAACTTATGAAATGTTTTCGTCTCACTGTCCCACAGGTGTATCTGCGTGAAAGAGTAATCACTGCCGAGAGCTAAATAATGTCTGTCTGCAAAGGTAAAAGGTTGGAGGATCATTGCTCCTCTAGAGGGAAGTGCCTGCACCTCAGTAAACTGCTTATTGACCCACTTAATGACTTTGGAGTCACCGATGTAGCAAGCCAGTGCCAAGTACAGCTCCCCCTCCACTCGAAATGCTTTGACTGCCACTACATCGTCAACATTTGGGATGTCACTGTGAAGGATGAACTTAAGGGTGCTTTTGTTCCACAGGTAGATGACAGGTGACTGGGAGCGGCTTGCTAAAACTAGATAGAACTTCCCATCCACCTCAACAATCTCAGCGTCTGTATCACGAAACCATTCATGAAGGAACTGGTAGGAATAGAAACCGGTCTCGTTGCGGTCTGGTAGGTCAGTCCACTTGTAGAGAGTGGACATGCCAGCCTTGGAACTGTCCACAATCAGAAAATACCAGTTCCCATCCATCTGAAAGACCTCCATGTCATTCGGCTTTGAGATGTTGAAGACCTCGATGGTTTGGAACTTGGTAAACTTGTTTTGCTGCTCATCAAACTTGTAAATGTGGGAGCCTCCAAAGAGCTGAGTGATTATAATCAGGACGTGGTTTTCTATCAGAAAGGACTTACATCCAACAACAGATTTACCTGTAAAGAGAAAAAAGGTTGTCAGTTTTAAATACCACTCCAAGTGTAGCATGTTGTTTCGCCATGCACAAGCTTACGACAAATGTAAGTCTGTGCAAACTCCCAGATATTATTTCAGCAAATTAACAATTATATAGTGTGATATAGTAAAAAAAACAAAGCTCTCAATGACCTTCATGGTGCATTCTCTAGAACGGTTCTCTGTTGTTGGGAACGCTTGTCATTTGGTGTGGACAAAATTTTTAGAACTGAATTGAGCAGCCGTGATGAAACTGACCAGGAGATTTAATTTAACTCAAAGGGTCATGCTTTTGATTACACAAGACAATGGCAATATTCGCGTAAAAAATGGCATCAAACCACAGTAGTTTTCTGTTACCATAGCCCACAGCATACCTGTAATGTTGTCAAATTTTCTGAAATTCATTTCGATATGATCCCACTCCATGATCACACAGCTGTTGGAGTTAGGGGCAGCCAAGGCCACAAAGATGTCCTCTTTAAATGAAAAAATGTCTGCCGACATGGACTGAATAGGAATAGACTGATGACGCACAAAATCTGGAAAAAAAAAAAGAAAAAGAGAGACAAAATCAAGAGTTTTTGAATCAAAGAACTGTTTAAACAGCAATTCGAGTTGTGGCAATCTGCATCTTTGGAGGACTACACCTATCAAATTCAGCAGTAAGAGCCATAAATGTACTTCTGGCCCACTGATAGTATAAATGCTTACAATAGTATAGTAAAAAGACAGAAATCTGCCTTTATTTGTTCTTTCGGCTTTAAATTTAGCCCTACACATAGTATAAGTTATAAAAGTTTTAGCACATTCTCTAGCAAAGGCTTTCCCACACATACTTTATGGGAGGGTTACATTAAAGTACATCATTCATTATTTATAAAAACTCTTTTCGCAGTTATCTGGATCAGTTGTGTTTTTGTGGCTGCATGCCATGTTCAGTGTATAGCTTCTGTAATTTAAAAAATCTCTTTTTGGATGAACACTATAACTACACAAAACTGTAGCAATATGGCAAAGTATTATGTTTAAAATAACTGGTAATACTTCATAGCGCCACCATCTCTGGTGGTTGTACCTCAAAACACATATTGTTTAATAACTTTGCCTTAAAACTGTTTATAAAAATGTAGCTTGTTCATTGCAAAGTTAAACAGTATATTTAAAATGACAAAACTAAATGTACTTCCCCCATAAGGTGCACAGAAAAGAAACACGAGTTTTCAAAATGTGCCATAAACATTCAAAAAGCCAGGTATATGAATCCTTATGATTTACAGTCTTGAAAAAATTAAGTCACCCACAGGCAGTGTGTGTGTTAATATCATTATCAGTTAATCGTTTGGACACAATAGCTGGGAGCATAAAACAAGAAAATTCCAGGGGAAAGACTCATGTACTATCTTTGAAGCATGAAGGTGAAAGTGTCAAGATTTGTAAATGTTTTGCTGTGGCAGACTGGGCAGCTCAACATCATGGTATCCACCTCAAATCTTATCTTGTCAGAGGCTGTTTGAAGGAAATGTGCGCTGACCTTGAGTTTCTTGTTTTTATGTGTTCATCCATATTCTGTCATGTCCTGTTGAATAATTAAACCACTTAATCTATTTTTATTTTACTTTATTGATTTCTTTGCTGACCGCTTCCCTTTTGTTGCTGTCTCTCTCTGAAAAGCGCCATTATTTTACCTGTAGAAATGCATTCGCCCGGCGGAATAGGGAGGTCATTGAGCCGCTTGCCCTTCATGTCACTGGGACCTGCACAAAAGACATCTGATACGGAGGCGTTTGTGTTTTTCAGCCACATCATCAGCCATTTGTTCTCACAAGTGCACTGGAAGGAGTTGCCTCGCAGATCCCTGTTGGAAACAGGGAACAGTGAGGATTCATGGCAGATGTGACCCTGACGCTCAGAGCCTTACAGATAGAATACATGTTTGAGTAATAGATGTGTACTTGTGTGTTCCACCATCTTTGCACCTCAGTGACTCAGACATTTTGACAATGTTACAGGTCCAATAGCAAAACAATAAAAAAAAAATTACCATCAGCAGATAATCAGTATCACAATGATATTGTGCCATAAGACAGAAAAAAACATTAGCAAAGACTTAACAGTGGACCTGACAGATACATTACTCATCATTCAGTTTCTATGGAATCACTATTTTAGAATAATTCAAATAAATGACAGGAGAGACTTTCAAAAACCCTCAGAAATCCCATCCAAAAAACACGACTACAAAAGTTTGCACAAAAAAAAACAACAAAAAAAAAAAACAACAACAACAACTTGCTTCTAGGATATAAAAAAATAAGGGATGACTCAAGACTTTGTGCTACTTCAGTCTTGAGGGACTTAAAGCAGAACAGCATGATCAGCTTCACTTTGAAACACATTATGGAAAAAAGTAGATGTCTGCTTTCTCTCTCTCTCTGACTCTCTCACACACAGATATACACACTGCTGATACCACAACTGCTTACTCACAGCTCTAGCAACGAATCCAAGTCGAAGAACAGATCTCTTGGCAGAAATCGTATCTTGTTATTTGCCAGGGACCTGCACCAAACACACAGAGGGACAATAAATGCCTTTCTTAGCCTGTCCAGTATTTTCTGTGGTTTTCAGAGACAGGTGCATAGGACTTACAGATGGGTGAGGGTTCGTAGACCTCTGAAGGCATTTTTGGTGATTGTGTCAATCTTGTTTCGTTCAATGAATCTGTGATTTAGTCACAAAAGACCAGGTGAGACATAGATGGTAATTCGTGGGATATGATTTAATAATTAAAGCACATACCTCTTTAACTATTTTTGTCATACAAACCTTCTACGCATTTTATTTAAATTTTTATGCTCAACCAGTTCAACCAACACAAAATAATGCGTAGCTGAGAAGTGAAAAAAATACAAATACTTTATCAAATATCTGACAATCCTTATAATTCAGCCCCTGTAAATACATACTTGGTAAACCACCCTTTCACTGCAACAACAGTCTTTGGGAGTCTGCCTCTACCACCTCTAGAAATAAAATGTTGCTTAGGTACAGTTTGAAAAATAGCTTTTGAATTTTCCTACAGATTTCAGTGATCTCTAAAGAGTTGTGAATTAACATTAACAGTCAATTTGTTAGGATTGGCATTTCTCTCTTTGCAGTAAAGGATGTTTGTTTACAGCGCAGGCAATTTCCGGTAAGATTCATAGCCTCAAGCTGGCGCATTATATGTCAAGGACAAACATGTGTCAAAAGCTCAACACAGTCCACACATCCAGGAAGTATTCTCAACAGTATTTTCTGTACAAAGCAAAACATACTCTTTCAATTTTCAAATGACATATTTAAAGCTTGGAGTATTGTTTTGTAACCCAACGCTTATTCATCTTTCCTAATGTTCTCTAGCAAATCGCTGAAGAAAACAACCATATTCCTTCTGAGATTACCACACATGGCTTGACTGTTTATTACTTAGGTGACTTTTAAAGGCACTTGATTTTATTCACTGGGGAAAGGGAGTAAACAGGGATGATTAGTAATGCACACGATATTATGTTATAAATCATATACCATTTGTTTTAGTCATTTTAGACTAATTTCTTCAGACTGACTTGTTAACTGCTAAGAAAATAAATTTACATGTGTTTTATTGTGTCAGATTTAGAGAAAATATTGAATTCCAATGTTACTGATAAACTAAGTGAAAGATGAAAAAATTATAAAAACATACAGTGAAATAAATGTCTGAAATACTCACAAATACTCTAGATGAGACAGACCGGAGAAGGCATCATCTTTGATTGCAGTCAAAGAATTAGAGTTGAGAAGCCTGCAAAAGATGCTCAAATAAAGCAGAAACCTCCTGTCTTTGAAAGTTTATATTCTTTGTACATATCCCAGTCATTAGTAGGACAACTAAACCCAGAAACGCTACTAAGTTAAATATAATCACTAATCCTCTGCGTTTCGTGGCACTTACAGCAACTGAAGAGAAGGCATGAGAACAAACATCCCCTCTGTGATTTCCGCAACGGATCCATTAACTACGCTTCTATGATGAAGCACAGAGAGGACATCTTAACACCAAACACAAACTAAACCAGAGCCAAGACATATTTATTCCCCCACATTAAGCACAGTTTGTCTTACTACCTTCTCGGGAAATTTCGTTTTGACTGAAACTATTTTCCCCGGTTGTTTACTTACAGTGAGTTGATCTCCGTCGGGATGGTCCGGGGGATCTGGGAAGCCCCGACGCAAATGAGAGTCTCCTTGGAGCAGGTGCATCCTGAAGGACATTTAACATTCCTTCTGGATTCCGCTGCTCCTAAAAAACACAACAACACAAAAACAACCGCTGACCAGCGCGCAGCATGTGGCATTTTGCTCCTTCAAGCTGGGAATAAAAGACTGAAGAGACGGTGGTCAGGTTTAGCAGCTGATGCGCGACATCAGTATGCAGCAGCAGCACAGAGAAAAGCCCTGACACAGACTGTTACGGCCGCAGCTGCGAACAGGAAGGCTGCTGAGCTTTGGCAAAAAAAACAATCAGGATCAATGCATGACTAATTATATTTGGTTTCAGGGAACTCTGCTAATAAGATAAAATTATATATATATATATATATATATATATATATATATATATATATATATATATATACATATATATATATATATATTTCTAAATAATTTAAGCTGCAAGAACAAATTTAAAAAAAAAAACAACACACATTTTGAATATTTATAGAGTTTCACTACCGTGTGTTATAAAATATTATATATTTGAGTATTCCAGTAGCTAAACCTAATTTGATTCATGTATTTATTTAAGATCTGTATCTTATGTAGTATTTATGAGTCAGATTTTAATTTAACCATGCATCAGTAGTATCATGTTTCCAATTTTTCTTTCTGGTTTCTAGGAATCTTACCTTTACTCCACAAATTTCTGAGATGGCAGTGAAGATAAAATTTCAATCCAAACACATTTTTGATATGTCATTTTGAAAAATCTATTTTTTTAAATCATCTTGCATGTAAATGTGAGCTGCAAAGAGGAACCTATAGAGTTTTAGATCAAATCGTGAAAATCTCCAAGTTACTCTCCAGATTGAATGTAAACATTAAAACTGAAACTAAATCTGTACTTATCCATTTCAAGTAGAGAAACATTGTGTGGTGTTATACAGCAATACCGTACAAATAAAAGGAATTTTATTTTTAAGTACGGTATGTCATTTAAGTCAAGTGCTGCAGTGAAGCTATGAGTGCAGGTACATGAGCATACCGCTAGAGGGAGGCTTTTAATAGAGAAATGAGAAGAAGTAACTTGTCTTAGAAAAAACAAACAAAACAAAACAAAACAATCACTGGATATGGGTTCATCTTTTGTAAATATTGTATTTATTGCATTGTACATTTTTTTTGTTTGTTTGTTAAATGCAGACATGTGATTTGTGTACTTTATTGATTAATTTTACTTAGTAATCTATAATGAAATTTTCCCTAGATTATGAGTATATTGACACGTAGTCATCTATCACAGTTCAAAATGGGAAAGATAAGAAAACCTATTCTTATTCGAGGTGCGCTGATAGTTTTGTGCCATGTTATGTCAAGTTGCTATTCTACACACACCTATGTATATATATGGCCAGAGCAAAAATGAGAATGTTTAAATAGACTGGAACAGAGACAAACAAGTTTGAATGAGTTTATCTTTCACCACACATAGCAATGCAGATGGTAAGGGTGTTGAAGACATTTCCAAAGCTAGAGAAGTTACTGGAGTTAGGTCAGGGAAGGTTAAGTTAGGGAAGATTGTCATGTTGTAGTCATCTACTCTCCTTGACTCGGTATTTTGAGCTCTTTTACCAGGATTGTTAAAACGTATGACTCAGTATTAAGTACCACTGCATACGATTCAATAATATTTTATCAAAACTCATTTAAATTAGAAGCAAAATTTAAACAAAGATACCTTTCTGTCTTTGTTTCTTATTGTTTTGGCTTTACTGACCTGTCACACAGCTGAATGAAGTAAAGAATACATAAAATGTATCCAAAATATTGGATGTGCATTGCACCCACAAAATTCTGCAAAATATTCACCATCTGTGCATTGTTCTGAAAATGAATAATTCACAGAACAATAAAGATATCCAATGTCCCATTAAGCCGTAACAAGGTGCTAACCTGTGCAGGGGCTCCATCAGCCTGTGAATATGAGTGAAACCAAATAACTGGGAGCAGCCAAACATATCTGCCGTGGCTGGCATGATTCATGACAACTCTGCCTCTTGCATTGCTGTTTTAGGATCCCTAGACACTTACAGCCAACATGCGAGCTGAAACCAGATGATGCTCAGCAAAAGCTGCTTCACTTCCATGTTTCTGAAGAGCTGTCAGTGAAGGTGTGTTTAAATGATCAAATGAATGTTTGAGGCGAGTCTATTTTTTAGGGAATTTCTCATGAAATGGCAAGAATCAGCAAATCTGCGTGTACTTCTTGGAAAATTCCAGTGGCATTTTGTCCGCTTTGATCTCTCTGTAGTTCAGATTATTGTTGAAGTCTTTTGTCTTTCATAATTTACACTTTATAGATAAAGGTTTTGTTTTTCAACAGTCTTAAAATGTTATATTTTATCCCTGGAAAATATTAGGTAATTAAATGTTACAGTATCATCCACATACACAGGAATTCACATCGAGATCTTCATAAGACAGAAAATGGCATCAAGAAAAAAGCTTCTCTCCTCATATCTACTGTCAGAAAAATTCTGGAGAAGATTAAAATAACTGGAACTGTCTTAAATGAGGGTAGAGGAGGACCAGAGTTTATCTTGGCACCCTACACAGTAAGGAGGAAACACATCCTATGATACTCAATGCTGTTATAAAACTGCAGCAAATTTTGCAGAGTGGGATTATACTGTAAAAAAGGCAAGTGTAAAAATACTTGCCTTTTTCTCATCTTTACCGTAAGTCCCAATAAACATGGATGTTGATGTACAAGCAGAGTTCAAACATCCTTCTGTGAATGTCAATCGATCAATAAGTACAGGGCACTATGAAGGTGGCCATGACCAGCTCTCTAGGGGGACTGGCCCCCTGTTTGCCCCTGTTTAAAACCGCCCATGTCCATACTGATGAACTTAATGTCTCCTAAAGAACATAGAACTAGATGAGCTGCACAACTACCTTCCATAAGTAAACTCTCATCACTGGATGATGACAATCTAGGTATTCTGCTCACATACAGTTGTTTTTGTTCTAGAATTAGCCTTTCACTCTGGGCTCTGTAAAACGTTGAAGGATGATGTGCATGTGCGTTACCTGGACTACGTTGCAGCAGGTGTAAGAACTCTCTGTCTTCTCTATTTCCCAATTAGAAGTTACAGACAGCTCAGTGTCCAGGGCCAGAAAGTCACTGATGCCGATGTACGGTACAGGAGACTTTTACACATCATGCTAGCATGCTATGTTCAATGCTACACTTTGTGTTGAGAACTATTGAATCATTTTATAAAAAGAACAACTCTCATATTTCTGTTAGTTTCTTAACACCATAATATAATGACAGTCATCTGATTTTCCTTCAGTATCTTTTAGAAAAATATATTCTTCCAATTTCTACTTCACTTCTTTGGACTAAAAGCCCTGCTGATTTAAGAAAGTGTTTTAATTACGTCTTTCTAATACATTATTTTAAAGCTACTTGAGCTTTAAAATAGTGATTTAAACTATTACAGTTCAACACATTTAACTAAGAATTTTACTTATATGTATATAATACTGGTGATATTATTTCTTATTTTAAAAATAAAATTACAAAATAGATAATTAGTCTATTATGTACAGGAATCTGTCAAAATTGTTTTTGTTTCAAAAAGTTATTCTTGATACAAAGTCTTGTAAAGTCTTATAAAATATATTACTTTTACTAGATAAAGTCAAGACAAAACTCCAAAATTAGTTTGGCTGTTTTCCATTGAATCATTGTTTTTTTAAACTGGGTAGAATATTTATTTATTTATTTATTTATTTATTTATTTATTTATTTATTTATTTATTTATTTATTTATTTATTTATTCATTTATTCATTCATTCATTCATTTAATTGAATACTATAATATTTCCAGCTATATTTGTAAGTGTTTATGCCACTTTTTCTCATAACAGTCATAAATGCTTATGTGTGTCATTTTATGTGAAACTCTAACACAAAGTTTCCCATGGGAAAAAAAACCTCAGAATTTTTATTTATTGAAATTTTCTACGAATAAAAATCTTAAAACACCATGTGTATCATTAACTAAATGTTCAATAATTTGTAGTACAAACCTACTACAAATGAGTAAACTGAGTCCGCTTGTTTGTTATGTAAAAGTATAAATCAGCATAAATACTGACTGTTTTTTGTAGGAGGTTTGTCAGTGAACATTTCTGAAGAAACAGCTTAATAAAGACCAAGGACCACACCAGGCAGGTTAGGGAGAAAGTTGTGAAGAAATGCAGAGCAGGGTTAGCCTATAAAACAATATCCAAAGTATTGAACCTCTCACAGAGCAGTCCATTCAGTCCATTCAGTCCATTCAGTCCATTCAGTCCATTCAGTCTCACATGTTCAGTCCATGATTTGGTACCAACTCCGCAGATCTGGATTTTGTGGCAAGAAGAAAGAAAATTCTGTTTACATTTTTGCAATCAATTTATGTTGGTGGAAAGCATGTAGAGGCAGGTGATCTGTGTGTAGCCAGCAACAACTAACAATGTACATCGCCTTTAGCGCCCTGTCCTAAACCATGAACAAGGCAAAAGCCCAGAAAAAAAGAATTGGCAGCATAATGCTTGGGGAATGCTTATTTTCAGCAGGGACAGAGAAGCTCATGATCTGATGAGATGTGCTGAGTTATATAGAGGCTTCAAAATTTCGACGTCAAACTTTCTGTTCACAGACAAGAATCCATCTAATCTGACTGAGTTCCAGCTATTATGCAAAGAAAACGTGTCACCTGAGCAACACTTCCTGATTCTTACTGCTAATTCTGCAGCTTTTTCTCGTTAAACTGTCTCCTTCAGGGCAACGTATAAGCGGACTGTCGATTTTCCTAGTTCTGCATGAAGATTTCTGTGAGCCAGTGGGGGCTGAGGGTTGAGCCGGGCACTCCTCATGCACTCAGTTTGATTAATGGCAGTCACGATTTAGCACCTGCTGTTTTAATGTGGCCACAGTAAGAATCTGATCTCAACTTGCTTGCGTGAGCTGTGCCCCCATTTTAAATAGCAGCCTAAGTTTGTCAGCTTTGTGTAAGCCACTTCAACCTGTTTACATGTTGTGATGCCTCTAACATAAGGAAAACCTCACGGAAACATTGCAGAGTTAAGACCACAAATCCCCCAGTAGTTCTGCTTCTATAAGGACATAAAAAAAAAAAAAAACATCTAAGGGTTAATTTAGCGTGCACTCAGAGATTACAAAAATCATTTTATAATTAGAAGTCGCAGACACTCCTACAGTCTTTTTATATTAAACCTGACACAGCAGCATTTTATGAGGGGTCACATGTTAAAAAGGTTAAGTACAGTTTTATTAGCTGATCAGATGTCTTAGATTTGCTTTTATGTAAAAGATTAATCTGTAAATAACTACAGCTGTCCAGTGAATGTGGCGGGTTACATTTTATAACACGACAGGCTGCAGAACCTCGAATGGCCATGTAAATGAAATACCCGGGCTAAGTTCTGCAAACTTCAAACAGTGTGCTTGTAGCGTTGCTCAAAAGCATTGGGAAGGGGGGGGGGGTTCTTCCTTTTTAAGGGGTCTACTGCTGCATCCATAGCTGCACCATAACACCTTCTCCATGTTACTGACAATGAGACTAAATGTGGGATTTGAGGGTGTCAGAAGCTTTATACCGGTGGCCTCTGTCCTTGATACTGCTGTCGGTGTGCCCTCCACATGCAGCAACTGTTGGCATACCCCCTCCCCACCGCATGCCACAAATCTGGGGCCCTGTCCAGGAACAACACTTGTGTCTTTAAAACCTAGACAGACGTCTGACAACTGGATCCCTGATATGCAGGGCATCCCAATTCAGCCATGTTAAGGAGGGAGAGAGCATCACTACTGCAAGTGTTCGGGACGATAACATCTGCATAAGAATGAATCTGTCTGTCTGTCTGTCCAAGATAATCTGAAGGAGAATTCTTTGTAAGCAGTTGTTTCGGCAGGTGAACGTTGATCTGTTGGGCGTTGCTGTGTCTTATGTCATAAATACCAATATTTGCAGCTGTGGATGAAGATAAATCAAAGTGCTTAATTTTTTTTTCTTTTCACTTTACATCAAATTACATTTTATTTTGGGAATAAACATCACCATTTTTTGCTCATCTTATATTAAGTTGATTTGTGATATTTGTTAGCCATCTTTACTCGGTTTTAATAAAAGTCTGAAACAATAACAGTTTTCGGTGTTATAATGAAGAAAAACTCATCACGCACTATTTTTCTTTATTTTCTCTGTAAATTTTCAGCCCTGTCTTTTTCCTTTCTCGTTGGCATGTTGTCCTCTATCTTCCTTTTTTTTCTTTGCTTTATCAGATTGGGACAGGCTGCTTGTATCTATCTAAGAATGCATCAGACTGACCGAGTCTGATATCATGCTTGGCGTCATGCAGCAGAGATGCTGCTACGGTCTGTGGGGTGAAAAAAAAATAACGTGATTCAGCCTGGAACTGACCAGATGTTCAGAAAACCTCCTGTTGCTGGAAACGTTTCAAGAAAATTTGCCTCCTTTAAACGGAAAGCGTTACTGGTTTTATTTGAAAACAGCCAAGACTTTTACAAAAGTTACAGTGAGAAACGAGCGATTTTTACCTCTCATGCCAAAATGACAAAGCAAAAACCAAACAGATAAACCCCCTAAAAACTATATAAGGAGAAGCAGAGAATGTCTAAGAACGAATAAAGACTCCGAGTAATCTACTTCTCATAATGTCGCAGCTAAGATGAAAACTCTTACTTTCTTTCCGTCTGAGGAGGAGCTGTTCTTCCGGGAGAGGTGCTGAAAACTTTGGTGGTTTGTTTAAGAGTTACAAAAAAAGACGTCTGACAGTGTCGTGGGAATTTCTGTGGGACTCCCCCCAACACTCACCCCTCCATCCCGTCTCTCAGCCACTCACACACACACACACACACACACACACACACACACACACACACACACACACACACACACACACACACACACACCCTCCCGGCTGCCCCCCACGCTCTTGCCTGCAGAGTTTTCCGTCCAGTGTCGGAGTAACATCGTAAACGAGGACCACCTGACGGTAAGTCCGGACTAAATGGAAGCAGCGGAGAAAACTCTCACTTACCGAGATGACACCGGACTTCACAGCAACAAGCTGCTTAAACATGCTAAAAAGGAGGACAGCAAGGACCAGCACACGGAGACAAACTGCAAGGAGTCCAATTATGTGGATCTGGACATGAGACCCGACGGGCTGAAGACGGTGAAAGTGACTTTCACCGGAGAGGGGAACCAGCTGTCTGTGATCAAAGCGGACAGCTCGAAGCAGGAGGAGAGCAAAACCGCCTCGGCCGAGTCCCCGCTGGAAACCCTGACCAAACTCCCCACCGCAGACCCGGACTCAGAGAGCGAGAAGCAGGCTGAGTTGGACTCCAGCGAGTGCAGCGACAGCGGTGAGCTGCGCTACACCGACATGTGTCTGAACGGCAAGAGCGACCCCGAGCTGTCCGAGTCCCACTACATCACCACGCATGAGATCCAGCTCACCGAGCTCGACCACGACGTGGACTACGACCTGGGCCGCGGGACCCGCTGGGAATTTGAGGACGGCAACCTGGTCTACGCCTTTGTGGATTACGCCTCATTCGAGAGCGACGACACCCAGGAGGGCACCCTGGTCGTGGAGCGCGGCCGGAGCCAGCCGAAGGCGCAGTCTAATCTTAGCGGAGCGGCTGTCAGCACCGAGCAGGAGGAGAGTGATCTGTGCGCCAGTTCGGATGAGAGTCTGTGCAGAACCCAGAGTGGCGGTGACCCGTCTGGAGGGAAGATCCACCTGTCGATTAAAACCTCCTCCAGGGCGGTGAACGATCCCGCAGGCGCGTTAGACAATAGCGCGCAGTGGTGCGCCAAACACCTTGGAGATGGGAGCCATTTCTCTTTTGTGAACCCTGGCGCCAGAGCGGGGCCCCTGTGCGATAGGGGTCAATATTTCATCCCGGCTCCGGGCCGTCAGCACCTTGCAACCAAACTGAGACGGAAAGATATTAATGAGTATTCCAGCGGAGCGTCCAGCTCTATCAGTGAGCTGGACGACGCTGATAAAGAGGTGCGTAACCTAACCGCAAAGTCTTTCCGAAGCTTGGCATGTCCGTACTTTGATGCCATCAATCTCAGCACTTCCAGTGAGTCATCCATGTCAGAATACGGCTTGAATAAGTGGTCAGCTTATGTGGACTGGAATTATGGAAATATTACACACAACACCTCCAGTGCAACACTGGAAATGAATAAGACAGTGCAGGACAGTAAGAGGAACAACAGATGCAAAACTGGCATGAAAGATCAACAGACAAGAATCTGTGCCCTGAACAAGAGAATTACTTCACAGCAGACATCTTCAGGCAGAACTCTCCAAATGAAGGAACAGTCAGCACAGCAAGGGGTCACACTAAATTTTCACTGTAATGTTGAATCCAGAACTCCCCGGAGCTCCAAGTGCTTCCAAAAGGATCGACCCAATGAAATGTTGGCCAGATCGGGGTGTGAGATGCAGTATCATCACACAGATACCTCGGGGGACACACACAAGAGGGCTATTTTTGCCTCGAGTCTGCTGAAAAATGTCATTTCCAAAAAAATGCAGTTTGAACAGGAACGCAAAATGGAGAGGGGAGAAATCTCAGACACTCACCCCTCAGGCTCCCCCTGTATTCACTACAGAGATCTGGAGGGCTTGAAGGAGAGGAGTGAGAGCAGCTTGCATGGCCAAAACTCAGAAATAAGAAACTCTGGGAACTCCCCTGAAGATCACAGATCCAGATCCAGCTCCTGTGGGCCTGCAGAGGAGACAAAGGGTGACAGAAAGGCTGCCGATTGTTCAGGAGAGCATCAAGAAACACCACAGGAGCCGCAGTCAGGGAAGGAGGCAGATTCAGCAAGAGAAAGTCTGGACTCTAGCAGCGTTCTGACGAAGCTTCTGTTTGTTCCAAACTGCCAGCTTCTTTCAAAAGACGGAGACCTGGCAGAGGGTTTAACCCCCAACACACCCGGCACAAGTGCAAAGACATGCGAGAAAGACCTGCAAAAGTTGCATGATCAAAATGCAGAAAGTAAAGAAAAACATGAGAGGGCGGGGAAAGCACCCGAGATCAAAATCTGCCTGAGAAACGTGAAAGAAAACAAAGGCTGCACTCTGAATATTGCAAATCTCCTAACACCCAAAATCAGTAACAACATCAACAAATACAGGGCAGCTGATAATGGCAGGTGTCATATTTTATCCTCAGGAGACAAGGCTCCGAGTTTCACCGTCAGAGACATCAGGGACACAAAGTGCAAATTTCAGACACCAATATATCACGTCAGGGATGTGCGTAAGTTAGTGAAAAGCTCGTACCGTTTTGTCTCTTTGAACAGAAGTGACCGTAGATGTTCCACAGTGGCCGAGGAGAAAACTAAAGTGGATGCAGAAAAAACATCCCCAATTGTGATCAAATGCAACTCTGTTAATACAAACATTAAACCAGAGTCAGGTGACACAACACGGGCACAAGTGGAGGTAGACAACATGCCTGACACCTCCTGTAGAGTTGCCACTGTTAAGGCAAGAGAAGGAAATCCCGATCAGCCAGAGATGCATCAAAATCTTGAGGCCAAACTGGAAACACAGAGACAGGATAGATTCACTGGGGAGACAAATGAAAGGAGAAATGACCCCGCAATGCCAAAACAAGATGCCCTAGAAAAGCTCAAGGCTGCAGTTAAAACCATGGAGCAGCTTTACGTTTTTGACAGGAATGAATGGAAGCGTAAAACCCAAGCCTCTCACCCGGTCGCAGACAGCCACGTGCTGCCACTCCTCACCGTGCAGGATCAGGGAGCTGCAGAAGAGCAGGAGGTGAAAAACAGTGGCAGGATCCCTCAGTTCCTCACAAACGGCAAAGAAATTCAGAAAAGCCAAGGAGATAGAAGATCTCTGAATATCATTCATGTTCCATACAACCATGACACTTTTAAAACACAATCGCAGCAAAGTAAAACCTTCACCAACAAAAGCGTTCTGCATTTTGCCAATAAGAAACACAGCAGCATAAATGCACAAGATTCTGCTTTGCAAGCATCCACTGTAGTGAGAAGCTCCAAAACGTCGACGATTAAACCAGCATCTGTGAAAATGGTGGATAAGGATAACGCCAAATCCAGTTTCACAGATCCCACCACTACAAAGGGTTTTCTGGACTCTGAGAACTACCTAACCATGCCAGGGATTGGTTGCACGAACGAAACCAAGCTCCTCAATCAGAAGGGGGATTCAAGTTTTAGCAAAACAAATTCAGGTGATAGCAAGGTGCCAGAGCAAAACAGGTCACATGTAACCTTGGACTGTCCATCTGCAACTATCTACCACCTTCCAACAGCAGCGACAAGTCCTCAAAAGCAGCAGCAGGTGTTACGCTTCTCCCCCTCCATCAATATGTCCCCAGCACCCTCCGGAGGAGAAATAGTCCCTCAAACCCAGCGCAAGATGCTCCTGGACCCCACAACTGGACATTATTACCTGGTGGACACTCCCATACTGGCCACCACCAAGAGACTTTTCGATCCAGAGACAGGCCAGTACGTGGATGTCCCCATGCCTCACTCACCCATCGCCTCCGTACCTTTTTCGCTACCCCCCCTAGCTCTCGCCCCCACCTACGTGGTCTACCCAGGCTTCATCTCTCCTACGTTGGCAGCCCAGGCGGTGATGCCGCAGTCCCCCTGTCACTCAGAGGATGCAGCAGGAGAAAGCATCAAAAGTAATCAGATGAGCCCAGAGAAGGCTTACTACAGCGCAACGGCAGAGGCTCAGCAGGGGCCGCTTCATCTGCCGCTGTCCACTAAAGGAGGGCCTGGAAGCTCTGACAAAAAGGCACTTATCAGCATCACAACACAGCAGGGTCCAAGAATCATCGCTCCACCCTCGTTTGATGGGAAAACTATGAGCTTTGTGGTTGAGCATCGGTGACCAAGAGGACTTCTCTTCACATATGTGAGTTAACATGAACATGAATAAATCAAACTAATCCAGACCAGAGTAAGGATCTTAGTCTAAATGTCAAAGTATTAACAGACCAGGTGTTAGAAGGAAAAGCGTTCATAAATCTGTCATGTGTCACATACTGTAGATCGTCCTGCAGACAGATGGGGAAAAAAGCCATGCAAACCATAGAGACAACGAGGAGGATAGTAATATAAGCGACATGTTTGAATTGCAATAAACTTGATTCTGTTTTTTTTTTTTTTTTTAAATAATAATACATTTCTATGTAAAAACACTTTGCAAAATAATCTTTAAATGCTAAAAAGTAAAAACATTTTGCAGACTTCATAACACAAAAAGTCCTCCAGCATTCAGGTAGTAAAAGCAAAAAAAAATAAAAAAATACACAAAGAGAATATAAAAGTTAAAATGTATTTTATAAAGGAAGATTTTTAGTCTTTTTTTTTTTTTTAACTTTCCAATGTTTGTGAGGTCCTCCATTTACCTGAATGGGAATTGAACAGGAATGGAGCAGCAGAGGAGAAAGCCCAGTGCTGCGCGGCTCTTTGTCCTGGTGGGGACAAAACAGTTGAGCTTTGAAGATCACCTCTAAAGTGCAAATGTGGAAACTGATACTGGAGAGATTCGCCACTGATGCACTGGAACCTGAGGATGAAGACTGGGCAGAGACAGAGATCCAGTTAAATCAAGATATTTTATGCTGCATCTTGTCAGCATTGATACAGCAGCGAATAATAATAATGGTTATTTGGCACTTATATTTACCTAATAACTACGGATCTGACCAGTCAGAGCAGCATTGGGGTATCACAAAGAAGCTCTGCCCTGAACAGTTTCACATTTTCATTTTAGAAACAACTTACCTGTGAGAGAAACTTACTCAACACAGACACAGTTTTGTAAACATTTTTATTTCAAACACACATAAAACTGTCTTTGCTGAATCTGTTTAGCTTGCTGGTGTCCATAGTCCGAAGATTAAACAGATTGAAATAAAAATACTTTATTCCAATAACATATTCTCACATTTAAACATCTGGTCAACATCCACCCTATAATTTGAATACAAATGAATAAAACCACATTAAGAATTTGGGATTCCTAACAGTTTTATTCCAATAAATACTTGTTTATCAGGTTGTGAAAAAAACTTTTAGTTAGTAATCCATGACTTCCTGTCTCTGGTATATCAATATGACCTGACACACAGTTCTCTTGATCATCTTATAAATTGAAAAGGCAGGGAAACGTGTGGAAAAATAGATAAGGGTATAAATGTGAATAGCAATGCAATAGAAATGATTGGAAGTGTCTTGTTAGCAAAACTGGTTGTGCAAAGTTTTCAATTTGTTATATGTGCAGAAATTTTTCTTCATTTAACTTAAATTCAGTTCAAAAGTACTTTATTGTTCCCACAGGTTGCAATAAAAAGTATGAATCCATCTATAGGGCAAGAAAAATTAGCAACAAATCACAACAAAATTGTAATAACTGCAAAGCATTAATATCTCAAGGCAAAACTAAATATTACAACTGAAGGTTCAAAACATATTTAAAAAACAACAAAAGGCGCAAAATACACAGGAATTTCAAATTCAACACAAGCAAAAAAATTGGAATATAGAGGAAATGTTACCAATAAGCATTGAGAGCACAATTAAGAGGAGAAAATGAATCATCCTGGCAGGACATTTTCTCATTAGATTTTACTTATTGTGCTGTTTTTGAGTTTTCCCAATTTTCTCCAAGCAGCAATGTACCTGCTGTAGCACTTTAGCAGCACTCTGACAGTGTTAATAGACTTGCAGTAGCTCCATGACAGGTAACTTGACTCCCCTGAGAGATTGGATTTTCATCCTTGAGGCCTTTCTTTTTTTCTGCATTACACATCGTCGGACTATTTTAATAGTGTGAGGCGAGTTTGTTTACATGGTTTATTCTCAGGGTGTCGCTGGAAACTATTCCAGTTAGTGACGCCTTAACATTAAGTTATTCTTAATCAGCCATTAAGGTTTTTAATTTCCTATATAGCATTACAGATCACTATTCTGTTCATCCCTTAGGCAGGTTTACTAGCGCCTGAAGTGAAGCATTTTGTTAGAAAGAGTCATTTTATTAGAAAAGCAAAATAAGGCAATGATAGGAAGCAGCTTAAACATATTCTTATGTATTGGTTTACACATAATGGATGTTACATTTCAACAGCTATTTTCTCTGTATGTCCCAGAATCTGGATGAGTGAGCCTTAGTTTTTAATGATCAGATATCCACAGTTAAAGTTTTATGTCTTTTGGGATTACCAAAAGTATTTTTCTCTTCTACATGCCAAATTATGAGGTTTTTAGAAAGCGTTTTAGTTCAGAGTCAGAAGCTTCGATTCATTTGGATGACTATGCTAAGATGATATGATGATGATGTCATGGCTTTATAAGCTTCTGATAAGTTGATATATAACATCTGAGTTAATTGGAGGCATTGGAGATGCAATTTAAGGCAACACTGCAGCATAATGCTTCCTTAATTGCCATAATGGAAAAAAAAATTAAAAATCAAAAGAAATCAACCAAGATACCAGGGAGAGAATTTTGGACCTCCACAAATCTCGTTCATACTTGGCAGATGAGGACCGTATCCACCGCCATACAACTGTTTTGGTCCCATAAGACAGTTTTGTATGTTTTACAATTAATTGCCCACCTACATCATTCACACCGGTTACACAACATCTCTCATAATGCAAGCTGTACTTGTGGAAGAATTAGATGTAATAAGGGGTTATAAAAACCCAAGTCAGCCCCACCACTGGGTTCCCAAGTGCATATTTTGCACAAATAGTTCATAAAGCACTTGAGAGAACAGTTGCTAACATCCAGAAATAGTTTGTAGAAGTGCAGTTTACCAGCACACTGATGGCAAATTACAACGCTGTGGGTCCAGCACAGTTGCCCCACTTTATCCTCAAAATGATGTCCCACACCAGTCTCCAACCTGCTTAATTGCACTGTGTGTTTGGTAGTAAATAGGTCTTCTGATAATAAACAAGAAGGTGCATAGATGCTAAACTGATACACACCTGGAAAGTAAAACACAGAGAAAAACTACAGTGACTTTTGAGAAATTGTTCACATGAGCCAGTAGGAAGGTTCTGAGATTAGAGAGTTTTATAAGATTTGTGGCTCAAAGATTAATTTGGTGCAGGTAAGAGTGAAGCTGTCCATCAAAGCCCAAAACAGCGGCTAAAAAAACTAACGTTTAGGTTAAGTTTTACTATTTCATCCTTTAAGCCAGAAAAAGATGAAATATCAAAATGTTTTGAAGGCATATTTAATACGAGCAGTAGCTTTTTTCACTCCCCTAATCAGATGGTAATGCGTAGTTTATAATGTCTAAACCTACACACTTTCTTTTTATGTTCTAAAATCAAATCAGATGGTAAAGGTGTTTGTCCCTATTAACGGCACAAACATGAAACAAATTCAGGTCTAGTGGGCTGTAACTTTACTGTTCTTATAGTTATTTTCTTCATGGATTCATTGAAGTTTATTTTCACTGTGATTGATACAAATACGACAACTTGGTTTCCCTAAAGTAAAGGAACAGGACAACAAAAAGGAAAACAACAAAGTTGGTCACATAATGCAACATAGCATTTTTTTTGTTAAAATAAATAAAGAAGTCACTATGAATAAAATAATACTGCAGATAATTTAGAAATAGGTTATTGATATCACACGTGTTATGCCACTTATCTGTGTTGTACATGTGTCTGCATTTATGTGTGTTCTGGGTTGGTGGCCAAATCCCTCAGAAAGAAGCTGTTACTCATCCTGTTAATTACGGTGTGCAGTACATTTTCCCTGACAAAAGGGGATAATACAAGAAGCAATCAGAGTGAGCCTGGTCCAAACTGATACAGAATATAGAGTATAGCTCCTAAAATCTTCCCATCAGTTCTGCATACCCACAACAGATCCCCCTCGTTGTTCACACTAACTCCTTCAAAAAGAAAAGGTTTCTATTGAGTTTCCTTTACCAGGCAGGAGGGGTTCAAAAATCCTGGTGAGGTCTTTAAATCCTGGAAAACGCTGCCCTTAGTTTCCACCTCTAGTCATTAATCAAGAGTAGATACATTCTCAGCTTCCTAAAATCCACAATGTGGACTTCATTCCTTTATGGGACCTGATTATGACCTCCTGCCTTCAGGAGGTCATTCATATGGTCATTCATATTTCAGTATCACGAGCTGAAATATAACCAAGTCTACCATAGAGTTATTTAACTGTGTGAGTGTATATACCTTCAAAACTTTTAAAGCTATAATAGCGGCTTGACTTTAAAACTAAACAATGAGCCATTGCCAAGATTATCCTCTGAACCATTTAAATTTGTAATTCTTTCTCAGATGTACACACTCACACCTTGTAGCTAATGTGTCAGAGCAAGAACACAACTGCAAGAGAGTGGGGGATACATGTCGGCCGAGAGCGTGGCAGCCAGAGGCCTAGTATGGGGTTGAGTAGTGGTGTGAGGGCTACATGAGATGTGAGGAGCCGGCGCTGGTCTCTCATGCAGTTGGGTTGGGGGGGATTCGGGAGGGGCTCTTGGGGCATGGCTGGAATAGTGATGCAGGAGGAAAAGGTCAGGCAATGCAAAGTATTTGTTGTGCTGATGCAGGGAGAGGACAGCTGCTTGGAGAGATCAGATGCTGCTGCAGCTCTGGCTCGGGAGCGAGTCTGTCGGACTGCGAGAGGGTCAACTTTTTATAGCCCCCCTAACACCATGCCAGACCCCTTCCTGCACCACTGCCTATTACTAAATGCGGAGAAGGAGTTAGAAAACACTGTTGACTTTATTTCATTCCCTCTGTGTAAACTAATCGATTAGTTTCAACATAAGCATGATTGGTTAAATGTAGTGAGCCAAAAGGCTAACTACAATATTGCACTGCTTTTTTTTTCTTCTGTTTTGTTACATTAAAAGCACAAACTTCAATTTGTGTTTTAGTGGAGTAGTGATAGACCAACACAGGCAAGAATAACTGTGAGCTGGAGGGAGAAATGTAAATAAAAAATACAGATGCCTTCTGTTTAATATGACTTTTTTTAATGTCTTCTTAATTATCTCCTACTTTAACTTGTTTGACTAATCAAGCAGGGGACATTAATAAAAATGTGCATTCTAAGTGAAAATCAGAACATCCTCCCTCCTAATAATTAATCTTACATCATTTAATTTAAATAACTTCAGTGAGATGCTTCTTCATCTACCAGTCTTTGACATCAGTCCGAAGAATGCTTTTCTAGTTCTTCACTTTCAGCTGGGAGATGTTTAAGGGTTTCTTCCACAAACAGTTCATTTCAACTCACATCTCAATGAAATCAAGATCTAGATCTCAGCCAATCTTTTGTGGATGTGTGGATTTGTTTTGAGTCACCGTCCTCTCGCAGGTTGACTTTTAATATCGGAGATGATCTCCCATTTTCCTCAAGCAATCTCTGATAGTACAATTCATGGTGGATTCTACATTGGCGGTTCGATCCTGATGCACCAAAGTGTCACAACAAATTTACTTTTAGCTCTGTGCTTCACAGTTGGAGGTTATTTCATTGCTATGTTGGAGTTCTGTCACTGCAGAAGACTCCCCTGCTGAAGACAGAATATGATGAAGATTGCTTAAAGTTACAGAAGATTTGAACAGACCAGTGAAGGTCAAAGCTAAGCGTTTTGGGTGTCAGCGTACACAACATATATGCACAATAGTTCTGCACAACAAACCTAAAAGCTGCTTAAATGGCCCAATAAATCACTTCACTTGTAAGAAATTTAAATTCCATTGAAAGAGGAAAGGAATATCCCCCCGAATCTTCAAGATTCAAAGAATTCATCTGGAGGAATGCGTCAAAATTACACCTGAACAATGAATTCACTAATTTATATAGATGTCTTGAAGTTACCATTACCAAGAAAAGTTTTTACCTACAAAGTAAACACAATTCTGTAAACATGCTAACTATTCAATGCCCCGTATCATTTGAATGTTTACCCATAACATTTCGTTGTTAGCTATTGGTGGACTAATTTGTGTGAAAAACGTAAAAACTGGAGTACATTCTATATATTTATTTTATTCATTCATCATTTATATAATTAAAAAATGGTTCACTTAACAATTATAAACTACTTACAGGATTCCTGTATCGCAATAATCCCAATAAAACTCATTTAAACTTGTGGTTTTGAAAACACAAAAGCTGTGGAGAAGTATTCACAGGTCAAGAGCTGTGAAGAACTTTGGAAGCCACTTGAATATCAACACAATGAACAATTTAGGAAAACTGTATTTTTGGCTCATTCATTCTTTCTTTTCTTTCATTTTCAGATAGCTCTGCTGAGGAATCCGCCTTCATTCACTGTAAGTGGAGTTTTCATCCTGTGACCCGCTCTCTGGACAACTTCCACCATCAGCCCTTCACCTGCCTCTCTCTGTTCTGCCGTTTGTTTTTGTGTTTTGTTTTTTTTCTGTATGCATTGTAGCACTTTATAGATATGAATCGTAGAGATACTTTCCATTCAGGTGATGTGTAGATTGGTCTGTATTCAAATACCATGTGTGCCCTGCAGTCTATTCAAAAGGAAACAGTCACAATAAAATGTTATTTACGGCCAATCTGTTTTATTAATACGTTAATGGTAATATGTATTTAAAGTTAGACTGTGTTTATTTGATAAAGCACAATATACTCACATGAGTAAAATTTATGTACATAAAAAATAAAAAGTAGCATCATTAAAGTCAGAATGTTTGTTTCTAGAACATGGTAGTCTTCTGTCACCTGCTTGATGACAATAAACACTAGATATGCTATTATTAACTATCTAATCCATAATGTCATGGCTCTTAATAGAGGGATCATAAAGGTATAATTTAATACAAACCAAATTTATTGTCGAGACACATTTGCTTGCTAGCTTGTGCTCTTATCACTATTTTATTGACGGTTTGCTAAAAACACAACTAAAAAGAAAAGTTTCTGATTTCAGCAGAGAAATTGTAGCAAACTGGAAGTTAGATTTTTCTCTTCCTGGTCGATCCGTTACTGAAGGTCACAAGGGGAACAGAGTCAGTCACAAATTCAAAACATTCTTTCTGGGGAATCCTGCTGTTTGATGTTACTGAAATCCTGGAGCGATCACATGTTGTCACCTGGTTGCTTTAATGTATTTATGGTGACCTAGAAGAAAAATAATTTGTGTTTTTGTTGTCAAGGATATTCTAAATGAAGTAGAGATTGCCCATTTGAATGAGGCTTAAATAAAATAAATAAAGTTAGATATTTATTATCAAAATTCTAATTATTTTTGGAATAACTAAAATCAGAAGATTGCTGCAATGTGCATTTAATGTGAACGCTGGGATGTTTGGAAAATGCACCAGCAGCCTTTGGCGGCATATCATAGCGGTGTGGTGGTTTGAGGCAAATAGGGGAAAATTAACTATTGGAAAGCCAATGACTGACAACTCTAATGTTGGGTAGGGTGGCATACCAGACCTTACACCCCATCCATATGTTTGTATTTTCTAGCTTTGACCAATAAGTAGAAAATATCCAGAGCAGTTGTCCCAGTGCAGCATCTTTGTTTCATTTGTAGGTGGTTTTGACAAGCTTGGAAGCATTTTACTATGGTATTTCCCATCTGTTTGGCAAAAATGCAATTGTTGAAGTACCAAGACTTGAACATTTTGAGGTTTCTCACCAATTAAGACTGCCACTCCTGTTCTAAAATCTGTGTGGTCAAAGTTTCCTCAGGAGCTAAGTAGATTAAATGCTGAGAAATAAGCTGTTTTTGGCTTGTGATGCTAAATAAAAATATGTTTCTAGTGTGAAGACTAGAAACCTGATGATGAGTAGGTTTGGCATAACACATTTCTGAGATTTGAGCTTTACCTAATGAATGATGTCTATAAACCTAGGCACCAGTTTAAACTCATGAAGATAATAAATTAAGGATAAATTTGATATTTTTGAAAGAAACTCAGCTTAATCATCCTTCAAAATAAAACTCCGGTCTTTCAAGTTTAAGAGAGGCTGGTGTTAGAGTTTGTTTCTCTAGGCTGATGTTGACTCAGCATAGATATAATTGTATATATGTGCAACAATTATTACTTTTTTATGTGACACAATGGTATAATTCAGACATGGTAAGTTATTTTATTGAACTGAGTAGCTTTAAGCAAATCATCTCTCTCTATTGGCACACATATATATAGATAAATATAATTCTGACCTATCAATAATATCTATTGGGCTCTTGTTCAGATTCCTGTGGAGGCATTCCTGACACATCCAAGTAGAAATAAAAGATCAGAGGATGGGCCCAGAATACTCTGAAGGAGTTACATACCCTGTCCTGCACTGGAATGTCTCAAGGTCCTCCAGGAAAAAACTGGAAATGTTGCTGAATGGAAAGAGTCATGGACCAGCAGAGGGGAAAAAATGTCGTATTAGCCCATGCTGTACTATACTTTGGCATACAGTATCAGCATGCCAAAGTGTAAAATGAACGTTGAATCCCCAAAAAGTAATGACTCCAAAGTCTAAATAGATATGGACTTGTTAGAGTTGTCTTAATAAAAGATGAGATCATGTGGATTACTGCTGGGTAAAAGTCCTCTAAACTACTTTCAACAGTGTAGTTTTGCATAAAAAAAGGCTTTAAACACTTGTGATCTTTCACACTTATCTGAGGAAAGGGACCATTTACTGAATGTTGAATCACTCCAGACCTTCTGCTGCAGTGTGTCTGGTCCATTACATGTGTAAAATCATTACATTTATTTTCAAGTAAACAACAGTCATTTCAAAAGAATCTGGTTTTCCTTTGTGTGCTGCCACTAAACCCTTCCACAGTAACCTATTGGTATCAATCAGCTTTTCTGCTCACATCAACTCCTTGTTGCGGCCAGTGAAATGCGCCTTAATGCCCACCAGCATGATGTATAAATGAAGTGTTTTATTATTATTATTATTATTATTATTATTATTATTATTATTATTATTATTATTATTATTATTATTATTATTATTATTATTATTATTATTATTATTATTATTATTATTTCCTTGATGCACACCTCTTGCTTTTACTGTTGAGGTGAGATGAGTAACACTATGCATGTTGCTCAGATGAAAACAGAGCTTCGACTCAGATTTAGCACTGAGCTCAGGTCACTATAAGTAGCGTCGGGCCTAATGAGTCGGAGCCAACTGAGACATTTACAGGATAACTTCCTCTATTTGTCTTGGTTCAGTTTACACTTTTGTGTAATGAGATGGGAGTGGGTGTGCTCGCGTCTGAATGTGTCCGTGTTTGTGGTCGCGAGCTATGCGTGGCATTCGAGCATTCTGTGAGCACAACGAGGAGTTGCGTTACTTCCCTGCAAACAGGATCGCACATGTGTACATGTGTGAAGCGTGTCTTTACGATTAGCACACACTGTAATACCAGGTTTTAAAGACACTTTAGAGCGAGCTGTTTGGTGCAAAACTATAATTACAATTACTATCCAAAATGAATTAATGAGGGGGGGTTTTTCCCCCTCCTTGATTCTGTCTTTTTCGATATTTAAACAAGAATATTTTGATTCTTTTTAATACATTTTCTGTCCTGTTTCCCACTGAATATGCAGCAGGGCCTCATTGGTCTTTGTGCTAACATGAACCAGCATCCCTCTGAGCATAATACCAACTGTAGATTTGCTATTTGCAGAATATTTCAAAACTAAGCACAAACTAAAAGGTATTTGGAGCTGCTGGTCAGTCTACTTACCTCCGTTTAAAATACATATCGTTTCCCAAACTCGTGCCCTAAAAGTTTATTTTACTAAGATTAGTCCAGGTTTTGAACACATTTTGTTAACTTTTCTGAAGGGTTTGCTCTCAAGAGCCTAATTGACAGTGCAATGTTTGATGCAGTTTGAGGTGCATTGTAGCCTGAAGCTGTTGGGAACAGTTTAAATCAAGCTACTGAGACCTAAACAACCTGTAAGAAAACAAACACAGATCACCTGAAAACTTGACATGGCGTTTCCAGTGTTGGATGACTGAAAAAAAAATTGCATTTCTCTAATTTTTAAGATCTTTTAAGCTCATTTTACTGGAACGTGTGAAATTTGAAATGTAAATTTTATTTCATTTTATTTTCTAAATATTGCACTTGGGCGGTCACCAAAAAATAACAGCACTAACTGTAAATGGCTGTAACCGTGGGTGACAAAAGCACTATTGAGACATTTTTATCTACCATTTTTATTCTTTATGTAAAGAATAAGATGCAGGTTATGTTATACAGTACCTTCCAAAAGTATTAATACCTTTGGTCAAAATATTTTGTTGGAATTTTATGTGATAGATCAACAATAAGATGTCTAGTACATCTTATTGTTATGCGCCATAAGGGGAATAAAGGGAATACAATGCTGCAAAATAATAATAATAATACTTTTTTTTTTACAAATAAATATTTTTATTGGTGAACCTTTGACCCTGTCTCAGGTCAAAGGTTCACCAACAGGCCTGTCTTTAGCGCCACCCATCTTCCCTGTTGTGAAAGAACAGCACTCCCACAGCATGATGCTGCCACCACAATGTGTCATGTTGAGGATTGTGTGCTCATGATGATGTTGGTTCTTCATCACACAACATTTTGCATGGAATATCAAAACAAATGAGGATGTTTTGGTTGAATAGCCCCTTTCAGCCCCTCTCCTATTGTTTGAAAATAAAGTAAATTTTTTTTCTCAGACCTCACAATTATGTCCTCCTTGGCATTAATCTATCAAATAAAATCCTAATAAACCTTTCAAGAATGTGGCTGTGATGTGTTGAAAGGATAAAATAGGATGAATACATTTGCAAGGCTCTGTATGTTTTGAAACTTTGTCAAGGAGAACTTCAGGATCATGGCATCGCGTGTGAATGACGCATCAACGCAGGAGCACTTCTTATTTTTTGCTTTCAAAAATGAGGCATACAGAGAGGATAATCTGTCTGAAATTGGTGTCATTGCTGAATTAAGCAGCATATGAATCATGAATCATAAATGGTGCCGGTGATGTTCTGTACTATTCACATGCCATGTCATGATATCTGACGGGATTTCAGGGTTAAACATGGGAAAATGACAGCATCAGTGTTTTGTGTAGCGGACGAGGAAAGTGTTAACGTGAGATGGTCTGAGATACGTGTATACAGAAGGTTTAAAAATAAGTCGCACAGGACTGAACTCTGTTTGAATTGATGCCATCACTGATTTAAAACTGCCGTCTGTGGCTGTGAAGAAGACAAAGGTCAGGATGAAAAGGAAAGGGAAAATTCTTTGAAAAGGGAAAGTGAATGCAAATTTAGCATTTCCTGCAACATTCGCTGTACTGAAAAGAATAAGTGTGATGGATGGATGTAATGTAGACTGATACATTTACATTTGTTTGCAATAAATGTAAAAATGCGAGACACTGAAACTATTTTCTATCCTTTCTTCACGCCACTCATTCGTCAAGCCGGTAATTTAGAAAGAACTTTTGTTTTTAGTAAACTGAACATCCGGCTCCATCGATGTTTAACTTTTCATTATCAGAATCTACTATTTACACTTTTACGTGATTTGTTCAAATCCTAATTTAAGATAAAAAAACAAACAAATTATGACTTTTATAAGAACAAGTAAGCCCGTATACTTGCTTTAAATCTAACTCTGCCTGACTTCTGAATTTAACTCAAACTTTTCCTCTTGTTGTACAAAATGAATTCTTATGCATTCATATTATAAACTACAAAAGTAGGATACTGTGTGTTTAGTTCATTAATGTTTTGTTATAATAAATTGTACTTGCAATTCATTTTATTGTGCCAAATCTTTCAGAAAAATAGTAAAGTGTTACATCAATGTTAACAGGCCGTTAACTAACCAAGAACACATTTGAACACAAATGCACAAAATAAGATCAAATAACTTCAAAATAACATAGGTGAGAGGCAATCAAGTAGATTTATGGCAGCAGAAGAACACGTTTGGCATGCGCCGTGCGTGCGAGGTTAGCTTTCTGGTGACAGTGAAACATCACCCGGTGGTGCTTAAGTTTAACCTGACAGTTTGCTGCTGTGTTTACTTGGTTGCCGTGGATGCAGTGAGACTGGCAGACACCCGCTTGCCCCCAGCTGCTCCCTGTGCTTTCTAAAGAATCTACATCAGGGCCCAGTTGTTGCTTTTGGATGCCAGCAGGGGCTCTGATGTCACAGTTGTGACACGGGAAGACTCAAGATTTATGGCCTTACCTGGATCAGCGAGGGAGTGTCATGTTTAGGCCGTCAAAGTATGTCTTCTCTCTGCAGACTTTTGCTAAAATTGTCTGAGTTATGTTTCCTTGAAACAGTCCTAGAACCAAAGTACATGGATTTTAGCATATTTATTATCTGTCGGATGAATTGATAACATTTACATGCTGAAATAGTTTTTATTCAACAGATAGAAGGAAAACGCTGCCGTTTGCCATCATTAACGCCGTCCATGTAAAAATCTGAGTTAATTCATCTTGAGTCATACACATAGCTACATAGTGGAAATGCAAAGTTAAATCTGTGATCAGAATTAAACAATAATTGAATCTGGCACAAGATATATTCAGACTGCCAAAACTGAAAACTCATTTTGGTTCTGAAAATCTGAAGATGTGGCCTGCACTGGCCCCCGTACCTCACCTCACCTCACCTCGCCTCACCTCACCTCACCTCGCCTCGCCTCGCCTCGCCTCACCTCACCTCACCTCGCCTCGCCTCACCTCACCTCGCCTCACCTCACCTCGCCTCGCCTCGCCTCACCGTCTGCAATTTGTTTGGCCCTTCTAAGCAAAATTCCTCAAGCTCACTCAAATTGAAAGAATAACATCAGTTTTCAAGTCTTACCATAAGTTATAATCGACTTAGGCTGGGCCGTACACATAAATATGCTTTTATCCGTTTCCATTCAGTTGTGGCCGTGGCCAAGTCTCTTGTAGGTTCTTCTTCTACGTGGCTCCCATTTCCTCTACAAGCGAGGCTGTTCCGTTTCTGTTTTGATGAACTGTAGGTAAATTACAGAATGCTACCTGATCTGTTTGCTACTTTCTTGAGCTCAGTGATGCAGTTTATTCACTGATGTTCTCTAATGATCCTCTGAGGTCTTCACACAACAGATAAATTCATGCAGAGACCAGATTATGCAGAGATGGTCTCTGTTTACAAATTAGAGGGATGGATACCAGATTTAAAGGATTATGTCTAATGTGTTTATTCTATCACATTAGAACTATACACTGTTTTAATCAATCTAAGACAGTGCAAAATGTTTTATGAGCACATTTTATTGCCAGCAAATAAATTTAGTTGAATCTTGAATTTGGAAACCAACAGCAATAGTCATATTTTAAACAATTTCAGACATTTGAGTCATAAACATTTTAAAAAATGCAGTCAATAGATGTGTTGATGGGTTCACATTTTAATATTCAACTTACATTACTACTCTTGCAAGCACAAAGAAGGAAAACAATGTTCTGATATTTATTTTGCCTGTCAGAGTTATAAACAACTAGATTATGACAAATACAATTAAAAACAACATTACTCTGTTAATCTTTTCACAAGTCCAGTCTCATTCAGCAAATTTAGTTAAAAAATACAATATCATGGTCAGAAAAGGGTTTCCTGGTCTTGAAAGCTTATGCACTTTTTCCAGCTTCATCAATATTTACAACTTCTTCCTCACTGTAGCGTCACATATGTGCCCGTCATAAATATCATTTTCAAAGAAATCCAAAAAACACAAAATGTGAGAGCTCCCAATTTCTGACAAAAACCTTAAATCAAAATGATTTAAATATAACTGGGTCATTTTTGCCCCTCCATCAATTCATGTCTCCTTTTTTGAGCAACACTTTGACACCCTTCTTCTGTTTACCTGTGAGGAAATTATTTAGTACTAAATACATAGCTTTACAGTAGTTATTTAGCACAGAATAATTTCATGCCAGTTTATCATTCAAGCTCAGCATTTATGGAGATAAATGACACTAAAAATACTCTAATCTCATGTTTGATTTAATTGTATATTATTTTACAACTTCTTCCATTTATTGTAGTCCTTTTCTCAGAGACTCTACTGCTATGAGACATGATCAAACCAAATAACTAAAAGCATCATCATTCTTTTAAGCATCACATCACCACATTTTTGAATAGAAGACAATGAGTAAATTATAGAAAGACAACTTTAAATTCTCAAAATGTGAAAGTAGGCATTAAACATGCCAAAGCGATTTGAGGTACAGTCAGAACAAAATATTCTGTGGGAAGACGACTATTTACATATTCAAATAAGAAAGAGAGACAGAATACGGCCAAAAATGTAAGAGCATGAAATGATGAAGAAGCAAAACGACCAGCACCCCTTAAATACTCACAGGAATGTAAACGTTACTAAAAACATTAACCATTTCTTCTTTTTTTTTTTTTTTTTTTTTTTTTTTTCCCCACCCTTGATGATCTTTCATTGCCTGAGAAATCAAGACCTGCTTTTTCAGTGGAAGCATGTGACAACCATCTGCGACTCCAGTAAATCCTTTGGTTGTCGACGCATCCGGATGTCTTCTCTACCAGCTGGACTCAAAAACCCTTTTGCACATGTTGGAGTTCTCCTGATGGAGAGGGAACTCAGAGCCAGGCACAAGCTGCTTTTTAGCCTTTCGTGACATAATGCTCTTCCCTGATGGCAGGCTCTCGTACCTGGAAAAGTATTCACTAAAGAAAAAAAAAAAAAAAGAAAACAAAGCACAAATAAAAAGTTAAAGCTTGCATTAGCTAAAGGAAAGTCAGACTATTTGGGGTGGAGTTTTCAACTGATCGCTACCTGACAGGGAAGGTAGCCTTGTCCATCTGCATGCACACCAGGAAGGGATATTCAGAGAACTGGACTGTGGTGATGAAGTCCAGAGAGGCTTCTGTGTCAAAGCTGACCTCCACACCAGCCCTCAAAAAGTCCATGTCCACAGTTACGTTGCCAGTGACCACTAAGGCTCCTCTGGAGAGAGAACCAAACAGAAGCAAGGTCAACGAGATCAAGAAAAGCGACAGAGTTCAATAGTGAACAGCTCAGCTCATCAGCTCCTTAAAGTCAGGGTTGCATGTTGGAGTTGTGCCAAAGAAAGGTACTAATTGAAAGACTGTTGGATTAAACATCAAACAAGATTATTTCTATGCACATGGTGATCAGCTGCACAGTATCATGAATAGGTTTATTCTTTCCAGATTTGGTTTTGTTACGTTTGTCTCATATCAAACAAGCTTTAATAACAGACAAAGATAATCCCAGTAAGCACTAAAGGAAACTTTCAAATCATAATTTCATTTGTGCAGGGGAGAGAAAAGCCTCCCAAAATGATCTAGCCTTTAATGAAAAAGTCAAAGCTTGCTGAACAAGCTGCCAGTTCTGCATACAGTACAGCTCACATGCAAAACGTGGTGAAAACTCCCAGCATAAATTCTGAATTGGTACATTTGATTGTTTGCATCTTATTAGATAAGCAGTGTGCATTGTGTTGTAAAATATCTATCAGATAAAGCTCTCCTTTGTATTTAAACACAAATAATTGAGATAAATAATTTCTAATATCAGCTACTGCCAGAGTAGCTCCGAAGCGTACTGAATCCAATCATTTTAAACATTAAAATTGTTGTTTTTCTTAATTCACTGTGTAACCTAAGTATGAGTTAGCGCAGCCGTAAAACCGTCTTTAAAGGTTTAAATTCTCTTGCGTTCCTCTTAAGCCCTCTTTCATCACCTGATGCCACGGGCCATCTGATTCAGAAGTGATGACGTGCTCCATTTTCAGCGGCTACTGTCGTGTGTCGACTGTAATGCTTTTAAAATAGAGACTCAGACGTAACCCGACGTCGCCGGCACACGACAAAGGATCCGGGCGTGAAGCGGAATCCTGGAGCTCGGCCAGAGAGCCGGTGGAACGGATGAATCAGACGGTACTTATAGACCTGCTAAAGTTCAGATAAACCCAGCATCGACAGAAATCCTGTCAAACTGAGTGACACGGCAGGAACCTCTAAAATTATCTTCCTTTCAAGGCACCGAGATCGTTTTCTAAGAATTGTGTAAATGTCAATAAGGCCTTTGACCTGCGTGTGCATCAAGTCACACGGCGCATGTAGCACTTCTTTGACTCGGTGAGTTAATCCATACATTTACGTGACTGAACTTTGGCCAGGACCCAGACGCAGAGAGCATATCCTCTGATGATGCAAGTTGTTTACATCAGCGTTTTTGACCGGTACCTGTTATTGACGCTGGTTTTTGACTCTCTGTACCACAGGCTTATCTCCATCCCTCCGGAAATGTCAATGGCTAAGCCTCCTTGAAACTCTGCATTCGCCTTCAGACCAGACTGAAGCTGGATGACCTGCAGGATGACAAATCGAGACAAAATACACCAGAGTGAAGTTTTCTTTGCTGTCTGAGAAAGGAAGAATGTTTCACTGTTAAAGTTGGGCATTTTTTTATTATTTCCATTAAAAAAAAATTTCAACAAATTCATAGCAAACATTGCAATATTTCTCTGCTGAATTTAAGTTACATACGGTATATTAGATTAGTCATATATTTGGTGATCAACGACTTAGAATGACAATGTCGTATTGCTGTGACTATAGACTCAAACTCAAAAAAGAAATTTTACTTTAAATTTGAGGACAATTCTTCAGTGACGGGGGAATCTCATGTTTTTTTTACTGTTTATAGCCAGCAATAGCATCCCACATATTTTTTATTTAAATGAAACCAAAATCTTTGTAAAAAAAAAAAAAAAAAAAAGTAAATAAATAAAATAAAATGCTATAACAGGTTGATGAAGGTATTATTGACATATTTTTGAAAAGTAAAAAAAAAATAAAGTTAAATAAGTTATAGTCCTTTTTGACAAAATGGGGTTATACAATACTTGTTTGCATCAATTTATTTGTTGAAGTGAGATTTACAACACTGAAAATACCAAATTAAAGATTTTTTTTTTCCTCTTTTAGTGTGAAATTGTTAATATAGCCGATCTTATTTTAAGCCTTTTTCCACAGTTTAATTAGCGGCGTCAGTGAATTTGGTGAGAATCAAATCAGCAGTATTTAACTGAGTGATTGACATTTCCTTTGACAGCATTTTATTTATTATGACAGAAAGGCCACAGAAGTCAAGATGGACAGCTCCATTTTCAAAAATAGGACAATTATGGCTTCATCAACCTGTTTAAGTGATGGCATCCTGCCCTTCAGACACTGTTCTCTTTAAGGCTAAAGCTGTTGGGGGCTTGACACAGACATACCAAAGCTCTGGTGAGAGAAGCTTGATATATATGCGCCATATCTGTAAATTAATAGACGCCACATGGCGCACATGTTAAACATGTTTTACGAGCGCCTTTTCTGCTCAGCCTCCGCTAACGTGCTTATTAAGTTGAGTTTAGCTCCGTTGTGGTTGGAGCTTTTAAAGAAGGAAATTAAAAACTCTGGAAATTGTTCTGTTTTCCATAAGAGCTTTAAATAGGACTTCACCTTAACAAATGCAAAAGCTGTCTGTGTTAAGCCGTGTACCTCAGAGTGATCCGTGAGCAGGATGAGTCCTTTCACCACGTTGATTGGCTCTCCGGTCATGGAGAACATTTTGGACATGAGGTCACTGTAGCCCTTGAAGAACGTGACGGGTCGCAGCTGAACATCAAACAGCAGGGCTGACATACCAGCAAACGACTCCAGGTCTTCCTCCCCCTCATCGGGAGTGGCAGCGATTAGAGACTCTAAACCCTGAGCCTCAATCGCCACCTGAGAGACAAAAACAAATATCAGATTAGCATAAACCAGATTTTTTTTTTCAACAAAGTAATAATAAAAAAAACTTGTGCGTCCTTGTGTGTGCACCTGCAGTCCATGTAGCATTGAACCTTGACTGGCACCATAAATATTCATGTTGCTTCTTCTGAGGATACCAGAGCCTGAGTACAGGATGTCCAAACTGTACGTCGAGGTCACATCAGGAGATTCTGTGGGAGCAGTGGGTCGGGAGGTTTTTTTAGCCTTTTTGTTATTCATTCAAGACCAACATAAAATGCTTCTGTAAAATGTTTTAGTTTAGTGATCATTTTAACAGCTTTGATTTTCCATGTCTATTTTCACCAAGCCTGTAGAAATGGCATCACAAGTGCCTTTTTTCACGTCTTGCCACAGGAAATCCAAAACTCTCATCGTATTTAATTGGGAATTTATATGACACACCAAGACAACGTTGCAATTAATTAAAAGTGGTACGAGAGACAAAGGTGAAATGTCTCGACAGGTAAAAATCAGAAACTGTAGCATTTTAATCAACCTTCAATCTGATGCTCAAAAATAAATTCCACCTTCAGCATCCAGGAGAAGAATGTCAGAGCTCCAATGGAGCGGTGTACAAGACAAACGAAGATATTCAATCAAGGCCTAAGTTCATTAAAAATCTGTTGAAATATGTGAAAACTGATATCGATAGACACTTTCCATCAAATCCGACTCTGGGTCTGGATTGGGTAGAAGGTTCAGTCCCTACATACTGAAGGCTGGGGGAGGCAGTCCAAAGTTGCAGCTGTTATGTGCAACTTTGTGTTTGTCTGTCACATACAATTCCTGGAGAAATACATTTAAGTTTGACTAAAACTGAAAGACATTCAAGGATTATGAAACCTTTAACAATGCAAAGCATTTTCAGGATAGAAAAGAAAATAATTTTCTGTTACTTACGGGCCATGAATCCTGAGAATGCAGACGATGACCCAACTTTAGCAAAGCGATCATAGTTATGGGATATCATGTCCTCCAAAGCTTGTCGTATAATTTTGCTGCAGAAATGCAAGGGATACGTTAATGTTATATTATTATGTTCTACATACGAGTCTATGTTTGTGGGACTGACTGCTCTGTCAGTGTGAACTTCCTGTTCAACACACCTGGCTGGCATTTGAAAGCGAAGAATGTCTTGGATCTTCGACAGCATGTACTTGTTCATTTCATGCGGCAGGTTTCCGATGGACAGAAGCAGATTTTTCACCTCGATGTACGAAGGGTTGCTACTGAGGATGACGTCGGCAGCAGCAGCTCTCACGTTCTTCTCATAGATTCGCCTGTTCTGGTGGTAAATCCTGTTCACAGTCTGTTTGACCTGGAAAGTGAGAGAAACGTTTGAGGTCGGTCAGTCTACATGCACATGGGAGTAAAACCCGTTAAACGAGCTGCGATGTTTGCTGTGGTTTACCTCTGGGGTGATGAGGTTGACGTCGTATCTCTCCAGGGCTGTAAGGGCAATGGTGCTGTAAGATCCCACCTCCGACTCTGCGATCTTTGTGAGGATGGGAATGGCCTCAGGAAGCAGAGCGTTCTTCAGTGCCAGAAGGTACATCTGGACCTCGGACTCAACCTGCGTGCTTTCAGGACCTTCTAAAATCATCTTCTTCACCTCCACCACTGTCTGAAAGGGAAAAATATTCAATCTCAAAACCAAAACTACACAAATTCTGGTACCATACAGAAGTGTGCATCAAGGTATACAATTCTGGTAACTTTAGCTTTTTTTTTTCTCTTTTAAAGATTTTACTGGAAGCTCACCGATAAATTGCAGCTTCCTTTCAGACACAGCTTGTGGACCAGAGCTCCCATGATGATCACCACAGATTCTTTGATCTCCGTGCTGCCGATCTTTCCCTTAGCAATGCTCTGCAAAGAGAAATTTTTTTACAGTTTATTGAAAAGTAATGCACTTGCAGTACTGCAGAAGTCTTGTCATTCCCATTCCATTTTTTTTCCACATTTTGTCGACCAGAAAATTCAATAAATTTTGTTGGGAAACAGTGTTATAAATTATGAATAAGCCTATATTTGTAACATGGAAGAAATAGGATGCATGATTTTCAATTTGTGTACAAGTAAAAGTCTGAAAAATGTGAGATGCATTTCTATTCAGAGGTTTAAAGAACAGTGTCCCAAACTATGAGCATCACATCCAGTGACGTTAAAATAACCATCCAAAAATGTACGGCATCACAGCAAACCTGCCAACATGTTGCTTTTTCACTTTTTTTTTTTTTTTTATAAATGATTTTTAAAATCATGTAAACTTTTCCATTTTGCCTTGGAGCATCAGTAAAATGAAAATAAATAAAAATGCATTTTATTCGAGTGTGGTTGTAAAAAAACAAAATGGAGGAAATTTTAACAGCTGTGAACATTTTTGGAAAAGCGCTCTTCGTACTCATACATGTCACAACGTGTACCGTTTCCGTAAGCCGCGTTCAGTTAAAGGTTTTCTGTAATCACACCAAGCGATTACAGAAAACAGTTTGAGGTTTTGTCTAAAATGTGTAAAACTAAACAAAATCGTCTGTCTATTTGTGAGCACATGTCAAAGCTCTGCACTCCACCCACCAGCAGAGCCTGGAGCATTCTCTCATTGGGATGGGAGGCAAAGCCGCATGCATAGAGAAAACGCTCCTGCAGAACCAAACCCTTTGCGTCGGTGAAATTAAGAAACTCAAGCATGGCATCCAGAGATGCAGGGGTTTGAGAAGAAGTCACCGCGTCTACCACCTGAGGTCTGACAGAAGCAGAAAGTAATTGAAGCAACAAATGTTAACACTCTGGTAGGACAGTTGAAATCACAGATTCTTAGAATGTAACATTTTCAGGTTAAGTGAGAAGCAAAATCATAAAATATATATAAATAAAAGGCAGGATCTGGTTTACAGGGTTGTCTTGCTGGCACTTTTCAGAACTTTGAGAATCTCGTCCTTGGATGCCTTCCTAATGCTCTGAATGAAGCCCAGGAAGCTGCGAGGAGCCGTGGCTTTGGACAGGCTCGCTGGCTCCAGCTGCTTTTTCACCGCCTGCCAATGTTCGAAGAGCTAAACGTGGGGGAACACAGGGGGCAGAAAAGGATTAGAGGACATATCATCTTCAGTCAGTGTTTCAAGTACAAAAATACACTGCGTCCGATTAGTAACGGTGTGTTATAAAAATTCATTTTGTCATAAACACTTGTCCAACTTGTCAGAGAATGTGTAAAAAGACAAGAATAACTGGATGAATTATAATCCTGTACTGTTGCTTTAATAATCAGTGAATTAAAATAAATGTGATGTTTAGCTGCTGTTATTGGGAGAGACAAAAATCCATTTGAGAAACTACTTAAAGTGGATACATGTATCATTTGCATAACACTTTGTTTTCAATTATGCTCCATTTTGTTTTAATGCTGGAAGCTGATAAATGTGTAAGAAAAAAAAACATGATAGGGACATGTTAGTCAATGCACATTACTGTCTTTCATTTGCCTTGGAGTCTAAGAAAAAAATAGTTGCTGTTAACGAAGACACTGGCTTGGAGGGGTTAGGAAACATCCTTTTCCTAGGGGTTAGGAAACATCCTTTTCCTAGGGGTTAGGAAACATCCTTTTCCTACCTACCAAGATTCTCTGCGTATAAATGTGTTGTGATATTTGTTCATTAGAAAAGCTCAGTTCAGTCCATTTACCATTTATCATATTTACACCATCAGGACATTTTGACGTTTTCTTACGTGGATGAAACAAATCTCTACCACCATTCAGTAATTTCAAAACCAACCCATCTTTGTATGAGCACAGAGTGAAGATATAATGTGTGAAGAATAATTTTGTACTTACTGAAGGACAGCCTTTGCATTGGGCTTTTAGCTTCTCAGGGACAACACCAACAGCGGCCAGTTTTTCATCTACTGACTTGACGACTCCAGCAACGTCCTTTCCAGCCACCTCAAATGGTCCGGCCTCCTTACCCAGCAGCACCAGGGATTGTCTAGGAAACCATAATGTGTACATATAGAGTTTGCAGTCACAGAGCTAGTCATAACAAACCTATGAAACACATAAAAATGTGTTTACCCATTTTTTTTATATGGGTAAAAAAACTAATGGAGTATGGATGGATGGCTGGATGGATGGATGAAAAAAACCAATACAGTTGCATTAAACTTTTTGTAGATAACCTTATGTTACACCATTACCTGGATAGGATTTTAGCAGCAGTGGATCGGTGAGCATTAACAGCCAGAAAGTGAGTTTCTTCAGCCTCGGCTGACCGGATGAAACCATCTTCAAGTTTAAACACTGTAACAGAACTGGACTTCCTTTTTACACCCAATACCTGGATGGGAGAAGATATTAAATGACATTTTAGAACTTTACAACTGATCACTTCTCCTATAAGATGACGGGTTGTTCTGAAAGCTGACTAACCGTACTATGTGTGGTAAATCCGGTCTCTGAACTCTTACACGTCTCCAGGATTTTGGTTCTTGTAACTTGACCTTGTGTTGCTTGATACTGAACTGTGCACCTCCCGGAAACATCATTCTGTTGTACGACATGGTTTGAGTTTGTTTACCAATTTGCAAGCATTGAAAAAAAAAATAAAATGATACAATCACTTCTGCAATGCTCTTTACCTCAACAACTTTCCCGGTATGGATCTGAAACTGCAATAAGCTGCTGATGCCTCTTTTTAAATTCTTGATGGTTGCAGATTCCGACCAGTAGGAATAGAATGCTTTAATCTGCATTTGATGCGTAAGAAAGAAAGAAACACGTCAAAAGAAAAAAATATATATATGCTTTGAAATAATATGCAGCAAAACTTTGACCTGTAAATAAATTAGCTCCTGAGCAAAGCAGCCTTCACAAAAGCATCCAGGGTGTCAGTTTCCTATGGTGCATTTGTGTTCACAAACATATGTGCATAGTTATGACATCAGACACTATTTACATTATATGTGACTCTCTGGAGTTCAGATCAAAACCACACTCAGACTATTACACCATTAGCACCTACAACTGCTGAATGAGTCTTTAATAGCTACTTAGTTGGAAGTAAATTGCTGATCTTCTGATGCCCCTAACAATAATATTTAAGGATTGTTTAAGTGTTAGTGTGATACTTTACTGTTGAACCTCTAATGGTAACAAGATATGTGGCTTGATAATGCTAAAGAGCCAAAATTGAAATACGTCAGACATTTCTCCTGCATATGGAGTGAAGTTGGTTTGTGTGAGCTTTGTGACATTTCACTGAAATTCTGCCGACATTTAGTCAAACATGTAGACCTGACTGCCAACCTTTGATTGGCAGCTATCAACCCTGTGAATGAGGCTAATGACGGTTTAGTAAATGTCTGAATTTTTTTTAAATGTTGAAAGTGAAAAAATGGATTAAACTGGAAATGTTGTGCCCAACGCTCTCACAAAAATGACTACAATGTTACTGCTGTGTTGAATAAATGAGATTAGGAATAACCATGCGGTAATTTGTTGAAGTTTATATGTTAAAAGTTAGACAAGAGGAATTTCACTTATTCTATAGATTAGATCATCAAGGACTGGAAAATGTTGATGATCAGTCAAAGGAGAGACATTTTGATATAGTGCATAAATAAAACTTTTGTCCGTTGCTGGTCTTTGCCCATAACTGGATGCATCTGGATCTATTTTCCACCATTTTCTTTCACTTTAAAAACTGGCTTTTATGTACCAAGAGCGGAGTTTCCATGTGTGGCATTTTACCATTCGATTTTTTATTTATTTTTGGGGGGCAAATTATCTAAAAACAAACGATGAGACTGAGTACCTTAAGTATTAAATATAGTTAAATATGTGGTGCAAAGAATATAAATATTGACTAAGTTCTATGTAAAAGTTTTTTCTTTCATATAAGAAAAGAGAAAATTACTTTTATTTTGCTGTATTGAACCAGAAATAAAGCGATCTATTATTGCCACGTCAACCAGAACCCAACCATTAAGTGGCGAGATAAAATAAGTTTCATCTAGTAAAATGAAATTAAACATTTTTGAAAATCAAAATGGCTGCACAAATCCCTTTCGAGATTGTACAGGCCACCAAAACGTTACCTGCCAAACTTCTCCAAACAGGGGTTCAGTTTAGCTCAATGACACACAGTTTCCAGGTCATGAATGCAGAAAGGAGCCAATTATCTCATCCTACAATGTTTCCTTTACAGTATGATATTTATTTGTGGTACTCAGCCACAATATCAGATAGGACTTCCATAAATAGACTGTCTGCTGCTGCTGTGTGTTATTCCTCCCCCTTTCTGACTGGTATAAATAATCTGAAACCAGTGGAGACTCGTCTACCCGTTTGACTGACAAACAAAAATGTTTCGTCTTTACTGGAAACCTTAAAATTAATTCTATCCTGTCTGCACTGTAAAAAAAAGACAGGAAGAAAATGTCTGAGAAACATTTCTGAGTAGAGAGGATGAATTTTATTTATCCTAATATAAAATGTATATTACAGTAAGGTGCTTCTTATAGGATAAAGTCAATCTAAATATTTTAAAAGTCTGCCATCAGCTATTAAAGAACAAATTGTTACTTGGAAGAAAACTGTCTGAGAATGAATTATAAGCCATTTAGTAATTTTTTTTCCAAGCTTTACAGCCGTTTACTGTGGACATAAGTGACATTTTCTGATAAGTCTTTCGATAATGAACATGCCAATTTCCTTTCTTCATTATTTTAAACCATGTTGCTGTACTTTGAAGAACCCAACTTTAGTTTTGTAGTGAACACTAAGTTGAGAGATGAGAAGAAAATGCAGCAAAGTAAATTACAACATCCTAAATAAACTGTGTTTAGAAAAAAATATTACAATCATTTCATTAATATGCATGCTTAAAAATGAGAGAAGGAAAAGACGATTAGTTTTTAAACATAGCAGCCAACATTTAGAGTATTTTAAGGAAAATGTATGCCGTAACAACAAAAGAAAGGGCAGTTTTAGACTGGAAGCATAAATATATAAGGAGCCACTTAAAGAAGAAGAGCTCTTTAAAAATATCACATTAAATCAAGATGTGGGAGAGAAAGATGGTAAAATGACAGAAAGGCTTCAGAAAAGCAACCTTTATCATGCAACATGTTGGATTTGGAAATGTTGGCATCTTTTTGGAAATATCAGTAAATGTAAACACCTACATTATTTAATTGATGTAATTCAACAGCAGACTGTTGTTCTAGCAGCACCACCTGCTAATATAAGATGCTATAAACAGCTTGAAATGTCCTCTGTTGTCATTTACAACTATTCTCTCATAAACACAGTCTGTTCATGACTACCCTCTTATCACCATATTATTATTGAATACTCAGAAATGAAAGTCTAAAATAAAATACTGTGAGTGTTTTTTATGAATCACTTTATAATTTATTCAAGATTCAAACATTTCTCAAACCTTAGCAGCACTACTAAACACTTGGAATGGAAACAATAAAAAACATTTTTTTTTTTTAAGTACTAAATCCATTACTAATACCATTAAGATCTCTATTAAGGTAAATTTCATTTGAGGTCTCCTTTTTATCTGGACTCAACAGGTTATCAAAGACACTAATACCATTCACATTAATAGTTTACCTCACTAAGATATTCTTCCATCAACCTATGACCATTTCTTTTACTCTGACTCATTCATAAATTTAGACATTGACCTTCTGAATCAGCTGACCTTTGATAAACGCACACACATTTCTGGTATTTCCCTTGCCAGCATCATCACTTTAAATCTATGCAAACAGAAAAAAAAATAAATAAATTATAACGCTCTGAAGACATCTGCCTGGCTTTCCTCCACTCCTGCACATGCCTGCATATCAGTACTTGTAAACTACAGATAACTTTTTCAAGGATAGTATAGTAAAAGGTGTGTTGTATCTGGGGTCAAAAGCTATTCTGGACACTCCACTTAATATAACTGTAAGAAATTGCAGACACTGTAGCTACAGATGTTATAAATGAGTGGTAGCATTGAAGTTCTCACCTTCCCGTTTTTCAGATGCACCAGGAAAGGTTTTGTTAGAGCTGCTAGTTTGGTTTTCCCCAAGATGCTTTCGGTCGTGGCTCCATGAAGGATGTTGTTTTTCTCTGACCTCTCAGTCACGGGCTCAATCCTCACATTTGAGATCTGTTGAAGAGAGTAACCTCGTAAGGAAATCATCAAATATACTTTTATTCTAGAGGAGCACCTTATTTAGAGAACTGCAACAGTAGTTTTTTGGGCCCACATACAGCCAGCTGAATCAGCTGGTCGTCCTTGTTGCTCGGATCTCTCCACACAAGGTTAATGTTCACGTCGCTTGAGATTCTGTAGCCGGCACTGCCCTCCTTTGACCCCCGAGCCTTGTCCAGCAGGAGCTCGGTGCTGTAGCTGAATTTGTACAGCTGGTTGTTGTTCAGCCGGGGTCCAGCAGCAGCAGCAGCAGCAGCACCTGGAAAAACAGGAAATGCAACTTGAAGCAAGGTCAAAATGACAAGGCGCTGCAATGAAACGCTCATCTAACTTATCATTGTTTATGTAAAATTACCCTAAGGTATAAGTAACTGAGAGCAGTTCAGTCATTTATTCTAGATGTTTTGTCAGAATCAGAATTGATTTAAATATTTTTCATAGCGCATCCAGCTGAAACAGTTTTGCTTACTAGCACAAAATAGTGCCAAATATTTTTGTTGGTGGGTTTGAAAACAATCTTCTTAGCAAACCTTAGTAGGCAAGAAAAGCTAAGAATCGTTTTCAATAGATTATTTTTTTTTCTGAACAACAAAAAACATAACTTTAAGCAGCCATAAAAAGACATTAAGGGACTTTTCCCTCCCATCATATTTCAGTTCCTACAGTCAATCGAATTTAATTCAATTCAATTGATTTATAGAGAAGCAATTCACAACAAATATAATCTTGAGACTCTTGAAAAAGATTGATGTAAAGTAATTCTTTTCTTCTTATCAATAAATATTGTTTTTATTGATTATTGAGAAGAGCATATATTATTTTCAAAATACCATTTTGTAAAAAAATATATAAATTGAAAAATATATGTATTTTTCCAGCTCTAGCAGATATAAACTTCTGGATTTATTGAAAAAAAATAATGATTTTATCCATCCATCCAAACTTTATAAAATATGTTGAGTGTAACTGAAATTCAGACACCTTGTTCTAGGACTCACTGCTTGTATCGTCTCATCTCTTCTTATTCTTCTTAGTGGATAGTGGACATGGTGTTGAGCTGATTCAATCATTGAACTGGGTGTGTTTCAGTAACCTCCTGCTTGCTGCATTAATGGCAGACTTCTGATAGATGTGTCACTCGGCCATGAGGGAATACACACTGACGTGTCACTTTCTGATTTCATCACTGGCTGCCTGCGCTAAACTTTCACCAAATGAAATTCAGGGTCAATTTGTTGCATCAAACTGCCTTAAATATTTCAGGGACTTAAAAAGTAAACTGTCAATGAGGTTATCATCTGAGTTTTTTTCCTTCTGACTGTTTCTAAAAGATGATCTCTGACTATGAGTATGATGGAGATTCCCAGCCTGCATCGATTCATTCATTCACTTCTTTCCCAAATCCAGACTGAAAATCTTAAGACTGCTCAGACAGTCCAACAACAAGCTACCAAGTTCTGAGCAAAGTGTCCAAGTTTTAAGATTACAACTACAAACCAATAGTTTTGCAGGCTCAAGGTGAAACAGTTGTCTTCAGTCAGCTGTCATCTAAAGCACTGCTGCCATCTGAGCATCTCAAGAACCCACTCACTCACCTTTGGTAGAAGCTGTGGCAGAAGCGGCTGAGCAAAGCAACAAAACAGCCAGAACCAACATTGTGCGTCCTCCTCTGCCTGCAGCCAGGTGATCCAAACCCCAAAAGCCGCTGAAGTGGCACCAGTGACAAAGGCCAAAAAGAAAAGGCAAAGCGAGCCCGAGCCTCTTGTGTCCTGCTTTATCTGAGGGGAGGGCAGACTCCAAACTCCACGCTCATGTACTAAGTACGAGATAACCTGCAAATCATTAACCAGGGCAGCACAGATTTGACAGGAACTGCTGCTGTCTATAGACGCGCATGCAGCCAGGTGGGTCATTTATTTTTGATTCAGCGAGGCAGTGAGATCGATTAATCAGTCCAATCACCTAGCTTAATCTGATTGATTCGCATCGTCGTAAGAGCGAGATCACAAACCGTTTTTGCGGCTTTAAAGCACAGAATACATTTTTCGAAAGCTGAACTAAGATTGTGTAAAGTTATTAAAATGTCATTTATGATGGTTGTAGTCACCAGGAGCTGATATGCAAAAGTCTTCATGCCAGACACCTTTCACCTAATTTCCCTCCCGGAGATGAACAGTCGGCATTTTGTCGTGTTACGTAGCAGGAAGTGGGAAGTCCTGCCAGAGAAATCAGCTCGAATTACAGCTTTTCCACTACAGAGGTGTCAAGTCTTTAGGTTGACCTGTTTTGGCTTCTGCAATATTTGCGTTGAGTCTCAAGCACTTTGAATCAGACGTTTAAATTATGTGTTGATCGGCGTTTTTGTTTACCAAGATTGAGATGCCATGCAATCAATGGGGTAATGTGAAATATCGCAATTGTTTATTTGATATGTTTATATTTTATATGTAGATTATATTTTACAGTATGACTTTTTCATGGCAGAAATAAATAACGTTTTTGTATGAATAATCCACGTCTCTTTGTTGTGTTGCGTTTTGATAAAAATTGGGACTGACGCTTGACTGACACCAGCATAAATTGCAGCAGTCAAAACGAACTGAGATTAATTCTCTCTGAATCATGCCTCGAGAAAACTGGTTAAAGTTTATTTATTTGCCTTAAAAAACATTTTTGCTGAACAAATTCTGATCTGTTTATTAAAATTAAAATGTAATCCATATAATCTGTTTCCACTTGTGAATTGAGTTACTGAAATAAATTGCCTAATTTATTGGATATTACTTTAGATAGACACACATATTCAATGACGGAATATTTTTTTTAACTATTCTGAATTCACGCCAACAAGAAATAAGACAGTTTGAATTACACTGGTCGGCCAGCAGATGTCAGTGTTTGTCTGTTGTTCTGTTATCTTTCTCTGTCCTGAGTTTACAGTTCCTCTAGGTCAGGGGTCTTCAACTCCAGGTCCGAGGGCCATTGTCCTGCAAGTTTTAAATGTGTCTCTGCTTCAACACACCTGAGTCAAATACTCAGCAGGACTCTGGAGATCATGAAGCCTTCTGAGGAACTAAATCTGCCATTTGATTCAGGCGTGTTGGACCTGAGACACATCTAAAAGGGCACAGGACACTGGTCCCCAAAGCCCCTGATGTGGATTAAGCTAAACCAGGGATGGGCAATCCTGGTCCTGGAGGGCCGGTGTCCTGCAACTCTTAGATGTCTCCCTGGTCCAACACACCTGAATCCAACAGCTGAATCACCTCCCAAGTGCAGTCAGGTTCTCCAGAGTCCTGCTAATGACCTGATTATTTGACTCAGGTGTGTTGAAGTAGAGATACATCTAAAAGTTGCAGGACAAAGTCGAGGACCAGGAGTGCCCATCCCTGAGCTAAACTCTGAAATAAGCCTGATTACAAACATACAAAATATAATATAATCAGTGAGGTTTGCTTGTTGTAACCAGCAGCTAGTTCATTTTCATATGCTATAGGTCCATATAGCAGTTTCTGTCAAAAGAACATCACTGAAAACCACCAATGAACTCCATCAAAGATTTGACAGTAACTGTTATAATTCTCAGAAAAGTGCCAAAAAAAAAAACATAAACAGAGAGGTTGTGCCTTATATGTTTGGGTAGTAGTTTTTCACCCATGGAGAGCAAATCTTTCATACCTCTATAGCTCTGGTTAATCTGATAAATGATTCTGCTCCATTTCAGAAGCAACAAAATACCAACATATGTGTGTGCAGATATTACCAAGAGCAAATGTCAGATCAAGTGAAAAGTATGATGACATCAGTTTGAATAAGCATGGTATTAGTCACTTTAGAAGTCAGAAAAGAAGCAGAGATTACAAGAGCTTCAGGCCAAAGGTCAAAGCTTACGTTTCAACCAATTCCCTGATAGCACAACATAGCAGATAAGCTTTATTCACATTATCTCCACTAAAGGTTGTCTGTGTGTCTGTGTCAAAAAAAATCATTGCTGTTACATTTCCTAAACAAATAGCATCATTGGGGTTTTCCACCACAGACCAGCCTTCAACCACTTCCTCTCTGTCACATAAATGGATCCGATCAGAGAAACAGAAAAACAGAGGGAGGATGCAGTGCTCTCTCCTCTGAGCCACAAATTTTTAAATCCTTAAAAGTAACCATTTTTTTTATATTTAATCTTTCTCCTGCGATGCTCATATTTTATAATTAATTGATTTTATTATTATAAAAATTTATTTTATCATTTTTAATTTGAGGATCTAACTTTGCTTAACTCCCATTTGGCCAATTTGTCATTCGTTAGAACCGAAGGACAATACTGCAAATGGCAGAAATACTCGTTTCAAACACTAGGTGGAAGGAGAGAGTAATGTTTTACACTCATTAACAGTATGAGGAAGACGGCTCATTTATTAAACATACTAATAAGAACAGGAAAGCCATTATGTTTGTTACTATTTTGTTTCTAACGGCGATGGCAATATTTTAGAAAAAAAATGAAAAAGAAAAACGTTTAAAGGGATCTAAAAATATAGGCAAAGTAACAAAAGTACTCCATGAACGTTTTACATTTTTCTCATTACAACCTCAAATATATGTGAGGCATGTATATGTATTCAGCCCCCTTTAATCTGGCGCAGTCAGATGCCACCTAATCTGACTGTAAATACAGTCTATCTGTGTGTAATTTAATCTTAACTGTAAATACAGATGTTTTCGGAAGGCCTCGGAGGTTTGTTAGAGAACATTAGTGAACAAACAGCCTCATGAAGACCAAAAAAACACAGCAGACAATTCAGGGACATCACAGGGATATTATCACTTTTAAAGCAGAGTTGGTTGTGAAACAATAGCCAAAAGCTTTGAACATCTCACCAAGTTATGGAGGAGCTGAAATATGTGAATATGGTTGGTGCGTTGTTGGTGGCAAAAGTCAGCAACATCATGCGATGGGGAGGCTTTTCTTTAGGTCGTATTTTTTGTTGTTTTGGGGTTTTTTTTCTTTGTGTTTGATGGTATTCTTCTGCTGTGTGATACTCTGTTATATGATGTCTTGATGTTTCCTGAACTGGTCGTTGTTGAAAATGAGGATTTGTCCTCAGTCAACTTATCTGGTAAACTAAAGGTTAAATAGAACCAGAGCTACTGTAAAAGGGTTGAAGTCACAGCATATTCATGTATAAAAATGGCTGAAATCCAGGCAACAAAGCCTGTTGTGAAAGTTTATGTCCATGTATTCCCTCCATCTAAGGTGTAAAAAACAAAGGTATACAAAAATATCAGTAATTGTAAAGCTAGTAAAAAAAATATGTATCCTTTTCTTCCACTGTACTACTTTATATAGCTCTGTGCAATCCAAGTAATTTATCCCAGTTGGCTTGGCCTAACCTCATGCCATGTTTTGGTTTGGTTTTTAGGTATCCTGTTTTGCTCTTGGTATTGTTTTGGTCAAAAGGATTTAAAAACTGTTCTTTTCCAGCTTCCTGTCTGCATTCCAGTCCCCCTCACTCAAACAAAATCTCAACAAAACTAAACCCAGAAAACGTACAAGGTGACATTTATTCAGATGTTTGCAAACATTTACATATTTTACAATGTAAAGTCACTGGAAATAGAAAATGCACCATCTTTCAAATGACATTTATGAAAGGAACTGTCTAACCCTTAAAGGGTAATAACTATTATGAGAAACATACATCTGAAATTTCATTTTTGTATTCAAGTCAAAATACAGAATTTTACAGCCAAAATTAAGAATCTTTGCCATTTTACTTCCATCAACATCTTAGAGTTGAATGAGGAATTTTTATCTTTTTTCCAAAGAGACGTTTGATATTTACAAGTACTAACATAGAAAACAAAAAAAATAAAAACAGATTCTAAGCAGAGATCACAAATATGGCACTAGATGGTGAGAAATAATGTGATTAGCAAACACAGACAATCAGAAGCTTTTATTGAAAAGAAAAAAAATCTATTTTTTAAAAAACCATTTCTGGTTTATTAAAGTATTTACATGAAATCCAGTGAACTGAGGAAACAAATGTTTAGAAATGACAGTTTGGCCTGACAATGTTTCAGTACAGCCCATTATGATGCAAATCATTTCAAAGCAGAGGGAAGATTTCCAATAAACCCGCTGCTGGAGCATGAAAGGACTTTTTACATGCAAACACAGAAACAACTGTATCCCGGCGCAGACTGATTTCAATATTCTCCTCAACCGAAACTGCTGGTGGGAAAGCTGGAGAGTTTTATGAGCCGGCCGTAAATCGTATCTACATGCTGTTAAAGGGGAGAAGGGAATCAGCATGCAGTTAATTATGGCACTTGAGAAATTACTTTAAAAACATCCGGCTGAAGTAGGCGATATCAAAGGAGCGGTAATAAGCCAACATCTCTAACGCCATTAGCTTCGTTTCATCAGTGGAAATACGTGGTTTAAGATGAAAGCAAATAAAACTCACAAATATCTCCAGTTGTTCTTTCCCAATTAAGAAAAGATGAACAAAACCAAAACGCTGAGATTAACTTCGTCACTGTTTCATGATGATTAAAGTGCTTCAAGCTGAATTTGGATTACACACTGAATCCACGCATTTGGACCTTTTCTGTCACTATTGAGCTTTTTAAACTTTACGCTAATCGGTGACATGAAAACTCTTCACTAACGTCACAGTAGCTTAGAGCAGATTCCATTAAACGCTGAGCAAAGTGCTCACCAGCCAAGTCAAGTGTAATGATTCAATAAACACTGTGAAATACTAAATCAAATACATTTGGGCGAGCCAGTGATCCATCAGAAGGCAAACGGCATGCGGTGCATTTCCAGAACTTCTTTCATCTTTGCGCACAATCCTTCCACGCAGGAGGGATTGTGCAGCTGTAAAAACTCATTTTCAACCTCACTTTAGTTCCTGTGTGCACAAATCACTCCCTCCTCAGCTCCTCCATGCAATCTTTTAACTTTTAGAGCTGCTTGTATGGGGATGAATTAGACTGTTTATGATGCTCCACATCAGCGCTCTGAACAGATTTCAGAAATAGCATTTCATTTAAAACGACTCGTATCAGTTTGTAGTTAACTATTTACATGAGACTGGTGGAATCTTGGCTGATGGTGTCCAAACTTCAGTCCTGCAGAGAAAAGACGAAACAAAAATGTCAGTCCAAGTACGTAGGGCGAAAAGGGAAAAATCAAGCGAGTACAATGCAAGCAGAGATTTAATCTCTCTGTGTTTACCTGATGCATCCCTCCTGCCACTGTGTAGGTCTTAGGTGAACAGACTGCACACAAACAGAAGCCGGAGTTAAAAAAATAATGCCTCCTAAGGTTTGCAAATAATACAACAGCACAAAGTAATACATAATTACAAAGCTAAAAACCCTTCCTGATTTTTTCTTCTTTAAAAAAAACAGAAGTCTAAAAAGATACATATAGACCTTATTTAATGCATCACAAATGTTAAATTTTATTTTAAGTCAAGAGAACGTGCCAATAAAGTACAGGCACATTCGAGACGTTTACTCTGCGTGAATGAGAAGCATATGATGTACATGTTATGACTTGTGCCTAAATAAGTTAAAAACAGCCGGAACTGTGACCAGCTTGATGGGAAACTATGTTTATCTTGTCACCAAGAACAATGAGAAGGATGATAATATCACCAAAGTTGAGGTTAACTTTAAGGCTTATTTTCTTAATTAAGGGGCGCTATGGAACAATTTGTCCAGGCAGCTCAGAGTCCTGCGGCTGAAACTCACATCCCACTTTTTTGTAATGAAACTTTGTAATGAAATATTGTCACTTACCAGCTTTCTCTCACAGCTTCAATGTCGCTCACAAGATTCTGTGCCAAACAGATCCCAAATATCTAAGAACAGACACAAACAGACCAGATTAGGATGATATTAGACACAGGAACACATCAGATGTAAGGTGGTTTTTTTCACACACTTCCCCACCTGCAGCAGTGCAATTCCGATGAAGATGCCCGCCACCACGGTCAGGTTCTCTTGAAGCCACCTCTCAAACTGCGGGACGCAGCCTTTGATGTAAATGAAGTTTCTCTGCTCTGAGTCCTAAAAAAACACACACACACACACACATTCATGAGTTAAGCCATGAATTATTTTGATTCTTATTTCATGCAGAAATACCGTTGGGTCTGCATGTTCCTTTGTAATCCTTAACATCATGGTTACCTTCGATGGGAGCACATGGCTGTATTTTGATCCCTTGGCCTCCTTCTGAATGAAATCCTTCTAATAATCCTCACTTGTTAACAATAACTCAGCTCACTGTTTTCCTGTTCTGAGTCTTGTTAAAACTGCCCCACTGCAGCTCAAATGCAAGGCCAGGAAAACAAACAGAGCCTTCCCCTTACATTTTGCTGCTACGGAGAACAGCCAAAGCTAATGACAGAGGGGGGAGGGGGCGTGAGGCTCAATTTGCATTGCATTGCTGCCGTGTGAGTAATACCACACACCGCCCTGAGTACTGATGGAGAGCCAGCTGCTCCATTCTGAAGACGGAGGAGTTTGGAAGCGAAATGAAAGAGGATTATTGTGACCAGGGTGGAGCTGCCGATGAGCTCACGCAGCCTGGGGCCAAAGAGCCGTTCACACGCTGCCCTTTACACTTTTATTGCCACAAGAGCTTTCTGGATGAATATCTCACGACAGTTTAGTTAAGAACAAAATTACAAGCTTGGAGGATTTAGATTTAAAATACACTTTCATTTGATCAAGAAGGTCTGATGGGAAACAAGAGCGGCGGCCACCAAAGATAATGAAACAAGTAAAAAGAGTATCATTTTGTTTTAAAAAGTAATGAGCTTTTTAAATTTCCTTTTAATAAAAAAAATTGGCCCTTTAGACTTTTATACTCTTTCAAGTAGTCAGTGAGAAACATATTTTTTGGCATTAGAGCAATGAAACCGTTTTTCCACCTGATGGATGATGAGCTTTAGCTCCGGCCGCAGTTTATTTTTTTAACCAGATTCACTCCCAAACCATAATACTACAGCCATGGACAAGTTGGACTTGCCTGTAGTTCAGAGTTTGTGTTTACAACTCACCGACTTTGCACGGATGTCATATCCACACTGAGTGTTAATGACGTCCTCCTGTGAAAAAAGGAAATGGTTTACAATTTAATTGAATTCATCATATCGCTGCAATTTGAATGGAAATAGAGAAAACAAATTGATTTTGGGAAATATGTATGTTTAAACGGTTATTCTTATGAAATTTATTATATAAAAAAGTGAGTAAATTCAGGTGGGGGGAAAACAACACAAAAACAAGAAGTGTAAAAATCCTTCTTTTAGAGTTTATAGGCATCCTATCAGTTATTATTAAGCTGTCCAGCACTCATTTAGGCTGTTGTTAAAAGGATACCATTTGTGCTACCAATTTAAAACTTTGATTAATAAAAAATGAGAGAAACTTTAAAATGTTAAATTTACTTGCATAATTATTTCTCTCCTTGCAACTGATTTGGGTAAAAAAAAACAAAAAAACTATTTGAGCTTTCCAGAAGTTTCTAACAGTTTCAAGTCAGTAAAATCCGAACTTTTACGCTCTAAAAATGTGAAACGACGCAAACTACAGGTTGTTCACAAAAAATAACCTGCAACCTTACAGGCCATCACCATGTAACTTTAAATAGTTCATGGTGTTAAAATGTCAATTTGAGACTATCCACTTACACGTAAAAAGAAATAGCAATTAGAACATGACATTAATTGAGAGGTTGATATCTTGTCCACTCAAGGGTTGAATTATGTTTACAATTACGTTTTTATTGGCAAAGAAAGAAAATATTTTGATTTATATTTTTGCAAGCAATTTGTCTCAGCATTTAGAAAAGTTACAGTTCTGCCTTATAGTAACAGCACAGCACTGTAACTTTAAGGTGTGTTTTCTTGGGTGCAATACATTTGTTACCACAGTAACTTGTTTCCAGTGGAGCTAAAACATGACCCTTTTCTTATCCTCACAGTTTTATAAAAAACATGAAAACAAGCAAAGCTCATTTTAGCAAGATAGGACAGAAATATTAATCAAAACACATGTTTCAAATGTAGAAATTATATAACTAAAAATGTCTGAGTCAGTCCGAGTATCACTCCGGGAAACTTATTGCTGATTATGTCCATGACGGTTTTCTAAAGCAGCGCCTTGCCAGGACAGCAGGTCCTGCAGCCGCGTTCATTAAAAAGAGTGCTTTGCGGCAATATTTTGCTGTCAAGGCTGTGCTTACTGAGCAGCTGTAGGAGTTGTTTTTTTTCTGTCCAAATGAAAACAAACTAAAAAAAAATAAAAAAAATCCTAGTAAAGGTCTCCTCCCTTCTTCTTTCAGACTTTCCTGTATGCTGAGTCTGAGGGAAATAAACATCGATGCTTTAACTTCCTTTTGGAAGATCGCCATCACAGCTGACGTCGTCAGGCAGCTGGAAAACTTTTACAACACGGCCTCCACTACTGACCATGTTTGCTACTTCATCTAAACTCTTAAGAGAAGAATCAACATACTGTGCTCATTGCTATGTGTTACTAATGAGACTAAGGAATGCTTATAAAAAATACATACGGCTGGATCTTTGGTGCAACAGGAAAAGGGCACTCCACATTTCTCACGACTCGGGTTGGAGTCGGTGCAGTTGAAGTAAATGTTCAAATTCCAGTCGTCCGCACCAAAAGCTCCACAGCACTCCCACTGCAAGGTCAGAGAGATGTAAACAAAGCTTGGGATGAATGTCAAAAAGTCCCACATCGCTGATCAACACAGGGTCAAACAGTATCGGGGAGAAATCAGAGAAGGGATTGAAAAAAGCTAGTGCTCACATATTCCTGTGTGAAGTCAATCAGGTTTTGAAGATCAATGTCATCCCTGTATGCTCGAATGTTGTTGTTAATGAAAAAGTTGAGCTGATTCTTTATCCAGTCCTTGAAAACGAAGGCCAAAACTCCTGCGGTCAGCTCCAGAAAGAAGATGATACCCAGGAACACTGAGAACTAAAACACAAAAACAGTCACCATTTTAACATCAAGATAAGCGGAAAGTAAAAGTGGAACGAAATCTCCGAACAAGCCTGGAGGCGACGTACAAACTTGAGAAGAAATGAGTTCTCCCGGAGCGCTCCAATGCAGCCAGCGAAACCCAGGATGAACATCACTCCCCCAACCACGAGAAAGAGCCACACCGGGTCAAAACCCCCCAGGTCAGTGATGGATGAGATGTTGGAGAGAACACCCTGGGGAGGAAACACAACCTCATGAGCATCAGAGATTCACTTTTAGCTGTAATTTTGGTCTGTTTGAAGGCAACACTTTCTCCCAAACGTATAGCACGTAACTTCCACTAAAGCAGAGGATCGTAATCCTGAATGAGGAGATTATAGCAATAATATCTGTAATGTTATGTGAAACAGTTTCAATAAAAAAAATGGGTGGAAAAAATCAATTAGGCTATTAAAATTGCAAACTTACTATCAGATAAATCATCTACTTAGAGATAAACAACATTTAAATGTATTAACAGCATAACAATGCAAACAGGAAACAAACCCAGCAAAGACGGGTTTGTCGTCCTTCTGTTGACCAAGTTTTTAGCTGACTACTCCAAAGGAATCAAGTTTTTTGGATTTAAAATACAATTAATGTTTGTCAGCATATAATATTTTTGGTGTTTTTCATAGATCCAGACAAGAAGGCAGAATTGTCACAGCCTGTAAGAAACAAAGTACCCACTGATTCTGCCCAATATTGGGTCTTTGCTAAATTAAAGTGGCAAATTCCTTCAGACGACAACAATGTGTTCTTTATGAACAAGTATTAATAGTACATTCATAAATATGCTTCAACATAAAGTGTGGAAATGGCTGAGAGCCCCACTGTAACACTAGTACAGCACAATGAATCAGTGTGCAAAATGAACCAGATCAAATCCTCTCATTGTTCTTCAGGATGTCTCACAGGAAAACACGACATTCCTTCCTCATTCAGTAAGGACACTTTTACATTCCACCCAGACATTCGAACACAAGTGAGAAATTAAAGAAAATAATCTGCTGATTATTTGCAGATGTTGCCGGGTGTCATACAGACTTGTATGATTAGCTACTTCCACTTCTGCCTCCTAAATATGTAACACACCCACCTTTTCGCTCCAAGCCCACAAGCCGATGCCAAGGAAGGCTATTCCTAGGAACTGAAAGAGAGGGGAGACCGGGAAATAGAGGGGTTACTTAGTGTTGACTACAACATGCAGACATCACACAGGAGCACACGGAAAGAGAACAGAGACAGACTTTTTCTGGCTCTGGTCCACAGCTAAATATTTCCCATCCCGGTCTGCAGAATCAGCAGGATCAGCTCCCACATTAGGAAGCATCTTTAAACTGCTTTATGAACGAGGATTTAGGAAAGCTTCCTGCCTACGTGCAGTGTGCAGAAATTCAAGGATTTGGATCAGAAATGTTTTTACCTGATTTGGTGTATTAAGATGTGTCTCATGGTAATGTCATGTAATTAAGCATATTAACACATTCATGGCATTACATTTTAACATTGAGAGGTAATTATTGTCTACTAAAATAGCAGTGGTCTCCCTCCTGGACCTGTTGCCTCTTTTACCTGATTTCTATTAAGGCAAAGAAGGGATGGCTGATGGATAGGTTATTTTGAACAACTTCAAGACGTATTATGATTATTTATTGTAGAGGGCGATGGTGACTGCCTGCTGATGGTGGTCATTTCTGTCAGTCTGCCCAAGGGAAGCTTTGGCTATAATGCAGCTTGCTAACATTTGTGTGTGAATGTGTGTGTGAATGGGTTAATTGTCTGAAAGTGCTTTGGAGTCCTCTGACTTTATAAAGTGCTGCAGAAATGCAGGCCATTTACCATATGTGGAGTTAATCAGTGATGAGCTCCTTTGTTTACATTGTCTGGTTTCTGCTTCTGTTCATTAATCCAGCTCAAAATAAGAAATTAGAAACAGTGTTACTTTGCCTGTTAGAAAAAAAAATCTCTTTATATTTCAAAGTGAATATTCTTAGGGGATTTATGTCTCTTGGAGTGGGATTTGTGATTAAATGTAAAGTCTGCTGGACACCTTTTGATCAATGTGTGATTTTAGGTCAACAAACGCCCTGGAAAAAGAAACAGGTCACATATGCCTCAACTCAAGGTTAAGATAGGTCAAACAGTAAAAACATAGATATGATTTGCATTGAGCTGCATTTTATTGACTTATTTCTATCACTAAAAAATGGCATCACTGTTCTCTGTGAGCTTTGGGATCTCAGCCACTAAAACTATAAATCAGGTGCCAGACCTGATCACCTGATGCATGATACGCAAAATATGCCAATTGCAATATTGCACAGACTGTGAATTGACTGCTTGCCTACTGTGAATTGTTGCAGTTGTATTCAGAATGACTACACCCCTAAACATACAGCCAAAATCACAATGTAAATGTTTATGTCTAGGCGCACGTAGTACGTTAGAATGGCCTATTCAAAGTCCAGACCTTAATTCAATTGAGAATCTGTGGTTAACAAAAACCTGTAAAACTGTTCACAGAGATTTTGTCCACTCTGACTGAGCTTGAGCTGTTTTGCAAAGAAGATTGGTAAAAAATAAATATAATCAGCAGATGTGCATAGCTGGTAGAAATGTCCCTCACAGATCTGCAGTTGTAACAGCTCTCTTAGGCAAAAGACAAATGCAGACCATATTTTTATCTTTAAGACAGCACACACTGAACAAATTCATATTTATGAAATAATTAGAAATAGTGATAGTAAATACACCTGGAAAACTGTCATATTTAAGTTTTTAGGATAGCTTTGTACGTAGACACTCGTTTGATAGAACCAAATGTTCAATCAAATATTGTCATTTTGAACCCAGTTCTCATCTCTCTTGTCAATAAATGTCCTTTCTGATCAACACATCTTAATAAAACCAGTATTATTTCAAACCTAACAGCACTGAGTAAGGTGGTGTTTAACCCGGGAGGCCCACGGCGAAGTGTTGCGTGATATGTTTGTTTTCCTTCGTGGAAACTCCACGCTGCTGCACAGCACGACCAGAGATGTTGACAGGTCTGAGCGCACTTTTCCCTGCACAAACATTGTCATTGCGGCGGCAATCAAACAAAAGCGAAGGCGTGTTGATGGGTGACAAAGGGAGCAAGTGCGCGAGAATAAAACCTATTCTATCCAACAGCTCGTCTACACAATTCAGAGAACCGCGAGAGACACAGTGCATTACAGAGGGGGTCTGGGCAGCAGACGGGACTCACCCAGAATATGATGTTGAATCCGAAAATGAAATACTTGATGCAGCAGCTCACTTCCTGAGCTTTGAAATGCTTCCCTGACATCATCTGGACGGCTTCGGTTTCAGAGTCTCGTCCGCGCCAGTGGGAGGATTCGCATCGACGCTTCTCTGATGTTTGACAACAACCTGGCAGATTGGGTGGAAACACCCTTTAATGTTTTTAATGGCTCCAAATTTCAGCGGCTCATTGGAAGCATCATTCTGCGTCTCCGCGGAGAAAAGGCGCAGATGGAGCTGCGGAGGCCGGTCGGTCAGTCTGTCGAGGGTCCAAACATACCCACACAGGACACACAAAGAGGACAGCTTGAGTGAATCCACTGTGAGAGCCTGGTTAGAGATGGTGGTCTCCCAGCTGACCCGTAGTTCAGACCAAAGACACAGCAGTTGTTATCTAAGGGGCATTTCTGGGAGCCAATCAGATTCTGTTTGTGTTTTAGAGGGCGGGACTTCCTCTTGGGCCCACGGTCTAATGTGGGATATTATAAATACGTATTAATGTCTATGAATATTGTTCCCAAATGTCTTATTTAATTGAACCACATAATAATAATAATAATAATAATAATAATAATAATAATAATAATAATAATAATAATAATAATAATAATAATAAGCATCATCATCATCATAATTACATAGCTATCTTTTTGTCACGCTTAAATGTTTCAAATTATCAAACCATAATTATATAATGGTAATAATTGTAGTAATAATAATAACATCAATACTAGCAACTATTATTGTTATTACTACTAGTAATAATAATAATAATAATAATAATAATAATAATAATAATAATAATAATAATAATAATAATAACAACAGCTATTATTATTACAGATAATGTTATCTGCATCACCAATAATTATATTATTATTCATATATATTATTGTATTATTATTATTTATATTAATAATATAATATTTAGTAATAATAATAATGGCCATTATTATAATTATTGATAGCCACTCTTATTATTAATGTTGTTTTTGTTGTTGTTAATAATAAAAACATAACTTGGGCTATTACTTCAAGCTGTGACTTTATTTTTTAACAAAGAACACACTGTCCTACAAAGACGGATTTTAACTTTAAACTGAAAATCTGAAATAAAGAATCATCGTTTTCTGTTTTAGTGTTATACTACGGTAAGCAACTTAGTATTGTACCGTAACAGAAAGCAGATTCATTAAAACTTTTACAGTGTAGGTTGTAAGAATCCTGAGGCTGTAATGATTCAGTGAATTTATATCAATAATAAGCCGGTGTTCAGAGTTTCGAACACGTAGCAACGCCGCCGTCTAGTGGCAGCTTCTGTCATCTGCATCTCCGTTAAACCGTTAATCACTTATTGAAATTATGAATTAAATGTGATTTTCGGACAGTTATTTTTACAAAACCCCACCCCTCGCAGTCCTTAGTCCTTCCAGAACGGTAAAAGTCAATATCAAGCTGAGAACGAGAACCCAATATAGAATCTTCAGGTACACCAAAATTATTTGCCACCGTTTCAGAAACATTTAACTGTTAGGTAGAGAATAGAGTTGTTAACCTGATTTACAAACGTGTCAAAAGGCTTGTCTCAGTTATAGGAAAATAAGTCACAATGGGACTTATTTTCATTTACCATAATACTGAAACTTCATGAGTCAGCAGTTGGACAATAAACACAAAAGTAGCCATGTTCAAAATTTGCTTTGTTTAATACAGAAAATATCAAAACTCTAATCTGCTACAAACATTTGTGTACAAAACAGGATAATTTATGAAAATAAATATCTCTGTGCAACATATCTGTATTAAGAATGCAAGTGGAGAAACACTGAGATTCATACAGATTTTAGCCAATAACAATCCTTCCTTATTGTCAAGCATCACAATGCAGAAAGCATCATTTAAAGTCTACGTTACACCGGCTGCTTAATGTGATGCTGATTTGCTTTTTATGGCATGAGGGTTTTCACTTTCACTGCAGGACACAATGAACTCATCACTTTCAGCCAACTGTATTATTCAACATGTTGTGCGTTACACTGCAGGTACTATTGGTATCTCTTCACATCCTCAATCCTCCCTAAGGTTTCTCTAAAAGAGTCTAGCAGAACAAAAAGCAGAACCACTGTAAAATGAAAATAGAAACATATTTAGGCTAACAACAAATTATTTTCTGAAAAAGATATTGTCTCAGAATTATTTTTGCTGAGTTTTTGAAAATTATAACCCTTCATCGACCTTTTTATGATTGCACAACTTATTTTGACATCTTTAGTTGCTCAAAATCTTTGCATGTAGTTCGAGTGGAAAAGTCAAACAGTGTGAGGCGCCGACATGTCAAACAAATATTTGAGAAGAAAAAACGTAAACAGTTCTTATCCTTTGGGATTTTCATTTCATTTAGAAACATCAAAAATACATCTCTCTATTTTATACATTGGCAGTTTTTCAATAACGACTCCAACATAGTTTTGGTATAATGGAAAAAGTAAAAAATAAAAAAATAAATAGTAGACTTGGCTCATAGGCGCCAAAACAAACTTACAGAAACAATGCACATTCACTTGCAATTACTATCCCATTTTCTATATCTCAGTCTCTTGGCTGAAATGTCTTTGCATCATTTTGTATAGCCTTAACCTTGAGGAGTAGCCACTAGATTAAATATCTCAATTTGAAATGAAGTATAATAAATCTGGTTATCTCTTAAATACTAACATTACAAGACAAATGTTTGAGGAAAATAGTTTATCAATCCTGTTCTGATATCAAAATCTAACTCTTTATTTCTGTTTCTTGGCAATATACTGTGTTCACCACAATTAAAGGTACCACCTTCTATACAAATAAAGGAAACACATCATGTTCTTTGGAAAATAATTGAGTATTGCATTGATATTTTTGCAAAATATGGCAAAATTACTATCAGGGTAGCATGCTTGAAGTAAGGAACACATCAGCTAAAAAGAGGCCTAAGGCTTGGTGTGAATTATGTTCTTGTTAGGAACCAGCTTATAATTTCAGAGTCTTCTGTGACTGGCTTGATGTTGTAATAGTTACATGTGGTGAAATTATTGTTACTAAACCTGGCAACAGCGAGTTGCTATAGTAATAATTATCAAGGCAGCATAACGCTTAATACTGAGGAGTTCCAACATTTAGAAAATCTACAGATAGATAACTGCAACACTATCACTCTGAAAAGGTTACACAATGTCTCATGCAAAGCCTGAGTATAGGTGTAGAATTCTATAAAGGTTTGTTGGCTTTGACATGTCATATAAGGAGATACCCTGCATCATATTTCACAAACTAATGACATCAGAGTTGCATAAATCCCTGCTCTGTCGGGATTCAAAGAGGAATACAGAGCAGAAAAAAAGTTTATACTCTTTGACAAGTGCAACGTATCTTCGGGTCAAATCAAAAAGAACACAATGGGGGCAACACGACTCGCAGACGGGCTGCTATATCACGCTGGTGTTAAAACTGTAGAGCTGAGAACTTCTAAGGCCCCCTTAAGTCACCTTGATGGACGATTTCCTGTGGACGCAGAGTAACGAAACATACGGCACACCGATAAAGGCCCACTTCTCGTTGGGCCAGAACATGATGACCGGCCCTTGCTCCGGCGCCTCGGTCGCCACGTGGAAGTAGGCGAAGCAGACGCAGCCTATGTAGGAGGCCAGACAGATGAGGATGTGCCTGTGGGAGCAGGAGCAGTATCAGTAAGGCAATGCTAAGTGTAACAATGCATTTTTCTTTACAGTCTAACATTCCGACATTCTTAAAGAACCTTGCAAAGGCAAGCAGGTCAATGTATTTTACTGTGATAAAGTACTGCAAAACTGAGCTGAAAGGAAAATTGGTTTTAAATGTTTCTTTTTCATTTATTTGTTTTACAAGTTGAAATCTGAAATGTCTGGTGTATTGATACTCCAACATAAAATCCACTGCAAAACAAATTGCCTGTGGTATGTCTGTATGAGTTTTGAAAAGAAGCGTATCGACAAACTGACTTTTTCTTCTTTGTATAACAACTTAAGCTTAGATTGGATGAAGACCATCTGTGAGCATACACTTTCCCGTCTCACCAAATTCTCAGTTGAATTTGAGTCTGCTGGAGGACGAACCTCCAAAAAGTCTCAAGTATCTTACAGCCTCTATTGTACTTTCTTGCCTGTTTTTAGCTACTTGCATCTTCTCATCACAAAGGCAACGCCAAGAGAATCACCGGGTTTTACAATTGGGATGGTGTGTTCAGGGTGATCATTTAGTGCATTTAGTGCAATTACTCTTTAAATTTTTAATGAACTTTGATTTTCCAAATAATAAACAGTAAGAGTTCTTTGACTTGACTCTGAGCTCACCAAGCACAGTGTAAGTAGGGGAAGTTGACCGCCGACCACATTTCGCAGAATATCCTGTCGCTGATCCAGCAGAGCAGAGCCAACGCCCACCAGAACCCAGAAATCAGCCCGAGCTTGAACACGCGCGAGTTTTCACACCTGCAACGAGAGTGAGATGAGAAATGTGTGCGACACTGAATACACACACACACACACACACACACGCACACACACACGTATGTTTCGCTCTCAGAGAATAAAAGCTTGTGCGACGTTTGTCCAAGAAAACCTGCAAATCTAAAATAAAATGGCTAAAAACAACATCAGTGGCCCAGTCAGCCGCTTCAGAATTAATGCAGATACTTTTTCATACAACGACAGAGAAAGTCATTTTTCCATTGCAGTTTAATAATTACATCTACTGCAACAATTATCAGTCTGTCACTCTAAGTGTTGCTAATTATCTTGGTTTAATTTCTAACAAATCTATAAATAGTTTATAGATTTGTGAAAAATGTAATTATGCATTTTGTAATGATCTAGTGTTTAATAATCCCGCCACTACATGGTGGGATGTGTTGTGTGTTTTTTATTCTTTTTTGCTTGCAGACCATATTACTTACGTATTAAAACCATAGAGGGCGCACTCTGATATAACTGTGACTTCATGGTGAAGAAATATTTCACGGTGTGTATAATAAGAACGGTATTTTTTTTGTCTTAAATAGTCCCTGATGTTGCCACATGTGGGTGTTTAAGAGGGAAAGTTGTATGTAATCCCCACGTAAATAAACATCGCCTGACCTACAAAGACGTGCTAATCCAGAGTGCCACTGATAAGCTATTCTTAGCGTTGTCCTCCTTAGAAATCCTTGTGACACTGAGGCAGAGACATGGAGGCCTGACTGTGACAGCTACTCTGATGACGCAGCAGTGTGCTGGCTGAGACAGTGTTTCAGCTTCTCTTCTGGTGGAGTCACACCGTTTCACTGGCGCCTTATTTGGTGCCATTGTTCCAAGGAGAGAGGAGTCAAACAACACTTGAAACATCTTTTCAGTTTTTACCCTTTGTTCACATTGAGGCTCACTGTGCCCACTGACATAATTGTAGCGCCAGCTGTGAGTTTGGTTGAGTAGACCACAGGAGTTTTGTTGTTCTGGTTGAGAGTTTATGTCCATGTTTGTGTATGTGGTGCTGGGGGATGTTCTTAAGGGCCAACAGGTCCTTGTTTAACCAAAGCATTGTCCCATTTTCAGAACAAGATGCCTCTTGTTCTTAGTGCAAGAGGGAGGATCGGCTCCTCTAAATCTGAAGCCATAGTTCTCAACCAGAAATTACTTACTAGGCATTTTTGGTCAAGTTTCTTGTGCAAATATATTAGTGCACTTAAAATAAGCCAAAGCTAACTTACAAGTAACTTTTCAGCAAGACACAGTAGACTGTTTTAGTAAATAATTCCTTAACATTGATGAAAATTTACATGTTCCATTGGCAGAATATTTCACTTATAGGATGGGAAAATTTATTGCAATAAGTAAAATAATCTGCCAGTAGAACTAGTACTTTAAAAAAAATGAATATTATGAAATTGTTTACTTAAATGGACAGTATTATGTAAAATTAACTTTTTTCATCATGTTATAATGTTATTCCCTCATCAAAAACATACCTAGAGTGTTGCTTTAATTCTTTCATGCATGTTTGAGAAATCTTTTAATCTGCTATGGCAACTATCCAGCTGCCCAAAACACCTGGTTGGACCAAGTGCCACCTTCAAGGCAAAGCTCCTCCTTGAAGCTGCAGTTTCTGAGCTAATTCTCAGTGTAACGCTCGTAAAAGGGTTAATAGAGAAGCGATGCTGTGGTAATTTCCTGAAGGTGGAGTTTCAGAAAGAGCAGGAGTATTTAAAGAGACAGACGCCCAACTTCAAGGCATTAAATCAACAAGTAAAATTGCTCTAATATCATTTAAATAAGTGATATTTGATATATATAGCATTTTTATAACAACTAAATGTATCATACTTACTTGATTATGTTATAAATTGACCCTGTTTGCCTTGAAAAGCAAATGTTTACAGTCACTGGTCCATAGGTCCCATCCCTGACTAATGGTCATCATGAATTGATCATGACTGAAGAAAAACATCCTGGATTCAAGCTGGAATGAAAAGGATCTTTGTAGTGGGAGTTTTATAAAAAGAGCTGCTACTCTTCTGCTTTGAAAAGAGTCAGCTGAGGTGGTTCGGGCATAAAGTGTGGCAAAAAGAAAAATCTATATTACTTGACACTTTCTGCCTACATTTTTATGAAGAGAAGAACGTCAGCTGATCAGCTTTGCTGGTAAAGTGTCTCTATGTTATGTAACCGTTTCAAGGAAACAGGAAAGGGGCAGCAGTGTCTCATTAGCAACAGGAACTAGTAGAACAAAAAGGGGAGAAGTCATTCAACCATCATTATAGCTCAGATATACACTGTTTTCCCACAGAAGAAAATTCTGACTGTTCTTAAAGTTTTGCGCCCCTTGGCCTCTATAACCTAATGTACAGATTGACCTCGGTTGGCTAACGCCTCTTCCTGCCAACGAAAACTATCAGCAGGCTGCAGGATATCTGCTGTCCTCTCATGTTGCAGGAGAAACGAAGATAAAAAACGACAGGACTAGGAGTCCCATTTGGAGGAAGCATCGCTGAATGTGCTGGAGAATTTGAGAAAGAAAAAACCTCATTTAGTGCAACTCCTCGGAGTTGTTTATCTAGTTGAAATATTTTCTATTAATGACGCTATAAATTGCAAATTTGATGTCCAGAGCCCGACTGAAGCTATGTGAAGAACTTAATTTGAGTACTCTGATTCCAAACACCCAAAAACTTTTCCTGTAACTCAAAGTCAGCAGAATTTAGGAGACAGAGAGAGAAAAGCAGAACCTGACCTGCTTTTATTGCTCTCCCATCCAAAGTCACAACTTAAAGATAATATCTAAGCTTTCGTCACTTGGAACGTTTAAAGAAAAACAAAAGATTAATACTGAAAATAGCCAATGGCAACTGTTCACTTTATGATGTAGAATCTGTGGAGCCTGTTTTGTTTTTTGGGGGTTTTTTTTCCAAAAGTACCATTAATCCTGGTAGAGTGTGTGGCATCTTAATCTCTTTGAAATACCTGTAATTTTACATTTAAAAGTCTGATGGATTCCGCTAGTGGACAGAATATGAGAGAACCCGGGATGATATAGAAATATCACTAGAGAAACTGTTGAAGATCTTTCTCTGTATGCTCCAACCTTATGAAATTTTATAGAAGACTAAGTGCTGTCTCACTGGCAACAGGAGGGTCATACAAAGTATTCAACGCGAAGGTAGCAATTAGTGTACCAGAAATTATTTTGTTTGAAAATTGTTTTCCTAGTGGCTTTCATGGAGAGTAATCAGACAGGAAATGGGCAATGAGAGAGAGAAAGAAATGCAGCAAAGGTCTCAAGGTTGGAAACTGAACCGCCGATGGCCTTCACAAATGGCACACCCACTGCAGCTTAAATACTGCACCAAAACAAACTTCCTACCATGATATATTTTCCATTCATGAAGAACGTAGACAAACTAAAAGTTGGATTTGTCTACAGTTTTACATTTTAATGTGATATATTTTGCTATTTTTATTTTTTTTAGTGTGCAATTACGCGATTGCAGTACAACATATGTTTATTTTCAGGTTTTTTCATCATCTCTTCATCTTCTCTGATAGTGACAACCCATTTTTATGGCAAAACTCTGACTAGAATTTCTGCTTTTACATTTTCCGCTTAAATAAGCGTTATATTGTCCGTCTGAAAACACTGAGCACTTTGTTTTTTTGTGCAGCTGGAACGCCGTCAAAGGGGGGCCAAGAGTCACAGTGTAGAAAAGTCAAACAACAACAAAACAGTATGTTCTTTCTGAGGGCAGGAGTCCATCAGCCATGGCTACAGGAACTATGTCTGGTCTTGCAAAATAACAGGAGGCCTCAACAGATGACTGGTGATGCAGTAATGTCAAGAATTAGCCAGAAATTAAACAATAGGTGACCTAATGTTTCAGGACTGATGCTTGTAAATGTTGAAGGGGGGAAAAAAGCACAAGATGTAGATACTGAGACAGAGGAAAAGAGGCTCTCACACAGGCTCTCTCTTTGTGTCATGATTCATGTTCTGTCCTGTCCATGCTGTTCTTAAATACTCTTTCAGCTCACCTGCCACGCCTGATTGCTTACCTGTTCCACCTGAACTCTGCCCTACTCAGACACCTCTCAGCCTCTGCCTCCTTGCCAGATTATCAACAGCCACGAGCCAGTAGAGATCCAACGTTTCCTTCCAAGCCTTCAGTGTTTCTACGACCCTTTTCTGTCCACGGATTGACCCTTGGGCCAAGCCCTTCCCGGATACCTTCTGTTCTGGATTACTGGAACCTGACCCAAGCTTTGCCTCAACACCACCGAGTATTGCCTGCCCCTCAAGCTAAGTCAGCTCTCTCTGTCCTCCTGTGTATGACCTCTGCCTGATTATCACCCAGGTCCCTAGGTGTTGCCTCTTGCATCTCCCTGTGGAGATCTTCATTGCTTCCACCGTAGCCTTTTCTACCTGGTTTCCTGCACCTCCCTGTCGTCAGACCTTTGGTTTCTCAGCTCCGCCCGTCCACTGCTCTACAGGTCAGTTAAGCTGAACATTTCTAGATACTCCTCCTTTATCAGTGCATCACAAGCCTTCTCTTTTCAGTGCTGTGTTTGACAACCTCATCCTGAGCAGCAACCAGAGTCTGGAAAATTTAATTAAACTTGTTTTTTCCTTTGCGGATTCCTGTGTGTAGTTGAATTTCCGGGTCCCCATTGAGCGTCCTTACAGTTTGTTGTCATTGTTTTTTCAGGGACATATGAGCATAAAAATAATCTATGAGTCGGGATAAGAAAACATGCCTTCAACATTAAAATTGCAAATCAAATGTTGTGCTGTAGACGGTGAAGCCATTAGGGTTTTCTTACTGTTCTGACCTCATCATGTTATTGCTACATATGGCACTGTGCTGTAGTGATGAGTCGTCCTTGATGTCTTGCTCCTATTGATCTAAGATGTCTTACTTAATGGTTCCTCCATGTTTCAGGAGGTTTCACTCCTTCTCTTTAGGATTTTTTTTTCTCACTCATTTTCTGTCCAACATTTGACTATTTTAGAAGGATTTTTCTGGTTTGTTTGTTTATAGCCATTTAACTTTTCATCCATAAATCATTAGGCCATAAAGAGACTCCTAAACCCAAGGAGTGTTGTGCCTCCAACAGTCAACACCCACCTAATATTTCATCCTAATGTATTTCCATTGTGTGCCATTAACCTTTTGTATGCATGTTCTTAGCCACTGCATATAAATAAATTAGAAAACTGCTCAAATCTTGAAGCTTATCTAAGTTTAATTTATTTTCATAAGACCTTAAATCTTATGAAATGTCACATGACCACATTAACTTAAAGGAAACAATGTGGAAATGATGCACAAATTCTTTAAAATTATTAGCCTCCATTCTGCTTAACTACTGACTCAATAGTGACGGCAATAACAAAACATTGAATGATTTATGATAGAAACAAAGGACTTCAACTAAAAATCTTGAGCAATAAATTTAGGAATAACACAGGGGTCTCAAACTCCAGGCCTCGAGGGCCGCAGTCCTGCAACTTTTAGATGTGCCTCTGCTGCAGCACCTGAATAGAATAATTAAGGCTCTGGAGAACTGGTTTACACAAGGTGAAGGTAATTAAGCCATTTCATTCCAGTGTTTTGTACCTGTGGCACATCTAAGAACTGCAGGACTGCGGCCCTCGAGGCCTGGAGTTTGAGACCCCTGGAATAACAGGAACAACTCAAAAAATATTTTTCAGCTTGAATTTGAATGGCAACTTCCTAAACCGGCACACTCGATGAGTCAGGCTCACTGCCCTGCATGTTTCAGGTATTTCCTCACTTCAGTCCAGCTGATTTCAATTGATGACTGATTAACAGGCGTTTGTTGAACTGCAGTCAGTTGAATCAGGCACATTAAAGCAGGGAAACTTCTAAAACATGTAGGACAGTGTGCCTTGAGGACCAGGGTTGTGAAACACTGCATTAAGATATTATGTAGAATTTATTGCTCATACAAATTTGACTGTTTCTGTTTGACTCATGCAGAGCAGAATGTTCACGTTTTGTTGTGTTATGTTGTGTATTGCACGCTGGGATCAGATAATCTCTGCTCACCTTTTGAGCTCAGTGATAAGCAGCACTGTGCAGGGGATGCCCAGAGTCATGAGTGACAGCGAGTTGACCACAGGTTTAACAAAGGCCAGACCGGTGGTGATCCCAGACAGGATGCCGATGACCACTTTAAACCTTAAACTACATAAAGAAGAAAAAAAAAGCAACAAGAATATGAAAATCTCTGGATGGCAACCTGACCAAACTGTTTTTTCACTTGTAGTTTGTGTTGATGATGCATTCCTGTCTGTTAGTCCTGTATGGACAAAATAATTTCACTTGTATTAAGCAAATCCAGGTCATTTACTCTAGTTGTGTTATAATAAATTAGACCTTCCACTGTAGTTACACATTGTGCTTTGCTGTCGTCTCATATTTTTTCTCCATGTGATTTTAGCCAACTCCTGATCTTTTTTACCTGCTTGAGGAAAAGAAAGACCACTAGATTCAAATAGTTCACTTGGTTCAGCTGCCGATGAGCAATAAGCAGAGGAAATGTTAAGCGACAGCCAGCAGCAGGAGAGCTGCCATCAAGTCTCTGTGACAATACAAGAAGTACAGACATGTGATGCTGCTTTTACTGGTGTCGGCTATCTTGGATGTGCCTATATTTAGATATAATGAGTCATAACAGTAAATGCATCATAAGAGAAGCCAATGACCCATAATAAACTCCACTTCTGTCTCTTAAAAAAAGAGAAATAAATAAACCAATTAGCCTTTTCCTTACATCTCAAACCGTGTTTCTGCTTCCTATTGGTTTCATTTGGAATGATTAACATACCGATTTCTCCTGAACATCTTTGGCAGGTATCTCTTTGGAAACCACATGGCGATGGCACACATGAGGACCCAAAGGATGGCCAGCTCATCCAGCATTTGGCCGAGGAAGCTGAGTGTGGCATGAAAATACGTTGATCCAATGCCTGTGAGAAAGAAAGTCGCAAAGATAAATAAAAATAATAAGTACGGACCATAACTGAAGGATATTTCTATTTTAAAACAACTTCTGTTGTTGTTAGAACTAAACAATGAGTGGAAAGGTCAATGCATGAAATAACCAAAACTGGCAAGTTACAAAATCACAAAGGAGTGGTGTGACTAGAATCTACTAGGGATTTTATTAGGGCCACATATATGCTTATCCTCCAAGTTGTTAAAACAATTAGGTCATTTTATGAATCACTAAAACCTGAAATATAGACCTTAGACAACCTATGGAACAACTGCTGCACACTAATATTGTTTTACATTATAAAATGAACTATGAATGCCAATTGAAAAATGTTTTATTTTGTAACTTTGAGTTTTTTGCACTTGTTATGCATTTACAAAAGCCTTTTATGCTTTTTTTAACACGATTAAGGCATCAACTAATAAAATACTCTTGGGACACAGTCACAACACAGCTGTAACGCTACCTATAGGGTTCCTTTCTTAGTCTCTAGTCTTGTACAAAGATTCTACCAAGGTATGGGTTAAGGACTATCCATTCATCCATTTTCTATTCACCCGTTGTCCCTAATGGGGTCAGGAGGGTTGCTGGTGCCTATCCCCAGCTAACGTTCTGGGCGAGAGGCAGGGTCACCCTGGACAGGTCGCCAGTCTGTCGCAGGGCAACACAGAAAACAGACAGGACACACAAACGTTCACACTCACACTCACACCTAGGGAGAATTTAGAGAGACCAATTAACCTGACAGTCATGTTTTTGGACTGTGGGAGGAAGCCGGAGAACCCGGAGAGAACCCACGCATGCACAGGGAGAACCTGCAAACTCCATGCAGAAAGACCGGGAATCGAACCCAGGACCTTCTTGCTGCAAGGCAACAGCTCTACCACTGTGCAGCCCTTGGGTTAAGGACTAAAGAAAGGTTTTTAAACATTGTCACCAATCTGCCCCTATGGTTTAAAGTCCTTGTAATAAGATACTAGAGAAAGATCCAGAATAATGCCGCAATTCCCCTTCCCCACCTGTTGCTGCACACCTACTGTCAACTGAATGAACACTCTTTAAGGCTTTATGTAGTACATATATAAAAAAATAATAAGTGTGCTTGTTATTTTTGTATTATTTATAATACTAATAATAATACTACACACTGAAATAAAAAGAGTGACTAAAAAAATCTTAAATTCTGCCTATTAGTCTATGAATCTGCCCTGTTTCTGAAAAATGGAACCAAATGCCTCCTGGTCTCTTCTTTTTCCTTTAGCTGTAAGGCAAAATGTTTACAAAAGTGAACTGAAACATGTAGTCTCTAAAACACTATAAATTATACAAAGCGGTTCTAATAAACTGCAGAAGAGGAGGGTTAAAAATAATGTAGTAGGAAGTATAAACATTTACAAATGTTTTTTTTAATTGTACGTCTTGTTCTGAAAAGGAAATGAATATGATTATTTTTTCAGAACAAATATCAAGCTAGTAGATCACAGATTCATTTTTAAGCAAATATTGTTAAAACGCATGTCTGATTTATAGATCACAGCAGTGAATGGAGCCGTTGTGTGTGAATGGAGGCCGGGCGCCTCGTTCTCTCAGCGCTGTTTGAAAACACGCAGGTTGCATAGTCAGCAAAGATAACCAGAACCACCCACCACCACCAAGTCCTCCACCCAGCCCTCCCCTCACCGGTTCCTAAGAGGTGACCTCAGTCTGTGAGAAAAAAAATCCCATCGAAACACTGAGCAGACTCGTTAATCATGTAAATTGCAGCAGTAATCAAATCTAAAGTGGAAAATGAGCACAATCACATTTCCTTTTGTCTTTGTCTGTGTCTGTAGGTAACAGGATCTCAGACCAGTGGACAAAGATCAGCATGTTCATCAGGTGTTTTATAAATTTGTGCTGAACTCTGATCTTAATTGTTCATTTTTGAAAATTAACAATTATATCATAACCCCAATTATTTTTCGTGAGCTTTATTAATTAAAAAATATACATGAACACCAGAGTCAGTGAAAGTTCATTAAGCAGGTCAAATTTATTATTAAAATGCTAAATTTCCAAGAAACATGTCAAATTGTAATATAGCGTATGTGGATCTTACAATTCAGTATCTTGTGCAGCTTATATTTTTAAATAATTGGATTTTTAAAAAAATTCTTGAGAAACACACACACTACCAGAACCAAACATAAAAGAGTGACTGAGTAACATGGCATAGTTTGTAGCACAGTTACATTATCAAGGCTTCCTTATGTTTACAAAAGGATTTTTGAGTAACAAAGACGAAATTAATCAAGGAGCAGATGGTGGAAATGCCCCCACCCTGGGATGTGGGTTCTGAACTCAACTTGTATCCTGCCAGTCTGAGATTACATCAGCACACAGCGGACACTGAGGCAGACTAAGCAGATAACTTTGCATATTCCAAAAGACTTTTCAGCAACCTACCAGATATGAGTGACGGAAACTGCATGTGCACAGAGAAGAAACTGGTTTTTCCACCTGTGGTTTTTGTTTGCGCCCACAAATAAAAACTATTTGCTAATTTTCTTTTTCTTAAAAACAAAACAAAACACTGAAGCTGACTGGGCTACTCATCCTCACTATGAAGAGGAGAGGAGGTCATTAACTTACCGACCACCACCAGCAGGATCCAGATGAGGTAGATCCCGCTGTTGAAATGCTGGGCATATTCACGGAACAGGAACATCAGTATGGGAGGCAAAACAAAGAACAAGACGTTGCTGATCTGAAATGAAACAACAACGCTTTGAGGAAACGGCACCATGGCATCAAATCAACATGTTGCCCACTGGGTCTAGCAGAGCAGCTGAACTGGAGAGGGAAACATTTAAAGCAGATTAACTTTTGAAAAGTCTCTTTTACTCATTGGAGCAGTAATTATTGGTAACACGGTGGTGTGTTGATGAAGTGTTAGAAGGCAGTTCATGACAGAGCGAAACAAAAGCAGAACAGCCCCGATTGTAAACATAACGGCATTATGCAAAACGCTGCTTACTCGACAGAGACTTCATACCGACCGTGTTGTAAAATTCAGCGATGCTGGGGTAGATCAGGTAATTTCCTTCACACCAGTCGACATCGGAGCTGCCAGCCTGCAACTGGTCCCAGAAAATCGGGTTAACGTTGCTCATGTCTGGACTAGTCCTGTAGAGTGGACAGCAACGCTGTGCAGTCTGTGATCCACCAACCGATTAGATCAAAACAAAACAAAAGCCGGGGGAAAGTCAGTGGTATGAGCCAGCTCGGTGGCTACACGCTAGCAGTTTAAAGTCTGGATCCTGAGTCGGACTGTGGACAAGTGTTGATGTCGGGACTCGCTCCTGTGCTGCATTTTCACTCAGTCCTTCCTTCCACAAAGCCTCTTCTCTGCTCTTCGTGACGCTCTGCCCCGTCCTCTGACAGCTGCTCACTCTGGCCTCAAAGAGTGTTCACACTGTGCAAGAGGACTCACTCCGCCCAGCTTCCTTCTCCGGTAAAACCGGAAGTGTTTGGTGTGGGTTTTTTTTTAACACTCTTAATTAAACAACAACAACAAAAAACTACAAAAGCATATGGTTTATTTAGTGAGTTGCTATCGTAGTAACTTATAATTTATAATCACGTATATAACTTGTGAATTATGAAAGATGATTAAAACTACTAGGGCAAAAACTCTCTCTCTCTCTCTTTTTATCTCTGGGTGTGCATGTCTCTGTAATAGCACAAAAACTCATGGTTAATGATTGACGCGATTAGTGGATCGAAAATTTAATTTTTTAACTTCGACGAAGTCAAAAACAATTGACCTGCCAAATGGATCTTTCAGAGCTGATTAAGGGGGAAATTAGCCTAAACATAAAGTGAGTTATCAAAAAAATAATAGGAGAATAACAATAGAACTAAAAGACTAAATATCATGAGTATCAGTAAGGTAAATACATATCTTCATTTATTTATTATTTTTTTAAGTATAAAAAGAAGTAGAATTTTCTTTGCATTCATTAGCTAAACATCTTCTAATATTACTGTGTTGAGACCAATGTTAAGGTTTAGCCACCAATGGTTATCGTTATGTCTGATGTTTAACATTGAGTGTCATCGTAATGCCATCCAGTGAGATGGCATTAAACATGTAAGATAATGTGAGTAACTTTATCTCACATTTAATATCCGGGATATTTAACGTTTTTCCCCGATTTTTTTTTTTTTATTTAATTAAGTATAACGCTTAACGTTATCCTTGATGTTTAGCATTATTGCCAATGTTTAGCAGATGTCAAATTTCATCTCCAGGAAAGTTTCCTTTTGCGTTAAACATTGGAGATAAAGTAAAACATTCCAGGTACAGTAAACACTGGTTGAGAGACATTGTGACCACTGATCCCAGTGGAGAGCCAAATGGTGAAAGTCTGAGCCCTTTCAGGCATTTCACATCCCCTTTTAAACATTTGCAACCATTTTAAGTTAATTTTAGCTATTCTAATACTTTCCAACTTCTGTGGGCTACAATGTCATGAGCTAATCTACTCTCTGGCGCCCTGCAGTGGTCAATATTGTTGGTAGCATTATGTTCTTGCAAATACTGACAATAGTAATGAATGCTAAAGTAATTATGAATAAAAACAGAAAATATTGAAGCAAATTTTTATCTTAATATTTTCATCATTATTTTTTAAATTAATTTTGAGGGTCAAAAGTAAATATTCGCAAATATATATGCATATAACTAAATAGACATATTGGTAACAAATAAAAATCGGCTTTATTTGCAAAGTTTTGTGCACACAAAAAAATTATTCGACTTCAATTACACTTCGAAAAACACATTATATCTACATATTGCATATCAAGTGTTTCACAAAAGTAAAATATAAGGTTGAAATATAAATGAAAATAAATAAATGAATAAAACCTATTAGTACATAAATGTGTCAGTAATTTGTTAAAAGGTAAAGACAAAAGTGACGAATCATATAACATTGTATGATTTTAATGTTGCCTGTACTTTTATTTGTGTAAATGTGTCGCTGGAGAGCAGCATTACACCTCAGATTATGTAGGTTTTTAATGTTATACGCTTTTCTTTTTCTAAGACTAATGTCTATTGGTGATAAAAAGTAAAAATAACATAAAATTACTTTATTTTATTTCAATTCACTTTATTGAGTTGTTCTCAGGGTGGTTCATGACGGCGATCTAGCTATCGCGAGATTACTTTGTTCTATGTGAGATCACGGAGCGGATATCCTGCCTCTTTCCCCTGGCGGACCGTCGTTGGGTCGGTTTGGCAAAATGAAGGTACAAACATGAGTTGCTTTTATTTTGTTATTGAAAGCTAGTATCGTTAAAATATATTAGTTGAAATAAAGCCATGATCTTAAACTTTTAACACGTTTAGTTTAATGTAGGTATTGTGGCTTTGTAGTTGAGGATGAGCTTTGATTGTGACGAGCTAGCTGACTAGCCCGTAGGAAAGTGAGCTGTTGAAACATGGCCGTACAGTGTGCAACTACTTACATTGAAAATGATTTGTGAAATTTTTTCTTATTGTTTCAAGGCAGACACGCTTTTTATCAGTTTAATACAATAGTCTGGTTATGTTCTTGAAAAGAGTACACACAACTGGTGTTTTCAACTTTGAACTGGACCCGGCAGATAAGCTAACAGGCCTCTGTTTTACTCATTCGGCAATTGAAACTGTGGCACTATTTCTAGAACATATTTAACACAGATGTTTAGAAGTTTCATTCATGTTATTGAATATCCTAGTTATCGTCACATGTAGTTTTTTTTTGCATGTTTATGCGTCTCTGTGATGGCCAAAAGCTCTAACACTTGTTTCTTACAAATTGCTTTTTAGCTGAACATCTCATTCCCTGCTACCGGCTGCCAGAAACTGATTGAAGTTGATGATGAGAGGAAGCTGCGCATCTTTTATGAGAAGCGTATGGCCACTGAGGTGGCTGCTGACCCTTTGGGAGATGAGTGGAAGGTAAGTTTTTCTCTGTCCATTGCACATCATCATGGCACACCGGAGACCCTTGTGACTGATCCGTAGTCTTTAAGGGGGGACAGTGTGTTGCCAGAGCAACAGTAGAGCAGCTTTCCAGATGCGATCAGTCCAGTAACCCATGGCAGATTGAAACAGCTGTGCTCTCCCAATGACTTGTTGCAATAAATGGAACATCTGGGATTGCAGGATGCATCCCAACATGCTTTTGAAGTATGACTTCCTTGCATTAGACACTACAGATTAGTGAGTAAGGTGGGGTTTTGTTGAGAGGCTAACTGTAGCAAATTGGCAAGAATAAAGGTGTTAAGCATTTCTGTCATTAAGACAAACTTTGTTTTGTGCAGTGTTGCATTGATATATATTTTTCTTGTGTAAAAAAAAAGCATATCTTCTAGTTTGTGATGGAAATGCGGATTACATTAGAATGGAACAAGAAATAATGTTGTGTTTATCAGAATTTACTTTTTACATTTAAGATCAGATTTGCAGGCTTCATAGCATTAAATATGTCCGTGGTTTGTGAACAAAGTAAACTTGTACATAGTTTTGTATATTTAGGTATGACTTGATTAGGGGTTTTAATGTTTGATTGAAAGATGACTGTTATGAAGCTATGCATGTACTGTAAAGTGAAGGAGTGTAAATAGTCCGGCTTCAAAAGTAATGGATCCACATGCCAGTCAAAAAATTCCAACCCAAATTATTCAACTTGTTAATTTAACTTGATTTGTTGTTTATGTTGGTCTTGGCTTAATGACTCTCCAAAGGGTTTAATAAGTCTGAAATTTAGAGACGTGTGAAAACTCTTGGTTGTGGATTAGTGATATTCTTTGTTAGGAATCTCATAGGATTAGGACATTCTGAAAGGAAACTGCCTCTTTTCTACTGCATATGTTAAAAACTGTTTTTGTCTAGGGTTACGTGGTGCGCATCAGCGGCGGCAACGACAAGCAGGGCTTCCCCATGAAGCAGGGGGTACTAACTCATGGCCGCGTGCGCCTGCTGCTCAGCAAGGGCCATTCCTGCTACCGTCCCCGCAGGACCGGCGAGCGCAAGCGCAAGTCTGTCCGGGGTTGCATCGTTGATGCCAACCTCAGCGTTCTGAACTTGGTCATCGTCAAGAAAGGTAACCTGCAGCTGGTGGAGGGGAAACCTGACTGTGTAAAGCTTTTTATTATTCATGCTGTATTAGTAACGTTAGCCTATGTAGGTCAATGACTAGCTGCATATATGGAGGGCACACCAAGGAGTCTCTTTTGACTGATTAATAGTCAAATTAGAGGGGATAGTGTGTTGCCAGAGTAACTGTGGAGCTGCTTTCCAGATGCGACCAGACCCAGTGAAAGTGGATGGTTGAACTGCAATGCTTCCTCACTGTGACGACCTGGACAGTTTTTATAATGTTAAATTGAAATGTTTAGATCTTCTGTGTTTTTGTTTCATATTTCTCCCACTTTCACCTTGTATTGTTTGAATTATTTTGTTTGTGCCCTTAATATATGAAGGTAGAGCTTATCTATTCTACTCTTCGGAGCTGAAAATAATATCAAATCTGTTAAAAAAAAAGGATAATGAACGGTCTGTCAAATGGCTAACTCTAATCTTGTCAGTAAACAATACCTTGTAACTGGTGCTATGTTGAAAAAAGAAAGCAAGCACCATGATCTTATCGTTTCTTTTCAGTCTTGAGTTGAGTATGCATATCCCGTTTTAGATTTTGTACAACTGAAAACTTGCTCTGTTGCCTGATTTCCCTCACGCTCTGATGTTATTCTGTTAAGGTGAGAAGGACATTCCCGGGTTGACCGACAGCACTGTCCCTCGCCGACTTGGTCCCAAGAGGGCCAGCAAGATCCGCAAGCTCTTCAACCTGGCTAAGGAGGATGACGTGAGGCAGTATGTTGTGAGGAGACCCCTGACTAAAGAAGGTGAAAGTTGTGTCCAAGCCTGCATGAATGTTTTTTACATGGAGATTATTGCTTGTAAATCAACAACACCCAAAGGAGGATTTCTGCTGTTAAATTTGTTTCAGGTGCCTCTGTACTTTTTTCTGTTTTTGAGATATTCTCTTGCGCGATCCTTCTTTTGGTACATCTTTAACATTGTATAGGTGTATTATAGTTTTTATTTTTAACATTAGTTAGTCCAAAAGTCTGGGATACATCACAAGATAGTAGAAAAGAGGGTACAGTTCCATTTTTGCCTTTTTTGCTTTCTTATAGTTCGATAAAATTGACCAGAGGCAAAATGATGATTAGCCCAAAGTAAGAGCTTGAACCTATGAGAGCTAAGCAGTTTCTCTACACAGCGTAGCTTTTATCAAGGCTGCAATTACAGCAACATTTTTGGATTAGCCATTTTATGATCTTGTGCTGCTGCTCATGCCTCTCATCATTGTTCTAATTATAAGGTGGGGTCATAACTACTTCTAAGCTGCTGTATTCTCTAGTTCCTCATCCTATTTTCCTAAAACATTTTTGTTGCATATCCCAGCGCAGTTACCTGCAGATTTCTGATCAATTTTGGGGCAAACAAACTTCTGATTGAAACGACTACCTCACTTTGACGTGAATGGAGAATAATGTGTTTGGATATATTCTGAATTCTTTCACTTGAAGTGATTTTAAAGATGATTGAAAAGTGAAGTTTTGTTGTTTCACTCTTTAGTAGCACATTTCTTGCTGTCTTGAACTGGTTCTAATAGCTGCTTCCCTCTTTTAGGCAAGAAGCCAAGAACTAAGGCCCCCAAGATCCAGAGACTGGTGACCCCTCGTGTGTTGCAGCACAAGCGCCGCCGCATTGCCCTCAAGAGACAACGCACCCAGAAGAACAAGGAGGAGGCCTCTGAGTATGCCAAGCTGCTGGCTAAGAGGATGAAGGTGCGCTCAATTTTCAAATGTTTTCTAAACAAAAGTCACAATCGATCCAGGCTTCAGAACTGCAAAAAAAGTAATAGGATTATTGCCGTTTTCCTAAAACTCTGCTAGGACAGTGTGTCCATATTGAAGTCAAAATAAAGTTGATAATGTCAAGATGGTTACTTCATTCAGCATTTACCTTTGAACTCTTATGGTTGGATCTTTGATTCCTGTTGAAAACGTTTTTTATTTTCCGAGACTGTCTAAAACAACACCACCATTTTTTAAATTGTTTGTTCAAATCTAAACCAAATTTTCTTCAATTCTTGAAAACAGGAGGCCAAGGAGAAGCGTCAGGAACAGATCGCCAAGAGGCGCCGCCTTTCTTCTCTGAGGGCATCTACATCCAAATCAGAGTCCAGCCAAAAGTGAAATCCTCAAATGAAATAAAGTAACGTTTTGCTGAATAACTGCTGTGATTTGTGTTGTCTTGATAGAAACTGAGTCTTTAATTAGAGCATCTCTACATTTGATTATAAACTAGTTGAATCTTACTGGCCCTTGATGCAACATAAACAAAATTTCTAAGAGTTCCTCAGTGTTGCAATCACTTCATTGTCATGTGTGAAACGGTGCTGCAGCTCTTCTGCTTGTTCCATTAAGATTAAGCACAATCTTAGTAGGGCTGCAGCAACAGTTAATTTGGTAATTGAGTATTATGACAACTGGATAAAGGACACATTCTTACCATTTGAGCTTATTTCATACAATAAGTGGAAAAAATAAAAATTTGGTTCCCTTTTTAAGTATTTAGTTTGCACTTGATCACATGTAGTAAACTATGCATCTGCAACTTTAAAAAGATGGCAAGTGAAAGGCTTGGCCCCTTTATCAGTGCAATTTAGAGCTAATCTGACTTTAATTGGATAGTTTTTCTGAAGATAATCTGGAATAGCCATGTCTGAGTCTTTATACTCAAATTAATCACTTTTCAGCCCTAAACCTTAGGGATGAAAGTTGCTGTTCAACTGCAAAGGTATTTGAACATCTTTGAAGGTTTAGCCATTGCATGTGGGATGTCAACCTTGATTATATACCATAAACACGGTGTGGTGCATAGGTCTGGCAACAATAGCCCCACAAATATCTTAAACATGAATTTTAAATGCTCTTTTCAGAACGTGTGATGGGTCACTGAACTGGATTTGATTTTCAAATTTGCAATTTTGTGCTAACAGACTGTTAAGGTTCTTAAATGTTAATTGGACTTAAGATTTTTACAATACCCACCCCTAAATGGTACCAGCTTAGAAATAAAGTTTAGGTTAGTCTTCCACAAAACTACAAATCTGACAGTGACCTAATATTGGAAATTCTTGATCTCCAACCCCTTGCAGTTTAACAAGTATATTCTGATAAACACTACAACAGAAATACTTAATTTTAGACTAACCCTCTAAGGAAGCTAGAATTTTTTAAACACAAGTTCAATTTATTTGATTGCAATGTGACACAGGTGCATCTTTATGATTTGGACAGAAAACATGAGGTACAGAAAGGAGAATCAAGTTTCATGAAGCTTCAAATCTTTTAATACATAGTGATAATGTTTAAATCCAGAACCAAAAAGTGAAATCTAACGACGAACACATCCTTTCACAATACAGCCGTTCTCAAACACAGAGGTCCTGCTGGGTCTCATTCGTAAAGCTGGTGTAGTCTGTGAGCGGCCAAGTTCCTTGGAGAGTGGTGAACCTTCAGCGGCACTGAAACGACTTCTGAGTCGAGCATGTTCCTGACGGGATGATGAACTGCTCAGGTGGCACATTTGGTTGAAGAAGAGAAATACAGAAACCACCTGATGCTGAAAGTATTGGGGTAACCCGTGAAGGCTCCACACCAGAGTCTGACAGCTCGTCTGAAGGTCCTGAACCAGAGTGGTGGGTCTGGATAAACTCTCCGTGATCTGTTGAATGGTGATTAAATATTAAGCAGCCACAGTGAAAATGCTGATTGCATCATGTACAGGTATTGCTTTGGTATTCCAAAGAATATTTGTGTTCCACTCCAATCTAAAAATTAGACACAGCCAATTGCCTTTAAATGGGAAAACAATTTGCTTGTGTGTCATTTAATCTCATCATAGATGTAGCCCTGTGGTGAAGGCCTCTGAGGTTTGTTCAAGAACATTTAACAAAACATTTGGAGTAAGAAACAGACTAGACAGGTCAGGTAGACAGCTAAGGTTTAATGTAGGGTTTGTTATATCCCAAGCCTTAGATAATCCACAAAGCATTGTTCAAGCAGAAGGAGTATGCACAACTGCAATCCTGCTAAAAACATTGCTCTCCTCCTAAACCAACTAGACATCAAGGACAGAAGCTAAGACACCAATAGGAACTCTGGGGATTCAAAACTCAAGTTGCTCTGCAACTTCATTGCTTGAGGGTCGTTATCCTGCAACTTTTGAATGCATCTCTACTCAGACACCTAAATCAAATTTCGAATGACCTTTACAAAACTCACCAAAACCCCAAGGAGATAATGCAGTTGTGTAGGAGCAGGGATGCAGCCAAAAGTTGCAGGATTCAAGGACTGATCCCTTCCCTAAAGTATCTCATAGTGATGAAATGTCCAAAGCAAACAATCTCAAGAGTCAGAAAAATTTACAATAGGATAGGCCTTCTCCAATATTTAACTTTTATAAAACTCAAATATCTTTCTTGATCATACTGTACTCATGGCACACCTGAACAAAGTGGATTTTTGAGCCAACCATTTGGTAGGTCCTCCAACACACTTTAGCGGTGAGTTTCATCATGCGCCCAGGGTAACTTCCTAAGCGGACAGAAGCCTCAAAACCCTCCACCAAGTGGGTTTCTTCTTCTGTGGACAGAAAAGCAAAAGTAGGCGATGAAGTGAGAAAGACTTGCCACTCGGGAGACTCTGTTACTTGCCTATTTTCTCCTCTTCTGGCAGTGGGAGCACCTGGTCCACCAAAGCTTCCGACATAGTCAGAGCCGAGTCCAATCCCATACTGGCCATGCTGATGGCTTTCTCCACCATTGACTGGTTTTCATTGTTGCCTGCCTGATGCAGTCTGCTGATCACCCATGTGACAGTGTGTTGCACTGTCACAACTGTCCCACCAGCTGCAACGCACACCACATCTCTAATCTCGTTTACCTTGCTCTTGGCAGCAGCAACAACCTGCGTGATTGAGTCAAATTCATTATAATGATCACTCTTGAAGAACCAGGCCAATCATCTGAATAAGTACCTCATCTGGCGGGGACAGAAGAACAGGGAATGATGTCTCCAACCAGTCAAGGCCCTTGCAGGCAAAATTGTTTGCAATGGAGACTGAAAAACAAACAAGTGCTTTAAAGACAATGCCCACCAGTGCATTTCTCTAGAAAATGTACATTTACAATTACTGCTTGGTCATGATACATTTCTACTACTTCACAGTACAAAACTTTAAGAACGGAGAGAAAAAAACCCAACAACTTTTGGTTAACAATATTTGACTCAAACCAATCATCTAGCATTAGTAAACATTATGCTTTCAAGTTGTCATGAATCCAGCCTGACAGGTTTAAGCAAGAGTTCAACTGAAAACTGCCAAGCCATGATTGAAGGCTTGGCAATAGCTAAGCATGAAGGAGCCACAACCCAAAAACCATTGACAAATCATTGGTGATTGGCATGTCTCACGAGGACACGGAATAATATGTTTAATCTGTTTATGTGCATCGCAGCTACGGTAATCTTTAGAAAGGTTGCCTCCATGGGTAATAAATGAAGCACAAAAGAAACTCCCCTCTCAATCCCTTTTTTTCCCAGGATTAAAGTATGTCAAAATTAAAACCTTCTGCACCTATTTCCTAGGGATTCATTCCACTCAGCTTTCTATTAATATTTTTAGACAAAACTGGGCAGCCAGCTTTTTCCAGCTTTGACTTTTGTGGCCGACTCCTTGTGGACGATGTCAGTGTCTCTGCTGGACAATCCAAATAAGTGGTTTACACAACATCATTTCGGTCTTAAAAATAATATCATCTTAAGAAAACTTAAGATTTTGATGTTTGTGGCTATAACATTTGAATTCTTTCCAGTCTATAAATTAAAAGTCTCACTTTGTCAGTTAAAGCAGTGAAATAAATTTTTGATGACGATATTCAGATCAGCCTGTGGAGAAATACGTCTAGCTTCAGGGTTAATCCACTGCGCACCTAAAGCGTTCCAGAAAACCAGTCATAGTAAGACTCACTCTGTGGCTCCAGCTTAACGATGACCGGCGAGGCTCTGGTACAGGCCGCGGTGCTCAGGGCGGTCACACCGCTCTCCAGCGCATCGCACAGGGATTTCAGACTGGGGTTGCTACTTTTAGCATCTCTGTACAGGACCGACAGGGTGGCACAGGCTGAGCGAACCACGGGCAGCTTGACTAGCCGGGCAGCTGCATTCGGTACTACTTTCTGATTAAAATGAAAGCACAAATCTAAAATCAGCACAATTACTAGCGAAATCGAATTCATCGTTTCAGAAACGTTTAGACAGGAAAAAGTTAATTAACGTGGGTGTTTATTTTTCACTTAATGCAACTCACCTGGTTGTTATTGTTCACTGGCATTTTCTTGCACTTTTCAAACACCAAAAATGTAGTTTTCACGTAAACCGAATCTTTCTATGAACACTTTACCTGCTTGGGAAACGGTTCAAAGAAACAAGAAGCTCATTGTTCAGAAACGCTGCTGGCATCAAGACCCCAAACTCAAATAGCTTTCTGGTGTCGTCAATTAGTACTCACCTGTTGTGAGGTCTACCCTTGATCTCGCGAGATCTTAATCCATCGAAACACGTAAGCCTTGGTCAAAGGACTAACTAGCTCTAATTCTTCAAGTAACTTGAACATAAATGACTTGTCGGTGCTACACGTGTTCTGAAATATTTTATATTCTGAAGATATTAGATTAAAAGATAACATTACAGCTGATGGACGAGATTTGAACCTTTGTTGGAACTTTCCCTATTAGATTCAGCTTCAAAAACGTAATAACTCCTTGATCCTGATTCATGATATCATGATTTTAAGTGGTTGTGGATTAAATATAACGGAGCAGAAGTAAACAGATTAGAATAAATACCCTCGCTGAAGTGACCGCTAGATGATGAATAATCAGTTTACTGAGACTTAAAATTCACGGTGTGTTATGAGACAAAAAAAAACAAAAAAAAAAAAACACGCAACCTCTCTGAGAGCATTATCTTCCATTAAGGACAGGTGCATCCAGCTCTGCATGGTGACGTACAGGACAGGGATGGGGGTTTTCCATTAGAGCGATTAGAGCTGGAATAATAATGTTCCTGCTGCCGCACGCTTTAAGCCACGAGGATGAGGTGCTGATGCTGCTGTTGTTGCTGGGACTGCAGCAGCCGCATCCCGCTTCTCCCCGCACTCAACGTGCTCGAAAACATCTGTAGAAAATCTCTTTGCGTCACAGTGAGGGAGGCGCAACTCTGACACTCCTGTGTGCGTGCCGGGGGCAGTCCCACGTTTGGGGCCGCCGCTCCCCTCCCGTGATGAGCATGCACGAAAAGCAAGAGACGGCACGTGCGGTGGGTGGTCTCCGACCCGCCGTCTTCACGTGGCTCCAGCGAGAGGCGCTCCGAGCCAAGCCTCCACAGCGTCAGTCCGTTGCGGCAGCGGCAGGAGACAACATCCCAAACATGGCTGTGGAGCTGGAGCCCACTGAGTAAGTGCACTCCTGATCCTCAACCTCAATGCATGAAAAATTAGAGAAAATGTACATTTATATCACGAGAGAATACACAGAATAGGTTATAATGCCTAGTTATATTTCGTGTGTTAACTTGTAGTAATATTTAAAGTCAGTTAGGGAAAAAAAAAAAGAACGAACGAGCCCTTGGTATATAGTTATGTTTATGTAAACAACAACACTGCAGAAATTGTAGTTTGTGCTCACATGCTTGCACAAAGCCATTTGATCTTTAAGTCTCGCAGACACAGAGAGAATTGGTTATTTTGGCTGCCTACATCCATGAACCACATGTGCCTCTTGATCTAATAATTGCTCCTCCCCATGTAGATTTTTTTCTCTTTCTGTGTTGCGCTTGGTAATTTGTATGTATGATGGCAATACTGTGCGTTGCTTTTATTTTCTTACAGAGGATATATTATATGTACTCACGACATGTTTTAGAGGCGTTATAGTTGATGTTACACTATGAAAGTCTTCATATGCCTTGAACATTTTCCCACATTTTGTCATATTATATGCCCAAACTTCAGTACATTTTATGGGTTTTATGCCAGGGGCCAACACAAACTACAAAATAAGCGTGAGGACGAAGGGACATTATATATTATTTTCAAGTTTTTATGTTTTTTTACTGTTAAGAAATATAAAAAGTTTGGCATAAATCTTTACAATACTTTTGCTGAGTTGTTTGGGGTGTGTCTACCAGCTTTGAGCATGGCAATTAAAACTTTTCATCCACACAAAAGAAATTAAAACAATATATCCATTTCCTTCATTACTGTGTTCTTCTTTGTGTTTACCTATCACAAAACCTCCATAAATGTACATTGTAATGTAAAAAAATTCTAAAAAGGTGAGACAGGTATTTATACTTATTCTCTACTGCCTGCAGGTGCATGTTTCTGGGCAAAAGTGATGAAGTAGATTCTTGTTCAGCAGATGGCGTTAAATAGGACACAAATCCACATGTTTGGAAAAGAGTCACTTGTATCAAACGAATTTCAGATATGATGATAGTCCGTTGTGTTATGTGAATAAATCAATAAAGGGAAGTGTTTAAAGTGCTTAGAGATTCGTCTTCTCTGTGTCTGCAGTGTGATCCGTCTCATCATGCAGTACCTCAAGGAGAATAACCTCTACCGCACGCTGATGACCTTACAGGAAGAAACCACAGTTTCTCTCAACACCGTGCAAAGCATCGAGAGCTTTATAGAGGATATAAACAGGGGCCACTGGGACTCTGTTCTGCTGGCCATTGAGTCTCTCAAGTTGCCTGACAACACACTGATTGACCTCTATGAACAGGTGAGTTGTAGTTTGCTCAGCAGATAACCTGTGAGTGTATTACAATGCCTTGAAAAATACTGAACATTTTCCCACTTTGCCACATTTTAGCCACAAGCGTCAAAGTATTCTAATTGGATTTCATGTGGCAGACTGACACCAAGTAGTGCATAATTATGAATTAGAAGGAGAAAAATGCATGACTTTAAACATTTATCACAAAATAAAAACCTGAAAAGAACATCAAATGATTGTTTTCATTACCCTTCATTTTGATACTCATAATTAAAATCCAAACTATCCAGTGGCAGTACGTAATTTACCCTATGTATAGAAGCAACTGTTCAATTTGACCTCAGAGATTTTGATAGTAAACATGGCTAGGTGTTCAATAATGGATAAAATTGTGGGGAAGTTCAGAACAGTGTTAAGTTATTTAAAAAAAACAACTCCTACAGTTTGAAGATGATAGGGAGAAATGTTCACTACGTCATGGAATGGAACAGCATAACTCCAAACAAAACATGACTGACCACTTAAACGCTAAAGCCTGGTGAGAAAAGCATAAAAATTCATTCTCTGGATTTGGAAAGCATGTCAAGACATTTCCCTAAACACTTGACACTGTAATTGTTTTGGAACGTGGTTCTACAAAGCATTGACTAAGAGCTATACTTGTGAAAAAATATTAAAATGATGAATAATTTTCATTCCACCCTACATTTATGCACTACTTTGTGTTGGTATACAACATGAAATACAAAAATGTTTGTGGTTGTAATGTGACACAACATGAAAACCTTCAATGGGCAGTAGTTCTTTTTCAAGACACAGTAAAAGCGTCTCCGATTACCATCGATCTTCTCAACAGGTTGTAATGGAGCTCATTGAAATGAGGGAGGTGGGTGCAGCCCGTTCGCTCCTCAGACAAACTGACCCGATGATCCTGCTGAATCAGACCGAGCCAGAGAGGTACGCCCATCTGGAGAAACTGCTGACGTGTCCTTACTTTGACCCTCGAGAGGTTAGACAATAAATATAGTGTTTTACCTTCAAGCAAAAACAATTTGCGTGAGGTGTGATGTCCAAGCTGGAGCTCCGTTCTCTGTCACTGCAGGCGTACCCAAAGGGCAGCAGTAAGGAGAAGCAGCGCAGAGCCATAGCTGAGGCTTTAGCAAGAGAGGTCAGTGTGGTGCCTCCTTCTCGCCTCATTGGACTCCTGGAACAAGTCAGCGTGAGTTCAGAGATCAATATTCTTCTCAGTACTCACTCTAATTACATGCCAGGGGAATTCGAGTTATTGATGTGCGCTTCCCCTCGTTTTTGTCCTTTTTTATTTTGTCCTACTGTTATAGGACTTGTTGTGTGTGCCTCTATGCTTGCCATTAAAGACCTCTGTCATCTTTTACCTTGGATGTCATCTAGGCTCGAATGTTTAGAGAGATGACTTTTGGACTCCAGCTGCGGCTGCACAGGGACAAATAATAGAAAGTGGTTACTCTCCGGGTTTATCCACAGGAGGGTTTTCTATTGGATGATAGGGAAACACAGTCTCTAGGAAGCTGTACAGGAAAGGTCTCTTCTTGGAAATGTTTGTGTGAGGATTTAGGTTTTTCTCTGTGTTAATTTAGGTTTCTGTGTCGTTTTCGATAAATTTATTCTCTGTGTTGTCCTGTCTGCCCCTCGATTGTTCCCAGCTGCGTCTCGTTTCCCTGATTACCCTCTGTGTATTTAATCCCACCTGTGTTCCTTGTTCCTTATCGGGTCTTTGTCTGATCTGTCTAGTTGTCCTGTCAAGTCTGGTGTCTTATCTGCTGTCTAGTGTGACCAGTTGCTACTGGTTTTGAGCCTTAGCCTTCTGCTCGTTCTGTGCTGCCTGGACTTGGATTATTATTTGTTTCATCATGAAATTCATCACTTCATTCTCAACAACCTGGGTCCTCAGCGCCTCCCTCACCACCTTCATAACCGCACATCATGACAGTTTGCAGAGAATATGTCTCAAGAATATTTGTAGGTAGTCAAACTGGCAGTGTCCACAAAAACAAGACAAAAGATGTAAAAAAAATAGTTTCACTTGGCACAGCTGATCAGAACTTTTCCTTGTGGAAAAAAGGTTCTTAGTCTTTGGATCAAAACTTTTAATTAAACTTGTCCAAGGAAGGAGATTTTTTTCATACACAAAGACTACTTCAAAGTACTTTATATTCTTAAAAAATAAAACTATTATTGTATTTTAATCAATATTCTTAAAATATAATAAAATAATTGTATGAAAGAGATGGCAATTGTGCCTTATAGAGCAAAATTATGACCAAAAAAAACTGGGTCATGAGTGTAAAGTGTTATTTTGGGAGATGCTCGACTTTAATTGCATCTGAATGGATCCAGTGTCTTTTCATCTTTAACTGAAGTAGACTATATTATGTGAATAAAACAGCTTATTGGGCATTTATTTATTTTCTCCCATGTTGAGCACCTTGTTGTTATCTGTGAACCAGTCCTCCAGCTTTTTTAATATGTTCCCTGAACATTGGCCAATAATTCATATGAATAAATCCTACCAATTCAAACTGAATGATCATTTTTTTCCCCTCATGTGTAGTGGTGTGAACTGCAACGGACTGAGCACACAGCCACACCCATGAGGTGTTCCAGTGCCCTTTATGGTATTACAGCTTTGAGTTTTGTGTTGTTTTCCCTGTTGCAGTATATAAAGCGACAGATAAATCCAGGTTATCTTTCCCCTGAAATGACAATCGACACATCGACAAACAAGGAGCAGAAAGTGGAAAAAGAAAGCTTTCCATCTCAGCTGTACCGCCACATAAAGGTAATCAAGAAAAATCAGCACTTTTCTATGTTGGTCCATAGGAAACCGCTCGGACAATAAATATATTAAGTTGTGCTTTCTGGTCAATTTCTTATCAATTCACTTATAAAACGTTGAACTTGTTTTATAAGTGAATTCATCCACTAGACGTTCTGACACAAAACTAGTAGCCTTGTTCACCTCAGGACAACTCTACCGGTCAGTTTGTGTTCTCAGTGCTAGATCCTAGGAGCTCATTATTGCTTTCCAGTGACAAAAGTGTTAAGAATGGTCAGCCCACGCTGCTGCAGAGCACTGGAGAAGTATATTTCTCCCTGAGGATGACTGATATTAAATTTTGTTTTTGTTCTGTGTTTAACTGTTAATCCTGTTCTGCAAACTGTTGTTGTGGAAGAAGCATCTTATGTCATTTTTATGTGTTTTAAATGTGCAGTTTGGACGACGTTCACACGTGGAATGCGCCCGGTTCTCTCCTAACGGCAGGTATTTGATCACCGGATCAGTGGATGGGTTTATCGTGTTCTGGAACTTCAACAGTGGAAAAATTTGTAAGGTAAATGTTTTTCACATTTTTAGACATGTTCCCTTTTAATTTTGTTACGATGAATAGTAATAAAGTTGTTTTGCATTTGTTTGAATAACGTTTATTACTACGCATTACCCAACTTCTTACAATACAAGAATTCAGGATTATAATTTCAAAACCATTCTTGTGATTAGTGGTATGCTTTAGGTCTGTGTTTTTTAATGTTCCTATGTCATTTATGGGTCTATGTGTGCTGTGCATTTGTGTATAAATGGCATCCTGCAGGATCTCAAGTATCAGGCCCAAGAAAGCTTCATGACGATGGACGATGCTGTGCTGTGTATGTGCTTCAGTCAAGACGTAGATCTACTCGCCACAGGAGCTCAGAATGGCAAAATTAAGGTCAGTTTGGTCAAACAGTGTAAGAATCCAGCCGATGTCTTCTTGTTAGAGTCTCAGCTTTGGTATGTTTATTTGAATAGAGAATATACATGTTTCTAAAACATTGAAATATGTCATTGTGTATCGATGACAAAGGTGTGGAAGATCCAGAGTGGCCTGTGTGTGCGAAGGTTCGAGCATGCTCACAACAAAGGTGTGACTTGTCTGAGCTTTTCAAAGGACAGCGACCACATCCTCAGTGCCTCATTGGACCAAACCATAAGGTGGGATATCACAGCATCCACAGTGAGCTCAAAGCCACACCACATATCTATGTTGACTTGACAAGTTAAGCAGTGCAATTAAAATTATTGTATGATTCATATTGGATGAATATGTGGAAAACATTACATGCCATTGCTAAGTATGGTGGAGTACCCATGTTGCTGTGGGTCCTTTGTCTTTAAAAGACCCTGGGGACATTTTTAGAGCATATGTCATCATGGAGTTGTTAAAATACATAAAGAAAACACCTGGTGGATATTGATCTAAACCATACAGCAAAATCATCACATAAAGGTTTCAAAGGCCCCAGAATCAACCTTCTGTCACGGTCGTCCCTGTCCTGCATCCTATAAAACACCTGCCAGTTGGTGAACTTAAAAAAGGATTAAGAAGAAATCAGGACTCAGTGATTTAGATTTTTATGTTGCGTTTGTATACACATATTGCAGGCATGTGCATTATATACATAACACTTAAAGTATAACATCTAATGGCAGAAAAGTTTGACTAAATTTGAAAATGAATTCTGGTAAATGTAGATGTATAAAAAAGATAAAACTGAAGTGGAGCAGATAAGCATTGTTCTTTGGAATGATCAGATTTCTGTGATTAAAAATTGATCATTACAACGGCCTTAATTCTGAAACTGACTTCCTAAAGCAACCAAACATGAGGTGGGAGCTTTGTTCAGTTTCTGGAGTCTTGTGCAGAAGCAGGCTTGTCTGCAGTGGGAGGAAATAGAGAGATCTAACTGACCTGAAAGATGATTCATAAAGGTTTGGAAGATGCACATACAGACATCGGCTCATGAAGGACGGCAGGAAGATGGGTGCTTTATTTTATTTTATTTTTTTATCAGTGTTTACTTTTACAGCCCACTGTAAATTCATAAGAAACGAAAGAGTGGGTGAGCAACAAGTTAGGAAAAAATGCATGAAAAATATTCAAGATGTTAGTGATCTTCAGTTGTGGTACTGTGGTTTAATGTATGACTCTTTTCTGAAGTAACAGGCTACATGCATATTAATAACATGAATGTAAATATGAATCCAAACTAAAGTAACTATACACTTTGCACAAACACAACTTTCAAAGTGCAGAATTAGCATCTGTAATCACCGATTTTAATCCACGTGCATAAGCAAATTTGCAAAGTTGCAGTGCCTTCAAAGTATTCGGCTTGTTCCAGACTTCCCCTGCACACAAACACTGACTCTCCTTTCATTTTGAGGGGCTGAATGTTATTTCTGACTCCTGGGGGGTGTGGGCTGAGCCTCGAGTTGGAGGCACATGTGCTGTGTGGGTGCAGCTGAGGTACCATGTGCTCAGGCACAAAGCAGCAACGTGTTCCTCCACCTCACGGATCCTCAAGTCGAGAAAATTCCTCACTAGGAGTGAGTCTTCCTACATTTTGAATCAGTAAGCGTGAGGTGTTTTGTCATGGTTTAGCTCATCTGCACCCATTCACTCAGCAGGAGCTAAAAATAACTCAGTGGCTACACGTTTTGTCTGCTTTCAAGAATAATCCGCTCCTCCAATTAAACAGAGTGGGGGAGGCGGGGGGTGTTTTTTTTAAAGCAGTCATCGCTTTCCTTTATGTCACTCACTTTTCAACATCATTTTCAGAATCCATGAGCTGAGGTCAGGCAAGACGCTGAGGGAGTTAAAAGGACATTCATCGTTTGTAAACGATGCGTGCTTCGCTCAGGATGGTTTCCACATCATCAGCGCCGCAGCCGATGGCACAGTTAAGGTATGATTTACATAAACGGTCTGGGTCCACACTCAGTTATGCCATATTAAATGTAATTTCTGGTTCCTGTTAAAAGTTATGCAATCATCCGGGGCATAGATATAATATTTTTGGAGCTTTTAAGGATGATTTGGTACAGAAAGGAATGAATTTACATCACACAACTTCAGGAACTTTTAAACACAAGAGTTGGATGCACAAGCTTGAATTTATTGTAGATATTTATGAATACATCCTTAAATATACTTAAACAACCTAATTAATATTTGGTCTGGACCATTTGCACATTGTCCACACACTTATTTAGATTCCTGGTAAAAGTCTGCTTGGCAGAGTTGCCATAGATCACAAATTTCCTCAGGTCATTCTGAATAAAAGTTTTCTGGACAGATTATGGAAAATGGATGTATTTTAACCAGTGATAAATAGTTTAAGCTGAATAAACCTTAGAAAACGGTGCCAACCGTGAAGCATGAAGTTGTTAGAAGGTGTTTGTTTCCCTGCCAGCCCTGCAGTGGTGGAGTAACGAAGAACTTCTTCCAAATTCTGCAGGTTCCCATCAAATTAAAAGTAGAAACTTTTAATTACTGTGTGTTCCAACTGGTTTGATTGGAATAAAATGTATTTTTTTTTGTTCCAAAAACTTCAATTAGCTTAATTAAAGTTGGCTAATTAAGCTATTGAAATGACTCCAATCTCAACTCCACTGAATAGCTGTAAGAAAACCAACTAACTTGACTTAAATATACAAATCCTAAAAAGAACAGTGGTTAAATATTCAGGCAGGATTATGACCAAACTTTGTTGATGGATACAGAAAGTGTGTGGCTTATCTGCAACTTGCTAAAGGACATTTTGTGTGTGTGTGTGTGTGTGTGTGTGTGTGTGTGTGTGTGTGTGTGTGTGTGTGTGTGTGTGTGTGTGTGTGTGTATGTATATTTCTGAGCCTGTCTGCACAATTATGACCCAGTTTGGATTAGAGAAAAGATATTCACACTTGCACCCAGTTCTTGTTTTAAAAATGTCACTCGACTGTGTTTGGTTCAAATGTGTTTATGGCAAAAATGAGTTCCTTTAAACTTCTGACTAGAAGTGTTAAGATGGAAAATATTTCTTCCCAGATTTGGAACACAAAATCCTGCGAATGCATTCACACGCTCAAATCCCAGTCAGTGACATCAGAAGTCCCAGTCAACAATGTGATTCCTCTTCCCCAAAGGCCTGAGGAGTTTGTGGTGTGTAACCACTCCAGCACCGTGGTCATCATGAACATGCGCGGCCAGGTGAGAGCATCAATTGACTTTGTGGATTTTTAAAAAAACAATCAGTGGTGAAAGCATCTGTCTTTAGGCTGCTAGAATTTTTTTGAACATGCAATTTATCTACAATTTTACGATAAAGGCATTGTAATAATGCAAGATTTCTGTATTTTTCAGATAATGTTAAATAATCTATGGAAAATAATCAAATCCATAAGCTTTACAGGTTTGAAACAGTCTGATTTTTTACTCTTCTCCATAGAAATTATTAGTGATTTTATTTATTTTATTTTTTTTAAGTAATTGGCTCTAAAAGCAATAACGAAATCTGATCCTTTTTCAAAGACTGACATATCCTGCTAATCGTTTCTACTAGTGTTAGCATAAATAAATTTAACATACAGCAGATAATTTTTCGCATTTTATATTTCTGCTGACATTTAGACAAAATAATGATTCTCTTAATATGCAAAAACTTGTGATAATCATTTTTGTGACAACGTGTCTCAATGTGCAACTCAAGCTGAACAGAGCAACTCCCAGCAAATGTTTTTCTCAAGAGATGTAGAAAACATTGCCTTCTATTTAAACCATACGAAATACATCAAGATGTCTTACTCAATGAACACAGGTAGTTATGCACAAAGACAAAACTGTGTCTGCTAAATTGCTGGGGCGACTAAAACACAAGTTGCCAATTTTACATGTTGAGGCAGTTTTATTATGGCTTACCTGCGTTGAATTTTTGGGAGATTAATAATTGTTATCTGGTCATGGTACCTTCCTCGTGACAGAAAGTGGCTAATTAACAAAACTGCAGCTTAAAATCGATGCGAGGAACACAGATAAGCAAACAAATGTAGCGGTCTAGAAAGGCTCCAGCATCTCATATTTTCAGGGTTTCAACAAATACTTTATATCAGCATGGATATGTCTTCATTTTCAAGACCGTTTCCCAAGAGTTCTCAGTGCAAACATGGGTGAATGGACAGAGATAACTAAATACAACATTTATACAGTGAAAAAGCAAATAAAAATACACAGCGACTGTGGCTGTGTGGGTAGACTAGTCGTCTTGCGATCGGAAGGTTGTAAGTTTGATGTCGATGTGCCTCTGGGCAAGGCACTTAACCCCAAATTGCATACCAATTTGTGTATTGGTGTATAAATGTCTGCGCGTGAGTGTGAATGGGTGAATGTGACTCCACTGTAAAGCACCTTGAATGGTCAAAATGACTGGAAAAGGGCTAAATAAGTTCAGCCCATTTACCACAAATATTCTTGAAAATAATTTTATTTTTCCATCCATTAAATAAAACTTAAATCAGTTTTCCACAATCTGCCACAGTCTTTAGGAATACAACAGTAACGTGTATCACAGCCCTCCTGTCATCTCCATTAAAGATAATAAAAGTTTGAAAAGTGAATTAAAATCTAATTACTGTCTAAAGTTTTTTTGACTATTAAAGTATTGAAGCTTTCAACGAAGTTGTGTACTAAACACTTAATGGGGAAAAATAATAAGAAACAGTTATTAAAGATATCTGTTATGTTTGTCCAGCCTCCCAGGTGTCTGCAGGATCTTCTTTTGTCATGCTTAGGTTTTTAATTACGTCTACAAGGAAAGCAGAACAACAAACAAACTTCAATAAGCTTAAACTTTTGAGTGAACCTGTTCTAAACAGAAAAATATGATTCTATTCTGCAATTTCAGGAAAAAAGTCTTTATCCCCTAAAGTGACAGACGAGTTAACATTTAAAACAATTTATAACATTTCACTCATCTGGTCCTACCATTTTATGGCGTGGCTGTTGCGGAAAAGTTAATTTCCTTCCTTCTTCCTCCTCAGACAGTGAAGACTTTCTGTTCAGAGCAGCCAGAGACAGCAGGCTTTGTGTGCTGCACCGTGTCACCCCACGGGGAGTGGATCTACTGTGTGGGGGAGGACAGTGTGCTGTACTGCTTTAACTACACGACAGGGAGGCTGGAGAAAACGCTGACTGTAAGCCCCTCTGCTCGCACCCAACAATTATCTGTGAGAAAAACCGCTAGTGGGCCTCGACACACTATTTTGCCGTCTCATTGTTGTGCTGACATCTTTCAGCAAGTGCAGTTAGGGAAGCTGGATGTCTGTGGGGGGTTGGGGTGGGTGAGAATGTGTATTGATCTGCATTTCTCTGCACCCATAGGTTCATGACAAAGATGTCATTGGCATCGCTCACCACCCACATGAGAACCTGATTGCCACGTACAGCGAGGATGGCCTGTTGAGGCTGTGGAAACCCTAAGCTGTCACCTGCATCCTGCTGTGGGGGAGCTAGGCAGTTGTTTGCAAAGTTCAAAAGCATTCAGATCAACTCAAAGGGATAGTTCAGAATTTTTCATGTGAATTTCTTTAACAATCCTGCACCGATATCTCATCTGCAGTACGACAACTTCATCTTCATTTATTATAAGTCTAGATTCGTCCTAAAGGATGAAGCTGACGGTGATTATGAGTGAAACCAAAGTGGACTTTGTCTTTTTTCCCCAATGTATTGTGTTCACTGAATGCTCATTTGACCTTCAAAATCAGAAGATAGAAAATAGAATTAGAAAAGCAATGCTTGAGTACAAGCAGAAGATCTCACTTTAACACAAGCTGCAGGTGTGTCTGGTGCACATTTAGTTAAAACACACTCTTTCTTCATTTAGTGAAGTTACTCGTAGTGGGTAGTGTAGCGAGAAATGTTACTCAAGTAAGTGTAGCGATGCTTCATGATAATATCACTCAAGTAAAAGTAAAAAAGACAGAGTAGTAAAATTATTCCAATAACAGTTCTTCCCCCCCAAAACGTTACTCATATAATCGTATCTTGGTAGATGTAACTAGCTACTGTCCATCTCTGCTTTTAAGAAAGCCTCACTTCAAAAATCCTGAACTATCCTACTAAGAGTAATATGGTGTTTATTTTAAACTTTTTTATATTGATACAAGTCTCATTAAAGTGAATTTTACATTTTTAAAGCAAGAAGTTCAAGAATTAAAGAATCAACAATGTGTTTCTTATTTGCCTTAATATTTAAGGTTAAGCTAAGTCTTTAACTGTTTTTAGTTATGAATATTTTTTACAAATATATATATATAAACTTACCATCTGACAGCTGTGTGAACTTTGTCAACTCTGCCTAGGACCTCCATGATGCTCTTTGTGAGTCCAACTTCACTAGTGCCACTTGAATCCAACACTCTCATCTCTTCTGTCTCTAACAGACATGAAAATGCACGGTGGTGAACTGTTGTGAGATTATTTACAATAGAGACTGCCTAATGTTTGGGCATGAATAATATCAGGTATTTGTTGCTTTCCTGGCTTTGGTTTGTAAAGATGCCTCCCTTCCCTCCCTAATTTGCTCTGTGAATTATCTGCATGCTACCTCAGTTCACCGCCTTGCAGGGGATCTAGAATGATTCAGATATGCATGCTTAAAAACGGCACAACTCACCAGACGTCCAGTCTGTGTTCTGTCTGCAACTGCAGCATCATTTTGTCGTACTTTCCTGTGCATGCGTACACGTACATGCCCGCAGGTGAAAGACTGTCCACTATTTATTACGTGGGATATTATTTGTTACTGTAGTGTGAAGTCATTGCACTCTATTTTTTTGTATATTTGCTATATTGTGAATTTCACGCAGTCTGCCACAGGGAGACAAAAGAAGTGCAAATAAATTCACACATTCAAAATTGCTGCATTTAAGGTCCATTTGTAAACTCAAATTAGTGTCAAGTTTGTTCTGTAATTAAAGTTCAGTTGCTTTTTTCAATAGAATGGGCAGAATTTGGAAAAGAGCACAAATCCACAAATGGGATCAAATAACTGATTGAGTTTGTGTGAGTAATATGGGGTGCTAAAATACAGTTAATTAAAATAACTTGTGATATAATCACATTATTTACTTCACCACACGTTACGATTTACAAAATGGTTGCACAGACACAACAGTGAATCCCACTGGCTACGGTTTAAAACATTTTAGTTGACAGGCTATTATTGATACCAACAGCTTGCCATACAGGAGAATCAGAGTTGAGTCAGAATACACATTGAGCGAGCGAACGTGAGATTTAACACAGCCTTAAAAACACACACACCATAAATAGTTGAGTCACAACGATGCGCTCACATTAATCGCCCTGTGTTCCCAGGTGGGGGCGCAAATATTACACCATAGAAGGGCAACAGTGGGAAACGTGAGGGTGTAAAAACACACAGACCCCCTGCTGTCAGAGGAACAAGCCAACAAGGCCACTTCTTTAGGCATCCATGTCAGCAGGGGGAGCCAACGCACACTTGAAGCTTCACACAGAATATACTTCTTATTGAATTACCTTGGATTTAAATTAAAATTGCCAATAGTTCCTAAATGCTTATTTCTGCCAAAAACCTTTGTGTATTTTTGGGTAACATTTGTTAGTGAGAATAAGAAGTGGGCTGGTTCCCAGCATCAAGCTGCCAAAACCTTTCTTCAAATCCATAAAAGTTCCCCGTCATTCATTTTCTAGTTTGTCCTTTAAATGAGATAGCTGTAAGGAGTGTAGACCAACAGTGCACTTCCCTTCCCCCACCTGTTGCTAGATGAAAGGAGCCCATCACACTTTTCCTCAACAAGGAAGATTTCTTGATGGTAAGAGTGTGTTGTGGAAGCCAGAGGAGCAGAATCCATCACTCTTGTCCAAGATAACTCGTGTGATAATGAATGTACAGTAATATTTTAGTAACAGATTGTAGCTTTTATCTTAAGTAAAATTAATTTGATGTTATACATTTTAATGTTTATGTTAATATTATGATTCTTTGAAACTCAAAGTTGCACATTGAAAATCTCACACCAGCTTGTGACCATTGTGAACTTTTGCCCAGCACTACAGCGTGACTAAAGTTTCCCAGATATCATCGCAGATCAGTTTAGTAAGACCCCAAAATGATATTTATTAACAAAACATGATCACAAACATTCTTGGTCTAAACATCGATTAAGTTAAATTAAAACTTTTACCTTCTCAGACTTTCAGAAACAAACCTGCTGTCAGAAGCAGATCTCTTCTAGGTGCCCGAACGCAACGGTCATACAATACTCAGGGAAAAGATCGTCACTTAAACTAACACTGCATAATCAAGTTACTTCAAGTCGAGTTATGATAAGGCGTTGAAACAGACACACACACACACACTTCAAACTCCCCCCATCTTAAATCCCTCCCTAACCTCCCAAGATGTGATCAGGTTGCACAAGAATAAGACACAATTATTAACTTCGGTACCAACATCAAAACATCAAAATATGCAAAGTTCTACTTTGACTTTTCATCTCAATTCCACGTGAATGCAATATTTTCTTCTGATTTCAAGACCATGCATTTACAGAGAGGATTCTGGCACTGGTTAATCTTTCTTTGACAACGTAGGTACAACAGGCACTTTATACCCCTGGGTATTATTATTATTTTTTTTTTTACAACTGTTGTAACAAATACTACCAGCATAAAACATAAATTAACATTACCAGTTTGTCTTCAAAGTGTCGAGAAAACAGTTGCTGTCAAGGAACTGGAGGGTTTAAAACATCTGCAAATTGTTTTCTTTTGTAAAATAATTTCACATAGAAAACAGTCCGACATCCAACCCAAGACAGTAACTGAGCCCAGCAGAGGTAAAATACTAAAGTTAAATATTAGTTTCAAATATCTACAATTTAGTGGCTTGAACCTAAAACAGTACTGCCCCCTTTCTTCAAACTCACATCTTCCAGTCATATTTTTAAAATTGTTTTTGAAATGTTTTAAAATAGCCCTTTAAAGGCTAAACCAGCAAAAAAAAATAAAAAAGTATCAAGTATCAACATAAATCTGCCTTGTCCTCCATCTGAACTTTGGGTCCTCAAAAGCAATTAACAGAGTCATTAACGAGCTGTTCACAACCACAGATTAAGCAACACGACACAAAAAAAAAACATTTTTAAATGAATGTTGGCATCGGTTTTAGTGTAAATGTAAGTGGAGTTTTTCTTTTCTTTTAAAGACGCTGTGATACCAGCCCTCATGTTTAACCACAGTGCTTCAGAAAAAAAAAAAAAAAAAGAAAAAGGAAAGAATTGAAATGTGGTCCCATAATGAATGAGCAGTCCAACATCGAGCCCAAAACCAATTAGTTGGGAAAAAAAAAAAAAAAGAGTGAGCCTGGACTCTTAAGACTGAGCTAGAGGGGAATTTCAAACTAAGACAGAGTTAGTGGACGAGAAGGTGTACAAACTTTTAACAAGGTGCATTGCATCAGAAATGGGGAATTTTGTAAAAGGCAGAGTCTCAAGCTGGGGTTTAAGACGTGTGGCACTGAACGCCCCCGGTGCTGGTGTAGTCGTCCTCGTCCATGTAGTAGTACTGATGTCTGTGTCGTCTTCTGCTCTCCAAGTCACAGTCCTCCAGGTCAGCGTAGATGTAGAGGTCCTCGTCCATGCTGTCCGTCTGCTCTGTGTCCATCTTTCCGGGGAGGTAGCGCTCGAGCTCCTTCAGCTTCTGCTTGGGGAGGAAATTGGCTGGTGGGAACACCACCTAGTGGACATAAGCAGAGTACGGAGTCAGGGAGGCTGTATACACACCCCTTGTATAATTGTTGTTTTGAGAACCTTTAAAAAAAAAAAAAAAAAAAACTTTTTTCCCTTCTATATTGCAATTATGCTGAACGTTGCTCCCGTCTGTCACATAAAATCCTGTACGACTCAAACAAGAATTACTGTAGATGTTTCCTCAGATGTGTCATTTTCACATGCATAAAATCCTAATTTATTCTTGCCCAGTCTGTAGTGAAAAGATGCAAACAGGGTAGTTCAGAACTACCCTGGGATAGGAATATTATTAACTTCTGCACTCAAGACCTTAGTTTTGATTTACTTCACAAGTCAAGCCACTCATAACTTAGCAGCGACGGTAATGCGAACTACAGCTAGCATGACATAATCTGTAGGCCTGTCACAATAACTAACAGAAGTATCACAACAGTAATGGTTAGTCATTCCCCACAATCATTAGTTGGCTGTGTTATGTTCATATAATCACGTAAATGTGTTATTTTAGTTGTTCTTGTTTAAAGTCTTTGGTCGGAGCTTCATGCGTTCATTCTCCCTGTAGGATCAGAAACTCATTGGCGTCACTAAACTGGGACAGACCTCAATGTTTAAGCCTCGCCAATATTTTTAACAACTGTCTGCGGTTATTGCTGTCACAAAAAAGCCATTTATCAATTAATATCCTAGTAAATTAAAACAACCATCATTTTCATTCGCATAGAAATGTTCCATTTGTTTGTTTTTTTTTTTTTTCTTGTCTCTTTCTACTAAAGACTGGATGAGGCAAGGCTCAAGTCTGGTGCTTTGGTGTCAAACTAGCCACGTGAATAAAAATGTAGTTTTTGACAGACTTCAGAATCACTTTATCTGTTGTTTCAATTATTTTATGCATTTTGGATATTTAACTTTTCTTCCAGTGCCAGCATTAAATGTTTGTTTGAAATGAAAGTTTCTTTCTCTTTTAGAGAGCACACTAGCATTATGCTATTGCTAATATATCATTTAAAAATGATCTCAAAATAACAATGTTACCATTTATCTCACTTACTTTAACATTAGTTATTGTGACAGGCCTACAGATTATGCCAGGCTGGCTTTAGTTAGATATTAAGCCCTTTTTTTTACTGCCTGATGCTCTGTGTCAGTCTGCTGTCCAGGAGCAGGAAGGATTAGTCTGCTTTTATTGAAGTGAAAGTAAAATCCTACAGGTCTTACCGAAAAGTGAATAATGAGTCGTCCTTTCTCAAAAGGTCTGCGATACATAGGCATCCCCTCGTTGAGGACACACTTGGTGTCTCCAGGCCTGATTAGTTCCCCTGTAGTTGGAAACAGAAGGAGATCGGCTTTAGCAAACTTGACAGGATGTTCTATCAAGAGTCTCTAATCGCATTTTTCATTATTAAACCAGATTGTCAGATGAAATCTGAGAAATCCAGGTTGCAGCGCGTTTTGATGGGTACATTTACCTGGATGAGACGTAATGAGGAGAGTCCTGCTGTCCAGTGTTTGAACCGGCCTCTTAAAACCACACAAAGCCTCAACCAGCTGCAACTCCATCGACATGAGCAGGTCTTCTCCTCTCCTGACGACAGAAACAAGTTCAGCAACCGAGGTCATTTCATTTTGACGTTTCTGAGCAGACAACACACTAAAAGATGCTACTATTCCTGTCTCACTTGTGTCGTTTTCAAATTTTGTATACATATTGTTGCAACGCCTTATAATGTAAGCCTCGCTAAACTAACCTACAATGTCCAGAAAAACATTTTGTACCTGGTGAAAAGTGCATGTTCCTGCTGGTCGAGGACGATTATGATATCACCTGGTTCCAGCCCTGGCTCCTGGTCCCCTTCACCATGAAAAACTATTTTCTGCCCATCTTTCATTCCTGTGAAAAACATCGGCTCACGTGTTCAACCGTCAGTCTCAGCAACTTCACGGCACTTTTTGATTTTTAAACAGACTCATTAAGTCACACCTTTGTCAACGTGGACCTCCAGAATCTTTTTCTGTCGCATGATCTTGCGTCCTGCGCATGTTTTGCAGCGGTCCTTCTGGCTGACTCTCTGTCCTTGACCCTGACAGTTGTGGCACACAGTGGACACCTGCTGCACCATACCTGGGAGTAACTGATGCATGCGTACCTGCACGCCCGTACCATGGCAGGACATGCACATCTGTGCAGCTCCTTTACGACTTCCACGACCTGCCATTGAGGAAAAGGGAAAAAAAAATGTATTAAATAAATCATCAGCACTGTGGAAAAATATAGACTATAAGCACATTCTTGACATGGGATAGGAGTGGCATTTAAATAATCATGTATTTAAATGAATTTTGTGGGAATTTATGTGATGCACCAACATATATTAGCACGTAAGTATGAAGTAGAATTGAAACATTTTCAACATTTTTTTTTTTCCCCACAAGCAGCTCAGGAATTTAAAAACAAACAAGAAAAACGTTTTGTCACCAGCTTGAAAGGTTGTTGCCATACTAATTGAATTCAACAACATTTTGAACCTGTTCATTAATTACTTGGTTTGACATGTTGTGCAGCTACGTAAGCCAGCGAGTCTCTGGTTCAATCCACCTGTCAAACAGTTAAACTTCCATCATTCCAGAAGCACACAGGCCGCCGAGGAGCAGGAGGAGGCCTCAACCTTTTCCTCAGATAACGACTCCCTTGTGTGTTTTAATGATTCGGCTGCTGAAAACATCCCTGCTTTTCAATGCTTTCACAGATTCTCTGCCAAAGGTAAACTTTAGAGACATGGTGGAAACTAAAGGTCATTCTGCGTCAGAGTGATGACACAACTGTAGATGAAATAGGGTTGTTAACCTCACACGCAGACGCACACAATATTCCATGAGCTTGTGAGTTATAGCAGGCGGAGAATCTGAAAAGGGCAGTTTGTGAAGGCGACTGTGTGAACGCCGATCCGCCGCAGCATCAGAAAAAAAAAAAAAAAAAAAAAAAAAAAAGGTTTTCAGCACCACATCTAGCTTTTATATAAAACAGGAGCTACTATGGATTTTCTTTCTGTTATTAAACATCAATACCTAAATTTTATTTGCTCTGCTGTGTAATCTATGCTCATGACATCAACTAAGAATTATAAAATGATTCCTGGTGACAACACAATGTTTGTCTTATGAGATCGTAAAAAAAATGTCTAAGCATTAAATCAATATTTTGGACAAAAAAAATAAATAAAAAAATCTAACTTCTAACTGCTTTAATCTTCATAACATTGTACCTTTAACATTATAGAAGAAAGGTGTTTTTTCTTGGTTGAGAAATTTGGAGTCTTACCATGACAATGTTAAGTTCATGCCACAGGTGGAATAGTGGATTAGTTTTCGTCAATAATAACAACTGCTTTAGTTTTGACAGTAAACAAACATTGTCATTCAATGAATAAAACAAACTACTTTGTGTGCAAAGAATATTTTTGTAAACCTCAGGACTTAAAGCTGCAGAAGTGTTTACCTTCGCATCTCTCACATATGCAGTTCTTCTGTACAGAAAGTTTTCTTGTTGCTCCGTTGTAAAGATCTTCCAAGGTCACAGTGATTTGATGAACTATATTCTTTCCTGTGGTGAAATAATACACATCACTGCAATACAATTCACAGGCTTTGGGTATAAGATTCACAACAATAATGCACCTTAATGTCTACATAAAAGGGCTTATTTTTGCGCAATAAATTGGAAAATATTTTAGACAATGTAGATGCATCATCTAAAGATCTGCCACCAACCTTTGATTACTATCTGTTATTTATTGGATGCAAAATCCACTTTGTTCTTCAATTTTCTAGGGTCAGTTTACTACTGATATCTTGTAAAAAAAAAAAAAAAACCTCAATTCTTACATGAGTCTGTTGAGCGAGGCTTCACAAAATATTTTATAGTGATAGTGAGTTGTATACTATTACCAGGGTCTCTATGCATCTTTATTACTCTAAACTTTCCAGACTCAAATTTACAACATTCTCCATCAATTTTCAGCCCATTTTAACTGTATAAATACGAACATTTAGTACAGATATACAGAAGCTATTTCAACAGTGGTTTGGTTTTATGTATATAAAATGCAACCACCAAGAAAAACAAAAATAAATGGAAGGAAAAAAAAGAAGAAAAAAAAGAGAGCAAGAAACAACCTTTCCTCGTGTTTTTTCTAATTTATCTGCCAAGATTCAGCAAACATCATGGTTTTCTACCAAACATCTATGAAGGAATGAATCCACTAGCGATCCAGTATAGTGAGAACTGACGACTTGCGTAGCACCAGCTTATTTTCATGACAATACATCTTGAGAGGGGCAGTAGAATACCAGATGGAACACTTCAGAAAATATAGCTGTTTCTCAACATGAAAAAGCAGCACATGCAAACGTCTGATGGGTTCATCACTCCTCTTTCTTAATGTTCAGAAGGAAGAAAATATGACATGTTTGGGAATTACTAAAAGCTAAAAATAAATCCTATGAGAAACTTTTTGAAGGCTACAGTGGCACTAACCTTCCTGTTCTGTCCTCTGCTGGCAAATGTTATGAACTACATTACATAAGAATCCTATTGTTTGCCCACTTCTGCATACCACTGCACATATCAGCACCAACCACCTTTAATTTATCTGGCAGATAAATTAACTGTTTTTTATTTGTACTGTTCATTATTAGATCATATTTTACATTTTAGATAATCATGAAACAATATTTTCCTTTCTCTTAATAGAAATTCTGATTTACAGTACAGACCAAAACTTTGGACACGCCTTGTAACTGAACTCAATTACAAGGCGTGTCCAAACTTTTGGTCTGTACTGTATATTATATAGAAATACTACGCAGCATTCACTTCATGTCTTCGGGAGCCACTGTGAGTTTTTCCAAGCATTTGCTCTCACCTTTTCGTTCTCTGTGCATTCGGCTACCTCCACCGAAAAATAGGTCAAAGATATCCATGGGTGATGTGAAACCACCGCCACCACTGCCGCCGCCTGTTCCTCCTTCTTTTATAGCCTTTTCACCTCCACGGTCATACAGCTCTCTCTTCTTGGCATCTGACAGAACCTCGTATGCCTGCGAGATCTGTTTGAACTTCAAGGAAAATAAAATAAATAAATGTAAAAAATAAAATAAAATCAAGACTAAAAAAAACCCGCCATAGCTGCTGTGGTTATTGATAATAACATCAAGGGGACAAACCTTTTCCCCTTCAGTAGGGTTTTTGTCAGGGTGATACTTCAAGGCTAATTTGCGATAGGCTTTTTTAAGTTCATCTGGAGTTGCATTGGGTTTCACACCAAGTGTGTCATAAAAGCCTGTTTCTTTCACCATCGTTGCCTCTTTCAGATGATCTTAAGAAACGGAAAGAGAGAAAAAAAAACACATAAGTGTCAAGAATCACATCTTGAAGTACCCAATGAAACTAACTTAGCCAAAAAACATATTTTGTCTGTCAGTGCATGGCTACATCAAAGTACAAAAAAAATTAAAGAAAATTTCAAAAGACAATTTCTGTAAAAATTTAATTCTCCTAGCCTAAATTGAGTGTTTCTCTTGACAAATTCAACTCTTCCAGCTCAGACAGAATACCCACATACGACAGGCCATCCAGTACACACAGCACCTTGTCCTGTTCCAAGTGTTTTAAATGCTAGTAAACCCCACAGGGAGTGAAACAATGTGGGGCTTTTTTGGACACAGCTTGCTATGAACATTTGAGCTCTAGTCAGAAACTCCAAATGTTGTGTGAAATTACCAGGTTGAAGAAAAAAACCATACTTTATGGTAAGGAATGTGAAAGCTTGGGCTAAATAAAATGACTGTTATTCTGCACCTAAAATCAAGCCATTCATGTAAGTTTGTAGAAAAATCAGACAGCAGTACATAAGAAGGATAGAAATTAAGCATTTTTTTGGTGATGTTCCAGGGAATGTTAGCCTTAAAATGCTGTAACTTAACGTTTGCATACTTTAAGTCCTCCTTAGGTTTTTTTGTTTTGTTTTGGTTTTTTTACAACACAAAGCAAATAATTTTCACAACAAATTGATTTCCTTTTTGTTTGTTTGCCAAAGATTCATTCAGGAATGATTTGGTAGCTATTGGTCGCTGTATTCATAAATCAACAAACGTTACATGTTTCGCGTTAAGCGATTTATAAAATGTGTCACACTGGTCTCTAGTCGTTAGGTTGAATCTGGGTGCCAATTAAGGCTTAAGTTTCGATTCATAACAACAACATTGGTGAAACTAGTTTTGAGTATTCCCTAGATATAATATAGCTGGGGGTTTTTAGAAGAAAGATTCCTGGGCAATTACAAGTGTTTTTCTACGATTGTATATAATTTAATGTGCCTGAGTATTAACCTTCCACACAATCGCAGGTTAAACCGCTGGTTGGATCGGCATATAAACTGAAACTGATGAGGCCCTTTGTAGCTAATTTAGCTACTTGACCAGGTCAAATCTAAACTGCTAGCTAGTATGCCCATCTGGCCTTTGGGCAAGCTAAGCACAGCTGACAGTGACAAAAAAAACGTGTGATAATAACTGTTTTCCAACCTTAAATGAAGACAACAAGCGGCAGCCTCACAGAAAGCCTTTCTTCCAGAATCTTCTGACCCGCGTGCCAAGCGAAAACACACCAACCCCGTTCACGTTATAATCTCGCGAGACGTTAGCCCAGTTATCACCAAGCGGGGTTTGCAACGTATATCTTGCTAATGGTAAAAAAGATTTAAAAAATGATAAAATGCCTATTTGCTGGCTTGTCAGTGAAGAGGGTACCCATAAACCAATCCCGTTACCTCATTTACGTGCGGTTGTTGTTGGGCGAGGCCCAGAAACGACAATTAAAGACAAGAAATGCTCTCGGCAGCAAGGTACCCAACATCAGTTTGTATGCTAACATTATAAAATGCTATAATGCTTAGAATGCTACTTACTCGATGAAATGATAAAAATGTTGGTGCAAAACTGGCAACAATCACTGCCAGGTTCTTGGGTCAGTAATAAAATCCTATAACAGCATTGCGGTTAACAGGCAAAGTAGGGTTTGGTGGGGTGGAAAATATTTTAAGAAAATGTTGTTTTCTTTATTTATGTTTATTGGCTCTCATGCATTTCACCTGTTAAGGTGGAAAGACTTGTCTTGTTAGGGAGGAATGTGACTCTGTTTTAGGGATTGTGTTGCTGTATTTATATTTTGGTTCTATCAAGGGTCATAATCTCAAATAACTTGCTGGAGTTGGAGTCACATAACCACATTTCATTAAAGTGGACTGGAATTGGGTTAGACATAATCTCCCAGCAATTATCTACTGTCATCTACTGTTTTAAATGTTCTATAGAAAATGGCTCCTATGTATATCTTTCAAGTCAAGTATAAAATGTAACAAAATGTGAATGGGGAAAATGAGCAGCACCTATATTATGTTTTGTGAAGGTATAGTGATGGTAATGTAGACACACATTCTCTAATTGAGCTTTACTAAAATGACCTCTATCCCTTCCTTCCCAGTTGAACTGAAAGCTGAATGCAACAAAGGTTATGTCAAAGTTAAACAAGTAAGACTGCAAACATTTTGATTCGTCACTTATGCTGAAACATTTTTTGGATTAAAATTATTTTATTATGAAATAATTCTTTCTTTTACAACTTTGTTTGTTTTTTTAAAGCTGGGCTTAAACCCCACCTCAGTAGACTGTGTGGTGGTGGGGAAAGGCAATGAGGTCAGAATAAAACCTGGACAGAAGCTCCACATTGTCAATCAGCTTTACCCCTACACCATACAGTTCAAAGAAGATCTCTCTGGGCACCACAGCAGCATCAAAAGTCCAAGAGAGAAAACATCGAAGAACAGTGATGGCCAGAAAAATGTTCAGACTCTAAAAGCTCCTAAACAGAACACAAATGGCTCTCCATCAGTATGTCGTGCAGAAAACACAAAAACAAATGTGAGGAAATAAATGTCCTTGTGCTTAAGATGTTGCTTTTATTATTTTGATTGTGTTGCAACCTGTTGAACATCTAACAAGATAAAATGTTAATAATATTGATTCCTCATCAACTGTAGGAAAATGTCGGACATTGGAGCCAAGGTCTGAAAACTTCAATGCAAGATCCTCAGATGCAGGTCGGTACCTTAAAAAAAAAGGATGTAAAACCTCTGTCATGTTTTCCCACAGCCTAATTTGTATCGTGAAGTGAGACTTTTTCTGCTTTTCAGGTTTACAAGGATGATAAGGTTGTTGTGATTACAGACAAGTACCCCAAAGCTCGCTACCACTGGCTAGTCCTTCCATGGCAGTCGATTCCCAGCCTGAAGGCTTTACGTGGAGAGCACTGTGATCTTCTCAAACACATGCAGCAGGTTGCTGACCGCATGATCCAGCAATGTCCAGATTCCAGCACACTGCGGTTCCGGTCAGGTTACCACGCTATCCCAAGTATGAGGTAAGCAAAGGCTGTGTTATTACTCCTATTACCTAGCAATGTGACTGCTGGTAGTAAAATCCTGAACAGCTAATTTTCAGTCATTAGCTGTTTACTTACATGATATTGGCTTCATATTTTCAGATAAACTTGGAACATCTACTGGAATACAACATGTCTCTCCGCCTTCACAAGCAGTGTTCTGTTTCTACACTTGCATTTTTCAAAAGTTTTAATGTCTTTTTAGTTTATTTATCAGGAAAATATACATTTCATGTTGGTCATAAACTTCACCAACATGTTCATGTCCACAAAAGATGTTTATCTTAATGCCTGATCTGATCGCACAGATAAAGAAATACTTATTTTCTTTCTTTTTACAGTCACATCCATCTCCATGTGATCAGCCAGGACTTTGACTCTCCTTGCTTGAAGAACAAGAAGCACTGGAACTCTTTCACAACAGAGTATTTCATTGATTCTGATGGTGGGAATTAATTTATGTCTGTTACCATTTTCTGCATATTTCGCTGTTTTCAATAGCTTAACTACAGTATTTGAAAGGATGCATAATCTATTTTTCCTCCCCCAACAGATGTTATTCAGATGCTTGAGACATGTGGAAAAGTCACTGTTAAAGAAGGTTCCAGTGAATTGTTGAAACTACCTCTCCGCTGCCATGTGTGCCACAAAGAGTTTCCTACAATACCTTCTCTGAAGGACCACTTGAAATCTCACTTTCCCAGATAATTGAGTGGTCTTAACATAGAAGTAAACACACGTTTAGTGTATTTTTCTAAAATGTTGTCTTGCATTAAGTGTTGTAATTATGCAAGTTGAAAATTTGTCACTTCTTTTGTACATTTTTGAAAATGTAAAAAAAAAAAATGCTTGTCTAGAGTGCATTTGTCAGTCTTATGTCAAATGTTGATCCGCTCTGACTTTATTTTTGTTTGTACACTTCATTTTCAAATAGGTTTAGTTCTTCATTCTGATGCAATAAACATTTTCTAGAGACTTTATACACTTTTCTTCAACTCCCGTATTATATTCTGTAAGAAAACAGTTTTATGCCATCCTTAAGGAAGACGTTCTGTTTGTAATGCTGTGGGTCTTTAGTTAACTTGCTGTTTTTCACAGTGAAAATCTAAAAAAAAGTATTTGTATTGCTGCCGATATGCTGTGCTTTAGAAATTACATTTATAGTTGTCAGGTAATGCTAGAACTATTAAGAGGTGCTTTATTAATATTCAGAATGTATGCAAATGCATACAAATTCAGTACTATTTGGCCTTGCATCACTTATTTACTTTGCAACCATCACAAAAATTAAGTGATTTCCAATTTGACAATACTTATTCACCAAATTTAATCAAATAAGATGATTTAGACCTAACTGCAAGTAATGGTCACACGTTGGAGCTTTATTATTCTTACTATTATGACTACTAATGATTCTATCTTTCTCTGCTTAATCTTGTTTTGGGGGTGCTGTAGATTGAAGTGCTTTTTTTAACCCCAGACAACTAATCGATTGGAAAGTGAACAGAACCTTGCTAAAGAATATGACTGAAATAAGATGTCGAAATAACACCATCCTTAAACTCGCTTTTACATACATAGTTCTTGCAATATTTTTCTAAACTTAGGACCTAATTGAGCAAGACAGATGCATTCACGGTCAAAAGGGAAACAATAGACATGCCGTTGTCGCCCTCTAGTGGTTACATTTCCAAACAGCAATTTCAGGGGAAAAATGGCGCAGACCGTAGCCAAAAGTTTCTGAAGTTAATGTGACCATTGCGTCACTCTGTACATTCATATTAAATGAAAAGGAGAAAACGCATTTTGAAAGGAAGGAAAAGTTAAAGATGGCCCGTACGGGGATCGAACCCGCGACCTTGGCGTTATTAGCACCACGCTCTAACCAACTGAGCTAACCGGCCATGTTTAGATGTGTGAAATATGTATTTAAGTAGCTGAAGGTTGTGGTGACCAGTTTTAGGTTGTAACAATGTGGGGCTGGACTGAAGGTTCACCTTACAGCAGGACTGCGGCCCTAAAACATACTTGAAACTAACCTCACTGCGGTGGAGCTAAGTGCAAATGGATGTCACACTTTTCAGATTGTCTTTAAGATAAATACAAAAGACATACCTATACCTCATTTCATTTTGCTTCAAAATTATCCATTGATATGTGATGCCAAGTGACAAATATTTTGAATCACATAAATTAAAGTTTGTGGTAAAAAATTACAAGGGATTCAAAACCTTTGCAATGAACTGTATATTTATCTTTTTATGCTGCCACCTGAAAGCTTCATCACAAAACTTAGCACACATTTTTCCTCTTAGCAACCATTGTTTTGCACATAAGGGAAAACAGTACAGTATGTTCCTAAAGAATTTATTAGACAAAAACATTGTAGCATATTTTCCGAATTCCTTGACTGATGGACAAAAAAGATCTCCATTTCAATAAATGCAAGATCCTGTGTCCTGATACATTGTCTCTGTGTAAGTGTAATATAGTGCTGGTCTAATAGCCAGCACAACAGTCCTGAATACAATGGCTATATTAATTTTATTTCTCACATGTTATCAAAGCAAAGTATATGTGTAGGTTATATTATCACAGTAAATGTTTACACTTAGTGAATCAGCGGCAGGTCACGTCATGGCAGAATCAATGTTCAGAGTTGAACATTCGTTAGTCTTTAAGCTGGTCATTAAATAAAACTCTGATATGACAAACATAGAGGTTGTATTTCATCATCTTCTGAGCCTCAGTTCCCTGTCATCCTCGTCTGGCACCAGCAGATGCTCGCCCAGTGAATGAGCATCATCTCCTATACCCTGCAGAAAGTACTCCTCACTTTCGCAGCTCTGTGTACTATTCACACAGTTTTTGGCCCTGACTTGATCCAGTTCGGCGCTGTCACTGGCATTACTGTCTTCCATGCTCTTGCTGGCAGTGCTGCTGTCGTTGCTGTCGCTTGTCTCCTGGCTCTCCTGGCTCTCACTGCTGCTGCTGGCAGTGCTGTCGCTTGCAGCAGCTGAAACATCGCTGCTGTCACTGGTGTCTGCGCTGTTGCTGGTGGTGTCACTGCCATCGGTGGACTTTTCCAACAGAGGTTGCTTGGTGCGGATCTGAACTTTCTTGGTGCGAGTTGGCCGTTTACCGCTCAGTTCTGGGTGACCTGTGACCTCTGTGCTCGTGTTGTCTTCTCCACTCGCTCCTTTGATGACACTTGGAAACACTCTCACCCAACTCTGCTGCAGGGTTTAAAGGAAGCCCAGGTTTACATCGGTGCAATAATGGTTTAGCTTAAAATCAAGAACGTAAAATATGTTTTCTACAACCTTTCGAAGATTCTCCTCGCTGCCCATGCTGTTGTCTTCGGTTTCAGCCATGGAGTCCATCTGAGCAGAGATTATGAAATGTATGAGTCATTGACAGCTATGGAGAAGATTTAGTGGGCAACTATTTTTCTTCTTCCCTTACCTGGTCACTCTCATCTGAATGACTGTCGCTCTCCTCAGACGTCTGTTTTTGAAGACAGTTTTAGGTAGTCAGCACAAAGTTTCATACCAGTGCAGCAAAACTAACATTACATTTGTGTTTAATTCAGGCAAAGGTTTCTATGAATCCCAGTGTCTTGCAAAAGTATTCCTTGAACTTCTTTATATTTTGTTGCATTCAAAACGTCAATGTATTTTTTGGCCTTCATGTGATAGATTAACACAAAGTAGGACATAATTATCAAATGGAAGAAAAATGATGTAAGGAGTTTAATACCTTTGAAAACATTGCCATTCTTCTCTTTTGTCCCCTAGACTTTCATGCTCCTAAATAAAATTTTGTGCAACCAAACTGCCTTTATTATGCACTTAAACAGTAAATAGTGCAGATCAGTGAGTAACTTACTCTCAGAGCTGATTAAAGCAAACCGTATTATGCATGACAAGGAGCACACCCATAAATGAGGAATAAAGTTATGGAGAAGTTTAAAGTTGGGTGGTTAAGAAAAACACACACAATCATGCCTTGCTTTTTATCTGTCTATCACATCATGTCAACAAAAGAAAGAAAAAATTTATGTTGTTTGAAATCTTTTGCGAGATTCTTTAAATTGTTTCATTTGTTGTTTCTCTGGCTCATTTACCACAATTTGAGGTTTGTTCTTTTCTTTTAACTCTAAATGTATGAGACATAAACGACATTGAGGAAATTGATGACAGTGAACATGAGTGATTGACCAACACACCTTGTCCTCTGAAGTGGCTTCTACTGATTCAGATTCTGAACTCTGTTCACAAAAAGACACATTTATAGCACATCATTTCAAAATGTCTTAGAGTTGCGTGGCATCAATTATCCAAAAATATGCTTTCTTTATAGATCAAGCTCATTTCTGGAATTCAAAATATCTCACCTGGTTGAAAATGTTTTCCTCAGAGCTCTGTATCCCAAAGAGTAAAAAGAGACATCCACATTTAACTAAAATGTGAGAATGTTCTTTTGTCAACTTAAAAACATACATATATACATATATATATATTTACCTGGAGCTCTGATGTGTTATTTTCAGAAGATTCTAAAACTGACAAACTTTCAGTCTGGAAAAGAAAAAAAAATAAAGAAACCTACATGAGCACACACCCCAGTAGTTTTAATTAGATTTAATTACACATCATGACTGCAATATCAACAACCAAAACATCCATTAAAAACCTCCTTCTTGACAAGCTCAGGCTCAGGCAGAGCTATTGCTGTACAAATGTCTGGAGACATATATGTATCCTTGTAAACAATATAATGTCAGCAGAGGGAATTGTCTTGAGGTCTGTACCACACCTATTGTTGGGCTTCCTGCTGACTCTGTCAAAGAAGCATTTTCATGCCCATTAAGAGAAACTGTTAACATACAATCCTGATTAAACGTGTGTATGAAAAAGTATTCCTGCTTCAGGACAGTTTTCAGGCAGCAAGAGTTTTTTTTCTTGGACAGTTCTCAAAATTGGAAAAGTACTTGTACTATCACCCTGAACTCTGTGGGTGGAGCTTAATGACGGGAGGGTGCTGAGTATTTCATATTCGAGGTCTAATTTTGCAGCTTTATATTTTCAGTCGTCCCAAACTCATTTACCTTCATTTGAATCATTGGAAACTCAAGACGTCAAATATTTCAAGACTTTATGTAAGCTACATATATTTACAAAGGAAACATTTTTAATTACTACCTGAACTTACATATTTTTATCTTAGGTTTCTGTAAATAGAAGTCAGTTGCTGTTTTTGCATGAATGCCACCCGAAAGTGTTAAATTCATCAGTGCAAAATTCATGCCATTATTTCCTAAAGGATGAAAACATCCTTCATATCACACACATATCAGGAGACACTTTGCCCCTAAGTATAGTTGATCCTAAATAGCAATTGTGCAAGCAGCTGCTTAGGAGGGATGATTCCAACTGCATTAACATTTACATTTAGTAGTAGAATTTGTTTGATTTGATGTAAAGCACTTTGAAATGCCTTGCTGCTGAAATGTGCTATACAAATAAAGTTTGATTTGATTTGATTTGATTTAGAAACAGTCAAGCATCTCTGGGGAAGTTGAGGGTTCGGGGTAATTAAGTTCAGGGAGAAGGGTGGAAATATTACTTACAGAGTTTGATTCAGACTCATTTGATACCAGAATGTTGTGTAAAATCTGTAAAAACAAAACAAAGAGGGACACCATCATACACTCAGGCATCCAGAAGGTTCCTGTTTTTTCATTGAGTAGATATCTCAGAATATCTCATCTCTTACTTCAGTTTTTTTGACACAATGTATTTTTTAAAACCCTAAAAGCAAATCATTAAGTAAATGTTGTCAGAAATGTTGGCCCTGATTCAAGAGTTCAGTTTTTTAATGAGTTTCGTACTTACAGGGTTAGCAAAAGCTGCTCCAATAAGGCAAAATGTTATAATGATAAGCTTCATTCTGCAACAGAAGGACACAAACGTTACAGTAATAAGTTAGTGTTTATCCCTGTCACCAATTCCTCCCAGCTCACTACAGAAGCCATTCCTTCATCCTCTGTTGAGCAAAAATGATAAGTTCAGTTCCAATCCATTACAATTTAATTTACTGGCAAGCCTTAACATGGTAAATAAGAAATAATAAACTAATATCTTGAATCTGCAAATCTAAACGTGAGGTCGGCAGAATTGACTTTAAAACATGCTTGAGACAGAACCAAGTCTGACCAACAAACAAACGCACAGACATCAGAAATGAATTATTTCTATTATTTGAAATGAAAGCTGAATATTAAAGCACAAAGTGAAAAATAATGCTAGGAAATTACAGTTTTATACCTCAGATTGAGTCTGTGTAGGAGATTTCAGCAGCGATCCAGGTATAGTAAAGACGATGACACTAAGTAAAATCCAATGCCTGTTCTGAGCTCCGTACCAAAAGTTGGTAGTTGATGCTCGACGTATGGAAATGCTGCAACACCCCGAAACACCACCGTATATATGAATCCTTAATTGGACTGATTGCATCACTTCCTTCCGGGTCTCTCTCTCCCTCCCTCTCTCTCTCTTTCTGTGTAGCAAACACACGAAGGTGTATTTGTTCCAGAAAGTGAGCTGAAAACAAACTCAGACTGGCATGATGATGATGATGATGATGATGATTGCAGGGCCAAAGAAACACACATTCACTCTCATAAATTTCCGCCGCCCCCTCTCGTGTCTAAAGAGAAATGTAATTTAGTCTACGAAACCATAGGTTTGTGGTCTGCAGGAAAAACAAACTCACCCACTGAGAGAAAAAGAGAGACAAGCAGCTCAGTGCAGCAAATGCTTGTTTCCGGTGAATTTTCCAACTGAAGTTTTGATTGTTTTTGGCATAAAAAAAAATCACAAGGCAGAGATAAAGTGTGGACTACAAGTAGCTGCCTGAATAATTCACAGGAAAAGCAACATTTTTGTGTTTTCTTTATAGATTGTATCAGTGAACAATATTGTGAGGAGGATTAAAGCCTTGCCAAAAGTCAGGCCCCTTTGTTAGGACTAATATATCTAACCAGTACACAGGGCAGGGTATCTACTGTTAAATATGACTCATTCTTATAAATAATGCATCTGCAGTTCAGAGTCCTAATGGAAGCCCTTCTGGGTTTTTTCTCACACAGGCTCATAATTACTTCCAGGATGTCCTTATATGGCTAGACCAAAAATAAGTGAACAATATCCCATGTTTAACCCCACACTGGATTTCTTTTGAGAGGATGAAACCTGTAATTAGCCTGGATGTTCACCAGTCTGGAGCAAACCGCTGAAACCACAGGGCAGGAGCGGGGTGGAGAGTGATGGATGCATGTTGTGGCTCACAGACTGTCAGCAATGTCTGTTCACTCCAAGGTGACAGAGTTTTAATATTGCGCCATCGTATTCAACCGCACACCTAGTGCAGTGAGTGCAGACAATAAGCCTATTTGGGCTTTATTACTGGGACTCTGTGTTTAATTTGATCTTGTTTGAAAAACAGAAACCTTCTCTTATGTGCATAAATGTTTGAGGGATTTCCATCTTTGTGCTTATGTACACCAATTACCTCACAACCAACTTTCTTCCATTAGTTGCTGTAACTAATGGAAGAGATGAAAATTTGTATTCATTCTCTCAATATCGTGAGAATGCTTTGTGTAAATATAATTTTAAAAGAACAAAATGCATTATCATTTAACGTTTTGGCAAATCAAAACTATATCCATGTGTAAATTATGCATGTGTAAATTATGTCCTATCTATGATGCATTTTGAAAACGCGCCACAAGGTTCAGTGTTTGGATACATTTTTTATGTTGCTATATTTAGTGTTCTAATGCAGTGTGGAAATGTTTGGAAAATACACAATTTAAGTTCTCTTTGAGTAAAATTTATACCACATTCCATTCATCCATTTCCGATGATTTGTGAATAATGAGTCTAGCGAGGCATTGTTAGCCTCAATTTCATCCTTCAATCCCAGAAAATCCCCAAAGAGAGTTGTTTTGGGAGAACCCTAATCAGATACCAGAGCTACCTTTATTATTTATTTATTTGTACAGCACATTTCAGCAGCAAGGCATTTCAGATGCCCAATCTGACTCCTCAGCCTTCATCTCTAAGGGTGAGTGTAGCCCTTCTGGAAGAAGCTTAATCTCTACCTCATTTTCTAAAAGGTGTATTCATCCATCTCTCCATTTCATATTTAAAGACTGTCCAGTATAGGAATGTCTGCTATACAGTCCTTGTGGACTTGTGTAAATAAGATTTAAAAAGGCAAAATTAAGGTTTAATTAAAAATAGAAAAATGTGTTGTAACCCTTTTTTGTGCTGAAATGTCACCAGTAGGCAAGAAACCATAGCCTGTTGCAGTGACCTCTTTATCAAATTCATTCATTTTGTTATGGATGTGTAACAAATGGTGTCCGATGCTGGGAGAAAACTTCGAAAACACACAGGGTGTCCACTGATATTAGAGAAATTTTATGCAAAAATACACTCAGTGGAAGAAATAATTGGCTTAGCAAGTAAAAATACACTGGATAATGTGTTAAAAGCCCAACAGTAATTGATGCTTTGCAGTTGCTTTGAACAGAGGCATAAATATGAAAGTAGAGCATGATGAGAGGTCAAAATAGAAAGTTCTGTACTTGAAAACTTTCCAAGAAACATAGGCCAAATTGGTTTCCTGAGAAAAGTAGCCAAGCCATTTTTAAGTAGGACACTCAGCTGAATCGAAAACAGTTTTGATGAAATGCAAATAAGGAGGAGCTGTAAAGATAAAAATATTACAATGAGAAACTGCAGTAACAAAAATAGACAAAGATTAACCATACAAAAATGAGCATAGGATAATTTTATTATGCTCTATACTTAGTTTTCTTCAAAGCAGTATACAGGCTAGACAAATCAGATACGCATAAAACATGATTTATCAATCATTTAATCTTCTACCTATTTTCACCATGTAAGTCTCTTATATAGTCTGTTAAACCCAGTCAGTGGGACGGCTACACATTCTTTTATCCCCAACAGTGTTTTCCTGCTCTTTCAGGCTGTAATGACCCAGCATTAGATGAAGGTGTTAAATTGTTACTGTTTGCGTGAGCAGCTTTTTCTAAACCACACGCACTGTTTTCCACAAACCCACTTGGCCATCTGAGGCTTATTCTCTAAACAAATGCACAAAACAATAGTTGTACCTGCAGGTTCTGCTCTGGGAGTGGTTTTAAAGATTATTTCCTTTCTGTCTTCCATCATCTGTCAATGTTGCTTGATATTCTTCAGGAGCGCAATCTTGGTATGCAGTGACATCTAGTGGCCAGCATTTGCATTGTTCGGCTGAATTCTGTCAAAAGAATCCAGACCAGATGAACTTTACCTAGCTTCCTCACTTTACAGTCACAATCTTCCATGTATTTTAATGGTATTTTGTTAAAATACCATTAATAAAATGGTATTTTAATAAAAATACCATTAGCACGTTGCTAAATACCATTAGCAAATATTAGCACATAAAATAATGCTAATATAACACTGATATTTGTCCCATTCTTTTTTGTAAACCACCTTGAGCTCACTGAGGATTGAATGGACAGTGTGCATGAACATAGCTATAATCTTCCACTTAGTCTTACAAGAACAAGCCGGAATAAGAAATGGATGGATGGATGGATGGATGGATGGATGGATGGATGGATGGATGGATTAATGGATGGATGGATGGATGGATGGATGGGTATTGAGTACTTTGCACCACTACTCATAAAATTAGCATAAATATATTGATGTTTGCGGTTTTAATGTAACAAAATATGAAACCTTCAAGCAGCAGGAACACTGAAAAATGAAACGACATACATACACTTTTGTCCAAGATGAGATCTTGGCAGTTAAATTACTCAATGTACCTATGTGCTACAGGTGAAGTGAAAACACACACAAACTGTTTTTAAACTTCTTGTGCTTTGGAGAAAATAATGTTAATTTTTTAGGCAGTTGACCAAACTTAAGTTCAGTTTTGGATGCCTCCATGTTACCCTTTGTGCAGCCCAAAGACCCTCCCAAAGCAGTGGCATCCCGGACCTTAAAAAACCAACTCCTGTGTTCATTTCAGCTTGAGCGGACAGTGAGTGCAGCATTGCATACAAAAGGACAGCTTCGCGGGTTCAACATCAGCACGTTCTGGTGTTTTTTTCAGGACTCTCAATTTCCTTGTTCCAGCAAAAGGCAGGTAAAACCTATTTGCAAGTATTTGTGATTCTTTTCTTCAAAGCAGGCTAAAGGTGCATAAAACAGAAGGTATTAAAAAACATTAAGTGAACCTGCTGAATGATGTTTTCAGTGCCTCATTTAAGAAAGGTTGCTGGACTTTGCTATTCCACTGAAAGTCACATCTTGTGGTATTGCTTTTTTTGGATGACAGCACAGCTGATGCACAATTAACATTGTAATTTACAAATATACTGTTGATAGTAAAACAAAGAGTTATATACATGGAGTTATGCCCAAACTTCACACAAATTACAACAACATATATTATATTGAATAGTTTCAAAAAGAATCATGTTCATTTTGAAATAATGTGCGGTGTATTTTTGTTTACTAGGTGATATAAGTAGAGTTTTCATACATTTAATGCATCTTTACACTCACACCCCTGTTGCTTTTCCCTGTGTCAGGCTCATTTCACTCAGCCACAAAGCTTTAATTCCTCTGGACAAATCCACTGATGTCTGTATTGTTTCCGTCCTAGCACTCACTTTGTGGATTTAGTCAACGTTTTCCAGTCTGGTAGCTTCTGATGTTTACTTTACCCCTGAATGTGACTTTTCAGAGTGAGGCCTATCCACCAGGCCAGTAACTGTGACAACAGTGGAGTACCAAGTTGCTGGCTGCATACATATGCAGCATTCTGTTTTAGTCTGGAAAAAGAAATACAAGTTGAAGTCTTGTAGAAAGTCAGCTTTGCTGTGAATTTCCATTTGCTTCTTTGAGTAAAAGTTTTCACTCTTTGTGATGTTTCAGATATGAGGGTCTCCTTGATATTCATTTTCTTTCTAGGTGCAACGTTTGCTCCATCTGTGAGTAGCAAAGTATTACATCCCTTTCTTTATCAAGTGACACGTTTTTAAAAAAATATATATATAGCGTGAAGATAAAATGCATGCTCATTTTGGGATGAATTATCTATATTCCTGTTATGATTAGGTGAAATGTAAATCTCATGAAAAACAACATGGAATGCAGGAGACGTCGCACTCGGCTACAGAAAAGGTAAACTTTCATACAAAGCAGGTTTGAGCAAAAATACATCAGATATTTTAACACGGCGATGTTCTTGGTAAATGTTCAACTGGATTGCATTCAGGGTTATCAGAGTAAAGTGCTGAATATAAATGCATGCCACAGATTAGATTTTTAAGAGTGTGGTACTACTTTGTTTTGGTTAATATAATTTATCCCACTAAAATATGCAAGTTAGTAAATTCTGAACAATTGAAAATAGCACAAATATGTTTGCAATGCACTGTAAATTTAATGTTTTCTTCTCTCTCCTGGTTAAGGATGTTATCACGATGGAGGGCAACAGGCCACAGGTCTCTCCCACTTTGGCCAACATTGAGGCTAGCAGTCAGGAACCGGAAGATGAGGAAGTGAGCTCTGGGTATGAAACTAATGCCAACAAAAAGGGAGAAGAAGTGGAAGAAAAAATAGAGAAACGCACAGCAGTGCTTTTGAGCGAAGAAGAACTGGTAGGTCTTTTGACGAAGGAAGCAGAAGAAGATGAAGAAGCAGAAGAAATAGAAGATGAGGTAACAATGATGGACGAAAGGAAGGCTAATGACAGTTCAGAAGCAGTGGAAATGTTAAAATATGAGGCAAAACAGAAAGACGACAGTGAGGAAAAAGAGGCCAAAGCAAAGGAAAAGGCTGAAAAACCTGCAAGCAAGCTGAGTGAAAGAAGTGGTCAAATGGGCTTGCTGGAGGAAACAGAGAGCAGCACAGAGTCAGAACTTCCAGTGAATCTTGATTATGCTGCTGGTAGTGGAATATTAATACCTGCTCAGGTGGAATCAGAAGATCTCAACCCATCAACTGAAAACCAAGCGTCTCCAATGAAAAAGGATCTTCAAGACACTAAGAAAGAGGTGGGTGAGAAAGAACTTCTCATGCAAGACATGCCAGCCCCTGAAGCAGGAGACAGGGAAGAAATGACTGATAAGAGCAAGGATTCATCAACCAAGTCAAAAGAAAAACACGCTGGTAAGGAAAAACCAGAGGCAACCATGGACCTTCAAGAATTTCAGAGCAGCGTTGGACTTATTTCTGGTCTACGGCGGTCTGAAAAGGAAGAAGGGAAGGATAAGAGTGACAGTGGAGTTTTCTCTAAGAGAAAGACAAGGAAGCAGAAGAAAAACAAGAGACCCAGGAAGCACTCTCCACAAAGGAATGAAACACATCCTGTACAAGAGCAGGTCCAACTGGACAGTGAGGAGTCTGAGGGCAGCAGCACTGGGAACGTAGTTCACAAAGCTAAGAGGAAATGGAACGGAAAATGGGTAAAAGTATTTGTAGATTTGCATTTGTAGATTTGCTGTCCCTACGGTGGCTAACCAATGTTTTCTATTCAGTAAGGCACAAAAAAAGGAAATCTGGGATAAATGCTTGAGAGACACTGGGTTTTATTGCCCTAATTTTGACCATACAGATAGCAAATTTCAGTTACAAAATAGCCCACTTTATAAAGGTACAGCAAAGAGTATCTTATGGCATAGTCAAGGAAACAAGCAGCTCTAGCACAGCTCTATGTAGAACTGCCAGAGGTGTAAGTTATAAAAAAGTTAATTCAACTAAAACTGATCCAGTCAGTGGTGAGGATTCATGGGGAAAACAATTGGAGAGCATCACCATATCAAGGTTTAAAAGTAAAAGATAAAGAAGTTAAATATTTAATGAATCTGCCCATTATATTGTGGTCGAAATGACTTGTTAATGCTGTGTTATTTCACAACATGCTATTGCAGATAGCATCATGATTACTTTTTTATTTATGTATTATTTTCTCTAGGGTCCCTTAGTGGGAGTGAATCCGGTGCAGATCAGAGCGTCAGTGGATTTGTATCCTCGGTCCAGGTCCTTTTCGAGTGGAGACTTACATCTTTCACAAACTCCACCAGGTTTGTGATTAATGCTTGATTATTTGCCCAAAAAAAGTAAAACATGCATAATATTCATTTGATGTTAGTCACAACTAAGTTTCTAGAAGTAGGAAATAGCATTTCCCATCAAGCACATATATATGGACCACATACGTATTTGGCTCAGACCAGATATGTGTTAAATAAGCCTTGTGCTAGTAATAGGCTTCTCAGATCAGAGCAACTTGAGTTGACTAATAGGGCTGCACAGTGGCGCAGTTGGTAGAGCTGTTGCCTTGCAGCAAGAAGGTCCTGGGTTCGATTCCCGGTCCGGGGTCTTTCTGCATGGAGTTTGCATGTTCTCCCTGTGCATGGTGGGTTCTCTCCGGGTTCTCCGGCTTCCTCCAACAGTCCAAAAACACGACTGTCAGGTTAATTGGGCTCTCTAGGTGTGAGTGTGTGTGTGAATGGTTGTGTGTCCTGTCTGTTTTCTGTGTTGCCCTGCGACAGACTGGCGACCTGTCCAGGGTGAACCCGCCTCTCGCCCGGAACGTTAGCTGGGGATTGGCACCAGCAACCCTCCTGACCCCATTAGGGACAAAGGGTGAACAGAAAATGGATGGATGGTTTGCATGCAAACTCCATGCAGAAAGATTGATTACAATAAAACAACATATACATTTTTTATAAATTATAAAAACAAACAAAAATCCTCTCATGTCAAAACCATCTATCCATCCATCCATCCATCCATCCATCCATCCATCCATCCATCCATCCATCCATCCATCCATCCATCCATCCATCCATCCATCCATCCATCCATCCATCCATCCATCCATCCATCCATCCATCCATCCATCCTTTTCTGTACACCCTATTCCTTAGTGCGGTCAGGAGGGTTGCTGGTGCCAATCTGCAGTGAACGTTTTGGGCGAGGAGCCGGAAACACCCTGGACACGTCGCCAGTCTGTCGCATATGATCATGATCATATCAGACCAACTTGATCTGATTGCATTGTGTCTAACATTTGGCATTTATATTTCTTTTAAGAATAGCCTTTGATTAAAAAAAAATTTATGAACCACTTGTTTTTGTCTTTAAGATATTTAAAATTACATATTTAAATTATAAAAACTTCCATTGTTTTATTTTTCAGCCATATTCGTCTCCCCTGTTAAATGTGCTTATTCTAAATGATTTATACTTCTAACTTTAATGACAAAAAAATCCAAGAGCATAATGTATAACCTAAAAAGTGCTTTTATAAAATTTTAAAACAAAGGCAAAAGTCTTCAAAAATGGTTTCTTGTTAATGGTTGACACTATAAATTTGATATATAAACTTAGTTGAGTTACTTTTAAATGGAAACTTTAAAAAAAAACAAAATATATCATGATGGAAGATAAAATGAACAGTGTTGATCCTTGGGACTAAAATGTCTTCCATGGTCTCTGACCAGCAGTGTTCACCACCCAGTGACGAATGCCCTATCCCAACAGTCTCACAGAGGAATCTGCTGACTGGACCACTTTGGTCCAACTTCCACATGAATAGCGCCTGCATGGCTTCATGGTCACTGCCAAAACAAAGTTCTGCAGGATTAATATGAAGCTCCAGAGCTTAAGGAGTGAATCAGGCAGATGGGGAATGAAATTAATGACTGTACCAGCTCTAATGACGGAGGAATGTGGGCGATGCAACCAGTAACTGCTTACTGGTTTCCACAAGAAGAACCATCCATAAAATAAGCCATCTTGTTGTAATTCGGATGTTTGGTAAACAAATGGAGTCTTTGCGTTTTCTTCTAGATCCATGTGACAATTTTCGGTGCAAGCGAGGAAAGACATGCAAACTGGATGCGGATAGTAAACCTGGATGTGTGTGTCAAGACCCATTCGAGTGCCCAAGCAGCACGAGTGCATTTGAACACGTAAGTCTGTGAAAAATACTACTGATTCAACTCGAGAGTCTCATCGTCAAAGGTCTTTATGTCTGTTCAGGTTTGTGGGACGGATAACAGGACGTATGATACGTCGTGTGAGCTTTTTGCTACTAAGTGTAACTTGGAGGGCACAAAGAGAGGCTACAAGCTTCATCTGGACTACACTGGCCCATGCAAACGTGAGAACGAGGCAGGTCCTTGTTGTGGAAAACTGTTGCGGGAAACCTTTGACTGCACTGAAATGTTTGTTGTGTGTCCTCCTCTCAGTAATTCCTCAGTGTGTGAAGAATGAACTGGTCCAGTTTCCTCTGCGAATGAGAGACTGGCTAAAAAACGTGCTTCTGCAGCTCTATGAGCACGACTCCATTTCCCCGGGCTTCCTCACCCCAAAACAGCGTTACAGAGTAAGACACAACTTTACTGTAATGGAAGCTTGTTCTTCTCTTTTTGAGCTTGAATGCATAATTTTTTCTTCATTTTAGACCAGTATTTTCTTAGTAAAAAAAAAAAGAATTATTTACCACCACACTTTGACATTTCTTGCCCCGTACTAGGGTAGTGCAGGTATTAACAATGTCAACAGACCATCGCAAGACCTTGAAAAATTCATAAAAATCTTCACTTGATTCAGACCTGTGTTGTTTTATTTATAAGTGACTTTTTTTTTATTTTCTATTTTATTTTTCATCAGAACCATCAGCTGTAGAGTTGTTGTTTGAAAGGTTTCTGTTTTGCGTTTCATTTTTGAAGGTGAAGAAAATCTTTGAAAACGAGAGGCGTCTTCATGCTGGGAATCACTCTGTTGAGCTCCTTGTGCAGGACTTTGAAAAGAACTACAACATGTACATCTATCCGGTTCACTGGCAGTTTGCTCAGCTGGACCAGCATCCTGCTGACAGGTACATTTTCACCATCCATGCTTCACTCACAGATCATTGGGACAAATGTTTCCAAAAGTGAAATGAAAATTTGGGTTTAGAAATAAAGACAAAATACTCTGTAGTATTTGTTTCTTTAGTCCAAATTGAACAAAGAAATATTTGTCTTTATTTCAAATTTAATTAATTAAATAATCATGACATAGTGTATACTAAGAATATGTTTGGTTAAATAATTCGCAGTGAAAGATGATCAGATTAATCAAAATTACCATCAATCTTGGTATTACATTTAAAGCAAAAGCTGAATTTTGTTGGTTATGGACAAAGCTACTTCTTCAGATGTTCTCAATATTCTTTCGCTCCAAAATAATTTGCCTTTGACATTTTAAATTGGTGAATGCGTCTCTTTTTGTGTCCTTTTAACAAAGGACAAAATCCTGCCATTTTATCATTTCTAACTGATAGGATGCACACTTTTGAGAACTACACTTCCTGTGTATTTCACAAAAGAAAAGAACACGTTTTCTTGTTAATGCTTTTTGTTGCATTAACAACAAAAACATGTGATTACTTAAACCATATCTGATCAGCGTGATGAAAATCCACCCGCTGCTCATTCTGTGCAGGACCCTGTCCCACTCAGAGCTGGCCCCACTCAGGGTTCCCCTGGTGCCGATGGAGCACTGCACCTCTGTCTTCTTCCAGGAGTGTGATGCTGACAAGGACAAACAAGTTACCCTGAAAGAGTGGACCTCCTGCTTTGGCATCAAAGATGGTGAGAGCATTACCACTTATGAAACTATATCATTTACTGAGAGCTTGAATATTATTAATTCTTTTTTACCTATGATTACTGTTTAATCACAGGTATGGCGAAGATTTTACCAAATGTTCCTATATGTTTATCCTCTCTCCAGCTAATTGTCAATACATGAGCCGTTTATTAAACATCAGTCCGTCTCACTGTTCTCTGTAAACCAATTTCTCCACAGAGGATGTGAACGTCAACCTGCTTTTCTGAGTTTCACCTCCGCTTCCACCTCCCACTGAGATTTTTGGAAACTTTTGGAGACATTTTCCACGTGAGGAAAACATTGGTAATCATTGTTGTTACCCTGCATTAGGGTGAGGCTGGTCAATTAATTATTTTAGGGAATTTGTAGCTTAGAGCAATACATTTATTTCCAAGAATGTTATATGTGATTTTAGCTAGTGTTGTTGAAATACTGTTTTCTAATGCATTCCACACAGGGGTAAAGTTTATCCATGAACAGAGAAGAGATTATACACTCTATGATGCTGAGATTAAAATAACATATGTAGAGTGAATTAGAGTAGAATTAATCAGTAAAATGGTTTAAAGTTAGTTTAATTTCAAACCCTTATGTTAAGATACTACTGTAAATGTGTATCTGTTAGTAACATGTTAGTAAATGTCTTGTGATTTTATGTTTTTTGAGTAAAAGCTTAATTTGTTACAAAAAAAAAAAAAAGATCACAGACTATTTCTCTGTGTCATGTCATTACTGAAAAGCTGTTATTTTCTCTGAAGTCCTGAAATAAAGTTGTTTTCACACTTGGGTGGGTCCCAGTTGGTAGGCACCAGTGTACGCTTTTGTAATTGAAAGGTTTCTTTTCAAACTTAGTACCCAGACTTGCATGACGTATTTACACCACTATCTCAACAAAATGCTGCAGTCAGTTTTTTTTATTTTTTTTTATCTTATCTAGAGAAGACTGGACAGATTTTTGGTAACAGAAAATGCACTGAGCTTCCACGTTTGAAGTAACAATTATTACTTGCTACTTTTTTCCATCAGACCTCATGACTGCCTGGAAAATCAGAATTGTAATTTGAAAGTTCTAATTTCAGGATTAGTTTTACTACACTGTAGGTTCTACTCTTAATTAATATTATAGTGAAGCACAGATACGTTAACTTGTGTAAAATCTCAACCCCCTGTGAGTAACTTCACTGAATGAAAAACAAACATACTTTAACATAAAATTTATGAAACATGCAGTTTATGTTAAAGTGAGACTTTTTGGTTTGACTCAAGCTTTGTTGTTTTAATGTTGATTTCTATCTGCTGAGGCTGATGAGCCATTTGAACGTAGTGAATATACAATAAGCTGTGCATTGCTACTGGAAGCATTTTACCCTTTTATAAAAGGTACCTACTACAGGTGTTAGTATCCGAAGTTTATGAAAATAGAATATGAAGAAGTGTCTCTTCCACTTACAATGTGTCATTTTGTAAATGTGTCATATGTTTCTGTTGTATTTTTATTTTAGTCTTTAAAATATCAGAACATGCACATAAACTTTAAATTTTGGTACATCTGATTATATCATTGTTAAATATTAAATGATCAAAACCGCTGAGCAGTTTTTAAGAACTTAAGTAGTTGTTTTGGTCTTACATGCCGACTCTTTACTCTTACTGGAGAGCATTTTTTGGCTGCTTTGCCCATCTCTGATAGGTTGTTAAAAAGGGGTCCTGTTTCTGGCAATATACTTGAACATTTTGTTCAGCTTTCTGCTCGACTGCACGACACTAATGTGTGTCTTCAGCAACAATAGGTTTGAAAATGCAAGTCACTCATCCGTGGTTTTGGCTGCCAGTTAATCCTAAATAATGGTTCTCTGTAAAGCAACAAACCGAAAGAAGAAACCTTAGTCATGGTGATAGCAGTGTGTTGTTGTTTTCAGATAAATTATTGGATTCTGATTGGATGCTCCTGCTTGACCTCTGAATCTGCGCCTCTCTATATAAGCAGAGCAGGAGGCAGCTGGGTACCTGCTCGACCTTCTTCTGTGGCTGACATTAAACATGTTCTGCATGCTGTGGGTTATTTTTCCCACTCTGGCCGTTGTGGTGCAGGGTGGTGTGTCCTCCGGGAGTGCTGAGGCGCTTCTCAAAAACAATGGAGGGGGTGCTGCAGCCGCTGGGAATGTTGCCAATCCTGGGGTTCAAAATGGAGTTCCGCTGGCCGGTGAGGCCATCATGGCACGCTTAGTCCAACTCGGTGGGTCACTTTTCATCCAGCCAGTTGGAAATCCCGGTCAACCACCGCTGCAGCAGCTTATTCCCATTTCAGCTCTCCAGCAGGGTGGGACTTTCCTCGTGGGACAGGGCGGAGGAGCAAACGGGAATCTGCAAATCGCTCGACAAGCTGGAGGTGTGCCAGTGATGCTGCTTCCTGTGGCGCCCCAGAATAACGCCGGAACGGGCCCTCAGCCTCCCATGCAGATTCCTGGCCAAGTGCAGCTGTTCTCAGTGGCTGGGCCCAGCAACCAGCAGCAGCAGCAGCAGCAACTGGGCGTTGCTGCTGGCGGTGGTGGTGCGCAGGCGAGAGGAAGACTGAGGTTTCTGCGTTCGGTGGGAGCTCGTCTCAGGGGGACGCAACCTCCTACAACGAAAGCCGACGTCGACGAAGAGGAGGAAGAATGCTCCGGGATGGACACAGAGGAGAAACAGCAGTAATGAGACCATGCTGTCCTCATGATTTATTCAATATTTATACAACACAGATATGTTGCATAAACAGCATTCAGAGATTTGCCTCATAAAATAATTGTTATTGTAACAAATGGTCAATAAAATGGTTAAAAACTGAAGTGCTCAGACTTTGCCGACTGTTTTATTTACATTTCATCTGGCTCTAAAAGTATATCCACCTAAATAAAACTTTAAATAACATCCACCACCATTATGATGCAAGCAGTCAAAGATTGCTGTTATTTATTTGTCAGAGTTGAGTAAATATAGACACGCGCTCCTATTTCCAGTGTGTTCCCAGGTTGAAACCTGCTCATTTGTCTTGGAAAACATGCCACAACATTTACATCATTGCTCAGCGCAGAAACTTTGTGCTGTTAGTTAAAGACCGGACGGGTTGAACGCAACCAATCCAATCTCCTACATGAGAGAAATTATCATATTCAAGTTGGAAAATACCATTTTTCACAATGTAAAAATCCAAGCAAGAAAATGTTCCTCACCGGGAACACGACCGCAGTGTGTGATTAAATGTCCAGACCAGACTCCCCACATGGTGTTTATGTGTGTCACTGTGGGCTGTGCAGTCAGCAGCAAAGAAACCGTTCCCAGACAGCCTTCGTGTGAGAAAAAAAAAAAAAGAGCCGGCTATGCACAGGAAATGCATTAATGCCCACAAGCATGTTGAGAAGAATGGCAGATGTGACGTTTCATACAGCCTGATCCTGGTGACATGAATGTAAAGCTGTTGGCAAGATTTGCAATTAAATAATGGATTCATCTCAAAGCTTCTACTTATAACAGAGAAATTAAATTGCATGCATCTTTTTCAGCTTAAGTGAATATGAATTAGATAAATACAAACAAAATACCCAATCTTAAATTTTATTTTCATCCATCCATCCATTATCTGAACACCCTTCTTCCCTAATGGGGTCGGGAGGGTTGCTGGTTCCTATCTCCAGCTGCGTCCCGGGCGAGAGGCAGGGTTCACCCTGGACAGGTCGCCAGTCTGTCGCAGGGCATAAAATTTTATTTGATATTTTAAATAGATTGTTTCTTAATACTTTTCAAATGAATCCCCTGAAATGCATGGCATTTCTTCTTCCCAGAGTTCCATAAAGGCCAGGCCATTTTGGCAATAGATTCTCCCACCTGATGTTTGGATCTCTGCAGCTGCTCCAGAGTGACCATGAGCCTTCACAGTTGTGCCATCCTCCTTCCATTTTTTGTTGATGGGTTGAGTAATTAATTCTCGCTCGCATTTTCAATGCTTGGGATCAAATTTTTTAACCCAACTCACCTTTAATCTTGTCATCAACTTCTCCCAGAAGTGCCTGATGTGTCTCTTGATCTTCATGATGTTTCTGTTCTCTAAAATTATTTAACAAACTTCTCAGGCCAACACAGAACAGCTGCAGTAATACTGAGATTAAATTACACACACGTGGACTCAAGTTGATTTATGAAAGTATTTAGTTTCTCCTGGTTTTGTTTACTGGTATTAAATTAAAGGGGGATGAAAACAAATGAACACAGTTGTGTAGTTTTCCATTATTTCCACTTCAATAAAATGTATCTTTTTGTGTTTGTTTATACTCTGAAATATGAATAAAATGTACCGGAGTTTGTGGTTGGTAACGTGACGATATATGAAAAACTTAAAGGTCAATTATGTGTCCCCAATTAAGACACTAAACCAAAGATAGGTTAAGAACAGGATGAGTCCCCAGGTTGTTCTTTTTTCTTTTTTTGCATTTGCATTTACTTTTACACTTTGTTGAAAAAATTACTTTTTTTTCCTATTTTGAAATTATTAGATATTCCTCAAATGTTTATGACATTTTCAGATTATTAATTTTGGTCTCCTAGCACCTTCCTCCAAACAAAAAAAAACAACAAAAAAAACCAAAAAATTTTTCCATTTCTCAATTTTGCGCTACATCCAAAGTCACAAAAGGTACATTGACGTTTGTGGGTGCAGCATGACAAAAGAAAAAGAAAAAAAAGGCTCAAGAGATATAAATGATTCGGCAATGCACTGTAAGTAGACATTTTAATTAGTTTTTCATGGTTAGATACAAAACAATTATGATGTCATATGTTTTTCTTCTGTAACCACAATCCACAACATTTAATTAAAGGGATCTTGCTGGTTTGTCAGTCAGTGGTTTCCACCAACCTCTAACACTCCATGTGAGACACCAAAACCCTCCGTCATCTCTCTGTGGTCGTTCACCTGCTTGGAGAACAATTGTTACCATGGTAAAATCTTTAAAAAAAAATAGTAACTTGTGACTTTTACCCTTCCTTAAAGCTTAATGAAGATGTCATTTCACAGCTTCCCATGACACGCAGGTGACGGACACAAAGCACAAAAACACCAGTTTTCTTCTCTCTAATTGGTTCATAATAATCTTTGGGACACATAAAAAGGAGTTCTCACAGCAGAAAGACACAGTTGTCCTCCAATATTTGGAGCAAGAGTGGCTTTTGAAGATTTCAAGGTGCAAAAATGAAGCTTTTTCTCTTCGCTGTGTTTGTGGCGGCAGTCACCTCCAGTGTAAGTGTAGTTTGTCTGCATCTTTCTGTTTAGTTTCTGTTGCACAGTCATGTAACATCTCGTCTTCTCATTCTCTGCAGGTCAGCGGGGGCAAGGTGAGAAACAATCATGAATGTAGGCATAATTTGTGACTTATCAGGAGGCCAAAGACAACTAGAAAAAAAAATCTGATGTATTCTGCAGACCGCGAGACTGTTGGCAGCCATGAATGCTGGGATGCTTAATGGGATGATGGCAGGAGGTTTGAACCCTCCTCTGGTGGCTGGTGGTGGACTGGGTTTAATTGGGCAGCCCCAGTTGGGTCAGGTTAGTCCACAGGCTCATTTCTTGTTACTCTAACATGTGACAAATTGAACATCTTTCTTCTCACAGATTGTCCCTGGACTCCCTGCCTTCGCTGTTCGAGCTCCAGTTCCTAACATGTTCCCTGCAGCAGTCAATCCGGTTAGCAGTCGCAACAATGACACAAAACTTATCCTTTGCTGTTTCGGACTTTTAAAGCTCATATTTTTGTCTCTCTTGTTCAGTACCAGTTCCCTGTGATGGGCGTTCCTCCAATGCCCCAAATGAATCCTCCTCAGCAACTTCAGATGGTAATCACTCACTTCTCTCTAAAGATGCGATGTTATTATTTTAGGATTAAATCCTTAGAATTGTGAGGACTTTCTGTTTTGTTTTAGGGAATGGCTGGAGGTGTCATGCAGCAGCAGCCTGCCTTTCAGGCTCCTTTTCAGGCTCCTTTTCAGGCTCCTTTTCAGGCTCCTGCTCAGCCTCCTGCTCAGCCTCTGGTTCAGCCTGATCCACTCCGAAGATTCAGGGTAAGAAGTGGAGAATGTCCATACGTAGTACTCAGAGTGTCTGTGAGATGTGTTTCATGGATTTTAATGTTTCTCTGCAGCGTCAGACTGTGAAATCTGAAAATGCAGGAAAGTCTTCTGTGGACACACAGGTACAACATTGAATTTAATCAAATTTTTCTTGAGTTGTGAGCCCATTCTGCCACATGCATGTTTATTAATGTTTTCCATTCTTTCCTACATATGCCTATAGATTCCACGTCCCACTGAGTCCACAACAGTTTCTCCTTGTAACAACAAGGAAGCTGATTAAGTTCACATTGGTAAAATGTCAAAATCCTACTCCATGGCAAAAGGAGGCGTCTCATGTTGTCTTACTCTATGTATCGTCTTGATTTGAATCAAAAATAAAATCAATCGGTTTTTGTACCTTTGTTTCCAATAAAGAAATTATATTGAAATCAGCATGCAGTTCATCACTTGGCTTCATTTATGAGCTACTAGTTGTTGGTCATTGCTGCCATCTAAAGGGCAAAATCATTTTAATGTAAATAAAACAAAACTCAAAGAACTTATCATTCTGAAATAGCTACAAGATCTGTAAAAGGGTATAATATCAGGACATGATAATTAATAGTAGAATTTTTATTGATAACCAATTAAAATACTTCTATGTTGTGCTTTCTTACATTTTTAAGAGTTTGTTTGGCATGTGGCCAATGGGATTCAAAAGCATTTACATCCCTTTTCACATTGGGTCATGTTACACAAACTTCTAAACATTTTGTTAGTATTTTATGTGCCTGACCAACACAATGTACAACATAACAGTAAATTAAAAAGATCTCATGAATCTGAAATGTTTGGTGTCCATCCTCCGTAACTGTTGGACTTATTATTTAATTACACACAAATTGATTTATTGATATTGAATAGGTGACATGAAGGCAGCTGGTTGGATTTTATTTAAGCATACTGAAGTAAAGGGAATAGAAAAAAAAGTATTATATACATCTCATATTTAATTGTAATAAAAAAAAAGAACATTCATCCTTTTTTCTTCTATTTTGCAATTTGATGTTACTTAGATTAAATTTCAATAAAATAAATTATTAACTGGATTGTGACAAAATGTAATAGACACGGAATTAGAATACGTTTGCAAGGCAATAAAGTTTATCAGTGACAATTTACAAGCTTACAAGCTACATTATTCCTTCAAACAGAGACTAAAACTGTCTGTTGTCCGTGAAGTGAAGCTGTGTTGCTGTTTTCTCAGGTTCTGTTCACGGGAGTGGTGGTTGAAGATGAAGACCAGGTGCTGGCTCGTTTAGGAGGAGCCATGGCCAGAGGCGTCTCCGACATGAACTGTCTCGTGACAGATAAAGTGCGAAGGACGGTCAAATTCCTGTGCGCCGTGGCTAAAGGTGTCCCAGTTGTCACAACTCAGTGGCTGAAAGAGGTTATTAGCCGGAGCTGCTAAATGCAACACAGACTTGTTCTCTCAGGGCGGCTCCGTCCCTCTCAGATTCTCCTCTCTTGGTTTCAGAGCGGTAAAGCTGGGCGCTTGATTTTATTATGAAAGATCCCGAGCAGGAGAAGAAGTTCAGCTTCTCCCTGCAGGAGTCTCTGAGGACTGCCAGCAGCCAGCCTCTCCTCCAGCTACTACCTCATCCTCTCTATTTCTTCTCTTATTATTCTCTGACTGAGTGGTTGACGGCGTGTAGCGGAGGGGTCTCAAACTCCAGTCCTCGAGGGCCGCTGTCCGGCAGTTTTTAGATGTGCCTTAGGTAAAAAAAAACAAAGAAACAAAACAAAAAAAACACTGGAATGAAAAGGGTTAATGTCCTCCTCCTTGTGTAGATCAGTTCTCTAGAGCCTTAATGACCTAATTATTCTATTCATGTGTGGTGCAGCAGAGGCACATCTAAAAGTTGCAGGACTGCGGCCCTCGAGGACTGGAGTTTGAGGCCCCTGCCTGAGTGGTGCTGGTGAGAAAGACTGACTCACCGTAGACACGGAGAAATGTTTGAGTCATTCCAGGTCTTGTGCGAAATTCTGTTCCCCTGTGAAAATCTGTTCCCCCTGTGTCGGGAGCGCGCATTGGAGCCAGAGAGCCGGATGTGATCATTTTCACGGCGCTTCGGATCGATTTCTTGGTAAAAAAAAAAAAAAAAAAAAAATAGAACTTCTCAACAGAATCTGGTATACAGAGAGATTTTATCCCTGTTGACCAACTGTAACCCAGAGACAGTGTCAGATATATTTAATTTGCAGAGGCTGCAAGAATCTCTGCAGACAGATCAGATGGCATGAAAAAGAAAGAGAGAAAAGATGGGCTAAAGAAAGAAAGATGGAAAAAAAGGAAGGAGGGAAGGAGAGAAGCAAAGAGAGATAGAAATATTTAAATCTCTCTTTTCCATTCGTGTTGCAGTAAACAACTCTTTCTGTCAGCTGTTTTCATGCTGCACTGTTCTCACTGCAGCTTTTTCTTTCCTCTCCTGAACTTGTAAAATCAGAACCACACATATCTAAAAAAACAAAACAAAAACAAAAAACTCAAGATACAACGTAAGCTTATCAGATCCTCTGATTTTACTTTTCATAGGTTTATGTTTGAGTAAAATGAACATTGTTCTTTTATTCTATGAACTACTACCAACATATCTCGGAAATTCCCATCAAATATTTTGTATTTATTTGCAGAAAATAAATCAAATAAATCAAAGAAAATAAGTTCACATTCATTTAGAAACAACAATACTAATGTTTTAACTCAGGAATAGTTCACAAATAAGTATTTGGTGGAATAACCAGGTTTTCAGTGGGGTTCAGTGCAGTGGGCTCTTGGGTTTTTCCAGAGCTGTCTTTCTTTAAGTCCAGTCTTGATGCCTGGACTTAGATGAGACTTTGAAATCCACAGGAACCTGTTGGGAATCTGGGGTCCTTGTGGGTTTTCTTGTGTGGCTCCATTATCTTTCCACTAGATAGCGCCAGAGGCTGCTCCTCCTGGAGGGGCGTGCCGGTGTTGTGCCGAGAAATGCATGCCTGCCGAGAATTGCATCCACTGTCGCGGGAGCGCGCATCGCTCTAAACTCTCGCATATTACTGAAAAAACGGACTGAAATATGACCGAAGACTAAAAAAGATACTCGTAACATTATCCCGTTTCTTAACCATGTAAGCCCTAAAACGGTGGGTTTTATATCGCAGATTAATTGAAATAAATACGGTTTTTACAGTTTTATTGAGTCCTATAAGGACTCCAGCTCAGCCAGTAAACTGATTGGTCTCCCGCTGTTCCATTTAGACATCCCTTATCAATTCTACCAATTGCAGTCGATTCATAAAATAAACACCTTAAATACCCAATTGTTTCAAAACCCAAAGGGATTCATTTAGAACTTAAAATGTAGCTTCAACCTGGACAAACTCACACAGAAAGTAGGTTTTAGAAAGTTTATTTGACAAGAAATAATCTTCGGCGCTCGGACCCCGGTGTTCTGTCAGATAGCCATACATTGTCAGATCGTCATACGCGTATGACAAACTGATGGCTATATCTGTCCGATCAGCATACGTTTGCATACGTTTCAGCATACGTTGTCAGATAGTCATACGCTTAGCTCAGACATGTATACGTTGTCATTACCATATGATTTTATTTAATCAGCAACATAGAATCATGACGTAGATAAGGATTTTTTTCAAAAGTGAAACACTGGTTTTGCCCCAGTTTCAGTGTGGGTAAAAATTGCGTTTTCATACACGACATGCTATCCAAGTTGGCAGACATGTTATCCAACCCAAAAATATTAAGGAAGTGGGGGACGTGAATTTAAACAGGGCGTGTTTTAGGACGTGTTTTGTAGTTTACTGCAGCTGCAGCATCATTAAATTTAATTTATTTAGTTACTTTTTATTGTGTCTCTTCTCGCGTATGACAAGCTGACGACTCCTCTCAATATGGCGGACCTCCTGCAGAATGCGCATGCGTGCGCATGCGCTCTTACCATATGTATGCTATTCTGACATGTATGGCTATCTGACAGAACACCTGCAGTAGACACTGCGCTGGTAACCGCCAGAGAGAATGATCTTTTTTCTATACGAAAACCTTTTTGAATAAAGTCACTGGATACATAAATTAAACCAATGTGTAAATTCTAACTATAACTGTCTTCATCTCATCTGCTCAGCCAATCACCTGATCAGGTGCCTCCGTCCCAGCCTAACGGCGCAGGTCTCATGTCCTCCACCCTTCAAAAACTCCGGCTCAGCATACCTTTAATCTTATGTTTGTATTATGACTTTGTAACGGAACAATATGTTTCTGTATGTGCTTGCTTTATTGCAAAAAAAAAAACAAAAAAACAAACCCAAGTTGATTCTGACTGTTAAAACATAAACAACTTAGCTGTATGTCAAGTTTGTAAAGAAAATTTGGATTGATTCCAGTAATTGTTCAAAAAGTATAGGAAACATTGTATTTACACATAAAAAATATTGCAAGTTATTAGCTTTGCTTGCATTCAAAATTTCTAAAACAAGGTTATCCTGTTAAACAACGCTGTTACTATATATTTCCCACTATTGGTTCTACTCTCTCTCCAACAAATTACAGCCACAATGTAACTTTGTCTGGAAACGTCACCATTTCTATGAAAACTACATAATGTAAATCAACTGAGCTACAAAAAAGAAACATTCAAAAATGTAAATAATATTGAAAGAACACATTATGAAAAAGGAGGTCAATGCCAAGGTGAGGTCAGCTGTGTCTCCCTGTGCCAGAACCTCCTCCTGCAGCTTCAAGTACATGCAGAGGCATCTGAAAATTTAAAAAAAATTATAAAAAAAGACGTGCAGGAAGAATGGCTATGACACATATATCAATGAATCTTACCTGTGAGATTGGCGCTATCCTTTGTACCTGCATGGTGGAGAGCATTAAACAATAATTTACACTTTATGTCTCTCAGTATCTTATCCTTTCCGTCTCTAATGGTATAAAAAAAAATGCTGTTCAAATAATGATTAAAATTATTATTATTTTTTAAATCATTTAGGGTTTTAGTCTCATTTGCACATAAAGATATACAAATCAAACTTACTAGCCATCCATCCATCCATCCATTTTCTGTTCACCCTTGTCCCTAATGGGGTCGGGAGGGTTGCTGGTGCCTCTCCAGTTGGGCAAGAGGTGGGGTTCACTCTGGACAGGTATCAAAATTACTAGTTATGTGTAAACTTACAAAATTAACCTCAATTTGTGCCTCGTCTGCTTTGGCATAGGTGTGGTCATCAGCACACAGAGTCTGTAAAAATACAGATATTTTCTAAGTGAAAGATGAATGCAAGTCCAAATAACACCAAAACTGCTTCAACCCTTTTAATTGTTCAAAACAGAGCATGGACACAATGTAATAGATACTAACATAAAAGAAAAAGGTTATTACACATCAGGAAATATACAAATGATTGGTAGAAAAAAAGGCCTGTTTGAATTAATCACTGTAGATTTTTAACATTATTGTTACTGTTTTGTAGGATCTAACAATTAATTTTCGAAGTCACAATGGCTTCCTGATACCAAATATATATTTTGCAAAAAATTTATTGAAATTATAAAAGTGATTTTGCCCAAACAGCCAAGGGCAGGTATTAACTAATTAGATTTACTCAATTACTCTGTAATTTTTGACCAAAAAAAATGTTTTAATTAAAGTTAGGACTTTTTATCCATATGTTATACTCTTGACTAAATTTTGTTGATATGCAACCTAATGCAAGTGTCATGATTTGCGGTGTTTGAGGTGAGGCAGCACGCAGTAGACCCAGATGAGGTGAGGAGGAGTTTTAATGGTGAAAAACAGTCCACAGACCTGGCAGCACTGCTGAGCGGAAGGCTATAGCTCACTACAGGTAGCAACAGGCAATACGAGGACTCGACAATCACAGACGTACATAGACGTAGATTGACGTACACAGACTGACACTGACGTAGGACCCCACGAAGACAGACACACACAGGTGACGCTAAATACACAAGAGGGTAATCAGGGAACGAGACACACCTGGGAACTAATCAAGGGAAGACAGGACAACACGGAGACTCAGACACACAGGAAACTTCAAAATAAACACACAGAAAAACACAGAACACGACAGTACCCCCCCCTTAAAGGGCGGCTCCCAGACGCCCAAAAACGGGAAAACCCAACGAGGGAGGGCGGAGGGGAGCTGGATGGGGGGTCCAGAGTCCATAAAACAACAAAAAAACTACCCAACATAATTGGGCGGAAACTCAAGGGTCCAGAGTCCAAAAACAACACAAAACAAACCCAACTGGGTGGGCGGAAGCACAGGAAGGCGGGAACCACAGAGGCGGTCCGGCGGCCGTCCGCGACGCCTGAGGCGGGAACCACGGAGGCGGTCAGGCGGCCGTCCGCGACGCCTGAGGCGGGAGCCACGGAGGAGGTCCGGGGGCCGTCCGCGACGCCTGAGGCGGGAGCCACGGAGGAGGTCCGGGGGCCGACCTCGGCGCAGGAAGCGGGAGCCACGGAGGCGGTCCGGCGGCCGTCCGCGGCGCAGGAGGCGGGAACAACGGAGGCGGTCCGGCGGCCGTCCGTGGCGACGAGGAGCACAAGGAGTCTCTGGGGCCGCACGGGGGCGGCGACGAGGAGCACAAGGAGTCTCTGGGGCCGCAGGCGGCGGACACAAGGAGTCTCTGGGGCCGCACGGCGGCGGCAAAAAGGAGTCTCTGGGGCCGCACGGGGGCGGCGACGAGGAGCACAAGGAGTCTCTGGGGCCGCACGGGGGCGGCGACGAGGAGCACAAGGAGTCTCTGGGGCCGCACGGGGGCGGCGACGAGGAGCACAAGGAGGGGGGAGCACTAGGGGGCTCTGGACTGACACTAGGGGGCTCTGGACTGACACTAGGGGGCTCTGGACTGACACTAGGGGGCTCTGGACTGACACTAGGGGGCTCTGGACTGACACAAGGGGGCTCTGGACTGACACTAGGGGGCTCTGGACTGACACTAGGGGGCTCAGGACTGACACTAGGGGGCTCAGGACTGACACTAGGGGGCTCAGGACTGACACTAGGGGGCTCTGGGGAACTGACGCTAGGAAGCTCGGGACAGGCACTAGGAAGCTCGGGACAGGCACTAGGAAGCTCGGGACAGGCACTAGGAAGCTCGGGACAGGCACTAGGAAGCTCGGGACAGGCACTAGGAAGCTCGGGACAGGCACTAGGAAGCTCGGGACAGGCACTAGGAAGCTCGGGACAGGCACTAGGAAGCTCGGGACAGGCACTAGGAAGCTCGGGACAGGCACTAGGAAGCTCGGGACAGGCACTAGGAAGCTCGGGACAGGCACTAGGAAGCTCGGGACAGGCACTAGGAAGCTCGGGACAGGCACTAGGAAGCTCGGGACAGGCACTAGGAAGCTCGGGACAGGCACTAGGAAACTGGAGACTGGCACTAGGAAACTGGAGACTGGCACTAGGAAACTGGGGACTTACTGAGGGCAGGAGCAGAGGAAGTCCGTTGAGCCGCCTCGGAGCGGGCAGCGGAGGAAGTCCGTTGAGCCGCCTCGGAGCGGGCAGCGGAGGAAGTCCGTTGAGCCGCCTCGGAGCGGGCAGCGGAGGAAGTCCGGCGAAGCGCCTCGGAGCGGGCAGCGGAGGAAGTCCGGCGAAGCGCCTCGGAGCGGGCAGCGGAGGAAGTCCGGCGAAGCGCCTCGGAGCGGGCAGCGGAGGAAGTCCGGCGAAGCGCCTCGGGGCCGGCAGCGGAGGAGTGCCGGCGAAGCGCCTCGGGGCCGGCAGCGGAGGTGGCGTTCCCGGAGGGCGACGAGGGGCCGGATCCACCGGCGGCTCACGTCGTTGTCTCCGGGTGGCCTGCGGAGGTGGTTGATCCGGGAAGCGACGAGGGGCCGAGTTCATCGGCGGCTCACGCCGCTTTCTCCGGACTGACTGCAGAGGTGGTGGTTCCGGGAAGCAACGAGGGGCAGTTATTCGGCCAGCTCCGCTTCCTCCAGACTGACTGCGGAGGTGGTGCTTTCGGGAAGCGACCAGGGGCCGGGTCCACCGGCGGCTCAGGTCGCCTACTTCCCTGGCGGAGGTAACGGAGGGGACCGTATCCGGGGGGTGCCAAGACCAGTCTAGTCCCCCGAAAAACCTCCCGGTCCAACTGAGCCAAAAATGTAGCTACCTCACCTCGTTTGTGGTCGGGTCCTTCTGTCATGATTTGCGGTGTTTGAGGTGAGGCAGCACGCAGTAGACCCAGATGAGGTGAGGAGGAGTTTTAATGGTGAAAAACAGTCCACAGACCTGGCAGTAGTGATGGGCTATCTGAAGCCAGGCTTCGAGGCTTGTACCGAGTAATGAGGGGGCGTGTCAATGAAGCCCCGCTTCGAGGCTTGTGTCGTCTTGCTGAAAACCACGTGACTGGCAATAAACGAGGCCTCGCATTGCATGGGTCACGTGACTGCTTCATTTTGCGTGTCGGTTTTCAAAATAAAAGCGTGATGAGTCGCTGCTTGATCGCATGAGTGGAGTATTTGTCTTCATAAGTGGCCGAAATAAAAGGAACCTTTTATAGTTCATGTGTATTAATGATTTTGATGATGACACTCATCAAAGTGTAATGTTTGTTACCAGTTTTCTCAATGGTTGATTGTGGCATATTTTATGACTTTATATTTATGTGTTTTTATTATGTAAACCATTTTGACACTGCATTGTTGCTGAAATGTGCTACACAAATATACTTGATAGAAATGGAGCCAGCAAGAAGAAAAAAATCTGACATCTGGGAATACTTGAGATGATTCACTCACAAGATTCTTAAATAACAATAATTAAACCCTTCACCTCTAAAATTTTCACCTTCTTGAAATTTCCACTATTTCTTTGTTCTGCAAAAATATATCAGTCTTGCACAGCAGAAACAGACTTAAAGCTGTTGGATGAGTAAAATTCTGGCTTATGAGTAAAAATATAAGGGATCAGATCAGAGAGCCAATAGAAAGTTTTTCAGGAGGCAAATCAAAACTCGAAGAAAACTGTCTGCCCCAACAAGCACTGCACTCCAAGTACACCAAAACAAATGTCTACTGTTAAATCAGTCAATGACAGAAGAAAACAGCCATTAGGATTGGCAACAAATAATTTTAATAACTAAAAACGATTAGTTAAATAGGATTTAATTGACTCTCCTGTTACTAAACGTGAGTTTGACAAAACCTTTGTGACAATATTGCATTTACTAATTGTTTTTAAATATGTCTGTCTGAGTGACAAGGCTGTCACAGCTTCACCAGCAGATGTCACTAGTGAGAAATGAATGAAGCATCGAGTAATGAACTTTTGGGCAAAGCAATGGGGCGGAAGCTTCATTGCTTCATGAGGCTTCATTTGCCCATCACTACCTGGCAGCACTGCTGAGCGGAAGGCTATAGCTCACTACAGGTAGCAACAGGCAATACGAGGACTCGACAATCACAGACGTACATAGACGTAGATTGACGTACACAGACTGACACTGACGTAGGACCCCACGAAGACAGACACACACAGGTGACGCTAAATACACAAGAGGGTAATCAGGGAACGAGACACACCTGGGAACTAATCAAGGGAAGACAGGACAACACGGAGACTCGGACACACAGGAAACTTCAAAATAAACACACAGAAAAACACAGAACACGACAGCAAGTAATTTAACTGAATGAAGAACACATTTTAATCCATAAAAAAAAAAAACACGATACACAGATAAATGTTTGTTAGGTTTCTTCTAACCTTAATTTGTTGTCTAGTGTTAATATTTTTAATTTTTGGTTTTAAAATACCTAACAGTGCACATAACTTCATTTTTATTTATGTCTGCTGAAATAAATGGGTAATATTACATTGCACATTATGGTCAGTAAAACAGTAGCCTACTTAATAATAGCCATTTCACCAAATACTTTGTTACTTTTACTTGTGTCGTTTATTGCACAGTCACTTACTAAAAATATATTGAGGAGGGGGTGGGGTAAAACCGGTAAACACAGTAAAACCATAAAGCTTTGGTTAATGAAGAATTAGCCCAGTTCAAACAAAACACGTTGATTCACACATACCGTATCAGGTCAGCTCCCCTTCGAAGCTGGTCAAAGCTCGAGCTCTCCTCTTCCAGCTTGTCCTTTCTGGCAGCACGCGCTGCTCTTCTTGATTTTTATTGGCTGTTGGCTCTGCCGTTCTTCTCAAGAACGTTAACAGTAGCGCTAGCAACTAAAGTAACTGTTGTTGCGCGCAACACGCTCACTAGTGCTTTCTACTCCCTGCCATATGGAGTCTCCGGTAACCGTAACAACGATTTATAGGAAACTTTTTTTTAATTATTCATAAAACACTAAAATCGGGGACTTTTCCGGGGACGGCTTCAGCCGGGGACAGGTCACCTAAAACGGGGACGTCTTTTCACCCTACAGTAAACCCGCTTACCGACCTGCTGCTCCCAACTCGAGCGTCAGCAGAGCGGCGCGTCTAAACCGAGTAGTATTTAGGACCAAATCAAGAGAGAGGCATGTTACCCCGCGACGTGGGGAACCAGAAGCCCTGCCGCGTTTCAGAGCCGTTTGACAGTGGAGACCGACCCACGGTCCCGCCGCGGCGCTTCAAGAACCGGGACTTCCCTCAGAACGCAAAGCGCCGCTGGTCCGGTTCCACTCCTGAGCGCAAAGTGAACTGCGTCCTGGTCGGAGACGGAGCCGTGGGCAAGACCAGCCTCATCGTGAGTTACACCACCAACGGGTATCCCACGGAGTATGTTCCCACGGCGTTTGACAACTTCACCGGTGAGCTCCACTGTCAGCGTGGCGCGGTGTGGGAATTGCGCTCTGCGTGGGTTGTCTGACCTGCAGAGGTTTATCATTTTTAGCGATGTTTTCTGACAGAGAATCAATTCAAATGATAAAGTGTGAAACTGGAAAACATTGTTTGATGTTTTTGGATTTTTATTGCAGTGATGGTTGTGGTTGATGGGAAACCAGTCAGGCTGCAGCTGTGTGACACCGCTGGACAGGTGGGTTTGTTTTTGCTTGTTTGTAAAATGAATACAGGACATGTAGGAGTTCTCTCTCCAGTGTTTGGCCGCTGTAAGTTTAAACTCTGATCATTTCTTCCCTGCGTCGCCATGATAGAAATGGGGCCCAGTTGATGGATCCGTTAATGTAAGTCGTTCCTGATCTCTGTTTGCTTCCTCTGTTGGCAGATTGTTTGATCTCTGTTGTTTTCACCTCACTGTCCCGGTCTGATCCTGTGTGGTAGCTCCGCTTCGCCCCCTACAGGATAAAAAGAAAACTCCAGTCTTTCAGTGTTACCCTGTTCATTTCCCTGTAAAACATCTCAGACACAGTATTATAAGAATCTACTAAAGTGTTTTTATTTAGAAAGGTAATAACTATTCTTGTTGTGATAATGTTAATTGTATCATTTATTTAATGCTTTTTCTATATAAAAAGAGATTTGAAGGGAAAACATGAAGACTTTACATGAAGACAATACAACCTCAAACAGACGTTGACAGGATTCAGAAAATCCTCTTGATGTAACATGGTGGTTCAAATATATCCAATAACTATACACATACTGTTTTATTTTACATTTCAATCCCTTTTTTTAACAATAATGAAAATTTGTCTCAATTACAAGCTTTACTGGACGATAAATTGTCCCAGAAATTATTGTGATAAATGGTAATATTGTCATTCTGAGGCCATTTTCAGCTAATATAATAATAATGGCGTAATAATGCAAGAATACCTCACACTGGAACTGGAAGATATGTTAACTTTACTAAATAAAATACAACAAAGAAACATAACAAATATAAAGGAATAAAAACCACACACAACTGAAACCATAAACAAAACTGATTATGAAGTTTTTAAAGAAAATCGGCCTTCAAAAATGATTTAATCAGAATATAAATTATTGTGCTCATTTTAATATATTATGCAATTAATTGAGTATTGTTCTTATTGCTGCAGGCTAAATGTCAAATTTAACATTGGGCTACTAACAAAGATCGCAGTTATTTAGAGCAAAGTGAGTACAAAAAACCCCTAGAAATACTTGAAAAGATTTCAGACAAATTTTTGCCAAATTGGTTTACAAATTCTTACCATTATTGACTTCTGGTCAGGGGCCGAACATAATTATTTCAAGGGCCACAAATGACCCCTGCAACTCCTCATTATCTATCATTCTGATCAAACATTCATTGGATGATTTATTGAATAATGCACCTTTCCTACTCTTGTTTTGTTAATGGTCTTATTATCCCTGAGCAGAACTAAATATTAAATTCATTTTATATTTTTTAAGGTTGATCATCTTTTAAATTTTGCGTGAAAACGCTGATTAAACAAGTTGTTTTAATTTAACTCGAGTCGCCTATGAGCGGAGAAAGGATTTGTTATGTATTGTTTTTATTTCAGAAAATATTAATTTTCAAGTATACCCTAAATTTGATTAAGGTTTCTACTTTGACTAGGCCATTCAAACATCTGAACTGCCTTTGAAATGCCACTTTAGTTCTTGCTGTACGTTTAATGACCTCACAGTTTCAAATCTTTTTCAGCTTATTGCAGGTTTTCTTTTCTTTACTATAAGACTAAAGGCATCCATACAAACATACATGGCACACTTTATATTGGTATATATGTTTATATCACATAATATAATATTATTACATTATGTTAGATTATAATCCACTCAAAAACTTTGACGTTTTTAGTTGCAACATGACAAAATGTGGCAAAAGTTAAAAATGGGTAAATAATATTTATTTTTGAAACACTGATTCATAACTTCACATAATTTAGTAATAATTGCAGAATTGCTAAATGAAAAAAACTAAAGGGACTTCCGAATTTAATTGACTGCATTAGATTTTATTTAGGGGTGTCAGAGTTTTATATGTAAAAGAAACAAGACCGACATTTTTGTGTCGGTTTGTCATGTTGAATACACAGAAATGTGTGGTTGTAATTTAACATAATCTGCAAGCACTTCAAATATAAGTCACTATTTGAATTTCTAAGCTTTGTAACTGGTGTTCATTAAATGACTGAACACCCAATTTCTACTGAAAAAAACTCAAATACGGAATATTTTCTTACAGAGTCTTTATGTTTAGGTTAATAAATGGTTATAATGTGCTACATTTGTTTTATCCTGTCAACATTTACAGCTTATGTAGATTACACCACATGTGAAAATGGAAAAAAATCTTTGTTTTAGACCAACTGGTCCAAATGAAAACCCGTTTTGGTTTGATTCAGTTTCAGTAAGTCTTGTGCATAGATAAAAATATGCATTTTTTTAAAAATAATTAAAGCGGTTCTAGTCAATAAATCACCTTGCTTAGAGGCTCTAAAATGCAGAAGTTCAAATCTTCAGCTGTAGATATTCCCTAACAAACACAATTTTAAGGTTTTGTAGGGTAATTAGAGCTTTTTTAAAGACATCTTCAGTAAAAGTTTGATGTGAGATGTTGGTGTCCTCTGTTTTCCTCCCTGCAGGATGAATTGGAGTGCCTCCGGCCGCTCTGCTACAGAAACGCCGACGTCTTCCTCCTCTGCTACAGCGTGGTGCGCCCCTGCTCCTTTCGAAACCTCACCAACAAATGGGCCCCAGAGATCCAGCAGCTCTGCCCCGGCGTTCCCCTGGTTCTGGTCGGCACCCAGCTGGACCTGAGAGAAGACGTGCAAGTTCTGATCCACCTGGCGCAGAACCAGCAGCGGCCAGTGAGCTCAGAGGAAGGCCGCAGGCTGGCACTGGAGCTCGGAGCGGTGGGCTTCACAGAGTGCTCAGCGCTGACCCAGAAGAACCTGAAGGACACGTTTGATGGCGCTATCCTAGCTAGCTTCCAGCAGATGGACAGTAATGTGATCCAGCAGCAGAGGATGACTCTGAGGAAGAAAACCCCTGATAAGATTAAGAGTCTATCTGAGGCATGGTGGAAGAAACTCAACTGTCTGATCGGAGAGGGGAGCTGTGAATTAAAATAAGGAGCTGTAGTTAGATGTTGTTAGCTTTTAATTTAGCCAGCAGGGCAGTGAAGGCATCTCACTAAACACAAATCTTAAAAAGTATTTTTATAATCTAGTTTCCATTGCAAATATCTCAGTACATTTGAAATAATCCAAAACGAACTTACAAGTAACTTCTTCTATGAGCTTGTTTCAAGTCAATAATTCCTTAAAGGGGCAGCATTATCTAAAATCAAAATTTTTTAGCATTACATCTTATTATAATATTATTCTCTCGTCAAACAAAGACCTGGATAGTTGTCTTGATTCTTTCACACATGTTTGAGAAATCCTTTAATCTCCATGGCAACCATTCAGCTACAAAACGCCTGGGTGGACTTAGCCCCGCCTTCGAGACGCAGCTCCGAGGAGGAGCTGCAGTTTCCAAGCTGAGTGATTCCCCCACTCAGCTCCTTCAGACTAAATCAAAATCAAATCAAATTTTAGTTGTATAGCACATTTCAGCAGCAAGGCATTTCAAAGAGCTTTACATCGGACACAAAAACACAATGCCACATAGAATCAACAATCAAAACACAACATTAAGTCAGGTTCCGTCAATAAATTTTTCAATTGATTACGTTTCAAATACAACTCTAAACAGGTGGGTTTTTAGTTGATAGTTAAAAGAAGTCAGTGTTTCAGCTGTTTTACAGTTTTCTGGAAGTTTGTTCCAAATTTGTGGTGCATAGATGCTAAATACTGCTTCTCCTCGTTTGGTTCTGGTTCTGGGAATGCAGAGCAGAAGCAGAAGCAGAAGCAGAAGACCTGACAGTTCTGGAAGGTTGATACAATAACAGCAGATCTTTAATATATTGTGGTGCTAAACCATTCAGTGATTTATAAACTAATAACAGTATTGTAAAATCTATTCTTTGAGCTACAGAGAGCCAGTGAAGGGACTTTAAAACTGATGTTATGTGCTCTATCTTCCTGGTTTTAGTGAGAACACGAGCAGCAGCGTTCTGGACTAGCCAGCAGCAATTAGCAAACACCTGGTTGAACTGCTCATCTGCTGAGCTCATTATAGGAACTTCTTCTCAGTGCAATGCTGGTAAAAATGTTGCTAAAGCGTTAGTAGAGGAGCCAGGTTGTGATGACTTCCTGAAGGAGGTTTTAAAGAGACAGAGACCCAATTTCAAGGTGTTAAATTACAAAGGAAAATTTATTTCAAGTCATTTTTGATGTATACATAAGTTTTTTTCAAGTTAACATAGTTATTTGATTGTGCTACAAGGTGGCACTATGTGCCTGGAAAACACATAATAATTATTTAATATTTATTAAAAAGTACTAGTTGTAAATTAAATAATCTACTGAAAAGTTACTGGTAAGTTAGTTTTGTCTTTTTTCAAGTGTAGTCATATATTTGCATGAGAACCTAGACCAAAAATAAGATTGTGTTTTTACAGTGCACTAACATATACCATCCATCCATCCACTATAGAAAAATATAGTAATTCATTTGTATGTTTTTAAATTTGTACGAATTTTAGTCTGCATAAAAGTTAGACTTGAACAAACGTATAGGAAACCTTAAAAATAAAATATTTATAATATTTATTAATTTATTTATTGGATGTTATTTATTTTTATATTGCCAGTATTGACTGTGGCATTTCTCAGAATTCTTCATAAAAGTTGATTCACTCTGTTCAAAATACGATTTATTTTTCACTTTAATTGCACTTTGAAACAATAAAAGAAAATTCTGCATTTAATTCTGTTACCGGTTCATTCAGTGCATTTCTGTTGTGATTTCTGCACTTTATTTTTCATTTGACAAACAAAAGGTTTTAGAGACATCAATTTATGCTATTATTCTCTCCACACACATTTGTTGAAACAACAAAAAGTGTCTCTAACTCAGGGTACAGGTCTCAGAATGAGAGCCAGAGCTTTCCCTGCACGGTTCTGCTGTGGAAAGCTTAAGATTACACCATGGCTTGGCTTTGCTCTCCCAATTCAGATTAGGCCTGCAGGAACCTCGTCTAATAGAAGCAGACAGGACCACCTGGGCTGGATTAGACCAGCATATGGAGCCCAATTTCCTCACCACAGAGGCATCACGCCTCCAGGAGAAAGACAAGCTGTTTACTCTACTTTTAGAGACGATGCAGTGATATTCAGAGGTGAATTTTAATGAATCTTAAAACTGGATTTTCTCTAATTCACACACAGGCTAAAATATTATAAACCAAAATACATTTAGCAGAAATGGACTGAACTTAGCTCTTTTTTTGGCTAAAAATAAGCAAAGGTGGATAGTAACTATAGGTTCGAAGGAGCTCCATTTCTGATTCATAAATGTACTAATTGTGTGGTTTCTCTCCAAGGTGTGAAGGGACATTTAATTGAATATTAGTGAGGGTGTATGTAGGCATAACAACATTATTTGCGGTGAAAACAATGAAATTATGATCTTCAAAAATTCATCACTGTTTTTTAGTAGAACAAATACCACTAAACAGTATCCAGTAATAGGATCCAATTTTATTTTCCAATTTTGCAAGAGTTTGCAAACTCCCAAGACTCCCAAATAAAAATACAGTTCTTATTTGAATATGTTTTCCATTGCTTGATTTGGTGTATATAATTTAGAACCTGTGTGAAATAATCCTTAATAAATTAAAATTTTTGCACCAAATTCTTCTTTTTAAGTTCCACTGAAGTTTTGGTTGTATAGTCATGACTTGCATGTCAACTTTATCGACTTGCTTGGTCAGTAAGTACGTATTTAGCATTAACAAGCCGTCATACTTATTTGGCAAAATATTGATTTGCCTTTTCGGAACACGTTTGTAAAATGTTATTTGAACTGAAAACATTTCACAATTTGATAGTACTGAAAGTACATCCTGCAAAATAAAGGGAGTCAATGATTTGTATAGTTTCCTTTGACGATATCTGAAAATAAGGAGCATTAATAATGCCCGAAATTTTGTGTATATTAACCAGCTTCATGCGTTTGTACTGAGCATTAAATTACTAAACAGTAAATTCAAACAGACCAATCACAGGAAGGTACATGCAAATCAGAGTCGCAACGTGCCGCCTACGTTGAAGAACTGACCAATGGCTGTTGAGGTGGGCGGAGCTTTAGGGACAACAGCGCAGGATTCAAACTGAACATGGCTGCGGGGAAAGATGTTGATGAAAGCACGCAAAATAGAAGGTAAATCAACAATGTTACTGTCATTAGGTGTTTGTCAGTTCTAACACAGGAGAAGAGATAATATTTCCGAGGTCTTACGTTGGACCTTAACTGTTTCTTATGGCAGTTTTTCTTTTTTTTGCGGAGTATGTCTTATGATTAGCAATAACAGGTTTCAAAAGAAGCTAACTGCTTGACGTTGTGGTTAGCTTGCTAACGTTGACTTTACCTGACATTTATCATTAAAACGCGAGACCGGATACAGTTTGGGTTTTATCTTAATGTTTACTTCTCTCAAAATATTTAAATGAGAAAATGCAGGTCTTATCCGTTTTAGGTGTCGATGCTGAAGTTAGCATTTGGTTCTTGTGTGTGTAAAGGGCAGCATTTTATTTAAGGGGTCCGAAATACTTTTTGATAGCGCTACAGTTTTCTATGTAAGATAAATAAAATGACCAAAACAGAATCAAATCATTCCAAACTGAACAAATTCTTCTGAAATACAGTTTGTGATCTGAAATTACAAAATGGTTAAGTAAACCAGTAATAGTTTTATTTTGCAGCATCGGGGAAATTTATGTATAAATGGCAGCATGCATATTCAAACTAAGGTTATATATAAAAACATAAATAGAACAATCGGAGACTGTACATTCAAAGCAAATTTACTGTAAAAATAATACAGTGCAGATATTTTTTTAAAAAGTGGAATTGAACCGGATAATCTGAAAAAAAAAATGTACAAAATGTTCATGTTTGTTTGTGCATTGCAGTAAGCAACAGACTGTAGGTTATTTAGGTCAGGATGTCCAAAGTGTGGCCTGAGGGCCGTTTGTGGACATTGGGATAATTTTAATGTCTCTTGACTGCAGGTCCAGAATGTTAGAAATTGGCCCCTCCTTTGGGCAATTTTGTTATTTTTTTGCACAAGAATTTCAATGACAAATTTAATTACTTGATGAAAAGTCTTAGTCATAAAGTATTTTTTATTTTAATTTTAACTCTATTTTAAGTAGAGATATAAATATACAGTAACTTTTATTTACAAACAAACAAGCAAAAAACAAAAACAAACCTAGAGCACATCCATTCATTATATTGGGTTTATTGAAGAAGGATGTTTTTGAAGAAATGTCTTGTTTTTGTTGCTGGCAATAAATAAAACCCTGAAAAAATAACCCAAAGAGTTAGCAAAGGCAAAAAATAACCACTTTGTTTCCTTAAAAAATATGTTCAATTTATTGCTGAGCAAACAGAAATAACAACAATATTCTCTGTTTTATGCTGGAAAACAGGAATCCTAGTCGTGTACTTTCAACTGTAGGATTCTGGTCTATTTTGGGAAATGTTGGGACACCACTGGGTTAGGTAGAATCTTATTCCTGTTTTGTCTCTAGTATGTTTCCACTTTCTTTTTGTGAAATTGAAAATGGAAAAACAAATTTTTTGGTAAAGATGTGGCAATCACACGTACCTCATTTTCACCTTCAGTTAACGTCCTGTCTGATTGTCGTGCGTCTCCTTCTCAGAAGCATGGTGACCCACTGTGAGGAGTCGCCCGGCTCCTCTTGTTCTGTCAGACCGCCGGTCATCTTCAACCCAGATTTTTTTGTTGAGAAACTCCGCCACGAGAACCCCGAAGCGTTCCTGGAGCTTGTGCTCAGTAACATAACCAGGCTTATAGACCTTCCTGGGACCGAGTTCGCCCAGCTCCTTGGTGAGGATTGCCCCAAAACCCCGACGAGTGGAAATGGAGGCTTTTTCCGCTCTTTCAACTTCCTTAAGCGAAAAGGTAAAAATCACTTGCATCACGCGGTCATTGTTACTGTCTTTAATCGATCAACTTGATTAAAGTGAAAGAAAATAATGGATATGGAATGAGTTCTAAAAAACGGAATGCATTAGATTAAGCTTTAGAAGTTGTGCACAAACTTGGATAGAATTTAAATGGTTGGTTTAAAATCTTTATCCGAGTAAAACTGGGAATTTAAATGTCAGCTTTCAACTTTTTTGTTGAGAAATTCAACATAAAACAAATTCAGTTTTACAGCACTTCATTGCCCCCATTTAAAAAAACAACACATTTTATGTTTGGTTATGTTTATCACTTTGAGTCTGCTAAACTGCATTTTTAACCTGTTCTACATTTTTGTTAAAGATGCAACTGAAGTGAATCTAAAACGTCACACTTGCTGCATTTCTTTTGACTCTATAAATGCGCAAATTACAGAAATAAATCAGCTTAATAGAAACGTACTAATTTAGAAAAAACTGAGGGAGGATGAGGTGATTTCCCCCCCACCCCCCAGCTGTATTGAAATTAGTGGATTTTGCAAAACTGCAATAGAAATTATTTTTTTCACATCACATAAGTCATGTGATCATACCACTGGCGGAAAAGGCGAAGAAAAAGACAACAAGAAGTGTTTGGAGGATTGTGGCACATCAGGTTTTATTTTTAAGACTCATCACATGAACAAATGTATTCATTTGTGATGTTAATTTACTTTCTTTCTTGTTTTTTCAATATTAATGGAATAAAGACAAAGTTTTTCACACTGGATGTGTTGCAATTCAAAACACAATACAACACAAAATTACATTCTTCAACATGAAAGCATGATCAGACATAATCTGAAATGCTGATGTTATATTTTCATAAAATGATTAATAAATTTGAACTTTGACTGTATGATTAATGCATGTGTCTCCATGCTTTAACAGATAAAGCCGTCGTCTTTGGAACCACGCTGACTGAGAGCTGCATCGCACAGATCTATCAGCTTATCGAGTTCCTCAGCAAAAGTAAGACATCGTAAAACTCTGCTAGTTCTTTCATCCCAGCTTTTGACAACCTCGTCTTTCTCTGGAGTGAAAAAAAGACTTCAAAACATAAATAAAAAGAACCTTTTGTTTTATTGGTATGATAATTTGTGTTCTTACGTACTTTCCCCTCTAAGCAGTTAGTTACTACCCAACTCCAAATTTTTTTTAGACTTTGCAAATCATCTAAAATAATTGGAAAGTTCTGGAAAACTTTTGAATTTTGACATGCACAATGTGCAGAAATATTATAATGACAGACTTGCATTCAGTTCTTGTAATCTAATTACATAGATCCAAACATTCAAACTCTAACCAAAGAATCAGGACATTCTTCCAGACAATTGACAAAATATTCATTTTGTTATATTTATTTGCTCTGCCCAAATGTGAAATGGTTCAATCGTTTTCTGATTTGCTGCTCAGATCTACATGTGGAGGGTTTGTTCCGGGTGCCGGGGAACAGCGTTCGGCAGCACGCCTTAAAGGAGCTCCTGAACGGCGGGGCGGATGTCGACCTGGAGGCCGGAGATTTTCACCCCAACGATATTGCCTCTCTTCTTAAGACTTTTCTGGGAGAGCTGCCGGAGCCTCTGCTGACACACCGACACTTCCATGTGCACCTGAAGATAGCTGGTAGGAAAATCCATGCACGTAAAGCTGCGGAAGAAATATTTAAAAATATGATTCCCGTGGTTTTAGCTGCAGAAATACGACGGCCATTTTATATGGAAGGGAAAATGGAAGAGTAAATTCCCATTAAAAAAAGCTAAGAAGTTTCTAGATTAATCTGTGAAATTTTATAGAAAATTTCAGATTTTTTAATTTTTAAGCAAATTTTGACTTTTCAAACTGAAATGTCCATGTTTTTTTTGTTTTGTTTTTTTCTAAAAATTTCTGAGATTCATTTCAAAATTTCTGACATAAACGTCCATACAGAAAGGATGGACGTTTACATTTTAAACAAATTTTCTTCCAGACATGACTCTGTTTGATGACAAAGGAAATAAAACAGCGGTTCCAAACAAGGAGCGTCAGATCGAGGCCCTGCAGCTCCTCTTCCTGTTGCTACCGCAGGCCAACCGCTCGCTGCTCAAACTGCTGCTGGACCTGCTCTACCACACCGCCAAGCAGCAGGACAAGAACAAAATGTCTGCCTACAACCTGGCACTCATGTTTGCCCCGCATGTCCTCTGGCCCAGACATGTAAGATGGGATAAATATCCAAATCATTTCCATGCTGTGACCCACTAAGTCCACATTTGGACAGATATCTGGGAAAACCAATAAGTTTTTCTTTGTGTTGGCTTTCATCCACACAAAAACCCAGTTTGATGCCCCTAAAAATTATTATTTCTAAAAACTCTGTATTTGTGTTTGTGTGTTTATTTGTGGAAAATTGAGATTCAGCGCCAAATAATGCACCAATACATCCACATACTTGCTTTGACATGATTCCCCATCGACATCTTCTAGTGTTTTAATAACTTTATAAGTTAATAAACTTTTAAAGGTAGTTCAGTATATATACAGCTATCCACATAACTGAACTCCCTGGCGCCATGTTTGATTCCTAACAGGAAGTGGTGGTCGTTTTGAAGCAATCTGATGCGTTGACAGTTTTACCTTTGTGCTACACTGCCCCCTATGGGTTTGGCATGTTTAAAACAACGCCGGGGGGATGGATTTTGTGCGTACTAACTTACTTTTTAAACTATTTGTTTTTATAAAGACCTGGTTACATGTGTACAAGGCCTGAATGTCACATTTTCTGCACATTTTGGCATTAAAACATCGACAGGTTCTCTGTAGCGCTGCAGTTTGTAGTTTTTTGACTTTTTCTCCTGCCTTCAGATGACAGCCGGCGACCTTAAAGACAATCTGAAGAAGCTGAACAACAGCATGGCCTTCCTCATCAAGCATTCACAGAAGCTCTTCAGGGTGACTGGTTTCTACACACTGCAGAATAATCTTTTCTTATTAGTGAGCTGAAGGTTGAAACAATTAATTGTGATTAATCGATTATAGGACTAAATATCAAGGAGTTTAATAATTGATAAATCATTATCTGGAGTATGCAGACTTTAAAAACGAGGATTTGCTGAAAGAAGGACTCAATCAGAGCAGTGATTAGGTCAAAACTGTACAAAGATAGATAAATTCAGCATTTAAGACCAAAACCTTCTTTGTATGCTACAAATGGTCAAGTGTTCACTAAATAACATAAGAAATAACATTTTAATTTTTGATTTTGAAAAAGCAACTGAGTTATTTGCATCTATAATGCATTTCTGAAAGTTTATTAAAAAAACTTAAGTGGTTAAATGGAAAAACCTGGAGAATTTACCCATTTTTTTTAAGTATGATGAAACATCAGAATAATGTATAAAACAATCGGTAGAATAATTGGTTACTTAAATAATTGATAGTTTTTGCAGCCCTGAGCGAATCAGTGATCTGGCATGTTGACAAGTTGCAAACAAAACCAAACAGAATTTACCAGAAACGTGTGGCAGGTTGTTTATCTGTTCCTCTCATCACAAACTTCCTCATTATTGTCACTTTTTCAGGCTCCAGTTTATTTGAGGGAATATGCCAGGGTCCATTTTAACGGAACCAAGGTTCTGCAGAGTAAGGTGAGCTAAATGTTTCTTAGTTTGACTGTTTTAAACGAATTTCAGCATCGAAGCGTTTCATCTTTGAAGAGCCAAATTTTTCTCTTATTCTTTTGATTTTGTTTATTGAAGATTTTCAAACCAAAAGAATCATCCATTCTGCTCAAATATTAATGTGCATTTTACAAAATGGTGGCAAGACAAGAGATGTCCTCTTCAGACTTTGACTGTACTTTGCCAGTTTTTTAAGGGTAAAAGTAGTAAAAAAGAAAACATTAAGTCAATTAATTGTTTTTAATAATGACTATATGGCTACACATGGATTGTGGTGGTTTAAAAGCGAATTAATACCAAGTCAGCATGTCATACAGCTGTTAATGACGATCTAACTTGTCATATGGCCGTTGAAATAAAAGCGTATGTATGCTGATCCGTCAGAACGCCGTTCTAAGAATTTTTTTATTTTATTTTTCTCTCTGTTTGGTCTCAGGATGACCTGGAGCTGCTGGCGGTCAGCAGCTCTCCTGTCCAGCGGACGGCGCCGCCTCTGAAGCGGACAGCTGGTGTGGGCCTCGGCGTGCAGGAGGCGAGTCAGTCACCTGCTCAGCAGTACACAGAGGAGGCCCTGAAGGAGCTCTTCAGGCACGTCCACCAGAACATGCCCGACTCCGCCAAGAAGAAGAAACTCGTCCGACAGGTTGAGTTGGGGAAAACTTTTTGTTGTGACTATTTGTCCAAAAAATACAAAAATCAAATAACTCAAGACTTCAAGGTGATCAGATTAAAAGTGAATTCAACTCAAATAGACACTTGATGCACCGTGGGTTTCTGGCTTACGGAGTCCCAAGAAGACCAAAAGTCAAGAATGCAGTTCTTTGTTGCTTTAGTCCATTGTTCAGGCAAATAAGTTACAGGATTCTGCTGCTTCTCCTGCTCTGGTTGTCTCCCCTGTTCACTGACTGGCTGGACAGACTGAGGACTGAGAGCCCTAAACCTAAAGTCATGTGACCATCCACGTGCATAATGAGCTTCCTAAAACCTACGTATTTATACTGTGAAACACCCAAGTCCCAAACTGAAATTAATTAACTAATTAAATGACTTACTAGCCAAAAACCTTATTCTGAATAACTAAAGTTAAACAAAAATTCTAATTATAAATGAACCAGAAAATAAGCAAATAAAAATAAACTAAATGATTTAAACTAAAAGACCTAACTGAATGGAGAAATAGCTCATTCACGTTTGATTTTTAGACTCTTTCTGCTTAGAACAGGAGTCTGCAATATCTTCAACTGAAAGAGACATTTTTCTCTACTTGCACCCTGTAAACGTTACATAATCTTTTGAAAGACCTTATGGCTTTTGAGAAACATCTACTAAAGAAAATTAGTTCTTACATTTGAAGAACTGTCATTTTATTTGTGATATTTTGATCGTTTGTGGTAGTATTGTGATAACGATAAAAGTGACGATAAGAAGTATTTGTTACATCTTCTTTAGATAATTGTCTCAGTAATTGTAGCCCTAAAACACACATTTCTGCTCTTGAATGCTTCTTTAGGACACAACTTGCATAAAGAATCACTAAACTGCACACAATCGCTGCATTTAAGAATAATTTCATTTTTATTTATAATTATTAATACTTACTGAACAAACAACAGAGAAAATAGAAACCAAGTCCAACAATATGAACAGTGTTAGGGTTTTTAAAATATCAATTTGAAAATGATAAATCAAAATTCTTTATCATGATGAACGTTGGGATAAATGCCCACACCTACATTTTATTTCTGTTTTTAGATTCTAAAATAAAAGACAAAAGTTTTGCCATAAAGTGGATGGACACATTTTCTTCTACTGGATGTTGATATTTTTGGGAAATGCTTGAAAGAGATTCCTTATTTTATTTCCTCTAAAGTTTCTTTATATATAATGGACGTCTGTGTGCTGTGAGCTCTTGAAACTAAAGTCAAAATTTTGTCAAAACGTTGCTATATGAAGGAGGGTCGAAACGATTAATCGTGATTAATCGATTTGTCGACTAACTTAATAATCAATTAATCATTAACTAGAGTATAAACAAGGAATTAAATTATTTGGGTTTTTTTTGCATCTCTTAATGTATTTCTAATATTGTATTAAAAAAAATGCTTAATGAAAAATGTGAAGGTTGTGCCAATTTTTAAATCTGATTAATTGTCAAAATAAGTGTTTGTATTGATTATTACAATAATCGTTTGTTGCAGTAACTGATGCCCTAATGTAAAGCTGATTTCTGATTTGGAAAATGAACAACGTTTCCAACAAATGACAAAATATTTTACTGGTTATTTTAGTGCCATTCTTTTGTGAATATTTACTGGAAATATCCCATCAAAAAAATGCTCAAACCTGCATTTGTTTACTGTTTTATTACTTTTTGCCAAAGTTATTGATGTTTACTGTAAAAGGTCCAAAGAGCCGTAGGCTGCAGATCCCTGGCTTCGAATGGAGACATAAAGCTGGCTGCTCATCATGCAGCCAAACGTTTTGATTGGATATTTCTGATCTTTGTGTTTCTGTCCAGCTCGTCAAACAGACTCATTCAGGAACATCTAGCGAGGATCATCTGCTCCCTCCAGCCGCCAGTAAGAAGCATCCTCGTTCCCGCTCCCTTGGGGGCCTTATCAAGGTAAGAAATCTCCATCTTGTCTTTTTGCAACCATAAATGTCAGGATGTATTTTTATTGCTGGACAAACTCAGAGTTGGATGTGTTCCTTATGCTGAGAATCTTCTTTTGCTAATCAGATAAGGCTGGACAATAAATCATTAACGATATATATGGTGATAGACACATAATAAATATCAACAGATAATACGTCTGATAGGTTCACTGACCTCTGACCCAGAACCACATGGCATTCTGGGAGATGTTAGGCAGAGGAAAAACTTTAGCTGCTCAGCTTCTTTCTGCTAGCTAAGCAAAGTGTGTGGAATTACTCTTTGGTTACCTAGCAACTCACTCATTCTTTGGTTACCTAGCAACACCTTGCTGGGTAACTGAAAAACTGCAGCAGCAGTTTCAGGTTTCTCCACCATGCCTCATAACTGCTTAAAGATGAAATACAACAAACTGTGGATAAAACTGGAAAGATCACACCACCAGTTTGATAGTATTTCAGATATAATAAATAAATAAATAATTATTGATATAATACACTTAATACATTTTTCAGCCATGTTGTCCAGCCCCACATTTAGATTAATTCTGAAAGCAAAAAGTTGCATTTTGGTTCAAAGTTTAATATAAATGAATACCATGCTTTTCAAATATTTATTTAATGGTATTTTTTTTTTACCCCTTCTTTGCAATTGTTCTATATTTCGTGTTGGCCTTTGGTTTTAAACCCCAATAAAGTACATTGTGTATGACATAGTTGTGCTTGTAATGTGACAAAATGTGGAAACATTGCATTGTCCTAAAGAAGCAATACACATTCAGTTATATTGTAAAGAATATAATTTTACTAAATCGTTAATTTATTTTACAAATATTTTTCCTTTTTAATCATAAATTCTGGTATTATTAGCTTTTTTCTTCTTCTTTTTTATTTATTTTTTTTTTACTCGTTTCTGTATTACTAGCGAAAAGCTCGAGGCGAGCAGATGAGAGAGAGACACATCTCACCTGAAGCCGCTGGGAAAAAACTAGGAAAAGAAAATCTCCTCCTCCAGTCGGTGAGCTTTGAGTTTCCAAATGTTTACCACTCTGTAATAGTGTGAAGCATTGTAGTTCGTCGTCCACCAGAGGGCACTGTGGCAGCATCTCCACATGCCGTTATCCTTGTTTTCTGTGTTCATGTTTTACAGGGGAACAGTCCGTCAGCCGGATCTGTCATGGGGAAAGCAGGACTTGTAGTTAAAAATCCAGATTTTATCTTTCACAAAAACAAACCTCTCAAGGTTTCTAAGGTATGATAAACTCAAACCTGTTTGTACTACGAAACACAGAAACCTTTGATCTTTTCATGGTTTCTATAGTTTGTACCAAACGCACTCGGAAAGGAAGAAACATGTTTAGGATTTTTGAGATGATACAGATTGGATTTTCATTGCTTGAGTTTTTTCAATTCTATAGATTTTATTTACATTTCTGACAATGGATCCAAACATTTGATTGTCTCTTTGTTGTAAAAGTTAAATCTATAGCCATAAAGTGTGACAACATGTAGCGCTTTTGGCTTCAGTCTCTTCTTCTTTTCTTGGGAAAAAGTGGATGCTCAATTTTTCTTCTCTTGGGGAAAAAAAAAAAAGACTCACTAGAAATCCCAAACAATCAGAAGGGAGACGCATCAGAGATTAACTTTTTTCTCCACAAGTAACCCTGGAGTATGAAGATTTATCAGATAAGACGAACAGGATTAAAATTAGCTGCTCCTTTGTTCCCTATAACGTGTTCAAGCCAAACGCGTTTGATTTTTGGCTAAAATTGCAACATTTGTTACATTTTCCGCTGCTCTGTCTCACATGATCTAAACCAGGGGTGGCCAACCCTGGCCCTCGAGAGCCGGTGTCCTGCAACTCTTGGATTCAGGTGTGTTGGATCAGGGAGACATCTAAGAGTTGCAGGACACCGGCTCTCGAGGACCAGGGTTGGCCACCCCTGAGCTAAACTAATTGAAAAAACTGTTCCCCTCCTCACATGTGGTGGCGCTGCACTGACGGAAACGACACAAAAGCCTCTGAAGAAGACACGAGCGCAACTTCTTTCTTTGCAAAATGCAAACACAAATGGAATAGCGTCAGATTTTTAGTGTTTGTAGGAGTTTTCTTTTGTCTGATAAAAGACCGTGAGCCATTTCTCCTTCCAGCGTTAGGCTCTTGTGCTCGTTTCGATTGTATTTACCCAGAATGCTCTGGTGTATGGTCCACTTCCTGCTTTTGGAGCGGTCTCCAGTACAGTTCACTTCAACTGAACCGCGGCCGACGATTTCAGTCTTCATCAGAGTTTGATTGTGATTTTCTAAACAAATAAACTGGATTAAGTTTAAAGCAGAATTGATCCTAAATACAGTACATATTTGGAAAAACATTCCCGGACATTAAATTGTTTGTTTGTTCAGGTTGTAACCTGATTATTGTTTTGTGACTGTGGATCGTATGCTGTTTGAAAGTTTGACCTGATGTGTAATTTAAACTCCAGCTTCTCTTTTCTCGGCAGGACTCTCCCTCCGTCTCCAGGATGTGTTTCTCTCCGGCTCAGGAAGTGTCAGTATGAACCAAGATTGGACTAGGACAGTATTAAACAGCCATTACACATGTGAATATTTAGGTTGTATCCAGCTGTGACTAATGTCAGATTGAGCCATCAGAACCGGAGTTATAAAGTGGTACAAATAGTTATACAGGTCTGCATGTTTTATTTAGAATGACAACATTTTAGGAATGCTTACAGATTAGAGTCGTAATAATACATGACGAATATCAGCAGCTAGCGGATTAGCTTCAGGGTTCTGCTGCATAAAGGAAAACCACTGACAAAATGCAGAATATGTGTAAATGTTGTAGGAATTGTTTTATATAAATACAGTGTGTGCCTTTTTTTAATTTTTGTTTTTATGGGAATCGTGTAATTTTGGGAGCCATTTGTGAAAGTGAGATCCAATGTCAGTGAGCTTTACACTTTATTTTCTTGAGACATCCTACACTGAAAAAAAAGAGACTGGAGCTCCAACTTAAAAAAAAATAAATTAATTAGTCACCAATAATTGAATGAAGTTTGTCAAGCTTACATTATTTACATTTGTTTAACTTGAAAATACTTAATAAATTAACTTGGGTAAGCTTAATTTGATTATTTGTGACTAATTAGTTTAATATATTTAAGTTGGATTTCCTATTCTCTTTTTTCAGTGTAATTTTTAAACGTTTTAGCTCTGCCTGCTCCCCCTGAATGCTGTTCAATGAGGACATCAGCTGTAACATTACCTTTATTTTGAGGTGCGTTGTTTATTTTTATTTGGGTTCATTAATGACAGGAAGTTATTTTTGTCTAATGGAGTTTGGAGGATTTGTTGATGGCTTGAGTGGAAGTTGAAGGAAGGGATTTTTGAGCAGAAATGAACAGAAAGCACAACAGGTGACGATTGGGTAAAGCAGACGCAAAAGAAAGATTGAAGATCAGATCGTTGATTTTTACCTTTGCGGAATCGTTAACACTTTAGGTTTTTGTTCTGAAATAAGCCGTTGTTTTTTTTGTGTGTGTATTCAGACTTTATGACATGATGGCGTATTAGGACCATTATATGTAGAAAAAAAGGAGCAAAATTTCCACCAAAAAAACTTAAAACTTTATAGAAAACAAAAAAACTTTTAAACTTCTGAGTTTGAAAGGATTAATATTTTCTAAAAAAAATTTAGATTAATTTTATAAATTTTCTGGAGAGAACTTTTGACACTTAGAGAATTTCCATAAGTTATTTTTTTTTTTTTTATTTCAAACAGAAATTTCCACTATCATCTTTCTAGACAATTTCTGAGATTAATCTCAAAATTTAGGATTTTATGTTCCCTAGGAAATATTTAACTTTTCAAACTCTGAATTTTTACATTTTTGTCTAGAAAATCTAAAATTTTCTGAGTTTTTTTCTAGCAAATTTTCAACTGTTAAACTGAAATTTTCAAGTTTCTTCAAAAGAAATGTCTGAGATCAATCTCAAACTTTTGGAGTCTTTTTTCCTAGCAAATATTTGTCTTTCCAAACTCTGAAACTTCCTTGTTTTTCCTATAAAATTTCTTAGTTTTCACTTTCAACGTTTCAAACTCAGAATTTTTACATTTCTTTTTTCTAGAACATTTCGGCGATCTCAAAATTTGAGTTTGTTTCTAGGAAATGTTTAACTTTTCAAACTGAGAAATTTCATTAGTTTCAAAATAATACTTTTTGGTGGAAATGCACTTTTTTCACTCTACATTTGCCCCGATTCGCCGTCGTAGATGAACACTGACACGGCCTCCCCTCTAAACCCCCAGATCTCATCTAGTTCTCTCCAGCAGTATTTTCCTTGAGACACTAAAAGTGATTTCTGTTTGGAGGCCACGTTACAGTAACCTGTGATTTATCATGTGATGGAGCGACGTTGAGCTGGAAATGTGCTGCTGTTGTATCTTGTTTGGGTTTTCGGACGCTCTGAGGAAGCAGGAAAGATGGATTGTGAAAGTGATGAAGGGCCGAACCGGACAGAAGGACGATAATATACCTCATTTATCTGGGTTTGGATGCCTTGTGCTTCTTTCTAGACGTAAATCGGTTTTATCTTGTGAATTAAACTGATATTTATCTGTCGTCTAAAAGATTAAATTTTGGTCGTGAATAGGCTGGGTTTTGTAAGATTCGCTTTCTGGAATCATTTCTTAGTAAGAGGAACATGTTCAGTCTTTAAAACTGTTACATTGTCCTGTGAAGTATTATTTTTAAGTTACACGTTAACACTCACAGTAAACTTGTTACATTTCCTTTGGCCTGCAGAGGAAATTTAGACTGTGGAGATAAGTGACATTTTTATTTTTTTCAATTTCTACATTATTATTTTTTTTTATTGTTGGGATGCTAACAGGTGACTTTAATAATATTCTGTCTAGTTTGTCCAACCACAACACTCCCAATATTGTGTTGAATTAACCTGTGACTTCTCTTGTGTGGTTTTAACTGTGGTTACGTTTTTGTATTTTTTTTTTATTTTTTATGTAAAATAAGCTAACCTTGTACAGAGTGTTCCTTAGTAAGCCATCTGTTTTGATTAAATTTCTTCATTTTCTAACCAACAGCGTTTTGTGAGTTTATGTAGATTTTCTGAAACAATCGATTACATTTCTAAGTGTTTGATTGTGATGTATTTCTTTATTTCTCCACTAGAGGACGTCTGCATATTATTAGAAATAATAGAAACCCTTGAATTCAGACTTTTTCATGAAATTTGAGATTAATTTCAAAATGTAACATTTTCAAACTCAAAAATGTCTTTTTTTTTTTTTTTTTTTAGAAAATGTCTGATTATTTTCTAGCTAATTTTGGACTTTTCGAATTCAGAATTTCGTGGTTTTTTCCTAGACCATTTCTGAGATTAAGGTAAAGATTTCTGATTTGTTTTCTAGCAAATCTTCCACATGTCAAACTCAAAAACATCTTTTTTTTTCTTTTTTTTCTTTTTTACAAATTTTCAGAATTTCAGTTTTTTCTAGCATATTTTTTACTTTTCAAATTGAAATATTTTCCTATTTTCTTTCTAGAAATTTCTGAGATGAACCTAAATTTTATTTTCCTTTTTTCAAGCAAATTTTAGATTTTTCAAATTATAAAATTTCCATGTTTTTTTTTCTATAAAATTTTTGAGATTAATTTCAAAATGTTAGGGTTTTTTTAATTTTTTTTATTTCTGTGGTTTGACTTTTCAAACAAGAAAATGTCCTTATTTTTTATTTCTAAAACATTTCTGAGGTCAGTGCAAAAATTTCAGAGTAATTTTTTTTAAACAAAATCTTCTACTTTTCAAACTAAAAAACAAATCCCTTGATTTTTTTTTATTTTTTAAAGAAAATTTATTGACAATCTAAAAATGTCTCCTTTTTTTGTGGAAAATTTTCTTCTCTCTATCTACAATGGTCATTTAAAAGCATCTTTTCCAGACTTCCTTAAATAATTTTGGATGCGTCTGTAGGAACCCGTCTCCCCAATGGATCCGTTGATCTTTGACAAGCTATTCTTGCCCCAGAAACGAGTCCCACCCCTGGAGATGTCGGTGTCTTTGCCCTTTGCTTTGTGGCCGATTATGGCCAAATGAGTCAGTCTGCTCACAAAGGCAGCAGCTGGGCTCTGGCTGGAGCCAATTTGTTTTTCCATAACTTCTGAGGCCTGCCTGGTTAAACGAACCCATCGTAGAAGGGCTTCAGGGCGGGAACAAGGAGAAACCATCACAAATAATCACGTGTATAAAAAAATCACAGTGCCACCCCAGTTGATAATGGTCAAGCTTTAAATCTGTGTTTTAAGTGCAACATTACCGCATTCACTCCACCACATCTCTGCTGTGAGATATTCGTCTTCAGCTTTTATTCTTCAGTTTAAAAAAAAGCCTTTGTTTCCGTGGAGGTTTGAATTTCAAAGCTTTGTCAGCAGATTCGGCATTTTCAGCTCTGCTGGAATCAACAGAAACACGTTAATTAACCAAAGCTCTGAATTATGAAGAAAAACGTGATCGCAGTAAAACAATTTAAATGCAACATTTCCCAGAGAAGACTTTCTAAGCCTGGTGGTTGTGGCAGTCCTTCATCCAGCAGCCCGCCATGTTTCTGAGTTTCAAAATGTTTAAAGTTGACAGGAAATTTTAAAATATCACTTGATAATTATGTGTTATTGGAAGATTAATATCTGAATGCCAACTATAAAGACTTAAAAAAAATACAAATATTAAACAAAAACATAAATAAACCAGCAATGCTAAGCCTGGTGGGGGCACAAGTAAAGCCTGATGGCCCACCAGGCTTATAATACACTGGGGGAAACCCTGGAATGTAATGTTCAATAATAGTTCTAAAATTAGTTAGTTTTCTTACTTTAGATTAAAATGTAATTATTTTTGGTTAAATTAGTTAGTAGTCTACTTTAATAATGATTTAAATTTGCTAAAAGATGCCCAACACCAGAAGTGAGCAGCAACAGAGGAGGTGGTTGTGCAAACTTTAGCGTGGATGTGAATATTTTTAATGATTTGTTTTTGGGAGTGGTTATCAAGTCAACCTTTCAGACTTCTGAGGCCTTCTGGTTCTGCTAAAACCAGAACCAGAAGCAAACATGGAGAAGCAGCATTCAGCTTCTATACACCACAAATCTGGAACAAGCTTTCAGAAGTTGCTTTGGAAACACAATCAATGAAACATTGATCAACATTTTTGATTTATTACGACACCAAAATGTGATATTTAAATTGTTGAATCTTGTGTTTTTGTGATGTGAACCACTTTGAAGTGCCTTGCTGCTGAAATGTGACACAAATAAATTTGATTGATTGGTTGAAGCCTGACAGCTACAGTAACCCTCCTTTCACTACCAAAACACAAAATCTTACCAAGTAATTTTGGTCTGATTTCTACTGCAAATATCTTATTTCACTTGAAACAAGTCAAACTGGGCTACACAGTGGTGAAGTTGGTAGAGCTTTTGCCTTGCAGCAAGAAGGTCCTGGGTTCAATTCCCGGCCTGGGGATCTTTCTGCATGGAGTTTGCATGTTCTCCCTGTGCATGCGTGGGTTCTCTCCGGGTTCTCCGGCTTCCTCCCACAGTCCAAAAACATGGCTGTCAGGTTAATTGGTCTCTCTAAATTCTCCCTAGGTGTGAGTGTGTGTGTGCATGGTTGTTTGTCCTGTCTGTTTTCTGTGTTGTCCTGCAACAGACTGGCGACCTGTCCAGGGTGAACCCCGCCTCTCGCCCGGAACGTTAGCTGGAGATTGGAACCAGCAACCCTCCTGACCCCATTAGGGACAAAGGGTGAACAGAAAATGGATGGATGAGTCAAACTAACTTGCAAGTAACTTTTCAGCAAGAATCAGAGATGTGTTTTAAGTCAATAATTCATTAATTTGGATGAAAAAGTGCTAGTTCTCTTGGCAGATAAACTGATTTATGGGGAAAATGTGTAGCTATAAGTTAAATTATCTGCCAAGGGAAGTTATATTTCTTCATCAATATTAAGGAATTACTGACTCAAAATGAGCCTCTATATCCTGATAAAAGTTACTGTAAGTTAGTTTTGTCTTATTTCAAGTTTATGAAGATATTTGGGGGAGAAAATAGGCCAAATATACTTGGTAAGATTTAGTGTTTTTGCAGTGTTGGGATGGAGCAGATTGTCACTGAATGAGATCATTTTTAGAAGTGCACTGATTTATCGGCCAATTGATTTATTCAATTTTGGGAGATCGATGATCGAGCGATACTTCCACGTGAAGCTGATCTTATCCTCCCCAGGAAAGGTCTAAAAATCAACAACTGTCGTCTTCTGCACGTTTGTAGTTAACAATTGTCACTCTACTGTTTCTAACTCAGCAACTTTCTTTACAGACCAAAAACAATCGGTATCGGTCAAAATCGGTATCGGTGATACCACCAGGGATTTGCCAAAAAACTGAAACCTGTGCAGACATTTTGTCTTATTTCAACTGTAATGAGATACTTGCATGAGAAATTGGTGAAAAATAGCCGGTAACACGTTGTGTTTTTGCAGTGTACTGGTCCAAAGGTAAAGCAAAGTTTTACTGGTTAAATGCTGATAAGTTTATTTCATTGAGCGGAGCTTCCTCTGCTGTCTCATCTCTCCACCAAATGGCCGGTTCTTTTCCGTTTTCACGTCTTCCCCAGAGTTTCCCAGCCGGATACTTCAGAGCGATCATCACGACTTGTCATCGTGGCGTCGGAGCCCTGGGCTCTTTTCCTCCTCTGGGGAGGGGAGGAAAGAGGAAGAGGAGAGAGAGAGAGCCGCTGTGGACCGCTGCTGTCACTGGAGGCGGCGGCGGCTGCTGACACTGAATAGATGTGAGTTCATTCTGGGTGGGTGTGTGTGTGTAGGAGGAGTCTTGGTGCTGTTATTTGTAAAAGCTTTTGATAGATGATTACTCTGGGGTGTGTGAGATAGAGAGGGATTGAGGGAGTCCCCCCCACCCTTTTTCTTTTTTCCTTTCTAGTGGCTCACTGTTCGCTGCACAATGACTCAATGAAAAGTGGAGGGAGAGGCAAGTGCACTGTACAGCTGCAACACGGAGAGAGAGAGACACACAGGGGAGCAGAGGAAAAGAACCCAGTTGGAGGAGCTGGGGGACAAGTAGAAGAAGAAGATACACTTGTCCTTTTCTCCTCTCTTTATCTCTGTGAGATTCCTCTCTGGGTTCAAGTGGCGATTGTTCAGCTCCAGCTGAACTTCACCCACATCCTCCTGCTGCTGCTGCCCACTTTCACAAAACAAGCAGAGAAGTGTTGGTGTGGCGACAGGAGGGAATCGGGTCCGGATCAACCTGGAGAGCCGTGGAGGACAGCAGGATGCCAGCGAGGAGAAGAAAGGATGGAGCCGGGTCGGCGGCGGGTCTGTGGACGATGCTGGCGTGGGCGGTCCTGGCGGGTCCGGGAGGCGCTGAAGGGTGTCCGGCTCCCTGCAGCTGCCTGGGGAACACGGTGGACTGCCACGGCCGGGGAATCCACTCTGTCCCCAAAAACATTCCCAGAGGAACTGAGAGGCTGTGAGTTGTCACACACAGACGTATTTTCTTCTTCTTCTTCTGTTGGTTCTGACGACCAAATGATCCGATACAGACAGACAGGCGAGGGGAACCCTTCAAAGTGACGGCATGTTGCTGCGTTCACTTGAAGGGAAAAAAACAGTTTACCTGGTTATGTTGCTGTTTACTCAACACCTCAGAGCTTAGATTGATTTCTAAATCTGGGATTTAACAGCTGCACGAATATTTGTGCTGCAGCTAACAATTATTCTGATGATTAATCAATTAATTGGAAAATCAGATTTAAAAAAATTGACACATTCTTCAGATTTTTATTTTAAAAAAATGAAAATCTAAAACGTTTAAGTTTTATTGTGTAATATTTTATTAAACAACAAAACTTAAACGTTGTTTATTACTTTGTAATAAACATTTTATTACACAATAATAATAGTACATTAAACAATGCTACGGCTACAGTTAATTATTGTAGTAATTGATTATTCTATTGATTGTTCTGACGATTAATCTGCAGGTTTATTTATTATTCTGTAGTTTTTTCATTTAACCACTTAAACCTTTTTCTACAATATTAGAAAGATATTAAAAGATGCTTTGGGTGCAATTAACAGTTATTTTAGGAATTGATTATCCTGACGATTAATCAATTAATCAGATTTTTTTTAAATTACTTAGCTGTTCAGGTGAGTGTTTTAAAACCTTCGACAGTAATGGATGGATTGGAATTAGTGCAATAACTTGCTAACAGGCCTGGCTTTCATTCTGTGTAACTTAACTTCCTGGTTTTGCACTTTAAAACATGACATTTTATCATTTTTACTTCAGCCACCAGTTTTTTTTTTGTTTTTTTTTTGCAGTCAACCTACCTCAGAATAGATTAATTGTTTGCACATGATATTCTGCACTGTTAATGTTGAGACTCAAGTCATTTTGCACTTCTGATGACTAAATATTGGTGCGTATTTCCAACCTCTGCACGGTTTCAATCTGCTGAAGTGGAACTCCTAATGAACTTTAAGTGCAAATCCCAACTCCACATAAACTCAAGTCAATACATTTCTAATGGAAATATGTGTCACCAACATGTTGATGTTGTTGTTTTATTTTTATGCTTTATATTTATAATTTCTGCAGAAAACAGCTGTTAGCTGGGGCTCTCTCGTGAAGTGTTTTGTCCAGAAGCCATGTTGGACGTGTTTGTGTTCATACCTGGTGAGGTTATGTGTTTATTTCAGGTTCCAAAGTGCTTGTGTATGAATTATTGATGACTGTCAGGGGTGCTGGAGGAGATACATTATCCCGCCTCTCCTTTGGTTTACTGTAGCATAAAGGAGGTCTCTACTTTACGCCCGATAGCTTTACGATGTTGGATGGCGGCTTGGAACACAAGTCAAAGGTCTGAACCTTCAGCTCCAGTTTTCCACTGGAGTAGAAAAGTGATGTTGAGAAGTGATGTGTGTTTTAGAAACTTTCCTTCATGTCTGCAGACCTGGTGATATGTGTGATTAATGACTTCTGCTTCATATGGAGTAATTGTCTAAATACATCAGAAGTTGTTTTTTTAGTGTGATTCTGAAACTGCATGTTAAAGCTTGTGTTGTGATTTTATGCAGGAGCTTTTTTTTTAAGCTTTATTTTAACATTTTTAGAAGCTTGTTATTCTGAACCCTTTCCACATTCATGGACGCAAACACTGTAAAAACACAAAACCTGAGCAAGTATATTTTGGTTTAGTTTCTAATGCAAATATCTTGGTGCACTTGAAAAAAGAAAAATTTGGCATTTATGATAAAAACATTCTTTCTAAATATGTTCATAACCCAGAACTCCTCAAGACACATACCAGTTTTAGCTTCACCCAGTTCAAATTATGTAGAAATATCCCATTAAGCACCTTTTGCAACCTTTTTATCCTCCATTGTATTGATATTGAGTCAAACTGAGCTTTTCACATTATTGAAAGTATTTTTTTTTAGCTTTAAATGCATCATTTGCTACAAACAATCACGCGTAGACTAACAGAATGCTGTTTTGCTGCAGTAAAATGTTTGTTTTGTTTTTTTTTAAAGTATTAAATTATTTATATCTTGTAATGTATTTCTAATAAATGAAAAATCTGCTGAACGTGCACATTTTTTCATCCGATTAATCATCGGAATAATCAATGACTGAAACAATCGTTTGTTGCTCTCTCTCTCTCACTATCATTGTGACCTTTTGAACTGTTTCCTCGTCAGAGATTTAATTAGCTCGCCTCGCAGCAGAGCGAGAGACTCATTAAGCAGCTATTTGTTAAAAGTCTTGTCGCCCAGTGAGCATGTAAAGTGATCTGAGTGTGTGTGTCAGCTGGACTGGGGCAGAGAGTCGGCGGTGTGTGAGGTAGAGTGTGTGTGTGTGTGTGTGTGTGTTCAGTTACTCCAGCGCTGAATTCCCAGGGAACGCTGCTCGGTCAGAGCAATAACGGGGTCATTTATCAAGGTGACTGCACCAGTCAAACTAAACACCCCTTCTTGTTGGATTGTCATAGCGATGCTGCAAAATGGGCTGAATGCCCTTTGGGCTCTGATGAGTCGGGTTGGTGTAGCAGAAAGAAAAAGAGGAAAGGGTGATGCGGACAGAAACAGGGGAGATTTTTGAATGAGTGTTTTAATGTCGCACTGAAGAGCCGATCTCTAAAACAATCTTTTATCTGACCAAAAGTCGAGCTTGATGTAAACAAAAAATCAAAAATGATTTTTTTTTTTTTTTTTTTTTTTTACTGTTTTGTACTCCTTGAATTTTTTCACATTTTATGTTACACTGCAAAAACATAAAAGTCTTACCAAGTAATTTTGTCTAGATCCTGGTGCAAATAACTTAGTACACTTGAAATAAGATAAAATTAACTCATAAGTAACTTTCAGCAAGATATAGGACCTTGTTTTAAGTCAATAATTTCTTCATATTTATGAAAAAGTGCTAGTTCCACTGGTAGATTATTTCACTTATAGGATGAGAAAAATGTCTTCTTATAAGTGAATAATCTGCCAGTGGAACTCTGAATTATTTATTTAAAACAAGCTCCTATATCTTACTGTAAAGCTACTTGAAGTTTAGTTTATTGTATTTCTATTGTATCTCAAGTCTACTAAGATATTTACTAGGAACTAGACACAAATACTCGTCAAAATCTTGTGGTTTTGCAGAGTAGAAAGTCAAAAAACTGTATCAAATCTGAATTAAATTATTCAATGTCTTACACTTATCATGACCAAAGTGATTTGTTGTTCTAAGTAAATTATCTGTCATTTTTCATCAATATTAGGGAGTTATTGACTGAAAGAAGCTCATATTTCTTACTAAAAAGTTACTTTTAAGTTAGTTTTGTCTTATTTCAATTGTAATAAGACATTTGCATTAAAAAGTTGACAGAAAATACTTGGTAAGATTTGGTGTTTTTGCAGTGTGCAACCTTTACATGATTGACAAACACAAAAAAGGGCAAAAATGTAGTTGTGAATTGACCGTGGTTCAAGTTTTCTTTTACAAATAAGTCGGAAAAAATGTGCCGTCTTCTCTTGCCCCCTTTACACTGATACCCCTAAGGAAAATCCAAAACAACCAATATCCTTCAGAAGTCCCATAAACAGCAAACAGAGTCATAAGTGTTTGTAATTTAATCTAAGTTTGCTGTTCTATGAATACCTCAGAGGTTTACTAGAGAACATTAGCGAAAAACAGCATCATAAAGACCAAGGAACACAACAGAGAAAGTAGTAGAGAAGTTTAAAGTAGAGCTAGGTTATAAAAACTTGTTTTATTTTATAACCTAGCTCTACTTTAAACATAAAAATCAGATTTTTTTTGTCAAACCAGTTTTTTTTTTTTTCTGCCGTGGTCGTTCACACTTCCAAATATATGGGACTCCAGTGTGAACGTCAAACGACCTGAAAGTGTCCCGCATGCGCAGTAGATGGCGCAATAACGTCACACAGAGAACGAACTGGAGTTTTGCCAACCGCCATAACAAAGAAGAAGAACATACTGCTGCTGCTGCTGATGATGATGATGATGATGATGATGATGATGATGATGATGATGATGATGATGATGATGATGATGATGATGATGATGATGATGATGATGAAGTAGTAATGCTCAGAAAACATAGACGCTAACGGAGGAGCATTGCTTACGTTTCTGAAGTTGTCCGATCGGAGCTAGAACATTAACAACTTAATCCTCATTATCGTCCGCCATGTTTGTCCTTACCGCTTGCGCGAATCAGGACGCAGAGTATTGACGTCTGTCGAGTATCAATGACGTTCAGATTTGAAAAGATCACTTACGTATCAGAGATCCAAGCGGCCTGGGCCGCATTCGAAAAAAATCCGATCTGTGTTGTTCAGACTGTCACGAAAAGATCGGATACAAGTCGCAATAAGAGGAAAAAATCAGACTTGGGTCACTTCAGGCTGCAGTGTGAAGGTAGCCTCTGTCTGTGATTCTCATCGTCTAAACACGCACACACACACACACACACGCGCACACCCACATACGCACACACACACACACACACACACACACACACACCTCGTTTCTCAGTTTTATTACCGATCGCCGCTTTGTTCTCCTTCTCTTTGCTCTCTGCTCATCTCTTCCAATCATTTCTCCGAGTCCCCTGCGGTCCGCGAGCGGGAAAGATGCCGCTAATGAAGTGTCATTAGATATGAGTGCGTGTAATGCTGCTAATATTAGTCGCATCCCCTGCTTTGCCACAGGGGAGAAATATGACGGATGAGACGAATGAGTCTGAAACAAAAAGCGAACAGAAAAAAGGTTCTGAAAGTGGAGTGGGAATAAGGAGGAAGATGGATTCCTCATGGGAAACAGGGGGGACGATGGAGGAGGGTAATTGGTGTGGAGAGAGGTGAAAGAATGAAGGGATGATAATGGAAGGTGGGGGAAGTAAAAATAGGTAGTATAGTAAAAATGAAGTTGCGTTTTTATGTTTGCATTCAGCTGTTTACTGCAGTTATTAACTAATTTCTTCAACGGATTTTACTTCCAAACCAGATCTGCTCAGATTTTTTACTGAACTTTTTAATTCTTAAAGTGGTTTAAACTTTGATCACAAATAGATGTAAGCCCAGACTTTGCAGAGCTGAGTGAATTAAAAGCTAGAGAGATGTCCAGCTTTGTGAAAGATTATTCTGTTCTTATGTCAAATAAGAAAATAAGAGACAAAACTGGGATATTTTTACCGGCCTGACTGAACTTCTGCCATGTTTCAAAGAAGAACTGGCCAAAATCTGACTACAGGTGGATAAAACAGATACTATAAGATATATTTTACCTGCTTTTTAAAAATTGTGTTCATATTATGTTAAAATATTTTTGTTCCAGTTCAATTATACACTGTATTTGTTCGCTATGTAAAATCAAATCACAAAACATTGAAACTTGAGGTTGAAAAGTGAATCCTTCTGCAAGTAAAAACGCTGAAACAAACAGTACGATACTGGGTTATTAACTGTGTTTCTGTTACAAATGTACGCTAAACTTTGTCAATATTCCGCTAATGTTGAAAAAATGAGGTAAAATTCTCAATTACTGTGTTTCTGTTAAATAATAAATAACGTTAAAATCACACATAATGAATAAGTTTGTTGACGTGATGAGTTATTGAAAAACACGCCGTGCCATCACATCATACTCCATCTACTTCCTGTTGTATTGTCCTCGTGGTTTGTGTCGGTGGCAACGTCCGGTTGTTGATCATATGATTCATGTGGTGCAAAATAAATAAGTTTTGATATGGACAAAAGAAACATCCTAGCGGCAAAACTTTTTTTTATCTAAAAACGATAAACTGTTGTGCTTCCATTGAGCAAATTTGTTTTCGAAATGTCAAATTTGAGCAATTAGATAATCAATGGAAACAGACCTATTGAGAGTCTGTGACAAGAATTACGCTGTAAAAACAGAATTTTAGCAAGTAATTTTGGTTTAGTTTCAAGTACAAATATCTTAGTTACTTTAAAGTAAGACTAATTTATAAGCAACTTTTTGGCAAGATAGAGGAGCTTGTTTGAAGTCAACAAATCCTAAATATCGATGAAACAAGTACTTATTCCTCTGGCAGATTTTTCCACTTTTTTCCATGTTATAATAACTGAAATAATCTGCCTGTAGAGCCAGAACTTTTTTATTAGTTCTAAGGAATTATTGACTCTAAATCAGCTCCTATATCTTACTGAAAGTTACTTATGAGTTAGTTTTTGCCTGTACTGAGATATTTCCCCTACAAACTAGAACAAAAATACTTGGTAAGATTTTGTTTTTTGCCGTGCAAAAGTTGCAAAGAAGAATTGGCCAAAATCTGAAACTACAGATGTATAAAGATAGGCAAGAGATACTGCGTGGAGATCACAGCTTTTTACATTTTATTTGTATTATATAGAAAGTGTTTGTTCCAGTTTGGTTATGCACTACTTTGTGTTTGTTTGCTACATAAAATCTAATTACATAACAGTAAAGTTTGAGGTTCTAAAATAAAAAAAAATATGAAAAACTTCTTCAAGGCTCTGCATAGATTAAAGTATAAACATTTTAAAATGATGATAGTGAGTTATTGTTGCAGAGTCTGGAGAAGAAAGATGAGTTTAACATAAAAAACTAAACAGATTGAGATTCAGGAGTTGTTCTGCTGGATGTTCTCTCTTCTCTGTTTGTTTTCTGTGGTTTTCTTGGTTTTCTGGGAAACAGAACCTTCTTTACTCTGGGAGTGTGTATCCTGATACTGTATTGATCACTGCATTTTTTCAGGGGCTCTGCTTGCAAGCAGGCAAATTAAAATTGCACACAGCAACTCATTGGTATGCAGAAGCACTGGGGATGTTTCCAAATTACAAGTAAGGATAAGTATCTCACTGCTAATCCAGTGCTAATGTTTAGCGTTTTTTTTTTTTGTTGCATGGTTTCTTTCCAGCAGTCCAAAGGAAGTTGTGTTGGTCTGGTTGTCGTTTTCGAAAGCTGACCTCCTGCTGCTCTCCTTCCCTGTCAGATGTTACTGTGGAGCGCAGAGCGGAGCGGGCTAACCGCCAACTGAGGCGGCCGATTGTGTTTGCATGGGCGAGACGCGTTCTGCTTTAATGAGCTATTGTTTGGCTAAGTCGCCAATCAAGTGGAGTCTGTCGCTTAGCTGACCCCGTGACCCAGCCTTGCTGCACAAAAATCAATTAACCTCGCGTCATTGTTCCTCTCCTTCCTCCTCCTCAGAAATTCAGCTACTGGGGATGATATGCAATTAGCAGAATGTGGTCTCTCTCTCTCTCTCTTTCTCTCTCTCTCTCTTGTTCTTCTCTTCTCTTTCTTTCTTTTCTGGTCGAATTTCTAATGGAAATATCTGAATACACTGGAAATAACACAAAACTAACTTACAGTACAAGTAACTTTTCAGCAAGATTTAGGGACTTGTTTTATGAAAATAATTCCTTAATATTGACAAAAAAAAACCTACTTGTTCCTTTGGCAGATTATTGTTATAAGTGAAAAACATGAACCAAAAATAAAAAGGTTGAACTTTTTACACGGTTTTGTAGGAGTACTGGACATTAAAATATATTTTCAGATTTCTTTTGTAAAGTTTTATGAAAATGTCTGAATGTTTAATGTAATAGAAAATATATTATGTTTTGTATATTTGCACAAGTTTTTCACCATGTCTACATTTTAGACAGTGCAATGATTACCCAGAACAATTTGAAAATATTTTGCTTTCATTCTTCAATATTAATCTGGTTGAATGAATCACAGAAATCCTGTTAACCCAAACCTTTTCCAAGTTTAGGTTCTTTGTGACCCTGTGGGAGGAACTTATATGCAGCTTTCTGAGATTGAACAATATTGTTCAATTTCTAAGTTTGTGTGGTAAAATTAGAACATTTGCACTTTTTTATTGTTTGAAATAGAAATATTGTAACATGACAACACTGAACCTTAGAGTGAAGGCTTCAAAAATATGATCTCCAAACCATTACCAATTTTTCACACAATTTGTCCATTTTTAAAATGCACCTTTGGATAATGTTTTTGTATTAATGTGGGTTTTGTTTTTCCTTGCAGTTGTTAAAAGATTCTGTTGTCTTTTGTTTTTCTTTTATTTTTCAGCGATTTGAACGAGAACAACCTGACGGTCATAACCAAGACAGATTTCTCTGGTCTTAAACACCTCAGAGTTCTGTAAGTACCACTGACTTTTCTCATTTTGGATCAATATTGATAGATAATACATCTGATAGAATCTTCGATAATTTCACCGAAATCCGATCCAGAACCACAAAGCATTCTGGGAGATTTAGGCAGAGGAAGGACCTTCAACCTCTCACAACCAGCTGAGCAAAGTTGGTGGAATCAACTACCGTAACTCACTCACTCATTTATTGGTTACCTAGCAACTAATCTTTTGGTTACCTAGCAGCAGTTTCAGTTTTTGCCACTGTGCCTCATAACTGCTTAAAAATAAAAACAGATTTTGTGGAGTGAAAACTGTGGTTAAAACAAGAAATGTCATACAGTATTTCAGATATTTAAAACACAAAAAACGAAACAATATTGATTGATATTAAACACTTAAATCGTGGCACGTTTTTCAGCCATATTGTCCAGCCCTACTATGTAACACTCTCAGTAAATATGCCCTAACTTTAAGCCGTCCTCAGGATTTAAGCTCAGTGTGGACAGAGTGTCTGAAAATATCTGAGAAATTCTTTCCCACATGTCTTCAGTAGCATTAGGTCAAGTAGGGATATGAGGGAACACACACATTTCTTAGCCCTCGAAAGCCGGAGGGCATGGAAAAATGTTCAGGCTCTGTGGTGACACATGAGCCAGCTAGAGGTGCTTGTTTAGTGTCACTGTCAGCCAGATTTAAAACACAGAGAACAAGCTTATCCATTACCTTTCAGCTTGAAAACATTGTGGCCTGTGGGAAAACTGGTCTTTCCTGTGCTAACCTGGGGATCAGAGCTCTGTCAAATGTTAGTGATGGACGTGGAGTTAACAGCAGGACAAACGGCGACTCCGGAGTCCTGTTTGGAAAAGATTAACAAGCTTTTGGAATCCTGGGACCTGTAACTCTTAGAAGGGTGTAGCGTGTTTCACCAGTGGTGAGCATAACAGAGCCCATTAAAAACATTTCTCTAGAACATACATCCCATCATTGACAGGTAGGGAAGGTATGAGCGTATTTTGCAACCAGCTAGATTAAGAAAATTTTAAAAATGTTTAGTGTCCCTATTCACCAAAAAGAGTAATTGGAAAAAAGACAAATTAAAACAAAAAAAACCTTCTACAATAAACCAGAAATACTACTTATCTCTGAAATAACCATAAACTGGGAAAGGATTATTAACACGCTTTATTATTTAAGCTAAAAATAAAGTTTTACTTCTGATTATTGATGTATCTGAATCACTAGCGGAACAAGTCAGCATCGGGCCGGGGGGCGGGGCTAAAGACCAGGTTCTTTAATAATAAAGCTCATGATAATTTAACTTTACAACATAGACAGTGTTGTTTCACCACCACAGAGAGCGAATATATCATTCTGAAATCCATCTGACATGAAGTACAACAAACCAAGAGAACAACAGAAACATCAGGCTAATAATAATACCAGGCTAATGATGAAACAACACAAATTCAAATCAGCTCAGAACCGCGGAGAGCGATCGGATCATTTTGACACTTTATCAATTTCAACTCAGAGCCTGAAGCCTGGTTGACGCGTTGAACCGAGCACGTGGCAGCGCGCGTTGAAGCGGGAACGCAGAGGCACGCGGCGCATGCGCTGCGTGTCGCCCCGCTTTCTCGCAGCTCTCATCAGACGCGATAAAGGCTTGGATTCATGTAGTGATATTCTGCCTCCCATCCGGGTCCCCCTGAAGCTCCGCCCCTGATCTGAATATTACATGCGAAAAAAATAATAATCCACCCAATTTCTTCAATTTCTTCTGAGGTCAAAAACAGTCAACTGGTTTTTAGCAATAAATTAATGATGTCTGGAAAATGAAAAACGAAACCACTTGCTGCATTGTTGGTTGTGCAGGAAGCTCTACTTCTGCTTTTCACAGATGTATGGTTGTATAATTGTGCACCTGTTTGCAGCCATTTTCACGTGAATGTAAAGGTTGAGTTGGGGGGTCATGGCCAGCAGCCTCTTATTTGGATCTAAAGTGACAAGACGCCCTGAAATGATGAACTACTGTTGCTTTTTTAGCGTTTAGTGCTGTGCACGCAATGACACCACATAATACAGAGTGGCATATTTCTTCATTTTAAACAGAGGTTGATGTTACCGTAATTCTGTCACATTAGAAATGGATCCTTTTATACATAAGGTGTTTGCTTTTAATTGAATCCCTTACAATGAGAAATGTTAGACTGAATGAACATCAGCAAATTTGATCCTATTTGCACCTATGTTAATTTATTTTTTTATTTGTTTTACTTTTGTACAAGACAAATACTAGTTGTAAAATGTATGATATGGTGCAACGTATTCAGAAAATTTAAACCTTCCAGGATTAATTTTATTTTCTTAGTCATGTTTTCTTTTTTCAGCCACCTGATGGAGAACAAGATCAGTAGCATTGAAAGAGGAGCCTTTGATGAGCTGAAGGAGCTGGAAAGACTGTGAGAGCACAGAACATTTTAAAAACATTCTGACTCCTAAGTCCTCTTGAAGACAGTAATTCCTATTGAACTCATTGTAACATTTATGTCTTACTTATTTCCGTTTCATGTCTCTTTGTTCCTTCAGGCGTCTTAACAGAAATCGTCTCAGCCAGCTTCCAGAGCTGCTCTTTCAGAAGAACGAAGCTCTGTCTCGACTGTGAGTGCAGACTCCTGTCTTTATGCATCACTTATTGGAAACAAACACTGTAAGAATTTATACAAAACAAGAAATAACAAGACTAATTATTGATCAGTTATATAGGAATGAATGACCAAACCACATAAATCCCTTAAGTTCTTTCTCGACCATTTCTGGAGCAAATGAACAACATACAAATAATTTAAAATGTTTTACAGCTCTGCTCTGAAGCAACTGTTTGATAAAGTTATGATCAGAGGTGGGTTGAGTAGCCAAAAATTGTGCTCAAGTAAGAGTAGAACCACTTCAACATATTTTACTCAAGCAAAAGTAAAAAGTAGCTGTCCAAGAAATTACTCAAGGAAGAGTAAAAACGTATTTGATAAAAGTCTACTCAAGTACTGAGTAACTGATCAAATTATCAACCATTTAATATTTAAAAATTACATCATCAGATGGACGAAAATATAAACTCACGTGGAAATGTTGATATTTGAAGGACCAAAATGACGATAATTTATATAAATAACAAAATCAGGCAAAAGAAAAGTTTCCAAATCAGTTTCTTTAAATAAAAAACTTATGAAACTTAAAAAAAATCTGCAGCTGTGTCTCTGTGTCTGGTGAACATTTGGTTAAAACATGTTTGTTTTTCATTCAGTGGGTAGAAAATCCAGAAATTTTACTCAAGTAAGAGTAGAAATACTTCATAATAAAATTATTCAAGTAAAAGTAAAAGGTACAGCATAGTAAAGATACAAATGAAAGGAATTTTTTTCAGAAGCGTCACTCAAATAAATGTAATTGAGTAAATGTAACTAGTTACTACCAAACTCTGATGAGGACACCTCTGGGTTAGACCTTCTTTTGATGTTGTAGTTTTCCCACCATCCAGCAAAGGGCGCCGTTGATCATACAGAAACAAAGATGGTGCTAGTCTAGCGCCAGAGAAAGAAATGGTTCATGATCTGTAACCAACAATAAAAGAGAAATCCTACAAGCACTAAAATCTGACGCTACCCCATTTTTGTTTACATTTGATGAAGAAGGAAGTTGCAGAGTGACTTCTTCAAAGATTTTTCCGTCATTTCCCTCAGTGTTTCTTAATGCAGCACCACCACAGGCGAGGAGGGGAACAGATTTTTAAAAAGGTTTGATTTGTTTGACACAGTTCAGTGTGAAAGCGAAACGCAGCACCTGAAAATGTAACAAATTTTTTGTTTTGGTCCCAAATTGAATCGAGTCCATTGGACTATAAGGTGTGAAAACAGCCTAAAGCAGTGGTCCCCAACCCCTCAGTACCAGTCTGTGGACCAATTGGTACCGGGCCGTGCAAGAAATAATTAAATATTTCCGTTTTATATATTACTTGAGACTGGAGGATCTTTTATGTTTCTGTATCCTGAGGTGGAAGAGCGTTACATCGATCTGACTCTTGTGTTTTATTAAGGAAAATGTTTATATTAAAGCTTGAAGATAATGTTCTGTTCACACAAAATTTTTAATGTCTTGATGTTTAATATAATTCATTATCAGAAATTTTGTTCATGCAATTTAAAACAAGAATTTAAATTATTCTAAAGTAAAATAAGTAGGTATTTTAACTTAATATTGTGAGTGAAATAAATGTGGCTCTTTAACTCGGTGAGGGAAGGTTTTTTTATTGCATATTGTGAAAAATTATCTGGTTTAAATTGCAGCATTAAGTTAAAACTTACAATTCAAGACTAATGCACTTAAAAAACAATGTTTAGACAAATTGTCTCTTCTTAAATCAACTTCATCAACTTTCATTTCTGAGTCAAAACCAAAACAATTTTCTTGTCGACTTAAATTTTATCTTCAAGGCAGCAGGTGGACTTTCATTTTCAAATTAAACTGCATTCAAATGTTTTACAGTGTAGTGAGATCTGAAGTCACTGTCTGAATCGTCTGGAAATAATAACATCATTCAGGTATTCAGCTGCACGTCCTTTAAACTTTACTAGGTGACTGGAAAGCTGCTGGAGCTACTGGAACATGGCTCATACTGGTAGCTATAAAAGGGATTTATAAACACATTCAGCTCTTCGGCTTCTAATTAACTGAAATATCCAAGATGTTGCTGTAAATATATTTCATATTGTGAGTGAAACTCCTTCATGCTCTTCCCTGGGTTTCAGCAGAGAAATAAATAGCACAGATCTCACAGCAGTTATAGAAATGATGGACATGATAGGTGAGAAGTAACAGAAAAAGTGTGACTGTCTCGCTCGGTGGAAGGGATTGCGTGTTTTTCCCGATTTCCTATTTTCTTCACCGTTTTTGTTTTGACAATTTCACTTTGTGGCTTCCAGCAGCGACAGCAGAAATGGAGCTGGCGCGTTCGATCAGTCAGCACACGCTCGCTCGCATAAAGCGACATGCTCACAGTTTGGAGACATTAGCACTACCTCCAGCAGAAGTGATTTCTTTCCTCCTGCTGTGTTGATGGACTCTATAAAAGCTGATGTCCCTGGGAAACACACTCAAATGTGTGTGTGTGTGTGTGTGTGCTGCTTTATGTTTGAGTTCTTCAAAAAACCGCCTTCTGTCCTCTTTCTACAGATATTTTAGTTTCTGCTTCTTTCTTGTGCAACTTCCAGTTTTAACACTAGCGTAATTCAAATCAATACCTCTGGTCCACGAGTCAAATTCAAGGCCCGGGGGCCAAATCCGGCCTGCCTTAGCTTTTTATAAGGCCCTATACCTGTAATAAGAACCTTCAAAAAAACAGATATTTTTTTATTATTCAAATCAAAGTGTATTTTAGCCACACTGTCAAGTTAAATCAGCAGATCCAACACTTTTGAATGTATTCACCATCTCCACCCAACTGGCACGCGCCTCGCAAAGAATCAAGCGCACCCATCCCTTTCACTGCTCAAACTCAGCAGCCAAATCTGTAAGGTAGCCTGGCTCACCTGAGCTCACGTAACGACCTCTCTTCAGACAAAGAACCTCAACCTAAAGCTTCCTCCACTGGTAGGAAATGGACATTATTCACAGTTTACATAATTCATACTGAATTCAGAAGGCCGAATTAGGTTTATTGTTTGATGCAATGTTTCTCGTGTTTGGAATATAGTTTATTTATTCATTCACTGTTAACTTACAGGTAAATTATTAAATAATTACTTAAGAAATTAAAGTTAAAATGAACTCATTATCTGTAATGAATATTTATTCTGTTTGTAGGTTTTTAACCTACTCACGTGACCACGTGTTGCTTGTTCATGAGCTGCAGACGAAATGCCCAAAGTCGGTCCTGGAGGGCCGGTATCCTGCATGTTTCAGTTCCCTCCCTGGTTTAACGCACTTGGATCCAATGATGGCTCGTTAGAGACCTAAGAAGAACATTGACTTGATGAAAAGGTTGTTACTACCACCAGAGAGAGAATGAAAACATGCAGGATGCCGGCCTTCGAGGGCCGACTTTGGGCAAAGAAAAGGAAAGCTGAATAAAATATGTCACTGAGATGAGGTGTTCCTGTGTCTCTTTGGAGGAAGAAAGCCTTTTTCAAGTTTGGGCAAAAGCTGAGGTGGCTCAAGAGACCAAAAAACGTGACACGTTGTTAAATTACATCACTTTGAAAAGTTGTGTCATTATTTATTTCAATTTTCATCTGGGTTTCTGCCGCTTTTAAAAGCAGACCAAGTGCTTAAAAAAACATCCAGGAAACCTTTTATTAACTACTTTAACTCTTTGAAAACAATTACACCAGACTAAATATAAGTATCCTGTTTTTAAAAATTATTTTTTCAGTTTTGTTTTGTTTTTTTGTCTTATTTCTGTTTGGGAGAGTGATTGGTCGTAAGCTGATGTTTCACTCTAATGACTTGAATTGTATAAATATCACTTGTATCAGTTAAACTACATGTCAAAATTTGTAAATGAAAATTAAACAAAACCAAAAATAATAGTTGGCAATAAGTAAATTTTGCTTTGGTGTCTAGAAAATGAGCCGTTTCAAAACAATTCCAAGTGTCACGACAAATCAGAATGAACTACCCTCATCTAGCGACCCCAGCCTGTTACCTAGCAACCTCAGCCCGTTGCCTGACGACCAATCCCAAGCTCTGCTTGGGTCGGTCAGCTGATTTTATGCGCTCTACAATGGCTGCTGGAAAAGACAAGTGATTTGTTGTTGACTTAACTATTTAGAAAGTGCTTGTCGCAGTCTTGTTGGTTGTGCAGGAGGCTCTACTTGTGCTTTTCAAAGACGTAAAGTTGGATAATTGCACATTTGTTTGCAGCCGTTGAGTTCGGAGCGTGGCCAGTCGCAGGTTATTTGGATTTAAAGAAGACGACGTCCTAAAACAGCTCATTTTGAAAGAACTGATAAGACTAAAATCTCATTATCTAAGAATGACTTTTCTGCAAAATATATAAAGAAAATGTTTTGTATAGCAGGTAGGCCTATCCTAACCTGTTCAAGTAAGCATAACACGTCACCTTTATACATGGGGAAAAATAAAACTTCACATCCTTCCATCCCAGTACTGATGCAACACTCAAAATGGGTTCACTGGCACATCAACGATGACATGAAGGGCTTAATGATCCACCAGAATCACCTTATTTCTTCAACCTTAGATCTGCAATACAAATGGGTTTCAACTCGTTTTTATTAGGTGTTTCTTTCTTGAATTTAAAAGATTCAAGCTCTGGATCCTTAGATGTGGTTGGTCTGGTGGAAGCCCCGCCCTTCTTGAGACCTGGTGGTCCCGAAACACCTTGCCTGGTGATAATTTTGAAAAACAGAAAATTGGCTCCAATTTAAGGCCTGGCTTTGAACGAGCTCAGAAACAACATTCTGGGAAAAGAGCTTAATTAAAAAACTGTAGCCATCTGTTAGCTCTAAACTTTATAAGGACTAAATCTATTTACAATGTAATGAAAGTTGTCAAGAAACAAAATTACTGTCTATGGCTTAGTGGGTCAGGTCTATTTTAGCTGCAAAAGGGAGCCGAGTACTTTGAATTGTTGGCATTACATGTGCTATTAAGTTGTAGCCTAGAAGTAATCATTTAATTATGAATAGTGCAGAAACATTCGGATGCAGGAATTAAAACGAAGAGAAGAAACACGAAGGCTATGAATGTTGAAGGAGCTTTGTGTAGTGGATTTCATTGAGAGGTTTTCATCTGTGTCCTTGTGCATTTAACTTTCCCTGAGGACTTTTTTATGAGCTTCCCTCATTAGACAGAAGAGCGGAGCTGTCCTCATTAAAACAGGTGATTGGCATGTAATGGCGGCTAATTAACGGTGACTGAATCTGGCAGAGGTGGTGAGGCAGCTGCCTGGATGTGGCTGTTTGGAGGCGGTTCCAAGAGTCACTCTGCATCTGATCAATATGATGAGGAGAAAATATGTCTGAAAAAAATCTCCACATTTCCATCAGTACAGAATAACTCTTCATTTTGCTCTGCGTGCCAGTGATTTTCTTGCATTGATTTGTATTCCAGCTGGTCTGATTTGCATCTCTAATGGAAAAATATATATATTATATGGGTGGAAGACATTGAATAATTTCAGATTTGATGTAGTTTTACTATTTTCTACACTGTAAAAACACAAAATGTTACTAAGTATTTTCGTCTAGTTCCTAGTAAATGTCTTACTTTTTGGAACTAGAAAGATATTTACTATTTCTACTTGAAATAAGACAAAACTAACTTCGAAGCAACTTTTCTGCAAGATATTAGAGAATTATCACTCAAGAATTCCTCAATATTGATAAAAAAAAAAGTACAAGTTTCATTGCCAGATTATTTCACCTATAATATGGGAAAAAATGTTTTGTTAGAAGTGGTTAGAAGTGAAATAACCTGCCAATTTGACTAGTATTTTATTCATCAATATTAAGGAATTATTGACTTAAAACAAGCTCCGATATCTTGCTGAAAAGTTACTTGTAAGTTAGTTTTTGTCTTATTTCAGATGTACTAAGATATTTACTACTATGCACTGATATGAAAATTTAGGCCGATATCAATATCCGATAAGAAAGTTCTTCATATTTACCAATATTATATATACTTCACTATTCTTTTGACAACCATAAAACTGCATTAATTTCATCACTGCTTCTCTGCTTCAGTTAAACAACCCACAATCCTTTGCTGCATCACTATCAGTATCACATGACCAAACTCTTTCTCTCCCCTCCAGAAACAAACAGCAACGAGATGGAAATCAATATTGATTATTAATATCGGCCACTTTGATTTATATTACCGATTCAGAAAAGAGATGTACCGATTTGGGCCAATATCCATATTCAGTATTAATACTGATCAATCAATCAATCAAATTTTATTTGTACAGCACATTCCAGCAAACAGACATTTCAAAGTGCTTGTAACATAGAATCGACAATCAAAACATGACATTAAGTCTAGTGCCAATTCCTAATTCATACATTCAGAATTGATTACGTGTACTGATGTTATGGCCGATAACCGATATTTACCGATATTATATATATTTCTCCACTGTTTTGATACCTTTGGAAAGAAAATAACCAGAAACAAATGGCAACAAGATGAAAACAAATATTGGTTGTTTATATCGGCCTGGTTTTATTTACCAGATATGTTAAAAAGTGCCTATTGTTAAAGATACTAATGTCAGTTCTGATTTACTGTGCATATTTACTAAAGACTACAAAAAATACTTAAGATTTTGTGATTTTAGTTTTAGATTTACACAAGATGAATGAGGTGCATCTCATTCATCCTGTGTATGAAATTCACAGGATGTAAGATTCTTGTTGTATTTACAGAGAGTTGGGTAGTAACTAGTTACATTTACTCAATTACTTTTACTTGAGTAACTTTTTTATGTACTTTTAGGAGTATTTTCACTACACTGTACTTTTTTACTTTCAGTTGAATAATTTTATTCTGAAGTATTTCTATTCTCACTGGAGCAAAATTTCTGGATTTTCTAACCAATGACTGAAAAACAAAAATGTTTTTATCAAAATTTCACCAGAGACAGACTCACACCTGCAGGTTTTATGAAAGTGTCATGAGTTTCTTATATTGAAAGAAACTGATTTGATTTGCCTGATTTAGTTAGTTTTTGTTGCTTATATGAATTATTGTCATTTTGGTCCTTAAAACACCAACGTTTCCTCTTAACTATATTTTGGTCCGTCTGATTATGTAACTTTTAAATATTAAATGATTGATAATTTGATTAGTACTTGAGTAGACGTCATACCAAATACGTTTTTACTCTTGGGTAATATTTTTGGGTACTTTACAAACCTTCATGTCTGCAAACAATAAGTATTTCAGATAACATCTCAAATTTACAAGACTGTGCAATGAAGCAAATCAATTGTACAGAGACATGCTCTGTAGTTTCTGAGTTTCTTGCTGGGAGAGAGTGAGGAAAACAGAAAATGTTTGCCTCTGGACTTCACAGTAAGCACTTATTCTCAGCAGATCGCTTTTGCCTGCAGTGACCCATTTGTTTCACCTCTCCACAGAAACATTTAGCTGTGCACTAACCCTGAATCTTTTCCCCGCCACTACTTGTTCTCTGTACCTTTTATTTATTTCTGTCGCTTTGCTGTTGATGTCTGATGTTTATGATAGATTAGGGAAATTAACTGACTTTGATTCTCTGCAGTGCTGCCTGCAGGAGTGCTGCTGCTTCTAATGGAAGGGTGAAAGCTCAGAAAGTAGGAAGTCTGCAGACATCGTCTTGTAAATCTGCGATGTTATCTGAAATACTTATAGTTTGCAGACACAGAGGCGGGTAGAGTACACACCGCTGAAGCATCATTTGGTAAATAATGACACTTTTCATGCAAAGCAGACATTTTTAATGAATTTGTAATAACTTTGCAATAAAAGTGTCATTATTTACTGAGCGATACTTCATGATAACAGTTAAACATTTATGAAGACTAATTCATGTTCACCAGGTGTTATATCGTGTTTATTTATTTTATATGTCTTTGGTTATTGTCTTTTTTGAAGTATTGTTTTGATTTTTATCTTTTGCTCCAGCTTTGCCCCTACTTCCTAGAGAAATTTCTCTTATGAGGGACTAATAAATGATCAATTGTCTTCTCTTTTCTTTTCTTTTCTTTATGAGACATTACATAAGTGGAATGTCTCATAAAATCCCAGTAAAATATATTTAAGTATCTAGTTGGATTGTGACTAAATGTGAAAACGTTTAAAAGGGGTCTGTAGCTGGAGACCAAATGTTTACTCGGTTATAAACTCATCCTGAAACTTCAGCTCCTCGGAGAACATTGCTTCCTGCTTTTAGATGAGAAGTGTCCTGCTGACAGAAGATTTATGTTTATGTGTTCAGGTCATTTGCAAATGCATGCATTTCTGTATTTACCTTATCTGCAGGACTGACATGTGTCATCACTGACCACACACAGCCGAGGTATTTTCCCAGACGTTGCTGTTTTCTTAATGCTGAGGCTGGTTTCCCCCCTCTGTGTGTGCAGAACCAGATCTGGGTTATGGACAAACAGCGTCTCTCCCTCTACAAACACAAATTCAGCTGTTTTATTTTTGCTCAGCGCTTGTCTAAATGTGCGTTTCTGGAAGGTCACTGTATAATCTTTGACCTTTTCCCTTCACTTGGATCCAAAGTAAAACTCACACACCGAGAAGATCAGGAAACGCATGATGAGGGCCAATAAGTAACCCGACTTCTTCTTTGGTTAGCTGCTCTAGTCCCAGTGGAGCAGAGGAGGTTTGGTTATGAAGTGAGACATGAAGGAATGAAGGAATGTGAGAAATTTAATAATTTCTACTAGCTAGACATGCAAACTCAAGATATAGAGTATTAGGCCCATAATAAGAAAAACAATATGAGAATAAAGTCATAATATTGCAAGAATACTATTGCAGATTTACAAGAATAAAGTTGTAAATTTAATATAGCAATAATAAATGCATAATATTAATATAACAAGAATAGTCGTAATTTTACAAGGATAAAGTCATAATATTACGATAATAGAATTATAGTTTAATAAGAATAAAGTTATAATATGAGAATAAAGTTATAATATGAGAATAAAGTTATAATATGAGAATAGAGTCATAATTTTGCAAGAATAAAATCAGAATTTTAATATCTCAAGAATAAAATTATAATAGAACAATAATAGGCTTGTACAAGAATAACAGTCTAAATAATACAAGAATAAAGTTGTACTGTTTCAACAATAAAGAGATAATATCATGACAATCGTATTATTATGACTTTAGTCTCAAACGACTCTATTTTAATACACCGTCGTACAGATATGACATAATGGCTTCCTCAACTTTTGAATAATATTTTTGTCTAAAAATTTTAATCTAGTTTGAAGTTGAACAATAATACTACATTTTGATTTGTAAATAAAGCATTTAATCTGTTTTAAGCCTTTCTATGCATTTTTAAGAGAATTTTTTTAACTGAGGCATTTGTGTAAACAAAGGCAACATTACAGAATTATTACAGTATTTATTTTTGGTTAAAAAAAATATTCAGGGCCTTTGTTAGTTATTGGCCTCATTTGGTCCAAAAATTATTTTTTGCCAAGCCTTACAAAAAAAAGAATAGAGATTAATTTCATCAACCAATGAATCCTTTACTTATATACCGCTTTACACAACCAGAAGACCAAAGTGCTTTACAGCGTCAAAAACAATATAAAAGAACATAGCAACATGTAAATACAAGAAAAGAAACAGAGCAAAGCAACACAGGACAAACAAAACCAGAATCATGCCAGAAGAGAACCAGCAGGAGCAATTTAATGCTATTTGGATTAAGGCTGTAACATAAAATGTGGAAAAAGTGAAGCGTCAAGAATACCTTCCAGAAGGACGCTATCTGGGATTTTTGGGGTGTTTTTAGTTTTTCTAACATTTCCATGAACGCATCATCTTTGTTTCATAAATCATAAGATGAAATCTAGTTAAATAAGACCCCATTGGTTACTCAATAAAATCTAGAATTCACCGTGGGTGTATTTCATTTAATTTCTTTTTTTACCACCACAGTTATGTGTTTTGGGAAATCCTGACATATTTCTGTTGTTTTTATGGCTGTTTTACAATCTACTCATAAACAGTCTTTCATCATGTTCAGATGTGGCTGAAACTAACACATTTTTCTGGATGCTGAAGGTGGCTAGTGGCTAAAGATGATGAAAAGATTAAATAAGTGGGAAAGTTTGCCTTTCTCACCCTCCGCTGTGAGGAGGAGGTTATTGAAACAGGAGAGGCCACAGGCTGAGGAAGAAGAGCAGCAATGAACACCGGCAGAATGGTTCAGAAGATGAATAGAGGTGATAGCAGAAAAGAGAGCAAATATTATGAGATCACCTACTGTCCAGACGCTTTCAAACACGTCCAGCTGTGACTTCTCCGAGTCTCCGTCCAGTAAATATCCTCTGTGTCCCAGCAACAGATATCCTGACAACCAGAAGGAAAAGCATCTTCATTACTCTGTCAGAGAGATGAGGCAAAGCGGTCCAATAATGCAGCGTGGTGCTAAAATGTCAAATCTCAAACTCCTGCATCCATGAAAAACATGAAGGGCCAAAAGTACGTGCTTTTAATCTTTCATTAAATTGTAAATATGTTCTGCGACAGACTGGCGACCTGTCCAGGGTGAACCAGCCTCTCGCCCGGAACGTTAGCTGGGGATAAACACCAGCAACCCTCCTGACCCCATTAGGGACGAAGGGTGAATAGAAAATGGATGGATGGATGGATGTAAATATGTTTTGTTTTATTTTCATAAATGCTACTCTTTGTACATGGGCTCTTCTTTTGGAATCATCATTTCTAAACAAACACACATTTTGTTTGAATAAAAATAACCTTAAATCTATGAAGATATAAATAATTACATTTATGTGTGTCTAAGAGTGCTGTGTGGGAGATGGAGATGACAATTTCCCCGAGGGAAATTCCCAAAAGTCTAAAAGCTAGCTAGTAACTGGCTAACTAGCTAGGTAGCTAGAACCTAGCTAGTTAGTTCCTATTTACCTATCTAGAGCCTGTTTTAGACTTTTTATTTTATTTTTAGACACTGAAGTGTTTATATCTAATTTCTAATAGATGGTCTTGTCTTCTGGAAGCTTCCTGTATCATTTTAAACAGAAATACTTGTTTCTTCTTTTTTGAATAAAAATAACTTTAAATCTGAAAATATATAACTACATTCAAGAGTGCTGTGTGGGAGATGGAGATGACAATATCCCTGAAGGAAACTCCCAAAGGCCTTAATAAAGTTAGCTAGCAACTACCTACCTAGCTAGTAACTGGCCAACTAGTTACTACCACATAACTTGTAGTTGGTAAGTAGCTTGGTAGCTAGCGCCTAGCTAGCAACTATCTATCTATCTATCTATCTATCTATCTATCTATCTATCTATCTATCTATCTATCTATCTATCTATCTATCTATCTATCTATCTATCTATCTATCTATCTATCTATCTATCTATCTATCTATCTATCCATCTATCCAACTATCTATCTATCTATCTATCTATCTATCTATCTATCTATCTATCTATCTATCTATCTATCTATCTATCTATCTATCTATCTATCTATCTATCTATCTATCTATCTATCTATCTATCTATCTATCTATCTATCTATCTATCTATCTATCTATCTATCTATCTATCTATCTATCTATCTATCTATCTATCTATCTATCTATCTATCTATCTATTTTTACACTTTTCATATTTTATTCTTATATGTTAAAGTGCTTATTATGTCCAATTCCACCAAACTGGATTAGTGCTAATAAAGTACCACAAAAATTAAGACAGGAGTTTTAAAAACACTGATTTTCTCTGTTTATTTTGTTGTTTCTTCTTAAACCAGACGCGTATTTAATTCCATCCAACTAGAGGTTATGTGAAATATGACGCTGAACCATCTGCCCATGTGAAATTTATATTTCCACAACCTGCAACCCTCACCACCACGTCCTATAAGTCGCTCCCTCCTGGTTGCAGACATCTTGCCACGCTGTATATCTGTCATCGCCTCCTCTGGTTGCTTTATGTTCCTGACCCTACTGAACTTTAAGTGCCAGGAGAGGGAGTCCTGTTCATTTATGACCTGGGTTAAGCTTTATCTCGCGTCTGTTTTTAAATAAATTCCTATTAATAAACTGTTTCTAGAAGGTTTAATATTAAATAATTATTAAAAAACAGATATGACTCAAACCGGTTTTGTGTGACAGCTAAACACTGTTGTCATAAAAATAAAATTACATTATTGTTCAAACAAGAAAATAAAAGTCCAATAATCATAAAGAAAAACAGCAGTAAAAAGTATTTTGCATCAACAGAGTCTGGGTTTCAATTTGATACAAAAATAAAGAGAATGCTATTTATATGTAAATATTTAGAATAGCAACAATTGTAAGTTACTGTTAGCTCACCTATAATATTAGAAAATTATTACAAGTGAAATAATCTGCGGGTTATTTCACTTGGCAAATGATTTGTAGATATATGTGCCTTAAAAACAAAATTACATTATTGTAATTCAATTTGTTCATTCATTGTAACAACAAAAATGAACCTTCATAACAATTAGTTGTCTGAATATATATGCAATTTTAAATAGCTATGCTAGTTTTTATTGCAGACTCAAAGTCCAAATCACATAAAACAACAATCAATAAAAAATTTAATAAAATGAAAAGTACATAAAAAATACCATTCAGATAACTTTATTCTATTTTATTCATAACTTTATTTATCATATGGAATTATTTACTAAAACAAGCTCCTACATGTTGCTTAAAAGTTACTTAGAAATTAGTTTTCTTATTTTAAGTGTACTAAAATATTTCCACTAGACAGAAACCAGATCAAAAACACTTGCTTAGAGTTTGTGTTTTTGCAGTGTCCCTCACATTTATACCTATGTAACGCATAATTTTAAGTGGCAGTTGTTTGGATAGACTGACACTGGTTTACATCAAACAAGTCCAGAAATTAAAATCAGAAACCATTATTGACTCTGCTGGTTCTGTGTTTCAGGGATTTGAGTGAAAATGCCATCCAGGCCATCCCAAGGCGAGCCTTCAGAGGAGCCACAGACATCAAAAACCTGTAAGCTAAAATTCTGTGTTGTGCTATTTCACAAAAACAGGATGAGCAGTACTGATGCTGCTTTTATTTCCAGTCAGCTGGATAAAAACCACATCACCTGTATTGAGGAGGGAGCGTTCAGAGCTCTGAGATCCTTGGAAGTGCTGTACGTATCTAAAAGCCGATGTAGTCCTGGGGGTTTTTAATGTCACCGTTTTAAAACACTACATCTTACCAAGTATTTTTGTCCGGTTTCTAGTGCAGATCTATTAGTACACTTGAAATAAGACAAAACTAACGTTTCAGCAAGATATAGGAGTGTGTTTTAAGTTAATTCCTTACATTTGGTGGCAAATTATTTTACTTATAACATGAGAAAAATTTCTTGTTTTAAGTGGAATAATCTTCAAGCGGAACTAGAACTTTCCCAATATTAAGGAATTATGGTTACTTTTTTAAAAGTCAATAATTCCTCAATATTGATGAAAAAGTCCTAGTTCCACTGACAAATTATTTCACTCATAACAAGACAGTTTCCCATGTTACAAGTGAAGTAATCTGCCCGTGGAACTAGAACGAATTATTTACTTTAAAAAGCTCCCATATTTTGCTGAAAGGTTACCTGTAAGTTAGCTTTGTCTTATTTCAAGATTTTTAAGATACTTGTACTAGAAAAAACCCCAAAAATACTTAGTAAGGTTTTGTGTTTTTGCAGTGTCATTTTTATTTGACTTATTCTTTCATTGTTCACTTCAAAAACAAAAAAACTAAGATTTTAATGTTTAGTTTTTATTTCAAATTTCTTACTAAACTTGAAACGAGACAAAACAAAGTTATAAGTAACTTTTCAGACAGAGAATGGCGCTTGTTTAAAGTCAATAATTCCTTAAAAGTTTTAGTTCCATTGACAAATTATTTTAAGACAGTTTTCCATGTTACAAGTGATTTAATCTGCCAGTGGAACTTGTACATTTTCATAAATTTTAAGGACTTATTGACTTTGAACAAGCTCCTTTGTCTTTCTGAAATGTTTTAAGTAAGTTTTGTCTCATTACAAGTGTACTGAGATATTTACACTAAAAACTAGACAAAAATACTTGGTAGATTTGCTGTTTTTGCAGTGTTGTAGTATTAAATCAGATCACAAGAGTATGTCTTCCATTATTAATTGTTTTCTCAGACTTACAGTATTTTTTCCTCACATTTCTCTTTCTCCTCCTTTGTTTCCTCACATCCGCTGACTTTTTTCTTTGTTTCTAACTTTATTTGTCCCCTCCAGCACACTGAACAACAACAACATCAGCAGCATTCCAGTCTCCAGTTTCAACCACATGCCCAAACTGCGAACCTTGTAAGTACGACCCTCGCCTGCTGCATGTCGTTATCTGAGAATCATTCGGCCATTTTCTCTCTTTCTCTGCTTCCTCCCACCAGTCGCCTCCACTCCAACGCTCTGCGCTGTGATTGTCACCTGGCCTGGCTGTCGCCATGGCTACGGCAGCGGTCTGCGCTGGGCCTCTACACGCAGTGCAGTTCCCCTCCGGCTCTGCGGGGGCTCAACCTCGCAGAGCTGCGCAAGAGTGACTTCGCCTGCTCAGGTGCAGAGTTGGGGAGTAACTAGTTACATTTACTCAGTTACATTTACACTGCGAAAACAGAAAAACTTACCACTATTTTGGGTCCAGTTTCTAGTGCAAATATCTTAAAATAGCTAACATGTAAGTTCTCAACAAGACATATGAGCTTGATTTTAGTTTAAAAAAAAAAAAAGAAAAAAAAGCCTTAGTATTGATGAAAACGTTCTAGTTTCACTGGCAGATTATTTCACTAAAAAAATGGGAGTAATGTCTTGTTATAAGTGAAATAATCTACCAGTGAACTAGAACTATTGAGGAATTATTGACCTAAAACACAAGCTCATATTTCTTGCTGAGAACTTATTCGTAAGTTAATTTTGTCTTATTTCAAGTGTATTACAATATTTTCACTATAAACTAGATCGAATCACTTGGTAAGATTTTGTGCTTTGTCAGTGACATTTGAGTAAATTTGGGAAAAAATTTACTTTTAGGAGTATTTTTACTATATTGTACTTTTATCTTTTACTTGAGTAATTTTATTATGAAGTATTTCTACTCTTACTTGAGTAATATTTCTGGATTTTCTACCCACTGAATGAAAAACAAACATGTTTTAACCAGAGATTCACCAGACACAGGGACACACACCTGCAGTTTTTATTAAAGTTTTTTTTACTGAAAGAAACTGATTTGGGGGAAAAAACATTCTTTTGTCTTATCTTGTTGTTTTTTGTTACTTATATAAATTATTGTCATTTTGCCCTTTAAAATTCCTGATTATGTAATTTTTAAATATTAAAGGATTGATAATTTGATCAGTTACTCAGAACTTGAGTAAACATTTTACCAAACACTATTTTACTCTTACTTCTTGCTATTTTTTTTTTACTTTTCCTTGAATAAAAATATGTTGAAATAGTGGTACTCTTAATTTAGTAACATTTTTGAGAACTCTACTCACCTCTGTCCAGGGGGCATGTCAGGTGTTGTTGCATAGAAATGCAGATAATAGATCTGATTTTAGCACCGTTCCCTCTGGTCTTCCTGTTAGGCCACAGCGGCAGCGCCTTCGTTCAGCCGTGCAGTTTGGCGTCCGGTTCTTGTCCTCCGATGTGTTCCTGTAGCAACAACATTGTGAACTGCAGAGGACGGGGCCTCACCGCCATACCAGCGCACCTGCCGGAGGCCATGACAGAGATGTAAGTAGTTTAATCTACTGTTCCATACGTCTTTGATTAATTAGAAATAGAAAGAAAGCAAGGTGTCTTATTTTAACTGTACTAAAATATTAGCGCTAAAAAATAGATCGAAAATATTCAAGATGATTTTGTTTCTGCGTACTTTAGATATCTTGGAAAAGATATAAAAGCATGCTATTCACCTTATTCTAATATAAAATGTTTTGGATTTTGATACTAAAAGAATCAAGTAATGTGTAAATAAAAATAAAAAGCAACTACTCTCTCTGTCTCATTCTGTCTTTTATTTTTCCTGTAGTCGTCTGGAGCAGAATGGCATCAAGTCGGTTCCTCCTGGTGCGTTCAGCTCCTACAAGAAGCTCCATCGCATGTGAGTTACAACCTTACATTTTTATCACCAAGACAGTCCTTTGTTTTACCTTCATACAGGTTGCTGCACCTAAGCTAATCTGTTCTCTTTAGTTCAAACTTTAAAGAAGACATTACTTGATGTCAGACATTTCTTTTACTGACACAAACACTGACCTTGGGCTGACCTTTGCAAATCTTTTGTGTATTTTTCTGCTCCATTTTGTTTCAGTGTTTATTCAAAAAGCAAAGTGTGATATTCATAAACTCAACACTGCAAAAACTCAAAATCTTACCAAGTATTTTATGTCTAGTTTCTAATGCAAATGTCTTATTACACTTGAAATAAGACAAAACTAACTTACAAACTAACTTTTCAGCAAGAAATAGGAGCTTTGTTTTTTAAAATAGTTCCTTAATATTGATGAATTAGTGTTAGTTCCATTGTAAGATTAATTCACATTTTCCCATATAATAAGAAAAATAATCCCCCAATGGAGCTAGCACTTTTTCATCAATATTAAGGAATTATGGATTTTAAAAAATCTCCTATATGTTGAAAAATTACTTTTAAGTTAGCTTAGTCTTACTCTAAATTTCCTAAGATATTTGCATTAGAAAATAAACCAAAAATGCTTTGTAAGATTTTGTGTTTTTGTCGTGAAACCACAAGTTGTGCACCACTAACTGAAAAATCACTGCGCTAACTGTAAAGCGCAAATCATTCACATTAGTTCTGCACTACACCATCGTGGTATTTAGTGGAAGCTAACGCTAACGTGGTGAATCAGCCATGTTGTCACTCAATGGCACAACATGGTGACATAGAGTGGAGAATTTCATTTTAGACGTGCAGGAATGATTTACAGTACTCTGTATATTTTTTGTTATAATTCAGTTCCAAAATGTTCTGCAGTGTTGCTTTCAGTTTATAGGAGTACAAAGGCAACAAGATTATTGGCTGCATATGTTTATATTGTAGGAGAGTTTGTAGGTTTCCAGACAGGCGGGAAGAGAAATACGAGTCGAAATGAATGTTTAAAATATCAGAATGCGGTGGTGAAGATCAAGCTGGAGATTCAAGTAAATAAATGACTGAAGCTTTGAATCGAAGGAAGGAGAATGAATGTATTTTCCATTTACATCTGTGATGAATATTTAGTTTCTGATCTGTTTCCTTCACAGAGACCTGAGCAACAATCAGATATCTGAGATTGCTCCTGATGCATTTCACGGCCTCCGAGCGCTCAATTCGCTGTGAGTTTTCTCTACTTCCTCTCACAATTTTTGTTTATTTTTGACATTTTGGATTTTTCCTTCAACTGAAAGTATATAACAAACCTGTATATGTATAGGCTTTTACAGGGACAGATTATAGAGGAGTAAATATGAGAATGTAACATCACAAATCAGCAGGCTCTGCAACCCCAGTGAAGCCCAGCCTGATACCTAGCAACCGTTACCTAGCAACCCAGGCAGAGCTCCAGCAGGGTTTGGTCAGCTGGTTTTACCTCTGTATGCGATTAACAATGACTACTGGAAAAGACAAGTTAACTTACCATCCAGAAACCACTTGTAACCATAGCTACTGTAAATTACCATAAATGTAATTTACAGTAAAATACCGGCAGCTGTGGTTGCCAGAATTCTTCCGTATTTTTGCCACATTTATACGGTGAAATTAAGTGATAGCTGCCAGTACTTTACCATAAATTGGAGACGTTTTTTTTTTTGTTTTTTTTTGTAGTGCAGGTATTTGTGGAACCAGCCAGGTTATTCATATTGTTATTTGTACAAGCAATATCTTCTTAGCAAATCAGAATCAAGTAGGTTAAAACAAATAATGTAGACTGTTTATATTTGCAGATGTGTGTGTATAAGATAAATTAATGTAGAATCTACACTAAGAGCCCCCACACTGTAATTTAGTACCACAGAGGTCTGGTAACAAATCATTCGTTAGATTCAGGTGTGTTTGTGAAGGAACACATCTAAAAGTTGGAGGATAACTGAACTCAGACACCCCGTTGTTTCATATCCCTATGTTCTGGCTTCTTTTATGGCTTTTTTTTGTAAACATGTATCTGGGCAATAAAGTGTGTGGTTTTATCAAAATAATGCATCAGTAACAGCAGTAACAGCATTCGGGGTGATCCTGCTGTTTCTTGTCTGCAGTGTTTTGTATGGGAATAAAATAACTGAGCTGCCCAGCGGAGTATTTGATGGCTTGGTTTCTCTGGAGCTGCTGTAAGTCTGAAAAACTCACACATTTATTTTTGTTAAAACTGGGATGACATCTAAATTTTGCATCATGATTTAATTTTATGTTAATTAGATTTTCTGGCTCAGTAGAAGCAATTTTTATTGAAAATATTGAACATAAAACATGTCTTTGTATGTATTTATTTCAAGCTATTAAGCGTAAATCAGTTTCAAATGATGAAGTACAAGGGCCACACAAAAAAAGAGAATAAAGTCGTAATATTACAAGAATAAAGTCAAAGTAACACAACAACTTTGTAGTATTAAAGAAAGTTGTAAAATTACAATTTTACTTTTGTAATTTTATGACTTTATTTTTATACAACTCTATTTTTGTAATATGACTTTTTCTCACACTATTACAACTTTATGCTTGTATTACTTTGATTTTATTCTTGTACAACTTTACTCCCTAAATATTATGACTTTACAGTCATAATTTTATGACTTTGTTCTTGTAATTTATTTTCTTTGTTTGTTTTATTTCTCTTTAGTGTGGCCCTAATACTTTGTCAATAAAGCTATGGAAACTTTAAGTTTCCATAGCTTAACATTACTTCTAAAAACTATTGCCATAAAGTAGTGGTGACTTGTAATGTTTTATGTATTTTTAATGCATTTAAAGTGTTTATTTTCATTATGGCTTCATCTTTGATTGAGGAATAAGAAAATGTAAGAATTGGTCAAAGAAAACATGCCAGTAATGCCCCCCTCTGGACTGATTTTGTGGGGTACAAAAAACCTTAGGGATTCCCAAAAGGTGCCACAAGTAATTGACAATTTAGGCTTACAAAGGTCCTGTCTTTGTGGGGGGAAAAAAAGAAGAAAAAAATATTTCTGTTTGAAACCAACACTTGTTAGGTACAACAGCATATTGAGATCATTATGTATAGAAAAAAGGGGTAAATTTCTGCCAAAATACTCAGGAATTTTTAGGGTAATCTCACAATTTTTCAGGAAAAGACACAAAAATTTGTGTTTGAAAAATATTAATTTGCTAGAAAGAAATCTGAAATTTGGAGATTATTCTATGAAATTTTCTTTAAATCAAAAAAACAAAAACATGGACATTTCTGAGTTTCAAAAGTTGAAAATATTTGACCTTTGAAAATTTTCTGACTTTTGGTGGAAATTTACTCCTCCTTTTTTCCTATCTATGGTTCCCCTGATATGCCATGCGAGTCAGGTGATGATGTCAGTGAACCTGTGAGTATTTTTTTTCTGATCCTGGTTTCTTAACATCCTACAGATTGCTGAATGCAAATAAAATCCACTGTATCCGTGCCGCAGCGTTCAAAGACCTGGAAAACCTGGCTCTTCTTTCTCTGTACGACAATAAGATCCAAAGTCTGGCTATGGGAACCTTTAGCTCACTGCACAGCATCCAGACACTGTGAGTAAAGAAAGAAGCATCTTTCTGTTTGGGCTTTAGATTATTTAGTTGTAAACGCAGCGGATGGGCGCGCAACCTGACGGTAGAAAGAGCTGGAACACCGGGCGGAACTCTCAACTCTCATTGGTTACCATGGTCACCCGCTTTCGTCTTGCTGTTTTAGCATTAGCTAGCATATTGTTCGCATACTACAAATGTTTATCGCAGTGTTATTTTTAGTTATTTTACCAAATTGGCATTAATTACAGGTGAGTTGATAAATGACGAGAGAAAATGGCCCAAACTAAATGATATTAGCTGTTCACGGTAAGATCATCTCAATGATATACTTGGAGTCCTTCTAAATAAGACGAACATATATGGCTAGAAATAAGGGCGTCAGAACAGGACAAATAAAATGCAATAATTATAGGAAATATGAGGATGTAGCTGCTTCCATCAAGGCAAGTGACAAACTAAGTCTTCGGAAATTAAAAATGCAGCTGGTTGAACGGGAGGCAGTTCAAGATGTGCTAAGAATAAAATCTGACAAGAAGAAGATAGGTGATCTGCGCTGGCTGCGAGTTGTGAATTATTTTATTAGCCTAACTGTAAATAGTTAAAAAGTTATAATAATGTATTCTTGCCTGCGTTCTCAAGTCGACATGCGCAGTAGATTGGCTGCTGACGCAAAGTGACGTCGAGTTTGAGCTGGTTGGGAGACAGCCGAGTCGCCATGGCGACCACCGAACGGTTGAAAATCCAGAGGGAGAAGCTAGTGTTTGACCGGGTTGCCGTTTTGTCATGTCTTCTCAGCCACCTGGCCCAGAACCCGTTTGTTTGTGACTGTCATGTGAAGTGGCTGGCGGACTTCCTGGGTTCAAACCCCATCGAGACCAGCGGAGCTCGCTGCGCCAGTCCTCGTCGGCTCGCCAACAAACGCATCGCTCAGATCAAGAGCCACAAGTTCAGATGCTCCGGTAAGTCTCTACCGGTCATTTAGTTGATAATGATCTTTTTAAAGTATAAACAGAAGTGGGCAGAGTACCTGCAAATTATACTCAAGTAAGAGTAGCACTACTTCAACATACAGTCCAGACCAAAAGTTTGGACACTTTCTAATTAGAAAGTGTGTCCAAAGGTATTTGGGAATAAGTCTACTCAAGGACTGAGTAAATAATTTCATATTTAAAAAATTACACAATCAGACGGAACAAAATATAAAGTTAAAAGGACATTTTGGCGTTTTTTGGACGAAAATGACAATAATTGATATATATAAAAAAATCAGGCAAAAATAAATTAGTCCAAATCAGTTTTAATTAAAAATTTATGAAACTTTAACAAAATCTGCAGGTGTGCCTTTTTGTTTTTGGTTAAAACATGTTTGTTTGTCATTCAGAAATTATACTAAAGTAAGAGAAGCGATACATCAATGCATTTTTACTCGAGTAAAAGCAAAGAGTAGGTATCCAAGAAATTATTCAAATAAGAGTCAAAAGGTATTGGGTTAAAAAAAATCTACTTAATGCTGAGTAAATTATCAATCATTTAATATTTAAAAACTACATAATCAGACTGACCAAAATATTAGGTTAGTAAAAACTTTGTTATTTTAAAGACCAAAATTACAAAAATTCATATAGGGAACAATAAATAACAAAACCAGGCAAAATAATTTTCTTTCAATAAAAACTTATGAAACTTTAACAAAACTGCAGGTGTGTCTCTGTATCTGATGAATGTTTGGTTGAAACATGTTTGTTCTTCATCAGTGGGTAGAAAAATCCAGAAATTTTACTCAAGTAAGAGTAGAAATACTTCATAATAAAATTACTCAAGTAAAAGGAAAGAGTAGCGTAGTAAAAATACTCCTAAAACCACATCTCTCAAAAAATTTACTGAAGTAAATCTAACTAGTTACTACCCTAAGTATAAAACATTTAGTCTTCACTGTGGAAACAAATGAGCTCAGTTTGTAGTTGGTAAACAATCCCTGGACTGTTTCCATTTCCCACACTGGGCCTGCAGTCGGCACGCAGCCAGAGAGGGAAGCTAGTAGCGCTATAGATGCTAAGATCAAACCATGCAGGCCAGTCACACCTTTACTTTAAAAATAGATTTTCTGCTGCTGGCTCTCTCTTGCTGACTCTGTTGCTTTTTCAAAACACATTTATTGATTTATTGATCATATTTCTTTTTGATTGTCTTCTTTACAGCCAAGGAGCAGTACCACATCCCAGGTGAATATGTTTTTTATTTAGCTTTATTTTTGCAGTCACAGAAACAATAGGAGACATTTGCATCCTGTGTTTGCATCCAGGCACTGAAGACCGACGTCTGAGCTATGAATGTAACAGTAAGCCTGTATGTCCTGCTAAATGTCGCTGTGAGGCCAATGTGGTGGACTGCTCCAATCTGCGCCTCACCAAGTTCCCAGAGCACCTGCCGCCCTCGACCGAAGAGCTGTGAGACACACTCGTGTGCAAAAATACTCAGATACTATGTTCTGTCACAGTAACGTTTAGGTTCAACCTCCACACTGAAAGGGGATCAATTATGGAAATGAGCCTTTTTGCACATTTTTGTACTTCCGTTTGGGTCACAGCCCAGCTTATTTTTGGCAATAAAAATCTTAAATTGTGGAAACATGTCAGATAAAGATAAAAATTAATTTTAAGTGTTTGGTATAAATGACCACATTTGCATAGGAATGTCAAATAACGTAAAACCATCATGAGCACAAATGGATCTTCTAAATGGACAATGTACACCACCAAATTAGTCATAAAATTATTTCACTTATGAATTTGAAGAAAGTTTTAATCTTTCTGTAAGACATCTAATTCACTATTCATTGTTAATAAAGAAAACTGATAAAAACAGGAAAAGTTTAGCCTGATTCCATGATACAGTGAGAAAAATCCTTCATTTTTACACATTACGGCTGCATTAAGGCACATTTGTGGATTGATGCAGGTCCGAACATCTGAATCGGCCTTTATGTTGGGATTGATATTAATGGATTCTTCTGTTCATGACATTGTTGGTTCTCCATCTTTATATCTACTATAATTTCTCCAGGCGTCTGAACAACAATGACCTGTCCATGGTAGAGGCCACCGGCACCTTCAAGGGTCTTTCTCATCTAAAGAAAATGTAAGTTTCCTTCAAAAATTACCCAAAATAAAGTGAAAAACCTAATGCTTCATCACATCAGTGAACTCAGTTTTATGTTTCATCACACTTTGCTACAAATCTAAGAAAAAGTGACCCAGAACAAATTAGTTTTATGCAAGAGTGTCCTGCACAATTTAAAAATTATACAAATTGTCTCAGGTGGATATGGAGACTTTTAATTTGTAAGCATGGTACAAATTGTTACGGACATAAAAAAAAATTATACAGAAAAATGTAAAGTGCAGCACAAAGTATTCATGTTTTTATAACCAAGTTTCTGCTATAGTTTATAGTTCTTTGTAGAAGAAAATAAAAAGTAGTCAATTTCTGTCAAAACATTTTAGAAATTTTTAGCGTAATCTCAGAAATTTCCTAGAAAAAAACAAGGAAATTTGCTAGAAAAAATTTTTTTTTTAGATTAATATGAGAAATTTTCTACAAAAAACATGAACATTTCTGATTTTCAAATGCCAAAAATGTTCTTTTTAATTTTTTTTTTTAATTTTTGGAAAATTTCTGAGATCACAGAATTTTCTGACTTTTTTGCAGAAATGTGCTCATTTGTTTTCTACCTTCAATGCCCCTAACGCACTGCCATAAAAAAAAATTTCACGTTTTGAATCAACAATAAATATTGAGCTACTTTATTTGGTTTATTTAGTTTTCTTTTTGTTTTTTTGGAGTCGACTATTTTCGCCCGCATTGGCAAAAAGCTTTATGGTTTGTTTGTTTTTTGTTTTTTTTTTTGCTTTTTTGTTTTAGTAACCTGAGCAACAACAAGATTTTAGAGATCGAGGACGGTGCATTCGAGGGCGCCTCATCAGTGGGGGAACTTCACCTCACAGCCAACCACCTAGAGTCTGTGCGAGGGAGCATGTTTAAAGGCATGGAGGCTCTGCGCATGCTGTGAGTTCAAATATCTGCACCTAAAAATACTCTGGCAGAAAAAAACAGTATTTTTGTTAGCATTTTAAATGTTGATGCTCAAATATTGTGCTTGTTCATGTAAACCAGCTACACATCCTGTGTGTTGCTAAATCGTGCTATTAAATGCTGTACTTTGTACATCAAATAACTAGAGAAGTTAAGATAATCGGATTGTGATATAGGCACTTTTCTTTAAGTTTTGTCATGAAAATGAGGAAAACTTGTTTTTACTTGTTTGTTTTATTCTGTACCAACAGACCAAGTGATGTTTTCATTGGTTTTTCATCATTATTCAAGTCATTACTCAACAGAAAGGGATTCAACATGTTTCAAACAATTTGGACTCAAAGACAAAAAGTTACTTTTAAATCAGTTATAAATTTGTTTACATGTAAAAATCGATTTCTATAGTATTTTTAAAATAAATTTAAAGACATATAACAACACCTTAGACTCTTGCTTAAAGAGAAAACTAACAGCATGAACAACATATTGAGGACTCAAACAGTAACTTTACTGCAAAAATGAATAAAAACAGCAGCTTCCATTAATCAGGTAGCAACTATATGTGTTTATGTTTGATTTCATCATTTTTTGCCAATTAATGTGGAAAAATTGTTGTAAATGTAACATTTTGATTTATAGAATGAAACCTTCATATAAACAGTAAGTAGTATCTCATTTACTGATTTTGACTATTTTTTAGGCTGGTACATTTGCAAAATACAGCTGGACTGTTTTCCAAAAGATGAAAAGTTATGTTGTTGAAAGAACAAGAGTTATAACCTCTGCATGTCCTGCTATTAAACCTGAAATGTTCAAACAGCGCCACCTGGCAGCAGCTTTAATAAGACAGTCAGCAGCATTTTCTCTCAGTAAGTTTTTTTGATAAAGTTTATGCGTTAAAAGTGAAAAAGAATCTCTTGTACAATTTTATTATCATAATCTATTACATTATTTTTATTTAGTTACAACTTTATTCTCATACAATTTTATTCTTATAAAAATTCTTTTTTCTCATTTATTAAAACTTTATTCTCGTACGACTTTATTTTTGTACAGGTTTATTCTCATATTTTGATTTAATTACAACTTTGTTTTCATATTATTATGACATTATTATGGCTGCTCGTGGCGCAGTTGGTAGAGCTGTTGCCTTGCAGCAAGAAGGTCCTGGGTTCGATTCCCGGCCCAGGGTCTTTCTACATGGAGTTTGCATGTTCTCCGTGTGCATGGTGGGTTCTCTCTGGGTTCTTCGGCTTCCTCCTGCAGTCCAAAAACATGACTGTCAGGTTAATGACAGTCACTTATTCTCATAATTAGATTTTTTTTTTTTTTTCTTAGTATGACTCATGTGGACCTACTTTATTTATCCCACTCCCATAGTTTTCCTTCCAGAGATTTTTGTTTACTCTCTTTACAAATATATTATGGATTTTTAGTCTCTTCAGCCACATAAAACGAAAGAACCCTGACAAATGTTAGACATTGTAAAACCGAAAAACGTAAACTGATACTCATAGTTCATCTTTCAGAAAATGATTGTACCTGATATTGGAGTTTAATAGGGAATGTTTGTACTTTTTGGATCTGTGTGTGCGTGCGTGGACGTGTGTGTGTTTGTGTAGGATGCTGAGGAACAACAGGATCAGCTGCATCCATAACAGCAGCTTCACAGGGCTGACCAACGTCAGGCTGCTCTCCCTCTACGACAACCAGCTCACCACCATCCTGCCTGGAGCCTTCGACACTCTGCCCAACCTCTCCACTCTGTCAGTGACTCCTGTGCATCAAAGTGTGTGTCTCGCCTTGCATATGATTCCCTCCCTCATGGTTTGCCTGCTGTCTGTCAGAAACCTGCTGGCCAACCCCTTCAACTGCGACTGCCACCTGTCCTGGTTCGGGGCGTGGCTCCGCAGCCGCCGGATCGTGACGGGGAACCCTCGGTGCCAGAGCCCGGCTTTTCTGCGAGGCATTCCTCTGCAGGACGTAGCGGTCCCTGATTTCCGCTGCGAGGATGGTACTTTTTCTTAATACTCGCTGAAATATGGAGAGAAATGTTGGAGAATACTAGCGCTGAAAACAATACATTTTTGATTAATTGTTTACTAGATCGAAATGAATTAACTACGATCAATGGTGTCCAAACTTTTTGCAAAATGGGCCAGAAAACTAAAGTTGAAACAACTCAGGGCTCATCTTGTTCTCCAGCGTACAACACAAAATATTGTGTTTTGTTTTTATTTGCGCAGCAAGAAATTGAACATATTTTTTAATGCAATAAAGAGGCAAATTTCACTAACCTTTTGGATAATTTTTACTTTTACTTTTTTTGTTTACAAAATCTTGTAATTTATTGCCAGCAACAAAAGAAAAACTTTCTTTAAAAAAAGTTCTTCTACAAATCCAGTTTAATGAATGGATGTGCTCCAGCCTTTTTACTTTTAAATAAAAGTCGCTAGAAATTTATATCTCTGTTTACTGTAATATTAAAAGTAAAAAGAAAAATATTTAGTGTCTAAAACTCAGAAAGAATTAAATTGGTCACTGTTAAAGGTGAACAAAAATGTCCACTCTCTCTTTCGACCAGAAGTGGAATACCCAAAGATTTTACTCAAGTAAAAGTAAAGAAGTATTTGGGAAAAAGTCTACTCAAGTACTGAGTTACTGATCAAATTATCAGTCATTTCATATTTAAATATTGCATCATCAGACAAACCAAAATTACAATAATTCATGTAAAAGAAAGAAAAGAAAAGAAAATTTTTCCAAATTAGTTTCTTTCAATAAAAACTTATAAAACTTCAACAAAAAATGCAGGTGTGCATCTGTCACTGGTTAATTTTTGGTTAAAACATGTTTTGTTTTTCATCACTGGGTAGAAAATCCAGAAATTTTACTCAAGTAAGAGTAGAAATACTTCATAATAAAAATACTCAAGTAAAAGTAAAAAGTACAGCGTAGTAAAAATACTCCTAGAAGTATATTTAAAAAAAAAAATTGTCAAGTAAATGTAATTAAGTAAATGTAACTAGTTACAACCCAACCCTGCTTAGGACACATCTTGCTCAGACCTTTTTTTAATTCTGTAGCTTGTCCACCATCCAGCAGAGGGCGACGCTGAGCCGTTGATACAGAAACAAAGATGGCAGCGGGCTGTTCTAGATCGAGAAAGAGAACCGATCAAATTCTAGTCCAATGTGGGATGCTAACTGCAGTTTAAACGTTTCTGTTTTGTAAAATAAACAGTCGTTAATTTCTTTATGTTTCACCTCAGTAGCGCTCATTCAGCTGAGATGCTGCATGACGGATCAACATATTACGAAATATTTTGCTCTTCATGATAAGGTCAGGGCTCCTGAAAGGAAAAACTCAGGTTTTTAATCATTAGTTGATCGATCAGATCATTCAACATTAGATTAACTCATTAATCGATAGCTTACACCCCTAGCAAATGCAATGTGAATAATTTAAATTGAGTGATACCAAAGTGAAATTGTACTTTGCGTGTCCAGGTTCTGTGCTGGAGGACAGGAGCTGCGTAGCGGGGCCTCAGTGTCCCAGTCAGTGTTCCTGTATGGACACAGTGGTTCGCTGCAGCAACAAACACCTGCAGGCTCTGCCCAGGGGATTACCACGTAACATCACCGAACTGTGAGTTAACACGTCGTAAGACCTCTGGGAAAACAAAGCAAGTGGGAAAATAAGAAATGTCTCAATTGTCTGGTCATTGTTACATCCATGGCTGCTCTTAAAGTTTGATTGGGTGCATGTTACACCTATAACTTGGTCAATAATAATAATAAAGTTAATAGTGATTTACCAAGCAGAATTTAGTGGTAAGGCTTTGACCTTACAGATTTTATATCTTGTCCACCATCCAGCAGAGGGCGACGCTGACTATCTTCAATGTTGAGGAAGCCTTACCGCTATGAGCGATTGATACTGAACATAACCTGCTCTCAGTATGATTGTAGTGGCATTACATATGTGTGATATGTTCACCGACCAGAAAAATATCTTTTTTTTTTTTTTTTACTTTCTGCTAGACCAATCACCAGTAAGGGTTGATGAAGAAAATTGTCTGATTAAAGTCCAAACACTATTTTCTGGTGTATTTTCCAGCAATAATAAGCTTAAAACCAGCTTCTATAAGTTTGTTAGATTAAATTAATTACTTCACACATTATTGTTCATCTATTGTACAGATAATTGGCAGGTTTGAGAATAAAATATATTGAAAAGTTAAAGCGAGAAAAATACATGCAGTACAATGTTTCATTAGGAGGCTACAGATGAAAAAGGTTGAGGTGTTTAATTGGTTTAAGTAGAAGTTGTAATAGTTATTAACTTGTTGTCAATTTTTGCAGTTCCTGATTGAATAATGTTAGTCATTTCTGACATCATTTCTCTCATTGAATCTATGTGAATAGGTTTTTAGCAACATGCAAATGTTTTGAACGGAGTCAGCTGTGCATAAACTTAGAGATTTTGCGATTTTCAGAACAAATGTTTTCTCTTGTTAGGTACCTGGATGGAAACCAGTTCACCAGCGTTCCCAAAGAGTTAGCCACCTTCAAGTACCTGCAGCTTGTGTAAGAGAAACCTCACTAAACACGGTCTGAATTCACTCTGCCAAAAATAATACTGATTTTTATCCTGCTCTACTGTTTGAATAGTAAAGTGATCTATGTATACAGCATTTATGGAGGCACAAACTGACAAAACAGCAGCTCTTTTTGAAAATATGTCATTTTCAATGTAATATCACTTTTATTATTATTATTATTATTTAGCATTTTGATGTTTATTGTTTTCTCTCAAAGCATTTTTTCAAGAAGTGTACCTTCAAACTAAAGCAGATAAGTACTCTGAATGTCAAAAGTTTATTCTTAGGATCATTTCCATCCAACATAACAGTAACAGTAACATCCTTCCACAAACATCCACTAGATGGAGCTGTTGGTTGTCGACGCGATTTAATGCAGAGACGTTTCATATTCAGATAATATGACAAACATCCAGAAGAATCCTTCGTGTGATCTGTACAGAGCAAAAATTGGGATAATTTAGATTTTGGTTTTGTTTCAGGAGATGCAAGGATTTTCAGTAAAAAAAATTTAAACATTGTGTATCTCTTTATGCTTTTCTTTGTGTGTGTTGTTCCAACAAGTTTGTTTTAGACTTGCATGTTGCAGTAATGTGTGTTGATCCCTCCTGACCTTTGCCTCCGCAGAGATCTGAGCAACAATAAAATCAACTCGCTGTCCAATGACTCCTTCTCCAATATGAGCCAACTCACGACTCTGTGAGTACACACCCAGTTAAACACAAAGAATTTAGCTATTCTATCGTTTTTCAAACTGTATGTTAGAAATATCCCGAAAGAGATTAAAGTCGTAATGTTCTGTGTGCCCAAAATGACACAACTCTTCTTCTAAACTCAGAAGAATTAAGATTGTTGGTAAAAATCTGTTCAAGAGACTTTGAATCTGGAGGTTTTCATGTATTTATTTATTTATTGTATTTGTTGAAACTGAATTTCAAGCTGTTTTGATTCCAACCACAACCTTTTCACCAGTTTGCCAAAACTTTGTCCCATTCCTCTTGACAGAACTGGTGGATCTGAGTCAAGGTTTTGGACCGCTTTGTTTCATAATCTACCCACAATGTTTCCATTAAATTGACTCAAGGTCATTATTTTGTGATGGCCATTCTAAAATACAGAGTTTGTGTTTCTGAAGTCCATTTGTAATTACTTATGCTTAGATCTGGGGTGGCCAAAACTACTTGTGGGCCAAGAAAAAAAAAAAATATATATATATATATATATAAAGAAGCAAATTAAGTATTCTAATTTTCTTTGTAGAAAATAAAAGTTTTTCATGATAGATTAAAAACTTGCAAGGATTTTACACACTAATCAAATTCTTTTGGGCTTGATTGAACAACATTTATTCTCAGTAGTGAGAACAGGATTTGAGTCTTCTATTTAGCCAAATTTAATAAATCAAGTAAAAGCTGGATTTGATTAATTAAAGTCAGATTTTCAGTAAAAGTCTCTGCATAAATGTGGTTCTAACCATGAAAGCTTTTCTATAAAAAGATTCATATTTTATGTTGCACACTTTCACCCCCAGGTTAGGTTCATTGTCCATTCGAGAGACCTGTTTTATACCTATGCTTTGCAACTTTTATGAGAAATGCTTTGTTCACATAATTGTTGAAACTGTCACCATGTTGTGACAATCAGAGACAGGATGGGGGGCTTAACGCTGCCAATCATCCTCATGAATGTGCTGCTAAATGTGCTAATGGCTGAGAAACAACTCAGCGTTCCAGGAAAATTGTTTATCTGCTGTCGTAGGTGGCCACGCTAACGAGGTGGGGGAAGGGAGTGGGCAGTGCACACTCTGCCATGATTGACAGTGCTAAGACCCGCCTCCTGGCTCTGATTGGTCGTTTCTGTTGAGCGACCAACAGACCAACTGTTGGCTGAAGGAACTGCCTTCAGCCAGCTCCTCTTTATTATTTGTTATTTACTTAGAACAAGAGGAGCTTGATAAATATTTTTTGTTTTCCCCTGAGACTATCTGTCTGATACTGTAAAATAAAATATTTTTTTTAATAAAAGTTACATTTTGCAACCGTTGACTTGTGTGTATATGTGTGTCTTTGGTTTTTTTAATTCTGAATTTCATTTTCTCAGGATCCTCAGCTACAACTCGTTACGATGTATCCCTCCTCTAGCTCTGGCCGGCCTGCATTCCCTAAGACTGCTGTGAGCATGCACACACACACACACACACACACACACACACACACATGTTTGCGCAGCTATCTTTGCAGGGACTTTCCATTGACTTCCATTCATTTCTACAGCCTAAACCTTACCCTTACCCTTATCCTAACCCTAACCATTACATAACTAACCCTAACCCTTTCCAAACTCAATTCACACGTTAGTCCTAAATCTGACCCCAGAGCCAAAAACAGCGTTTCCCCTTGCAGGGACCAGGCTTCGGTCCCCACAAGGAGCAGTGTGTCCCCACAACGTAGCATATGTCAGGAAAATGGTCCCCACAAAGTATTAGAAACACACACACACACACACACACATGCAGCATCAGTATGCAGCGCCTTTCCTTTATTCCAAGCTATCATTTGTTTTTTTATGCTTGCGAGACTTCCTGCCCGTGAGAGTCATTGTGCTCAGTGAGAGTTCACTTTGAATGCTCAGAACCTTTTCTGGCCTGTACCTGTTTCTGTCTCCCAGCTCTCTCCATGGCAACGACATCTCTGAGCTGCAGCAGGGAATCTTCAGTGACCTGGCCTCCCTGTCTCACCTGTAAGTGCTGCACATGTTGCACATGCATTCAGTTGTTGCTGCCGCCTGTAAAGATGTCTAGCAGAATTATCACCATTGGTCCTTTCTCAGTCTCTGTAGATCAGGAGTGGGGAACTTTTTTGTTATTACGGTCTTTGAAAGCCGGCTGAGACTGAGCTAATAAACCCGAAGGCTCCAATAATTACAACTTGGTAAAAATTTAAAAAAAAATTTTTTTGCAAGTTTGTTTGCAATGGAATATAATACCAACGTCTCTGCAAAGACAACAGAGGATCTACGTTTTATCTCGTATACCTTTTCCTAAAGCTTGAAATAACCTTAAAAGGTGCAAAACTGACTTAAAAGTAACTTTTAAGCAAGACGTAGAGACTTGTTTTAAGTAAATTCCTTCATACTGATGGAAAAGTATATGTTCCATTGTCAGCTTATTTCACTTTAGACATTTTTCCCACATTATAAGTGAAATAATCTGCCAATGGAACAAGTACATTTTCATCAATATTAAGGAATTATTTACTTAAAACGAGCGACTATATTTCGCTGAAAAGCTGCTTTTGAGTTAGTCTGTCTTATTTAAAATATTGAGAAATTTTCTCTAGAACATAGTCCAAAATTGCGTGGTAAGATTTCGTGTTTTTGCAGTGAAATCAGTGTTAGAAATTGAACGTGAACAAAATAGTCTGTGGGGAAATTAAAATGCCAAAAATTAGAGGCCGTTTACACACTGTTCTTCTTGAGCATGCTTAGCTCCTTCAGAGTTTGCAACAGATCTGTTTTGTGCCTCTGTCTGTGGAAATGGAGCTTAAATTACCTCAATATCAGTGCAGACGAAGACAACCCCGTTTCCCTTTTGACTTCCTCCTCATATTAGCGTCTTATCATGCCTCCTTGTCTTACTATTTGTTCAGAGCAATTGGAGCCAACCCTCTGTACTGTGACTGCCGGCTGCTCTGGCTGTCAGACTGGGTGAAGAGCGGCTATAAGGAGCCGGGCATCGCGCGCTGCGCCGGCCCCCAGGGCCTGGAGGGCAAGCTGCTGCTCACCACACCTGCTGACAAGTTCCAGTGTCTGGGTGAGTGAACAGGAAGCGCCTCTGCATGCATGTAAAGGCTGCAATTAAATCAGGAGCGATTAATACATGTTTTCAGAGTTCGGTAGGAACTCGTTACAATTTGATGGAAAAATTTTACTTTTAGGAGTATTTCTACTACGCGGTACTGTTTTACTTTTACTTGAGTAATTTTGTTATGAAGTATCTCTACTCTTTCTTGAGTAACATGTTTGGATTCTCAATCACTTAATGAAAAACAACAATTCACCAGACACAGACACACACACACCTGCAGTTTTTGTTAAAGTGTCATAAATATAATATTGAATGAAACTTATTTGGAAAAATTTTCTTTTGCGTGATTTTGTTAGTTTTTGTTACTTATATGAATTATTGTCATTTTGGTTCTTAGCATACCAAAATGCTCAGAAATTCCAACATAACATTACATTTTGGTCTGTCTAATTACATAATTTTTAAATATTAAATGATTGATAATTTGATCAGTTATGCAGTACTTGAGTTTTTACCAAACACTTTTTACTTTTACTTGAGTGTTATTTTGGGGTACTCTTCCAACCTCTGTGTGTTTTATACCACACATTTGTTTTTATCTACCTCTGTGCATTTGCTTCCAGCTTGATTTGGACTGTTTGACCTGATGTATTGTTTTAAACATATTCACATCACCTAAAAGTCTCATTCTGGTTCAACAGAATCAAGTCAAAGGTTAACTTCCTACACCAGTTTTCTATTTGGTGTATTTTTTTTTTATGTTCTAAGCTAATAATTATGCATGTGGAAACGCCTCCTAATGAACGATCTTTAATGAAATGTTTTTAGTTGGTGTGGCTCAGTAGAGGAGTTGGTGGCTGCTACTCCCACACACTCGCAGCTCCAGGCAGTGCAGACGGATCTAATCTACAGAAATCTGCAAAAAAAACTCCTATGTACAGACATTAAACCAGAATTTACTGCAGGTGGATGTTATGTGACACTGCTCTGCAAGCTATTTTTATAAAGCATTTAAAACGACATGCAGTGCAACGAGGTTTTACTAACAAAACCAGCTCTTTTGAGAAGCTATTTGTTCCTTCTATATATATGCTTTATGCCTTCTCCTAAAACATTGAAACATTGCTATGCTATTTAATTTATCCAATTTGTACATCCATTCAACCTTTTTTAAGTGACTTGAAACTAAATGATGTATGAGCTGCTCAATAATTTCCCTTAGATTTGAATAGTTCATCTGTGCCTCTGTGTTATTCTCTAAAAAAGCTTTTCGTGTTTGTTCTGTACCAAGTTTTAATATTCAACACAGCATCCTGGCTATTTGGCCAAAAAATGGCAGGGAATGAAAAAAATGGGGCTTTTACAGAAGCTCAACTGCAAGAAAAATCATAATGCCTGGTTATTTTTGTAATTTTTAAATTCAGGATTACTCATAATGATTGCTTTCTGAGTTTTAAACACTTTAGTTTTTGGACCTGGAGAGCAAAATATGATTTTTTTTTCTAAATTTATTTATTTTAATTTCTATTTCACCTTGTTCTATGTTTAGCCATTTTTTCTAGTATACAAACAATTTATTAGCAAAATAACAAATTTAACAAATATCATATACTTCACTGAAAATATTTCCTTATGTGTTCATCTATTTTCCATCATTGTTTCATTCATTACTTAGTTAGCAGAATAGTTTATATTTATGTACCGTACAGTTAAAATGTAGGCTTTAAAAATCTCCCTTTGTCATTTTTAGATATTTTTGTGTTTTTGTTGAGAATACTAAATGTATGTTTTATTCATTACATTATATTTAGGATCATATGGAGAAGAAATAATTGGAATTAAATTGGGTTTTTTCTCTAGTCAGAGATGGTACGTGACAGAAAGATGACTGATTTGGAGGAACATGCAGATATAAAGATTTTTATTGGGATTGACCAAACGCACGGGATTATAAATTAGATTATCAGATGGTCAGCTTAAAGTCTGAGATGGAGAACATTTTGGACAGGGTTCTTGAAACAAAGCGAGAGGGAAGTAGTCTTTGTGCTGTGGCGCCCCCTAAAGGCAGCAGCTGAAAAAAAAAATCCTTAGCGTTATAATCATGAGATCCAGGTTTTCCTGCCTCCACTATTTTCTGTCTACGCCATTGTTTCTGTTTATGATTTTTTATTTTTCAAAGGATCAGCCTGTCATCTGTCCACCTCAACCACACATCGCCTTACAGGAAGCATTTGTATTCAGTTTTTCCTCCATTAGCCTATATTGCATACCTGCCAGTCACTTCTTCCTGTGACTGACGTGTTCCTCAGGTCCCCAAGTAGCAGAGATATGAGGTGATTGCGCCGTCTCTCAGTTTCAGGCACTCGTCAAATGAGGGTTGCCTCTGAGCCAAAACCTGAAAAACAAAAATAGGGAGGAGAGCAATCACATGTGGAAGGGGTGGGGGAATCACTTTATAAATTTAAATAATATACCAGAGAAACAACAAGAATCCAAATTATAGGGTTCTTGTTACGCTAAAATAATAATTTCAGCATGATTTGCATATCAAAAAGTAAAACATCTGATTAACTGAACAATGATAGGTCTGCATATTTTGATGCATAATTTTCTTTGGAGAGGTCGTTATGTTTCTCTTGTACTGTAATGCCACTTGAGTGCCTTTAAAGGTGCTATGCTAGTAAACCAAATTGTGTGTGTGTGTGCGTGTGCGTGTGTGTGTGTGGGCGTGTGTAATCAGGTCCAGTGGACATTTCTGTTCAGGCCAAATGCACTCCATGCGTTACCTCCCCTTGCCAGAACCAGGGAACCTGCCAAATCCACCAAACCCAGCAGTACACCTGCGCCTGCAAGTCGGGTTTTACGGTATGAATCTAAATGTAAAGGTGGGATTTAGAGGAAATGAAGGGATATAATCAACTCAAAGTCCGCCATCTTACATGTGCATGCTTCCTGACTGTCAGAATCATATTATTCATAAACAAGGAATTAGATTTTAGTTTCAAGACCTTTAGTGTGAACTTTAGAGTATAGGTCAAACTTGAGACCCAGGGGCCAAATCCAGCCTGCCGTAGCTGTTTATGTGGCCCTGTTGACTCTGAAGGAGGTGTCAAAATAGCCTTTAAAAAACCCTTTTTAAAATGTATTTATAAATCAGTTAAATTAAAGCTGCTTTTTATGACAATGCAGAATTGTAGAAAGACAGAAGAGAAGGAGTAAATATCTGTCCAAAAACTCAGAAATGTAAACATTTGAAAACTAGAAAAATAAACGTCTCAAAATCAATGAAATCAATTTTCCACTTTTTTAAGTTTCAAAGGTAGAAAATTTTTAACTTTTGAAACTGAAATTTTCATATTCTTTCTAGAAAATTTCAGATTAGTTTAAAAATGTCTTGAGTTTTTTTTTTTTTTTTAAATGTTTGACTTTTCAAACTCAGACATTTACAAGTTTTTTTAAAATAAAACTCAGAGTTTAATCCCAAAGAGTTTTTTTCCAAAAACATTTGTGACTTTTTAAACTCAAAAATTTCTGAAATTTTCTGAGTTTCTAGAATATTTTAATCGTTTAATCTCAAAACATTTTGGTCGAAATAAGTTTTTTTTGCTATCTATAGATTCCCTAATATGCTGTTGTATTAGGGCATCTTTGCACATTTTTTTTTAATTTGAAAAGATGTTCCGTATTATTTATTTTATTTTAAGTACTGATTGAATGTAGAGACAGCTATTTATTAATATTTTAACAACTTGGAAGTTGGTTTTATCAATACATTCATGATGTTAATACTGCTCAAAATGAAAACAAGTTTGATAGCCCTGGACCTGTACAAGTGTTGGATATTGTCTTTCTTACTAACCCGTTCTTCAGATGAGCTGATCTTTCATACTTACTGTGTTTTCTGGGCGTATAGGGTAAACACTGCGAGACTCCAATCGATGCTTGTGTCAGCAACCCCTGCACTTATGGAGGAAGCTGCCTGAGAGACGAGCAGACAGGAGGCTTCAGGTAGCATCGTTGTGGTTAGCAGTAAACAAAATCAACATTTTAAATGTTCAGTAGAATTTAAAGTTTACTGACCTTTGAGAATGTGTTATGCCATTACCATTACATCACTTGAAAATGGCCTCAAATAACACTGAGGCCATTTTCAGTGTTATTTGCGATGCCTTGTGGGGCAATTTATCGTCAAGTTGCATTTGTTACTGTGACAGGGCTAGTAATAAAAGAGACAAAAGGAAAACACGTTAATAAATTCAATAAAACAAAACAGATACTAACAGTCAGATAACAAATCAAACACAACAATTAGTGGCTCACCGACGGGTCAGACGAGGCATGCACTGACCAACCAGGTGAGTATTTTTTTTAACAAGTAAAAATAACTTGTATTTGTTTGTTTTTACCCTATTAGCTGCGCATGTGCATTCGGTTTCCATGGTACATTTTGCGAGGTCAACGTGGATGACTGCGAGGATCACGGATGTGATAATGGCGCCACCTGTGTCGATGGAGTTGGCAACTACACCTGCTTGTGTCCTCCTAACTACAGAGGTATGCCACAGTACTTTCTGGATCAAATACTCAGAGAAAAATAATCTGGCTGTTTGAAAAAAAATCTTAATCCTTGTTTCTTGCTTCTTGTTTCAAGGTCTGCTTTGTGAAGAGGAGGATGATGTTTGTTCTCCAGGTAGAAATCCTTGTCAGCATCAGTCCACCTGCATCAGCAGTCCTACAGGCCCCAGGTAAAAAAAACACATAGGCACACACACAGTCTTGTTTTGTGGGAACTTTACATTGACTGCCATTCTTTTTCTACAGCCTAATGCTAACCATCACATACCTAATCCCTAACCCTAACCAAAACTCAATTCACACCTTAGTCCTAAATCTAACCCCTGACCCAACAGTGTTTCCCCTTATGGGGACCAGGCTTCGGTCCCCATAAGGAGCAGTGGGTCCCCACCACATAGTATGTGTCAGAAAAATAGTCCCCACAAGGTATTACATGCACATGCACACGCACACGCACTCACACACACATGCACATCTCTTTATCATTACCAAACTCAGGATAGTTTGAGATTCCTCCATAACCTTTGGTGAATATTGTGTTGACTTTCTACAATGATGAACCGGGTGTCAAGTATGTGATTATGGTAAGTATGTGTGTGAACCAGGTTTTTGTATTCTCATGGGGACCTATTTTTGTCTACAATGTGGGGCAGTGGGGACCACTGCTCCTTATAGGGACAATTTCTTGGTTCCCATGATTGGAAATACTGTTTTTGAGTTGGGGGTCAAGTATGTTATTGGTGGGGCTTGGGTTAGGCTGTAGAAAAAGAATGAAGTCGATATAAAGTCCCTACAAGACACAAAAACACGGGTTGGGGTTTTTTCTCCAGGTGTGTGTGTATCCCTGGCTGGGTGGGACCAGACTGCGGCATCGACTACAACGAGTGCGCAGATCACCGCTGTCAGAACTCAGCTCAGTGCGTCGACCATCTGGACGGTTACAGCTGCGTCTGCCTGCCGGGATTCAGGTACTGGGAAACTGGGAACTCACGAAGGCTCAGCCAGTTATGTTCCAAGGGAATGTTAAAGTTTGTTTTGTTTTTAAATTATATATGGACATAAATACGGTATTCATGATTACAGTTAATTTTAGGATTTATGTTTTGCATGACATTTTATCTTTTTTTTATAGTCTTTTAAATTGATTTATGTTATTAAAGTCTCATCTGAAAATGTTCATTGCAAACTAGCTAACAGTAACAATAACAAATTTTGCTGGAAAATAAATTATCCCTGAAGTTATTGCAATAAATGATAATTATTGTTTTCAGACTATTTTGAAACAATATAATGATAATGGAAAAATTAATGCAGGAACAAATTCTCAAAGATCAATAAACTTCAAATTCTAATTAACATTGAATTTGTCAATGTGAACTGAAACAAAATATAAGGTTATGTACCAGTAGATACATAACCTATTTATTATCTGGAATCAATGTTTTTGATGAACCCAAAGCATAAAAACAATAACACTTTGAGTTGGAACATCGTGTAATAAAAGAATAAACAAAGTTATATACAAAGAAAATAAAGTTTAAACAAAAGCAAGCAAAGGAAGAACGGTAAACTATATTTACATGTTCAAAGGAGTGGATAGAAGTATAAATTTATTATTACACCCACCTCTCTCACATTAGTACCATCATCTAATAAATATGAGTAAAAGTCATATTACTATTGTTACATTTTTCAATATTATACGATACTAGAGGACTACTATCCCAGATTCCCCTTCAGTCAAATTCAGGTTTTTCTTCCTACATTGGATAACAAAATACATATCTCTTGATATGAGTACAATCTTATAAACAACAGTTACGAGTAATAGTAACACAACCCCTATGCTTTCTGTATTAATGATAAGTACATTTCTAATTTTTCCTGTTGCAACAAATGTCTTTCTGATATATTTTGGCTCCTCAGTGGTGAGTTTTGTGAGGTGACAGATCTTCAGCAGACACCCTGCCAGATGGCCAAGTGTCAGAATGGCGCTCCCTGTAACGACAAGTTGGGGACTGCAATCTGTCAGTGTCCGCCCGGCTTTGAGGGCCAGAGTTGCGAGAAGCTGGTCAGCGTCAACTTCGTGGACAGAGATTCTTACGTCGAACTTCAGGATGTGAAAAACTGGCCTCAGTCCAACATCACATTGCAGGTTGTACCTGCAATGTCAGGAAACACAGTGCTTCAAATATTTAGCATCTTATGTTCTTTCACACTGACATATCGGTGCGTCTCTCTTCTTTTCTGCTTTAGGTGTCAACTGCGGAAGATAATGGCATCTTGCTGTATAACGGTGATCATGAGCCGATTGCTGTAGAGCTCCATCGGGGTCACGTAAGAGTCACCTATGATCCTGGGAACCAACCTGCCACCGCTATTTACAGGTAGATACAAGCAACACACAGACAGATAAATTCAATAATCCAACCCTGAGTGATCATCCATATGAGGTACAGGTGCCCTCTGGGGATATTTGTGGTCCTTGGAACGATTTTGGGAGGCCCTTTCTCAGAACTCAAGAATAGTCTAAATTTGGTTTGCCAGTTCAGGAAGTGGATACAGAATTAAAAACAATGTTAAGGTGCAGCCTTTCAAAAAAGACAAACAATTTGGGATACTAAATTGAAAAATGTAAGGTGCAACACAAGTTTTTTTGTCTTTTAATTAGATTTTACTTATTTGCAAAAACAACCATTTTTGCTAAAAGGCAGACTTGGGCATCCCATGTTAATAAGCTATTCAAAATAAAGCAAGAGTGAGCTATATACTGTAACTGCATATGAAAAATATGATCAATCTGAAAAAATTAGGATACGGTTATTTTTTTTTTTTACTGGCAAACCTGCAAAGTATTTTTGCCAAATACTTTTGCAGGAAGGGGCAATGATAACACTTGTAAAGGACAGTAAATCATTGTTTGTGTGAATATATCATAAGTGAGAAGAAATTCTCCAACAGTCTCTTACAGATATCACCTTAGCTAAACACATCTAAATAAGACCTGCTTTATGAGTAAAAAAGTCACCAAATACATGTGGGTGGCCTGCCAAATGCTGCACTGGGAGGACTGGACAGTCGTGGAGTTTAACCTTAAAGGGGACCTATTATCCAAAATTCACATTTTGGTTGTTTTCATACTTCCATTTGGGTCACAACTGCTTTTAAAAAAGATACTTTTTGGCAATAAATTCATGTATTTGGTGTCTGGAAAATGAGTCCTTTTAAGAACTTCCCATTACCAAGGAACCACAGCTGAGTCCCAGCATGTTTGGTCAACTGGTTTTACCACTGTATGCGCTGTACAATTGCTGCTAGAAAAGACAAGTGCTTTGTTGTTGACTTACCACCCAGAAACCACTGCTGCACTCTTGTATATTGTGCAGGAGGCTTCCGTTTTTTTAAAGACATACGGTTCAATCAATCAATCAATCAAACTTTATTTGTATAGCACATTTCAGCAGCAAGGCATTTCAAAGTGCTTTACATCAAATCAAACACAAAAAAAAACAATGCAACATAGAATCAACATTAAAAACACACACGATTATATAATTATGAATCTTTTTACAGCCAATTTCATGCGTGAGTGTAAATCCAGAGTTAGGTGGCGTGGCCAGCAGCGCATTGTTTGTATTTGGAGTGACAAGACGCCCTAAAACACCTCAAAACTGGCAGAACTGAGCAGAATAAAATCTCATTATCTAAGAATGATTTTGTGTAAAAGATGTAATGAACATGTTTTGTATAACCCATTGACCTATGACCTGTTCAAGGTCACCTTTAACAGCAGTTTAGATTGTCTTTAAGGTTTTTTACCTTCAGTCACAAAATTGGTGACAATCTTCTCATTGTAAGGAAGCTAAATGTTATATTTTGGGTCCATTTAGAGGATTTATTTCGAGTTTTAAGCATCATCTCAGTTTGGAGCAGTTCAGTTTGTGTCAATTCATGATCTACATATTGTAGCTTAGAGAAAGAATCTTGTGTTGTTCGGGGAGGAGCTGATGAACTCACAGCCTTTGTCATCTGAATAAAATGGCAGATGTTGCCAAAGACACTTGAGATAAAGAGACCACTCAATCAGATGCAGAGAACCTAAATGTTCAGATGAGGAGGAAGAGACGCGTCCACCTGGCACATTCTCACACTCATAATCGTACTAAGGATACAGAATAAATTCTATTAAAGCAGCGTCAAGGATAAAATCTGCTTTACTAATTGCACTTTCAGATCTTTTGAGGACATTCACAATTGTGTTTTCTTGTCCTTTTAGAAAGGTTTTCATTTAGGATCATCCAGTTATAGAGAAATATCTCCACTGAATGAGGCTAATATCACCGCGTTTGTTTCTGTTCTCTCCCGAGAGCTCTTCGCTTTTTAGCCAGGAATGTCTTTGTCTGATCCTCCTTCTATAAAGGTGTGAGAAATTGAATTTTGCAAACCTGAACTTGGTTGTGAACGTTTTGTTCCAATAACAAAACCTTTCTCCTGTGACTTTGTAGCTCTTTTCCGCTTTCATCAAACTCATAACAGTATTATCTTTTCCCAATATTGCATAATTGTGAGGATTTTCACTCTGCTTAAGGTCAGCTTAATTTCTGACTGTGCTAGATTTTTGTTGTGAAGAGCAAACACTAGGACTCATTTATTTTTCTGTAAAGTACAAGCAGAATATCTCTCATCACACTGACAAGGCCAAAAGCGGTAGGGAAGTTTAACAATGTACCTGTCTTTATGGAAACCTTTTTACAATAATCAATGAGTTATTGAGCAGGAACTTATCAAAAATTAATTAAAAAAATAAAATAAAATATGCATATATTTTAATTAGTTTATTTGGTAGGGACAAACATACAACAACATAGACAAACTGAAAGAAAACAGCAGTCCCATGTTTATGTCACAGTGAAATAGCAAAAAGCTAATTCGCAGCACTTGTCCCTAGATGGGCTTTTTTAAAAGAATACCTCTAAAAGTAATAATCAAACAGACAGTAAAACATAATGCATCAAAACATCAAAAGTGGGCACAGTTCTGTTAGGATTAGTTGAAATAGTCAACTAGTGTGGTGGCAAATCCAATTGCTTAAAGAGGCAGTATTACATAAAATCAATATTTTGGGTTTTAAATGTGTTAATGTTCTTTCCTCATCAAAACAAAACTGGAGAGTTGCTTTCATTCTTTCATGCATTTAAAAGGTTAATAGAGGAGTGATGTTGTGATGACTTCCTGAAGTGTTGGAAAGAGCAGGAGCTTCTTAAAGAGACAGAGACCCACTTTCAATATCATAGTCAAAGTTTTTTTAAGTCATGTTTGATATAAATAGCATTTTCTTAACAAAACATTGTTGTGCTATAAAATGGTACTAGATGCCTGGAAAATACATAATCCTGCCCCTTTAACATCCCTTAGTCTTTAAGCTTGTTCCAGATCCTTATTGGTATTATTCTGTCTTTTTAGTCTACAACAGTTTTACCCACATGTATAAGTTTTTACAGATATACAAACAGAGGTATTCAGGAAATAATTAAAATCTAATAATACTACCAACTGAAGTACTCTCACTACACCTGCCGAATAAGCAGTAAATCAATTAATTACATAATAAATGAAAATTAAGTCAATAATTTTATTGATTGATTGATTGTTTTTTTCTTTTTTCTCTTTCTGCTAAAAACTGAATGATAAAAGTATTCAGTCTGGTATTTTTGGTCTCAACTAGCCCATTTTTTGAAGGACAATTTTGTTTAAAGACAATTTTGTTTTAAGATTTTGAAATATTATTTGTTGTTTCTGTTGTTGTGCTCATTTATTTTGAATATTTAAAATGTTGCCCAGTTCCAGTGTTAAATGTTTATTAGAATTTACAGTTTACTGAGCTTTCAGAACGGGTTTTTGCATTGTTATGCCATTATTACAATTATATCACTTGAAAATGGTCTCAAAGCAACAATATTATAGTTTATTGCAATAACTGCTGGGACAATTTATGCTCTAGCAAAATCTGTTATCCTGACAGGCGTAGTCTGTTCCCACTTTTTTACAGCTGTTTTCATGTTGATTCTATATATTTATACAAAAATGACATTAACCACAACAATCATAATGGTAGGTCGGAAATTTCCCTGTTAGCTACATGTCTTTACTATTTGCATGATTATCATTTCTATGTTGTACATTGGGGAAAAAAAGAGAAATGTTTGGTTTTCTTTGCAGCTCTGAGACGGTAAACGATGGTAATTTCCACACGGTTGAGCTGGTGACCTTTAATCAAATGGTGAACCTGTCTGTGGATGGAGGAGAGCCAACGACTCTGGACAGCCAAGGCCGCGGCCAGCCACTGACTAGAGAGACGCCTCTTTACGTGGGAGGTAGGAGCGGTGGGCGGCTTAATGCCTCAGCTCAGACGTAAATATCTCTGCTGAAACCAGCGCAGGTCCACATATAGAGCTGCTTTGGTTTGTCTGGCCAGGTATGCCTGAGGAGGTTATACCGACTTCTCGAGGCCTCTCCTCTCAGAGCCTCAACACGTCCAGTTTCCACGGCTGCATCAAGAACCTCTACATAAACCATGAGCTGCAGGACTTTACCCGCAGCCAAATGAAGCCAGGGGTTGTTCCGGGCTGCCAACCCTGTCGCAAACTTTACTGCCTGCATGGCATATGCCAACCCAACAGTGCACAGGTAGCAACACACAGTTCTGCGACAGTATTCCTCATAAATCTGCTAAACCGGATGTCACGGCCTTCGACGTTCCAAAACCAAAAAGTTCCTAAAAAGGCTGTAGGTGGCAGCGGGTGGTTTGGTTTTCGCACACATTTCTGACTTGATGGTTTGAAAAAAATATAAATAAAATAACTTAAAATCTCTTACAACTTATTTGAAAACGAAAGTTAACTTAATCTGACGTTTCAAGTTCAAAAAACTTGAAACATCAGAGTTTTTTTATGTTTCAAGTTTAAAAAAATAGATATTTTTAACTATAATTAAAAATATAATTTTACAAAAACCTCCCATCATCACACCGGACATTTGCTAAACAAAAGGACCTCCACCAGACCCTCCAATGTCCGTAATCACTTAAATCAATGGGAGGGATAAAAGTTATCAAAGTAATCTGAACAATTCCAAATATAAAAATTAATTACAGATTTTTGTTAGACAATAATATTGTCTAAGCAAAAACTAACCTGGTAGAACTTAAGATTTACAAAAATTCAACATAAAATGTCTGCAACACCAATCATAATGTAAGGGTTTCATATGAGATAATAGATAATTATTGATTAGTTTTTTGTTTTAAATATTTTAAATACTGCCCAACTGGTGGTGTGACCTTTCCTGTTTTATCCAAAGTTTTCACTCCACACTGTTGTTTTTTATTTTTAAGCAGTTATGATGCACAGAGGCAAACCTTAAACTGCAGCTGTGGAAGTTTCTCTACAGTTTGTTGCTAGGTAACCAAAGAATGAGAGAGTTGCTAGGTAACCAAAGAGTGAGTGAGCTAGTTGCTGTCACTGTATCATTTGTTCCAAAAGCCTGATCTGTACCGTTGGCTCATTAGCTCATGTGGTGAAGAAATACTTCTAGATTATTCTTAAAATGTGCATCATTAAAGTGTTGGATGATGGAATCATCATGGACCAAAGAAATTAGCTTTATTTTTATTATAATCACATCTATTATGAGATTAAGTAAAGGTTATGTGGGACTGCACAAGACTAAATCCCACTTTTATCTTTACTTCTTATTTTCTCAAAATCATATACTGTTTTTGCGATTATAATGACATAAAAACAGAAAAAAAGAAAGAAAACACCCTCCTTGGAAGTATTTCTTTTAGCTGATGATACACATCATGCAGTGACAGTCCCACCAACTTTGCTTAGCTCAAATAACTATGAGAGGTTGAGCAGCTAAAGTCTTTTCTCTGCCTACATCTCCCAGAATGCTTTGTGGTTCTGGATCAGAGTTTAGAGAAATTATTGAATATTCTATCAGATGTATTTTCCGTCGATATTGATCACGTGTACATTGTTATATACAGTATATTGTTGATTAATTGCGGAGCCCGATTTTAAACTGAAGCTTTGTTTTCCAGATGAGTGATGAAGTGAATTTGTCTTTTCGTTGACAGGGGCCCCAGTGCCACTGCCAGCCAGGTTGGACAGGTCAACACTGTGACCAGCCAATCACTGTAGGCCTTAGTGGAGGGGATGTCGTCACCATGGCGAATGGTATCAACCCATGTGAGGGAAACAAGTAAGCCACTAAAATGTATTTCAGATAGGACCGAATCAATTATTCAAGTAATCGTCAGCTAATTTAGTAATTGATTAAGTGGTGTACACAGACACAAAACAGGCCAGTTGCTGAAAAATCAACACAAGGAGAGCAGTAATTAAGCCAAAACTGAACAAAATATGCATACATTGTGGATTTGAGACAAAACTTCAACTGTAAATTTATTCTACCCAAAGTTCCTCAAGTGACATAGTTTTAGATTTATGGGGTTCAATGCTGTTAAAAAAACAAACAAAGAAAAAGTCTCCTATGATTCACTTTTTGCTATACAGTATTTGATAAGTTTATCCAAATAATAATCTGATCAGCCATACAATGTATTGATGCTAAGGGCTGAGCTTTTCTCATTTTTATGTTTAAAGTATTTGCTACAAATCGTTCACTAGAGGGATACTATTTTATTAGATTTTAGACAATAAAAATGTTTATTTTCTTATTTAAGTTTTACTCTATTTCTAATATTGTATAACATAAACTTGTGTTCTCATAAAAAAATTCTGAAGAATGTGCCATTTTTTACCTGATCAATCAATTAATTGTCAGAATAATTGATTACAAAACAGTCAATTAGTTGCAGCCCTAATTTCAGATATTCATGTTTTTTCAAATGTCCATATACTCATGTCACATCAATGTATTATTGATGTTTATCAGTTTTAATAGGGAATCTTCCACTAATCCCCTTCACACTCTTCCAGGTGTGTGAGGGGCGCCTGCTTGGTGCTGGATGCTCAAACCTACCGCTGCGAATGTGAGAAGGGATTCAGAGGAGCGCTGTGTAACCTCCAGGAGGAGCCCTCCGGCCCGTGCCAGAGGCTGCAGTGTCTTCACGGCCGGTGTCAAAAGACAGAGGATGGAGAGAGCTGTGTGTGCGAGCAGGGATACACTGGAGAGAGCTGCGATACAGGTGAAAATAACAGATGGATCAGAACCAATGTTGGTATATATTAGAGGGTTTTTTTTCCAACTCCTCATCCAAACTGATCTATAGTTTTCCTCCATGCACTGAAAAGCACATTTGTTTTAAAGTAATACGCACAGACAAAATAAGACAAAAATACAACTTCCACTGGCAGATTTATTCACTTACAATGTGGGAAAATGTCTTATTATAAGTGAAAAAATCTGCCAGGGAACTTGGCACTTTTTAATCAATGCAATATTAAAATTAGTAAAGAAGCTGGTCCTCAACCAGATTGCTTTGGCCCTAAACCAAATGCCTTCATTTTACCTCTGAATCTGTGATAATCCCAGATTATCTGCCCACAGTCCAAGACTGTGCAGTTTCTACCTCAAGCTGAAAGCCTCCATATTAGCATCCCAACACCTTTACTTTTACATAAAGGTAAAAGTAAAGTGTGTATCCCAACACTTTGGGAGCTGTGTTGGGATACACAGCTCCCAAATAAATAAAATAAAAACTATTTAGTTACTCTTACTCAAGTAAGAGTAACTAAATAGTTGGTAAAAAAAAAAAAAAAAGTCTACTCAAGTACTGTATAACTCTTTAAATTATCCAACATTTAATATTAAAAAATTACATAATCAAAAATATAAAGTTAAGTTGACATTTTGGTGTTTTAAGGATGAAAATGACAATAACTCATATGAGTAACATACAATAACAAACTCAGGCAAAAGAAAATAGGTTTTAAATCAGTTTCTTTCAATAAAAACCTGCAGGTGTGTGTCTGTGTCTGGTGAAGTTTTGGTTAAAACATGTTTGTTTTTCAGTCAATAGGTAGAAAATCCAGACATTTTACTCAAGTAAAAAGTACAGCACAGTAAAAACACTCTGAAAAGGTTATTTTTCTTTTTCTATCAAAAAAGTTAATCCACTCTGGTTTTAGAAGCATTTCCTAACCGTGACGCTGTGCTGCCGCTTGCAGAGACCCCATGTCGAGGTGAGCCGGTCAGAGACTACCACCGGCTGCAGCGCGGCTCCGTTCTCTGCCAGACATCAAAACCGTTCTCCTGGGTCGACTGTCGGGGTCACTGCCGGGCTGAAGCCGAACGGGAAGCCGCTGCCGTTTCCTGCTGCGCTCCTCTGAGGGTCCGGCGGCGGCGGATCACCTTCGAATGCGACGATGGGACATCGTTTACGCAGGATGTGGAAAAGCCTGTGGAATGTGGCTGCAAGGAATGTGTGTAACTCTGAGGAAGGGAAGATGAACGCTCTCCCACAGGTAGACCGTATCAAACCCAGAACCCAACGCCAGCAGGTAGACCGTATCAAACCCAGAACCCAACGCCAGCAGGTAGACCGTATCAAACCCAGAACCCAACGCCAGCAGGTAGACCGTATCAAACCCAGAACCCAACGCCAGCAGGTAGACCGTATCAAACCCAGAACCTAAAGCCAGCAGGTAGACCGTATCAAACCCAAAACCCAACGCCAGCAGGTAGACCGTATCAAACCCAGAACCTAAAGCCAGCAGGTAGACCGTATCAAACCCAGAACCTAAAGCCAGCAGGTAGACCGTATCAAACCCAGAACCTAAAGCCAGCAGGTAGACCGTATCAAACACAGAACCTAAAGCCAGCAGGTAGACCGTATCAAACACAGAACCTAAAGCCAGCAGGTAGACCGTATCAAACCCAAAACCCAACGCCAGCAGGTAGACCGTATCAAACCCAGAACCCAACGCCAGCAGGTAGACCGTATCAAACCCAGAACCCAACGCCAGCAGGTAGACCGTATCAAACCCAGAACCCAAAGCCAGCAGGTAGACCGTATCAAACCCAGAACCTAAAGCCAGCAGGTAGACCGTATCAAACCCAGAACCTAAAGCCAGCAGGTAGACCGTATCAAACACAGAACCTAAAGCCAGCAGGTAGACCGTATCAAACCCAGAACCCAACGCCAGCAGGTAGACCGTATCAAACCCAGAACCTAAAGCCAGCAGGTAGACCGTATCAAACCCAGAACCCAACGCCAGCAGGTAGACCGTATCAAACCCAGAACCTAAAGCCAGCAGGTAGACCGTATCAAACCCAGAACCCAACCCGGCTCCAGGTCCGATCGCCACAGGAGGAAACTTGCTTTCTGTTGTTTGGTCTTGCACACACTGGCTGCTTTGAGATGTTTCTTCATCAACAAGTCGACCTCGTCCTCCTCACCTGCAGATTCTCATAGTGCAGAGGTGTTCAAAGTGTGGCCCGCGGGCCGTTTGTATTGATTCTTTTGGCCCACGCTCCAAGATGATACAATTGATCCCTGTAGCACAGTGGAGTATTATGGCCATGAAATTTTAAAGAATACAAATACTAGAATAAAATCATAATATTATAAAAATAAACTCATAATATTATGAGTATAAAATTTTAGTGTTACAAGAATAAAGTCAACATTGCAACCTTAATCTCATGACTTTACTCTTGTAATATTTCATATTTATTCGTGTGATATTATATTATGACTTTATTCTTGCAATTTAATTTTTTTACTTTTAGTTTTTTTCTTGGTATGATTCTAATGCCAATTTGTACCTTAGTGCATGTGGTTGAGATTATTTATTTTTATTTTAAACCAGGACAAAATTATTCTAGACAAATTAAAATCTTACAATAGAAAGTGTTTGCTGCAACAAAAAGTATTCAGTACTTTTAGCTCTTTGTATTTTCTTGCGAAAACCAATTTTATTCAGCAGGTTTTCATGCTTCCAACTCTGCTTTCCATGAATTTATTGGGCAAATATTAAATTTTCCAATAAAAGTAACCTAAAAATTGTTTTTATTGCTCAAAGTTGACAAAAAATGTTTTATTATTTTCAGTCGAGACTTTTAAAAATTCTTTTGAGGAGGCAAACATTTTGGATGTACAATAGTTTCCATTTCAACAACAACAAGAATCAGTTTTAATCATTAGGTTGCAACTTAGTTCAGTTTTTTTTAAATGTCAAAATTAATTTTGTCTGACGTTTTTGGGTCATGTGACAAAAGTTTGGACACCTCTGCTTTAGCATCGCACACCAACAAATACAGCTCTGGAAAAAGTGAGTAGACCACTTAAAATGATCAGTTTTTCTGATTTTACTATTTATAGGTTTATGTTTGAGTAAAATGAACTTTGTTGTTTTATTCTATAGACTACTGACAACATGTCTCTGAATTTCCAAGCAAACATTTAGTCTTTATTTGCAGACTAGATTTATTTGGAGAAGAGGATATGTAAACTGTTTCCCAGTATCGCACAGGCATCAAGTGTCCAGCTTGTTACCCTTCAAGATGTTAGCGAATATGCTAATCAGCAGCAGGTTTCCTTTGGTAACTACAAACCTGAAAAAAGAGGAGTTTATGTAACACTGAAATCTGATTCCTGGCATCTGCCTCACATTATCTGGTGAAATTATCAGACAGAACGCGCTGTGGGAAAAACGCGACGTGTTACCTAGAGATGCTTCCAACATCTGTCTCCTGCTCAAAACATGCGCTCTCTCTCTTTCTCTCCGTTCAGTCAATTACGTGGAGATATAGTGGCGTAAAAATGTCTCACCCTGCAAATCTGTATCTTTTATTCCGAGCCCATGTGTTCTGCACTGAGCCATTTGGTCTGGCAGAATAAGAAATGAACCAGATTCCCATTTTCTGCACAGACCTCCCGGGGGAGAGAAATGTAAAACTGGGATGAACTAAACACACAGGTATCTTTTTATTTATAGCCTACCTTTACAGTAGAAATAAACCTGCTTACAGCCTGGTATGTAAGCAGGTTTATTCCTACCTGCTGGTGATTATTCTGTCCTTGTGTGGCAGCAGAACCAGGTTCTTAAATAACACACCTGAATGAAGGATCATGCTAGCAGCCGTAATGCATTCAGCATCGTCTCGGCCAGAAGCTGACCTTGAGGTTTCCAAGTGTCGCTGCACAAGATGGTGACTGCGTCCATCTTCATTATACAGTCGCTAGTTTACAATTGAGATTCTGGAGATTATCCAAGGTCACATGTTGGGCTTTTTACATGGAGAACAGTTACAAATACACTTTTCCTCCCTAACAGTAACTAGTAGCGCCATCATGTGTATGACTGAATACCTGATTGTTGGCGTGTTAGCATAAGTAAGTGTTCACTCAACAGCTTGCTGATCACTATTGTTTATCTAAAAGTCGTGAAGATTGAAGTCAGTTTCCTTTCTTTATTCAAAGTTGGGTTTTTTTCAGTTTTACAGCCGTGAACATCAATTATTTAATTCAGCAGAAGAGGCCTCCTCGATGAGAGCAGTTCCTATAAAACAGGGTTTTACTTCTCAAACCAACATAGAATAACTACGTTGACAAAATGCCTATAATTTTAGTCTTCAGAGCAGCTAGAGAGGTTATTATACAACAACTTACGTTTACGTTTAACATGAAACTTTCATTTTCAGTTTTTATCTCCATAGAGCCTTCTAGCTTTTTTTACTGGTGCACTGTAAAAAAGTGTTTTCCTTCAAGCTGACAACGCATAAGATCATCAAATGAGTTTCCGTGTCCTCAGCGACCCTCAGCCATAAATAAAACAAATATTTCCAGAGTTTTCTGGAGAGAAACCTGACTTCCTTGTGCTAACAGAGTTTGCTGGATGTCAGCAAAGTGAGTAACCATCTGCAGCTGTCAGTCTATCAGCAGGTCATCATATATTAATGAATCAACAGCAGCTCTGAGGGACGGCGGCCATCTTGTTTCACCTCGTCCCCGTTGACACGAGGCCAAGCTGACAGCTGAAGCTGTCAGAGTTCACAAGGAGGAACTCACAGCTGGAAAACACACAACCTGTAAAAAAAAAACTAAAAATCTGCACTCACCAAAACTGATATTTTGTTACCATATGCACTGCAAAAACACAAAATGTTACCAAGTATTTTAGGTCTAATTTCTAGTGAAAATATCTCAGTACACATGAAATAACAAAACTAACTAGCATGTTTTAAGTCAATAATTCATTAATAATTAGCCAATAATTCACTTATGCCAAGATATTTTTACCATTTTAGAAGTGTAATAAAATGGTAAATGAAACTAGTACTTTTGTCTTGTGTGGGAAAAATGTCCTGTTCCACTGGTAGATTATTTCTTTCATAAGTAGCATTTTTCTTTATAAATATTGAGGAATATTGACTTAAAATAAGCTCCTATATCTTGCTGAATTATAAGTTAGTTTCTTTTATTTCAAGTATACTAAGATTCTAGAGCAAAATACTTGGTGAGATTTTGTGTTTTTGCAGTGCATTTCTAAGGTACAAAGGCCCTATATGCAGTCGTAGGTTGTCGTCAGATGCTGAAAACAGTAATTATTGGGAGTTAATGTCGGACCCTTTGCTTATCTTCTCACCAGTCTTACAGAAATATCATATTTTCTTAACATTTTTTTGTACCTTCTCCTTACTGATACCTTTCTACAGCATTTGGAGCTAGATTGCTGTCTGCAAACTGTCTCAACTTCATTTCTGGTTTATCAGATTTTCTCTAACTGATGGCGGGTGTGAACTCTTAAATCGTGATTCATGAAATAAATCGACTCCATCACGTCTGAGAACAACATGCAGCTCCACTGTAAAAAACTGTTGATTTTTCTCTCTAACGTGTGAGTGAAGCCTGTGGATAATCATGCCAAATGCCACATTAAACTGTAGCTTTCATATTCATAATGTTATGGTATTTATATGGATGTCAAACTAAAAAAAAAGAAAAAAAAAAAGAAAGAAAGTAAAATGAAAGTTTAACTTGTTTTTTAGCCACTTATCTTGAGCTGAAATCAAACTAATGTTAGTGTTTGTAAATTAACTGTAGTGTCTGTAACATCCTAACTGATTGTGTTGTTTTAAGCTTAGGGTGATTTTTATTTTGTTTCTTTTTGTCATTGAGGGTTTTTACATGTTGAAGGAAATGTCAACATATTAAAAAAAATGTCACCGATTGACAACATATGTGTGTGTAGTCTCTGATTGGGAGGCAACAGTTGCTGTTTCTGTTTCATATTTATTGAAATAAATTGTTGTTTATCCTTTGTTGCTCATCTTTCTGTTTTTACCTCGACTCCTTTGACCTCTCTGCATCCTGGGAGGAAATTTCCAGAGTTCTTAATCCCTTTGAACATATTTTTAAAGTAGGATTGCAAAACGGGGAATGTCTGCTTACATTTCAAAATAAAAGCACCAACATAAATCACAGTAACGGTAGTGATATTTCTGAGATGTTGGGCTAAATATTGATACTTTGCTATTACACTAAAGATAACATCTGTTTTGGTTTCTGAAATAATGTGTAGTAGCTAAGTAGGTAAAAATTTGATAAAGATATTTTAAAAATATAATTCAGAATGTATTTTTATGTAAACCGGCCCACAGAAACTGAACCATTAACTTTTTGTTCAGAGTTTCAAAAGGAAAAAATATTCAACTTTTGTAACTCAAAAATGTCCAAGTTTTTCTAGAATATTTCTGAGATGAAACTCAAAATTTAAACTTTTTCCTAGCACTTTTTTCACTTTTGGATCTCAGAAATGTCCTTGTTTTTTCTTGAAATCTTCTTAGACTAAGCTAAACATTTCAAAAAATAATTCTAGAAGATTTTGAGCTTTTCAAACTCAGAAATTTCCATGTACTTATTTCTGGAAATTCTCAGAGTAATCTACAAATTAATTTTATTTATTTTTTAACATTTGCAGTTTCACAAATTCAGAAATTTCAAAAAAAAAATTCTAGAACTTTTCCTGAGATTAGTCTCAATTTGTCATGTTTTTTCTAGGAAATATTTATTTTTTTCAAGCTTTTGTTCCAAGAAAACATATTTCTAGAATATTTCTGAGTTTTTGAAGCAATTTTTTGACTTTTGGAGCACAAAAAAAATTCCTGTTTTTTGTAGAAACTTTCTTTTTTGTTTTGTTTTTTTTTTTTTTGGAAGCTTTTTCACTTTTGGAGCTTAAACATTGAGTTTTTTTCTAGAAATGTTCTGAGATTTCAAAATTTCTGACTTTTTTGCCTGAAATTTACTCCTCCTTTTCTATCAACTATCGTCTTAAAACTCCATCGTATAACTAAACTGTCACAACATAATGACAGTTTTAACAAATAATAAAAAAAAAAAATTTTTTATAGCATTTCTCTTTATTTTTCAGCAAAATAACTGGACTTAAGTTAAAAGAATATTATTAAGGAAAACTGCTTCATATTTTCTAAAAGTTGTATATTTTTAAATCATGTTCCGTACTTTTCCCCAGTCTTAGCAGGAACCCTGGAGTTGCAGTGAGAGAGTGATGGAAAGAACGAGTAGAAAAGGGGGGATGGGAAAGAGGAGGAAACTAACAGACATGTGAGATCAAAGACAGAAAGAGAGGATGGGTGAAGAAGAGGAGAAGAAGAGGAAGAGGGGGATGTCCTGTGGTGGGGGTGGCTCTCCGATGCTGAAGCCGTTTAATGAAACAGTGATTTATGCATCGCTCCATAACCATAAAACATAAAATATTCCCCCATCGGCTGCGACGTTCCTCCCCCACCACACACACACACACACACACACACACGCACACGCACACCGTCCAGCTGGCTCTTCAGTGGAAGCTGCAGCATCTTTCCATCACCCCACCTCCACCTTTGCAAACCTTCCTCCTCCACCATGTCTCCCCTTCCCCCTCGTGTCTCTGAGCTTTAGGAGGATAAATTCATGACAGCAGCACCGACCCAACCCCCCGACTCTAATAACGCCTCACTGTGACGATCTGCTGCACACAAAGAACCAAAAGAAAATATTCCAACATAAATACATCATCTGCTTTCCTCTCTGTCAGATGTCATTCTGCAGGAGGGTTTTGAAAAGCAAATTAAATCCTTTTATGTCGACTTTTGGCGTAGAAAAGCAGTTTGGAGACAAACATGTGAAAACAGTCCTGTACCGCTTCAAAGAGCAAATGAGTCCAGGGAGCTTTAAGTTAAAATAATAAATAAATCCAGCTGGCTTCATCACCTCTTAATGTATGCTCACACATACTGTGTTAATATAAACCGCACACCTCCCAAATTTAGCCTTCAGCAGGTTCTGCTGGAAATTCTGCTGCGTCGGCTCAAAAAAAATAAAACTAAAGTCTGAAACTCTAAAAATCACCAGAGACAAAAGATGCAGGTTGATGCTCTCTGTGATTTCACTGCAAAACCAGTTTTTCTGTTTGATAAAACATCTGGCCTCTCCAGGGTTTATGACTGTTTTCAGATTAGAAAAGTTTAAAAATCAAGTTAGAACCACAATGATACATCAGTGTCACAAGACGAGGCGGAACAAGTTTTACTGTTTTTAAATTGTTTTATATTGTTAAAGGTCGTACATTACCGCAGGCTGTTAGTGTTCTGTTTTAGGTTATGTTTAACACTTTTCCTCATGCAAGTAAATAAAAAAGGAGAGAAAAACAGATAATGAGAGAAAGAGGAGTAAAGACAGAAAGATTGAAGATTTGTTCTAAATTTTAAAGATCAAACTCACATAATATATATATATATTTATATTTTAGCGGCTGTAGGAACTGATGACTACACTGTAGAAAAAATTTTTTTTTCCACCAAACATTTCGGGAAAAAAAACAAGGAAATTTCTGTTTGAAAAGTTCAAAATTTGCTTGAAATTTTTTTTTTTTTACATTAAACTCAGAAATGTTCTAAAAAAACAACAACAAAATTCTAAATTTGAAAACTGTTTACTTTTAAAACTCTTTTTTTTTCTCTCTAGAAAATTTCAGAGGTTGATCCGAAAAAACTTCTAGCAAATTTTTAACTTTCAAAAAGAAAATTTCCTTTTTTTTCGGAATTTTTTTAATTGATCTAAAAATTTCTGAGGTTTTTTCCAGCATGTTTTCGACTTTTGCAGTTCTGAAATTTTCCTGTTTTTTTCTGGAACATTTCTGCTTTCCATCCATCCATCCACCCATCCATCCATCCATCCATCCATCTAAAATATTTTATATATTAAAACAGAGATTAAATTTTCACTCAAGATAATTGTTAAATTAGAATTTTATATTGCCTTTCTTTACTTGTGATCCAGAAAAGATCCAAACGCCTCATGAATCCAGAGAGATTTGAATTTTTGAATTAACCATAGCTTGATATTTATTAATCTTAATAAATTGACATTAATGTATTTTAAATTTTATAAATATGAAAAAAACAAGGCTTGCATGATTTCCCGCCTCAGGCCAGCAGGTGGCAGTATGCTGATCCTGCTCGGCCTCTTCGCTCTTTTCTCCTTCGTTAGTGGATCCTGCGGGCTCTTCGCTTTCCCATTTCTATTTCATGTTGCCCTCCGTCTTCTTTTATCTCTGTTTTGCTTCCTGACCTCTTATGTCCAAATCTTTTCCTCCTAAACTCCCCTGATGATTCATCCTGTTGGCTTTTCATCGGTTTTCTCACTGCCTGTTTTATTTCCTTGATGTTTTCTTTCTGTCTCTTCACTTGTTTTCTGCTTCTTTCGTGCTCTCTTTGCTTTTTCTTCGTTTTTTGAGTTATTTTCTTATCTTGCCTACTTTTCCTCCTGCTTTTCATTTTCTTTGGTATCGTCTCTGTTGCTCCTGTTTTTCTCTCTCTGATCCTCGGGACGCAGCGTGAATCGTTTCTCACACATGGATCAAATGGTGGACATAAAGAAAAACACCACGGTGTTTTTATCTTAAGCTATAACCCTTAAATACTTCTCAGGTAAAGTCTGACCTGGCTTCACATTTAACAGCAGCAAAACTTTTGTAATTTTTCATGTCGTCACCAAATTTTTTGGCGTCATCTATATTTCTCATTGTTGGTTTTAGATCAAGCAGTTTGGGACAAATCAATAAAATTCACCATGTAGATATTCAGTTTGTCTTCTCTGAAAATTTGCCTATTTTCTTGAATAGAAAATTAAAGAAGATGTGGGAAATTTTAAGGCATTAGTAAAATGGCTACAACTGCATAGGAGTGATTATTTATAGTAAATAACACACAGACACACACTCCCATTCATGTTTCATTCATGTATAAAGCCTTTAGCCTTCATGCCTAACCCTAAATCCAACCTAAACTCAATTCAAATAGTAGTGGTAAACATAATCTCCATCGTAAAATCAATGTTTCCTCTTATGGGGTCCCAATTTTTGGTTCCAAACAAAGCAGAACCCAGCATTTGTTGAGAAAATTGTCCTGAAGCCGTATCAAAAAAAATATTTTTTTTACCGATGCAGCTGAAAATCTTGAAAGGGACATGAGATTTAGCTCGATGTTTTCTCAACTCGTCCGTTATTTCCATGTCAAGCTGCAGGTAGAAAATCTAATTAGGATTTTTCCACAGGCGACATGATTGACGATCTCCCATCCCCATCCCAAAATCTCAATATGTAAATATTAGCAAGTCGCATCTGCAACCAGTGGAGAAACTGAAACGCACGTAGAAATGTTTTTCTGGCTGACATGAGGCTTTTACTGAAAGACTGTCGAATGCCAACGAGGGAAGACCAATTAGTACCACAAGTTTTTAAACAATTTTAAACTAAATCTAAACTAAATCAGTTCCAGAAAGTACAGTGTTGGAAGAGAGACTTCAAAGAGGTCCAGAGGTCATGATATCTTTCGTCCTGCAGATGCCATTATCTGTTTGTATCGGTTTGATTTGGGACCAAAATTGCAACATTTGTTACATTTTCAGCTGCTGCAATTCATGATTCAAACAATCTAAACCAGGGATGTCCAAACTCTGACTATCAGTGCTACCTCGTCAGATTTTCCAACTGCAGCACGGATAGATAGGTAAGTCTATCTGTCAGTGCGTCCAAAACTGCTACCGTCATGTTTACAAACAGAAAACTATAGCTGGCTGTGTTAATGTTAAATGTACTGGATAACATTATTTGAGTGACGGGACTGAAGTGGAAGCTTAGCAGTTATGCTTAGCTTAGCATTGGAACAATTTATATACGCGACAAAACCACAAGAAGATCGCTTCCTTCATCTGGATATCCTACCCGTTTAAAATGAAAAGCTGTAGATGTTTGCACTAATCATTTTACTAGAATATCCTACCTGTTAAAAATATTTTAAATACAGAGGCGTAAAACAGTATCAGACAGAGAAACACGTTTTTATTGTAATAAAATTAATCGCAGACAAATACAGATCATCGCAACTCTCTTTCGCGCATTAATGGCTCATTAGAGGCCTAAGTAGAACACTGACATGCCGAGAAGGTTGTTACTGGTTGTTACTACCCCTAGGGAAATAACTAAAACAGGACTGACTTTGGGCACCACTGGTCTAAACCCTTTGAAAAACCTGTTTCCCTCCTCGCCTGTGGTGGCGCTGCTGCTCCAAGAACCACTGAAGGAAATGTTACAAAAACCTCAGAAGAAGACAGCGCGCAACTTCCTTCTTCATGAAATGTAAACCAAATCGTCAGATTTTAGTGGATTTCTCTTTTTTTAAGACCACCAGCTGTTTTGGTTATATTTACCCAGAATGCACTGCGCTATAGTCCACTTCTTGCTTTTGGAGCTATTTGAAACCACATAAACACACATAAACACTTCAACTGAACTGATATTAAGGTTTCTAGGCGGACCAGACTTGGATTTTTTGATTCACATTAAGAGTTTGATTACACATTCACATGTCAACAAACAAACCGAACTAGAGTTGGATTAAAACAAATTAAAACGGACTGGTGTGAATCGACCCTAAATATCAGCTACTGTTTCTAGTTTTCATTTTATCCTCTTCTATCTTCTCTCCTTTTGATTCCAGTCTAGAATCCACTTCTTTTGCTTTCTGCGTACTTTTCCTTTCAGTCACTTGTAGTTTCCTCATTACTCACACTATAATCTCTCTCACACATACAGAATGTCTTATTTCGCTTTACTTGAGTCTGTCTTTAATTTTTTGTATCCATCTTCCTTCCATGTCCTTCTGGTCCCACATGATTCCAGTTGAGCTCTGGTTTCCACTCGCCTCTCTTTGCCTTTTCAGCTGTTATTGCCTCCTACGCTCCTCTCATCTCACTTTATCTCTCTTTTGTGCCCCTCCCCCTCTCCCGTGGTTTACTTTGTGCCTCTTGTTTACTTCTCTTTCATTTTGTTTCCTCTCTTTTGATTCCTGCCATCGTATTTCCCATTTTGTTTCTTCATCTTTGATTTCATCTTCCTGCCCTTCCTCTCGTCTGCTTCCTGTCCTCATCTTGATTTTGTCTCCACTTTTCATCCACTTCTCTACAGTTTTGATTTCCTGCCCTTCACTTAATTTCCCCCCCCCCCTTGCATTTATCACATCTGTGCATCCTCGCTCCCTCTCCATCACCAAACCTGTTAAAAATGCTTCTTCTTCTCCACAGTTTTTCATGTCTTAGTTGATTCTTTCCTGGGATATTTTTTATTACATTTTTAATAAAGTAATTAAATATGCTTTAAAAAAAATGTTTGCAGGTTTCCTTTCGTCAAGTATTTGGATACAGAACATTTCAGCTGCTAAAACGTGTGGTAATTAAGAGTTTTGTTCTGATTCTATGGCTTGACAGTAAGTCAATAAAGAACAGATATGTGATCAATATCGAAAGATGAGACGTCTGATCAATAATTACACTGAACTTCGGTCCAGAACCGCACAGCATTCTGGGGGATGTAAGCGGAGGAAAAGCTTTAGCCGCTCAACCTCTAGTTTGGTGGAATCAACTGACTCGCTCTCTCTTTGGTTGCCTAGCAACTCAGACATTCTTTGGTTGCCTAGCAACAACCTGTACAGTAACTGGCACAGAAGGAGTTTAAAGTTTTGCCACTATTCCTTATATTAACTGCTTAAAAATAAAAAGCAACAATGTGGAGAAAAAAACTGCAGTATTTCAGATATTTAACAAAAACAAATCAATAATTATTATTGATATTGACTGCTTCTAAACGCTTTTATTGTGATACGGTTTTGAGCCATTTTGTCTCATTCTTTATTTCTTTTTTCTTACGTAGATCAGTCTAGTGTTATTTTTGCTCTTATATTTCCATCTGCTTATTATCTTTTGTAAGTTATATTCTCTTTATTTTTTTTTTACTTTGACAATCCTGTTATTTAAATTAAAACATTATTTACAATAGTGTTTTCTTTTTCATTAATGTGCTGTTGCTATGTGTGTTGTACTGTGATGCATAATAAAAACATGTATATCTTCCTAAGTTAAAACATTAGTGTTGTTGTTTCTAAATAAATAAGAAATAGTTTTTTTTAGGTCTGAAATAATGTTATTATTTTGATCATTTCTCACTTTCTGCTAATAAATACAATTTTTTTGTTTGTAACTTAAGAGACATGTTGTCAGTAGTTCATAGAATAAAAGAACAATATTCATTTTACTCAAACATAGACCTATAAAGAGTAAAATCAGATAAACTGATCATTTAAAGTTGTCTCTTCATTTTTTCCACAGCTGTTTATCGTTCTTATTGTTCTCTTTATTGTCGTCTATACTAGTTTCAAAAATATTTTTGTCCGTTCTCGTCATGCCCTGCTCGTGTTTTCCTCCCTTTTTTCCGATTTGCTGTACGACAAATTCTTCTTCTACTATCTGTTATTTTATTATTACTCTGTTTGGAGCTTTTCTCTGTCTCTTTTCTTTGTCTTTTCTCATCACCTTTCCATTCGCCATGCGTCTCCCTGTTCCCTCCAGCAGATGCCATTTTATTAGTATGATTAGACTTAGTGGTCTCTCGGTGCTCATTGGATCTACTGCCGAACCTCCAGAGGCCAGTGGTTTAAACACACACACACACACACACACACACGTTTGTGCGGCTATCTTTGTGGGGACTTTCCATTGACTTCCATTCATTTCTACATCCTAAACCTTACCCTTACCCCTAACCTAACCCTTCTTTTTTATCACTTTGTAATATATGATTGTACTATGATTCTGTAATATATCATTTCAATATTAACTACACAATTTTTTTCATAAGATAAACCTTGTATCAGTACTGTTAATCCTTTATTGCTTGTTAATACTGTTCTGTGTTACTAATCTTTTTTGAAAAAATCTTTTTCTTGGAAAAGGTCAAGAATATGCTGTTTTATTATATCAGTTTATTGTTGTATATTAATTATATATTAATTGTAATTTTTTCAATACTCTGTATGTGCTGCCTTTTGTAAGTCAAGCTGGATCAGGAGGTTGAAAACCGCACTAGAACGCCCCCTGCTGGATATTTATTATGTTGTTTTGGTTACGCTTAAAAAAGAAAATAGATCCAAGATGGTGGAACGCAACACCGAACGGTTCATGGATTAAGCTGATTCTTATCCGTATATGTTGTGTTTCAGGCTAGATTTGTTCGTAAGTATTGGTTAATTGTGAAAACAATAATTGTCTTTGTTTTATGTAACTGTGGCGTAAATAATTGTACGCTGAAGTCATTTAGGAAAATGCTTTTATTTTAGCTTGCAGCGAGAATGGCTAATTTGCTACGTTCGTTTGCTAATACTAAACCTTGTATGTTTCAGTTTACGATGGCCAAAGTGATGGCAGTGGTCAGAGGCCACTCTTCAATAAACAAGAAAAAGAGAAAGAAGTTTGGTTATTGGAGGGTCGTTGTCTGGCTGTCTAGCTGCGGAAAGGTCGAAAACTCAGGGTGAGGACAGCACACTGTATCATACCTTAATTCAATAACTTGAATTATTCTATTTCTTTCGATACAACTGTTTTATACGGAAGAGGATTAGGGCCACTAAAAAAAAAAATTATGGCCCAGAAAAAAAAAAAATCTCAGAATTTTTATGTAAAAAAAATAAAAATAAAAAATAAAAAATCAGTGACCGCGAAGAAGAAAAAAATAAATAAATAAAAAAATAAAAATCTGTGGCCCAAAAAAATTAAAAATTTCTGTGTCCCAGAAAAAAAAAATCTCAGAAACCAGAATTCTGACTGATGGGCGCCAGCAAGCAACCAGCTTCAGAACCAGCTTTAGAACCACAGACGTGACTTGTTGCGGACAGCTAATGTTCTGGAGAAAATGTCTGATTTAAGTGACTTTTTACGTGCCAGAGGAGTCCCCGAAGCTGCTATTCTGCTATTGCACTAATGAAAGAACAAAAGGTGAGTAAATCAAATGAGATAGTTTGGTGTCTAAAGCCGAACGGTTATGGCTAGTTGTTAGCATGTTTGTTAGCTCACGCGGTTATAGGAATAAACTGATTTACAAAGTTAAATCACACAGATGAACAAAGGATGTAACAGCTGTTGATTACTGGAATTGTCCAGTAAATGTTTGGTGCGTTTATTTTATTGTTCTGTTTGAATGTTTTACAATGAAACTAAGGTTAGCTGAATGTCAGCCACCTTCTAAATAAGATGTCTGCTGTGTTAAATTGTGGAACTTTTAGTTCAGTGGAGGACAGAAACTATGGTATAAAGTGACATAAATGTTTATATATGCAAATATTTAAAAGGAAAATGTATGACTTGCACCGATCTGAGGCTGCCAGTAGATCTGATCGTAGGATCTCTTCACCAATGTAAAAGGTCACTTTAACGTTGATGTGCAGAGTAAATAATTGTCCTTTCTCATCTGTTTGTGTGCAGATTGACTGTGATGTCTCAGCAACGCTGGAAAATTGTTATCTCCCTACAATCCTTGATGAAATAAATAGCTCACAAAGAGCTCGTCCAAAAACCAATGTTCGTCATTGACTGCTGGAGGGAGATCATCTACCCACATCTGTCCCTCAACTTCCAAAAAAGTCTGTCAGCTGCTGAAATTTGCTTTTCCATTTGCGGACATCTACATTCCTCTTCTCAACTTTTCAAATGAACTAAATTTTATATACAAACAAAATCTAAACATGATCAATACATCCATTTCATCAGCTTGTAACAAATTACATCATCACACCATTACACCTATCCCAGATACAGACTTCCAAACTGAAAATGATAACATACATTGGACGAATATTACAGGACAAAAAATCTTTACACATTGGAGTTACCATTTAAACTGTGAAGGCACGTTTGACACAAACGGTAAGACCAATGATACAAAACCAAAAAAACAAACCTGTAACAACCCAAATTAGCAATACACAAACCGGAGACTTGAATATTGAACATGGGATTCTCAATCTTTCCTCCACATTCCATCTGAAAAAACACCACATCCAATTACTTTCAAAGGGACTTTATTTTGTTCCCACCACACACAAATATCCGAATGTGAGGGAACTCAATAAATTCCAGTTTCATCAGTATCATCACAAGATAAAACTGGCTGATTTCTTCCACAGTGGAACAACAGTAAACCAAAAACCAACCCCTTTTATGCCCCCCTCTCAATGGAAACCTCCAATTAATAAGATCCATCCCCAGATACTGGAATTAATACAACAGGACAAAATGAGTGTGAAGGAAATTCCAATTGAACAAGAAAAGAGCAACTTAACCTTGGAGGAAGAAAATGCCCTCAAGGAAATACAAAACTACTGCAATCAAACCAGCGGACAAGGGCTCTGCCATAGTCACAATGGATAAAGAGGACTATCGTTTTGAGGCCATGAGACAACTCCAAGATAAGGAATTTTACAGACCATTACAAGGACCCATCTATTTGGAAACACAGAACGAGATTATCAAATTACTCAAGCAACTCAAAATGTCAAAACATATCAACCAGAAACAACTACTTTTTCTGACAGGTACAAACCCACCCAGGCCAAGGTAGTTTTACCTCCTACCGAAAATCCATAAGGAAATAACAGAATGGACAATACCAAACCAGATTTTTAAAGGGAGACCGATTGTATCTGATTGTGGTAGTGAATCTTATGGCTCTGCAAAATTAATCAATCACTATCTGAAACCCCTAGCAATAAAACATCCCAGTTATATTAAGGACACTGGAGATTTCCTACAAAAGGTTAGCTCCCACAACGTCACAGAAAGCAGCTTATTGTTCACAATGGATGTAGAGAGCCTTTACACGTCCATGGGCCTAGAGGCGATTAAAGAATGCCTAAATGAAAATCCAGACCCAGACCGCCCAGATAAAATAATTATGGAACTCCTCAAAATTAACCTGGAGAGGAATTACTTTAAATTTGATGATGAATGGTTTTCACAAACCAAAGGTACGGCAATGGGCAAAAGATTTTCACCAGCGTACGCCAACATCTATATGGCAAAATGGGAAAAGGAATGCTTTCAGAAATGTGAAAAACTACCAGAGGCCTACTATAGGTATTTAGATGACATATGGGGCATATGGAACCATAATCACGAGGATTTGGACCATTTCACTACCATTCTTAACAATCACCATCCATCGATTAGGATCAAACTTACATGTGACCTTAAACAGGTTGTGTTCTTGAATACTGTGATCTTTAAAGGTGAAAACTTTCAAAAAACAGGGAAATTGGACAGCAAAACACACTTCAAAAATACAGATTCACACCAACTTTTACACAGACACAGTTTCCATCCCAAATACACTTTTACTGGCATTCTTAAAACACAACTCATTAGATTTAACAGAACCTGCTCAAACACTACAGACAGGGACATGGCCACACAAACACTCTTTCAAGCATTACATAAACAGGGATATCCAAGATCACTTCTACAGAGAGTTAAAAAAGAGGTTTTTCAACCCAGGAACACCAAGAAAAAGGAAAACAAAAACAAATTTACACACAATTCCACTAATCGGACCATTCTCTCAATTTTCATAACACAATGAAAAATATTTTTGAACAGCTACAAAGGGAGGTACCACAGGCCCAAAACTGGAGAATCATTTCGGCCTATCAGAAAAATCCGAGCCTCAAAGACCTGTTAGTGCGCGCAAACTTTAAGCGGAGCCGGAGACCAACTCGAACACACCATTTACCATTCATTTGGAGTACAAATAACAACAAACACTGGACTATCTCACAGAGAATCACTGGGAAGCATGAGAACATCATTTATGTAATCTGGTGTAAAAAATGTAGATTACAATATGTCGGGGAAACAGGGAATACACTGCATAAACGACTGAGTGCACACAGATTAAACATTAAATACAATAAAAAACCAGAAACCACCATAGTTAAGCATTTTCGAATGCATGGAGTTGATTCAATTAGGGCCAGACCAGTTGCGCACAACCCCAACTGGACCAAAAGAGAAAGATGGCTACAGGAACAAGTTTGGATCAGAAGATTGGATACAATCAAACCTGGAGGCTTGAATGAGAGAGGCCCTTCCAGGGTAACCAATACTTAAACTTACACTGCATAGTTAGGAAATTTACTTTACACACTCAATCTTATATCCTAACCCTAACCCTATCTAACCTGAACCCCCAAACCTAACCTTTAACCCTGACCTTAACCCCTAAGCCTGACCCTTAACCAGCGTTAAGGGTCCCGTTAATCTAATTTTCATTCTCCGTCGGTCGCAACCACATATACACATGCACGCACACACATGCACACGCACGCACACACACACACACACACACGCACACGCACACACACAAACCGTTATACACAAACACACATACACACTTCATTAACACTTAATTCTAATATTAAGATCACTTAACTCTTATCCTAACCATTCTTCCTCTTAATCATTTCTCTCACACACGTACACACACATACTAAAATAAACAAAAATATAAATTTTTCAAAAAATTAGAAAATTTTATTTGTTAAATTATTTTTTAAAATAATTTGTTTCTATTAAAAATATTCAATAAAATAAAATAATTAAGAAATTAAAATGAAAATTGAAATAAAAAAATTAAAAATAAATTAAAAGTAATAAAATTATGTGACTATTGACCTTTTTTTTTATTTTTTTTCTCTTTCTTGTATCTCTCTCCCTCCCTCTCTCTTTTTTCTTTTTTCTCTCCCTCTCTCTCGCCCCACCCTCTCTCTCTTTTTTCCTTTTTTCTCGCCCCTCTCTCTCCCCCTTACCCCTCTCTCTCTCTCCTTCTCTCTCTTTTTCTTCCCTCTCCTCCTGATTGAATGCAGCACATAACAACACTCACGTTTAGTTCGAGCCCAGCTCAACTAAACAGGCACTCACTTTCAGCACCTTATACAGCACATACAAATCAGGTTTACCATTGGTAGCCGTTTGCACATAGACGTCTATAAGATAGTGCCCAGTCACTCGAGATAGCTTTATGATCTTGAGTGAGTGCGCGCTGCCTTGGATGCACCAGGAAGAGCGGAAGCCGGAGCCAGAGTGGGTGAGTTTGGTCCAACCAAGGGTCAAACACTCAACCCTAACCATTACATACCTAACCCTAACCCTGACTAAAACTCAATTCACACCTTAGTCTTAAATCTGACCCCTGACCCAAAAACAGTGTTTCCCCTTGTAGGAACCAGGCTTCGGTCCCCACAAGGAGCAGTGGGTCCCCACAACGTAGTATGTCAGGAAAATGGTCCCCACAAGGTATTAGAAACAAACGCACACACACACCCACACTCTAGGCTGCTGCACCGCTACAATACCTATAAAATACAGTTAATGCTACACAAAAGAAGAAGAAAAGAGAGGACAAAAAGGACAAGGGGTGGAGGGAAAATTAAGAAAATTAGGTGAAGATGGGAGGAGAGGAGCAGAATGGGAAAGAGGTTGGCCGTTAAGAGACAAAAAGAGACAGGAGAAGAGGAAGCGCCAGAGGCAAACTGAATTTTTCAGACGTTTCTAAAAAAAATAAAAAAAATAAGAAAGGTAAAACTTCCAAGGTGACCTGAGAGAGGAAGAAGAACGAAGTGAAGCTCGTTTCCTTCAAGAGGAAAGTGGCTCAAATTCATGTTGCTTTTGGTAATATCAAGTTTTAATTTTTTATTAAATTTCACTGCCACAACACAAACAAGCTTCCTGGAAATATTCGGAAAAGTTTTACAGTACAAATGAGGGATTTAACTAGAGGGGGAAATAAAATCCAAAGATTCTTTGTGTTTGTATAACATTAAAAACGTTTAGCTTTTCTACACATGGAGTGAAATTATGGAATTTGAAAAATAACCCAGTTAAAAATAAACATGGTTCGCACAAGGTACAGGGGCAACGGGGGCTTTAAATATCGCAGAATGTTTTCTCTTGTGTTTATTTACAATAATGATTTCCTTTTGTCTGAAAATATAACCATACTGTATATAAAACATTTGTCTGAGATCTAAGACGTCGAACGGCCATTGCAGACAAAAAATAAAAAGAAGGGTAGATTTTTGTCATTTTGAGATTAATTTCAGAAATTTTACAATAAAAGAACATTTCTGAGCTTGGAAAGTCAAAAATTTACTTGGAAAAAAAACAAACTCAAAAAGTCAAAAAAAAATTTGAAAAAAATTTCTGAGATTTTTGGTGGGGAAAAGGCCGTGTCTCTTAGATTTAAAAAAAGGATTAAATAAGCATTTGCTTCTTTCTACTCCCATTTTGAACATGTTGACATTACTTCGTTTATTAGTGTTGGACTGCTATTTATTTAATTATTTTGTTTGCTTCGGTTGGTTTTCTCATATCTGAAATAAATAATTCAAATATGAATATAAATGTGTTTTCATTCTGGCTGCATTTAGATTCTAAATGCACTAACTACGTAGATCTATCTATGTATATAGATAGATCTATCTATCTATCTATAGATAGATCTATGTAGTTCTGTCTAACAGAGTTTCATTGTCAAACTCAGTTTCATTTAGGAAAAATATCAAAAATCTGAATGTTTCTAAAGGATCGATTGAGCCAGAATGTATTAATAAAACCCATGAAACTGTTAAAATATTAAGAAAAATCTCTTTTTTTAGCATGCAATAAGAGTTTCTTAAAATTAAATATTGAACATCTTTGCAGTCTGTCCAGGTTTTTCCAATCAAAATTAGATTTTGTGGTGCTAGTTTATAAATATTTAACATATTTGTACAATACTTGCGCTAATATATGAGGTTAAATGTGACTTTTTATTACTCGCTGTAACATAAACCGAATGTTTCTGACCAATTTTGAGAAGAAATTGCAGTAAAATCAGAAAGAATGTGGGGATCTGTTGAATGTGTGAATTTAGTGAAGAACTGGAAGGGCTTATTGATCTAATTTGGAGTCTAGAGGACCAGATGAAAACTTACGGCGGGCCATATTTGGCCCCTGGGCCTCAGGTTTGACATGTGATTAGATTAAATTGCAGTTTTAGACACGGCCTTGTGCAGGGCAGTAATAAACTTTATGTCTCCCCTGTCCCAGTTTGGTCCTCTGTGCAAATTCTAACTTAACTTCTAAACTCTTTTTCGACTAAATGCTAGAAGAAACATTTCTGAACCTGCTGCTGGAGCATTATTTTTAATAACAACTATTCTTCACATATAAAAGAACCCATTTCTTTAGCTACTTTCAAGCACAAAGACAAATCAAAGAGAAAGCTTTTTAAAAGAAGAGAGTTTTTGTAAAGTAGGTTAAGAAATGTGACTTATGGTGGGCCACCCTCCAGTGCAGCTCGGCTCCTGTACTGGTGCTTCTTTTAAACCACTAAACGCAGCTCAGACAGGCCTGGGGAGAAAACCGTATGGGGCTGCCGCTGAGTCTTAATTGAATAAGCTGATGTGGTTCTATTAATCAGTAATGGGGAGCCTTGCTGAGCCCAGCCACCACACGCCGCAGCGGGAGACGCTTCTGATGGAGCCCTTGACATTTTCACAGGAGTCGGTGTGTATATGAAAAGCAGGCGGAGAGCAGAGAAATGTGCGCTCATGTCTCAGGAGTAAAGGTCGGAATGAGGAGAATATTTTATATCCGATGTTTCCACTGTTACGTTTCCTGAGGGAAAATTTCTGTCATGCTTGGATTTGCAGAGCAAAATGGGAGACATTAAAGCTTTTAGTGCAAGGTTGCTGTGGAGAGCTTTTTCATAATCAATCAATCAATCAATCAATCAATCAATCAATCAATCATTTTATCTATCCATCCATCCATCCATCTCTCTTTTCTGCAGTAGTCAGTGTAATTGTACCATTTAATGAGAATAGTTTTAGCTCAGGGTCAAAATGACATGAAGTGTGAGTCTGCAGTATGCAGTGAATCATGACATCCTGCTCTTGGTTTGTATCTACGGAAGAAATCATTAAACCGTCATTTAACTGGCACTTTTTGACCAAAAAATGACCGAACAAAACAAAAATATTTTGATTTTAATAACAAAGGATTAAATATATTTAATCTTTTGGTTTCTCAAAGCAGCAAAGACTGATCATAAAAGCTGTTGGTTGTGCCGGATTTTTTTTGTCAGTTATGTCTTATTTTTGTATTTGCTGCCCTAAATCTCAATAAAATCCATCAAAGTTTGTGGTTGTAAAATGTGAGAAAGTTTGTGGGGTTTGAATCCTTTTGAAAAACACCAACTTCGTGGAAGTGTCTCTATTCTGTGCGTAAAGAAAAATAATCTCTGTATTTTTTGTAGAGTTTGAAAAGTTACATTAAGCCTCCAATCGAGTTTCTTTTTTATACATTCTTTACAATACAAAGTGTCAGAAAAACGTAAGTCTTGACTGTAAAACTTCAATCCTACTTTCAGGTTTTCTATGTGGAGACCAAATCTGTGTAGTGAAGTAACTTTTCAATTTCATTTCTCCAATTTGAGACTGACGTTACCAGCTGCACTGCAAAATTGGATAAAACTGATTCATAAAGCTGGGGTGAAAAGCTATATCAATATACATTTAATGGAAAAAAGAAGAAAAACGGGTGAAAATTACTTCAACAACCATCCAGTAGTCACATTGGTTTATTTATTCTGTCTGACATTGACCATGGTCATCCATATATGTGCAAATAAGCAAAGTAAGAAAACAAGAGGACAAACGCTGTATATGGTAACTAAAGAAGGAGTCTTTTCGCAGCCCCAGGCGTAGTGTGAGAAATAAATATTTGATAAGAGGATGACCTACTTCCTGTGCCCTGAAAAGTTATTTGTCTTTTTTTGCCTCCCTGCACTGCAGAGGCCGCTTTCCACAAGCCCTCCAGCGGAAAGAACCAAAGTAAAAAAGAGGAGAGCCAGGAGAGAGGGAGGAGGAAGAAGAGACGGAGAAAGAAAAAAAGAATGGGAGGCCAGAAAGAGGTGAACTGGAGAAAGAATAAATGTTCAGCTGGAGTCGATCGCAGAGCAACGTTGGTACTGTGGGCTGAATTAATTAATGAAAGCCACAAATATACAATGTATATACAGGTTTATTTTTGCTTAAGGTGTTTATTTATACTTAAATTAATATGATGTTTTCTGTTAGTGTTCAGTAAAGTAGTAGTAGGTGTTTTCTTTTATTGACACTTTGGAACTACGTCACTAAATCATTCGAGGCGCAATGATGGATGTCTGAAGTGAGGAACGTGAGTCTTGAACAGAGTGACTGAAATTGTTTTCCAAAGTTGTTTTTACCAGTTTATTTGTGACTTGGAGTCGTGCTAATTTGTCTGTGACGTAACACACCTGGTTGGGGATCAAAAGATGAGGTGCTAACCAGCACTTCCTTTTTCTTTTACACATTCTAGGCTACCTGTTACCGTCACGCTCTCCAGGACTCCGCCCACTTAGCCGCCATGATGGACGTCAAAACAACCAATGCGCTCCTTTAAAGCTATATAACAGAAATCTGTAATCTATATCGCTTCTGTTTAGTTGATTTCATTTTAAAAATGGTCTTAAGGCGCTGCGCGGTCGGCTGGACAAACACACAAGGATCCAAATCATACTTGTAATTTTATTGCATAACTTAATGAGAAAATATACGGCGGGGATAGAGAGCAGCAGTCAATCATAATGACGGGCACCCGTTAATAACAATAACGACCATCAGCCCTTTTTACAAGGTAAGAAGATTAACGTTCACATATTTTATAAGTAAGTATAATTAGAAAGATATCAAATAACGCATTGAAGCGTCTAACGGTTAGACAGTAACCGTTGGTAACCATGGAAATAGTGCCGCACCGTCATGTAGCCCATGGAAAAAAACTGGTTAGCCTCTCGTCTTTTGTACGGTTTTAAGGCTTTGCTTGTGTCAAGGAACACTCTTTTCAGGACATACTGATATAAATCATGCGGTGTGAATTCAGACAAAGTCGGTAATTTGATCAACACGTCAGGAGGGTCAGTTTCTAAACTAGCCGTTTCTAAATACCGACGTCTGTGAGCCCCAACCAGGTGTGTTACATCACAGACAAATTAGCTCGACTCGAACAAGTAGAAGCTACGAATAAACTGGTAAAAAAGACTTTGGAAAACAATTTCAGTCACTCTATTGTACTCCGTCCCTCACTTCACATCATGGTGCTTTAAATGATTTAATGACGTAGTTGCAAAGAGTCAATTGGTTATCATCTATCTACTAATACCTACTTATAAGCAAAGTTAATCTTTTCTTATAAAAAGTGTTCACTGTAAATCCGTAACTATTTGCTTTAAACAAGCTCGTATGTCTTGCTGAGGTTGTAAGTTATTTTTGTCTTATTTCAAGTGTATTAAAATATTTTCACTAGAAACTAGACCAAAAATACTTGGTAATACTGTTTTTAAAATGTACAGGTTACCGAGCTGCAAGAGGGACAATTCTATTTTACACTTAGAAAAGGTTCATGTTAGTTTAATCTAATTCAGAACAAAAAGATTTGCAAACAGATTTTAGTTTCACAACAAAATTTATTAGAAGAATAGTGGTTTTGAAAAGAAAGTTCTAGCATCCAGTGAATACTACCTTACACAACAATACAGCTGAAATGTGTGGCAAAAATGGCAATTTTCTTTTTTTTTCCTTTTCTTTTTTTTCACCAAACTGAATATAACATAACCAGTAAAGTATTTTACACATGCACAAAGACAGAGTTAATCAATGTTGCCTGATGTCCAATGCAAAACCGTTGTCAAATAAAAGGAAACAATCATTTTTCATCTTTTGGTCAAACCCCAAAAATCAGACATGAATTATTCATTAGCCCAAACAAAATTAAAAAAATTGAATTTGCATTAAAACAGACAGGGAAAACAAAACAAACAAACAAAAATAAATGTGAGTCAATCAAACAAAACCTGATTTTTGTAATCCTTGTTAAGTGCTCATTTACATGGACAGTAATAGTAAAGTCTAGAAGAATAAAAGTCCAACTCACAAGGTACAAAATAAAAACAAAAACAATATTATACATAAATAAAACTACAACATGAGAAAAATATTTTTTTAAATTATACATTTTTTTTGTCAAACTGTAAACAGTAGATATTGAAAAATGAGGTCCTTGGGATATTTGGAGAAACTGTGTATATGTGTGTAAATATGTGTGTGTGTGTGTGTGTGTGAGGTAAAGTCCAGGTGGGACCAAACTGTAAAAGGGGGGCTTGAGCATCCTGAGCATCGGCACAGCGCCCATTCGGGCCGGCTGGACTGAAGGAATGAGGTATATATCGCCAAACTCGGAAAGAAAATCTCAGCGAAGAAAGAGTGACGTAAAAAGCCCAGCGAGCCCCGATGTGGGGCGTCCAGAATCCGCTCAGTGACTGAGGCAACGTTCTGACACGTCAGAACGCTCAGCGGGACGATAACTGAGACCGAACACAAGATGAGGTTTGTCGTTGTAGCCAAATGAGTCCAAAGCCCTGGACCGCACTTCCTGCGTCTGACCACCAGCGTTTCATGGTTCCAGAGCATTCAGAGCTTTCCGTTTAATCTCAAAAACATTAGCAATGTTAAAAATAATCTAGATAACTCTGATCGCACGATTTACAATTTTAAAAACACGTTTTTAAAAAAACATTAACGTTTGACTGATTTAAGGAGGTTTAAGGTTAAATTCATGACACAATTCTGACACTCAGAGCTGCTTGTTTACGTCGTTTGGTGGGAAAATAGATGTGAACGTTTTTGCAGGAGGTTCCCTAAAACCGCGGCATGAGCCAAGAGTTGTGCAGCGACACAAAGTGAGACGAGAAGCAGAGGCATCGGCCACTCAGCAGACATGAGTGGCTCTCCAAATATCAGACAATAAATACAGAAGAAAGCTGCCAAAAAAGCAAGACAGATAATTTCATCTTGTTTATTAGTCATTAATCTGTGTGGAGTTAAAGGGGCAGCATTAAAAGTTTTCCAGGCACATAGTTCCATTTTATAGCACAATCAGGTAGCTAACAATTACCTTCAATTGTTATGAAAATGCAAAATATGTCAAATGTAACTTAAAGAAAATGTTACTTCCAGGTTTAACGCCTTGAAATTGGGCTTTTGTCTCTTCAAAAACTCCTGCTCTTTCTGAAACTCCGCCTTCAGGAAGTCATAACATGGCTTCAATACTAAACATCGTTTCTACGTTTGGTAACACAAAGGGCCAACATAACACCTCTTATGAACATGAATGAGTCTTCTTGAACGTTTATGACTGTTGTCATGAAGTGTGATTTGGTAAATAATGACACTTTTAATGCAAAGTAACATTAAAAGTTGCATTAACAGTGTCAACTTTGCGTTATTTGGTAAAAAAAATGACACTTCATGCAGAGTCGCATTAAAAGTTCATTAAAAATGTCATTATTTATCAAATCACACTTCATGACAACAATCATACATTCATTAAGACTTCATGTTCATGGCAGGTGTTATGCCAGTCAAATGGCTCCTATAATGACCTCCACCAGGTGTTTGCCAATTGCTGCTGGCTAGTCTTAAGGAGCTAAACGGGGGAGTTGCAGAGAGAGCTACTTGGAAGTTGCATCTTGAAGTCGGGGCTATGTCCATCCAGGCATTTTTCACAGCGGAATGGTTGCCATAGAGATTAACGGGTTTCTCAAACATGCATGAAAGAATCAAGGCAACACTCCAGGTTTGTTTTTGACGAGGGAATAACTTTATAACATAATGTAAAGATAAAAAAAGGTTATTTTTACATAACGCTGCCCCTTTAAACCTTTAAAACATGGGAATTCCACCATACAACCCCAGATGCCTGCATGGACCGTTTCTTAAGCGAGAACTCGTGAAGATCCGCCGGTTCTGAAATGTGACACTCATAGCCGCTCCTGACAGGATCTGGGTTAAAGAAAGATGATTGAAACCAGACTCTGGTTCTGCCTGCACTTCATTTAAATGGTACCGGTTGATTAGAGGCCTCTGTCGATTACCAACCTGAATGTGACTGAGAACGGCGCTGTGTGGGATCCCTGAGGGCGTTTTTGGGGGAATTATCGGGGTTTCCTTCTGCAGACAACAGGGGCATGTCGAGATATGCGGTTACTTAAACCTACATATATGGCAACATATGTTTGTGTTCCTAAAAGCTGCTCTGAGGTTAAAATATTGATGAGGAAACAAATCAAAAGTGGCAAAAATTTTCCACATGATTTCTTACAATGCCACACACTTTCACTCATACACACGCAGTTATTATACACAGGGAAATAAATGACCGCAAAAGAGCCGAAAACCACTAGGAAAGCTGCTGCAGTGACAAACAAAACACTTCAGGTGCTAATCCTCCTGTTTTTTACTTTCTCAGGGAATATATTTTAAACATTAGAATCTTTCCCGCTGACAACATCCAATAAAAAAAGCACTTCTGCAATAATGAGCCTTCTCAAACAAAAGGCCTGATACGGCGAGGGGGGGTATGTACACCAGCATGCAAAATAACCGAAAGGGGCAACGTCTCCGCTTCCTTCATCAAGACTTTTCATCACAGGCGCCTCCATGCCTTCATACGCACGTCCGCCTCACCTGTAGAAAAAGGCAGGTAAGGTGGATGATGGGTGAACCGGTTCTATATACAACCTGTCTAAAGGAACCCCCCCCCGTACATACACACATGACGGCGTGTCGACTGGATAAATACAGAGTCTGCTTTACAAAATAAACCCACCCACCCGTCCCCACTCCTGCTTCACGGAATCAGACTGGACTACAACTACACGAGAGTCTACCTTTACTACATCTTCTGTAAAAAAAAAAAAAACAAACCAATAAAAACAACCATGAAAAACTCAAATGGCTGTGGCCATTTTCCCTATGCTACATCATGGGGTAATTACCAAGCACAACTGAGTAAGAAAACACCAAAAGCGACAGAGCGGGAGATTTTTAACCCAACATTCTGCACTGGACTTCTGTATTGTTTCCCTGAATCGTCGATGGAAAAGGCCCATCCTTTTCCTTCTCAAGATAAAAGTATCTGACATAAGAGATTTTATATATACATATGCATTTGTGTTTGTGTCTATGAGGGGCTTGTATAGGTATATCTATGTGCACATATAGAGTATTTTTATTCTTAAATATGTATAGGTAAATTAGAGGTTTGTAGTGTTTATGTATTTTTTTTTACATTCAGTTTTTAATAAAGATGAAGGATAGATGAAGAAAGGAGGAAGGTGGGAGATGTGCGACTTCAAGTGTTCTCCATGTCGGCCTTCATGCTTCCAGCAAACCCACTCTGCATGAGCGATGGCAACGGTTCAAAGCAGCCAAGCAGCAGGCTGCAGAAGGTTGCACACCGAGAGTATTTCCGGGTCAGAACGCACAGGTTAGGATGTGAAACCAAAGTGAAGAAAGAAGCGACCGCTTTCCTTCTGGTATGGCTTTTTTTTTCTTCTTTTTTTTGGTATGGTGAAAAAGAAAATCGGATGTGGTTGGGAGGATGGCCAGGATCGGACGATATATATATATATATATATATATATATATATATAAGGGTCGTCAAGGTTACATGGATTTCTTTTCTGAGGTATTCTGTGTTGTAAGTTTTTTTTTCTTTACATTTTTGCACACCCAAAAGAGAGAGAGAAAAAAAACTGCAAAAACAGCAGGATGGAAAATATCATCAGACAGTGAAAGTAAGAACAAACAAACACAAAGTGTTACTCTCCCGTTTGCGGACTCATTTGGAGCGACCATCTACCGAGCGGCTCCGCTTGATTTCAACGTTTGGGAAGGCAACAGTCCGAGTCGTCAACGTTAAATCTCTTAAAAAAACAAAAACAAAATAAAAACGACAAGGTGGGCCGTCAAGTAAGCTCTGCATGGGCCTCCCCTGGAAAGAGTTATTCAGATTTACAATCCTTGCTGTTCATAAAGCACTGAAAAAAGTATTTGGCTGAAAATAACGTACACAACGAGAAAAATAAGAGTCTAAACTTTGTGAGCAGTTGTTGTTCCTGCAGGAGCGAAAGCCTGCGTGACATTTAATCCTGCGTACTTGTCTGAGAGTATTCTTCTCACCTGCCAAACTTCCTGTCAGTACAGCGTACTTCCATTTCTGCCCAGTGAGCGCTGCTCCGTCTGACCTGCCTATCGATCCCACTCAGCAGCCAGCGCCGCTGCTCAGCTCCACTATAAATACACATGCCGATGTGAGCATCTGCATGTAGTGTAGACTTCACAAGTTAAAGGTAACAGAGACGGTTGCATGGCCACAAATTAAGATTAAATCTATAAATAAAACAGGTGGACTGGACATTGGGGTTCAATAGAATAAAAACACTACATGCTGGCTGATTCTTTTTGTTTTTTAATCACATAAATTAAATGTGAATGAGGAGATTATTATCCTGAATCTTCATAACAAGAAGATTTTAAAATATTGAGTTGTAGAAAGGCTGAGCAGCCGTTTCTTTTTTGCAGAAAGACTCAACATTAAACAGGATAATGGTCTCCCAATGGTCTCCCCACCTTCTCTCACTGCAGCAGTGGGAGAAGGTGGGGAGCAAGGTAAAAAAAAGTAAAAAATCTACAAGACCAAACCTCTGTGAAAACATAAGAGAAGAAGAAGAAAGGAAAGAAAGAAAGAGAACAACATCAACATCCAGAGATTTAAACCGGTGAACCAAGGTTATTATAATTAACAAAAAGTGAAATTGAGAAAACATTTTCAGTGACTGAAATAAATAAAAACAGTAATTAATTTATTACTGGAACTACATTGTACATTTATAAAACTAGAAACCACTAAGAATAAGAGAAATTCGATCATTTGTGTCCAGCAGTTTATCCACATCTAAATAACTTGATTCATAACTTCATCACTAATAGATGTTAGAATACATCTAATATTTATTGAATAATTTATGTTCTGCTGATCAGTGAAAGCAGTCCAATGATGTTCTTCACTATGTTAACAATAAGATTTTATTTTTGTTCTAAAAGCGATTGAGTATCAATAAAATCTGTTAAACTATTCAAATACTAATAAATAGCTGCATATGCATTCAATAAGTTCTTCTGAAGGTTTAATATTGTTTAAAAATTACACATTCATCTGTTTCACCAGGATTTTCTAATATTTTTTGTGATAATTTTTTTTTTGCAGTCAAAATCACTGATTTTCTGGCTCTAATTTAGAAATATTTGCCAGGAATTTTTGCAATATTTGTTCATATGTATGATGGTAAAATTTGTTTTGGTTACTCGCAGTAATCAGTCACAGACTTGACATCATTAAGGCTGAAGAAGAAATACTGCCACCTGCTGGTGGGAGGTAGCAGTCACTTAAAAACAGTGTTTTTGATCCTTTTTGTGAAAATCTTGCAATAAAGTCACAATCATGCATTAGTGTAATAAAAATAATTCAGGTATTCATTGATTGTTTGTGGAATGGAGGGACAGTTTGATTTAATTAGGACAGTGGTGTACAAATTTCTACTACTGGCGGGTCATAAAATTTAATTTTATTTTGATTTTATTTATTTTTTTTGTTTTTACTTGCTCAACAATACATTTTTGAATGAAATCTCTACATCATTAAATATCCAACACATAAAAAGGGTTTTAAAACAAATATATTTTTTTTAATTTTTGGGGTTATCAACTGTTTTTATCATTGTTGACTTGTGGTCAGGGGCCAAAAAAAAAGTAATTTGAAGGGCTACTAATGGCCCCAGGGCCACACTTTGGACACCCCTGAGTTAGGCAGTATGGAGATAAAAAACTGCTTTGATTTGATTGATAAAATATTTAAGGTTGTACTGACGCGTCTGGATTTTGATAAATGTGTTCTATAGATAAACATGAGAGCGAGTCGAGGTAAACGGTTCAAATGTGAGATTGTGAGACAAAAAACTGAACGAATCTCCATATTCCGATTATTATTTTCTTCCTCTGTATCACACCTGGTCGTGAGGAGTCACAGGTAAGTGTGATTATTAGTGAGAGCGGAGCCGGGTCTGAGCTCAGAGCCACAGGAGAGCAGCTGGTCTCCGTAGGTGGCTCTGAAGGTCCAGACGCACCTCCACATGGGAACAATGCTGCAAGATCGTCATGGTAACTCACAAGGACAACATGGAGTTCATTCACGAAGCCCTAGGAGGCATTTTCAATATTTTCCTTTCAAAATCATTTCCCGGTTTTGTATTTTCTGCCCCCCAGGTCCGTAACAGGAGCTTTTTATCAGTCTGTGTCCCGGTTCTGATGGACTCAGGGTGGCAGTGAGGTGGAAGCCTTTATGCATCTCTGAATCGCTGAGATCTCACCTCCTCCTCAGACCAGAGTCTGAATCTGCAGCTCTGTGTGGCGGCCATCTGCGAGACGTACGCCATCAGAGGGCGAGACGTACGCCATCAGAGGGCGAGACGTACGCCATCAGAGGGCGAGACGTACGCCGTCGCCGCAGGTTTGCTGTGAAAAACGTGGCTCTGTGGAACCTTTCACATCGACTCACATCGACAGGAGGATTACAGAGTTCAACAAAAGCAAATCTGGAAAGACGTGCATATGGAAGAACAGCAGGGCCAATGGGAAAGATGTTTTTCCCAGAAATCTGACTTTAATCTCCAAATCCTGGCTATAACTCAGAATTCCAATCTTTGTCTCAGAATTTTGACTTTAATTTCTGACTTTAAAATCAGAATTAAAACTTTAATCTCAAAATTTTAACTCTCTTCAGAATTTTGAAATTCATTTCTGATGTTCATCTCAAAATTCTAAATTTACAGTAAAAATTTTGAGATCAAAGTCAAAATCTAGAGATTCAGGTCAGAATCCTGAAACTAAAATCAGACTTGCACACCAAATTTTCTCTCAAGATTTTGACTTGAATCTCAAGATTTTGACATTAATTTCTGACTTTAAATTCTGAGATAAACTCAGAATTTTGAGATTAAAGTTTAATTTCTAACATAAATTTCAAATTAGTTTAATTTGAAATCCTTTTCTGTACAGCTGACTTTGAGAGTAAAAATTTCCTGACTTTGTTTCTTACTTTTGACAGATTAATTTCAGAACTCTAATTATGTGTCAATCTATATCAAAATCCAAATATTAACCAGAGATTTTTAATTTAATGTCAATTACGGTGCTAGCAAAATAGTTACAAGTGTCTCTTTTTTGTTACTGGGTTTGTAAACCTGCATTTATCCACACTGAAAGCGCGTCAAAATTTATTTGGTGGAGTTAAGTTTGAAGACTACATTTGTCAGAACAATTTTGTTTTAGAGAAAAGGGAGTCAGACTTTTTTGGCCCCAATTCTCTTCCGTACATTTGGCTTTTATAGTTGCAGTTTGTAGAAACGAAGTCAGAGGTGAGCGATTGCAGAGTTTTGTAATCTTCTAAGTGCTTTAATTTTCCAAATCAAACAAAGATCTGCTGTGAATTCAGGAATTTATTTCCAGCAGCTTTTCCATTTCAGACATAAGGAGGTAAAGGTGCGCCGTCACTGATTGCTGCAAATCAGCATCACTTTGGAGGCGTGCCTGGCCTTTAAGATCTGCGCCCGGTTCTGCTCTCAGAGCCACGCGGTTAGAGAGCGACTGCTTTTCACGTCTGCTCCTAATGCTTTGACATTTACAGAACTTAGCATCGCTCCAGAGTACAGCAGAAGCACAGCTGGACAGAACCGCAACTAACGGAAAGAAACAACTGCCACTTTAAACGCAGGGGAGGAACTCTGGGCTGGTGTGTTTATTATTATCCTACATGGTTAAAATAAAAATATCTGTTGCTAAATTGGATCTCAATAAACCTCTTAATTATTCTTGCAAATGTTTTTGAAGATGAAGCAATAAAATTAAAAAGTTTCTGCAAAACAAATTCTGAACCTCCACGAATGACTAACATTTTATTCCAGAACAAAATTTATTTCCTCCTGCGGCTACTTTCTCTCTGACATTCAGGAAACTGGGGCAAAACGTCACTTATTTCACTGAAAATATAGGAAACATGGCAGCAGTTTGTGTTTAATCTACAGAATGTAGGTCTTTACACTGCAAAAACACAAAATCCTACTAAGTATTTTGTCTAATTTTTATTGCAAATATCTTAGTACACTATAAGAAAAAGCTATCTTACAGATAACAAGTTATAGGAGCTTGTTTTAAGAAAATATTCAAACTCTAATTCGTTTGTATTCATCTTAAGTTTGAAAAATTCCAGTTTTACTAATTTAGAGTAGCTGGTGCGACATCGCTTCTGCTCATAACTAAAACGATTAGCAATTGTTTGTGTCAGGAAGACGAGAAAAAAATTACTTTAAATGCTGCTTCTCGATGTCTTTAACCACTAAGATTGAAAAAGCAAAAATCTGGACAGGCGGGTTAACGCGTGATGAGAAAAGGAGAAGAGAAAGAAGTGTCATTAGGAAAGGAGAAAACAGACAGGAAGTGAGGATTTCACAGAGGGAAAGCTTGCAGTGATGAGAAGCAGCCAGCAGCAGTGATGTTCAGTGGACAAAACACACCCACCTGCTTCCAGAGACACGGCAGCCTCGGCTTCATAATTATACATAAAACCCGCCCACACAAAATGTGGTTACCTGATGAGGAGGGAGAGTGTGTGTCGCTCTAGGTGCTTCGTGTGTGTGTGTGCGCGCGCGTGTGTGTGTGTGTGCGTTCTGCTCTCCCACGGCTGTATGTGCTAAAGAGAACACAGCATTATATTCATAAAACCTGGCTTCTGGCATTTGAAGGAATTTATCTTTGTTATTTTTTTTGTAGGAAAACAAAGCAAATATCACATGCCACGAGGAGCAAGAAGAGTACGAACAATCACGTCGAGAAAAAAACTCTCATCTAAAATCCGCTCTGTGTGTTAGGCCCTAAAAATGTGGAAACAAGTCGTACTAAAAGACCTGATCCTCTTTTTGTTTGTGTGTTTCTAATATACAATCAGCTGATTTTAAGTGGCCAGACCTGAGGTATAAATGACGAGCAAAACCAGAGGAAGCCTCTCTGCAGAGAGGAGCACAGCAGTCATACACACGTCACGTAAAAGTGTTTTTCTTTCAGAGTAGGCCGCCTCGTTGTGCGCCATCCTGGGACAGAACGGGGGGCCTACTTAGTGAGGTTACAGTAGTTGCTGCTTAACATTGTTCTTTTCTTTTCTCGTGCTTTGACAGTCTTTGATTCAGCAGAAAAAAAAAAAAACAAACATGAAAGGATGAGAGAAACGGAAAAAAAAAAGGTCAGAAAACACATTCTGACGTACATCAAATCTGTGTCAGGGTTTGGAAAGGTTGCAAAGAAATATGATAATGGAAGATTAACTTGTCCACCTGTCCCCCAAATGTCCCCTCTGGGTCTCTACAGCTGTGAGACAATAAAAAGTGCAAAAAATATGTCCTGTCAGGTTTCAACCTGCACTAATGTTACATCTAACGACCAATAAAGAACACGTTTCTTTATTCTCTGTCGGAGCAGGGTGGGTCCTGCCTCCACAGTGAAACCAAATTAACAGCATATTAAAAACCAAAACCAAAAAAGAGCAAGCTTTGTGTTGGGGTGGCACATATTGGTCAGTCAGATATTTGAAGCATCTCCCTCCTCCCGTCATGACAGGAGGGCAGAAAACAAACAAAAGAAAGGAAGAAAAGAAACAGTGGAGGACGCTGTATTTCCCAGAGTATCGGTTGTCGCCGTGCTCAGCACCCAGGCAGAGGATTCAGGACGAGGCACCAGCAGGAGGAGGAGCAGTTCGGAGAGCGAGGTACAGCGCTCGCCTCACAGACAGGCAGCAAGTTAAACAGAAAAGCCCAAAACGTTTCACCCAGCGGGAGGTTGGCGCCTGCGGATCGACCCGAAACAGGAAGAGAAAACAGAGAGGGGAGGTTCTGCTGGTTCCTGGATCTGTTTAGATGATTTCTGGAGGAGATTTAAAAGATAAAGAGGAAACCTCTTTATTTAAGTCTGGCAGGAATGGTCAGAAACTTACAGCAAAAACACTAAATATTACCAAGCATCTTTCATCTAGCTTCCAGTAGACAATAAGCAATAAATCAATTAAATTTTAATTATTTATTGTTTGTCTTTTTCCCTTCTGTCTACCAAAAACTGGACGACAAAAATCTTCATTGTTATTGTTTTGGTCTCAACTAGCGCTCATTTTTGGAAGGATAATTTTGTTAACAGAGACTTCACAATTCATTTTATTTGTTGTTTTGTTTGGATATTTAAAATGTTGCCCAGTTCTAGTGTTAAATCGTCATTAATTTAAAGTTTATTGATCTTTCAGAATATATTTTTGTATTATGTCACTGTCGTTATATTACTTAAAAATCGACTCAAAATAATATTATCATTTATCGCAATAACTACTGGAACAATTTATCATCCAGCAAAACTTGTTTTCCAGTACAAATGGAAAACAGAAATAGGAACTTGTTTTAAGTCGATAATTCTTTAATATCTATAAAACGTAATAGCTACACTGGAAGATTACTTTATTTATATTATGGGGAAAATGTCTTGTTACAGAATTAAAATGCCAGGAAAACAATTTTTTTTAATGAATATTAAAGTATTATTGACTTAAAATAAGCTTCTATTTCTTGCTGAAAATTTACCTGTATTTGCACCAGAAATAAGAGCAAAGATTCTTGGTAAGATTAAATTTTTTTTTTTTTGCAGTTCACCAATTTTAATAGCATCGACTTAACATAGCTACTTTTACTTAATTCTAATTTCTCTTTAAGAACTATAAAGAATAAAAGAAATAATAGATTTATTAATTGGAATTTTTCAGTAAGTTGCAACTGCAACTCTTACTGAAATATTAGTTATAAAAATCTGTTTTTCTCTATAAAAGCCTGAGGTTATGAGGCTTTCTCTGCCTCTTTCTCTACATTAGAGAAAATCTACAAATACAACAGAAATCCTTTCTCCTACTGCTTCGTTTTAAACACCGTATTGACTTATTTAACTCTCCTTCCCTCAGTAACAACATCCACACCGAAGAGTGTGGTTGTGACTTTGAAACAAGGATTTTTTTTCCTTTTCTTCCTGCGTCTTTACTCAGTTATTAAAAGAGATTAAAGAGCATTTTTATAAAGAAAAATGTGTTGTTGCGTTGTGTTACTGTGGATGAGTTTGAAACCGGGAAATGACGAGAAAAAAGTTTTTTTTTTTCCTCTTTTGCTGATGCTAGGAGAAACCTCCCGAAGGTGAAACGGTTTTGAAGGCACGGTTTCCTGCCACGTGTTTAACGTGTCATCCGTCTGTTAAACAAAGCGTAGGTAGTTCAGGTTGTGCCGTTTGCTGACTGACAAATATGGCGGCCCAAGCTGTGGGCAGAACCTGAGACAGTTACAGTACCAAGGCTACGATTGGAGTGTTTATACTGCAGATGAAACCAGTAATAAAAAATCACAACAGTCTGTTAAAAAATGAGGCTTTCACAACTTTGCATGACAAAAATAATGCAAGGTCTCTTTTGTTAAACATTATGTGCCGAGTCTTACTTTAAAGAGGGTTTTTTTGTTTCTTTGGACAGGTGGATATGTTAACCAAATACACTCAAAAGAAAAAAAAATTAAATTCAGGAAATAAATATATACCTGAAATGGCATGCACCTCAGTAGAAACGATCCGGCTGAACAGACCAAAAAGAAACGACTAGTTTGTACAGAAGTACAGAATAAAGCACAAAAATAACCGTAAACGCCTGAAAAGAGAATATTTTTTTGTGGATCGTTGTAAATCGTTGACGCTTTTTGCCCCTCTCAGGGGAATTCGCTCTAAGTGCTGGCTGAAATTGTCTGCATTTAATGCCAATTATGATGATTCTTCACATCTTTTTTTTACGCTTTACATGCATTACATGAAAGTGGCAAGCAGTTTGTTTTATTTTTTAAACAAAGGAAGGAGTCCAACACTAATTTTGTTTTTTTAAAACTAACCTTTGATCGCGTTTTCACCGTCGCTGGCAGCGACATTTTAGACACTTTCAATGCTTCGCATTGCTAAGTGTTGGATGCATTTTATGCAGGACGACCCCAAGGAACTTTGTTTCACTTTTTTAACAACGAATCCCACTGTGGAAATCCAATAACCACAAAATTAGGGGGTCCAAGATTGTAGATTAGGCCAATTTCTATTAGATTGTGACCGATAACCAACAATAATAAAGTTAATAAAGTTTTTTAACACAAAACTCAGCCAAAAAAAAAACTAAACAAAAGAGAAAGCAACGGTGCATGCCATTTTAAAGTCAAATAAATAACAACAAACATTTCCAAAAGGAGTGAATCATCATTTCATCTGAGGAGAGTTAAAGTCTCAGACTGGGTGAACAGTAGGCAGTGTCGAGAGCAAAGAACAACATTTCAATCAGAGGAGGGAAAACAACGAGACGCTACACAAAAACAAACTTGTTCCAGGTCTTTTTCCTACTCCTCTTTCAGCCAGGAGGCAACCGTAGCAAAAAGAAAGACAAAGAGTTGTTTGGGTTCGGGCTGCAACTTTCGGAAAGGCGTCACACACTAAAGCTTTTTCATCCCTCTCTGCTCCGTCTGCCGTGAAGAAGAGCTACACTACATGCATAACCTCAAACTTGTTTTACTCTCTCTTGGAAAAAAGTGCTATTTTAGTTCAATACGTTCAAATCACAAACCCATCGTTAAGCGTTTCCTGATCCCCCTCCTGTGTTTCAGTAGCAGGTCTGTTCTGTAATGGCACCGCCATCGTAATTGAAAGGAAAGTATTAGCGAGAGGCTCGTCTTGTCCTCCTCTCTGTCTACTATAGGTCCAACAAGAAATCACCGTATTGGTAACCCACGTCTTCCGTCTCAGTTACCCTGAGTTAAAAATGAGCAGAGAAAACAAAAACCCAGAATCATGGATTGGCTTTTACATAATAGGTCACAATAACTTAAAATATATTAAAATCTGCCTCTCCCCACCTAACAGCTAACCCTGCCCACTGCATATAACCCCAAAACCAAACCACCCCTCCATAAATGCACATTGTTTCATACATAACTGCCTTTTAAACTGTCTCTGACGTTTGAGCAGGGGAGGAATTTGTTTTAAAACTTCTCAACTAAGCTGCTTTTGCTTAGTCTGATTAGTAAAGAAAAAGAAAAACACATCAGCAGTAAGTTGTTATTAGCTAAATTCAAATGATTCAGCCTGGGCCCGCTAAAAGCCTTTGTAGGAGTCGAGACGATGAACTGGATAGCAGCACAGTTTCACATTCTGATCCCAAAAGGCCGCCATCGCCGCCGCCGTCGTCCAGAAACCGTTCCATGAGGGTGCCGAGCTCACTTTGGTCACCGTTTTTTTTTTTTTTGTGTGTTTTTTTTTTAGGGCAACCTGAAGGTGGCTCCACCTTTTCCAGGATCAGCAGACTGAAGGAGGTCCATGAGGTAGCATCCCGCCCTAAAAACGGCTGATCCATAATCAGAGTATCCTTCAAGTTGTCCCTTGGCGTGAAAACGAAACCAAAACGGAAAAACAGAAAGAAAAAAAAAAAGACGAGGGTGAATTCAGAGCGTCCCGCTTCTGAATATGAATCAGCATTCGAAGGCGATGTGCACCTCTGACCCGTTGCAAGGTTGCGACTGGGCTTCAGAGACAGACCATAATAAGTGCATGATGCATGGGCAACAATGCCGAGGTAACGTGGTCTGTGAGCGCCAGACCCAAAGTGTAGTGCAAAAGAAAGCAAACCAAACGAAAAGAAAAGAGAGAAGAAAAGGAGTTGATTACAGAAGTCAGTAGTGTCCACAAAACTCACAAACATGCATCCCTGAATGACTTTTGTGTGTCTTCTCTTGCTCACAAGAGGACGGGTTAATCTTGCTTTCGTCTGCACAGAGATTATATTCTTAAGGAGGACAGAAAAGAGTTTTGCAGTTAAAGCATCATGGCTACCTGGCAAGAGGAGAATGGGTTTGATTCCGAACCCGTGTGAGGAAACGATGGTATGATTCAACCCTACAGTCGGCTTCAAACGTAAGAAACAGTTCACTTACCAATTTCAGAAAATTCTCTATGAGAGAGGGGAGTGGCAACGGGTCCAATTGGTCGGATTTTGTTTGTAAATTTTGAACATTCATTTGTTTTCCCCAGAGTAGAATTCATCCAAAGCCCAAACTCCATTTATAAGCAGCAACAGATCCGTGTGTAGAGTTCAGTAAAAGGAGAGGTTGGGGGTTTTGGGGCTGGGGATTATCAGCATGCTTAAAGAATTTCCATTAATTGTCTTTTATTTAGCTATTGTTCTTCGTTGCATTTGTTAAGCTTTGGATATAAAAGCTAAACAAATGCTCGCTCGGCGCCTCGCAGGCGGTTAAAAAGTGTCCGAATAGATGTTTCTCTGCAGTTTGTTAGGAATCCTCCTCATTCCATCCCTCCGTTTGTGCTCACCCAGATACTGCAAAGCAAATTGGCACAAAGAAAGCCCCATCCGTGTTTGAAGTGACGTACGTCGTGTGGGTTGTTTAGTCGATTTGTTTGGAATCGTCGTCCGCCTTCTCCTTTGCATTTTCCTTCAGCTCGGCAGCGGCTAGCGCCAGCCCGTCGTCTCTCGGGGTCGTGGCGGCTGCGTTCTCTGGCTCCGCTGGGAAATCCTGGCCTCCTGCCTCCATCTTCATCATCAGCTTCAGCTTCTTCTTTGGGGGGTTCTTCAGGGTTCCCATGCGCTCCTTCACCTTGTACTCCAGGGTGCTGTGCGGGATGCCGTACATGTTCTGTGCCTTGGACACGCTCATCTTCCCGCTCATCACCACGGCTATGGCTTCCTCCAGGATCTCGCTGTTGTACTGGCGGTAGCGGCCCCTCTTCTTCCTCGGCTGCTTGGAGCTCGGGTCCACTTCCACGTCGGAGATGGAGTACGCCGGGCCGGAGGTGGAACTGTCTATGTCGGCATTCCAGTACTCCGCCGCCCCGTCCAGCAGGCTTCCCAGGCTTCCGCCGCGCCGGTTCTGTTTGGGCAAGATGGCTCTCAGCTTCCGGCTCAGACTGTTCTCGCCGTGACCTCCCGACCCGACGCCCATGGCGCCGTAGCCGTACAGCTCGGAGGCGTGGGAGTCCCAGGACAGATCCATGCCCCGCACTTGTGGGATCTTCAGGTCGACGGGCGGCGAATGGCCCTGCTCTCGCTTCCCGTCGTTGTGGTGGTGCTGAGCCTTCGAGGCTTGATTGTGGCTGTGATGGTGGAGGGAACTCTTGTACGAGAAGGCTCCATGGTGGTTGTGGTGATTTTCCAGGAATGTAGGCAGGTCTTTGAGGTCGCTTAGAGCCCCACCGGCCTGCTTTAGCTTCATCAGGCTTTCGCGGTGGGCCTTGCTTTCCCAGAGAGAAGAGGAGCCCTTTTGGCTGAGTAAGGAGAGGGACTGCCCGTGATTAAGCAAGCCGGCCGACTCTAGATTGGCCAGAGAGAGAGCGGCGGGCTGGCTCAGGAGGCGGTGCTTCTGGCTGAGGAGCTCCTCCTTGATGCGCAGCGAGCGGGCCAGCGGCGGCTTGAAGGAGTTGGAGTTGGCGTAGCTCTCCCTCAGTCCGTCCTGCAGACTTTTCTGCAGGAGGCCGTCCTCTTCCTCCACTTCTGACAGGGTACGCTCCGCCTTCAGCAAATGTCTGGATGGAGAACAAGAACATTTCAGAACATGGCGGGACTTCTCAAACCTACGGTACAAATTTGTTTTTAATGTTTTTTTTAATTGTTCACCATGTTTTAAATTTTTATTTTTTATTTTTTTTTTTTTTAAATCTTTATTCATTTCATTCAATACAAAGAAAAAAAAATTTATAAAAAAAAAAAAATGAAATGAAAGGTAGCAGAAAGAAGAAAATAATCTTATAATATCTGCCCCTTTTTCTCAACTATGGATCAAAACAACAAAAAAACAAAAACATTTTTTTGATTTGTCTTATGTGACAAAAAAAAGAAAACAAAGGAAGAACAAAGAAACAAGATCAATCATTGAAACAGATAATCTGTGAAAAGATCGACCTCCTCCACCTTTTGCCTCAGCTACTATTGCTAGTTAATAAACATCGTTTTCTCGATGCGTAAATAAAAAAAAAAAACCCAAAGCTGACAGTATTATCAGTCATGTTATTTTTGCTGTTTTCACCACTGTAATTTATCACTAAATTTGAAAATACGATTAGTTTTACACATTTTTTTGTTGTAAGAAGATGATTTAAAATGGAAGTGTTTCTAAATAATATTTATGTTTGTGCTGCTATAAATGCTGTTTCATGTAGTTACAAAAATACAGTTAACTAAAAGAGAAATAATAGTTTTGTATTATAACTTATTGTGATAAATTTCCCCACTTGATCTTTTTTATTTTTGTAGGACTAGAGCTGCATTTTATTGCTCTATCGATTATTATGACAATAAATCAATTAATGAGATTAAAAGAAAATTTGGCACAATCTGCAAATATTTCATTAAACCAAATTTTATACAGTGATATCAAATAAAATATCTTTACATTCGTTATTATTATTTATACTACAACTACTGTTGCTAATACTTTTTCCTGGATTTATACTCCAAGCACATCACTGAATGTGCTTCAGATTAAAATGCTCATAAGTAGGAAGAGATAATAATTGTTTATTTATTGTATTGCTGTCATTTTATTAGTGCTTTATGATAAAGTACAAATAACTAAATAAGCCAATAAATAATAAAATACAAATTGTATACTTTACCTTCAAGTTAATAAAAACCACCCTGTTATGGATTAACCACATGTATGCTGGTTTCAAAGAAATTTATTGTCAAGTAACATTTTCTAGATTTAAGAATATTTTTCTTAATATAAGTTCATATATGTTATTTGTGGAAGTAAAAAGGACTTATTACAAGTGAAAGTACACTAGTTTTAAGATATTTGTGGGCTCATTTTGGTTAGATTTTTTTTACTTGTTTGGGAAAAAAAACAAGTAACAAGTCATATGCTGCAGTCATACACTGCAGCGTATAAATGCAGCGTATGCAGTCATACGCTGCATTCATCAATGCAGCGTATGACTGCATTGATGAAAAGCCAAATTTTCTTATTCCGTTGGCAGAAAATCGTTCTTATTTTTAGTAATATATACCCTGTTTTGAAAGGTGAATCTTTGCAGCGTATGACTGCATTGATATTCTTATATCATTACTAGAAAACTCACTGATCTGCAAGCATCCTGCACTTCGGATTTGCATACGTCTGAAACCCGTTCAGATGTCAAGTGCCTTTACTGGACCTATAGCAGTCAATGCTCCTTCTGCTAAGTAACTATAGCAACAGTTGAAAAGCTCTTTAAAAGTACTCCCATAGGTTGATAATCACAGGAAAGAGCATGGACGGCATATGAGGGATGGGACTTCAGGGACCTCTCTACTGGAGACGTATTATATAGAAGTACAATGTCAGCTCCTGCTGTGTGGTGCTGGGAGTCCGCAGCAGGAGATTTAACTCTCAAGCTGGTTCAAAACAATACAGGGTTAATAGGAGCCTTTTGGAGCCTCATTCAGCCAGACGTCTGGTGGTGAATTAGACAGTAATCATTGATTTACAGGCTCAGTTTAAAAAGGATATTTTAGGACTTCTTAACCTTTAACCTTCTGTTATTATCAGGTCGTAGAACATGCATTATTTGGAGTCTAATGGTGAGTTCACGCCAAAAGCGCTTCAAGTTCGGTACGTGCACTTTGAATGCAGAGCCTGACATTTTGCCCTACGCCTAGCGTTTCGCGCGTCTGGTTTACGTTCAAAGTCTATGTGGAGGCGCGTTAGAACCGTCAGCTCTAGCTGTTGTTTTCTGTTCGACGTTCTTGATGCTTCCAACGCTCAAAACGCTCCTAACAGTTCAAATCTTTTTGAACTGTTTGGAGCCGCTGCAACCATCCTCGACGCGCCTCCACATAGACTTTGAACGTAAACGCGCCTGACGCTCAGAACGCATTTGGTGTGAACGCTCCAGATTTGAGCAAAATGTAGATTAGCTGTTCCTTGAGGATCAGACTTCTACTTTCTTAAAGCTGCATTTCCATTGAATGTGTGCACAAAACTTTGTCGTTGTTCCGCTAATTTTGCAACTGCAATGTTTCCAATAAATCAGAAGCACAGCTAAAATCACATGTGAATAGGTTTGTTCACGCGATAAGTCGTTAAAAAACTCGCTGTGCCGTCGTCCTCCAACCACTTCCTGTTGTTTTCTTCAGCAGTAGTAGACATTGATTATCTGAGAATCAGAATCCTTATAATTTACAGCTAAATTTAAAAAATAGCAACTGTGGACGGCAAGTTAAATAATTTAATAAAATAATAAATAAGTATATCTCAGTAAATATAAAATATATTACAAACACACAGAAACAACTGGGAAAAATACATAAATAATAATAATGACTTGTGATGTGAAAAATGTTTTCATTGCAGTTTGTGAAGTACAGAAATTTTGATACAGCAGAAAAACATTTGATTGAATTCCCATTAAGCAAATTTGTAATTCTAATTTTCACAATTTTAAGGTGGATGGAAACACATCCAGCTTCAGTCTCCTAATCTGATTCACACTGAATGGACACACCAGAAGATAAAATAACTACTTAATTAATAAATAATGAAGGCCCTGAATCCTGTCCCTTTAAATGTTTTGCTTCTTTATCATTTATAATTCCCGGGTGACCTGAAGTGTTAACCAAACATTAGATTTTTATTGTATCTGTAGTTGTTGCTGGATAATGTTTAAAATAGTTTTGTTAGATTAATGAAAGGTCAAATTAATCGGCAGTGGAGGAGCTGCAGTGGGGGTCGGGGCGTTGCTACAGGTTCTGCTTCCTGTTCTGATTAATATCACCTGATCCGATCGTTCCTCACTGGGAGGAAGAGCTCTGAGCCTCTGAGCCTCTCAGGGGTTCAGGCTTCACCTTTACCGTGGAAAAACTTCTCAAAGGTTTACACACTGGGTCACGGCTTTGGGTCAGTGTTTGGCAAATTCACCCGTCTGCTCCAACTTACATTGTGTACAGTTCCACCTAAATTATAGCATTTCAATTTATTTTCGTCATTGTAGTCAAAGATTTCAATGAATTAAAGAGATAAATAGTCACAAAAATACACAAATGTCATTTAATCTAGGGATGCAACTATTATTTTAGTTATCTATTAACCTATCAATTATTCTGAAGATTAATCGATTAATCAGACAGGAAAATTGCCACAATCTACAGATTTTTAATTAAAGTTTTTTATAAACAAACATTTTATTGCCTATGATGCAATAACATAGCATTATTTTGGAGTACACTTAATTATGTCTAGCAGAGGATGAAACTTTCATCCAGAAAATAAACAACAGAAAACTCAGCCTTTTCTGCTTTTCTTATCAATAAAGTGTAGAGCTGATCTGTTGATTATTTTTTGGATTACCAATGAATAATTGGACAGCAAAATGTGTTTAATATGAGATTATTTTATACAGAATTTGAACTGGGTGAATTTAAAACTGCCACTTGAGTTTTGGTTTAAACATATTTACAGTCAAAGTTGTATTTTTGAAATCATAAAACCAAAATCTCTATATTTTGTACAATTCTGGCTTAATCACTGCTCTAAGTATGTTGCTCTTTCAGTAAATGGCCGTTTTTGGAGTCCGTATACTTCAGTTTAACAATTGATCGATTATTGAGTTAGTTACAATTAATCTGATAAATCGTTTCAGCTCCAATGCAACATTTGATTACATTTTATTGCTGATTTATTAAGTCTTTCCATTGCAACCTACTGCTGTTCGTTTGGGTTCTGATCCCCATCTGGAGCAGCTGTTTACTATTTATGCAGTTTATGTATTTATACAAAGACAATGTACAACATTTCATTAACCTTTTGAAAGGAGAGATGCACGATACCAGAAAGATTAAAAAAAATAAATAAATAAAGCTAATTTCCACCGGCAGTCGCTGGACAGGTTGATGTAATCCTGTAAGATTTATGAGATTATAAATTGGTGAAAAGCAAGTTTAGTAAATAATGACATGTATGTTTGATAAGCCGTTATTCGGATCTCTCGCTGACTGTTGATGTAAGATGAAATACTGTATTTTTTTTTACCTATATTGAACCTCGCTGCACATGCTGTTGGATGCACACAAACCTCCATTATAGCCAATTTTTGAAAGCACTTAATAAACCAAACAAAAGTTAAAACACCTAGCAGACAAGAGCATCTGTGACAAAGATCTTTGTTTAAATTTGGTGCACTGATTACTCTGGTTCATTAATCAAATGACATTAATAGTGCGGTTACTAACACTCCTTTTTGTCTGGTACCGCTCTCTTGACAGAACTGCCTACGTACTCAAGTAACTGTCTGGGACCCTTGTTAATTAAAAGGTCAAGATGAAATCTTAGTCCAGAATCTGTTTAAGTATTTACTTCTGGATCAAAGGAGGCTTGCCGACACCATTTGAGCAAGCTTTCCTATGGCTGCATACGCGCTCACAATCGACCCTTTTCCTGATCCATATTTGACCTAAAGATCAAAAGTATTTCTGAAAATGGCAGCTGCAATTAGTGTCGATTGTATATTCCCTCTTGATGCAAAAAAGCGAGTATGGCGGCCAACGTGTCTCCAACATGGCTATAAGGCAGAGCGTGTGCATCAATAAATTAGCGGGAAGCAACGCAGGAAATCGTCAATAAAGGCAGAAGCACTGATTGCTTTTCGGAAAAGAGAAAGGTGTGATTTGTCAATCCGTACAGCTGTTGAACTCCGACTGTGGGGCGAGGGTTAGGTGTGGGTGGGCTCTGAATTATAATTACCTCTGCATAAATTCGTCTGCTGTTGCTATATAAACATCACTTCTGCCCTGATCAGCAGCAAATTAACTCAGAGGTATGATATCAGAAGGAAAGGTTGCCGAGATGAATTCCTGTGTTCTTAGAGCACAGCTTTTAAAGGGGGACTTTTTATGCAAAATTCACATTTTGAACGTTTTTCAACTTGTATTTGGATTTCTGCTGTTTCTAAAAACAGTCCAAGCACTTAAAAACAAAGAAAAAAAACCCCCACCCAGGTAGCTTGTGGCAATAAGTTAATAGTTTTGATGTCTGGAAAATGAGCCGCTTCAAAAACCTCTGAAATTCAACGTCGAAAGTCAGCAGGCACTGCCCGTTACCTAGCAACCTCAGCCTGTTACTGAGCAACCGAAGCAGAGCTCCAGGACATTTAGTCAACTGGTTTTACTGCTGAAAAAGACAAGCGTTTTGCTGTTGCCTTTTCGTTTAGGAACTACTTGCTGCATTCTTGTTGGTTGTGCAGGAGGCTTTACTTATGCTTTTCAAAGATGTACAGCTGTATAATTGCACATCTTTTTGTAGATTGCAATTGAGTGTGAGTGTAAAAGTTGACTTTGGTAGCGTGGCCAGCAGCAGCTTATTTGGATTTAAAGTGACAAGACGCCCTAAAACGACTCAAAATAGGCAGAATTGATTATCTAAGAATGACTTTGTGCAAAAAATGTGACAAACGTGTATTGAATTTCCCATAAACCCATCCTGACCTGTTCAAAGAAGCATAGTGGGTCACCTTTATCAAAAGGAGAGAAGATCAGAACGATTTAGCTCAAAGTAGAACTTTAACACAGCCATCCGACAGGTTCAGATCCTGACAACATTAAAGCTGCCACTAATCGCTCATCAGAGACTCTCCGGCTGTGAAATCACAGAGTTTGTTGGAGGGAAACAAGGCACCTGATAGTAGCTTGACAAATGGATACAGATCTGAATCTGATTCAAGCATGACATCATCACTTCGGGCCAAACACCAACACTGGCTTCGGTGATAAACCAAAGTAATGATCCGTCTCCAACACCCGGAGCCGTGGTTGCCGTCCGAAGAGCCAACGACTCAGCTGGCTCTTTAATCTTTAATTTTGTGTAGTCTAATCATGATTGATTAACTTTCTCATCCACACTGTCTGACTCTACTTTGTGTGTTGACACAGATCCTGCACTGAGAGGTGGCCAAAAATAACCTAAGCGTAACCTAGAATACATCCTATAATAATGATGGTAGGACAACATCTTAGCATTGTCTGCAGTTTTTACCAGGAAGTTACTTTTGCAACTATCCTAATATTTCCACTCTTATGAAAAACTTTAACTTGATGCAGGTAAAGGATGTAAAACATCAAAAACATGAGCCAAACTTGTTTTGTCCATAAACTTAAAAAAAACATATGTCTTACTAGTGAGAAAAACCAGGTCAGAAAATATCTGTACCAAAATCCCAGGTAGTGATTTTTTTTCTTCTTTTTTTTGCAACACTGCAGCTGAAAAGCTAAAAGTTATCCTCAGGAATACAATTCCAGTTAAAGTCCCAGTAGAGTGTGAACCCGTTGTAGCGTCACGTCTTTTACGAAAGATCCCGCTCCCGTCTCCCTGCAGGAGGGAAAAAGCTGCTCGCTAACAATGACTAGCTTTAGCTTTAGCTGTTAAGTTGTCAAAGCGCTAAATCTTATTTGTACACCTGACGCAGTGGATGCCCTACGCCTAGCGTTTCGCGCGTCTGGATGGACGCAGTGCTTTGCTACTAATTGCTAACACCACGGCAACTAGATAACAAGGTCAGAAAAAAGTTTTAAGAAAAAAAAATAGCGAGGAAGAAGGAAGTATGTTATTGTTACTTATAACTAGTCAAACTAGTTATGCTAGTTTGACTCTGACAAAGTCTTTCTGCCCTCCAGCGTTGTGCGCATGCACAAAATTCCCAGATATAAACAATAACACGCAGGGGGTCCATAGGAAAGTTCAAACAGCTACGTTTGTGATGGCAGGACAGAAAAGACGATTATGCTAACTGCATGTTGCAGGAAGATAAAACTTGGGTCATCCTTCTGGTTTGTTTGGATGTGTTCAAGTTGTGTTAAATACTTTAAATAGTTGAATTATTCCTCAGTTTAGCTGAATATCTATGTTCCTGTAGTCATTTATTTGCTTATAAAGACCAGAACAAACATCAGCATCTTGTTGTTGTTCTTTCCCAGATGAGTTAGACAAGAAGGGTTGCAAAGTGAAATGGGCCCAAAAACAGTAACGAAACACTCAACTTGAAAACATTTTAAGTTTCTGGCCAATCTTACCCTTTGTCCGCAGCTGCAAGAGTGAAGCCTTGTAAAGTTGCAGGGCTTCCTCTGCTGTTATTCTTCTTTGTGGAGAGGTCCAAGACACCATCTGAGAATTAAATCAAAAGAGCAAAAAAAAAAAAAAAAAAGATTAAAGTCTAACAAAACACTGAGGATTATCCTCCAAACAGCAGGATTTCAGCTGGATCCAAGAACAATTTGTAAAAAAAAGTCCTTAGGCTTAAGACTGAACCCCACAGTGATCTTGATGAGCTCATCAGTGTGTGATTAAATAAATGGTTGGTTATCAGTGTGTGTGCGAATAAGACGGTGAGATTAAGAGTTAGCTGGTTTTCTTTGGATCACCAAGGAGCTAATTGGACCTGCTGCAAAATCAAAGGACATCTAGAACAAAATGCAGCGTAAGGTTATTTCCTTAGCACATTTCATCAATAAGACAATATGAAGTGTTTTTCCAGATAATAAAATACAACATATTATGTTCAACATTTCCTCAAACTTCTTCACTAATACCTTGGTGTCTTAAAGCAATCATTTTCAGATTTTAGCCTCTACAGGTGTGACTGAAATAGACTTAAAGTTTTATCAGTATTTTGTGGTATTATTGTGATAAAGACAAAAGTGACTAAATTGATTACTTATAACTTCTTCTTCTTAACACAAATAATACTGCTCTTGAAAAATAGCCCATTTGTAATTGGCTCAGATAAAGAAGAGTGATTTGTATCACTAAACATCATTTGATAATATTTTAAAGTTATTGGCATTTGTTGATGCTTTCATATAAAAAATAAAAATAAAATAAAAAAAACACGGAGGAAAGAGTAAAACTAACAATCCCAACAATACGGACGGTTTTAGGCGATTTTAAACATCATTAACTGGAATTTATCACGACAGCATTTAATCAAACTTCTTATTACAAGATGCTTTTCAAGGTAAATGAGTCTCTGCTCCATTGCACCTGATATTAATGCATCTTCAGTGTGCTATGAAGTGCTGCAGAAGCCTTTTAATGACCCATTTATTTAAGTAAGGGTTGTAGCTTCAGGAAAATCTGCTTTAGGAAATCTCAGAGTTAAGGGGAGGGCTTACATTCTCTTAACAATTAAGAGAATGTACGCACGAATAAAGGCTGTTTTATTCATGCTTACTGTGAAAATGACTCATATAAGATACTAAAGGGAGGTCAGCTCTACCCTGGCAGAGCTAATCTTTGTCCAGACAGATAACATGTCCAGCTATCCCACCTCCTCCTCAATGACATAGAAAGCAAATATTACATGTCATCTTAGTTGTCTGGTTAGACAGTAAATCAATAACAATATATACTGCAACAGAAACGTGATCAATATCTGATAGAATATTCAATGTACAATACATAGAATATTCACTGAACTCCGATCCAGAACCGCACAGCATTCTGGGAGATGTAGGCAGAGGAGAAAGCAAGGTTGGTGGAACTAACCAACTCATGCATTCTTTGGTTGCCTAGCAACAACTTGCTGAGTAACTCATGGTTACCTAGCAAGAACTTGTTGAGTAACTGGCGCAGCAGCAGTTTAAGGTTTCGCCACTGTGCCTTATAACTGCTTAAAAATAAAAAATAAACAACATGGAGTAAAAACTGTGGGTGAAACAGAAAAGCAGTTTGGCAGTATTTAAGACATTTAAACAAAACAATCAGTAATTATCAATACCAACTAATATTAAAAGCGTATATTGTGATACATCTTTCAACCATTTTGTCCATCTCTAATCAGTTGTTGTGCCAAGTTAAAAAAAATTATGGTAGTCATTGTGAAGTGAATGGAGAAAACAGAAATGAGTTTTAAACAAAAGAAGTGAATAAAGGAACACAAACAAGACTCAAAATGGCTTATAGTGAGACGACTGAATGAATCAAATAATCAATCATAAATCCAAAGCTTTTCAGTTGGAAATAACCCCCTTCTGATGTCAGTGTGTGAACAGTTGCTGCTATTTATTCTGCAGCACTGCTTCCCTTTTCACATTATGCACTCGCCCGGTTTCCCCTTCAAACCCGCTCCACTCCTCCTGATTTTCATCAGCCGTGTTTAAAGCCCTTCTATACAATGTTTTACAGCGCAATCACAATTTGATGTACCTACAGGAAGCAGTTACTATGGCAACCATACCATGTCGCTGCAGACGGATATTTAAGAACCTCGGTGCAGAGGTATTTTTCAGGGTTAGTTTCTTTTTAATTTCCATCGCAGTCGTGCTTCGTGTTTCGCGGGAGGCTGTAAATACGTTAGATGGCTCACGCTGTGCACTCCCTGCATTAAGCATCTTTAAAACTGACCTCCACAGTGAGACATCCCTGCTGTCAATTTGTTTGTGCAGCTCATTAGAGAATCTGCATCCAGTTCATTAGCGACTTCAGGAGCTGCTTTATCCATTTGCGCATCGACATATGGAGCTACCTTTCCCTGTTTAAGAAGTTAAAGGGCAGGAAAGAAATACTCCGCTTCACGTCGATTGGCTGTCTGTCACAGCGACGTCTTGAAAATCTTGTTTGTGATGATGCTTTTTCACACACATTTGGTTCCCACACACAGAAAAAAAAGAGAATGGGTTACAGTTTTTTCCTTTTATCTGACTCTTTTGTCACTACTGAGGGAATTATGGATGTTTGGACTAGATTAACTTGTTATTGAGACTAAATCTGAAGATGATTAAGTAAGTAAGTAAAGTTTATTTATCAATCGCTTTCACACATATAAAATCACAAAGAGCTGTACAATAGAAATCAACCTTAAAACCATACAAAACAGACAACCAACACAAGAAACATAATAAATCAAGAGACAAAAACCCGGGAAAATAAAAAAGGTTTTTAGTTGCTTTTTTTCTTCTTAAAAAAATTAAGAAGAACATTGCCACAGCTAGAGCTAAACATTCAGGTTGTATTCCTTACCGTGCCAAAAATATGAAAACCGTTACAGTTTACTGGTGGCACACAAGGACAAATAACTTTAGAGGCAGACAAGCCCTTGTTTCCAACAAGGGGTTGGAAACATTTGGAGAGCAGGGATGGGTTCTTGAACGGAATCTAATCCGTGAAAAGCTGCTGACCTTTTGACCCCTGTGACCTACACAACCCCATGTGGACACAGGGTATGAACTACCTCACTAATCTGCCCCAGCAACATTAGGTAATACCAAACAAGAAATCAGAGTGGTCTCCATTGGGGCACAAACATTAATCTGACTGCGTGTGTGTGTGTGTGTGTCTGCGTGTGTGTGGGTGTGTGCGTGTGGGTGTGCGTGTGCGTGTGTGTTCAACATGCATTTAATGCTGCGAGTCGCAGCGTTGTTACAGCGACAGTTGGGGGAGTAAACTTTGTTCCAGCGAGTTAATGCAGCCCCACGTGGCACCGTCAAGCACATCTGTAAACTGACATCATAATCCCATCAAGATTTGTCTAGTTTTTACAGAATGTCAAACATCTATAGAGATTGCTAAAATATCCAATCCAGTTCTGCAGTTCAAAGGGCAACTGTGACACAATGATGTGTTCACAGCGCGCACACATCCAGAAACAGCCAAAAGCACAAACAAGATGAATATGCCATAAGTTATAAGGTGACTGGATTTTTTCTGTTAATGATTCTGATTATTTGGCACAAAGAAGTCACTTTCCTAAAAATAGTGGCCCAACTCATTTTCAGCAAAAAGTGATTAATTTTTTTTGCCAAAAAAAGTCACGGCCTTTTTAATTGCCAAAACGTCACGTTTGGCAAAACTGACATATGCCATTATTTAAGGAAGGTGGGGTTATGTTTCTTTATGTCAGGAAAGATTAACAGAGCTCAGTTATACCAAATATTGTTAGTATAGTTTGTAGTGTTAAAATCTCAGAACACTTAAAGACAAAACTAACTTACAGGTAACTTTTCGGCACGATATAGGAGCTTGTTTTTAGCAAATAATTCCGTAATATTGTTGAAAACGCTCTAGTTTTATTGACAAATTATTTCATTCATAAAACAATATAACCTGCCAATGGACCTATACCACTTTATGTCTCCCCTCAACTCATAAATGGAGCCATCAAGATAACAGTGTGCTTAAACAACATCTTATCAATCAATTCAGAGCTGCTTTTCTCTGTTTACTGCATCAATTAGTCCCTCCAGTTTCTTGCAAAATTATCGTGGAAATTCAGGGGGGGAAAAAAAAATAAAAATATATTAAAAAATCAACAAATCCCTGCAATTTTTCATGCTAATGCATAATTGTGAGTTTATTGCAAACGTTTTACTCAAAATGGTGAAGAACATTGGATCTAAGTGACGATTTTTTTATTGCAAAAAAATGACAGAAACAATTGCGAAATCCTGGAGGGACTGAAAAGACGTTCAATATTATTTATTGACCTTTATGTTTCAACAAGATCTAGAGAAACTCATCCATGCGTTTATCGTCAGTCGTATTGATTATTGCAGCAGCGTCTTCACAGGTCTGTCCAACAAATCAATCAAACAGCTGCAGCTGATCCAGAATGCTGCTGCTGAGGTTCTCACTAAAACCAGGAAGATAGAGCACATAACACCAGTTTTAAAGTCTCTCCACTGGCTCCCTGTAGCTCAAAAAATAGACTTTAAAATACTGTTGTTAGTTTATAAATCACTGAATGGTTTAGCACCACAATACATTAAAGATCTGCTGTTATTGTATCAACCTTCCAGAACTCTCAGGTCTTCTGGTTCTGGTCTGCTCTGCATCCCCAGAACCAGAACCAAACGAGGAGAAGCGGCATTTAGCAACTATGCACCAAAAATTTGGAACAAACTTCCAGAAAACTGTAAAACAGCTGAAACACTGACTTCCTTTAAATCCCAACTAAAAACCCACTTGTTTGTAGAGTTGTATTCGAAACGTAATCAATTGCAAATTTATTGACGGCTCTGGACTTGATGTCGTGTTTTGATTGTTGATTCTATGTTGCATTGTGTTTGTTATGATGTAAAACACTTTGAAATGCCTTGCTGCTGAAATGTGAAATAAAATTTAATTGATTGATTGACTGATTTAATTTTAAGAATTTATTTGATGTTTTAAGAGTTTAACAGGTTTTATCAATGCATTCTGGCAGAACCGGCCCTTTAAGGACATTCGTGACCTTGATTTTAGCCCAAAAGGAAAAAGAGTTTGACACCCCTGGTTCAAAGGAATGCTGTGTGAACACGATTTGGGAATAATCTCAGTCAGAAATCCTCAAAAAGTGAATTTGGATTTGTTTGCGATAGAGAGAGAGGGAGAGACATGCAGATAGAGACGTGCAGCGAATGCCTCCATCTTATTGTAAAGAGGAAGGAGGCTTAGTGTAAGCAGATTCTGGAAAGCCTGTATTAAAGTGTACGAGTAGTCGCAATGTGTCTGAAAGGAAGAGCTGTCGCTGCAAGCCTGAATGCGGTAGTGGTCTAACTGCAGACCCACTGCTGGTTTGGTTTAATTAAACACCCAGAGTTCAAAGTTCAATGTCAGCCTCAGAACTGCTTTGCATTTCCAACCATGAAGACTTTTTGGCCTTTTGGTGATCTGCTAATGTGACGGATTGTGCTGTTGGAGTATGTGCTTGGAAAATGAATCAGCCTATTCTGTTACCCATGAAGGTGAACAAAAAATTAGCGTAGGGCTCCACAATTTCCACGATGCGGAAAACACAAAAATTAAAAAGCAACATTGAACTGGTGAGAAGAAAAGAATATCAAGTAGTTTCTGTAGAGTTTTGGCCGCTGACAGCTTCCGTATCCATACAGCTGTCAGCCATAGCAAAAAACAAAAATCTCTAAAACACCGACGTCTTCCCAAAAACTTAAAGAGGAACTTGAAGCTTAGCACAAGCTTCGACGACTAGCTGCGTCTTTTTCTAGATGCAGCTGGTCACGTCTGCTAACCCAGACATTTAACTGAATCAGTGGAAGTGAGAGTTGTAATTACTTCAATGGAGATGTCTGGCAGACAGAAGAAATGAAAATGAGCAAAAGTTCTGGACCTTATAAAAGTGTGCACAAGCTTTTACTTTGTACAGATTTCAGTGATATCTGTGATAAATATTTTGATGTTCAGTGAGTATTGGGGGGCCATACTAAAAACAAATCAAAAATGAAAAAATTAAATTCAGAGAATAAGGTTGCATGAGAATAAAATCATAATATTACAAGAATCTAATCAAAATAAAATGAGAAAAAGTCACAATATTTTGAGAATAAAGTCATATTAGGAACATTATGATTTATTCTCATAATTTTAACTTGTCTTATTTTCTTAACGTGATCCTAATGGTCGTAAACTTTAAAGCATTTATTAAAAAATAAATTTATTTTCTTTTATGTTAAAAATGAGAGTCTTAGTTTTGCACACCAGTTTAAAAAATAGAAGACAAGGAAGACACATTTTAACACCTTGTGGAACCAGCATGTTCTGTTGAACCAGAGCCGTTTGTTTCATTTGTGCAACAGCAAAGCAGTAAATGTCTGCTGATGAGTTCAGTTCTTTTTTCATTCACACCATAATTACGTTCCTTTTGGGTTAATAAATACGGTCAAAATGGATAAAGATGCTGCTAGCTGTAATATCTGGGGTCAGAGTCTCAGTCTCAGTTATTGTGATGCTGCTCTCACCCTGCTGGCTGGGCTCCTGATCAGTCGGCGCCTTTCTGACGGTGAGGTCCAGTGGGCCGTCCTGGTCCGCCATCAGAAGCTTGCTGAGGACCGGGTTCTGTGCAGAGGCAGCAGCCACACCTCCTCCTCCCCCTCCGCTGTTGCAGGCTCCCGTCCCGTTGCTGCTCTGGATGCTGGCGGGGGCTGAGGTGAAGGCGGTGGGGCTGAAGCCCGCCCCCGGAGTCGGGGACGGAGAGGAGGAGGCCGACGACGGAGGGGAGCTGGGCGTGGGCCCGGCCGGGGAGGTCGGGGCGGGCGGCAGAGACACCGCTCTCGGCAGGCTTTGGTCCTTCATGGTGCCGTTGGGCAGGGGCAGGTCTTCCTGAGTAGTTTTTGAGGTATATTCGGCAGCGAACTGGTGGATCATTCGCTGCATGATCTCACGAGCCACTAAAGGAATGTGAGGGTCAGAGAAACTTGGGAGGTCTGGAGGAAACGAGAAGAGGAAGAAACAGAGGAGCAGATGCTCAAATCAGTCAAAGTTTATTTGTATGTCGCATTTCAGCAGCAAGGCAGTTCAAAGTGCTTTAAAATCACAAAAATCAACAACTGAAACGTTACATGTTTCCAAGTGCCGTCATTCACACATCAAAATGTTGGTTAGTGTTTCATTAACTGTGGTTCCAAAGCAACTCTAAACAGATGTTTTTCAGCTGTTTTGCAGTTTTCTGGATGTTTGTGCCAGATGTGTAGTGCATAGAAGCTGAATGCTGCTTCTACATGTTTGGTTCTGGTTCAGCAGAGCAGAATGTGTGTGTGTGAGATGTGTGTGAGATGTGTGTGAGATGTGTGTGAGATGTGCTCCATCTTCCTGGTTTTAGTGAGAAGAGAACATGTCAGCGTTCCATCCTCGAGGAATTTGTTCAGTTGTTGTTATGTTCGACTGCTTATTTATCCCATTTCATTCCGAAATCTAATCCTGATACTATGCTGAAATAATCCAAAAATCATGCTGAAGCCGCTCTTAATCCTGCCTATTGACTGCGCTGGAAGCAGCATGATATCAGAGTGCAGATCAGATTATCGCCTGCAGTTTTTCCGATGGGACTCTGTACACTTTCCTTCAGAATCCCGAAATGTTTTTGTCTTGTTTTCGGTGCCAAATAAAGAAATGAAACAATAACGAAATGTTTCAAATTCTGTTTTTGCATTTCTCTGAAATGTTTCAGTTTGTTAAATTGATAAATTAAACGATATAAATAATTTCCAGTCTTAATTTTCTGGATCATTTAGAAATTTATTTCAGAGAAAGTTTGATTTTTAGGTTCTATGTAATTCTAAACTCAATTTTCAGCAAAACAGTGTGAAAATCAGATCATCAATTTGCATTGGGTATTTTATACACAGCATGCAGAGTTGGGTAGTAACTAGATACATTTACTCAATTACATTTACCTGAGCAACGTTTTGAAACATATTTACTTTTAGGAGGAGTTTTTCTGCACTGTACGTCTTATGCTTATATGAGTAAAATTTCTGGATTTTCTACCTACTGAATGAAAAACAAACATGTTTTAACCAAAAATTCACCATAACAGATACACACACCTGTAGTTTCTGTTAACTCCTAACTCTTAACTCCTTTGACAAAAATTTTAATTTTCTTTCAGCCAGTCAGTATTTAGGTGTTAAGATGCCTCTCGCCGCCTCATTAGGGTCACATCGCATTCAGCACAGCCGCAGACTGAGATCTGCAGCATGCTATGCATTGTCATAATGTTCAAAAGCAAAAGTTCAATAAACTTTCCACCAGTAGCTTCAGTTTTTTTTTTTAGTGACCAGATCTTAAGCTACTTACCCATTGATATTTTTTTAAACACAATCCTTTGGTAAGTTAACTGTAGTGTCACACTTTGAACTCACGTCACAGCTAATAAACGATGCAGTACCTTGCGGACCGCAAGGGGGCACCCGCAGACCACCAGTGGTCCGGGGACCTCAGTTTGAGAAAGCCTGATCTAGACCAATCAGGAACATACAGCAGATGAACGCTGCTTTTTTTGGCAGCCCTCTGCTTTGTCTTTATGCTTCCTTCCTCCAGTTACACCAAATTCTTTGCTCAAGTACCTCTTGAACAGAAAAATTAATCTGGACATTCATAGAAATGTGGCAACTAGCACAGCATTTACCAGCTGAAGTATATCCTCCTCACCTCAGCTGAGCTTTGGCAATTATATTTCCTTAGGCTATCATGCAGCAGCGGGTTTGTTAGGAGGCGGGGATATGTGCCCCAGACATGTCAGCAGGTGTTGCAGACGTACGTTGCTGTGACAGACTCGTGAATCCGCTGTTCTCTGACTTCTGTGCTTCCTGAACACATCACACTGGGTAATCACTGCCACAGAAACGCATACGCTGTAACGACCAGATATTCCAGGATTTAATTCACCGTGTGGCGCCGTAGCACTCCAAATTATGCACTGCAAAAACACTAAATCCTACCAAGCATTTTAGTCTCGTTTCTAGTGTAAATATCTAAGTTCACTTGAAATGAAATAAAACTAACTTACAAGTGTCTGCTTGACAACATATATGAGCTTCTTTTAAGTAAATAATTCCTTAATGTTGACACTACAAATCATAAGACACTTTTCTCCCTGTTATAAGAAAAATAATGTGCCAATGGAACTAGCACTACAAACTAATATTCATTTTGTTTAGACACCGTCTAAACTTCCTGCAGCCTGCAATACCTAAGCCTTTCCTCTGCCACATGCTTTACTTTTCAAATTGACCACATTGGAAAATAATTTAATGGGTGCTGTGGTGGCGCAAAGGTTAAGCACAACCCACATATGGAGGCCTTAGTCCTCGACGTGGCCGTCGCAGGTTCGAATCCCGGCCTGGCGACCTTTGTCTTCCCCCGTCTCGTATTAATCCATTTCCTGACAATTCACTATCAGATAAAGGCCACTAGAGCCAATAAAATATACATATAAAAAAAGAAAATCTAATTCGTGGTTAGCTTAGTGAGTTCACCTTAAAGTTATCAGTGTTAGCTGATTTTGACTGCAGGTCTTTGAGAAGTAAAGCAGAAAACATTCTGTTGACGTAAAGTTGTGCCGTCCCTGGATTCCCAGAGAGCATCAAGCTGCAGGAAGGATCTGACTAACTGTCACAATAAACAATAAATCAATCAGTCGCATAATAAATGAAACAAACTCAATCATTTCCATTTGCACGACTTTATGTTTATAAAAATTGACTTGAAAAACTTTGTTCCTTTTTATCAATACAAAGTCCTTAAATCACAATAGTTCTCAAATGTCAGTTTGAGTAGTGCTGATTGAAACGAGGAGCTGACGGCCGTCCTGCTGAGCTGGAACAAAAGCTCAGCCCAATCAGAGTCTGTGTTTCCTAAAAAAATAAAAAAATAAACAAAAAAGATAAAAAGAAAAAGCTACAGACTTAACTAAGCACAATAAGTGCAGGTTTCCATGTTAAAACTGGAAATGATAAAAACCCACACAGTCCAGATTAATTCTAGATTAAGTTGGGCTACTTTAATTTAGTCTGGCATAATGAGCCTGCAGCAATAAACTGTCAACACTAAGATTACAACTTCTTATAAAATTCATCAAACCAATTTAAATCCCTTTCTAACTAACAGAATAAGTTCTGGCCTGATATCTGCAGAGTGGAAACAGATATCGGTCCACCTGTAGTCCTAATCAGCCTGGCTTTGCCCACACAGGCAGAACTACCTGTGGAGACACTAAATTTAGACGGAAACATCACATGCATGCAAAGACAGTGGCAGCAGTCAGCAGGAGGTCAGGCACAGCAGCTCTGCCTGGGGTAAGCTCTTACTGTGGACTTGTTTCTTTTTCTGCTTGATGAATTAATGTTTCTTTTTATGTTAACATCGTGGAAATAGAGCCAAATTAAGCCATCACATATGTCAAATCAAAACAAAAAAGTCATTAACTGCATATTTCTTTAATTCAGTAGAGGTGTTTTCAGTGAACGCATTCATTAAGTCCCATTTTACCTGCTCCTTTCATAACTGATTAATTTTCTTATTCTTTTTGTCACTGATGAACACGCTTTGAGCAGGATTAGAATATTTTTCAGATTCAATCATGACTAATTCTTTGATGATATTGACCATGTTGATCAGTTCCACAGAAACCAGTTACAGTATCCAGTCCAGTATAGTAATAGTAAATAAAAAAAGTAAATGCATACGACTATGACAAAACAATAAACATGAAAACTGAAATATTTTTTTAAAATAAAATGGACGTCAACATATAAAAATATTTTACTTGTCTCCCTTTCAGTCGTACTGATCAGGATTTTATTTTTATTATCATTATTATTATTAACCTTTATTTCACAAGAAAAATCCATTGAAATTAAAAATCTTTTTTGGAAGACAATTTTGGCTTTTGCTGGATGACAATATTCTTTTAGTTCTAATTAAAGTTCAGATTTTTTCCCCCCCTAACAACACATAAAAACTCACTTGTGTAATTTTGCATGAATTCAACCATTTAACTTTGCATTAAACCCATTAAAAAACTAAAAATAGTGTAAATAGTTTGGAATCCAGGAAATAAAGACATTTTAATTTAACATCAACAGTTCTTTCTGCGAGTAACAATTTTTAGGATTTGTCATCAAAAAGCTAAGAAAAATAAATTACACATTTCATCTTTTTCAGATCTTGGCTCAAGTTTTTATTATGGTTTAGACTCGTTTTGGCGTTCTCGATTCAGCCTAGGACGGGAGAATATGGCTAAAAAACGTGTCACAATGTAAGCATTTATTAGTCGATAAATAGTTGTCGATATTGATAATTACTGATTACGTTTCATTTTAAATACTGGCAGTCTGGTGGTGGGACCTTTCCTCCTTAATCCACAGTTTTCACTCCACTCTGTTTTTTATTTTTAAGCAGTTATATTAAACTGCTGCTGCGCCACTTACTCAGCAGGTTGTTGCTAGGTAACCACAGAATGAGTGAGCTGCTAGGTAACCAAAGAGAGTGAGTAAGTTGATTCCCCAACCTCGCTAGCATGAGAAGTTGAAAAGCTAGAGCATTTCCTCTGCCTACATGCCCCAGAATCCTCTGGGGTTCTGGAATATTCTACATATTGAAAGCTGAATATTTTATCAGATGTACTATCTATTGATCACATGTCTATTTTAATATTGTTATTGATTTATTGTCCAGCCCTAATTCAGCCTAATCTAACTCCTTAATATTTACGTATTTGGAAGTTTCAGCTGTTGTTTTAGACATATTGAAACGTTTACCGTGAACCCTCACTATAACGTGGTTCACCTTTCATGGCCTCGCTGCTTCGTGGGTTTTTTTGTGCAGTTTTTGTTCACAGTGCGTTGTGTTCTGCGTCCTGATTGGCTAAACAGTCTCCGCGCTTCTTCTCTATATGCTGCAACGTGCCAATAACGTTACGGTCTTTAAATATACATAATGCAGCTTGACAAATTTTGGCAAATATTTTTGCCCAGAAGAAGAAAGAGCGACAACAACTACCGATAACCATGTTCTTCTCTCGAAAAAACTCACCTGCACCACAGGCTTCAGAAGAAAAAGACAGTAGAGGGCGGAGTGAGGCCACAGCGTCACAGTCAGAGGAACAGAGAAATACGCGAGTCACAATTTGTCCTACTGTACTTTGTATTGATGATTAAAATGATTATTTCACTGTAGTTATTTGTATGGAAGCGTTCCATTTGTAAAAAAAATGCTTGGTCCTGAAAACAGGTTTTGTTCTTTGGTTTCAATGTAGAATATCTAATTATGCTGCATAATGATTGTAAAAAATAAAGGTAACTACTTCACGGATTTCGCCTAACGCGGGTTCTTTTTGGAAACCAACCACCGTGAAAAACGAGGGTTCACTGTACCATGTTCCATGAACGGAGGGGCTGCGGCGGGGAGAGAGACGCAGCGAGTCTCACCTTTTCTGTGGAACACAGCATTGAGGAAGTCTCGGGCCTGTCTCTCCAGCCGGCTGATCCGAGACTGCCCCTGTTTCAAGTCCTCACACTCCGACAGCACGTGGCCGCCTCCACCGTTTTCCACGATGTGCTCCTGAAAACACGCCCACACACACGCACACACGCACACACAGCAACTTATTTTGTGGAACAAAAAGAGAAACGTAGAGCTGGATTTTATGAACCAAATCTTAATTAGCTTTTTTAAGTGGCATAAAAATGTTGCATCTCTCTAATTTACCATAGAACTGATCAAATACAGTAGAAACCTTTTCACAGCCCTCCACTCATATATGATCTAATTCCAGCAGTAAATTATTTATTAAAGCTGAAGTATGTAACTTTCATAAAAATATGTTTTTATATATTTGTTGACGCTTTGTCGTGACAGTGCGGCATGAGACAGAAAATCTGTGAAAAAATTGGCTCCTCTGCCTTCTCCCAGTTCTTCCAGTGCTAACTGGAAACAACCAATCAGAGCCAGGAGGCGGGTCCAAGTGCTGTCAGTCACCCTCTGTTTAGTGCTGCTCATCCTTCAGTTGCTCTCTACTTCGCTGCAGCTAGCAGAGTCTGTCATGAATGCTAGGCTAGTTAGCATAAACAGTTTTGCTGTAATTAAGTTATTTCTCATTGCCATTATGACATTTGAGAGCTAATGCATGCGGTTGATTGACAGCACTAAGACCCTCCTCCTGGCTCTGAATGGTTGTTTTTGGTGCATTTCTTCAGAAGTCAAAAGGGGCTCAGGGAGCAGATTGATTTTTTGCCTGGATATTTTATGACAAATGACTTGGCAGCCTTAACAAATAAGAACAATTTTCTTTGCATACTGCAAGCTTTAATCCGCATATCGCCCACCCAGAACGGAAAGAAAAAAAACAACAAAAGTAACACTGAGCGGCTGAACTCGGGATCTCTGGCACAAAAGAAGGGCCATGTCACTGATCCCGTGCTTTGTGTGTGTCACCAGGACTGAGTGCGCCCATTGAAAACGGTTCATGACTGCAACTCTATAGGTTTATAGATGTGGTCCACCCATACATCAGCAGAGGATTGTATTCCCTTTAATTTGATTTTTTTATGCTGGTTGGGGCAAACAGTGTGTGTCTGGGGGCGGTTTAGTAATCCATAGTTTACCAAATGTTCACTCCTATTGTTAAACATAATCAGGCACACATGCATGCAGCTTTTTTTTCTTATTTTAACACTGAACACATACAGTACTTCTATATTAAATGTGATAATGGCTTTACTATTTTGCTCTTTTTGTGTTTCAAGGAGTTTTACAACTGTCATATAAGTTTTACAACTCTCATATAAGTGCAGCATTACTCAGAAAACAGAAAAATCCTTTAAAATGTGCTGGGATTTTTCCAAACACAGAAAAGCCCTAAAAATCTTCAGTAGATTTTACATTTTAGAATCTGTTCACAACAGAGACACACGTCTGACTTTCAACTTCAATTAAACAGCTGAGGAGTTTACATCAACCTCTGATAATACTGAGAGTCGAGAAGGCAAGTCATTTCTTGGACGGCGGCTTTTTACGTTTACTTGAGTAAAAATTTGTTCAAGTAGTTTTACTCTTGAGTAAAATTTTTGTGTAGTTTAAAATCCTTCTGTAACACAGCAAAGTGATGGGGGAAGTTATTTTGTAAAAATTTCATACCCATTTGTTTATGTTTAAAAAAAATAAATGGACATATAATAATTATTTTAGAATTTAGAGGAAAACTTTCACACTTCAGTGTTTTCATGTCTGAGGAGTGGATGTGAAAACAGTCTGCCAGATGATTATGCACCACACTACTTATGATAATGTGATATTTGCTCAGCTGATAAAAATACTCTTAGTTGCGTTTGTTTCCAATTCTTTGTTGGCTCACTTCTAAAACTAAATTTACACCTTTGTTCATATGGTAAACGTCAAAGTCTGTACTGCACATAGCTACAATAGTGTTGCAAAAAAATCGAATTGATTATCGGACCCACCTTGTTTTTCTCTCGTCTTAAGCAGCAGAAGAGACAGTTTTCATCGAAGGACCAGTCAGACACTTCCTCTGGCTCGCAGTCTGGGTCAAAAATAGAAGACAAAAGGTTTTGGGTTAATAATCACAGGCTCCATCTTGACTAATCTCAAGCATAATCTATAAAACCCTTGTTCCTATTCCTTGTTCAGATTAACATAATTTTAAAAAAAAATCCCACTTTTAAAAAAAGTTTTAATAATTCACAGGTGCAGTAGGATATTTTCCTCACTGAATTAATGTGTTTAAAATAACGGCTGAGCTTATGGCGCTGGAATAAAAGATGAATTTATTTTAAGACTTTTTACACATCTTTACTGGGGTGCTGCTAACTGAGGAGGTTGCTGTACGTTTCAACACTTAATATATATATAGCCTTTGTGTCATTTTAATTAAATATAGGGTATAATTCATCGACACACCAATGCCTTCAATGATGCACGTTAAACAGCATCGTGACGACCTTTGAGACAAGTTTTCAAATATCCAAGGAGAGAAATCCAACACGCTGTTTTAATTCACAATCAATCCAAAATGTAGACTCAGAAAGCCAAAGGATCAGCAGCTGCGCTAAAAAGATTCACTTTTAATCACAGCCCCTTGATTAAATCTGGCAGTCGTCAACTTTACTCTTGGACTAGATGTAAAAATGAACCACATCTGTCAATAAAAGCCTAGATTTGTTTGAAGATGTTTGTCTTCAACCTGACATGAATCCCGATTGAAACAATATGTATGCCTGTACACATGATGATCTTGCAAAAATGTATCTTACTAACAGCTGGATGAAGAAAAATATATAAATCAATATTAAAATGCCTCTGACACGTTAAGATTTCAAGCAGGATATTTGCCAGCTTGCAGACGCTGCAGAGCTCATCCTGTTTATGTCATTGAGCCGTCACAGGGGGGGGTTCAGTTTGGCAGAGCCCCCCACTTTCTGTGATAATGATACAAGCCGACACTTTGCAGGTAACATGTGAAGCAAATTAACATTAGTTATAAGCAGAGAGCGGATAATGAAACTGAAACAAGCCAGGCAACAGACAGAAGAAAATGCAGTAATGCAGACAATAACATATAGAAGCAAAGAAGTTAAAACAAAAACCAAAAAAATAAAAAATAAAGAAATAAAACCCAGAAAGTCAATAGCATCCATAAAACCTGTCAGTCTAAAACAAAATTCTTCAAAATTGATAAAAATGAGGTAACAAAAACACTAAAACTATATCAAAAGCAATAGATCAAAGAGTTCATAGGAACTAGAAAAATGTTAAGAGCTACATTTCTCCCAGTTAATGATAAATAAAAAAAGCTCAATAATTTCCATTTACATGACTGTTTGTCTTTCTTGAGTCTCTCTCTATTTCACTCTTCAGTCTGGTGCTTTGGTAGCAACTAGTCTCCATTTTATTTGTTGATTTGTTTGTTTTGTTTATTTATTTTGGATATCTAAATCATTTTTTGTTTCCAGTGCTAAAGAAATTAAAGTTTATTGATCTTTGAGAGGATCTGGTTGCATTAATGTGCCACTATCGTAATATTACGTGACAACAGTCTCAACAGTGAAATCATTTATCACAATAATTACTGGGACAATTTATCATCCAGGATTATTTGTTATGGTGACAGGCCTGGAGCTCTTCTGCCACAGTTGATAAAAACTTTTGGAGCCCCAGGTTTTACCGTGTGTCTCAGTTTGGTCTCATTGCAGATTGAAAATGGTGTTTTAAAGGTTTCTGTTGACATAAATCCTTGAGCCAATCAAATGCACTCTAATGCCAAAGAAATCGGTTGTGCTCAACACCCAGCTAAGTCCAGATTGCACCAACGCTGGAATGTTTCCAAAGTAAAACATGAAAAAAAAACACTGAAGAACTGGAAATGAATCTGGCTGGAGAAGAACTAAAGCTAGCTGAGGTGCAACAAGTAAACTACTCAGAAACAAACTTTGAAATATTCTTATTATTATTGACCCTATTTGATTATATATATATACTAATCCGTCCCTTTGGCGCTGCTCTTGTCAAGGAGCTGCATGCACGTCAACGCTGGCTGTTACAGGTCATCTACAGGCTGCTATTTGGTTTCCTTTTCTCTTTTTGCACAGATGCTGTCAACACAGCGGGGAGATTTTCGTCACTGCCGATCATTGACGCTGATTTGGTGTATTTAAGAGTCCACTTTAAGACTCCACTCGGTGCTGACAGGCCACATTTATGAGCGGCTGCAGTGATCTGATGTTAGCCTGATGCAGGAGTGGAGACTGAAGCGCTCTGACATGCAGGAAGGGGGGCGTTTTATATATGTTCACCTGTAGCTATGCAGCTTGGATAAGTTCAGCTATTCAACGTGAAATAACATGAAAATGTTCAGTTTAAAGCAGCCAGGTATGCAGCATTTATAGCTTATCAATCACTGATTTTGTCAGTACATCACTGACCTCTGTTTGTGACCTTCCTGATCTATTTATTAACTATCAGATCTTTTAATTGTTGAGACAGACATTTCATATATTGTTCATATATTGATTCTTTATTACTAAGTACAATCAACTTGGAGTATTTGCCCCACATTAGTCACAACTCGCAAAAATGTTTGCTAAAGTCCCAGAGTCTCTGAGGTAACATTTATACCTCAGAGAAAAACAAACTAATTATAAGTTCCTTGAAACTTCAACCTATAAAAGAAAAGTGGAAACCAAACACACATTAGTTTTAGGCTGGAAAATAAATCAATAACAATATATATCAATATCAATAGCTGATACATCTGATAGGATATACAAAGTATAGAATATTGACTGAAGTTCAAATCAGAACCGCACAGCATTCTGGGAGATGTAGGCAGAGGAAAGGCTTTAGCCACTCAACCTCAAACAGCTAGCTAAGCAAGGTTGGTGGAATCAACTAACTCACTCACTTTCTGGTTACCTAGCAACAACCTTTGAGTAACTTATGGTTGCCTAGCAACAACCAGCAGTTTCAGGTTTCTCCTCAAAACTGCTTCGAAATAAAGAATTAAACTGTAGATAAATCTGTAAAGGTCACTTCACCACTCTATCAATAATTCAGATAATTTAAAAAAACTGAATCAATAATTATCTATAGACAATTACTGATATTGACTGACATGAAGAGCTTATACTGAGATAAATTTATCAGCCATATTATCCAACCCAACCTTATTTGGGGGAGATAATCACCATGTGAATGGTAATTTTGTGAAATTAAATGTATTTTCCTAAATTGAATTTCCATGTAATGTTTAATTATTTTGAATCTTTTCAAAAATCTTCCCCAATTTTGCTAAGAAATGTGGCAAGTGCTGCCTGGAGTCTTCATTTCTCAAATTTATGATGCATTTCACTAACCTAGCACCTTCTAATACTAGACTGCTAACCATGACATGTTGCAAACACGCAACAAGGGAGCCAGAAATGCTCTGTTTAGTAATAAGACATGTGAAGACATGTGAAGAAAGCAGGACTGATGAGTGAAGAAAAGCAGTGTGACAGAGGACAAAACCAGGAGCTTACTCAGCTCCACAGAGACAAAAACAGAAGAAAAAAACAGAGTAACACATGAGAGAAATCAATACTCAGTCACTGCTTCCTGTGAGCATCGAGTTCGTGTTGGATCAAGAGTTCATTTCTCAAAGCGGTCACCCTTTCCAGCGCCTAAAAAACAAGCTGATGATATGGTGAAAGTGTCTCACCAGGCTGCCGGATGGCATAAAACACTTGTTGTGAAGTGGAACCTATCACATGAGTGTGACTCTGGCTCCATCACATGACGGCGGTGGATTACACAGCCCATGGAAATGTGAAAAATTCTGCTAATTGATTTTCATGCTGCAAAGAACAATGACTGCCTGCCGTCTTTGAAGAATGCGCCGATCATGAGGGAATACGGTTCATATGATTAGGAGCTGAAGAAGAAATTAACAGCAGGCTGAAAATACTACATTACTGTCCTATTTTACTTTCTATAGAACCTCTTTCACCTTCAAGAACACCAGGAACAGATGATATTCTAATCTAACCGCTTCTACATTACAAACCTTCACTTCCTTTAAAAACAGTAGGATACTACGGTGTGTCTGACTTCTACACAAAAATCAGGAAAAAAAAATGAACAAAAACCCTGAACCTGGAAACTCAGAGGTTCTTCACCAACATGTAAAATCCAATATGGCTGCCTTGAGATGCAATAGTAAACTATTTATCTGCAGTCCTAATAGTCTGCATATTATTAAATAAGTGGAAAACACAGGAAAAGATAACAGTTCATAAACATGACCTTCTGGTCACTGAAGGAACAACCATTAGGAAAAACATACTAGTTTTCAGAATTGCAATGGGAAACTTCATTGACATATCAGCTGTGGCTAATGTCTGACTGGTTTAAAATTTTTAAAAAATCTAATGTTTTATTTTTTTAGATTTGTTTTTCTCCAGTGCACAGCAGGTCTGGCTTTTCCATAGTTTTTGTTGTGGGAGTTGGCACTAAGGAAAGAAAACTCAGATTAGCCATTAGCTGGAGGATGCTGCTGAATCAGTAAGACAGAGGAAGCTCAGAGATGGAAGTAGTAATTTAAGAGATAATAGGAAGACTGAACAGAATAGAGCAAAGGTGATCTGTTTATTATTACAAGTTTTCCATCTCTGTCATGAAGCTGCATTTAGACATGTTGTCAAATCTCAGAATTACAGCAAAGATCTAAAGTCTGAAATATACACACACAGCGCTCTGAGAGAGCCACAAGAGCCAATTTCTAGTATTGGATCTAATAGCTTGTGTACATAAAATAAATATAATAAATGAATAGGTAAACTATAAAATGACTGCCCATCAAATTTGAAATGATGAATTTGTATTCAGTAAAATGATCTGAGTTTATTTATTGCAATGCACCATTAAACCACCAGAGGGCGAGACGTGTCCGTTTTTTTCCTGCCAATAGTAAACTTCTCAATAAGGTTGCACAGATTCACTTACTCATTTCCGATACTGACATCTAAGGTTTAGTATCGGCCGATACCGATCCGGTCTAGAAAAACAGCGCTGAATTGGCTTAAAATGTTGGGGGTTTTTTAAACACAGACATATTTGCAATGAATTACAAATTTATTTGATAACTCTGCGCCAGTACAGCAAATTTAAATGGAGCAATTGCTTCACAAGCTCGATCAAACACGTAAAAACAACTTTAATTTGTTAGGAATAAAACAGCCAACATAAAATACATAATAAAAAACTGAAACTCATTAAAACAATAGATTGACTACCAAATAAATTGAAACAAACCATTCAATTGATTCAAAAAGAGCAATTAGGGATACTAAATATAATGTAAAATAAATAAAGTATAATGTCGCTCAGAGAACAAAGCATAGAATTAGACTAAATAGATCTCCCTTTTTGGATAACAGACACCAAATCTAGAAATTCTTTTCAATATCGGGGCCAATACAGATATCAATATTGCATCGGTGTATCTTTACTTTTCACCTGGTTGGGACTTTATTATCACAGTATTCATAAAGTTTCAACAACTGTGAAGCACAGCTCAATCTAACAGTCAGCCAGTGTGTTTAAGTTGAATCGTGTGTAATTTAAACCATGTTCTAATTTACAGCAGACTTGTCTGTCTTTTCCAGTCAGTTCCTCTCGACTCTCTGTGAAACATCCAGATAATTTAGCCGCTGCTTCCTCTTTGTTCTGTCTTTCAGCTCTGTCAGTGGCGGTAATGAAAAGGTCACAGGTGAGCTCAGCTCGAACCCTGCAGTTGTGCCACTTACAATATCCCTGGGAAGGCACCAATTAGCTCCAGCCCCACTGCTAGCTTGACCCCTCACTCTCACCATTGTCCGTGAGACAATGCTCATGCTCGGGCGCCGCAAGTTTGCCACCCTAAAGAAAATATTGACGGTGTTTACAGGAGGCTTCACACTCCTGCGGTCCTGGTCAATAGTCAGCTGGTGTGAATGCACCTAATCAGCGTGGCGTTGCATCTACTTGATTTTTTGTGAATGTGGAGCGCTTTGTTTGAGGTGATGGGCTTCCCCGCAGGTCATTACACAGCTCAGATCTGGACGGACATGGGAATGTAGTTCTGTGTTCATTAAAAGAAGAATACCAGACAGAGTCAGTATGCGTGTATTCATTTTGTTGAATTCAGCGTCTCCTAGTTAGGTTTCCATATGTAGCTTTTATGCTAGTGTGTGCAACATGGTGGTGTGAAAAATGTACGTCGGAGCTGTGACTGAGAATGTGTCAGCTTTGCTAGAGTTTGGGCATGTGTGGAAGTGTAATGCATGAGTGAAAATGACATGCCCAAAATATTCTAAAAATGCCTTAAGTTGGTGGGGGAGGGGTCACATGACTGTGGGCCGCCATGTTGACCTTGTTTCTGGGAGAGACAGAAATTCAGAGAGAGGAAGCTGGGTGCTTAGTGGTGCAAATCAAATATGGATTTGATTTGCACCAGCACTCAGGGCAGGAAGATGCTTGGTATGGAGGTTTTGGCTGACTAAATAACACATACTGCTGCTTCCCCCATCACTAATGGACTTTATATGCATGCAAATCCCCAAAAAAGCACAAAAAAGGGCCAAAGTAAAAAGCAGGGCTTTATCTGTGAAAACTTTACTTCAGAAAACGGGTGCTACTACTAGCCTAGAGGGTGAAATTAGAGATTATTTCTGATAATGCATTTTGCAATTCTTTGACGATGGGCTGATTACAATTTTCCTTTAAGAATGAAAGTAAATGTAAATGTCTCAAAGGTAAAATATTCATAATGAAAATAAATTAATGTTCCTAAAAGAGTTTGAAGTTACATCTCATAAGTGTTTACCAATATTAGCACACAGAGCATAACTAATCGAGGGTTGAAATGATTAATCAGATTAATCACAATGAATTACTGAAATAATTGTCAACTAATTTAGTAATTGATTAATCAGTGACTACAGACTCAAAAACAAAGGCCACTTGCTGAAAGAACAACATGTTCAGATCAGTAATTATGACAAAATTGTGCAAAAGTATACATTTTGTTTTGAAGACAATAAAAAAAACCTTCTTTGTCAATAAATCTGTTCTGCCCAGAACAGATTTTTGGCAGTTTTATCTTAATTCAGCAGGGAGTAAAATAGTAAAAATAATCACAACAGTGCAAACCATTTTTTGGATTTTTAAAGATCATTAATTGGAATTTATTGTAACAACAAATCAAAATCTTATTTTGATAAGATATTTATCGCAATACAAAATAACAGGTACCAATAACTCACTTTCCTTTGAGAGGAAAGTTTTTACCAAACACTGGTGACTGTGTTATTTAATAGCAAGACTCTAATTAGAAAACATGTAATTGAGTTAGAATCTGTCTGTATATACACTGAGCCGATTTATGTATAAATCAGATCTGCTTGGCCTTGAGTCCACATTAATTATGTATTGGTGATTAATAAACTGGGTTACAAACGGCATCGTTACAGTAAAAAAAAAAAAATCCATCACAGTTAATGGAGAAAAGGAAAAAACTAGTTGCTGTAAATGCTGTTTGTTTTAAAGGGACATATTTGAAAAATTACGGATTACGCTAAAAGAGCAGAAAAACACTTTGAGCTGGAAAACAGGAATAAACACTCCTGTGACTCATAATTGTCATCACTCAGAGGACTCCTCATGAGGTTAGCTCCTTAATTAAAATGTTCAATTTACCTTTAATGTTCTTGAAATTGAAGTTAAGATTTGTAAAAGAATGTTGTGTTTTTGCCCGTTGGTGCTTAGTGCGTGTTTACCTTGAAAAAAAGTGACGTCCTTGACTAGTCCCGGCCCAAACAAGCCCTCTAAGATGCTTTCAAAGCCTGTGACAGAAAGAGGAGATGAGACGTTAATGTCTGCTCGCAGATTATTTATCAAAACAACAAAAAAAAGTGAAGTGGAAAAAATGCCTGAGTACAAAATGAATATGATTAATTTATTAGAAGGAAGAAGAGATGCAAACCAACCCGTCGAATGTCATCCATCATTCACTGTTTGCAGGTTTTTAAAGTGAAATATTTTGTTGTTCCGCATTTTTAACAGGAAGATTTTCTTTCAAGATTATTAATCAAGATTCTTAGATTTGGACATAATGTTTGTGTTTTTTAAAAAAAAAAACGTGAGGGGGAAACACTTTTTAACGTCTTGTAAAATTATTGCTAATCAAACCACAACAGTTTGTTTAATTTGTGTACTTAACTATTTTTATTTCCATTTGGTATCTTATTTCAGGCTGTTTTTTGTTACACAAGTATTTATCTATTTTGTATTAAACATATTGTGTGACTTTATATATGAATTTCTTTTAATGTGGTGACTTTATAAAAAATCTCCCCTGCCACCAAAACAAAATAAGGAAAGAAGGAAAAAGCAGAAAATGCAGAATATCGTCTGCCATATCCTTATCATGGTATTTTAAAAATATATCATTTTTTGCCATCAGAATATTGCAATCAGTGGAAATGAGTTGTTCACATCACAGCGTGGGAAACCACATCAGACAGTCCCAATTAAAAATAGTCTGGACTTAAATTAGGCCAATCCAAAAAACTTTGGCCAGACATTATAGCCAGAAACTAAAAGAGAGCAGAATGCATCGTCTGTAACGTTCAGCAAATCTTTCAGAAACCATCATACTACCACCATCACGTCTGACTGAAGGTGGTATGGTGTCCTTCTTTAAATTAATGTTTTAGCTTTTACAGCAAATGTAATGGGATGCAAACTACTTTTCACCAGGTTTACCACTGTTTCAATGTTGTTTTTCATCTATTCCTCAAGTTCAAGTCACATGCTTCATTCTGTTTTGGGGATTTCTTCATTTCATAGGCGAGTCAATAATCAGACAAGTCGTGTTTAAGTAAAAAAAAAAAAAAGGAGTTAATTACAGTAAATTTATGATTTAAAAAGAATACCACTTTTTTTCTACACAGGACTAAATTGCTTTTATTCTTTAATAAATGAAAGAATCTGCATTTTGTGTTTCCTGATATAAAAATGTAGACTGAAATATAAAATTACAACAAAGGAAAAACAAAACCAATCTGTCAGGAGGCAGACACTTCTTCACTTCACTTTACGTGATTTTTTTCCTACATACTAAACATCTAAACAAAATTATCAAATACAAACAAACCAATAAAATCAGATTGAAATAAAAAGTACATGCATATCAAACAGAATCAGTTTTTTTTTCACACAATACTGTGAACATTTATTGTGAACACACACACACAATAAGTACAAAAACCCAAACACAGCAGAGAACACACACACACACACACACGCACACACACACACACATGTTGTTATCTTTCTTCCAGCTCTTAAAGCAAATGAGCGCTGTACTTCTAATACACCAAGCTAATGTCACTCACTTTTTATTAACTGTAAATACCCTCAGTCTACTGTTGCTTGGCAACAGCATACAGAGAAACATAAATACATATTGTAATTTTCAACCTGAGCCCTCCCCCCGCTTTCCTCTCCACCCCCACCATATCCTCCCTCCTTTAAATGGAAATGGAGGCAGACAGAAGAGGAGCGGAGACAAAGGCTGTGTACATGTGTGCGTAAAAGTGTGTGCATTTTAAGCAGGGAACGGAAAGGTTAACGGGGCGCACACGCACACACACACACACACACACGCACACGCGCACACGCACTCAGAGATAAGTTACACATAGTTCAAGTGCAGCTGCTTCTGAGTGCGAAAGGTGAACGCCTGAGGCCGTTCCACCAAGAAACCAATGCCTGCATAAAAAATTAATTTTTCACTTATAAAATCGTTACAGTTCATGACAACAAACACACTTAAAGCTCAGCTGCTGAAGTAGCAGCGCTAATGGAGAGCAAAAGGGAGGTTGACAAAAACTCAACGACTGCTTTTCTACTGGTTTCAACTGTTTAAAGGGAAATCCACTGTAAAGGTAATCTGTTTTAGTTTGATAAAAAAAAACAAAAAAAAACTGTTAAATCTTATCAGATCAATTATGATTTCACAACTTCACATAAGCTAACGTTAAGGGAAACTGATCAAACATTTACTTGTGTTTAAACTGCGATTCTATAGAAAGTGCCGTCTCTTTGTTCATATGGAGCGAACACTATAGATCTGCTCCTCCCCCATATGTTACCATAAGCTGTCAATCAGAAAGGTATGATGCCACAAACTGCTTAAATTTACCCCACTCATAAAACATTGAGTAGTTTAGATTTTATTAACGGGAAGTCTCGGTGAAATAAATAACGTAGTTTATATTTTTTAGTTTTTTCACATCCTGTTGTGGCATTTCATATGAACCAGCTGGTTGCATGCATGGTCTCTGCAAAGCCGCCCTGGAGATGTTATCCTGATTGCTTGATTGGTTTTATTAAATCACCATTGCATCTGGCATCAAAATAGAAAGGATGCATTAATAAAATATGAAGTTGTGTTTGTATGACCTTCAACCTTTTGGATTATTTATATTAAGTGTATAGGTGTGTGTGGGCGTGTGTGTGTGTCTTAGTCTGTGTGGACTTGGTGTTATTTTGACACCTGGAATTGCAAAGGTGCTACAGACCTAGCCGCAATCAACTCCCAGAGTATCAAGGGGTTGCTAGCATTAGCTCCTGGGGTCAACAGGGAGACAAACACCAGGGACCCCCAGTCATTAAGACAGTGAAGCACACAGAGGGGTGCAGGGTGTCCACATCAGCCCCCCGCAGCAGAACCACAGAGCAGTGGGCAGGAGGAACCCACCAAGCACCTCAAACCAGCAGGCCAGGCATAGAGCTGGACTATAAATCACAATAACATATATACTGTGAGAGACATGGTGCCAATATCAATAGAAAATATAATAGAATTATATTTTGCTGAAAAATAGAATTTTTAGTAATTACACTGACCCCCAATCCAGAACTGCTAAGCCTTCTGGGAGATGTAGGCAGAGAAAAGGCTTCCAGTTAAGCAAAGTTGGTGGCATTGTCACAATCCGTACGGTGACACCGATTGTGCGGTGAGCTAATTTGCGACTGTTCTAAAAGAAATACTTCTATTAAGATATTTTAATTTCTTTGTTCTCATTACATGTCATTGTAATTGCTAAAGTAGCATACAATTTAAAGAGAATCACAAGAAATAAAGATTAAAAACGGTTTAACATTTTCCACACTGGGAAAAAAAAAATCTGCACAGTAATAAAACATAAGGAAAGAGAGTAATAAATTGTTCCCCATGAACACACGAGATACAGTCTTCTACAGTTTGATAACACCTTTAGTTAATCTCATAGAAGATGTGATTATTGTAAAAGTAATACATATATATATTTTTTTCCATGATGAATCCACCAGAGGGCGCACTGACGGTAGCTACTAGCCAACTGTCCTGTGAGTCCAATGTACAATTTTCTATTTATAATCTTTGAGCTAAATTAGGACAATTATAAATCCTTAATAGAATTAAAACATCATCAACAAAAATAGGTTCTCTTATAACAACTAGTATTTTAATTAATATAAAAATATGTCTCACTTTGCCAGGATTGTGCTTCCGGAACAAACAGTGACAGCAACTTACTTACTTGCTCTTTGGTTACCTAGCAACTCACTCACTCTGTGGTTACCTAGCAACAACCCGCTGAGTAACCTCCACAGCTGCAGTTTCTTCTTTCGCCACTGTCCCTCATAACTGCTTAAAAATAATTCAAAAAAACAAAAACAAACCACAGTTTGAAAACTGTGGATAAAACAGGAAAGGCCACGTAACCATTAGCAGTATTTCAAATATCTAAAACAAAAACATAAATTTAGAACCCCCATGATTCTAAATCATGTTCCAGAGTGATAAAATCTGGTAATAACACCGATAGAAAACATTGTGCTTTAGCCACAAGCATTTAATCTTTTTTCTTTTTTTGGTTAGTTTTCATGGCAGTATTACAACGCCACTTACAGGTTACCATGACACCGCTTTCGGTCTTTTTTGTTTGGATAAAGATACTTCTGGAAATAATGTATCTTTATAGATGACAAATCAAAAGATTTTTATGCAGACTTATGGACTGATTTCAGTCATAATCAAAGGGAAACACACACACACACACACACACACCCACACACACACACACACACACACACTCCTCATGCAAGATTCATTTTAAAAACAAAGCTATCTTTGATAAAAGCAATTTGAAACTTCAAAGACTTTTCTAAGGCCTCCAATATTTTTTCTACTTCCCAGATCCACAGATTTACTATTCTTCTTCTTTCATGTCAGATGCTATAAGTGGAGTTTTGGGGTATTATTATGCTCTGAATGTCAAAGCTAAACAGCCCAGTGCTCTGTAGTGATGAGCTGGTTTTTTTTTTTTTTGTGCCAGCACTAGTTCCAGTGGAGTAAAGGAGTCCTTCATTACTAAAACGCTGCAGTTGGACAAGTGAGATCAGGAGATGTGATTGGACGGATGAGATAACAAAATGATGACAAAGTCTCTTGAAACCGGAGGCAAAAAGCTTAGGAAATGTAGGTCAGTCAGTGAACACACTCTGGGTCCAAATGCATTTACACTTGAGATGGGACGAGGGGACCACACACACACACACACACACACACACACACATCAACGTTCCAGAGCAAAAACGCAGGAAAATTTGGACTTTTTCATTCCTTCACACATTCTTTCTACAAATGGAAAGCTGAGTCACCTCTGCACAAACGAAAGGATTCACACACGTTAACGATACATTAAAACAGAAAACGAAAACAGTCATGGGTGTAATCACACGACAGCGAGCTAATCCACGTGCAGCTGGAAGGACAATGTCAGAACATGTGAACATAAATGGCTTCAGCTTCAAATCACTGTCAATCTAATGCTTGTTACGAATCATTGTTTTAAGTCAATGATTCGGCATTAATGACGAATAATGAATTTGTCATTATTCATGAAAAAGTACTAGTTTCATTGGCAGGTTATTTCATTTTCTTATACCAAAATATTTTTCATGTTTTTAGTCAAATAATCTGCCAATGGAAGCACTTTTTGATCAACATTAAGGAATTATTGACTTAAAACAAGTTCCTATATCTTGCTGAAAGTTACTTGTAAGTTAATTTTCTCTTGTTTCAAGAGACTAAAACTAGTTTAGTAAAAACTAAACTAAAAATACTTGACAAGATTTTGTGTTTTTGCAGTGTAGAAGCAGAGCTTCAGTGAGAACTTGGCTTCAGGTGCAGCTCTGCTCTGAAACACTTCATAGTCAAAAGAAATAACTGATAAAGACTAATTAGATTAAACTGATTTAGAGCCTAACAAGGAGCACAAACTGATGAAAATCTAATTCAGAAGAGGCTTTTTAAATACAAACAGATGTAGGCATGTCAAGAAACAACACTCCAGTTTCTTACAGCAGTGGACAGAAAAAGAAAGAACAAAAGAAAGAAAGAGAGAATGAAAGAGAACAAAAGAAAGAAAGAAAGAAGAAAGAAAGAAAGAGAGAACGAAAGAGAACAAAAGAATGAAAGAGACAAAGAAAGAAAGAAACAAACAAACAAACAAAGAAAGGAAGAGAAAGGAAACAGCAGGAACATTTGGGAAAAGATGCGTAAAGCAGAGAAAAGTCAAACAGAAACATTAAGCGTCAATATTTCCACATGAATAAAAAATAATTGCTTTCTATCAGCCTGGTGATAATCAGATAACTACCTGATTGTTAAGATTATAACAAAAGCTCGTTGGATCAGAAGGTTTGATATTAAAATAATCAAAATGAAGACGGGTCACATAGAGCCGCCAAAGGTGCTTTTCAGGAGCAAAGCAGACGCCAGAAGGAGCTTCCACAGCGAGCGATTATCATGAATCCCAGAAATAAAGATAAGTGGGTGAAGCTTGGCGCCCAGCTCTAAGTATGTTACAGACTATTGAGTGGTGAACAAAATATGAAGCACTTTGAGAAAATGGCAAAACGTTAAAAAAATAAATAAATAAATAAATAAAAAATGGTGTCAACTGAAACACTATTTCAGTTTTTAAAATGCATCTGGACTGTTCTGAACTTCTCCAGTCCAGTTTGTATCACTTTAAATCTAAACAGAGATTATCTAGAGCACAGCGCGTTTTAAGCATTTCCTTTACTTATGAAAATATAAAACATGAAGTTTGATTTAAATTAGAATTAGAACAGAATTAAACAGCAGAACGCACAGACTAATCAAATCAGGACTCGACAGTTCAACACCAATAATAAACTCTTTAAAATATAATTGATCAGTTTTCCACAATCTTTATTATCCAAAGAGGCATTTTTGGGTCCAGCTGCATAAACTTGGCTTTAAAGTGAAGAAAAACAATTAAAATGTGCAGAAAGAATGTTTGGGATGATGGGTTTTGTGGAAAATGATGAAAAAAAAAAAAGTTTAATTTTATGAAAATAGATCTAAAACAATATATTAATGGTATTTTAATTGCTGTGCTGTTATCCCATAAAAAAAAAACATAAAGAAAAGAAAACAGAACTACTGAGATTTTTTTTAAACTTTTTACTAAGATATAGGAGCATGTTTTAAGTCAACAATTCCTTAATCTAATTTTTTTAACAAGTACTAACAAGTACTACTGTAGTTCCATTGGCAGATTATTCCACTTAAAACATGGGGAAAATATCTTGTTATAAGTGAAATAATCTTCTAATGGAACCAGTACTTTTTCATCAATTTTAAAACAAGCTCATATTTCTTGTTAAAAAATTATTGGTAAGTGAATTTTGTATTATTTCAAGTGTACTAAGATATTTGCACTAGAAAAGAGACTAGAAATATTTGGTAGGATTTTGTGTTTCTGCAGAGTGGGTGTACAAGCTCGATATTTGACAATTTTGTCATTTTTTTTGGATGCCAGACAGCTGAGGTTTTCTGTGTCTTACAGAAATCTGAAATAATAAAACTCAAAACATGCTGCACGTTTTATAATTTACCATAAATATTTTTTCTACTGGCAACTGCATGTTGGTCTCATTGTAAAATGTAATGATATCTGTTGTTTTATCAAACTTCCAACACAGTAACATTCATTTACAGACACATACGTTCAACTTCGATTGACATCTGATGTGATGCAAATAAAGTGTTAAAAGGTACAACAGAAACACCATCATGTACCGCATAAGACGAAACTGACCTTCGTGTCAAACTTTTTTTTCCTTCTGGGTCAAATCAAGATCATGAATGTTCTTAAAGGACTGGTTCTGCCAGAATGTATGGATAAAACCAATTCAATTTTTAATTTATATAAATGATAAAAATAAATTCTTAAAATTAAATTAAACATCCTTTCAGTCCCTCCAGGATTCCGCGATTGTTTTTGTGATTTGTTGCAATAAAAAAGTCGGTAACACTTTATTTGACGGGTTGTGAATAAGACTGTCATGAATGACATAAATTTGTTATAAAAGTGTGACTGATTAAACTATAAAAATTATGAGGCTTTTTGTTATTAGAGCTAAAGTGTAATCAGTCATATTTTATAACAAATTTATGAGATCATGACTTCTTGGTTAATGTCAAGTTGTCATAACAAAGACATTTTGAATAATGTCAACTTTGTATTAAAAGTGTCATGATTACCGAATGACACTTTATGACAACAGTCCTAAATATTCATGAAGACGAACTCATGTTCATGCCAGTCGTATTCACAACCCGTCAAAGCGTTAACAATAAAGTGTTTGTGGTAGTAATTTAGAAATATGTATGATGGTAAATGCAACTTTTTAGGACTAGCCGCATAAAGTAAGAAATAGTACTTCCTGCAGGTGGGAGTAAACCGTCACTTAGATCCAATGTCGCTTAGATTCACCATTTTGCAAAAAATCTGCAATAAACTCACAATTATACAATAACGCAAAAAAGTGCAGGGATTTGTTGATTTTGTGTGAAGGTTTACAATAATTCACAAGAAACTGGAGGGAATAGTTGATGCAATTTGGCAGTAAATAGATAAAAACAGCTTTGGATCGATTGATATAATAATATTTAAGCACACTGTTATCTTAACGGTTCTATTTATGAATCTACTGAGTCGCATAAAAAGCTATGGCGGGCTGGACTTGGTCCTGGTCCTCGACTTTGACACCTTTGCATTAGTACATTTAGAGATGGATGGCTAAAGTGTTTAATAAATAAAATAAATAAATAGTATAAGAGCCTGAAGTCAGTGGAGCTGTTTTTTCCTTTCTGTAGCAGTGAGGTTCAATTAGCTGCAGCAATTACCAAAGAGGCCAGAGTGAAAACACCCGTCTGTCCATCCGTCTGTCAGTCCGTCCGGCTCTATTCTCTCTAAATCTCTCCCCTTTGACCTCCATTATAACCTCCACACACAGCAAAACACATAATCCCCTCCAGAGACAATGTGAGACACAATGAGGTGACATGGATTAGAAATGACACGGCGACGGTCTCATGACGAGTCATCAAGCGGAAACGCTAAAACAGAAATTCAAACAAATTTATCTTTTTCCACAAATGTTCCATCGTTGCCGTCATTTGGGGCCTAACACGACATGCCTAATGCGTTGACAAGAACGGCATGATCCATCCTTTTTAATGTCTGAGAACGTCACTCGGCATGGTCAACAGAATTAGGGTTGCCATTTTGACACACAATCCAAAGGAAGCCCAGAAATATCCTGCAAATATGCACATGATTCCAACAGAAACTTCTAGATCCTCATCATTTCACTGATTGGTTCAGCTTCATGCACTGGTTGTTCATTCCAGCTAAAATTATTGTCACTGACCAACAAAAGCTTCATCCAGCCTGAAGGAACCGCGGCTGTAAACAATGATCCAAAATCAAATAAACGAAACAGAATCTCATGCAGGGTCATGTGGACATACAGGTCAAAATTTATCGTTTATCATTAATTCTCATAATAATATTTTGATTTATCTAGTTGATGTCTGAAACCCCTAAAGGTGCCCATATTGTAATTTTTCTCCATTGTTTATTGTTAAATTAAGGTGAAAAAAATCATTTGAAAATATGATGAAACGCGCCGACTGTGTGCATTTTAGTGATAAAACTCACACTTCTTATGTGACTGGTGTCATAAAAAAACACATATGGAAATGTTTTCCAGGACAGAATTTATGTTTGTGGGCCTTTGATAGCTGCAGCCACAGACATACAGTTACTTAAAAAAAAGAAGCAAATAGTTTTTATCGTCTCTTTTATCGTCATCACAACAGTACCACAAAATATTGTACTAAACTTTTAAGTCCGAGTGGAGATTTCCTGCACTTATATTATGAAACTGACAACAAACAGCTGGTAAAGTGTATTTAATTTCCCTTTGGAATCAAATTATTTTTTAATTTTTATATGAATATTGTTGGTAGCTCTGTCAGCGTGCAGCCAGGTGTTGAATAAATTCAACATAATCAAAGTTACTCAGTGATTGCAGGTCAATGATTCTCTGGTTTACTAATCAAAACATTATCATTTTAACACGTTAAAGCAACACAATTAATTATTAAACAGCTAATAACTATCACTGTGTATTGCAACAAGAAAGATCAGAAAGTGTGGATGTTTTAATTTTTATTTGCATTTGAATTATTAGGAGCTTTTTGCTACTCAAGGTTAACATCTGATATTAACGGTTATTAACGCTGGCTGCACTAATCAGGCTTAATGCTGGTGTAAAACCAAAATTAGAGCAACAAATTGAACACTTTCTTTTCAGTTCTATAAAACTCTCACAGTTCATTTATATTTGTTTAAGATAAACTAAAATCAGCTGAAATTAAGTCAAAGATTCCCAAGAACCAATATCTGGAAAACAGGCGGTGAATTTCTAATTTGCATTCCACAAATTATTGATTGTCCTTGATTAATATTCAGCATTTAGCAGCTGATTCCACTGAGTCTCCCTTAAAAATGACTATAAACCTAAATATTCCACATTTAGCATTAAAATCCAAAAGTTTTCTTTACAAAATGTTTTTTTAAACTGATCCACTGTTTTAAACAAATGTCCAACGTCTCTTCCATTTCTTTCCAGTGAGTTTTTAATTGGGATTTTTTTAAAAAACAACAAAAAAACATACCAGTTTGAACAGCATTTTATATTGAAACATCCCTCTCTTCAATAAAACTAGACAGACGGCATATTAGTCTTTTCCAACTTTAATGTGAAGAAGTTAAAGAACTTCAAAATCATTGTTCCTGCCTGACATGCAAACGCAGATATATTAATAAAAGTAATCTGATTCTGTGCAAACTTTGAATACACAACAGCTGCCACCAGCTGCACGATCTTGATTTAAAGTAAAAAATAAAATAAAAACTCTCTGCAAAAGCATAACACCCTCAAGAATACAAACACCCATAGGAACTGCCTCATGTTGGATCAAATAAAGACAATTTTCTACAAATGAGAAAGCAGCTTCTCTAAAAATAAGACGTGTTAATTTATTCAGTTTTCATTTAACAAAATACATTCACTGCCATCTTATGTTTCCACCTGAATATCTGAAGCGCGGCTCGCCTGGTTAATGCCGCACCGAGTGCAGCAACGATCTAAAACTCTGCTTGACCTTGCATCAGTGCTTCAGTGCAGATTTAGTTTGTGCAGTTTGTATCTTTATTCATCATGCATGTGGCCTTTTGGATGAAATTTTGTAAAGTGAAAGAAAATCCTCATGGAGATAAAAATGTTAATGTAGGATTAGTGCTGGTTAGGATAAGCTGACTTTTAGGTTGTTCACTTGGTGAGGACTCTAATCCCCAAACACTACATGCTCACTCATTGCTTACATCAAGCAACATTTTCCATGTTTTCCTTTATTTTTGTCCCCCCCGCCCCCCTGTGGAAATGTTTCAATTTTCCTCAGAAGAAGAGGGGATGTTTTAGAGGCTTTATGAGTACGTAATGCATATTTATTTATCTTGCACATAAAACTTGCTGCAAAAAGATCCGTAATTGTACAACTGTACATGTTTGAAAAGCAGAAGTAGAGCCTCCTGCACAACCAACAACAATGCAGCAGGTTGTTTCTGGAAGGTAAGTCAATAGCAAAACACTCGTCTTTTCCAGCAGCCATTGTACAGAGTATACAGAGTTAAAACCACTAGACCTAATGAGCTGGAGTTCTGCTTGGGTTGCTATGTAACCGGCTGGGCTTCACTGGCGTTGCTAGGTAACGGGCAGTGCATCTATGATGTTACATTATGGAGGGTCATTTTCAAGTCACCAAAAAACATCAACTTATTGCCAAAAATAGCCAAGTTTTTTTGTTTTTTTTTTGAGTGCTTGGACTAGCTTCAAACAATAAAAACCCAAATAGACGAACAAAAAGGTGGAAAATGTGAATTTTACATAATACTATAAATAACTATTGAACATTGCAGAAAATCCTAGAGAATAAAGGTTCTGTGCCATTTCTATATACTATATACAAATCACGTAAAATCATTTTTGGCAGGTTAACAAGTTTAGAAAATAATCTGACTGGTTGATCCATGGTTCCAAAAACCCTAACAGAAGGTCCACAAAAGATCCACAATCATGTACATTTTGCTTCAGCTTTACGGAAAGATAAAATTCAAAGAAGAGGAAGAACAAAGAGGGGCGGCAGTGATTCACAAACATCTCTGCTGGGGAAGATCAGCTAAAGCCTTTTCTTCCATCTGCAGGAAAACAAACTTCAGTGGAACAGTGTATTAATATCTGTTTCAGTCAATAACAAATACAGATACAAAAGCTTGTTTAATAAGAGACACGACCACCTCTGGCACATTATTCAGTGTGTATATATACATCTGTGGGTGTGAGTCAAGAAGACAAGAAGAGAAAATGAACTAAAGTAAATATGTGCATGATTGGCCAACAGGTATGGCAAAAAAGCAGCACACAAATTTAAATGAAAAACAACCTAAAATGGCGGATTTATTCTGTGCTGCAGAATGGGGGGGGGAAACGTGAAATTCACAGGAAGGTGAGGCAAAATTACACACAAACTTGAAGGTTGGAGCTTTTCTTTCACAAATGTCCTCATGTGAACATGGTCATGGCTCTGAAAATGAAAAGAGAAGAAAGCTCTTTGATTCGCTTACAAATCTACCCTTTGACTGGACGCATACAGTAAATTCCTTCCCCCTCTCCTGCCATACATACAAATGAACACAGTGTCTATATGCATGACCGAATGTGAAAAGCCAACCAACGGCACAGAGCAGATTTGTTTCCCGGTGGTTTGAGTGTGGTTTTAGCGAGGCTGCTCCGAATTGTTCTCCTTGCCACATTTCTAAAGCTAAGCGAACGTCTCTGTGGGAGGAAGGGGAAAAAAAGGAAACATTCCAATTAGCCATCCAACTATCTAATTATTTCATTATGTGCTGGAGAGCAGGAAGGAGGATGGCAATGTGTTTCCTTTCATCCTCCGTGCTCCCGCTTGTGGTGATGACAACTGCAAGTATTTTGTTCTCCCTGTCACCTACAGTAAGTTATTCTGCTGCTTTGAACTACTTGTGTGGTTTTTCTTTTCCCTCATGCTGATTTCTAACCTCAGTCCCTCACTTTTTGTCAGCGTGATCCTGCGTCTTCAGCCTTTCAGATCGGTAAGGACGCATGAAGAGGACATGCTGGCGAACGCCAACAAGAAGCTAATTGAAAACAATTAAAGGGAGATCGGGGAGTTAGTGGTTGTGCAAACGATGGAGTGCTTAAGTTGGGGGTGGGGGACCCGACGTTGAGTGGTTAAGGATTAAGAAAAAGGAGTGGCAATGTGTGTATTCTGTTATTTTCACTCAATTACCTTCAGGGTTACAGTGGAAAACAGCCGAGGTTTAACGAGGGCACACTGTAAAACATTGGAGCCACATTTAGTTGTGTCTTCTGTCTTCTACTGTCAAATACGTTTAGCGAGTTTTGGATTCTGAACCTAAATGTGTGAGTTTGAGAAAGATAAGCTTACAGTATTAAGTTGTGTTAACTTTTTATTAATTCTGTCAAACCTGAATTAAGTAGAGTTTTTAGGTCAGATTGATAAAGAAGTACTTGGTCCACTGGCAGATTATTTCATTAAGAACATGGGAAAAATATCTTTTTAAAAGTGAAATAATCTGCCAATAATCTACTTCCTCATCAATATTAAGATACTATTGACTTAACTCGTTAACCCCCTAAATCTCCAAAAGCAGCTGAAAAAGTATACCCAAATTAAATCAGCTGCTGTTCCTGAACAATTTGGAGTACATGCAAAAGTTTGGTCTCTTTATGAAGATGACAAACTAAATTGTCTATTTTTGCAGTCAAAAATAATTTAACTGTACGTAGCTTGTAGCTATTACATTTGTAACACACACAAAAAAGAGATGTCATTTTGGACATGTTTAGTTTTGAGGATGTACAACTTCAAATGACTTTAACTCCTCAGTGCTTCAACATGCAGTCATCATCGAGGAATCCTCTGGTAGACACAACGTTACTGATAATGGAAATTATTTATAATAAATAAATAAAATGGCATATCTGGAGGTCCAGAGGGGTCAGTGTACAGTCAGACTTCCTCCCCTTTCTTGCAATACACTGTCCGTTTTCAGAAATCAAGCATGAATCAAAGAGTGAGCATGCAGGAGGCTGAGATTCTGAAAGAAGAAAAGACTCAAAAGAATATTTAATTTTTCTGCACAGAGAAGCCCAAAGAGGAATCAAAGTAATTTCTAGGTTGTTTGAAACTTCCTGGAAACATTAATCATTTTGGCTTCAATGAGAAATGAACTTGAGCATAAATTTTATAGTTTTAATTGTTAATAAAGCTCTCAGCCTCCAGCAACACGCTGAAAGTAACCTACTGCTCCTAAATAACTTTCATTTGGAGGCAACCAAAGGTGGGCAGAAACTGCATATTTTTACTCAAGTAAAAGTAAAAAGTAGAGTTGCACTGATTGTAGGTTTCTGGCCGATCGCAGATTGCCAATCTTTCAAAAGCCTGACCTGACGATTCTGATTTTGGGCGATACCAATTTTTTGTCTGAAATCTCTCTAAAAAGGGTAAGAAAGTCACTGAGTTTGTAACCGTGGGGTAAATATTGTTAACTGCAAATGTGCAGAAATGACCGGATGGGTCGGTCTGTCAGTCAACTCTCTCTAAAAGCAGACCAGAAGAGGACAGGATGATTTTTATACTTCTGCAGAGGGAAATAAGATTGGCTTCACATGCAAGTATCAGTCGATCACAAATCTCCCAAAATTAAGGAAATTGGCGCCAATAAATCAATGTAAGCCTAATAAAAATTGCAGCATTAAAAAAATACTCCTAAAAGTAATTTTTTCCCCAAAAGTGTTACTCAAGTTAAATTAATTGAGTAAATGTAACTAGTTTCCACCCAATTCTGGATGAAAATAAAAACTGAAGAAATTTCCAGCAGAAAAAGTTAAACTTTATTTCCATATACTGATCAAATGTCAGGATGAAGGAGAGTTCAGCGAAGCAACCGGCAATGATGAGCCTCGAGCAACACTTTCTGTTTTTTGACACTAAATAATTATGGCTTGTGTAATTTCCTGTAATTATTGATGATTAGTTTTGAGTAGATGATTGTTTACATGGAGCAGCACAGTTCAGAAAGAAGGCAGTTCTGTTAGACAAGTTTTTACTGTTTTGTTAATAAAAAGGGAGTTTCTCATCATAATATTGCTAAAAGGGAATTTCATCCATTCAACAGAGGGATTCAGCTAAAGACACCAAGGACACGGTTATCATATTGCTCCTTTTTCCACTTACACACATGTTCGCCTGATATTCCATACACTTTTGTCTTTTTCAGAAGTGTTGGCACTTTTCTCCCATAATGCTCTGAATGCTGTTATATGACCAGCTATTGTAGGAAGGTTAAGCGCATCTTAAGTTAAAACTGTCCTAGAATAAACCAGGAATAAAAAAGATATGACCATGCATGCACCTCTTAAAACCGTTCTCAGAATCTCATCCATTTTGCTCTTCTCAATTGTATTTCCGCAGCTTTATCAGACCTCTGCTTACAAAATTATGTTTTCAGTCCTTGTATCTGAAAGCAGCTCATCTCCAAGCGTCGAGTGCTTCAAGGAAAAACTAGCCAAGTAATCAAATTCATCTCATAAATATTACTGTCCATTAAAAGATGCACCAAGGATACTGTCCGTGTTTTAACTAATAATTCCCAAACAGCCCAAGCTACATTTGTTGTTACTGAAAATGTCTCTAAAGCGCAACTGATGTTACGTTCCAAAAGTTTTTGTAAGGAATCATTTTCCAGACACCAAAAACTTATTGGCAAAAACCGGCTGGGTGTGATTTTTTGTTTGTGGTTGGTTTGTTTTTAGAAGCAAATTGAAGTACAAAAACACATAAAATGTTAACTTTGAACCATAGATCCCCTTTCGAAAACAAAAAAAACAACATTAGCATGTTTTTTCAACCCAAGACTGAACTCTTGGTTGGAGTAGAAATGAAATAATGAAATGATCACTTCAGGGTCTGCAGGTAGCAATTCTCAGTTCAGCGTCCTAATATGTGGGACGTTTGAGTGTGAAATGCTCGTTTCCACGCGCAGAAAAAGAGGCAACAATCACACGCTAAATGCCCTTGCTAGCATCAAAGGGCTGTGAAACTGAAATCTTTGTCTGCTTCATTATCTCCTTACACAGAGTCACAGAGTCCATTCTTCCACTTGTAATTATTATCAAGTTCTTGGCAAACGGAGGTTGGGCTCTGATGATCGAAACTGCAGTTTATTTCAAGATAGCACAAGTATAATGGCCCCAGTGTTTAACCACAAAAAAAAAAAAAAATCTACAACACAAATGAGACATTCTACCAAATAGGACACATCCGGACTGAGATGGAAAGCAAACATGGGTGACATCTAATCTCATTAGTTCAGCTGAAGTCAGCGATGTGTGCTGCAGAATTCATAACTACAGAATCAGGCTCTCTATCAGCGAGGCATTATCAGCACCGGGAAAAATGACCCATTAAACAAAAACGACTTCAGTGCATCGCAGAACTAAAGGAAGAAAAAAATAGTCTCAACATGTCAGATCAATCTGCCTCTCTAGCCAACAGGTTGGACTCATCCTCACAGTTTTCCTTGAGCTGCAACAGAACCAAGATATGGTGACTGAGCTGCATTTAAGTTGTAAAAACTAAAACTTCAGACTTGACCTGTCTTCTTTCTCTTTCTCCTGATCTCATTCCCTTTTAACTCTATCTTTACCCCTTTCTCTCCGTCTCTATATCCATAATAAACAAAGTGATTTCCAATAATGTATTTCTTAATATAAATATTTATCAACGGAGAAACTTTAATGTTCCAATCGGGAAAGTAAATCTGTTAGGTTTCTCCTTCACACTAACAGGACTTTTAAGCTCTTGGGCTGTTTTCACACCTGATAGTCCAGTTGTGTTGGTTCAATTTGGGAGCAAAATTGAAACATTTGTTTAATTTTCAGCTGGTGCAGTTTACTTTCACACTGCACTGTCAAATAGTCCAAACTAATTAAAAAATCTTTTCCCCTCCTCCCTGTGGAGGCGCTACACCAAGAACTACAGAAGGAAACACAAAAACCTCCAAAATGTAAACAAAATGGAGTGGCATCAGCTTTTAGTGGATTTAGGATTTCCCTTTTGTCTTTGGTAAAAGACTACTTTTTACCCAGAATGCCCTAAGTTATAGTCCGCTTCCTGCTTTTGGAGTGGCGTCTGATCCGCTTGGTGTTCACATATGCATTCCAGAGTTCACTTAAACTGAACAGAGACCGAGGTTTTTAGGTGGATCAGAGTTCACTTTATTGGTCAGAATTCGGTAACGCATTCATACCTCCGAACTAGAGTTTGATTAAAGCGGTCTAACCAGGGCTGGTGCAAATCCACCATTAGACTCGAGTCTTAAAGACTAAAGTCTCGGCTTGGACTCCTGGTCTGAGACTTGAATCTCAATAAGTTTTAATCTTATGTAATGAAGAGTGAAAGGAAGCCTGAATATGAGCTACACACTTGAGATTAGCTCTTGATTATCAGCCAGTGACATTGGTGGAACATTATCCTGTTGATGACTCCAAGCAATCTGCTCATGTTAGCTATACATGCATTAATGTGACCACATGAATATCTCTCCAAATGAGCACCGTATTAAGTCACTTAAGTAAACCTGTTCACAAGCAGAATATTTATGAATATTTATGAAGAGTGGAGGTCCACATTCAGCTATGTGACTTTAAAAACAGAATAAAAGAGAATGGAGAACCCAGACTCTGCTGTTTGGGAACATTTTGCTTTCTCAACTGACTTCAGAGACGGCAGGAGAAAAAAAAGATGCACTAAGCAAAAGCTGCATGTCAACAACATTCAACAGTGATTAGACGTATAACTCTCTGACTAACCAACTTACTTTAAAATGGGAGAACATGAAAGTAAAATATAATTGGTACAAAAAATATAATAAATTGGCTAAAGTTCCAACAGAGCTGCCTGTAGAGTTCAAGCAGCCGGTTGCTAATATTAGAAACTGGTCCACAGGAGTCTGTATGGCTGCAGACATTCAATCATACACTGTGATTGAAAGTAATAGATCCACATTATGAGCAGCATTTACAGCAATTATACCAGGTCTACACAAATACTAACTGTCCATGACAGGGGCAACAAGGTGCATCCAGGTTTCAAAAGTCACTGTTTCCACACAGAAAACATTTCCTGTCCTTCCATTTCTGCAGATTAAAGACCATAGAATGAGAAAATGGAAAAAGAGCCTGATTAACCAAAGATTTCTCTGATTCTAAAGAATAGAAGGTTTTGCATAGTTGGCTTCCTCCCACCTGCTGCTGTGCACTGCCAGTCAGCATACTGAAATAAGTTTTCAAGACAATTCAGGTTGAAAAAAGCACAGGCAGTCAGGACACTAAAAGTGTTTTCAGGCTGTATCGTCCGGTAGACTCGGTTCAATTTGGGACCAGCATCTGTTACACTTTCAGATGGTGCGGTTCGCTTTCAGACTTTGAGAAACCTGTTCCCCTCCCCGCCTGTGGCGGCGCTGCACCAAGAACCACTGAAGACGACACTGAGAGAAACTTCCTTCTTCACAAAATGTAAGTATATGGTTGTAGGATTTCTCTTCTGTTTTTGTTTTGTTTTTATTTACCCAGAATGCGCTACTGTCCACTTCCTGCTTTTTGAGCGGTCACTGGGGAATGTGGTGTTTGCATATCCATTCAAATCGTGATAGAGTTCACTTCAACCGATCAAGGTTTTTATGTGGACCAGAATTAGCTTTTTTGGTTCCAAATTAAGAGTTGGATTGCGCATTCACACGTCCACAAACGAACCAGACTTTCTCCAGACAATCTGGAGATTGATTAATCAATCAATCAATCAAACTTTATTTGTATAGCACATTTCAGCAGCAAGGCATTTCAAAGTGCTTTACATCAAATCAAAAACAAAACACAATGCAACATAGAATCAACAATAAAAACACAACACTAAATCAGATTCTGTCAATAAATTTGCAATTGATTACGTTTCAAATACAACACTAAACAAGTGGGTTTTTAGTTGAGATTTAAAGGAAGTCAGTGTTTCACCTGTTTTACAGTTTTCTGGAAGTTTGTTCCAGATTTTTGGTGCATAGATGCTAAATGCCGCTTCTCCTCGTTTGGTTCTGGTTCTGGGGATGCAGAGCAGAACCAGAACCAGAACCTGAGAGGTTCTGGAAGGTTGATACAACAGCAGCAAATCTTTAATGTATTGTGGTGCTAAACCATTCAGTGATTTATAAACTAACAACAATATTTTAAAGTCTATTCTTTGAGCTACAGGGAGCCAGTGGAGGGACTTTAAAACTTAAGGCAAACTAAACAGATCAGATAATCTAATCGACCATATAATATCAGATTGTTCAACTCTACTTACTCTATAGGGCACTAAATGTGAAAAATGTACAATATTTTGCAGAATAAACATTTTAAAATGAAACTTTTCAACGTTTTGGCTTAATTCTGTTTCGAAAAATCAAAAGAAACTAATATTAGTGATACATTTTTTATGTCTGTAATAATCAACATGTTATTTGCAGTAGAAATAACTGCTGCTTTTCACTTTCAGATAAAAGCAATTACACAGTGTTATATGTTTGATCCTTTTGTGTAAATACTGTGATCATGTGATATTGTCATTCAAGGTTATTGTAGAGTGAGAATCTGAAAGACCAATGCCGATCTACAACTTCTGCAATTACAGCTGATGTTAATGAATCTGAATACAAGAGCAACCTTTGTCGGCTACAGCTCATATTCTAAATCTGCAATTTAATGGTGTTTATGCAGTATATAATCTTTAAAATTAGAAATCATTATAAAGCCAAGACTTTGGGGAAAGACTTCTGAAAAGGAATGTTACTTCTGCAAACAATATTCTGACTCGGAGTCAAAAACATTAGTTCGAGTCAGATTTTTTACCCTGATTTTCTACCACGAATGTTCTGGTCACAAGTTAACTTCTCTAAAAAGAAAAAAAACAAAAACAACAACAACCATGCTTGAAATTAGAATTTTGCACATTTGTTCTCATTTCCGAATAACTAATTAAAGATCTGAAAGTGCAACAAAGAGGAACATTTTCACCGTGTAATACAGTTTCACCTATTTGTTTTTCTACAATGTTTCAATTCTTCCTGGAGTAAACATGACATATTTTGGGATTAAAGAGAGAAAATTGGTAGAAAGACAAGTTAAATTCTATAAAAGTGCTATTCTTTTACATACTAAAACATGTGTCAGACTCGAGGCCCAGGGACCAAATCCGGCCCAGCGTAACTTTTCATTCGGCCCTCTGTACTCATAAATAGAACCTTCAAGAGAACAGTGTGCTTAAATATTATTTTATAAATCAATTCAAAGCTGTTTTTATCAGTTTACTGCCAAATTGCACCAACTAGTCCCTCCAGTTTCTTGTGAATTATCGTGGAAATTCACACAAAAAAAACAAATCGCTGACTTTTTAGTGCCAATCATAATTGTGAGTATATTGTAGATTTTTCACAAGAATGGTGAAAATCATTAGATCTAAGTGACGGTTTACTACCACCTGCAGGAAGTAGTAATTTTTACTTAATCCATAATGATAGTCATAAAAAGTCACATTTACCATTATATGTAAGCAAAAAATATTTCTAAATTACTCCCACCAACACTTTTTATTGCAAAAGAAATCAAAAACAATCGTGGAATCCTGGAGGGATTGAGAAGATGTTAAATATTACTTCATTTTAAGAATTCATTTATGCTCTAACAGTTGGGGCTGGCTATTGCGCAATGAGGCTGTATAATTATATCGATTCTACAATATTTATCAATTTTTTTCCACCCTTGGAAGGTATTGATCTTTCACCCGCAAGTATCAATACGTTAACCATAGGGGTTCAAAGGCTTATCCCGTCTTCTTAACATGTCTGGTTTGTGACGGTGTAGCAGCAAGACTCCGCCTCCCGCAGTCTCACTTTCAACTTGTGCTTAAAGTGCACATTATAAACTACACCAGTTTTTTTAATTGTGTTAATAGGCCAAGTAAAACCGGACCTATACTAAAAAAGTAAATCATATTTTTCTGAACGCAAGAGAAATGTCAAAAACCGGCTTTTTCAGTAATGTGAAAGGGAATGAGCATCCAAACGTAAAAAACAAAATGCAACATTAGATTCCTTTATTTTCGGAAATCTCAAATCTTCGTTGTTGTATTTTGCTGCTAAGAAACAGTAAAATTGCGCAAGTAACCGTGAAAGAGAAGTGGAACGGAGTAGCGGCAAAAGCAGTGAGATCGCGAAATTAATGCAAAGTTTGGCTATCGGAGCGACTAGTGGCGTCCACTTTGTCATTTATTTCAGCTTAGTGGTTTCTGTGTTGTATATATAGTATTACCTGAAGAATGAATGCTCAGCAGGCAGTGGCGCTCTGTTTTGAGCTGAAAAACGAAGAGGGGAAACCCGCAGCCGCAGTGAGGATTGTCATGATGACGATGGAGGATCGATCATTCTTATTAGCAACAAAGAGTATCAGAAACTGAGAGTATGATGAGATCCTGGCAGTTTGAGAGGCAGCTACTCAGAGATCCAAGCAGGGGAATGGCGGCGCTGCGCAGCTGCAAGGAGTCCATCACTACGGGGTGAGGCAGAGCCACTCCCCCAGCAACTAGTAGTAAACAGCTTACAGCCACTCTGGGCTAACTCCGGGAGCCAAGGTAGAAAAGCCTTTTCCCTATGGTCCAAAAGACTTTTTTTAATCCAAAACGCAGCCACAGTATGTCCAAAAGAAAACCATAAGTGCAATCATTTGCATATTGAGAGTCTACAGAGGCTGATAATCTCCCCACTCGGTTCCTGGATCACTGTGGAAACTTTGAGTTTTATGTCAAATCCACATGAATTAAATGACAGAAACTAATTTTCTCACGGCATCTTTGATTCATTTTCTCCAGCTGTAGACTATTAGACTCTGTCCAATCAGAGTCAGGTATTGTGTGGTTGGTGCTTTTAAACAGTTTTCAGTTGATTAAATCCAAGTCTATGAACACAAAATGTCATTGAAATCACTCTGTCCATCTGAAATCTTTCAGAAAATCGCAAAAGTTCATCAAATCGTATAGTTTGCCAAATATTGTAATACATATCGTATTGTGATCAGAATATCGTATCAAGAGATTATAGAATCACTACGCCCCTATTGCGCAATAACACAGGTTTTATCAATACATTCTGGCAGAACCGGCCCCTTAAGAACATTCATGATCTTGATTTGTCCCAAAAGCAAAATGAGTTTGACGCCCCTGGTCTAGCAGATCAGCACACCAAACGTGAAGCAGAGCTCAGATTAAAGTCCAGATCTTAATCCAGAAGAGAGAAATTTCACGCCAGCACTGAGACACCCTTGACATTTGGATGAGTTTGGATCGTTGATCTGAAGCTCAGTCTCAGAAATCACTGATCTGCAGCTCAAACAGAGAGATTACAAATGAGACTCGGCGACTCTTTTTCATGCAGGGTCTCAGACATCATGGGAGCCTTTTCAGCTTCATTACATGCTGCCCTCCCTCCACCTTCTCTTGGCCCTTAAGAGGGGTGGGGTGGATTTTTTAAGCCCTTAATGCCAATGATTAAAAGCCAAAGGCTTCGCTAAAACTCTGCGTAAGTGTTTCAGTGTGCCTGTGTGCGTTTTTAAGGCGATACGGAGCAGAGGGGACAGATGTGGGACATCAGCCGCCTAGAGCTGTTCCGATCATGTTTAATCCCCCCTCCATGCTCCCAATCCCAGCTGCGCTAAAAATTTCTAAGAATTAGAAGAAAAAAATAAAACATTTTGAGGGATTTTTTTTAATATTAAAAAATCAGGAACGACCTGCTGGAACAAAACTGAAAAATGTCCCTATTAACTAAAAAACACATACAATAAAAATGAATAACTATTAAAAATGGTTCATGCACATGTAAATTTCTAAGAATAAAAAAAACAAAAACATTTCTGTAAAATTTTTTTCAAAATGAAAAACCACAGAAACCCTGCCAGCTATGCTAGTACAAAAAATTTAAAATGTCCCCAACACCAAATAAAAACAAATTACAGCAATTTAAAAAAGGTTAATGTACATGTATTATTTGAATTGTATGTAGGATTATAAAACAGCAACAAGCAAAGACTTACTGAAGAATCAGCCTTATTGACATTGACTTTAATCCACTAAATCCAGAGCAGCTTCCTAATGCAATGTTTTATATTACAAAGACATAATCACAGAACAGCCAATAAGAATAATATAAAATATGACTAGCATCTATTTAACCAGAAATTACGTTGAAAATCTGTTTACATCAAGACTTTATTTAAAATAGACATTTTATTTTAAAAAAAAAATGTCTCTTTAAAACTGACAGAGAAAATAAAGCTTCACTTTTGCTGTGCTTTATAACTAATATGGCAATATTTATATATATAAAAAAGAAAAATGAAAATAATGTTGGTAACAATTTCAGCAACAAAAAAATAATAAAAATCCTGAAAATATTTTGTATATATATTTGAATATTTGTATAATTTTAAAGTCGGGTTGATCCACAGAGTTTATTTCTTATTTCTAAGTTCTTTTTATTTTTCTCATAAGTACTTTGATTTAAATAATTAACTAAAGTGAGTTAATACAGATCTGTTTTCTGCTTGATAAAACAGCAAAACAAAAGTTTCATTAATAATTAAAACCCATTAACCAAACCAGTCCTAATGTTCAGAACACATTTCTTCTTTCGGTTAAATATCAACGAAGCCATATTTGTAATATTTCCACTCTTCAGTTTACACAGGAAACAAACACTGTAAAACATTTGAGCAGCATTTAGTTGTGTTTGCTATACTCTACTTTTTAAGTCAAATAAATTTTGCGAGTTTTAGATTTAGAACCTAAATGTGTGTTTGTGAAAGATAAGCTTACAGCGATAAGTTGTGTTAAATTTTTTGTCAAACCTCAAAGAGTTGAACAAACTAGAGTTTTTAGGATAGCACCTAAAAATATTTCCCAGTGTGCTTAGCGGCATGTTTTTAGATCCTGTTATCCTGAGTGAAATGGACTGTTGTGTGTCATTAAGGCAAATGTTCATTTTAATCCATTTGTCTGATAATGTTCTGTTCACACTAAATATTTTTGGGCAGAATTCATTGTGATATTTAATAAAATTCATTATTAAATCAGAAATTTTGTTCATGCAATTTCAAACGAGAGTTTAGATTATTCTAAAGTAAAATAGATATTTATTTTAAATTGATATTATGAGTGAAATAATATAGAAATGTGGCTTTTTAACTAGGCGATTGCAGCTTTATTCTTGAATGATGTGAAATAATTATTTGGTTTAAGTTAAAACTCACAATTAATTAGAACTAAAAAAAACAACAACAATATCTTCTTGTTGTTGAATCAACTTGATGAACTTTAATTTTGGCAATAAAACCAAAACAACTTTCTTTTTTACTTAAATTGCATTTTTTTAAAGCAGCAGGTGAACCTTCATTTTCAAGTTAAACCACCTTCAAATGTTTTACAGTACAATCTCAATCTAACTATGAAACATATCAGAAATATATCACTTAGAGGTTTGAGCAGAAGAAGCAGACATTTTCATGACTATCATCTGGAATAAAGGGACATTATGGTTAAAAACTGGATTTTAATGAGTCAGAATGACCGAAGTGTTTCTGGGTCTTTCTGTCACAAACAACCATTTCTTCTCCTCACTCAGCCAGCTAGAAAAAAAGAGCAGCTCTATGACTGCACAATATATCGCAAATATGTTGGAATTTTAATTTTAGTGTGTGTAATATTCAAATTCCAAGGAGCCGAATGGAGAGTAATAACTCTTGGCTTATATATGAACTTGCATTTTTCATGTTAATGTAATATTTAGCTAGTTGGGCAAAGTGTCATGGCAGCAAATGCTCACACTACACACAAATGACAAAATTGCTCAAAATGTTAAAGGTCACAAAGTGGAGGAAGAACAGATAGGAAAGGAGAAAATAGGGAAAAACATCATCGCAATTTTCACAAGATTTTCTACTGTCATGGAGACATTTTGAATGTTTCCAGCTCCAGAATTCATAGGAAATGATGGCTTTATAACTAAAATATAAGCACCAATCTCTCTTTGTCTATTTCTATGTTCTGCTGATTTGAAAATAATGTTGGTAACAAGCTAAAAACTAAACAAGCTAGCTAAACAAGAATAACCAAACATCAGAAATTGCTTCACATTCCATCCAAAAAGCCAATTTACTTTCATACATTTTGCTTTTTTTCTATATGTCTTTCTTTAAATATATATATATATATGATCAGCAGGAAACTGGCACCATCTTTCAATTTAACATCATTTGCTAGCTCATCATTTGCATTTCATGTGTCATATTTGCCATTTACCTTCTCAACTTCCCAATTTGAGAAGTTCATCTCAAACTGGAAAAGAAAACTGCTAAACTGAAAATTATTCTTAAAAATCTGCCTCATTTGCTGAATCTGATTTTAAACTAACACATACAATGAACAAATATTGTAGATAACAGACTTAAGACTACGTCTGCTAATAACAATTTGGTAGTCTATTAAGTCAATAATTCCTTAATATTGTTGATGACGTATTAGTTCAATTGCCAAATTATTTCACTAAAAACATGGAGAAAAATATATTGTTCTAAGTGAAATAATCTGCCAGTGGAACTAGGTAAGGTATTATAGACTTTAAGTTCATATATTTCACTAGTAAGTTGATCTGGTCTTATTTCAAGTGTGCTAAAAGTTAGAAATAGCTAGCTTAAAAACCGAACCATACTTCCTCCCTCCTGATGTGTTGATCTAATTACCGACTTTGTAAGGATTCACACCACATAATTTATATCACTATGTCATAAACAGTGTCTCCCTTTACACCAGACCAGCATTAAAAACGAACAGAAGAGATGAGATGCTAACCAGTTTTTTCCATACATGCTAGGCAACGTCACGGTGCGGCACTGTTTCCATGGTTACCAACGGTTAGCCCGTACCTTCCCCATAATGCGATATTTGATATCTTTCTCATCGTACTCACTTACAAAGTGTATGAACGTTAATATTCTTACCTTGTAAAAAGTGTTCGCAGCAAATCCGAGATTTCACCGAGGGCTGACAGTCATTATTATAACTGACAGCTGCCAGTCGTTATGATTAACCGCTGCTACCCGTCGCCACCGTATCTGTCCTCATTAAACGTCATAAAATAGAATTACAAGTTTGGTTTGTGTCCTTCTCTGTTTGCCCAGCCGACCGTGCAGCATCCTCTGTCCACTTTTAAAGTGAAATCAACTAAATAGAAGCAATATTAGGTCACAGATGTCTGTTTTTAGACTAGGTTTAAAGAAGCGCATTGGTTGTTTGACCGTCATGGCGGAGTGGGTGGGGTTCTGGAGAATGTGACGTCACGCGCAAAGGGTTTTAACGGTTAATCGCTGTGGCAGAATTATTTCTCATAGTTTTAAATTGGGAATGGGGCTTTCTCTCCCACTTAGTGCGACCTCAGTAAAATATATAAATAAATAAAAATAAAAACCCAGTTTAACTGTGCTCCTCACCGTTAAAAATTTGCTAGCTTTTAATAAAGCTAGCAAAGGCTACTTAATTTTACTACAGAAAAGCTTCAAATCTATAGAAATATGAGCAACGTCTCAGCAGAAGCTTACAGTTAAAGTGACCATTTTTCAGTTTTTGTGGACGTAGCTGCTGTCTATGCAGTAAACCGGCTTACTTTAATGCATCAAACACAAAATGCACATTCTTTCCCTTTTCACCTGTCAATCTTTCACATGAAAGCTAAATTATAGTAAGGTATAAAGTGGGTCAGGCAGCATAAGAACAAGGCTAAGGTGGATTAATCACAGAGAAAAAGGGCCAACAAGGAAAATTCTTCTAAAAGCAAAGTTGGAGATCTCAAAAAAAGCCACCTTGGAGCGCTTGGTGTCACTCTGTAAATGTTACATTTCGCTCTGTCAGCGTGAGCTCCAGCTTGTAGGGAAAGCCAGACCTTGTTCTGCTAAAAACCTTTATTCTGACCTAATTTTTCCTCAGCTCTTAGAACACACGACGCGATAAGTTAAACTGGATTCTCATTACGCCAGTCTACATTTGGAAAAGGGGCAAAGTGAAAACACAAAGGATGTGATGGAGCTGAAAAGGAAACGGTCCCGCTGTGACGTCTCCTCCCCCTCTTACCATAAACACACTGTGCAGGCTTTTACTGGGGCCTCATGCTGACTGCAGGCGTGTGTGTGTGTGTGTGTGTGTGAGCACAAGGCATGATTGTGCCATGTGTGAGTGCTAACATGGAGTACATAAGAGCCGGTGAGAAATGTTTATAATCAACAGAGAGATTAGTGAAAGGCAGAGGAAATATTATTGTGTTAAATTTACCTTAAACACGCAGAAAAACCTTTGACATTTGTATTGGAAATGTCACAAAGAAAAAAAAACTTGAATACACAAATCTAAAACTTATATTGTCTGATAGGCTCTATTCAAACCAAAAAAAGGCAGTTAATTTCTATCTAGGGTTGAAACGATTAATCAGATTAATTGATTATTGAAATAATCATCAACTAATTTAGTAATTTGGAGTATGCAGACTGAAAAAGAATACATTTTCTGATTAAACAAGAAATTCAGAGCAGTAATTACACCAAAGCTGTACAAAATGTATAATTAAGACAAAAAATCTTTATCTGTAAACATGTTTTACTTAAAACTCCTCAAGTGGTCTAATAGTTTTAGATTTTACTGTGTAATTGCATTTTAATCACTAAAATTTCCTCTTTTTTCATAACAAAGGAGTTTATTTATTTGTATTTTTTATTGTATAAAACTAGTTAAATGAAAACTATGGATTGTGCTGGTTTTTTTCCTTGTCTAATTAATTGTTAGTATAATCGATTACCAAAATAATCAATAGGTGCAGCTGTGTTTCTATTTCTAAAAATATATTTATTTTTGCTGTTTTAATTTCATCTCGTAAATGTATTTCTTTGCATCTTGATTAAATAAAAAGGGGAAAAACTACTCCCCTCAGTCTTTCACGCTGAAATCAAACATCCAGATTGACTCATTAAGAGAAATGCAATCCATAGAAACAACGTGACATTTTTTAAAAATTTTTTGCAGTTTTGAAACATCTATGAAAAATATGTGAAAGTCTGTTTAGCTGAATCTTCTCTGTTGAAAACTTTACAGAGAAAGCAACAGATTTCTGAGCTCTGCTGCTGTGAAATATTGCATCTTAATCTTATTCCAGAAAACTGTAGTTGTGTCCTACTTTTGTTGGATGACAACATCGGGATTAAATGATAAAGATCTGGAAAAACTGTGAACAAACTTAGCAAGCAAACACAGAGACACTCACATTTAATGACGTCACTGAACTGGAGCGCTTGAATTAAGCAACGTCAACATAAATGCTCCAACATGTAAGAGATATTTCAAAATGTATCCAAATTGTACAGAAGGTTTAACAGTGAAGAATTTTAGCTTTTAGCTAGTACAACATAAAACAAACATAAAAATGCTAAAGAAAAGAATCAAATGGGAATTTAAATATCTGATATTCTAATTTAATCCAGTAAACCAGCATTTACAGTCCTGAATCCAGCTACATAAAACATGAACGCTAACTGATCGTTTTTTAGACATCAGTACTCTAGAAAATTTGTCCTTTTTTTAAAGAACCACCATTTAATCTTCATTTTAATTTCTAGGTTGAAAGTAAAAAAAAAATGTTTTAAATATTAGCAGATTCTGCTTGTTGTTTATGGAAAAAGACAAAAACTGACATAATTTCCAACCTAATGCTGAGAAAAATAGATTCAAATAAATATTTCTGCTGCTCATAACATCAACCTGTTGTGGAAATTCAATGCAATAATTCTGTGAAAAAGAAAAAACTAAAACCTGAATCTATTACGTCTCTCTGTAAACATAAGTTGGTTCTTTATCGTTTTGAGCCAAAGTTACTAAACATTTTGCAGACCTTTTGAAGCTCTCCAGATCCCGTTACGCATCTCCAATAATCTTCACCAACTCCAGAGTTGGGCAGTAACTCGTTACATTTACTCAGTTACAACAACTATTTTGAAATAATTTACCTTTAGTAGTTTATTTACACTGCCTTTTTTTTTTTTTTTACTTGAGTACTTTTATTATGACATAGCTCTACTCTTGAGTAAAATTTCTAGATTTTCTACCCACTGAGTGAAAAACAAACGTTTTAACCAAACAGATCACCAGACACAGACACACACCTTTGTTAAAGTTTAAATCAATTCTTTAGTGTAGGAAACTGATTTTGAATTTTTTTTGTTTTGCCTCAGATCTCTCTGGTCTTCTGGCTTTGGTTCTGGTCTAATAGAACCAGAAGCAAACATGGAGAACCAGCATTCAGTTTCTATGCACCTCAAATCTCGAACAAACTTCCAGAAAACTGCCAAACAGCCAGAATACTGAGCGGCTTTAAATCTAGACTAAAACCCTACCTGATTAGAGTTGCTTTTGATTAATAATCAATGAAAAATTAATAGCGATGAGAAAATGTAATGCTTCAATTATTGACTGTTTGTTCTGACTTTGTATTTTTGTGGTGTAAAAACTTTGAAATGCCTTGTTGCTGAAATGTGTTGTACAAACAAACTGATTTATTGTCATTTTCATCCTGAAAATACCAAACTTCCATTTACATTTATATTTTGGCCCGTGTGATGATCTAATTTTTAAATATTAAATGACTGATAATTTGATCAGTTACTCAGTACTTGAGGAGACTTTTTACCAAATCCGTTTTTTTCTTGGCCACGTTTTACTTTTACTTGAGTAAAAATATGTAGAAGTAGTTCTGCTTGAGTCCAGTTCTTAGTTACTCTGCCCATTTCTGACTAACTATGTCTGATAAGCAGCAACATGAACTTAACTGTGGATCAACATAAACAACAAAAGTTTAAAAAACAAGAAGTTGCTCTTTTTCTGTCACTCCAACTCCAAACAAATACTAACATCAAATCCAAGACGCCTTCCAGACTGTCGGACCAATGAATGATTATTTATCAGAACTGAGATCTTCCCTGAAGCTGAATCATTTCTGATGAGATTTCTTAACCCAACCCGGAAAACAAACTCAGTCTGGGATGATGCAGAACATAACCGATGTTTCTTTTACTCATAAAACTTTCTGTGAGCGTCTCTAGGTCCTTCATATTTTATTACACGGCAGTGACCACAAAACCATGAAACATCGTTGTCAGTATCTCTATCTCAACTGCAGCAGTTATGAACTTTCAACCTCAAAAAGACATTTATTGCAGTCAAATAAAATATCTTCTTATGGTTTTATTTGCAAACTAACCTTTTTCCAGTAAGTAACATATAATTTAATAACAAGTGCTTAGTGAATTTTACACTCCTTTCAAAAGACTAGTACTAAAAAAAGAATGTGTCACCATTTTAAATTTAAAAAAAGAAATTTTTACTTCTGTCACAACTTCTAGTTTTTCCAAATTATGTCATTTCTTTGTGTTTAATTAAAATGCTATTTTAGTTGTAACAGTGAGTTTCCTCTGACTGTGAGTGATAAAAACATTTTGGAGTCTAATAGAGAAAGTGTCAAGAGAAAATGCCTCCTGTGGACAGAGCTGCAGATTAGGGTCATGGCAGGGAGGCCTTCTAATCTCAAAGACTTTGGAGCGCATTGCAAAAGAGGAATAATCATCAAAAAAATCCTTTTACAAAAGCTGGTCAGCAATTTCAAGCATTTTGTTGCTTTAAAGCCAATAAAGACTTTTTCATGGGTTCCTGAGACGGGTGTAAATACTTTTTGGCATGTTAACAAGTAACAATCAGTGAAGATATAATTATTTTAAATTATACCCTCTGTACTTTGTCTTAATTTTGTGTGGAAATTCCTGTCAGAAAACATCTTTCAAATTAAATTAACTTGAAATCTAAACCTCCCAGGGGTGAATAGTTTTTTAATAAGGAGTTTTTAAAAAAAATTATGCACATAAAGCTTTGAAACTCACCTGAAATATAAATAAAGATACACCGTGTGCTGTTTCAAAACCATGTCGATGTGTTTCAGACTAACAATAGAAATCACATTAAAAAGCAACACCTTAGAGCTCGCAAGAACATAGAAACAACGCAGCAGAAAAACATTTTTTCACCGCACAATAGCTGCTAGCTCCTCGAAGGAAATTATGCAGAGCAAGAGCACACACACACACACACACCCACACACACACACACACCCAGCATTGTATCTGACAGATGTGAGGATTGTTGAAATCTGAATGAGTTCAAGAGGTCAAGGGGCCCAGAGCCGATGAAACAAAGACATATTTTGGAGTGTTTTGTTGATGTGTTTGTGCAGAACTTGAATGCTGTGTGTTTGCAGTCTGAGACTTTTTGTTATCATATGATTTTCACATGAAGTTGTATTACTTACTGCCAGACAAACCAAACGGATGGACTAGGGACAAAACAACTGATTTGCATTTATTGAGGCAGATAAGATAAGAGTAGAAATAAAGTATTTTGTGTTCTAAAAATTAACTCAATAAAAGCGTTACTATCCCCCCAATTATCAGTAAATAAATTTCAAAAAAAGACAACCTGGCACTTTTAAACTAAATGCTTCAAATAGCCAAGGTTTCTTTGGATGAAACTGTTCACAAGTGATTGTTTAATGATTTTAACATTTAAAATGTTCAGATTTAGACTCAGTATTAATAATAAGGCTAGATTAGAGATCATGAGAAAAGAAGTACAAATGAGTGTTAAAATTTATTACATTACGTTGTCCTCAGAGAGAGAGATGGGGAAAGTTTAGTTTTCATAGGTAAACTAGTTTTTTGTTTTGTTTGTTTTTTTCAAAATTGTAGTGTTTCCATTAAGAAAACTTATTTTGAAATGTCAAATTGTGCAATTGACAAAACACAGTTCGGTGTGGAGTTCTGCTACTTGTTAAGAAGACTCAAAATTACCATTTCCAGCATCAGTGAGATTGTTTGAAGTTAAGGTCAGTGAAAGACGAACGTTAATACTAAAACAATATATAGAAGAAAACAAGTTTCTATAAAATGCTGAGACATATCTGCAGCTCATTGGGACTGCGAGAGAGACCAAGACTTTGAACTGATAACAAGAAGGCTGATCAAAGTTTCTATTCCTTTTATAACTTCAACTTCTGTCATACAAATAATCAACACCAGGAGGCTCAAAAATACTTGGAATGTTGCTCTTATAGTTTTATATTAAAGTTCCTGTAAAGGAAAAGATTAAAAATTGATGCAGAAGCTTTACAAAAACAGAAACTATGTCACAAAATTCTCACTGGTACATCTATAATTTAAACTGTGGGGAACAACATTTGTTTTGTCTTTTTCCAAGGACAGAGAACATTTTTGTCCAAACTAATTTATTACTGCCATTTAGTTGCCTGTGGGATGGGAGTCACATGCTACACCATCTTTAAGATCCACACATGATTACAGTCTATACACTTCTTTCCCTGGAGGAAATAATCTGCACTGCTCCATAAAAGGAAAGACTGGGAGGATAACGACAACTCCTGGCAGGAACAGATGTACATTCTCCAACATTGATCCAACAGTGGAGTGAAAAGCAGATTTATTTAATTTAGGTATTTGTATTTGCATAATTTGCAACCTGGGCTCCAATAAGAGAATGCATTTCAGGCAACAATGTGATGATTATGTAAGACATGGTTTATTGTTGGAGTTGTTTGAGTCAAAGCCAAAGTACTCTAAAAAAAAAAAAAACATTGTTAATGACATCACAGATGATCTGCCCGTCTCTCTGCCTGAGGGCAAAAAGTCATTCGCTAACGATGACTAGCATTAGTTTTAGATGAGTTATCAATATAACGAGCCAACTCTTAAATCTACACCTAATATAAAATAAAAATGGATGTAATCCTTTGCTACTAATTGTCAACAACACAATAACTGGACAACAAGGTTAAAAAAAGCTTTAATTAAAAATAAAATAGCAAGGCAGAGGCAAGAAGTTCAGTTATGCTAGCAGCTAGCTTGACTTTGACAACCGTAACATGTGATGAGATGGTGTGTTCTGGATCAGTTAAAAAATAAAAAAGACAACGTAAGCACCAACTCTGACAGATCATCAGTAAAGCCGGTGTTTAAATTAGCTAATCTACCACCACAGTGTTAGCTTAGTTAATAGCAGCAGTAGCCAATCTAATTAGTGGATTAGCTAATAGGGGTTGTAGCTAATCTACCACTTATTAATAATTGCAAAATAAATACTAAGCCCAAAAAAACCATAAAACTGTAACTGACTGACTGTTCTATTCTTCGTGTGGGAAATGTTTGAGTGTTTTTGGTGTCCAATCCTGATAGAAATAGTGGCGCTGCTGTCAGTTGCTATGGCAACAAGTCTGTGTGTAACACAGAGAGCGAGAAAAAAGAAGAATACAAATAGTTTTGAGTTATTCTTCAGTGGTTTGTCTGGGAAAATGTTTGTTTTTGGGGAAACTCTTGAGTGTCTTTTTCGTGTTGAGTTATTGTTGGTTGCTACGGCAACGATACCACGTGCAGCGTAGAGAACAAGAAAAGAGTGGGTTTGGGTTGTTCTTCAACAGTTTTTCAGCGTTATTTTTCCCTTTGCTGTGGTGCACTGCACTAAATTAATCAAACCTTCATCTCCAGGTTTCATTTAGTGAATAGAGTTTTTTTACTGCGGCAGCGCGGCTGTTGGATGGATGTAAAAGAATTGTCTTTTTGCCCTCCAGGGCAAAGACAATGTGTGAAATTTCCAGATGTAAACAATAACATGTAGGGGGTCCATATCAGTGTTTCCTATTTCTTCCGCCTCTTGTTCTGAACTGAATCTGGAGAAGATGTGTGTGTATCAGACACACAATGGCAGAATTTCAGAGTGAATCAAATACACACTTTTACTGGTTTATCAATAAAACACATGGATATATAAAATGCAAAAGAAGGATAAATAAGATTCTACCTACTCATCCAACACACACACACTCATTCATCACAGAAGTCCCCCATGCTGAGGGGCTGAGACCTGCAGCCATGTTGGAGCTAAAGCTGAGGGCCACAGAGGGCATAATATGGACTAGCTACGTGATACACATACTTAAACACACCAGTACACACCCACACACACACTTTTTAATATGTATATATGCACACATAACCATATGCCTAATTTAACCCAAGTACACACACACTAACAAATCATGTTATCTTCCTGTGACCAAAGCAGGAGTGTTCAGATGAACATATGTGTATGTCACTGCAGGCACACAAAGTACATACACACACACACACACACACAGACACACGCGCACGCCCACACACACATATCACAGTACCCAGAAGGGCTTTAACAACCAGTCATAAATATTCCCTTTTTTATGAATCAAAGGTGCAGCACTCTTTCAGTTGACTGTGTGTGTATGAATCTGTGTGTGTTTGTCTGTGTAAACCACAGGGAGGCGAGTGCAGCTCACATTAATATTAGACAATATTATCACTAATACGCACCAATATTCTCTTTTGTGACTCCGCCTGTCAGTGCACACAAACAACTGCACTCCCCTTTCCAGTCCTCCCAGCTCCGTCATTATATAGCTGCAGGTATCCTTGAACTATTCCTCAAATGGTTTGTTCCCAATTTGTTTTTCCAGCGTAAAGGTGAAACAGTCCAAAGAGCCGCTGATAGGCCGAGGCACACCTTAGTCCACAAAAATGTTCACGACTCATTAACCACCTCCAAAACGGACGCGTTGTGAAATAATGTCACACAGTTAAACTCAACTGCACTTATCTTGACAGGCTTCTTTTTTTTAAGACTGACATCAGCAGTCAGTCTTTTGCAGGAAATTTTGCTAAACATGTTTAGCAAAATTTTTGTACTTCCGTTGGGGTTTCTTTTAAAAATAGCTAAAGTACTTAAAGAAACAAAACAAAACTTAGGCGTTAATTGGCAGTAAGTTAAAAGTGGAAAATGAGTTGTTTCAAAAACCTCCTGACAGTTAAATCACTTTCTAAGGGCACTGCGTTGTTACCTAGCAACTGCAGCAGAGCCCAGCCCTGTTACCTAGCAGCCAAAGTGGAGCTCCAGAATGTGTGGCCAGCAGGTTCTCCCACTGTACAATGGCTGCTGGAAAAGTGGACAAAGTGTTTTGTTGTAGATTTGTAATTGAGAAACCACTTGCTTCATTCTTGTTCATTGTGCAGGAGGCTCTACGTCTGCTTTTCAAAAATGTACAGTTATATAATTATGCATTTGTTTGGAGCCATTTTCATGAGCGAGTGAAAAACGTTGAGTTGTGGGGCGTGGTCAGTAGCAGTAGTAGGTCTACTAAGCAGTATATGGAGAATTACAAGCATGTTGACCTTGATACTAACATGCTAGCCTAAATGCCACTAGCATGTTGTCTTACTTTGACTTGATGCCATAAAACAGTGTGAAAGGAGCTCAAATAGGCAGAATTGACCAGAAAGTCCTATTATCAAAGTATTATTTTGTGCAAAACGTGATGAACATGTTTTGTGCAGCTCATAAACTTATATAAACCAGTTCAAGGAAACATAATAGGTCCCCTTTAAATAATTACTTGGATTTTGTTTTGTCTCCAGTAAAATTTTAGGGCTCCTTTAATAAAAGCACAGCAGGAATTTAATTAATCTGCACTTTCTCGTTTAACTCGTCAAAAAATATTTTTTCTCATCCTGAAATATCAGAATTGGAATCCAGAAACTGGAAACCATTTAAAATCGCTGTCTAAAGGTAACAAAGCCCAACAAGATAAACAGTGGGAACTAAAACATTCTTATGATAATGAGACCCCTCGATGTGAGAGGTCAGGGAAAAGGCCAATAATTCCCTCTGAGTTACAGCATTTTTACAGGCTCTATTTCTTTTACATTATTCACAGTTGTTTGCCCTTGTGGTTCTGATCTTGTGTACTGATTTATGTCGGCTTCAGCTCCCCAGAGTGCTTTCATTATGGTGCCAGTACCAGAGCAGGAGCAGATAAAGTGGCAAACTGCAACTGTGGGGATTACTTGATGATCCAGTAACCTCGGTTTCTCATCTGCCTTTTTAACTAAACAGGCAAAATATAAAGACACAATCAAAGACAATGTAATGTAATCTTTTACAAATTCGTGAGTATACCAATTTGTAAAAATTGGTATATTGCTGAGAACAGCATTCTTTAGTATGGATGCTGCTACAAACGGTTTGCTATTTTAAGAATAAGAGGTTAGGGTTTTTGTTTTAAAAACCTACAGCATGTAAGACAAAAATTAACTGCAGACTGTTTCATAATTCTCAGAGTTTTGAATCCAACAGAAAAAATAGCTTTAATAGCTTCATAAATCTAATAAATAAATAAATAAATAAAAAACAACCACAGATTACAAAAGTGCTTTTTATTATAAAAATTAACAAAAAAAAATTATGTAAAAGTAGCACAATAAACACAGCAGCTTGAATAGAGTTGGGAGAAAAATTTATCCACAGCGTAAAAAAGTGCTAAGTATATTAGTTAAAAATTTGTTTTTAATCTGTTAATTGTTGATCAGAACTATATATTTAATCTCTGGTTAATTGGTGCATCTCTAGTTATTATCATGCTATTAAAAAAAAACCCTAACAAATTAAGTCACTTATTTTTATCAATTTTATTTTAAGGCAAGAGAAAGGGAAATTAAAAATAAAATGTTGCCAGCTTTATTCAACTGTAAATTAACTAATGAGCAAATGTTTCAGTTTAGTATTTACATTAAAGTAATAAATGTTATTTTTGTGCGGTGTGACGGCTGAAAGCAACGGAGAAAGAGACACATTTCTAGCTCTGAGAAACGGACATCGTATTCCACATATAGCAGCCATAAAGCTACATGTGAGGGTTTTCTAAAATCTTCTAAAACCCACAGGCGCTTAAAGAAAACCTACAAAAGGGAAAACATACAGAAAGAAAAAAACCCAACTGCCTACGCCTCAATTAGGTCTGAGAGAAAAATATCTTTAGATGCTGCAGTAACACACCCTGGATGTGTGTGTCTAGACTTGCACACAATTATTCTGAAGGTGGGTGTTGGAAAATATACCTTGCAGGGTAAAAAAAAAAAAAAAAAGTTGCTGAATATAGGTGTCTCTTTGCAGAAATGAAATGAAATGATTCAAGAGATCCTTCAGCTTGCTGCAGACTCACAGACAGACTGTTTTTTTTTTTGGGGTGGGGGGGTTTGCTACTAGCAACTTGGAGTGACAGCCAGAGACACCATCGAGACGAATTGTAAAGAGAAATTAAGCAGAACAACATTCAGGGGGAAAGTTTGAAGACCATTTTACGGCAGGAAAAGCAAAATAAACGTGATGGTGTAACCTCTCCATGTTCGATTCAGAACCAGTAGGTTGACTTCACAACAGAAACGTTCAGGTTCTCTGTATTTGTTCTAACAACAGAGGAAATCAAACTGGTGTTTAACATCAATCCAGCAGCTTCTGGTCCTTTACATAAAATAAAAATATAACAGATAACCCTAAACAAACTACAAAGCAATGGCTCCCAATGAGCGGTTAGCAGCAGTTAGCAGTTGTAACATTAAACATAGCCAAAGTGGACAACATTAATAAAGAAAACAGCTAAAAACATAAACAAAACATAGCAAAATTACTCACAAAACACTGAATATAATTACATTAGTCTAAAATATATGTTAAAATATAATATTTTGTAAAGAAAACACAGATCTGAAAGCAATACATACCAACAGTTACCGACAGCAACAGGAAAAAAGGGGGAGGAGCTGTCAGGTACTGGTTGCTATGGTAACCACCAACCGCCAAGAGCAGCATAGCAGAACTTAAAACGGCAATAAATGTCTAGAAAGAGCACATGGGTACCGAATCCGGCCCACCATAGCTTTTTATGCGGCCCTCTAGACTCGTAAATAGAACCATCAAGATAACAGTGTGGTTAAATATTATTATATCAATCAATTCAAAGCTGTTTTTATCCGTTTACTGCCAAATTTCATCAATTAGTTCCTCCAGTTTCTTTGAATTATCATGGAAATTCACGAACAATCAACACTATTTCGCATTAATGCATAATTGTGAGTTTATTGCAAATCTTTTGCAAATTGGTTAAAAAAAAGAACACTAGATCTAAGTGATGTTTACTCCCACCTGCAGGTGGCAGTATTTCTTACTTGATACTGAGAGTCATAAAAAGCTGCCATCATCATTTACCATCATACATAAGCAAAAATATTTCTAAATTACTATCACAAATGCTGCCACAAAATCCTAGAGGGACTCAAAAGATGTTCAATATTATTTAATTTTAAGAATTTATTTATATTTTAAGCATTTAATGGGTTTTAATAATACATTCTGGCACAAAAGGCCCTTTAAGAACATTCACGATCTAGATTTGGCCCAGAAGGCAAAATGAGTTTCACACCTCTCGTCTAGAGACTAAACTAAATAAATTCAAACAAATATTTGACAAACTTCACATATATTATAATGTTTAAATAAAACCCGGTTACAGAAGAAGAGAAATGCACGTCATTGGAAGAGATGCTCAGAAAATGTTTATAAAAATAAAAATATCTGAGGCAAGAGGGAGAGGCTGGAGAAGTAATTGAAGGTATTTAGATGATGATGAAAGAAGATTGCTTGAAAGCCACAAAGTAAAGCAGTGCTACAAAGATAAGAGGCAGAGAGGAAGAGGCAGCAAAAGAAACAGAAGCAAACAAAAGTAGCATTTCTGTTGATTAAAACCAGAGATGGGCCCGGTCCAATAAAATGTCAGCATTTGACCCAGTACTGATGGGTCTGATGTTGTCTTTTCTTTTTAACAATTAATGGCAATTACACTGTTACCAGCTAATTCTGTGGGGAGATGCAGCAGCTATCTAGAGCAATTTACCAAAGTTTAGCTCCAGGAAAAGCCTCCCAGCTGAAAGCAGTCTTTAATCTGTTCTGAACTCTGCCGTGTCATGGTCAGCGTTCAGACAGCTGGATCAGAGCTTCTGCTTTATTGTGTCGTCTGTTTTCTCAAACCTCCAGTCGGTTAGATGAGACAGGTGACAGACGGCCACTCACGCTGAGCCCTGTACTGCTCTGCTGGAGGTTTCTTCCTGTTAAGTCTGTGTTTCTCAAACTAGAATTTGTCCCGCAGTAGCACAAAATCTTAACATAAACAATAGTAACAATTCCTCAAATGATTCTGGTACTTGAATTATTAAACTTCCCCGTGGTAAATTATCTACCTCGAAGCTTCATTTCACTATTTAGCGCACCATGTTCCGGCCAGGTGATTATTTGTGTTGCGTAGCGCTCTGACTGTTTGTAATTTAGAAATATAATAAAAGAAAAATAGACTTGAGATTCTTTGGCAGTAGATTTTCCAAAATAAATTATTTTATTTCAGGTGTTAAGATGCAATTAGTCAGAAATACAATAGAAGATGTTAGCTCAAATTGCTAGCATAGCTAACAGCACTCACGTTAGCATTTTCGCTAAAGCAAAATGAGGACAAGAAGGAGTTTTTAAGCAGTCTGGATCTAGACTAAGTAAAACTATGTGTGTGTGTGTGTGTGTGTCTGTGTGTGTTTGCAGAGCCTGGTGTGTTTGACATCTAATTCGGGATGACGTGATCACACACAGAGGAGAGCTGAGAACCGCCGGCTGTGTCACCTCCACTTTCCCTACAGTCCATGCATACAGTAACTTTCTGTGTGTGTAGGAGTGTGTGTGTGTGTTCAGTACAGTGTAGGTGAAAGCCAGATGGAAAAGCTTGTGAGCATTAACGTGCATCAAATTAAATTTTACTGTCCCACTGCACTGTGTAACCATGAATTACGCTCCAGGGTTGCCAGGTTTGATGTCCAGTTCTAACGACTAGTAACCGTGAGCTGATAAGTCCACAGTTTCACCTGTAATGACACTAATAACGCAGTGAAGCACAATCACAACCAAAGCTTGTGCTCATCCAGCTGCTTTAACAACCATTTGTTCAAAATTATTTCAAATGGAAAAATTTAAAAAATCAAAAATCTTGGGGCTTTTTCGTTTACTGATCTTTTAAATTTGCTGTTTAGACTACAAAATGTCTCCACAACCTTTGTTCCTGTCTGCTGTGATTTGTGGTTGTTATGATGCTAATTTAAACGCCATTGCTATTTTATGTTGCTAATGTTCTCTAACGAAACTGCTGGATTAATACCAGAGCTGCAACTAACCATTATTTTAGTAAGCGATTACTCTAACGATTAATCGTTTAATCAGATAACAAAAAATTGGAACATCTTACAGATTTTTTATGTAGCTACTCAAACCCTTTTATGCAACATTAGGAATACATTAAAAGAAACAAATAAACAAACAAATCAATTTATTTTTGACTCAGAAAATCAACATTTTAGTGCCTAAAATGCAAGAATGTAGTTTTACTTTAATGTATTTGAACAGGGTGAAGCTAAAACTGTTTTGGGTAAAAACAATATATATTTACAAGATGTTTTTATCTTGTAAGTAAATGCAAAATGTAGACGTACTTTGTACAGTTTTGACTTAATTACGGCTCTGAATACTTTTTTTTTCAGCAAATGACATTTTTTCTACTTCAGTTGTCGATTAATTGATAACTAAATTAGTTGACAATCATGTTAATAATTGATTCATCACAATTAATCCGATTAATCGTGTCAGCCCCAAATTATACACAGTTAAAACAAAAAATCTTACCAAGTAATTTTGGCCCAGTTTCTAGAGAAAATATCTTAGTTCACTTACAATTAGACAAACTAAGCAAAACATAGAGGCTTGTTATAAGAAAATAATTCCTTAATATTGATGAGAAAATCAATATTAAGGGTTGATTTTCCTTAATATCAACCCTTGTTCTATTGGCAGATAAATTAACTTGTGTTTTGTTATAGGTTTAGTAATCAGTAGCTATATCATCAATGTTAAGGAAATATTTACCGTATTAAAAACGAGTCCCTCTATCGTGCTAGAAGTTACTTGTATTTTAGTTTTATCTTATTGCAATTTTGATAAGACATTTGCACTAGAAACTAGACCAAAATTACTTGGTAAAATTTTGTGTTTTTACAGTGTGAAGAGATTAAAGGACACCCACCCGGATTCTGCTTATAAATAAGATGAGTTCTAAATGCAGTTGGTTGAACTTATTCTTATTTTGGGTTATTAACTTTTCACATTTTTATTTGCATTCAGACCGAGAAACCATGTGCAACTAATAAACATAGACATAACAAAAAATCCAGATGCTTTAATAACTTTACTGTGCAGCCATGCAAACACAGATGGATCAAAGAGCAATCCAGACCTTTGAACTTTAAACCACAACCTTTCTGCAGCGTGGTAAAGGTGAAAACCAGCAGTTACTACAGTTCAGAAACAATCACTGCTGGGTTTTTTACTGGAATATAATTTTATCAAGCATGATATAGTCAATGGAGCGCATTAATATCGTGCTGGCAGACAAAGTATTAATCATGTATAACAAAACTAACACAAAAACGAGCCAGATCAAACAGAAGAATGAAGTATCATGATGATACACCGGCAATATTTCTCATTGGTTCGGTTCATTTAACATAAACTCAAAGTATGAATTTAATTCTTCAAACATTACACTCTGTATCAATGTTTAGGACTCTTATTTTGAAGTAAGAAGAAGAGTGATTCTTTAGTTTTCTTCTTGTGTTGAAGTAGCGAGTTAGTAAAAATGCCTTTGGGGACCAAATAAGAAAAAAAATAAATAAATTGCAAATTATTAAAATGGTTAATTTTAATGAGTGTCGGGCAGGAAACAAACTGTTTGTAAACCCTGGTAATACAGTAACATTAAAAAGCTAATAATGCAATTATTAGCTATACATAATTATAATTAGTATCTGTGTTGTAGATTAAATACCTGAACAGAGATCCCTCAATTACATTTGTGAAACATTTATTTGATTTGTGAAAACACACAAAAAGAAGAATACAGTGGATCTCCGCTGATCCACAGTTCCTCATTAACTGATCCACTTATTGCAGCATAGCTCCAAATTATTGGACAAACTTAGACTTTTTATTTTATTTGCAGAGAATATCTAAAATATTCAGAAGAATCTAGTTGCTATGCTAGTTTTCTTTCTCACATTTCTAACTTTACAATGTCAGAAAATATCTTTATTAGTGTAAAGTTTTGCCTTTAATCTTGGATAATTGTCATTTTCTTCTTACAAGATAACAACTTTTCTACATCAGAGAATATTCAGGTTTCCTCTTACAAATCTGTGAAATTAAGTTTTGAGTTTTTAGGTGAAAATTTGCTCCTCTGTTGTAGGATTGGTCCATTTCTAGTTTATTATTCAGAATATTATCTCTTTTTGCAGCTCTGCTCCTGCACAAGCAAAACAAGTTGACATCAGCAGGTTAATTAGTCAGGCTGTCTGCTCATGTAGTCAGTCAGCTCATTAACAGACATTTGATAACTTCAGTTTTAACACCATGACTGTCTGTTTTACAAGAGCAAAAATATTTAAAACAGTTAAATTTGTCTAGCAAGAGAAAAGAGTCGGAGTCGTTCTTCATCTAGTAACCCCAATAATCGAGACAGGAAGGGCACACTGTAAAACAGCATTTGGTTGGGGCTTCCATCTTCTACTCTTTAAGTCAGATAAATTTAAAGTTTTAGATTTTGAACCTGAATGTGATTTTGTGAAAGATAAACTTACAGCAGTAAGTTGTGAACTTTTTATTAATTTTGTCAAACCTCCAAGAGATTAATAAACCAGAGTTTTTAGGTTAACACTTAAAAAACTGAAAGAAGAAAAAGACAGGAGTGGGAACTATTTCCCAGAATGCTTAGCGCCTTGTTTCTGTATCCTGAGGTGGAAGAGCGTTGCATTGATCTGACTCTTGTGTTTTATTAAGGAAAATGTTTATTTTAAAGCTTGAGGATAATGTTCTGTTCACACTAAATGTTTCTGAGCTGAATTCATTGAGATGTTTAATAAAATTTATTATCAGATCAGAAATTTTGTTCATGCAATTTGAAACAAGAAGTTAAATTATTCTAAAGTAAAATAAGTTATTTTATGAGTAAAATAATAGAGAAATGTGGCTCTTTAACCAGGTGAAGGCAGTTTTTTTCCTTGCATATTGTGAAATAAATATTTGCTTTAAATTGTAGCATCAAGTTAAAACTAACAATTCAAGATTAATGAACTTAAAAAACAATGTTTAGAAAACTTGCCTCTTGTTAAATCAACTTCATGAACTTTAATTTCTGTTCTGATTTAAAACCAAAACAATTTTCTTGTCGACTTAAACTGCCTTTTCGATGCAGCAGATGGACTTTCATTTTCAAGTTAATCCACCTTCACTCTGTGTACATATGCAAATTAACATATAAAAAAACGTGTCAATAAATAACAAATATTGTTATCTAGTTTTATTTTAACAGCAGAATAATTGGACTCCAGATTAATAGAAAAATTGCAAACACATGCATGTTCATGACTATTTTCCCAGAACTTTTCACAGCTGAGTTAATATGTCAACATTAAACTGATTTATATCTTTCTCTGAATTCAATAAAAGATCCAAAAGCACAGTGAATGTTTCTTAAGGTGAAACATTCACTCATTCTAATTTTTCAAACAAATTATTTGAAAATGGTGGAAAAATTTAGCAATCTTTTCAGTAAATTCGCAGTACCGTAACTCTGCGATACTTTGCACCATCTGAAAAACTCCAACAGTTTTTGAAAGGGGAGATCTTGCGCTTTCCTGCCAATATTGGGTTATTACGGTAATTTCACTCCTATTGTTGCAGAAAGAGTGTTTTTCTTCAGTTTAATCTGATAAAACACTCCTTTTAATAAACTGTAAATTGGAAATAACTAACAAATACTGAAATGGACAAAATTATTTACTCGCAGGACATTTAAAAAACTTTGTATGATTAAAATAAGCAAAAATATCCAGGCGAAGATTTGAGACTTGGACCTTAAACGGTTTTAAATAATCCCTTACAAATATTACTGAGATACTGAGGTTTTAAAACAATTAAAATGTCTCCCTGCATTGTTGGAGATTATTAGTCCTGAGGGTAAAAGGGTCAGGATGTGCTGAAGGTGAGCACTCTAAGATAATAGGCTTACCTTTTTCCTTTTTTTTTTTAAACAAGAGTCATGGTTTGTTTATCTATTTATTTATTTATCTATTTATTTACGACAGAGGGGGAAAAAAAATACTGACCTCCCACAGGCTGTCACAAATCACCTGCAGTTGACCCTGCAGGACAGCAGCTGCAACCATCAGTTCCTGCAGAGCTAATAAGGCGAAGACGAGGAGCAGAAAGGAACGGGAGGGTATTTAGATCGCATTTGTTGTTTAGATGAACGTTAAAGAGACTTTTGCCCTCAAGCTGCTGTTAATGTGTAGCTTCTGGTTGCTAAATCGCTCAGCTTTGAGTTTAAACTTTCCCTTAATGTGCCTGAAAGCGACCCAGATGGTTTCAGTTACAACGATAAACGAAAGTATAAAAAGACAACAAGAATGTTTAGTGGCGGCTGAAAGGTCCTTCAGATGTCTTAAAACAATTTACATTTGTTTAGCAGATTAAAAGCATTTATTTACTTTTTAAATTTAGATACAATAATTATTGTTTGAGGGGAGAAAAGCGTATTTGCTGCCCATTATCTGTAATGTAAAAAACTTGCAAAAAACCAAATTAATTAACTCAACATTTGGAGGTTCTTAATGTAATTTCATGTTCAATTTAACCATGCACTTAAACCCTGATCTGCCGTAATTAGGTAAAGTAACCACTGTTACCACGCTGTGATTAAAGCGTAAAATTAAACCAAAACCTCTTATTTTTATGAGTATCAGTAATTTAACTGGGCCAATTTTCTACTGGCTCACAATTCACCACGCTCGTCAACTTGATTTTTGTTTTTATGGTTAAAAACCACAGCGCTGAATAAAACCAGCTGTGATTTGAGGCTTTGCACCAAACAAGCCGCAGTGAGGAGGGAAGTTGTGCCGCATTTTTTATCATTATGTGTAAAAGAGAAGGCAGCTGACATAACAGCACAATTGTTTCTTTTTAATTTGTTTGATTTGAATCTGTATTTTTAATTTATTTAAATTTTTTACTTGGGGGCAGAATTATGCAACTTCCTTAGGGAATAAAGTATCTGTGCAATGATTGGCTGTGACTCTAAAGATCTGGTTACTTTGTGTATAAGCTGTTGTTCCAACAAATACATAAAAATAATTTTTTTTAACTAATTTATGCCTTTTTTTGTGTAAAAGAAACCTTAAACCAGGGGTTTCAAACTCATTTTCCTGATGGGTCAAATCAAGAGAATAAGTAGATATATGTTAGGGACATAAACTTTTGTGCATAAATTAAAATAATATTGTAATTATTGTAATTATTGTTCAAAAGTCAACAAGTCAGACCTCAAAGAAAAACAGATTTTATCATCTCTAACAACATCTATGTTCCATATTGCTGCACAAATTAACACTTTAGTGCAGTATGTGGAACACGTTAAGTAGAAAAGTGAGATTTTCAGCTACTTCCATTCACCACTGCAATGTTTTACAGAAGTTTATATGAAGGTCCTAATAGTTTTGGGTTTTTCATTATAGTTTAGTTTTATTTTGTGGTGACTTCTTGTATGACTCAGTTGATTTAAGTTAGTTTTTAGGGTATATTTGCTGGTTTTATTAGTTAAATATTGTTTAGTTCTTTTAGTAGTACTTTTAGTTTTTAATATTTTGGTTATTTTTTAGGTGGAGAATTTAAAAAAAATCAAACTATCAATTGGGTAAAATAAACATTGAATTGTTGTTGAATAATCAACTGACTCTGGTGTTTTATCCCAAACTTTGTTGAAATTTTATAAATGATTATAAAGTACCGTAATTTACAAACATCCAGCGTAAACTGCTTGTGTTTGAAAAAAAACCCCAATCTATTTCACATCAGTTCAAAAAATCAATAAATAGATTAATAAACACAAAAACGAAGAGTATTATTCTACAGTTTCTGTATGTCATAGTTAGTTTTACCATCACAATATAGTTCCAGTTGGTGTAGTTTTTCCTATCATGTTTTTTCTCAATTTCAGTTTTAGTAATTGTTATATGTACATCTGTTTGTTATATTTAGGAAACATGCTGTCAGACAAACCTGACTGTTTTTAGTAAAATATCTAACGAAGTATCATCCTAATGCTGCACAAACAATTTACTCTGAAAGGCGCAGAAGAAAGAAGAAGTGAGAAACGTTAAGACCACAGCAGCTAATGTCTGCAGGACTGAATGACGTCACTTTAGCAGCTTGATGAAGCCATTATTGCTACATACGCAGCCAGTATGTGAAAGGCCTTCGGAGACACAAGGCTCAGGCTCTAATGTCTTCTTTATTAGTGGAAGTTTCTGCCTGAAGCGGCCCGGAGGAAAGATGAGGCTCTGATGAGCTGGACTGTGATTATCCGAACCAAAGACTCCACAAAATATTACACATGTTCAGTGTTAGCCTTTTAAATGTTTAGTTTTTTACTAATGTAGCCTGAGAAGCCAGAATGAGTCCACCATTTAGACAAAAACAATATCTGTGTTCCCATTAATCATATACCCAAAAATTATACTCAAGTATGAGAAGCACTATTTTTTTACTCAAGTAAAAGTAAAAAGTAGCCATCCAAGAAATTAATCAAAAGTAAAAAAATATTTGGTAAAAAATCTAGTCAAGTACTGCAACTAATCAAAAATTGAGAATTTAATATTTAAAAATTACATCATCAGATGAATCAAAATATGAAACAAGTAAAAATTTTGGAATTTTAAAAACCAAAATTACAATAAGAAAAAATAACAAATCAGTTGAATCCAAGTCAGTTTCCTACAATAAAAAACTTTTGAAACTTTAACAAAAACTGCAGCTGTGTCTCTGTGCCTGGTGAATTTTTGGTTAAAACATGTTTGTTTTCCATTCAGTGGGTAGAAAATCCAGAAATTTTACTCAAGTAAGAGTAGAAATACTTCATAATAAAATTACTCAAGTAAAGTAAAAAGTGCAGGGTAGTAAAAGTTCTCCTATAAGTTTTGTTTTTTTTCTAAAGAGTTACTCAAGTAAATGTAACTCTGACCATATAGCTGCTCAATTTGACATCTCAAAAATAAATTTACTTATTGGAAACTTGGCAATTTCAATTTTCATTTTGTCACTAGGATGAGGAGGAGGGTTTTCTTAGAATTTTTTTTTATTTTCACAATTGAAACAGTTTTTTAGCACCACACAGGTCACAAGATCAACAACCAGATGTTACTACAGGTGGAAACCACAAAGAAGACGACAGGAAGTGGTAGGAGGAGGAGGATGGCACAGCATGTTTTTTAAATGAGTTATCGCGTGAACAAACTTATTCAGGTGATTTTGTTAGCTTTTCTTACTTGATGTAAACACCAAAATTGCAAAATTGTATTTTGTTTTCCAACACTAGCAAAGTTTTGTGTGCATTTGTAATGGAAACAGCTTTATATGTTCCATGGGGATATGTTTTTTTTTGTTTTTTTTAAAGCCACACAAACAATCTTTTTTATGTTGCTGCTGTTCAATCATGACACGAAAGAAAGAACTATTTTAGGCAAAAAGTGTAGCGAATAAAAGCACTCAATCAGAGGACAGCGAAATGACACAGACACTGGGAGAGCACTGAAAGCAGGTTGCTACTTTCTCCTCAGGGCTTTTACAGCTTCCATTCCTTCGCAGCATTTTCTCCATGTGCTGCTCGTCTTGACAGGATGTCAGAGGCAGATAAAAAAAGAAAAACACAGAAAGGAAATTTGTACAGTCATAAAAGCTAAAGACTGCATATATACTGAGCCAGTAGACTCGGAGCGGGCCGTCCGCTGCCAGTCCTGTCACAGCTGTTTCAGTTTCAACACGCAGAGATGCTCAGTGATGTTTTCAACAGGACTGAGCTCATTACGGGAGGAGTAACTTCACCAGCAGGTTGGAAAAATGCATATTTTATCCTCCTCTTACATCCCACATCCCCGGGGGTTTTCCTCATGGATCATACACATACATCTTTGCTACTTCCTCTCGTTAAACTGGATGTAAAAGCCGATGAGCGTTATCTCTAAAAAGACTGGAAAACTGCCCAAATTGTGATTGGAAAAACAAACCACGTTTTTAAATACTAAGATTTCTGCGCTACTCTTTGTGGCCTTCAACACTAGTTTAAGTAAAGGAAAAGGACGGAAGATTGTCTTATTATTTTTACTAAACTTACTTTTACTTTCTATTTTATAATTCATCTACCTGTGATGTTGTGTTTGTTGTGAAGCACTTTGGTCAGCTGAGGTTTTTGTAAATGTGTTATATAAATAAAATTTTACTTGACTAGGTGTTTCAGACGTTTTTGTAACCCTTCTACGTTCGTCTCAGGTGCAGTAGGCTGACAGCTTCAAGGCAAACACATTCAGGTTCACCGTAGTTATTCTATCAAAAGAGGAAATCAAGTTGGTGGTTAACATCAGTCCAGAAGCTTCTGCCCCACAGTTACCGACGGCAACAGAAAAAAACAGGGGGGGAGGAGCTGACAGTTACTGGTTACTATGGTAACCACCAACTGCCAAGAGCAGCATAGCAGACCTTAAAACACCCATAAATGTCTGAAGAAACAACCTGTTGACTAAACAAAATAAATTCAAAGTATAAGTAAACAAATTATGACAAACGTCACATTTATAATACTGTTAAAATAAACCCTGTCACATATTAAGATAGATGTATTTCACAAATAGATGTTTCAATTATTTATTTATAGAATTTAAACAAATGTATTTTGAATAATTTAAACAAACTTACTCTGTCTAAACAATTTTTAAAGAAGAATTTCAATTAAACAGTTTATTCACATCACACGAGACACGTGATCAACAGCCGGATGTTACTACTGACAAAAACAACAAAAAAGATGACAGGAAGTAGCAGCAGGAAGATGGTTTGTCTTTGTTTTTTGTATGGAAAATGTGCAGCTGGCTCCACCAGGGCTCTCACAGTTCACTGAAAGTTTTGTGTCATTAAAACATGTTGAATCCATAGTTCTAATTTAAAATGTCCGACTTCTATTCCCCCAAAAACGCCGCCCACGCCCACGCTAGTCTCAGGCTACTATAAGGAAATGGGATTTACAACTCAGTAGGAGATTACTTAGAGGTATAATGTTTCTTTTGGGTTAAAGTTTTACTACATTGTATAAGTTTCAACCAACTCAAATGATAATCAAAATAAAGAGCATGCAAAATTTTCAGATAGTAATAAACAAAATAATTTAAATTACACACAGAATGCTAGTACTTTGTGACCATATAGCCTTATGATACATGAATATGTAAGAAATATTAAAAAACAAACAAATGTTTTATTACAAGGATATCATGATTTTCAAAACAGTCATCATTTTAATGTCATCAGTGCTAAAAAATGTATACATCCAATGAATGTATTCATTTTACTGTATACCTCCTAGTTTGTTTGGTTGGTTATTTTAGGTTTTATTGCTGTTATTCGTTCTATTATCCAATTAATTATTTTGTAGGTCACCCCCTTTTGCAGTCTCTAATGTTTGCTGTATACACACTAATTGATGTTTTTTTTAAAAGGAGAACAAAATACTACAAACTGTTTTTTTTCTTAAAATTTAATCATTTATAATCAATTCTGTTGAGTCATTTCCATTTTCCCATGTTGGTTACACACAGTCAATAACTGAAACATTACATTTTGGAAAGTGATGTATTGTTGATTAATGCTTTATTAATTATGTTTCAAAATCAACTCTAAACATTTGGGTTTTAGTGTGGATTTAAAGGAACTCACTGTTTCGACTGTTTTTCAGTTTTCTGGAAGTTTGTTCCAGATTTGTGGTTCAGAGACACTGAATCCTGCTTCTCCATGTTTGGTTCTGGTTCTGGGGATGCAGAGCAGAACCAGAACCAGAAGACCTGAGAGATCTGGAGGGTTACTATGACAACAGCAGATCTTTAATGTATTGTGGTGAGGTATAGTTGTAGAATTTTCTTTATTTAGCCAAACAAAAGTAGAGAAGCCATGTTTTAGGTGTGTGCCGCCTCCTATGAGAACTCTCATGTCTAAGGCGAAATCATAATGAGGTCCCTTTCAGTGTTTGAATTGCAAATAACTGCCTATTGTTTCCATGTCATTTGTTGTGCAAACGTCATCCATCATGTGTCCACGCAGGTGTGTGTGTGTGTGTGTTTTACTAAAAAGAAAAAAGCAGAATGAAAGCAACATTGCTTCCTCCTAATGCTGCGATCACAACGAAGCCGATTTGAGCATCAGGAGCTTCTGGTTTACATTCAAAGTCTATGTGGACGCACATTACGGTGTTGACCCTTTACACGTGACGTCACGCTGTCCAGAACTCCGCCTACCCCGCCATGACGGACGAATACAGCTTTAAAGCTGTATAACAGACATCTGTAAGCTAATATCGCTTCTATTTAGTTGATTTCACAGTAAAAATGCTGGACAGCAGCCATTAATCATGATGACTGTCAGCTGTCGGTGTAATCGAGGATTTGCAGCGAACACTTTTTACAAGGTAAGACGATTAACGTTCACGTACTTATATAAAGTAAGTATGATGAGAAAGATATCAAATAAGGCGAAGGTAGGCGTCTAACCACCCGTAACCATGGAAACATACCCCACCGGTATGTAGCTTAGCACGTAAGAAAAAAAATTGGTTAGAGTCACATTTTGTTTGTATTTAATGCTGCTCCAGGTTAAAGGAAAACGCTGTTTCTGATATGTTGATATAAATCATGTGGTGTGAATTCAGGTGAAGTCTGTGATTTGATCAACACGAGGTACGGGTCAATTTCTAAGCTAGCTATTTCCAACTTTTATAAATACTGCCGTCTACGAGCCCCAACCAGGTGTGTTACATTCACAGACAAATTTGCTCTACTCGAACAAGAAGAAGCCATGAACAAACCTGAAAAAACAACTTATGGAAAACAATTTCAGTTGCTCTGTTCAATACTACCTTCCCTCATTTCCAGCATCCATTATAGCACCTCGAGTGATTAAGTTAGCAGGTTATCAAACTGGACTCAACAGCGCTGACAGCGACCGTTGTCAGCGCACAGCCAGCTTGTGAAACTCACAAAACCTCTGAATTATCTGGTAAATTCAAACAACGGCGACATTCTGTTGATTTCAGTAAATAAACCGTAGACGCTCTCAATATTTTATCCACCGTTGTTCAAAGTAACTGTGAGAGGGGAAAAAAGCAAGAGGGACCTCCTAGCCAACACACGTGGTGCCATTAACAGCTGTCACCGTTCAATGAAAACTGAACACAAAATGTTCAGCAAAGAAATCTGAGACGTCGTTATGATTCCAGGCACTTTCACTACAAAATGTTTTGATGTCGCTCTCTGAATTTCATCTGTAGTACAAAGAGGCCAGCAATGGAAAACGATGGCTTGTCCCAACGTGCATTTAGAGCGATTCTGATTCTAGAGCAAAATGTACGCGTTCAGTACACTATTTCTCTCTCAGTCACCGATTTGTTTGTCTTTGTGAAACTACTTTTCCCAGAATTCGTGTGGAGGCTTGCCTGATCGATGCGTCGTTACAGTAAACGTCAATCCGACACTAGAACATTTCAACGTTTCATAACCTCAGACTGCATCATTATCCTCATCTCTGCAGCGTTACCATAATAATATCAATCACATGTTATTGTGTAACAGTGCATAATGAACAAGTGCTTAATCCTTCATTCAGTCCGAACCTGACTTCATCTATTCAGCACTCTGTTAAAATCACAGGCTCTGTTGTATTAGAAGTGACAGCAGTGTGTGGTGAAACAGGCTGCAGCTGATTACAGTATTTAGTTGTGACAACAGTTTTGTAAGAGGGCATCAACTTGATTTGTACAGACTTAACGCTCCATATGTTCAAGGGTCTAAGGAACGACGGGCCATCGCCTTACAGGACAGAATACCAAAAACATCACATTATAACAACCACGGGATTTTTTTAAGCGCATTTTCTTTTAGACCCATGGACATCGCATCTAATTACTATTCTGTGGATATCAGATACCAGATTTTCTGGTTTATTTATTATTTTATAATAATTTTAGTGTTCCAACCAACGAACTCAATAATATCAGTTAGCATTAGCCTGTAAGGAGTAAGACAACAGAACGGCAGAAACGTCTGTGTTAAAGGTGACCTATTATGGACCTATTGTGTTTCCTTGAACTAGTCAGGATGGGTTTATGACCTATACAAAACATGTTCGTTACATTTTTTGCATAAACTCTTTCTTAGATAATGAGATTTTAATCTGTTCAGTTCTGCCTACTTTCAGAATGAGATGTTTTAGAGGCTCTTGTCACTTTAAATCCAAATTAGCTGCTCCTGGCCATTCCCTCCCAACTCAACCTTTACACTCATAAATGAAAGTAGCTCCAAACAAATGCACGATTTTACAACTGTGGATCTTTGAAAAGCAGAAGTAGAGCCTCCTGTACAACCAATAAGAATGCAGCAAATGGTTTCTGGATGTTAAGTCAAGAACAAAACTTTTTTTTTATTTCAGCAGCCATTGTACAGAGCATACAGCAGTAAAACCTGCTGACCAAACATGCTGGAACTCAGCTTGGGTTGCCAGGTGATGGGCCGGGCTTTGCTGTGGTTGCTAGGTAACGGGCAGTGAATTCTAATTTGGAAGGTTTTTGAAATGGTTACTTTTCCAAACGAAAAGAAAAAATAAAACATTAATTTACTGCCAAAAACCATCTGGGTGTTCTTTTAAGCGCTCAGGCTGCTTTTAGAAACCCTAGAAAGCCAAATGAAAGTATAAAAATAAGCAAAATATAAATTTTACAACCAAAATTCGAATTTTGTACATATTTTTGGTAAAATCTGCTTATAAAATAAATAATAATAATAGTAAATGTTACATAAAAGTAATTATAAACACAATGAGAAATATTTTAGCATATTTTATTACAGTATAAAAATATACTCTTTTATTAAAACAAAATAAAATTTAAATAAATGTAAAACTCTTTTTTTTTTTAAAAAAACCCAGACATTTAAAACCAATTTGAGTTATTACATGATATTAACATCAAAATGATTCTAATTTTGAGCACAACATTTGTTTAAATTAGATTTATTATTAGAATCAGGAGGTATAGTTATGATTAAAGCCACCACTGTTAAAATTGACATCAGTTCCAATGTTAATAATGACATAAGACGTTACAGATCACACACCTACACCTTCCTGACCTTTGCAACCCCACGTTCTCTACCTTTCACCTCTAGTCTCCTGTTTTAGTGATCCAATACATAAATGCTAAATAATTCTGTCTGAATCAGAACCAAACTTATTTCTGTACACGTGTGTGTGTGTGTGTGTCTGCCCCTTTAACGCCACAGCTTACCACTGCTTAACCAACTGTTCTTCCCCATTATTATCTCATTAGCCGCTTCCCCATAATGACGAATGCCGAGGTGCTGCTTAGTATTAATTAAATGTGAATGGCACGCTTTAATTCCATTAATGCTTCATTTGGAGGGAAGGAGGGAAGATATTCCCAGTATATTAAAATAATAAGGTGTTTCTTAAGGTTAGCCGTATAACTACAGCAGATTAGCCGTGAGCCTTGACCCCTGCGCCGCTCCTGGCAAAGGTGAAGAGGGAACAAAATGTCCTCGCTTTCCAAAAAAAAAAACAACATTCTAAGTTCAATGTTTTAGATTCCTTCCTCCTCTTAAAGGGCCGGAGTGCAAAGAGCACACACCTCTGTTGGTCTGCGCCTTTAATCAGTCGCTGTGAAAGGCAGATTGCTCAAAAATGACCTTGCACACAAAAGCTGCCACTATTAAAGTGCAAGGAATTCACTAAAGGCGGGTCTCGGTAAACATTCCTGCTGCTCTAAAACCTTGCCACCCCCAACGAGTCCCCTCTCTCTCTCTCTCTCTGTGTGTGTGTGTGTGTGTGTTGCCTTATTGTGTGTGTGTACTCCAAACAAACTCCTAGCCATGCATGAACCCACATGGGTCCATGCACTTGTACCAAGGAGGTCAGGTAGCTCTCATAACAAAAGTAACTCACGCAGCCGCAGGCTTAGGCAGCACAAAGGAAGACTTACGTAAAATTTTGGGTTGAGGTTGGGACACTGTGTACAAAGTTTAAGGAAATAGAGGACTCTGCCCGCAGGTTGCAGAAAAAGGAGGAAGGGAGAGAACGGCACGCTCAGCACACCTGAACAGCTAAAGGTTTCATCTGACAGGGAGTGAGAGAGTAAAAACAACTACAGGCATAAAAAGCAGGAAAGTATCTACGTATTAAAAACAAACATCTACCTATGAAATAAAACAATACAGATTTTACAGCCATTAATAATTTAATCAGAAAATGTACTTATTAATTTAGCAAACCCTTTAAATTTTAACTGTAATTGTAGAGATGCACATTTCTACAATTAGGCTTTTCCTGATTTTTGTTTATGATTTATTTTTAAGGAACAAAAATGAGAGGAAATATTTTCTATGCAGGCTTCAGATGTATTAGTTTTGAACAAAGAATAAAGAAATGTAAATATTGTCCCCATTTGGTCCCCATTACTCCAAGGAGGAATAAATTTCTACCAGAAACATTTTTTATTTCAAATTTAGTATACACTCTCAGATGTCATTTTAAATGGGGATAATTTTCCATGCTTAAAGTTATAAATTTACAAAATTAAAACTACAATATTCTCCAGCACACTAAAGGTTTGCAGAAATTTGTAAGAAAGAGACAAAATCTCGTTTTGACACTAAAAAGATCTTCTGCTCACACTTTGGAAAATAAAATAATCTACCAGTTTTACTGTCTAACGTTTTAATCTCAGAAAGCTTTTGGGTTTTTTCTCACATTTCTAACTTTACAATGTCAGAAAATATCTTTATTAGTGTAAAGTTTTGCCTTTAATCTTGGATAATTGTCATTTTCTTCTTACAAGTTTACAACTTTTCTACATCAGAGAATATTCAGGTTTTCTCTTACAAATCTGTGAAATTAAGTTTTTTGAGTTTTTAGGTGAAAATTTGCTCCTCTGTTGTAGGATTGGTCCGTTTCTAGTTTATTATGCAGAATATTATCTCTTTTTGCAGCTCTGCTCCTGCACAAGCAAAACAAGTTGACATCAGCAGGTTAATTAGTCAGGCTGTCTGCTCATGTAGTCAGTCAGCTCATTAACAGACATTTGATAACTTCAGTTTTAACACCATGACTGTCTGTTTTACAAGAGCAAAAATATTTAAAACAGTTAAATTTGTCTAGCAAGAGAAAAGAGTCGGAGTCGTTCTTCATCTAGTAACCCCAACAATCGAGACAGGAAGGGCACACTGTAAAACAGCATTTGGTTGGGGCTTCCATCTTCTACTCTTTAAGTCAAATAAATTTAAAGTTTTAGATTTTGAACCTGAATGTGATTTTGTGAAAGATAAACTTACAGCAGTAAGTTGTTAACTTTTTATTAATTTTGTCAAACCTCCAAGAGTTTAATAAACAAGAGTTTTTAGGTTAACACTTAAAAAACTGAAAGAAGAAAAAGACAGGAGTGGGAACTATTTCCCAGAATGCTTAGCGCCTCGTTTCTGTATCCTGAGGTGGAAGAGTGTTACATTGATCTGACTCTTGTGTTTTATTAAGGAAAATGTTTATTTAATTGCTTGAGGATAATGTTCTGTTCACACTAAATGTTTCTGAGCTGAATTCATTGAGATGTTTAATAAAATTTATTATCAGATCAGAAATTTTGTTCATGCAATTTGAAACAAGAAGTTAAATTATTCTAAAGTAACATAAGTTGTTATTTTAAAACGACTTCAAACAGAAAGAAAGATACGACCGAAAACTGTATCGACTTTGAAACTTCAGCTTATTGAAACTTTGGCTACCTTGATGCCGAAAACCGGCCGATCCGCCAGAACCAGCAAGGAAAACAAATTCTTTAAAGGAGAACAAAAGTGGAACAAATGTTTTCGTCATAAATCAGCTTCACCACAAGTATCATGCTGTGCTAATCAAAAGTCTTAAGCTACTGAAAAGGTTTCCTTTCAGACACTGGAACTCCTACTTTTCAAATCTCACTTTTTAAATCAGATCTGCTGCAGATGAAGTTACTCTGAAAGTGTGGGCAGATTTATCTAATTGCTCCAAGAGTGCCCAGCCCTGTGCAGGCCAGAACAACATCACATCTTCTCATAGCATAAAGATTTCTGCTAAAGATGGTCACACACGATAATTAGCCTCTAAGCTTATGTTTACAGATCCATGCAAATGGTCTCAGGGGAGGAAAATAACAAAGCGCCGGCTTTATTTTGGGGATTAAAAGGGAAAAAAAAGCAAACAAAAGCGCCCTGCCAGAAGGCTGTTTTTAGGAAGTCAGCTGCCTTCCAGTTATCTCAAAAATACTTTAAAGTTGTCATGCTTTCTTAGCAGCCAGAAAAACAAGATGAAAGAGTTTCAGCACATTCAGACGGGAGGATGAAACGCAGTCGGAGCGATGGATGTTTGCGTCCTGCTGGCGGTTCAGATGGATCTGTTAGCATGTTTGAATGTGACGCAGGACGCTGCAGCCGACGCAGGCCGCACGCTTGATGCATGGCGCGCGCGCGCACACACACACACACACGCACACACACCCCAACACACACACCTTCTGTCGACATTCGCCGGCTGCCAGTGGTGCTCTTACCCAGATTGCAATCAACACCCAGCACCCACCCCCGAAGAGAGCAGTCTGTCTGGTTTTGGACTGGCAGAGATCGGCCCCCTGATCACAGTTCGCATGCGTGTGTGTGTGTGTGTACATGCATGTGTGTGTGTGTACATATGTAATGAAGAGGTGCATGTAGAGATTGATAGTGTTGGCATCCGGTGTGGTCAAACGGGCGCACCGCTCACACCCGCTCCAGATAAATGTGCCATGTTTTGTTTTTCTTCTCAGAAAGCCCCTGAAAAGAATTAGCAAGATGAGAAAGTAGCTGGCAGCTCTCTCGGGGCGTCCATCTGTCCATTACTGAAATAAAAGCTGTCTGCTCCGAGAGGGAGGCGTGATGGAGGGATTTTGTCGACTTGATAAGACGAGGATTGGACGCAGAGCGCAGCGGGTAATCGAGGGACCGTCGACAGATACACGGGCAGATAAACGGAAATAAATCAGAAGGATCCGTTCATTTGCTGACCTTTAGGACCAGGATGGATAATCTTGCACATTAGACCTCAGCCACAATTAGAGGAGGCATTTGCTTTCATTACAGCCCACGCTGTCCTTTCAACCTGCAAAATTAGCCTGAATTCCCTCCAACTAATTCACTAATCAGTAAACAGAAGGAAATTAACTGGAAGCTCAGAGCACCGGCGCAGTAACGGCATGACAGTGATGAGCACTTACAGCTGGCTGAGACCTGTGACCTACAAACCTGGAACCACTGCAGAAACATGATTAGTTTTCAATATTTTACAGTAATAACAGGAGCTTCAGTGGTTCAATCAGCTGAGGGCTTGCAGTTCTTATATGGAATATTTTCAGGATGAAGAAAATAGAAGACATTTAAACGAGAAGGTTTAGCATGGCTGCAAAAGCACAGAGCCTTACCAAATTTATTTGGTTTATCAGGTGTGAAAACAAATTTAAATTCCTCCACTTGAGGGGCCAGTCCACATTTTTCCAGTCGAGAACCGAATCTTTAGAGGAGTCGATTCTCGTCTGTTTCATAGTCACCAGCAAACTGTGCACACTGCAATGCAAAAACACAAAATCTTACCAAGTATTTTTGGTTTAGTTTCCAGTTCTGATGTCTTAGTACACTTGAAATAAGGCTAAATTAACTTACAAATGACTCTTCAGCAAGACATATGAGCTTGTTTTAAATCAATAATTCATTAATATTCATGAAAAAGTTGTAGTTCCATTGGAAGATTATTTTAACAAGAAGTTTTAGTGAAATAATCTACCAGTGGAACTAGCACTTTCCACTGGTAGAAAGTGGAAATATTCTCATCAATATTAAGAAATTATTGACTTAACCTCATATAACTTGCTGAAAAGTTACTTGTAAGTTAGTTTCTTTTATTTCAAGTGTAATAAGACATTTGCAGTAGAAACTAAATTAAAAATACTTGGTAAGATTTTGTGTTTTTGCAGTGTAGAGTGCACGGTTTGCTGGTGACTATGAAACAGATAAGAGTCAGCTTCTCTGAGGAATTTTAATTTGTTTTATAGTCCAACAGACTCTGTTCGATTTGGAACCAAAACCACAACATTTGTTACGTTTTCAATTGGTGCGTTTTGCTTTCACATTGCATTGTGTCAAACGAACCAAACCCTTTAAAGAACCTGTTCACCTCCTTGTCTTGAATCAGAACCACTGAAGGAAGTGACACAAAAACCTCTGAAGACAACTCAGAGCACAACTTCCTTCTTCACAAAATGTGAACAAAAATGGAGTGGTGTCAGATTTTCGCGGTTGTAGAATTTCTCTTTTGTCTATGGTAAAAAATAAAAACATGAGCTAGACTTGGGCGTTGGTTTTGGTTGCATTTACCCAGAATGCCTTGCGCTGTAGTCCACTTCCTGTTTTTGGAGAAAACAGGAACAGGACTGGAGAATGATTTGGTCTCCAGTCCGCTTTGCGTTCACATATACAATCGAACCGCTCCAGAGTTCACTTTGATCGAACCGAGAATAAGGCTTGTTGAAAACTAGAGGTGTACCGATTTATCGGTGACGATTTCCTTAATTTTGGGAGATTGGCCAAAATCGGAATCAGCATGTCAGCCTTTTAAAAGATAGACGATTGACCAGAAAACTGCAACCAGAATTCAATATGTAATCAGAGATCAATTGTGTATTCACACATCCTGAAACAAACCAGGCTCTCTAGGCAAATAACTGGAGTTAGATTAAAGCGGACTAAACAAAGCTGGTGTGAACGCACCCAAAGTATCGAAGTTTCTTGTTGAGTGATGGAAGTGTGGAGAATGATATAAACATCTGCAGTAAAGTGGTTGGCAAAGCTCTACATTTATCAGTCCATCTACGTTCGGAGCTTCACCTCCAGTCGGGAGAAACGGATTGTGAACTAAAAACGAGATCTGAAATAAGTTTCCTCCTGGATCTCTGCTTCTCCACATCGTTGATGGACAAGCAGAAAGCAACGGGTGGAAGAAAAGCAACATCTAATGGCGCTAAAATAACTTAATACAGATTAATTTATTGCTATTAGCCAATTTTTCAAGTTACATTTACTTGAGCAACTTTTTCTAAAACATTGTACTTCTAGGAGTATTTTTACTATGTTGTACTTTTTACTTTTATTTGAGTAATTTTATTATTAAGTATCGCTACAGCTACTTGAGTAAAATTTCTGGAAAGAAATTGATGTTTCAGAAACTGATTTGGAAACTTTTTCTTTTGCCTGATTTAGTTTTTGGGTTTTTTTGTTACTTATAGGAATTGTTGTCCTTAAAATTCCAAAATTTTAACTTTCTTATTTTCCTTTGAAAGCAGAAGTTCAAGTCAAAACTCTGCATTGACAGGCCAGCCTTCAAAGGAAACCAGAAATCATTATGAGCCAGAAAAAGCCGGATCGCTGCGTCTCTTTCTACAGCATAAGGAGCCGATATCAGCTGGTTAACTAGTTATGCTGCAGCCGTTCTGCGCTTCGTTTGTAGCCTGGCAACCATAGATTTAAATTGTTACGCCTTAATAGTGATGGGTGGCGCTTAATGACTGTTTGGGTTTTTCACAAACAGAGCAAGAGGAAATTATAGAAGCCTATTGGCCTCTCAGGGTAAAAGAGATAATAAATGATAATGTTGTTTTGAAACCATTTTAAAGTAACAACGCAAGAACACATTCTCTCAAAGATCAATAAACTTACATTTTTTATGAACATTTAACACTTTAACTGGAAGACATTTTAAACTATAGAAAATAAACAAAAACAACAAATAAAATTAATTTGATGCAGAAAAAATAGAGCTGGTTGAGACCAAAGATTTAAAACTTTTATCATCCAGTTTTCGGTTGAAACACAGAAAAATTATAAATGATCTGAAATTATTTAAACACAGACACTTTTATAAATATACATATCTAAATATCACAAACTTGCTTTATTTTTTTTTATTTTATTTATGCATTAAATGTCTTAATCCGGGACTTGAGTTTGAATTTCACATCACAAACAAGCAAAGTTGGTATGACAATAAAAAAGGAAACCCTTGAAATGATTGAGCTTGTTTTAATTTATCATTAATTGATTTACTGATCATTACAACAGACCTATAGTAGCTTTTTTCCACCCAGCTGATCAGCAGTGTGCAGCAGTAACTTCTCTAGCTGGAGTTGGGTATAGTTTATCATTTATCGTGATAAATTCCTCATTGTTTTAAGATTCTGTCTTTATCGTTGACATGATGTTTAACATACCCTCTGTATTGTTGTAATCAATTGTTTTTAACTATCAATAAACATCCAGACATTTTAAAACACGATTTAATGCAGTTACTGTGAGCAGCTTAGTGATACAAATTACACTTTTTTATGTGACTTGTGTCCTAAAGAAGCAAATTATAAATGTGTTTGTTTGTCAAGAGCAGTATTTGTGTTTGTGAGGCTAATAATAATAATAATAATAATAATAATAATAGCTGCCCAATGCAGTCATAGTAAGTTACCTAAATAAGAAGTAAATAATTCTTATTGTCTGTCACAATAACAAATTGCCGGACTATAAATTGCTCCAGTACTTATTGCGATAAACAATAATATTGTTATTTTGAGACCAATTTCAAGTAATATATTAGCATAATAATGCAAGAACACATTCTTAAATATCAATAAACTTTAAATTCTAATGAACATTTAAAGACAGGAACTGGAAGACATTTTAAATATCCAAAACAAATACATACAACAACACAAGCAACAAAATTAATTATGAGTCTCTGTAAACAAAACTATCCTTCAAAAAAAGGTTTTGTTGAGACCAAAGCACCAAAATGAAGACTTTTGTCGTCTAGTTTTTGCTAAAAATAGAGAGTAAAGAGAAAAACAATAAATCAAGCAAATGAAAATGACTGAGTTTCTTTTAATTTATTATGCAATTAATTGATTTATTGTCTCACTTTTACTGTTAAAATATGTTGAAAAAGCTTTTAAATCCACGTCACCCACCTCTAAATCCATCACATTTAAAAACCTTGAAACCAGAAGCCTAAACCGGCCAACATTTTTTTCCGTCTATTTTTTCCATAAAACCTTGCAGTCAAATCACAGCTTGAAATTCCAACTCATGACTAATAACTTTCAGACATCCAGGCATAATAAGTCTCTTTCTTTTAAGGCTTTAATCAGAGCAAGACCAAACTGTTGCTGCTCTCAGGATCTCGACCCAAGGCGGTCGTAGTATGTTTGGTGAAGTGCAGCGAGTAAAAAACCAATCTGCCACTCACACCTCTCCTTCACAGCCCGTCTCTCTCCAGCACTGCCACAACCTTGCAGCAATCAAATTAGCTACACTCTCTTACCCAGAATATGTGGCACAGGAATGAGCAGTCTGACTATAATTGCTACCAACTAATAATGTTAACCTTTCTCTGGTATATGGGCCCTACTTTATTATCGGTGCAGCGCGCGGCGAGCGCAACAAGACTCGATGTGTCGACAAGCTGCAATCTCACACACCACCACTCTTAATAACAAGGCTCCCAGTAAATGTATACCTGCATAAATGTGTTCTCATGCCACTGGTGTCCATTTATGTCGCTGCATTTCTCTAACATGCATGTTCAGTAATTAAACCCAGGGTTTGTCGGCATGGAAACGTGCATAAATTGTAAATATAAGGAGAAGTAAGAGATGTACGCTTCGTGGCATTCGCAAGAACATCAATGGCACAAAAGAGATGTAAAAATAAACTTTTACAGTTACATCCTGTATAAAAAGACATTTTAGAGGCTTTTAAATATCAAACATTATTTACTTTTTACAGCAAAACATCACTTACTTGTGTGTTGACCAGCAGATAGCAGTAAAGTTGAGATGTTTATAATTGTCATGATAAATGTAAACAAAAGTTCTTAACTATCATTAAGATTTGTGGTGAAAAATGTTTCTGTGTTGAAGCAAAAATTCAAGTTTGAATCCAGTTTTTACTTTACTACAATGCTAACGCTGAACTCAACAGTCTGACTTTAAAAACATTTTAAAAAGGTCAAAATCTTTGGTTTCTTTTAGATTTTGGTGGACAAACCAAATGAGCAAACTTATCTTATTTAAAAAATATATATATATAAAATTTATATGTATAATGTCTTATTTGTTCATAAAGTTGTGTAACTTCTACCTACAAATATGAATCATAATCTATCCAATTAAAAATAAATGATGTTTTTTTTATCCATGTGTTTTATCATTGAGCTGTTTATTTTTCTTTTATCCTACTATAGCTTAAATGTATTTATTTATATCAATTTATATTTACTTTATTTATTTTTATTCTTCTTAGTATTTCAAGAAATATAAGATTTTGGTAATATTTAAGTCAATGTGTATAAATAATAATCCTTATGCTGAAAATTATGTGACTCAATTAAAAACAATGAAGGCCTGGTAAAGTAGAATATTTTACCTTCTTTTTTTTGTGAGGAATTAAATTTGTGAGCTTTGTTAGAACTATGCTACAGATTAAAATTAATTCAATGAGTTTTATAGAGGCTAAATAAAATAAATAAATCAGTATTTGGTACAATTCCAGGCTAAAGAATCACAGTGTTAGCTATTTGATCATCTATTTACCATCAGTTTTTATAGAAAAGTAAATAAAGAAGAGGTGGTTCTTAAATCAAAATGTTGACCAGAACCTTCTCTGTGTGTTAATCCAGAAAACTCTGACTTTCAGCTCAACAGACCTGGATTAGCCATTAATCTCACTACCTCAGATTAGCTCTCAAACAAACATCATGTCGGGCTTCAATCCCACCACCGATACCTGCTGCAGTCGCTGAAGCTCTCGGCCTCAACGGTTGACAAACCGGAGAACGTCAACAAGCAGAGTCCTGAGCTTCACACACGGCGCGATTACAGGCCGGAGCGTCCAGCTGCGAGTTCATTACTGGGCTTTGTGGTACTGGAACACCCTGTGGTACCACTCTGATACGACTGTACGGATTAAGGCTGCACAATAGATATCTTGCAGCGTATTCGTCATATTGGAGCTCCACTTAACCGTAGAGGATGTCATGTGCAGTACTTTAACCTCGCTCCTGCAGGGACTTCAAATCACACTGAATTGGCTGAATAACAATTTTTCCCACTGGTTGCATGATCCACCCTGTTTTGCCAGCAAGTGCGTGTGGCAATCCTTCAAACTGAGCAGTGCATTTTTTAAGAGGACCAAAGTCATCCTTAGGTCCTGTTAACACAAACCCAGTGACCCACTAAATCATTTAAACAGCACTAATCACAGCACACTAAAATGAAAGGAGGAAGGCAGTGCAGAGAAGATATATGTATATATATATATATACAGCTCTGGAAAGACCACTTGAAATGAGAAGTTTCTCTTTATATGTTTGATTTAAAATGAACATTGTTCTTTTATTCTATGAACTTCTGACAACATGTCTCTAAAAATCCAAGCAAAAATGTCATATTTATTTGGTCAAAATAACAAAAAAAGATGCAAATAATGCAAAGAAAACAAGTTCATATTCCTTTAGAAGCAACGATACTAATGTTTTAACTCAGGAAGAGTTCAGAAATCAGAGCCGTGGGCTCTTCATTTTCTCCAAAGCTATATGTATATATATATATTATATGTATATATATATATATTTGCATGGAAAAAAAAAGAAAAGAAAAAATGTCCAACAGGAAATTACACTTTAGTGGCCCCGGCCATAAAACAAATAATAAAAATAAAAGTACACTGATAAGATTTTTCCATGTTTTCAAACAGACAAGTGAGGGAAACAAAAACAGCTTTGATAGATCTAGAAGCTTTAAATCCAACACAAAAACATACTAAATTACTGTCTATTATGTTTAAACACCAAACATGGTGACATTTAAACACATTAGGAGAGTCAACCAATTGAAGGTTGGACAATTTTAAACTTCAGCTGACCGATTAGTGCAAAATAATGGTTTTGTTTTTCCTTGCACTTGTGACATTTTGCAGCACGTAAAATGAAGGTCACAGATTCCCAAAAACACTTTCACTTTCAAACACCAACATCTCACCCATTCGCACGTCATCTCAGAAATACATTTTTTGAAATATGTCGACAAATAAGCAGTGAATGTACCGTGCATCATCATCATCAGCCACGGGGGGTTCTGCTTCCCAAACCACAGATTAGGAGTGAAGAGACAAGAGAGCGAGATCAGTGTTTGGATTATAATCTCACCAAAACATCAGGGAAAGTCACCGTAACCGGATTAAACAGAGCTAATGAAATACATAATGCAAGTGAGATCTGATGGGGAGGAACTGAGAGATGAAAGATGGCTGAGGATTAGGGTGGCAAGACCTCCCAAAATAAAATCCAAGAGAAGCAAAGGGCAGAGCAGGAAAAGGTCGGGAACCCCTGCGCTCTTTTCTTTTTTCCTCTCTTGGATGGACAAAGACTGACACACACCTCTACTTTTATTCAATCACTTGTGTTTAATTTAATCTAATCCACAGAGTTTCATACTGCATCCATCAACAAGTCTTTGTCAAAAAAGAAAGAAGGAAAGAAAGAAAGAAAGAAAGAAAGAAAGAAAAGCAAACCCAGAAGGGATTTTTTTGTGTTTTTGGTTTTGTGTTTTTCTTGTAAGCCACGTGTGCCTGAAGATCACTTCACCCCTAAAAATGATTTTCACTGACATTTCCCCCAATGCAGCAATGCGCGCTCCCAAAAGCCGATTTCCAGGGCAGGGGAGGAGGGGGAAGCTGGAGGGGGGCGTCCTCCTGTTTGGACACGGAGCGCGAGCGCACCGCCCTCTCAACAAAACTCTGTGCGGGGGCGCGCGTGAGCGGGCACGGGTCAGCCATTGGCTGAAGCGCAGCTCCATGTGCACACGTGACCTGCACTGCTTAGCTACAATAAATAAACTGCTACGAGGAGGAAAACGAGTTCAAATTGCCTCTAATTGATGCAACTTTCACTGGAGCAACGGGACGGAATTAAAAAGGTCGCAAATGCAGCGGCGGCAGGTGAAAGAACCCGGACCGGGTTCTGGGTGAAACCGAAAACTTACGGCTGAATACATTTTTTTTTTCTCCTTTGGAGAGGTCCGGTAGGAGGCGAAGAGCGCCACGCAAAAAGGAGAAAAAGCGCTTTAGAGACAGCCATTAGGTTTGCCACCCCACATTACGGTGCCGGTTTTGCGCTGTCCAGGCTCCAGCTGAGGCAGCCGGAGGAAAACACCGCCACCGCTACACACCACAGCCACACACACGCGTCCACACTATTCCAAGCGGGCTTACCTACACAGTGAATGAGTTTGTGCCTCCAAGAGTCAAGTTCCTGCCGAAAGCCGCGCCTCTCTATCGTGCATTGCTGCCTTTTGCACAGACTCGCCATTTTCTATCGGCCCCTCCCGTGGGCGCGCACATACTGCTGGGTGCTTCTCTGCGCGCACGTCACCGGTGGATTTTATTCTAGGGCTGGGTGGAGAGAGATATGAGGAGGACGGGGCTGCAGCATCCCCCTTTCTATGCCGCTGTTTGTCCCACCCACCTAAACTGCCCCCTCCCCTCCGCGTCTCAGCATCTCTGCACGAGGATCGGCTGCCATTGGCTGCTTCCGTGGGATGTTTGTTTTAATGTACAGCCACGGAGTGTGCCACATGGGCGCCCGTGCGCAAATTTTCTCTTTCTCTCTCTTTTTTTTTTTTTGGCAAGGCTTAAACCTGCTGCATGTGTGTCAAAGGGCGAGGGTGTGCCGTGCCGTGCCGGAGATTTAAAATAAAGTGTGTGCATTGTTTAAATCAGCATATGGGTTACACTCTACCTGCTCATATGGGAGTGAAAAATGGGTGCGTGAGAAAATATGTCGCACCTTTCCGAACAAAAACGAGTTAAACGCAAAATGTATACGGCACACTTTAGTGGGAGGAAATATCATAACTCCACGTGTAATTAGTTATTTTATGATGGTCTTAAATGTATTTAGTGTGAAGCATATTTACAACAACTCTAAATATACAACCTTTAAACATATAGGTTTATATAATGCATTGTTATAACTACTTCTGCTTATTTAACTGTAATGTTTAAACTGAACAATTTTGCTAAGTGACAACAAAGACTTTGTTGTTTGAAAAAGTTCTAACTATCTATAGTAATATTAATAGCATACTTTTTAAATAATACAATGATAATTGCTTCAAAAGGCAAAATTTAAACAAAGACATGTTTAAGTAGAAAAACCAGGAAAAATTATGTGAAGTAGTAAGAAAAACTTAATTATTGTATATAAAATTATTATTATTGTTGTGGTATTAATTTCAGACTCTGAACTCACCAATTACACTTCTTAAAACATAATCTGTGGATATCCTGGCATAAAAATGGTAACAAATGAGTCTAATAATAGTAGTAATAATAATTAAAAATATTAACAGTAAATATTCATTTTGGACATTTCAGAAATAACCTACAAAGAGCTTCAAAGTATCTAACAGAAAATTAAAAATGTAAAAGCAGTATAACTTTAAAAGCAAAGGCATAAGTAGATTAATTATTTAATTTCCTTTTGCGATCAATAAAGTGTCTTTGAATCGAATTTAACTGAATTAAAACAATCAATAAAATACAATTTAATACTTAAATCTCAATTAAATGTTATCTTTCATTTCAATGTTAATGTATCAGCATGTCTTAATGTCTTTATGGAACATATTTCTTTTAATTTTGCTTCCTTTTAGCATTTATTTTTATTCCTCATCAGCATTAAAGCAGAAGTAAAATAAAATATAATATTTTAACTCAAGTGTTATGACTTGCTCCAGTTTTCTCAATTTGCCTGGAGAGGAATTACTCACAGAATCCGTGAAAATATTTTCTTACCATCCTAAATACTATGAACGCTGCAGGATAATGCAATAAAACACCGATTGGACATGATTACAAATAGTAAACAGAAATAATCTGCGAAGAGATTTCCAAACCATCTGAAATGAACAACTTATTGCTCCATCATTTAGGTTTTAAATGACCTGCAGCCAAATTGGGCTTTCAGCTCACATAGTGGCATGTATAAACTCTAATTTCCAGTTTAAAAATCTAAGTTAAAAACATTTAATATGTTCATATCTGAATTTGCCAAGTCTGAATAATTCAAATGGGGTAATTATTAATTATTGTATATTAATGCACAGTTTGTTTGTTCTTTTACCCACTTTTTGTAGAAACTCAGCATTTAAACAACATTTTAAGTGAAAACCCAAACCCACTCTAAAATTTAAATTTAGGTTTGTGTCATGAAAATACCTTACATTGGGTCAAACAACATATGTAAGTTTAGATGGTCTTTAGAAAGATGAATGTTTTAATCCACCGGGATGGGATTTCTGTGCAAAACTTTTTGAGATGCCATCAAACCATCAGAACTGCTAGTTAATGGTTTGTTTCTGCATCTTCCTCTAAATAAAAAAGGAAAATTTTAAAATAAAGGTCAAAATTGAACATTGAACATATTTTTAATTTCAACAACTTCAGGCGGTCCTGAAGGTTAAATTTCCATCTTGGATTTGGGAAATATCAAAAATACATATTGAATAGTCAATAATAGTGATTAAGGTTTTGGTTGATTCTTTTCCAAACCAAGTTTGGAAAAACCTCAACTGTACAAAATAATTATTTCAATCTGGTTCAAGCACTAGCACGGTCGGGTTAGGTTTCCTCTTATTTGTTTTTTACATTGGAGTAAAAAACAGAAAAATTCAAACAAAAAAGAAAAACATAATATTTCATTATTTAATTAATTAAGCAAGCCACAGACCCAAAGACCTAACTGTGGCTCCAGAGCTGGTGGTTTCAGACCCCCGGAATACCAGATTAAATCTGATCTTTATACTTTTAAAGCTAAAGGTTTATTACCTTAATTTTTGTTAAACTAAAACTCTGAAGGTAGAGGATTAAACAGTTTATGCGCCAGTACATAACAAATAAATTTTGTATTATTTCTTCAGTAAAAGGGCCATTAAAGAGGCCAGGACCAGGGGCACAGGCCCCCACAGCCCCACCATCTAGAACCGCCCATGTGTTCAAGTTGAAAATTTAATAAAATGATTTAAACCTACAAAACCCAAAGCCACTGGGTTAAAACAAAAACATCAGCACACATTTTATTTATTAAATCATAATAAATCAGCCTTATGATTTATAAGGCTGTGTAAGCTAAATTAGGTTGTTTAACTGAGTATTTTTAAAATGTAAAACATATTTATGGACTTTAGATCTGCTTGTTTCATCTGTGTAGTAAGTTACAAAACTACAGAACTCCATTATCATATTGGCATTCCATAACTACATTCATCCTTTTTAGATGCCAGAACATAAACTCTATTTCAGCAAATATTTTTCCACCAACACTGTTTATAACTAGCACAACAAAGACATTTCTGATTTTATTTCAATAAATTAAACACTTATTTAATTTAGTGAAACGACACAAAAGCTGTCGTGCACGCTAAAAGCATAAGGATGTAAAACATAAGGAGAACAATGGGCCTAAAAAGCATGAGTCTGTGAAACTGGAATTAGGCTGTGACCCAGTGTGAGGGGATTTAAGGGTTTTCCCCCAGAGTAAAGAAATGAGGCCATCTGTGTTTTGTTTCATTTGGGTCACCTTGATAGTTTCACTAAATTAAAGCCTTCCTGGTGCTCAATCCATACTGCTTTCTATAGCCACCTCAGCGCAGCTGTTTTAGCGCATTTGGTAACCCATAAATCAAGTTCCATAAAACTAGCGAAAAACCGCGGGCCTAATCACCAAATTGAAACCAGAAATGACACCGAAACATTAAAGGGAATCTTGCTTCCGTTTTATAACCCAACAGAGATGGTGGGAGGCACATAAAGAAAGACAAAAAGGCAAGGGCAAACGCTTTCACGAAGAAGCACTTCGGTTAATTAAGTCATTGAACCCGCTGCCCTCAGCAAAGATGTCTACTGCGGAGAGCTTGGAAACCTGCGGGCGGAGCCAATGAGCATGAAGCTTGAGTTGAGGTGGGGTAGAAGCAGCCAATCAGAACGGGGATCTTTGGAAGACCACTGAGGCAATTCTTAGGAAGAAAACATGAAAGAGAATGGGGGGGGGAACGGCTTAATAGTCGCAGAGTGGAGCAGATGAAGTGCCGCGTTGTTTTCAGAGATGTAGAGAGAAGGAACTGAATGTCTCTTTAATTAACCAGGTAAAGCGTTTCCTTTATTTCTCCAGGTATGCTCGCGCTGTGTGTGTGTTTTGTGGTGGCTGCCAGCGTCATGCCGGCAAAATGAGCGGGATTAGGGCACCGTTACTGTGGCAACATTAGATGGAGGGATACACAGCACTCCTCCCCTCTGTTCTGACGCCGGGCCTGATCCAGAAAACCAGGCCTGGACGTTTACTTCACCACTGAGCTCATTTAATGCTTGTATGCCGCCTAATTGGAGATGATAAAACAACAAAAACGACAATAAACGCGTATTTTAATCAGATAGAAATCTCTCTTTACATTGCCGATGAAGCAGATGGAAATAAATGAGTAAAAATATCAATACAGGAATGAAAGAAAGCCGAATTTCTTAAAGCAACCATACCTAATTAATATACAATGGTCTGTAACAAATTGTAGTCAACAATATTTGAAAACAAATAATTCAATCAATAAATCGTATCCACACACATTTGTATGACATCAAATAAATAAATACTCAATCATACCTAGAAAAAGTAAAATCAGAGAAACTGATCATTTATGTGGTCTCTTAATTTTTTCCAAAGCTATATGTGACCTTAAATTGTTATGAAAAATGCAGTTTACATTAATGTAACTTGAATCCATTTGACTTTGAATCGTGTCTGACCCTTTGAAATAGGCTACTGTCTCTTTAAGAAGTTCCTACCCTTATTTGGCAGTTAAAAATTGGACAGTTGCACTAGTTGGGCCAAATTCCCTTCAGCTTCAACTAATGCGAGAAGCTGTATGTCACACAGTTTAATTTGCAGAAATTCTGAATTTGATCAAAATGAAAATAATTCTGTCTTGTTATTTTGGCATTTTGCAAATAGAAACCATTTTGGAAAACGCTAACTTAACTGAAACAATTAAAGTTTAGGCTGATTTTATGTCAGAAAAATGGTTACATGTACATGTAAACCAGAGGTGGCCCTTTATTTGTATAAAGCTCCATCTAAATAAATATGTGGTCTGTATGGTGGTAAAGTTTGCAGTCCTGAGTACAAATCCCAGCCTGATTCTTTCTGCAAGGAGTTTGCATCTTCTCCCTGGAGTTTGCATCTTCTCTCTGTACATGCTCAGGTTCTCTCCAGTTACTCTGGCTTTCTCACACAGTTCAAAAACATGGCTAGGTTCATTTAAATTGCACTCAGGTAATTCAAATTACCTGAGTGCAATTTAAATGACCTACTATGGATGGTTGTTTGTCAAGTGTGTCTGTTATTTGGTAAAACTGTCACCATGTCATACTAGTTTGTTATGAGACAGATAATCTATGACGAGATCAATTTCCTCCACCTCCTCCTACTGGCGTCTGAAGAAATGGACCATTCAAGATGAAAAACATCTAATCAGATCCAGTCTTAGTGCTGTCAGTCATGCTCATGTATGCCAATGTGCTAATGAGACATTAGCATATTAGCACGCCATAATGATGTGCTCATTAGCATGATGGCAAAGAAATAACTTTACTGGAAAACTGTATATTTGCCGCCATTGGTAGCCATGCTAACTAGCCTTAGCATTTACGACAGGCTACGCTATTCGGAAGAAGTTGTAGAATAGCATAAAGCAAAATAGAGGTCGCAAGTAGCATGTACGCAAGAATTATTAACAGCTCTAAGACCCTCCTCCTCCTCGTTCTGATTGGTTCTTTCCGACCAAGCAGTGTATTTTTGTAGCTAGCACTGGGAGAAGACAGGAGTTTTTTTCCCCACAGATTCTCTGTCTCATACTGTACTGTGACGACGTGGTAACAGTTTTAACAAGTATGTAAAAAACATATTTATATATATATATATATATATATATATATATATATATATATATATATATATATATATATATATATATATATATATATATATATATATATATATATATATATATATTCAATAAAAGTTTCATACCACATTTAAGAAGTCTTAAGAAGTTGTTAGTGATTATGACTGCATCAGCTGGTAGCTTCTATTCTTTCGGTAAATTAAGAAGACAGCTTGGTGCTGTTTAATAATATTACACGATCATTTGTTTAGAATAGAGTAGAATAAACAATTACATTGGTGTTCCCATCCAGTTTTGGACAATTGTAATGCCGAATTCTATAGTTATAGTAATAATCTGAGTTTTGTTGCTCTGAAGGCACTTAGCCATATCAAAGTAACTAGCAACAACCCTTAATGTGTTGACAAAGAACCCTGCTTTGTGTGTGTAGCTGTGAGGAAGTCAAAGATTGACGTCAGTGGCTCCTAATGATTTTTATTGTGTGTTAACTGTGTGCCAGAGGGACCCATGACCCTGACACGAGGATCCTTCACCTATTCCAACGGAGAGGAGTACCATGGAGAGTGGAAAGAAGGCAAGGTCCACCTGCTCCATCCCCACCCTTCCTCCATCACCGCTTTCATTTCAGAGAATATTTGACTAAGACATTAATGCCTCATTTAGGTTCAAGCTTACAGGGATACCATAAAATGAACTTTAATAGTTGTAATCTGCTGCAGCATACGTGAAGCTATGCTAGCTTGACTTTGACAACCTTAACATGTAGATGGGATGTGGAATTTGATGTTTCAGTTCAGTTACAAAATAAACACCAACTCTGACAGATCATCAGTAGAGCAGGGGTTTAAACTGACTAATCTATCACAGCAGTGTTAGCTTAGCAGCATTAGCTATCACTTATTAATAATCACAAAAATAAACATCAAGACTAAAAACATAATACTATAACAGACTGAATGTTTTTTTCAAAGGTTTTGTTGGCTCTACTGGCCTTCATTAGAAAGTAGTTAGACAGGAAACAGGATAATGAGAGAGGGGGAAAATGTGGCAAATATCGCCATGCCAGGAATCGAACCTGCAACCACCGCCACGAAGACTAGGGCCTCAATACGTGGGTCATGCTCTGCCCCTACGCCGCCACAGCACCCCCTGAATGTTCTTTTCTTTATGTGGGAAATGTTTGAGTATTTTTTGGCGAACTATATGGATCCCTTGCAATGTGACGTCATGCGCACAAAATCCTGCCGCCATCTCTCTGCTGGAGAGCAAAAAGATGCTCGCTAACGATAACTAGCATTGGATTTAGCCGTTACATTTTCAATATAAACATGCTAAGTCTTAGATGAATGCCTGATGTATATAAAAAAATGGACGCAGTGTTTTGCTACTAATTGTCAACACTACAACAACTAGATAAAAAGGTCAGGAAAAAGTTTTTATTGAAGAAAAAGAATTGTGAGGAGAAGGAGGTAGTTCAGTTAGCTTGACTTTGACAACCATAAGATGTAGATGTGATGTGGAATTCAGTGTTTCCATTCAGTTTCCAAGATTAAAAAAAAGGCGACGTAAACACCAACTCTGGCAGATCATTAGTAGAGCAGGTGTTTAAATGAGCTAATCAACCACCACACTGTTAGATTAGCTTATAGCAGCGGAAGCTAATCTAATACAAATATTATGTTTTGCAATTAATAATTGCAAAATAAACATCAATCCTAAAAACATAAAACTCTAATGGACTGGTTGTTCTATCCTGACATTGTGGCGTTATTGTTAGTTGCCATGGCAACGAGTGTGATACAGAGAGCGAGAAAAAAAAAGAAAGAAGAATATGAGTGGTTTTGAGTTATTCTTCAGTGGTTTTTCTGGGTTATTTTTCCATTTGCTGTGGTGCACTGTGCTGACTTAATCATACCTACATCTCCAGGTTTCATTTAGTTAACGGTGTAACTAATAGCGGCAGTGCAGCAATTCATGGCATGCGAGAGAATCGTCTTTTTGCCCTCAAGCGTTGAGCTCAAGCGCAAAATTTCCAGTTATAAACAATAACATGCCAGGAGTTCATAGACAACTACATTAAAATCCATTTATTTTAGACATCTAAACATCAGTGGCTCTGATGTGCTCAACTTGTCAAGTTTATTTATGTAGTACATTCAGCAACAGGGCAGTTCAAAGTGCTTTACACCATAAAAACATCACACACTCATCAATTATGAAACAAGGGTTAAACATTAGTTTGTCAAATATTGTCCTCAAAATAATCAAGCAAACATCAAATATGTTGGTCAATATTTAACTCATTACTAATCAAACACAAACTCTAAACAGGTGGGGTTTTAACTTTGGTTTAAAGGAACTTTGTATTTCAGATGTTTTGCAGCTTTCTGGAAGCTTGTTCCACGTTTGTGGTGAATACTGCTTATTATGATCCATCACAAAATCTCCAAATACCCTCTATTGAAGTTGAAAATGAGTAAAGGTTTAGTGAATGTGAATTCTTTGCAAGGCTCTGTACATTAAAACCAAAAATTACACAGGTTTTTGTGGTAGTGAACAAACATTGTGAAGCTGTTTCATTACAAAAATCCAGTTCCTTTAGTGTGAATGTTCAAAGCTCAGGATTTGCTGTTTGGAGTAAAAGTTAATGTTTAAATAGGACTCAAAGAATCTTATAAAGATGAACAGTTCACTAGGATTTACATTTTTTGGGTTTGAATATAGGTCACAGGGACTTTTCTGTTGTGATGTGTTTTGGTTTTTTTACTTTTTTATTTTCATCAATTTATTGTATTGTGTAATTTTTTTTTTGCAGCATTTTGGTGCCACCGTTTCAACCCGTTTTTAAAAGTGCTAAATAAATAAATTTGACATTGTCATTTTAGAATATTTTATCATAAACATTTACAACGCTGATTTCTTTAGTGAGCATATTTTAAAAAGGAGCTTCTTAAAGTGCATTTTAAGAAGTTAAGAAATATCTTAGATGTTGGGTTTATAAGATAAGATGTCATTTGAGGAAAGCAAATAGTTACTATTATTTTGTATTCATAAACAGAATAAAGGTTTTGCACATCTCAAACTGTGTTCTAACAGTCTAAAATTAGTGTACAACAATTCAGTCCTGGTTTGCATTTTGTTTTGTTTTTTGACTAATGAAAAGCAATAGAATAGAAATATTCTCCATTGTCCCTGAGTGGAGAAATTCAAGTACCTTTAAAGTTAGTGTTTAAAGTCTCTTCTATGTAGTTGATTTCACTCTAAAATTGGTCGTAGGATGCTGCGCGGTCGGCTGCACAAACACACAAGGATGTAATTTTATTTTATAATTTTTAATGAGGAAAGATGGTGGCGGAGGATAGCAGTCGTTAAACATAACGACTGGCAGCTGTCAATCAGAACGACTGTCAGCCATCGGTGTAATGTGGATTTGCAGTTAACACTTTATACAAGGTAAGAAGATTAACGTTCACACAACTTATAAGTAAGTATGATTAGAAATACATAAAATATTACATTATGAAGAGGTACTGTCTAACCATTAGTAACCATGGAGACAGTGCCGCACCGTCATGTAGCCTAGCATGTATGGAAATAACTGGTTAGCATCTTGTCTTTTGAACTTTTTAATGCTGCTTCGGCTTAAGGGGAAACGCCATTTATGACATAGTGATATAAATCATGTGGTGTGAATTAAGACAGAGTCGGTAATTTGATCAACAAGTCAGGAGTGAGGAAGTACGGGTGGGTTTCCAAGCTAGCTTCTTTCCAACTTCTGTAAATACCGCCGTCTAAGAGCCCCAACCAGGTGTGTTACGTTCACAGACAAATTAGCTTGACTGGGACAAGTAGAAGTCACTGATAAACTGGCAAAATTAACTTTGGAAAACTATTTCAGTCGCTCCGTTGAATCGCTGGTGTCTTCGGAGACGCCGCGTCGCACTAACTGAATCATATTTGCACTTTGCCGGATGGCGATTACAGGCGCCATTCGTCATGGAGGATTAATGATTAAGTGACGCAGTTGGAAAGGATCAATAGCTGAAACATTGTCCATAACGTATATTGAATAATAAATAAATTATACCCAATGGAAACTCCTTGGTTTAAGTTGAAGTTCTTAAAATCTATTATATTATTTGTCACTTTGCTGACATAGTTTTTTGAAGCTGACAGTCTTTACCTTAATAGCCGTTACTATCTGATGGCTAATTTAGATACATATGTTTTAAGTCCCACCTGCCAAACAACTGGATAGCTTTTTTAATTACAGTAGTGCTGAGCTGATGACCTGAATTTCTATCTAGAGGATATCGGTTAGAATAAATGGTTAACAGAGGATACCAGTAAACACAATAAAACAGAGTTAACTGTGGCAGCTTTTAATTAAAGTGGAGTTTCATTTTAGACTGGAGAGTTAGGATGAAGATGTGTGTACATTAGCTGAGTCCCTGTAGAAAAAACTACTTTTAAATAAATCTGCACTCGCACACAAACAGATTGTGTTTTACAGCAACCAGCAAGAACAGCCAGAGTAAAAAAAGAATAGGTGACAAACTGAACTCATATTTGCACTTTGACTAAAACACTGAGAAAACCTTTGAGGTAAGGTTAAACAAAGAACAAAAGTTTGGCACCTCAGCAGCTCGAACACCGGAGGGAGAAACATATGCTCTGCGCACAATTAACTAAAACTGCTAAACTGGTTTGGCGGCGATTCATCGAAATGCTTCATTACTTTTGTTTTCATGTCAGCACAATTGAGCTTTGTTTTGTTTTGTGGCACAGAGACATATTGGGTTCACAAATCGCTACCGGTTTGAAACAGCTTGGATTTCTTTTGCCATCATGCATCTTGTAGTTCATCCCTTTAACTTTAAATTACAATAAATATGTACATATTTAACACTTAATTTAAACATCATCAAGCACACAGGAAGGTCTCGTTACTGAAACTCTGCAGTGATAAATGGTCTTTGTTTGAAAGTGTGCAGAAGTCAGACGTTCTTGAGATTTATTTGCCCATCTCCTATGCACATATTTTATTTTAAAAAATGTGAGCAATATGTCTTTAGTTTATCCATGTAAGATCTTTGCACATTAATGAGTGTTAGTAATAATTGGGCAACTATTTTATTGTCAGCTCATCATTTAACAGCCAGCTCTTTGATTTGCCGTAGTTTTATAGGATTTAGTGGTGTGGAAGAATTGCGTAGGCCGATGGACTGGAGGTAAGAGTTTCTGTACGGATGTGAGTCGATGTGACCTTTCTTTCACTTTTTTACACTACAACCTCAAACATCTTCGGGATTCCATGAGACGCACCAATAAGGTGCACGGTTGTGGAGTGGATGAACAATAGTACTGTCATGATCCTTGGGTCTTTGTGTTTTTGGTTGTCACTTGGTGTATAAGCAGATTCATTGGGGTTGTTTATTATATATCGTTAAGGATGTTCTGTACATTGTTTCCATTAGTTATTAGATAATATGACCCAAAAAACGGTTTCAGAGTGATTTATGATCACATTGTAAACTTAATTTTAGTATTTTTCATCTCCTAAATGTCACAAAAACAACAAAATCTTAGATTTTGGAAATCCAAACCACCCAAAAAATGTTTAAAGGCCACTTTACCTTTAATATTTATGTTGACATGTTCTGTATAATAGTTCTCGTTAATCTGCAATTATTGATTATGTACAGCTCCAGATATCTTTAGAAAAGGTGAACAGCCTGTGTGTGGGATCATTTTGTACTTCTTTAACTACTCAAACTTTGAGTTTGAGTAGTTGGGAAGAAAAATTTTTTCATCTCCTAAAATATTACACAATAGTAGAATAATTATATAAATCATAAGTATGCTCCTTTGTGCAGCTCCAAGTATATGTACACCTTTATTTTCTGCCGGGACTTCATTTTGCAGCACCTCATTTGCTTTTCCCTAAGAAGCTATTATTTTCTGCCACATCCAAAATATGTGTGATGACACATCCTTTTTTTTGAGCGTGAAATGTTGAATTAACACTGCGAACAGTAATATGCTATTGTGTGCGTGCTTGTGTGTGTGTTTTTTTGCACGGTGTTCGTCAGGAACACAGACTGTCTCATTGTCTTTGCATGCAAAGTCACTGTTTGCACACAAACATGTAGGTGTGTGTCAGACAGAGGTCTTCCATGTCATATGAATAATTCAGTCAAGTGCTGGCTCAAGACGAGTCCGGGGGCTATCAGGTTACAGGAAGTAGGACCGGTACATCCACAGCAGCCCAGGCACAGCCAGTAGTCATTTACTACTGTTCTTTGCCTGTGCGGTCATTTAACATCTGTGCATTACCGCTATTGATTGACATAAAAGCCGGACAAATTCAGCTAAACCGTAATTAGCCAGAGACCATGACCCAACATGAGCTAAGAGAGAGGCGTTATAAAGAAGCTGAGAGACAGATTAAGTTTGCTCCAAGGGGACTAAACCAAGGAGATGAAGAGGAAATGGCTGTCCCTAGCTTCAACAGTCTGTAAATAATGTGTGCTTTGAGCGAAAAATAAACTGTTGCATTCATTGTGATCCGTAAACTGCTGCCACTTGATTTTATTATATTCAATAACCCCATTTGTATTTGACGCATCTGTTGTCACGCTTTGTGGAAGACACTACTGGTGTTTGTTGCCAGATGATTGCACTCTCGTTGACACTTCATAGATTGTTGGATTTCAGCAGCCAGTCCATGAAATGTCTGCCAGAGGCTGCTGCTCACTTGTCAGGGCTCATGCATGATAGAGAGTTGGACTTGAAATGCTGTTGGCCCTCTTCCTTAGCCATCCTGATCTTTGCACCAGCATCTATGGATGCAGGGAGTTTCAGGAAGGAAGGACTTTGAAAATGGAGGGCAGAGCTGCCAAATCGCTTTGCCAAATCTCTTGTGAAAACCCTGCTCAGATTAGGCAGAGAGCAGCTCTTTAAGCAGCCCTGACAGATGGACTGCCTAATTTACTTTGCCATTAGCTGGGAGCAATGGACAATGCTCACTGGCCTCTACCCGTCTTTACCCTTTGCCAAGGAGCCTCCTCCAGTAAATCCTGAACTGCTCTTAGCTCTCTCAAACCCCACCCTCTGAGAGCTTGCATGCTCTTCTTCTCAGTTTCATGGGACTATGTGAGCTCTCTCTAAATCCCATTGCTCTAGGAAGATACCAGGTCGTCCTCAGCACAGTAATGGACTCGCTCTCTGTGATTGTGTTGTAGACAGTAGCTCCTGCAGCTGTACGGCTGAGCGCACCTTGAGATTTTTCTGTTTATTACCTAACCCTCTCTAATATAAACAGAATTGTGGAGAAAAAAAGATTGTGTCAAAACAGCTTGTCACATGTATGTCCTAAACCTAAATGTTATTGTTCAGTTTAGTTGTTTATTTGGCTGTTTATTTGATCTTTTTGTAAGCTAAAAATGAACAAGCGCAGTTTTAAGTGTAGTTCTATGAGTGTTCGTTTGGACCTCGTCTGAGATTCTTTCTGTGTGCGCGGTTCTGGCCGGTCACTGGTTTTGAGTTTTTGTGTGTGTATGTGTGTGTGGTTTCACAAGCTGAAGAGCTGACGGGTCCCCTGGTTGACCGACTGTGGCATCTGCTGCGCTCTTCCTGAGCATCGCACTAAGAGTGCCGGTGGGTTCAATATTTATATTCAATATCATATTTAATTATTTCTTGCGCAGCCCGGTACCAATTAGTCCACGGACTGGTACCGGTCCGCGGCCCGGTTGTTGGGGACCACTGGGTTAAACAGTTAAATCTAGTCAAAACTTTGCCCTAAAAAAAAAGTAGAAATGAAGCAAACATTGTTGCTTTACCTCCTTTTAATGTGTATGTATAAAAAGCAGTTAGTATTGGAGTTAAACATGTGCAGTCTTATTCTGAATGGAGAGGCACCTACTTTCACACCATTCACAGTGAGAACCTGGAGGTCCCATGATGACATTGTAGGAAACAGTTTCTTGGATTTTCCACACCATCAAATGGCAACATTTAATCGGTTGTTTGCAATGGCCTTTACATTGCAAAAATAGCATTCACTATTCCAACAACAGATAGTATAAACATTTTTTTCTAAGCTTCTAATATGTTCTGTTGTCATCCTTGATGCCTAAAATGTGATTTTTTATTTTTTTTTTCCACAGACTTGTGCTGGCAGAGTAAGAGCTGAAGATTCATGGTTTTGATTTGTCAATGGTTATGGTAAATGGACAGTCTGTTAAATGAATAAGAGGAAATAGAATATTACATATGAAATCACAGCACATGACCTCTGTATGCCATGCAGAACCCAAACCTCAACATGACCGGTTTGCAAGGCCTTATGCTCCATAAAAGACGGCAACCTTCATCTGTGATTCAAGCACTAACTCAGCAGTCTATTCATACATCTACTGGAGATCTGGGTTTATTACTCTGGAACCATATCTGTCCTTTTTATAATGTGTCCAAGGTAAAACTGTACATACCCAGATAATATATAAAAAGAGTACATAAAGAGGCTCTTCCCAAATGGAGGAGTTTAAGTTTCTTGGGGTTTTGTTCACTAATGGGTCATGATATCGACAGTGGTGTTTTTAATTTAAGAAAAGGCAGATTGTGTTTTTGAAGAACTTTATAAAAACCCTTTTGTGGTTAATTAATCTTACAAATAATCTGCTATTTTCTATTTCCTGCTCTTTCCTTATTACCCAAAAGACTTGATTTTTGGCAAAGTTTTGTGAAATAAGATCAGCTTAAAAGGTAAGGTAATTTTATTTATATAGCACATTTTCAGCAACAAGGTAGTTTAAAGTGCTTTCCATGAATTAGAAGGAAATGCATACAAAGCAAGTTATGTATCCGTGAACGGGTTAGGATAGATCTGTGGCCTATATAAAACATGTTCATTATATTTTTTGCACAAAATCATTTCTAGATATTGAGATTTCAACCTGTTCAGTTCTGCCTGATTTATGGCGTCTTGTCACTTTAAATCCAAGTAAGCTGCTGCTGGCCACGCCCCACAATATGGAGCCATTTTCATTTCAAATAAATGAATAAGTACACAAACACAGTTCTTTGAAAAGCAGAAGTATAGCCTCCTGCACAACCAAGAAGAATGCAGCAAATGGTTTCTGGATAGTAAATCAACAACAAAACACTCGTCTTTTCCAGCAGCCATTGTACAGTGGAAATAGCGGGAAATCCAGCTCATCAAATGTGCTGGAGCTTCGCTGGGGTTGCTGGGTAACGGCCAACGTCTGCTGATTTGTGACGTTATATTCTGAACGTTCTTGCAACCAGATACAAAAAAAACATGAACTTATTGCCAAAAAATGGCTGGGTGTTTATTTTTAAATTTACTTTTAGTGGTTGGGTTTTTTTTTTTTTCAGAAGCAACAGAAACCCAAATGGAAGAACAAAAGCATCCAACGTGTGAATTTTACATTGTAGGTCTCCTTTAGCGATTTCCTCTTTTGAAAAACAATATATTTAGAGTTAATTTTGGTCCTGCTGTGTTAATAAGTTATAGATCTACTCATTCTTACCATACTAGCTACCATTTGTTTTTATAAATGTTGCTTTTTATTGTGCAACTTGCCGCAGGTCTGCGTCACGGCCTGGGTCAGCTGATCTTCAGCGACGGGACGTGTTTCACCGGACAGTTTGAGAACGGCCTGTTCAACGGCTGTGGCGTTCTGGTGTTTCCTGATGGCTCCAGGTTCGTGCCTCACCGCGTGTCCCTTCATGAATTACTGCATTTTCTTTGTTTTGATTAGAAAATCACTAGGATTGTGCTAGATTAATAGAGTGCTTCTTCTTATTATTGTACAAGTTATCTGCAAGTTTTTCCATTTAGGTTTTTGCTAACACAATGCCAGATTAGAAAGACACCAGCAAAGATGTTAGAGAAGCAGTTGCTGCTGTTCTGCTAGTGGAGGTTCACGCTTTAACTGAAAGAAGGATCGCTTGGGGTCGTCACAATACAAAAATGTCAACCTCTCATATTAAGAAAAACACTCGAAACGCAACCTTTTTCAAGGGTTCTTTCGAAGAAAGAACAGAAGTATATAACCAATATCTTATTATTTTGCATTGTCTTAATTCAGCACGGAGAAAAAAAATATTTGGAAACGTTATATCATACACAACACTTAGAAGTGCTTATATCATCCATTAAAGTGGATTATTTTATTTTTTCCCAATGTATTTGTGAGAGAAAATGGATACAAACAATGGGTGGTTGAGGTCTGTGACAAAAAAGGGTTATTCTAATTTAAAATATATTTTTTGCAGTGTAAACATGGATCTGATCAGTAGAAATAAATTTAGCAGAAACCTTCGTCAGTTTCTTTGGACTTTCTGATCATTTTCCGCTCTGTTTTAGTTTGGGGTCACGGCTTTTTAAGATTTACTCGTTTTATGAAGTAGCTACATTAGCCGCTAAGTCCATTTGTCACATCACTGTTCAGTAGCCAACATAGCTGATGGAAGCTAAACATTGTGCTTGTAAGCTGGTGCTTTCTATGCTAGCTTTAGCCAACACCATTAGCAGGAGCTAATACAAAATCAAAACAAAGTGTTTAAAGTGATAATGAAGCATCTTAAAGTTTTTGTAAAACACTATTCTAATAATTCTGAGAAAATGTTTTCTCCTTGTGGGTTGACAAAATCAGGAATTATTGTTCTGTCTGGACTGAGCCATCGTCGAAGCGCCCCGTGTACGTCACATTCCCAGGATGCATTGCAACATAAACAACACGGTGACATCAGAGTGACAATATTTTTATTTAAATGTCTAAAAATCCAACAGCCGACACTATTTTTACTCTATTGTTTTTCCAAAAACAAAATAAATGCTTCTCAAATAAAATATTGTCAGACCTAACTATGGATATCTTTAACAACCTTTGATCAAAGTGTTGAAGTTCATAAGTCAACACTAAAGTAAAAACAAGTATGAACAAGCCTAGATGTCTTTGAGTGGTTTTTAAGTGTCGAATGAAAGATCATTTCTGCAAAAAAATAACAATAATGCACAAAGGAAATCCTGCAAGCCTGTATTTATTAAAGCTGCATTGTAAGGAAATCTAAGCCTGAATTCCCCCTCATGTGAAATGTGACTTCACTTTATTGGTTCTTAATGCTCCAGATTTGTCATTCCAATCATAAGTGTGTTTATAAAATGCATTTAATATTCATCTTGTTGAGGTAAACTGAACTGGTGCACTTTCTACAATTTTTTTAAAGATTTCATCAGCACTTTCTACATTTAAACAGACAGAAAGAAAGTGTAGAGGAGGAAAATACTGTGCAGAACAGATGTTTTAAAAGATCTGCTTTTATCCTCAGTGAAGTGTTTTCATCGCCTGACCTTTCCAATCTTTTTCAAATTGGCCTTTTCTGGTACATTAGCTGCCCAGCATTCCAAGGTAGACACATAATCTCTGTTCATTCTTCTGACAAGATTTCTAAAATTAATTGGCTTTATTTGACAAAAATATATAAAAATCTTCAATCTATTCAGCTGCTTTTGTTAACTGTTCCCTTACATTTGCTGAACCTTGTTTAAGTGCGACACAACACAACATAAAGAAGTTGAGGACAGCCTATTCAGTGCTGTATGCTCCGGCTTGGACAAAACATTTAATTTATTTTTCAAGGCCTTTGAAATCACCAAAACATGTTTTCCAGCCTCAACTTCACTTTTCAGCATCAACACTTTTTAACTGACAAGTCTGGACTTAAATTGCTCCCAAAGTTTAGAAAGTTTCCAGTAAAATTGGTACCGCTTTGCTGAATTTCAGCAAAAACAGCCGATATATTGTGTTATAATATATCAGAGATGATCAAAGTGCGGCTCGGGGGCCATTTATGGCTCTTGGACTGATTTTTTTTTTAATTTTTTTTTTTTGTGAATTAAGAAAGATACAAGTGGTTATTTTTAATCTGTGTAAAATTATCAATAAACATGAAGCACAAAAAAAGATGTTCAGCTTTTATGCTAAGAGTCACTTTGATTCAGAGACTTTTACTGAAAAGTCGGCTTTGCTGCACACAAATCAGCTTTTATTGACTTTATTAAAATGTTTTTGAAAGATCCTGTTCATATAATCTTATAATTATATGTACTTATGTCTGAGTAATTTGTAGATTATTTTTAATTAACATATTTGAATGTGCATGCTTGTTATTTACATTCAGTCACATTGAATTACTTGCATCACGCTTAGGTATATATATATTTTAAAAGCTTTCTCTATATTTGTATTATTAATATTTAACACCTTAGATGGAGGAGTTTGTCAACTAATAAGCAATTTCTAATTGGGGATCAATAAAGTGCATTCTATTCTATGACTGAAGATAAATTTGTTCAATTGAGGCCAAAACTAATTGAAAGCTTATTTTCTTTTTTAAGTTTGGCTCTACAATGAATAACATCCCTTTCTTACAAACAACAATAAAACTAGGTGACTTATTTGCGTGATTGTAGTTTAATTTTCCTTTTTGTCACGTGATTTTGGCCCATGTCTGGAAAACGTTTGGACGCCCCTGGTGTTTGGTTTGTAACGTTGCAGGGGAAGTATTGCTGCGTTGGACTCTCTGTGCTTTTCCTTCAGGTATGAAGGTGAATTTGTGCAGGGGAAGTTCCAGGGAGCCGGTGTTTTCACGCGCTTCGACGGGATGAAGTTTGAGGGCGAATTTAAAGGCGGATGTGTTGACGGCCACGGTAATCACCTCAAATTACCCAGAACCCTCTGGGTGCTGGAAATTTATCACAACATTTGGTGGCACTTTGTGATAATAAAAATTATGATTAAAAAAAAAATAGTGTTATTTTTTTTTTTTAATTGACTGTATATCTGTGACTCCATGGCAAATACTGCATTTTAAAAACATTCCCATCCAAAACGGGCTTCTTCAGGACACTTCTTACTTAAATAAATGTGATTTATACCATTAAACTGCATTTAGCATCTATGCACCAAAAATCTGGAACAAACTTCCAGAAAACTGTAAAACAGCTGAAACACTGACTTCCTTTAAATCTCAACTTGTTTAGAGTTGTATTCGAAACGTAATCAATTGCAAATTTATTGACGGAATCTGACTTGATATTGTGTTTTTATTGTTGATTATATGTTGCATTGTATTTTTGTGTTTGATTTGATGTAAAGCACTTTGAAATGCCTTGCTGCTGAAAGTTTGATTGATTGATTGATTGATTTAATCATAGTTTTGAAATTTATTGAGAGTAATATAAATAAATTTTTAAATCTTCATAGAAAGTTTTCACTATAGATGATTGATAAATGCCCATCCCGACTGAGTACCAGTGAGTTACCAGAGCACAAAACAAAATTTTATTAATTTAATAAGAATGATCAATTATTTAGTATTTAATAGAATAAGTTGATGAAGAGACAGAAAAAAATGCAATTAGTAAATAAGAGCAATAACTAAGTAAACAAGATAAAATAAAACAGAAACGTCTCATGGAATAGACAGTGGAGGAAATAGTAAAAATAACTTTTTGATAATACTGTCAGATTTGTTTTTTGTTTTGAAATTTATTGAGAGTAATATAAATAAATTTTTATCTTCATAGAAAGTTTTTCACTATAGATGATTCGATAAATGCCCATCCCGACTGAGTACCAGTGAGTTACCAGAGCAAAAACAAAATTTTATTAATTTAATAAGAATGATCAATTATTTAGTATTTAAATCCCCAGATGGAGCAAAATATAAAGTTAAGTGAACATTTTGGTATTAAGGACGAAAATGACAATAATTCATATAACAAAAAATAAAACCAGGTATAATAAATAATTTTCCAAATCATTTTCTTTTGATAAAAAAACTTATGAAACTTTAACAAAACTGCAGATGGGTGTCTGAGTCTGGTGGATCTTTGGATAAAACACATTTTTTGTTTTTCCATTCAGTGGGTAGAAAATCCAGAAAGTTTTCTCAAGAAAGAGTAGAAATATTTTATAATAAAATTACTGAGGTAAAGGTAAAACATACTACCTAGTAAAAATACTCCTAAAAGTATATTTTTCTTAAAAAAGTTATTCAAATAAATGTAACTAGTTACAAGCCAAGTATGTGAACAACTTCTCTGATACTTTTGTTCCAGTTTGCGGGTAACATTATACATTTTAAAAATAGATAAAAAATTTAAAATAAAAAATAAAAAAAATTGAGCAACCTCGATTTGTTTTTAATGCACAACCTGAATCCATGTACAAACAGAGTTGTTATTTTAATTGTGAATTTACATCAACAAGCAGACATTATTTTGTGTGTTTTGAAGATTGAAATGTGCTAATTATCTGGTCTGAAACTCCTGGATGTCTGGGCTCAAAGTCACTGGAGGTAATCAACACGTTTTTATTTGAATGCTGCTGCTGCTGCTGCTGCTGGCGAAGGCGGATCAACGTGTCACTGTGACAACAGACTTATATCTGTGCTTGTAAAAATAGAGATGGCGCATTAGCATTCCCTCCATTTTCTGACAGGTGAGAACCAGACAAACGGGTTGAAACCAGGAGCTTTACTTCTTCTACCTGTTGTGAATTTCTAGTTAGAGTCTGAAATATCACAACAAAGCAAACAAAGGAGAAATGCTTTTAGCCAAAACTGTTGCGTTAAGGAATGCATGGCCACCTTGCAAAGCAGAGTCTGTCTGCAGCTTCAAAAATACAAATCCTGGTTTTGAGTTTATTGAACGAAGAACAAGCAAAGTTATACACAAAAGAAATACATTTAAAACAACAGCAAACAGAAGAACAGTAGTAAAGTATGTTTCCACGTTCAAATGAGTTACGTTTATTTTCTGTCCACAAAAATCTGATTGCTCCTTTATTCAAATAATCTGTTCTTTTTCTGTCAGATTATACAACTTTACGTCTTTAGTCCAAGTGATTGAATAAGAGAATCCAACCTGTCCCTTCTTGGGTTTGTGTTTTCACTGAACTGCTGTGTTTATTTAAGTAATTAATATACTTTCATAACTTACCAAGTTTCAGGAAACTTGACATGAAACGTCTAATAGTCTAAACAGACTGATTTTTCTACCAAAATGTGGTTTTGATTTATTTTATCTAAACTCACCTTTCAGCATCAGAGCGCTGTGGGTTTTCTGCTACTGATTTTTCTTATTTTGTATTGGTATTTATTTTATCTTGGACTAAACAGTTCCTGGGTAGGATTGTTTCATTAACGGTCAAAGACTGATTTTACATAATGAAGCTGTTAATTTTATTTTCCCTTTGACCTTTTGAGAATTAGGAATGACAAGAGAGTGGAAAACTAATTTTGATTTTTTTTTTCTCCAAATTCTGACTTCATTCCTAAAAATTTCTTTACTTTTTTCTCAGATTTGTACGTCAGAGTTGTGACTTTTCTCCCCCCCCCAATCTCAGAGTTTTCCTCAAAATTCTAATTTTGATCTCAAAATTCTGACCGCTCTCTCAGATTTGTAACTTTAATCTCAAAATTTTGACTTCTGAGGAAAAAAGAAAATAATTCTGAAAATAAATAATTATTTTTTCCCCACCGGCCCTAGTCGTCTTCCGTAAATCAGAGCATGCAGCCGTGTAGTAAACAACGTTCCTGCGTCGTCGGCCATGTTCTTTATCGAGTAAAACTCTACTGGTCAGAGTGAGATAGAGAGAAAATGTGACTCAACTGAGACCCGGTTTGTGACCCGTTTGGTTTTCTCTCCTGCAGGCCTGCTGACCTTCGTGGACGGCGGACGAGGCGTCAGCCACGAGGGCCTGTTTGAAACCAACCAGCTGAAGAGAAGAGAGAGCAGCCATGCAGCTGTTCAGAGAGCGCAGGCAGCGTCGGCCAAAGCCAGAGCTCTGGCCTCGTGACGTGGACCGGACGACCCACACCGAGCCCTGGTACCGGGGTCATCCTCCTCCCGTCAGTCTGACCTCCTCAATACGTTTCTAATGCTCCTTTGTTTCATCGTGTCCAGCTTCTGCAAACGATTCTGGGATAAAATGTCCAACTTTATCTTCTGGTTCGTTTGAACTGTCGGGTCTGTGACCTGCAGAGTTCTCTGGAATAATCAGGCCGGTAAAATCTGCTCACACAGCCACCGACTCAGGATCAGTACCGCCGAACACACACTGTTCAACACACTGCTAGGTCCTAAATTGCATCCAGTGTTTGATTTAAAAAAAGAAAAAACAAACCTGAATTTTCAGGTAATCCTGACAACAAGCAGGTTCACACTGGGCTTCATTTAAAAGTTCAACCAAACGACGGATCAAACTTTGGTGACGTAAATTCTGATTCACCTCACACCCCGATACTTTATGATTAGCTTTTTTATTATTATTCAAGTGTTTTCCATGCAAAGTATCACAAGTTAAGGTTCGTAGTGTTGAGCTATAAACAAGACAGAAGCTGTGGCTCTCACATGGCTTCATCTGTAAATTATAATTTCCTATCATTTCTTAAGCAATCAGATCTTTAGGGTCTTACTATAATTATTATCAACTACTTTAATCCTTTAGAGAGAATAGCAGAGGTTAAATAATATTTCAAAATGTAACATTTTCCTCACTTGTGAGTGAAGTCACTGACAACATTGGGAACCCAGAAGGAATGGTCTAATTTAGATATTTTCTTACAAATGCAAGCCAGTGTTTAATATTTAAGTCGCAATGAGTTTGCATATCTAAAACTGATGTTAACAAGTCCAGTTTTCTCTATCCAGGTTAACCCTATAATCACTCATATTTCATCCACATGGATTCCAAAACATTTACATGAACATAACATTCAGATTTTCATAAGGAAATGTTCAGAAAATTCGAGTGTGACGAGTGAATGTTTTTATGTCGACTATAAAAGATTGAATCCTGAAAACTGATTCAAAAACGGCTTTATAAACTTGAAGGTCATGAAAACTTAAACATCCAGGATTTTATAACAGATTTTGACTTTTGACCCAGGAATTAACTTTGGTGTGCTCGCCAAATTAAAAACTGAAATCACTGAAGAGTGATGTCACTGAACAGTCATCTTCAGCGACAATCAGTTTTATTTATATAATGTGACCCTTTTATGTTCGTCTCAGGTTCAGTTCACCACAGACACATTCGGGTTCACCGTTTTTATTCTGAGAGAAAATCAAGTTGGTGTTTAGCATCTTCTGCCCTTACACACTAAATAAAATATAATAACCCTAAACTAGAGCAATGGCTCCAAGTGAGCAGTTAGCAGCAGCTAACATTTATGAAATTGAACATAGCTAAAATGGACAACATTAGTAATAACAGTTAAAAACATAAAACATAGCAAAATTACTCATGAAACTCTGTATGTTATTAAATTGTTTAAAATATACGTTAAAATATAATACTTGTACAGAAAACACAGAACTGATTCCAATACAAACCACAGTTACCGACGGCAACAGAGAAAGGGGGAGGAGCTGCCGGTTACTGGTCGCCATGGTAACCACCAGCAGAACTTAAAGCACCAATAAATGTCTGAAGAAACAACTTATTGACTAAGCAAATTAAATTCAAAGAATAAACAAACTTCACATGATATAGTTAAATAAAACCCTGTTACACGGCACCTTTCAGCAACAAGGCAGGTCAAAGGGCTCTACATCATAAAAATACAAAGTCACAGAAGACAGTCAACGATTGAGACATTGCATTTTGTCAAGTACTGTCGCTACACATCAGAGTGGTGGTTAGAGTTTCATTTAGTCAGATTAAGGCTCAATCCAGTTCATTGTAGTCCAGTTAATTCAGATTAATTCCCAGTCCAGTTTAAAATCAAACCCACATTTTCCATTGAATGTTTAGTGATACAAATTAAAATCTAAAATGTTTCAGCAAGGAAAAATTCTCATTTAAACTACTTTTACTAACATAGTTGAACAACTACATTCCTCATAACAGTGAATATTACAAAACTATCTAACCTGAATATAGCGCAGCTGTTCATTACAGCATAATCAGGTCACTTTTCCCTTCAACTTGAACCAAACTGAAGCCCAGTGTGAACTCACGCAAACATGTCGATTATCAAATCACCATTCGAGTCTCTGCCTTCCCTTTAAAAAGCAGATTTCTTTTAATGCCTGGCCTTCTCTGGCCTCTGAGTGGAAAACCAGTTTAGGTTAGATGTTCTTATCACTCAGTGCCATTTCAGCCCAGCAGGAGCGGCCTGCTCAGTGCCAAGTGAATTTGGGAGAGTGGAAGATGGGGTTGGCTCTTGGACAATGGAAGCTGCCACGTTGTGCAGGCTTTCAGTAATGAGTGCAATTTCTGTGTTGGAGGTGCAATTTGATAATAGTGTGCAATTTCTGTCTGAGAGCAAGTTTTTCCTCCCACCAGCCTTTAAATTCAGAGGATGATGAGCCGACTGTTTTAGCGCTGAAGAGAGCGAGGTTCATCTGTGGGTCAGTGGAAGAGTTTATTCTGCAAAATTAGGAGTGGTTTCACATAAACTGCGTTTGGTAAAGAGCGTCCTCTCGCCTTGATGTCAATGTTAATTAAACCAGAGGAAACTGTGCGATTCTAAATGAAATGTTTCACCCAGTCAGTTCTTAAGCAGAGCCAACCTGCTTTGTTATGTTTTTCTACTCAGTTTTATATACCAGTAGGGCGATTTTTAAAAGAATTGGTGTTGGAATGTTTAATGTGTGTGCACACTGTAGTTCTGATCCATCACTAAAAGATAATCCTCACTTTATACATTTAAAGCTGCAGTATAGAACTTCTATTAAAAAAAAAAGTTTTATAAATATTTGTTTAAACTGTCACCATGTTGTGATAGTTTGCTACGAGACAGATAATCTGTGAAAATATTAATGTCCTCCACCTCATCCCTGAGTTAATATTGATTTCTGAAGAGATGCACCACCTCTGACAAAGACCAGCCAATCAGAGCCAGGAGGAGGGGCTTAGCACTGTCAATCAAATTTGTGTACTTGCTGCTAAGTGTGCTGAGAAACAACTTACTGCTACAGGAAAACATTTATCCACTGTCATCTGTGGCTACGCTAACTAGATAGATAAAAGGAGGATTAGCAGCGCCACACAGAGGGTTGATTGACAACGCTAAGACCCTCCTCCTGACCCTGATTGGTTGTTTTTAGTTAGCACTGGGAGAAGGCAGAGAAACTTGATTTTTTTTTTTTCAGATTATCCATCTCATACCAACGTTTCTGAAAAAAAATATACTTTTTAAATATTTATTCAAACTGTCATCGTGCTGTGACAACGTAATATCTGTGAACAGACCGACCTCCTCCACCTCCTTCCTGAGATTGTATTGCCTTTTGAAGAAATGCACCACCCTCAACCAAAAACAACCAATCAGAGCCAGGAGGAGGTTCTTAGCACTGTCAATCAAGCTCATGTAGTTGCTGCTAAATGTGCTAATGGCTGAGAAAAAACTTACAGTTACAGGAAAATGTTTATCCACCGTCAACTGTATTAACCAACTAGGTGAAGGGAGGATTAGTAGCGCCACACAGAGGGTGATTGACAGAGCTAAAACCCACCTCCTGGCTCTGATTGGTTGTTTCTAGTTGGGACTGGGAGAAGGCAGAGAAGCTTGATTTTTTTCTTTCCAGATTGTCTCATACCACACTGTCACAACATAGTGAGAGTTTAAAAAAATATATAAAAAATATATTTTTATGACAGTTATGTACTGTAGCTTTAAGGCTTGTAGAAATGGACCAACATGTTTCACTTGTGCGTTGTGCCGGCTGATAGCCGCCGTCTGTCCACATAGTAAGACTGTAGATGTGCCATATCTGTGTCCGTTTTGTCTGGTAGTCTGGGGTTTGGTGGCTAGTTGGTAAATGTATTTAATTTTCCGTTATCTGAATTTCTCAGAGTATGATTAATTTAGGATTTGGATTTTGTTCTCTTTGCAAACCAATTTGGCCAAAGGAGAGAGAAAAAAAAGGCAAAGCAAAAGTGATGGAGAATAGTCACAGCTTTTAATTGGCTCTGGGATTTTTAACTGGAAATGTCAACTCACCTTACTTCTGCCTTTCGGTGGTTTTAGCAAAAGAATATCTGAATTAATCATTCAGTCTGGAACACCGGTGGGTTTCTGCTGTCTTGTGTCTGCGGTTTATTTTGTCCTGAAAATAACTGATTCCTTTTATTTGTAGGAAATAATGAGGATCACAAATCCCTTTAAAAAGCACCTTCAAACCTCAACTTGAAAAGTTGCCATTAGATATTAAAATGAATGACTGTCAGTATTATCATAATTGTTTGCTACCGTTTCCACTGAACTTGTTGTTTAATAGCAATGTCAGGAATTTAAAGATTCCTCATTTTCTTAGAGGTTATTATATTCTGAGATAAATCACTAAAACTGAAAAGTATAAAAAACAAAAACAAAACAAAAAAAACACATTATAATGTCTTCAATTTCACTTTGGTTCACATCCTAATAAATAACTAGATAACATATTTAAGCTCACAGGGACATCACACTAAAATCATCCATATAAAACTATAATAATTAAAAAAGAAAAGCTTTTTAGTGGTGTGTTTGCTGTGGTTTCCAAATTCCAGGTCAGAAGTGAATAGATTGGGATAAATTTCTTCTTCAAGTTGGAAATCTGACTTTGGGAAATTTCTCATCAACTCTGACCTCAAAATCCAATATGGCTGCTGCATCTACGATGAGGTGAAAAAGTATTTCTCCCCTTACAGCTTTCAGCAGCAACTGCAACATGTAACTTTCATAAATTACAAACAAACTTGTAAGAATTTTATATGTAAATTCATCAAGCATCTACATATAAAAACTTTTTAAATTGTTTGACAGATACTGTTAAGTAATTGTCATAACTGGTAATAAGTGTTTTATTCAACCAAATGGACTGTTTAATGCCATTTCCATAGGCCTTAAGTACAGACTTTGACTAGGCCTTGTCCAAATGTTTGTTAGATTTTTTAAAGCCAGTCAGAGGTGGACTTGGTGGTTTGCTTTGGATCACGAGCGTTTCCATTGACCATATAATTGTGCAAATTGGAGAAATGAAAATAAATCTCAAAATGGAAAAATGTCGCTTCGAGAAAATTCACTTTTTTTCCGGTTAGACGTTTTTGAGCTACGATGAGTTTTTCACTTGAATCAAAATTACGGTATTTGCAAAACTGCAATGGAAACTTTTTTCCACATCCCACAAGTCACGTGATCAACCGCCGGATGTTACTACTGGCAGAAAAGACGAAGAAGACAACAGGAAGCGGTCGGAGGATGTTTTTGTAATGGCATTGTGCTAAACGTATTCAGGTGGGATTTTAATCGTGTCTATTATTTAACGGAAACACAGAAATTACAAAATTGTGTTTTTTCAACATAGTGGGAACATTTGTAATGAAAACGCAGCTCCCAAAGTGTGCAAAGCAAGGTTTCCTCAACCACCACCATGTTTGGCCGATAAAAATCTTTTTCAGAAATCCTGACCTACTGTGCCATATTTTCTCCATTCATGTATAATAGCTAACATTTGCTTCAAAGCCTTATAAATGGACCTGTAAGCCTTTCTAGATGTCAGTGAATTTGTTCCTTGTTTAATTTCTTTAGATCTGAGGATCATGTGTTGCTTCTGCCTACTTTATTATGTCAGTCATGTTTTGTTTTAGTGATTTCTTTATTCTGCAGGATGATAACAGTTTATCTGTAATTTAACAAGTGGGGCAATTATATTTTCACATAAGTCTGTGTTTTGTGTTTACTCAGGTTATTTTGTTATTAAAATGTATTTGATGGTTTCAAACATTTCAATGTGACAAAAAAAGTGAAAACAAAAGAAACCTGTAAGGTGAAAATACTTTTTTTACAGCAATGTGCACAACAACATGGTGAAAGCTGCATTAATAAACTGTTCATTTACACTTTGATGGCTGGTATCTCATTAAATCAGTCACACACGTAGTGCTACGCACATCTATTTGTGAACATGTTCCTTTAGGCTGCCGTCACACCGTTTCCTTTCATTCCTTATAAGCTCACATGTTGAAAAAAATAAATAAATAAATAAACTTTTTACAAAAGACATAAAGAGGAGGAAATGAGGAACAAGTCCTATTTTTGAACTATATGTTATATGTAGATTTGGTTACCGGTTTCAGACAGTGCATGTGGATTGGGATTATAAATTGACAGTGTGGCAATAAATCAGGAAAAAAAGTGTTGGCTTTGCTGAATTAGTTTTTTTATATACAGCTCTGGTAAAAAATAAATAAATAAATAAATAAATAAATAAAAAACTGCACTGAGCCTCATTGAAAACTTCCTGGTTTTTCCACCAAATATTGATTTCTGAACTCTTCCTGAGTTAAAACATTAATATTATTATTTCTAAAAGAACATGAACTTGTTTTCTTTGCATTATTTCAGGTCTGAAAGCACTGCATCTTTTTTTTTTTTTTTTGACCATTTCTCATTTTCTGCTAATAAATAAATTTTTGCTTGTAACTTCAGAGACATGTCGTCAGTAGTTCATAGAATAAAAAGAACAATGTTCATTTTACTCAAATATAGACCTATAAAAAGTAAAAATCAGAGAAACTGATTATTTTAAGTGGTCTCTTAATTTTTTCCAGAGCTGTATATTTAATAAACAATTGGAAATTAAAATGTAATTCATAATAAGTACTACAGAGCGGTTGGATAATTATTAGCTGAATTAATAAATTACTAAGCTTGGGTTAGCTACAGATCAAACGATTAAAAATAAACGAGGAAGATATGAAACTGCTCAAATTATCAGCTTTTTTACAATTTGTATATAATTAACAAATAAACACCGTTTCTAACTTAAAGCTGGAACACACTTAACTCAGGAGTTTTTTCACACCATAAACATCTCCTAATCCAAGAAAGATTTACTTGAAATTCTTATTCAATGATGTAACAACAACAAATTATAGAGATTTATTTCCATAAAGCTGCATAACGTCCATCATTCATACATTAAGAGTTATGCATTACTTGATGAAAAATGTTTACAAACCACCAAACTTTACACTTAGCCTAAAGAACCAACATTTTTGAAGTGCAGCGTTTTGCTTTCTGGTGCCATTTTTTCCCTAACCGTTGCTACACACATGGATTAGGAATAAAACTCGAGTTTATCAGATGATTATCTGAGCTTAGCTCTGTGTGAAATGTTATCCAGACACAGCAGGGCCAGCTTTCCGGCTGCTTCCTGCCTCCATGCCTGGAGGTGAGACTGCTATTGATCTTCCCATGGAGATTATAGTCTCACCCCGGGTCAGATTAGTGGATATATATTCACTCCAGCAATGGTTTACAATTTAATACTACAGACTGTCTGTTCCAGATCCTCCTACGTGCAGATGCTGTGGTCATTTGACTCTGGACAAGATAACTCTAAAATGTCAAGTAAATGGAGAAATGGAGACTAAATGTATATTATTATCTTGTAAGCAGAAAAACAAAAATAAAACAAACTTCAGGTGATGATTTTCTTTGTAAAAGCCCTCAAACCGTGTTTTAACATTCTTGTCTATTTAAAGGTGGTCTTCCCTGTACAGGCTAGGATATGCAAAAGGTTGGGCTTTGCTTGCGTTGCTAGGTAACGGGCTGGGCTTTTCTGGGGTTGCTAGGCAACGGGCTGGGCTTGCTGATTTGTAATGTTACATTCCAAAGGTTTTCGAAACGGCTCATTCTCCACATATCAAAAAACATTTTTGAACTTATTGTCAAAAAAGCATTTTCAAAAAACCAACAAAAAAACAAAAAAAAACACTTGGGTTGTTTTTGGAAGCAGTAGAAACCCAAATGGAAGTATAAAAATGAGCAAAATATTATTATTTTCATAATAGAGTCCGTTTAATGCAACTTTTGCTCTCACTTTTTAATAATTTCACACTTTTCGCTCCCATCAGGTTATCAGCCGACCCCAACACACACACACCCACGCACACACACAAATTATGTTCAGTCAATGTGAGCAATACAAATCAAACAAAACCATTTTCTGTTCTCAAAAAGCTTTTTGTAACAGATCCTTGTCATCTTAACCAACCCTGAACGGAGAAACGACACAAAGCAAGTTAAACGAGCACCTGAACAACCTTTTGACTATTTCGAATACTGCCTCTTTCATTAGCAGTTTAAGTGTCAGTGCTTGTTTGTTAAAGAAAACTGTATTTTTGAGTTGTGCAAAGGAAATGAAAAGAAATGAAGTGTTGCAGGTGAGCAGCAGATAACCCTCCTGTCACTTTGGTAAAGAATGCAGCTTTGTAAGTCGTAACAACTGACTCACCAGGCGCTCCAATTCCTGTACAACGTGCATCTCAATGAGATTCAGGTATAATGTACAGATGAAACACAATGAATAATAACGGTTCAACATTTTCTAGATGTTGGATTTTGCTAGTGAAAGGCTAAATATGTAGAGACTGACGTTCTAAAAGTCACATCTGGTCAAACAGAAAGGCTGTAATTTACATTCGTTATTAATTAAATTCCTTTCAGTTTTGTTAATGTCATATTTTTTAACATCAGTTTGTTTTGTCAATGTATTTTGACCAATATTTATCATTTGTTTACGGTGCTTCTCCAAGTTAAACTTCATCAGGTCTAAAAATCTGATTTTTTTTTCGCGTTTATTAAAGGGGCAGCATGATGTAAGATTTACAACATGTTGTATGATGTTACTCCCTCTTCAGAAACAAACCTGATTTGTTGCCATAATTATTTTATGCATGTTTGATAAATTCTTTAATCCCCCATGGCAACCACCCAGCTGTCCATTTGTTCCACTCAGCTCCTTCAGACTAGCCAGCAGCAATTAGCAAACACCTGGTGGAACCGTGCAGGTAAACATGTCGTTGTATGAGCTACTTTTTAGAGAAACGCTAATAAACATGTTGTCAAAGGGTTAATAGAAGAGAGATGTTTCAGAAAAAGTGGGAGTTTTTAAAGAGACCGAGACAATTTCCAGGCGTAAAATTTCTTTCAAGTCATATTTGATACAACATTTTTATAACAACTGAAGGTAAAAGTCAGCTGATTGTGCTATAAATGGGACTAGGAAAATACATACGCCCCTTTAAAAATACGAGGGGGAAACAGTTGTAATGGTTTGATCAGCCAGGACTTTTACAACTTTAATTAAATACGATTTTGCTGGAACAAGTCAAAATACTGTTTGAACAAATAAACCAATGAGCTAAATTTCAGTAGCTAGAAACCAGATAATGTAGGACCATTTCTTGATACTTTGAAAAAAAAAAAAACAGGCCTTCTACCTTTTGAGAGATATTTCAAATGTGAAAAACCTTTCTGCAACAACACAGTTTATCTTTTCTTGTTTCTCACAACGAATACGCCGCAAAATGTGGCTTGATCGTGACAGCGTTTGTCGCTTTAAAAACAAGATTGAAATCGACAGGATCGAGAATAAATAACAAGCGTGAAACTGAAGCAGCAGTTTGTATTGTTTCGCCATCTCGTCTCGGAGACATGAAACTGAAACATCGGAACAATGAAAGGTACACACACACACGCGGGAGGCTACAGACACACACACACACACAGACATATGGAGGGATTCTGAACTCTGATCACACTTCTCCGCAGGTCTAACGATTATTTGTAGAGCTCTGCTGTCAGATTCCCACCTCCCCTCCCCCCACCGCCATCACTAAAATAGCTTTAAGGTGTGTTTAGGTTGGACTTTAACCCCACCGCCTGTTTGTCGCCTTGGCAACCGTCCAGAGTTCCCTTAATTTGTATTATCTCAATCCCAAGTGCTGCAAGCAGTTTTGCCTGTTTGCCCCTAATCATAGAGTCTGTTGCCATGGAAAAGTATTTAAATATGCTCCACAGATCATCTTTACCTAACACATCACAAGTGGCAGATGTGCAATCGTGTCTTATGTGTATTTTCGTTCCTTCAATAAAAGTGAATTTCATCCTCCACCAACTTCACGGTTCATATGTTACTTATCCTCCCCCCCCTTATTTCGTTTCCCAAACATACGAGTTGCTGTTCCTCCTCATCTTTTATTCTGTCCCAGTGATTCCTTCAGGAATATTTCTGTTTTATGCATTCCTTAAAGAGAGAAGGCTTTGTCTCTTATCTTATCAGTGGAGCTTGGTGGCTCCCAAAAGCTTTGGCCATGTTTGGAGAGGAAGTGAGCGCGGCATACTGATAAGAGAGGCCTGGCGCAGCGGGGATGCACGCTGTCACCGCACAAAGAAATACAATCTGGCTGTACGAAGAGGGGGATGGAGAAAAGGAAAGAAACAGAAAACACACACCCATGTGAAGAGTTTGTCTGCTTTTAATTGCTCTGGGTTCTCGGCGCTCACAACGGCACATTTGGGAGTTTGCGTGTGGATGTGTGTGTATTTGGGTGAAAAACATGCATGCATGAGCAGCGTTGGGGGAGGTATATAATAGGTGTATTCATCTGTAAAATAAAATTTTCAGCAGCTCTTACTTTCTCTTACTGCAGCCTAAAGATGGGGAGATTGGATGCAAACATTGCTTGACGCCAGCTGCTTCTTATTAAAACTTATACATCAAGCTCTTCTTCTAAGAGCAGCTGGAAACCGAGTCCGCCGCGCGATGCGACCAGAACGGGAAGATAACTTCGCTTTTTGGCATAAATAGTCAGCTTTGAAGATGTATAGGAAGCGCTTCTGTCACCTCAGGGGAAAACAGCAAAATACCGTCCGTCTAAATCAGATGTGCAAGTTGGTCCTTATCAGTGAGACGAAGCTTGGGAATTAGCAATGAGGTGTAACATTTTGTAAATAAAACCAATAAATAAATTGTGTTTTCTGAAAATATTAAATAGAACTTAGTTTTAGGTTTTTACACTGTCCAACTTAGCCGGATTTAAAAGAAAGCAAAGCGAGCAAAACAGAATATTGTTTGTTCATGTATTCTTCATAGTATGTTTTTATTTTTTAATACTTATGCATGCATTTACAGTAATATCTCCAACTAAACACTTCACTCACTAAACCTGATAACGTTTCAGTTCTGACATTTTGTAGGGCTGCAGCTAATGATTAATCGAGTTAATCGAACATTCCATCGATTAATCGAGTTAATCGAACATTCCATCGATTAATCGAGTTAATCGAACATTCCATCGATTAATCGAGTTAATCGAACATTCCATCGATTAATCAAGTTAATCAAACATTCCATCGATTATTCTGACGATTAGTCAAGTTAATCAAACATTCCATCGATTATTCTGACGATTAGTCAAATTAATAGAACATTCCATCGATTATTCCAATGATTAATCAAGTATTCCATTGATTAATCGAATAATTGGATAAAGAAACTGGTACATTCTGCTGATTTAGCTAATAATTTCTTAATATTGATTTTAAAATAACGTCTATTCCCAATTGGTGATTTCCCCCCCCATTTATAACATGAAAAAATATCTTTTTATAAGTGAATATATTTTGGCTTTTCTCCCAAACACAAACAGAAACTCTTGGCCACTGACGTCTGCACACATTCAGCTGAAATGTAACTTTCTTAGCCTCTAAGCAGCTAATAACTTCTGGACGCATTCATGTTTCTTTCTACGTCATTTGAAGACAAAAATATATATATTTTTTTGCCATTCTTTGTAAGATTTTACATAATTAAACCCCTGGATCTCCATGGAAATGTGAGTGACCAAAAGGAGAGCTGGGATAATTAGCATGGTCACATTATTGAGACTAAATGTGCAGAAAGAATCTCATCTCGGGGGTAACAGTGATTAGGACTTCTCAGTTAGATGTGAATAAATTCAGGCATGTTTCTTCATCTGTGTTTTTTTCCCAGTTAAATACAATATTTTAGATAAAATAAGTCATGCAGCTTAGGCAACCCTTCCCCCATCACCACCTTAAGCCTACATGGGATAAAATGAGTCCAGAGATTGAATGAATTAACATTAACCATGAAGTATTGTGAAGGGAATCCTTAAAATTTCACAACAGTCTGATCCATATAATCATTCTGTTCCCTGCATGATGAAGTCCAGACATTATTACAGTCTTCCCTCAGGCTAGTCATCACGGCACATCTTGATTTTAAGACCAGCACACATTAATTTTATGGCTTTATTCTTAAATTTAACATTCTGCCACCTCCTCCCTGCACATCCTCCAGGCATTAAAAAAGGGGAGCAGAGACAAACTGAAGGGGATGGAGCCGCATGTAGAGCAGAGAAACGCTTCGAAACCAGAACTGGAAATGGCAGAGGTCGGGGTACTGGGGATTGACTTTGTTCCAGTCAAAAGAGACAAAAGAAAAAACAAATAAAATCAAAACAGACACTTAGACTTCCTTTCAGATCAATCTGTTGATCAGAAATGATTCCAGCAGCCGATGAGGCCATTTTGCATTTCATTTTCAATTCAGAAATTAAATTTTCAGACAGAAAGACTGAAAATAGGCAGAACTGAGCAAACTAAATTTAAGCTTGTCAAACTTTAATTATGTTTGTTTAGCATAGTAACATAATAAACTTAATACATTACTTTGATAAACATAATTATTCAAGTAAATATATGTTACATATTTGTAACAAATTACGTTTTTACACCAGTTTTCATTTTTCAGTGCGTTCTGGCTGAATTTCTATGGCAGAAATGAACAGAAAATAAGAATAATTAATTTAACTATGTTGGCAAAAATAACGCAGCAGTTTTAAGACAGACTGTAAAAACAATGTTCTTGCACAGAAATTCAGTAACAGGCCTTTGGATTTATGCTTCAACCTCCGTTTCACAAACATGTTTCTGTTTTGACTAAATAACACCAGTATTTCTGATCTTCGATGAGGGCATTAGGACAGAGGGGAAGTTATTTTCTTCATAGATTATCAACCCACTTGGAGACAAATTTGATTTGTGAAATGGGAAATAAAATGTTCATAAACAAAATGGATTTGACTTGGCTCTACTGAGCATTGTGATGTAACAGAGTTTTCAGAAACAAACCAAATGTCCTGGGTGTGTTTACATAGTTGGACCAATAAAGCAGACATTCTGGTATTCAGATGAAAGTTTTCAGCTAAAGACCAAATTAAAGTCTAAATTCATCCTGAAATTTGAGAATTCAATGCTCTCCAACAAGCTTTTTGGACAAATATGGTGGTGTTGCTACAGTAAAAGTCAGTGAGCAGCTGAATGTGCCGACCTCGCTGAATTATTGACACATGTAATTACAAACAGGAATCCAGATGAGGCGTCTTGCTAGCAGCTTCTCCTCTTTGTTTTCAGCGTTTCTCCATATTTATGAGTGAAACGGCTAATTGGCACAGAAATTAGAAATTATGAATGATTAGAAAATCATTCTCTGAGCTTGTCCAAACCCAGAACTCAAACAGACAACTCTTAGCGGTGGATCACTCGGCTCGTGCGTCGATGAAGACTGCACCTAGCTGCGAGAACTAATGTGATTTGCAGGACACATTAATTTGTGTCCTGCAAATGTGATTTGTCCTGCAAATCACATTTGTGAATAGGGCGTCTTGTCACTTTAAATCCAAATAAGCTGCTGCTGGCCACGCCCCCCAATTCAACCTATCCACTCACAGGTAAAAATGGCTGCAAACAGATGTGCAATTATACAACCATATGTCTTTGACAAGCAGAAGTGGAGCCTCCTGCTCAACTAAAAATAATGCAGCAAATAGTTTGTAAACAAGAAGTCAACAACAAAACGCTCGTCTTTTCCAGCAGCCATTGTACAGTGCATATAGCGGACGTGCTGGAACTCAGCTTGGATTGCAAGGTGACGGCTGGGCGTTGCAGGGGTTGCGAGGTAACAGCCTGCTGATTTGTGACGTTACATTCTGGAGGTTTTTCTGCTCCTTTCCAGACGACAAAGAACATTAACTTACTTTAAAACGCTTGGGCTGCTTTTATAAGCAATAGAGACAAAACAGAAGTATAAACATGTAAAAATGTTCGTTTTGCACAAAAGGCCCTGTTTAAAATCAGCTTCAATTGGAATACTGGAGTTCTATTTGCTAGCCTAAACCAAAGTAGCGCAAAAATGAAATTACTGCTCTGTAACTATTTGAAATGATACGCATGAGAAGTTGAGGTTTGTGCCTGTGAAAAAAAAATGCTTGTATTTGTAGTTCATATTTAATTAGTATGTTTGTAGAAAAACAATTTTGCAAACAGATGTGCAATTTTTCAACCGTATGTCTTTGAAAAGCAAAAGTGGAGCCTGCTGTGTAACCAACAAGAATCATTAAGAGCCTAAAATGTTTTTTGTTTTTGAAAGGGTTAAAATGCTAAAAGTTTGATTCTGCCAATATTTCTGCCCAGTTCTGCCTGAGACCTGGATGTGGGAGTGAAGCTGGGTCGCGGAGAGACGGGTCGCGGAGAGACGGGTCGCGGAGAGACGGGTCACAGGTGTGTGGGGATAATTGTCAAATGAAGGAGGGACGTCCGCAGCGCACAAAGCAGGAAAACCAGACCACAACATATTCAGTTGCGTGTTAATAAATGATGCATGTGGCCGTGTTTCAATAGATAAATTATGATTCCAGTCATGTGCACAAAAACATATTTCACTAACAGCTCAACAGTCTGTGGCGCTGCTTCTTTTTTTCCTTTGGTGAGGATTGTTTCCATTAGTGGTGAGAAGTAAGTAGGTCATGCAGCTGCCTAATTATGCTTAATTTTAGATCTACAACTCCCAATTTAGTTGTTAATCAGGTTGGCACTACCTTTGTCACTTACGTTGGAGTGTGTGTGTGTTGTTTTTTTTACTGTATTTCCCACATCTACGTAATTTTTCTTCCCATTTTGTGTTTCCTCCTGCAGCAGCGAGGCTCAGGGACGGAGAGCAGCAGGAAAACACCAAGCCTGCTAAATATAAAAACCTCATTTATCCTGCGAGAAAAAGTGTTTTCTTGGTACATTTTTATTCATGTTTGTGTCTTAGCCCTTAATAAGAACAAGTTGTGTATCGGGTTATTTCTTTTAAAAAAAACTTGCTTTTTTCTGTTTTCTCTCTCGTCACAGGGCAAGAAAAGATAAACCAACCGACATTTGGCTTTATACTTTTTAGTTTATTCCTTTTATAAACTGTGGAGTAATTATTACTTTAGATCAGCGGTATCAAACTCATTTTCGTTTTTTATTTTGTCAAATCAAACTTTGTGTGTACAGCACATTTCAGCAACAATGCAGTTCAAAGTCACACAAATACAAAGTCATACAACATTACATTTTCTTGTTGTTACACATCAGATTATTGATTCATGTTTCATTTATTATGGTTCAAAATCAACAGGAAGGTTTTTAGTCTGGATTTAAAGCAACTCAGTGTTTCAGCTGTTTTGCAGTTTTCTGGAAGTTTGTTCCAGATTTGTGGTGCATAGAAGGTGAATGTTGCTTCTCCATGTTTGGTTTTGGTTCTGGGGATGCAGAGCAGAGCAGAGCAGACCAGAACCAGAAGACCTGAGAGGTTCTGGAAGGTTGCTATGACAACAGCAGATCTTTAATGTGTTGTGGTGCTCAGCCGTTCAGTGATTTATAAACTAACAGCAGTATTTTAAAGTCTTTTCTCTCAGCGTAGCAACTTTAGAACTGGGTGACGTGCTCTAACTTCCTGGTTTTAGTCAGTACTCCAGCAGCAGCGTTCTGGATATAATGCAGCTAGAGGATTGATTTTATGTGGCAAAAAAAGCCTTCAGTTGTCTTTAGCAGCTTTTATCTGTATTCTGCCAAATTACATTAATGTGAAAAAAATAAGTCATTTAAATTTAAGAACTCATTGAACTACAGGCAGAAAGAATCGAACCCAGAAAACTTCTTGCTGCTACCTACTGTGCCACTGTGCCGCCCTTGCGGAGACATTTATTTATTCATATTTTAACAGAATAAAAGGTATTTTTTATCAAATTTTGCCCTTCATGATCTTTATTTGGCCAGAAATAAAACTCCTGCAGTGGATGAAAAAGTTTGAAAGCTAAATGCCGACAACGCATGGCGAGGATTTTTATAACGGCTGAAACGGCTCCAATTTCAGCGATAGTATCACTTTGATTCATGTTAGCACAAATTTAATCAGTATTTAAACTGCTGTTTGCATCAGACGGTTGTTTAGATTGTGGATTAAACGACCAACTTCACCGTTCCCTAACCAACAGCTTCTCCTTTGCTATTATTCAGTTTTTTTGAATTTCCACATCGATCTCATAAACTCCACATCCAGAATATTATTCCTCATTTGTTTATTTTTCTTTTCATTCCCGTTAATAAAAGAGCCGCCATGCAGGTTTAATGTACCCGAAGTCTGTTTACCCCAATCAACCTCTGGCTTAAACCAACACAAAAAAATTGTTTTTATCTCGATTCCAGGATCTAATTTTTATTGAGAAGCAGAATGTGAATATCAGCCTTTTTGTTTCAAGCAGAACATTTTCTCCTGCTGCTGCGTTCAAGAGTGAAAATATCACAAAGTAAAAGACGAGACCTTGACTGGAGAAAAGGACTATTATAAGTCACTTAAATGAAATTATCTCTGACCAATGAAAAGGTAGAACATTCATCAAAGGAAATTTGTTAACATTTCATTCTAACATTCATGTAAAACATTCTGAAATTAAATATCTTTTTGTGTTCATGGGTCACGATCTTTTCTGCGTAAATTGAGGGATTTAAATCATAGATGGTATAAAAAGAGAAACTCACTTTTTTTCAGTTAGATTACCAAAATTATTTATTTTTTCTGGAGGTGACATTCTGTAAATTAATCCAAAACCTCTGTGTTTACAACTCTACTGCCATCTCAGTTCTTCTGATGCTTTGTCACATAAAGTAATTTCATTTTTCTTTGAAATTTTACAAGGTCGGCCAAGCAAGATAACCCCTCCAGAAACACCAAAAAAAAAACTTAAAGAAAACTTGTTTTCTTCAGTAGTTTGTCTTGTAGGATGTTTGGTTTGTTTCTGCGGTACACAAATCAAAAGGAAGCTTTTTGCTACGGCGAACAAACAAACCTATATTTCACTTTGAACAATGTACTTTATCCTCCTTTAGGCCATTACTGATTTGTTTTGTATCCGTTTAATTTTCAGTGACTTATAGGAAAAAAAACACAAATCCAGACACACCTGCACCTCATTGTGGCTGTCAGGATAAATTTTGCGAGACGATACATTGTCCCGTAGGTTATTGCGATAAGCGATAATATTGTTGTATTGAAGCCATTTTCAAGTAATAATGGCAATAATGTAAGAACACATCCTAAGATCAATAAATATTTAACACTGAACTGGAAGCCATTAAACGTTAAATATCCGAAATAAATAAACAAAATAAAATTAGTTATGAAGTTTTTCTCCTTCACAAAAATGATTAGTTGAGACTAAAGCACCAGATTGAAGACTTTTTTCATCCAGTTTGTAGTAGAAAGACGATAAATTACGCAAATGGAAATGATTGAGCTCATTCTAATTTATCGTGCAATTAATTGATTTATTGTTTATTGCAACAGGCTTAATTGTTGGACAAAATTATTTTTCAAAATTTCTGTTTCCATTAAGTTAATTTATTTTGTAATTTTAATTTGCACAGTTTTTAACAGTTAATGGAAACGCAGCTAGTGACTCCATGTAAGCTACTGCGTTTCCCAACACAGAAAACCGTTTAAACTAATTGGAATAATGAACATAAAGTGCTGATTGACTACTAGGATTAAATGAAATGTTTGTGATTGAATCAAAACAACTTCTTTTTTGTAAAATACAGTGAGAAGACATTTGTTGTTAAATGGTGCTGTATAAATAACCTGAATTTAATTAATGTTTTAAGAGAACTTCTGAACTATAGAGACTCCAAACCGCTTCCTGCTTCTCTAAAGCTCACAGTAATTGTTTTTTACCAGCTTTAGTTCAGCTCCTGCTGCCAGGAGAAAGCGGGACGGACGGCGGTCTGAGTCAGAGAGCGGGCAACCACAGGGAAGGTGGAAGGGAAAACCGAGCTGAGGAAAACCAGGATGGGAGAAATCCTGATCATGTCAGGAGAAACAGATTCATGTGGCGAGAGGGTAAAGACGGGGATCAGCCAACGCTGTCAGCTGATGCAGGGGGATGAAGTGAAGCAGGACGGTTGGGGGTGGGGAGTGTGTGTGTTTGTGGGAATATTTGGACTTGGTATCCTCTGTGTGTGTGTGTGTGTGTGTGTGTGTGTGTGTGTGTGTGTGTGTGTGTGTGTGTGTGTCCACTGCCCTCCTCTCTGTGAGCGCGGGATGCAGGGCAGCTTCTGCTGACTCATTATCTGCTCCCATCAGCAGCAGGGAGAGCGCTCCCCCACCCCACTGTAGGCCCGCCGTAAGCGGAGGCATCACTCGCCCTGCGGGTCCAACATCCTCCGACAGATCAAAGGGATGCCCTTGATGCTGCGCAGTGGGAGGTGGCGCCTCCTAGCGGTCATTTCTACGCCACTGCATCTTCCACAAAGCTGAGAGAAACCAAATGGTTTCATCTTTTTTTATATTTTATTTTTAAACATACCAGTACATAGAATCAAACATGAGGGCGAGGGCAGGTAGCAGGCAGTCAAACTGATGAACATTACAATTTTACAGATGGAGTCACAAAAAATAAACAAAGAGGGAAAACTCTCAGGTGTCTGTCCGAGTGATGTGGAGTCACAAAAACTAACCGTTACGCACCTCTGGCAATAAAATGATCCCATTTTTCCCCAAAGTTTCTCTCCTTTCTCCTTCTTGAGTCATATTGTAAAAGTCAACATTTCCATATTGTGGATCAGGTTCACAAGAACCTTCAGAGTAGGGCTGGGGGATATGAGGAAAATCTGATATCTTGATATATTTTTTGCTATATCACAATATTCTTAAATGAGCTCCAATGTTATTTTAAACTATAGATCTCTTGCAGCATGATGTCACCCATGCACGTTCCCGCCCCCATTTCCCTGCTACACTTAAATGTAAGCTCATATAAAAAGGGATGCAGTGTTTTGCTATGAACTGTCTACACTATGACTAGACAACAAGGTGAGAAATAAGTTTTAACAAAGAAAAAAATTGCAGCACTGGCTAATCTACAGCGATCACTTATTAATAAGAGCAAAATACACATCAAGCCTAAAAACCCAAAACTGTAACGAACTGAATGTTCTGCTCTATGTGGGGGAAATGTTTGAGTGTTTTTGGTGCCGAATCCTGATACATAAAGTTGCGTTGTCGTCAGTTGCTATGGCAACGAGTCTGCGCTTATTGTAAAGCCGACACGAGCGGAAAAAAAGTAGTTTTGAGTTATTTTTCCCATTGCACAGCACTGAATGAATCCTACATGCATCTCCAGGTTTCACTTTAGCGGACCAGTTCTACCGGCTCTGAACGGCGTGTGAAACAAAAGTCTCATTAGGTGGTGAAATAAATTTGTAGTACAACCTTTTGTGACAATTGGTTTTAAAATATGTTTGGCAAATTACCTCATTTTGTTCGACATTTCTGATTTGAGGTCCCGCATGCCCTCCGCCATTTTACTTCACCACCACCTTTCTTAGTAAGCTAACTGTAGCAGGCCAGGCCTCATCCGCCATCTTCTCTCCTTCCTCGACCGAGTGCGTTCCCCAAGCTTTGCCTTCGTGTCGCATCTCCGAGTTTCGAGACTGGACTCGTCCCTTCTTGATTTTATCCCCGCTCATTCTTCTTAACCGAGAGCAACGTTTAACACGTTAATGCCTTGGATTAGGGGGGTTTTATATCAGGACCTCTTTTCCATGCTGCCATACCAATCGCCATGACACCGGAAGTCTGGTTTTATCATTTTAAATCAAAAAACAAATTTTTAAAAAATTTAAAATGCAGAATTCTGTCTTTAATGATGGTTTATAGCGACACGAATCAGAATTTAAACGAGAAAGAGAAAAAAAACAGACAGAGGCAGGAGATGAAAGGCTTTCATTTCTGAAAGGACGTCTCTGCAAGGATAGCTATGAAAGATTTCAGTGTCCAGGAGTCACATAGTAATGACATGGGTCTTCAAAAAAAATCTTATTAGAGATTTAATTATTTATACTTTTTAGTAAGAAGAGAAAAGAAAGAAAAAAAAATCAGTGGCACTTTGACCCCACTTACTAAGATCTTCCAGAAAAGGAATGAAAAGCGTCCTCCTCATAGTATCAGACATCCTTGGGTAGGTTAATTAAGATGAACACGCGGCTCGAATGTTTTCAAACTCAGCAAGGTCACAGCCTCAAACCACAGTTGTGATCTCAGGAACAAAATAAATAACATGCCTGTTGAATCATCTTTTCATGGAAGCGTCCCATTTTGCAGAAGGACAGGTGGAATTAATAACATCAGAGCCCTCAGTGTGTTTTGTGCATTCACACCGAGTCCATTACACATGTGTGGGGTCAGAGGTCGCTTATAGAAGAGTACGCAGTCATCTGCAACTCTGCTGTCCATTGAAGCCTCTTCTAGATTAAAGTTTCGTCTCGTTCTTCACACTTCAGCTCGAAGGTTTAGCTTCTATCAACCTTACCCTTGGCTCTACATTACAATTAAAAACTGAAATAATATTTCTAAACTTCAGAGTTGAGTGACCAAAAGAAGTGGCCACACCTGGGGGAAAACACCAGCTGCTTGTGATTTTCAATCCAGCTAGAAAAACAAGGGCGGTAGAGCTGCAACTGAATCAAGAGTTGCTTCAATAAAGTGTTAGCTTAAGGTTGCTGACATTTAGTCATGACTTAACCACAAACCTAAAACTTAGTGTTGTTGGGATTGCATGTTGCAGAAAGCAGGGCATAATTATGAAATAAAAGGCAAATGATCCACGACTTTCACAAAATATTTTACAATTCAAAATTTGAAAAGTGTGGTGTGCATTTGTGTTCAGCCCAGCTGAGTACCGTAATTTCCGGACTATAAGCCGCGACTTTTGTCTCACTTTCAACCCTGCGGCTTATACAACGATGCGGGTTATTTATGAATTTTTTCTAACGGCCAGTAGGGGCGCTGGAGCAGAAATGGTAAGCGTGAGACAGCTGGAATATATCTGTAGAGGAAGACTAATGTAACATCGTGCTTTGTGCATGAATAAAAGTAGCTTGAACAGACCCTCATCATGGAGAATGCAAGAAGAAATGCATATGATGCAGCTTTCAAGTTAAAAGCAATCGAGCTGGCCAATAAAGAAGGAAACAGACACTGAGGAAGAAGACTTCCATGGTTTCAGTGCACAGGAGGAAGAGGATGACGGCTCTCCATGACTTTTAACGTAAGTTATTTAAACCAACCCTGTTAGTGCTGTTTTGCTATATTGCTGCTGTTCAGAAAGAAAAGCTACGGCATATTATTAAAACTTTAAAAACACTTTCTGTGTACTGTCTTTCTTTATAAATATCTCATGTTTCACTGTAGGCACATGCAGCTTATGCACCGGTGCGACTTATGTACGTACAAAATGTTTCCTTTAAATATGTAGGGGGGTGCGGCTTATAATCAGGTGCGCTCTATAGTCTGGAAATTACGATAAATAGTTTTTGCTGCAGCTCCAACTGCAAGTTTGTGGCGGCTTTGCATGTCCAGAAACGGACATTTCTGACCAGTTTTTGCTGTAAAATAGAACAAAATCCATCAGATTGCATGGAGAATATCCGTTTTTAATTCTTGCAACAAATTCTCAGTTGGTATGGACTTTGGCTGGACCATTCTAACCCGTCAGTACACTTCATCTACAGCTCAGGTTTAGGACCGCTGTCCTGCTGAAAGATGAACCTCTGTCTCAGTGTCTAACCTTTAAACTTGGGGATTGAGAAGTTTCCCTTTCAAAACCAAAAAGTGATTTGGCTTTTGAAAACCAGATTTACTTTTTCTACCATTTCCTTCAGCTGTCCTATAGCATAATTTCCCAATAAAACAAAGGAGTTTCTAGCAGTGACATGACAGAAAGACAAAGTTTGAAAACGTTTCACATCCATAAAACCGACCATTTATATTTTCCTTCCTTTCTTCAGATTAACTCTTTGGAAGTAGTGGAAGCTTCACATACTGATTCAATCAAGCAAGATGATTAACTCACAACTAGTTAAATAAAGATTGGATGTGAATATTTCCAACAACATAATAATAATTAAAGCTGGTGTTTTATGCAAAATTAACTTTTTGCATGTTTCTATACTTCCATTTGGGTCTCTGTTGCTTCAAAAATAAAACAAAAAAACTGATTATTTTTGTCAATAAGTTAATGCTTTTTGGTGTCTGAAAAATCCTCCCAATTGTTGAGTTGCGCTGCGCTATTACCTAGCAACCCAAGCTGAGTTCAGCCTGTTACCTAGCAACACAAGTGATGCTCCAGCACATTTGATCAGCTGGTTTTAACGGCGTATATGCTGTACAATGGCTGCTGGAAAAGACGAGTGTTGTGTTGTTGACTTATCATTCAGAAACTACTTGCTGCGTTCTTGTTGATTACACAGGAGGCTCCACGTCTGCCTTTCAAATATGTACGATTGTATAATTGCACATCTGTTTGCAGCCATTTTTACGTGCGAGTGTAAATGTAGAGTTGGCCAGCAGCAGGTTATTTCAATTTAAAGAGACACGAGGCCCTAAACCAGCTCAAAATAGGCAAAACTGAACAGACTAAAATCCCAATATCTAGAATATGATGAACATGTTTTGTTTATCTTAGCCTTTTCTGGGAAACATAATAGATTACCTTTAATATTTGTTGTAATATTAACAGAAAAACATAAACGCAAGTAAAGCAGTCAATGCTTGTAGATGACATTTAAGGGTGCACCACATTAAAATAAATAATATTAGGTCTTATTTCTCCACAGGAAATAGAAAACCGCAGCTCAGGTCTGGATGTATGAAACTGACTCGTCCACTTTGTCCTAATATTTAAACACTTGCAGCTTAAACACATCCAGTGTGTTTAAAAGTCTCCTCATAAACAGCATGTGACCTCTGAGTCCTGAATGCCAGCTCTGGCTCTGAATACAGACAGCATTTGCAACGTCTGACGAGCCAATAATCACCCAATAATGCATGTCTGCTGAAGTGAATTAGGTGTTAATTCGAAAACAAATCTAAAACATCTCAAATCACTGAACTTTGAGGGCAAAGGACATTTCTGGCATGAATCGTTCATGTAAACACGAGCTGTCCTTGACGAGCAGTAATACAGGCGGTTACTGACTTCAAACTGAATGGTTCCTCCAACTGTTAGCGCTGAGAGCTTTCCTCCACTGACGCGTCCTTGTCGGACAAGAACAGAGCAAAACACATCACATCCTTTCTTTATGATCCAGTAAGCAGTTCTGAAAATATCTCCAGCTAAGAAAGGTGCTAATTGGACTCTTGGTAAGATAAAAGCAAAGCAACTGTTGTGTGGAAAAAGCCAAAGGCTCCTATTGCCATGGCTACCTGCTACACTTGGCTTTAATTACTGTAATTATGGTTTTTAACTTTTTCACATCAAAGAGTGCTCTGGCATTCTGCAGCAAACTGCAGCGGTGACCTACAGCCCTGCCTCCCACTGAACTGTGGCTGATCTGAAGTCTCTCTGAGAACCTTCATCATGTCTGTGTTTGAGGTCTGAAAAACGTCCAACCTTTACTGTTGAGCAGATAGACAGTTAATAAGTGACACACGCATAAAGGCGACGCACACAAGAATGTCTGTGCAGTCAAAGATAAACAAATTACAGAGAAAAAGCTTTCAGGGATATTGGCTCAGGCTCATGGTTGTGTCTCAGCAGCACCTGTTAATGAATTGGCCTCAATAATTACTGGCAGTCCTGGAAACATAACATAAAATCTATATTTTATTGCTGTAACAATCTCAAAATATTCATTAACATAATTACAGATATGTCCTCTTTCGCCAAATTGATGTCCTGGCTCATTGACGGTTTGAAACCTGCAGCTGTATGGCTATATGCACTCTGCATACCTTGAGATTTTCCTTTAAGTAAAAAAAAAACAATGTTATGTTATTATCTAGCCCTAAAATAGTAAAATTAACAAAATTCTGGAGAAAAAGGTATTTTATGTCAAAACATCTTGTACTTTGCTTACATCTGTGCGAGTCTAAACGATGTGTCTGTCCTAAACCTAAATGTTATTAGTCAGTTTACTGGTTATTTGGCGGCTTGGCGCTCTTTTTTCTAAATATAACCGCTATGAAGCTAGCTAAAAATGAATACGTGGAGTTTTAGTCCTACGAGGAATCGAGTAAACCCTGCCTGAACTTTTTAACCACAACCATTTTAGCGTTAATGATTATGCAAATGAGCTCCTGCTGTAAGGTGACCAGATTTCTAAGACTAAATCTGGGGACATTTCTCACTCTGCGATAAAGAAGAAACCAATTTAAAATGACCAAACTGGGACAGATAAGTTTATATATTTATTAACATTTAAACATTAAAAGTCAAATATAAAATCAGGAATGTGTCTCCCCACACAGTGGTAATATTACTATTATTAATAATAAAAGTAATAGAGATAGAAAATTAAAACTGGAAATATGTGGGGAAATTGTGTACATAGTTTATAAGTGAATTGGCCTTATTATTCATGTATTCTGCAAATACATGAATAACATAGTTGGTATCTTTGTTAATGAACAAAAAGCCCACAATGGTAACAGAAGTAACTTGAAACTGACAAAAGTAGTAAAAAATTGTTTACTGACAAACTGATGAAAGTCAGACACTGCTTTTAAATTGTGGCTCAATAAAATGATGGTAGCTAAAACTTTATAGCATGTTTTTGTGTCTGTGACCAAAGAGCTGATGCACTTGTTGTCTCATTTCTCTCAGAACCTGTCTGGTAAATTCAGCCTCACTTTTTTATGATTTGCTATGATTTCCTCCTTGGTCATTTCACATGAAGTCCACCTTGACCTTGAAGTTCACCTTTACTTTCTGGACTTGGTTGTTCTGGACTTTTAGTAACCATTCATATCATAATTCTCTTCAATTTGTCAATTTTCTTCCTGCAGCCACAGCCAGAGAGATTGGCTCCAGTCCTGTGGACCTTAACCTTCAGAATAATCTAAAATAATTGTTTTAATGTTGTAGTCATCTTGGTCTATCATTTTCTATCATTCTGTTGAACCTCAATTAAAAACAATGTCTGATTTTTATTGGTTACTTTTCAGTAAATTTTCATTTATTACTTTTGTTAGTTTCAGGTTGTTTCAGTGACCACTGTGGGTTTTTCAGTCATTAACAGAAGATACCAACAACTTTGTCCACCTGTGAATGTTGTGCATGAATGGACACATGAGTGTCCATAAATACATGAGGTGTGTGTGTAAAGTAATGTAACTGATATGTAAGGACACTGTGTGTGTTTGAGATGAGTGAACTCTGGTCAGGAAGTCCACCAACATGAGCTCATCTCTGGATCTGCAAATCCTCCTCGCTCTATGATCATGTGATCATAGAGGTCTGTGATCAGACCTATATATATATATATAGAGAGAGAGATATATCTCTCTCTATATATATATAGATATATCTATCTCTATATAGAGATAGATATATCTATCTCTATATAGATATATCTATCTCTATATAGACATATATAGAGATAGATATATCTATCTCTATATATAGACATATATAGAGATAGATATATCTATGATCAGACCTCTATCATAGAGGTCTGTGAATAGAATAAGATCAGAAAACATTATGTGAAAAACTAAGACCACAGGTGAAAGTAAAGAGAAACACTTAAATAATAATATGTTTATATTTCATATTTCTCTCCAGCTTTGTCAGTTTTTCTGTTTTCCTCATTCATTCAGTTCTGTCAGAATATTTTTCTCCTGTCTCATCTGGACTGAACAACATCTCTTGTTGCGCGCAACACGCTCACTCAGGCTTTCTACTCCCTGCCATATGGAGTCTCTGGCTATCGTAATAACAGTCCATAGGAAGCTGTTTTTTCTCATTTATCAAACGCTAAAATCGGGGACGGCTTCACCCGGGGACAGGCCATCTAAAACGGGGACGTCTGGTCACCCTACTCTTACCGTATCACTAAAGTCACGCCCTCTTGCCGTATCACTAAAGTCACGCCCTCTTGCCGTATCACTAAAGTCACGCCCTCTTGCCGTATCACTAAAGTCACGCCCTCTTGCCGTATCACTAAAGTCACGCCCTCTTGCCGTACTATTTAACTCATGCCCTCTTGTCATATCACTAAACTCACGGCCTCTTGCCGTACTAGGAGTTGACCTCCTGGAATAATTGACCTCAACATCTGCTCCAATTCAGACAAACTGTTAGTCAAATTGTTTGTTCCTTATCTGTCCAAACAGAGGTTCTCCAGCCGGGTTCCTTTACAGACGAGCAGGGAAAAGGTCGGGTGCCAGAACTTTTTGCACAACAGCTTAAAACTAACATCTTTCCTCTCTTCAGTGATTGTTATTCCACATTTTTTCACATCTTTGGTGCGAACCAACCAAACAACATAATTTTTAACTATTAATGTAATTATATTCCTCTACAATTTACTGGGAAGTCTTGGATATAGAGGCCCAGAAACGTTTAAAGAGGCTGGGTTTTTTGGCTGGTTTTACCATTTTCTCTTTGCAAATGGAAATTAAAGCCTCATCTACCGGTGAACTCTTTGAACCCAACAGTAGGAGAATATCTTTTTTTGAGCAGCCTAATTTTCTGGAGACTGCTCTCAGTATCTCCTTGCTGAGACTGTTGAGACTACTTTGAATGTCCTGTAGATCTTCTCCCTTGACCTCGGCACAGATTTTCTCAGACAACCTATGTATGATGACTTGGAGGTGACTGTACGTGCATGCGATCTTTGATTTTGTAATGGCCTTGATAAGCACTGCATTAACAAGCAGCATGATGGTTGACTGCTGGTCCTCCTTCTCTGCAACTGGCAGCAGTTCAGCAACCTCTGTGGTAACCACTGACTCCTGGGTCGATTTCTCTGAAATGACGTTTTCCGCTGATGGAACTGTCGTTTCTTCATCCTCTGGTGGCGGTGAATCTCTATTGCAGTGTTCTTCGCTGTATATTTGAAGGTTCTTGTTCATTTTGACTCCAGCTGCTTTGTTCTTTTGTCGTTCCATGGGAAGAGGAGCAGCTTGGTTTTCAGTTGGTGGAAGGTCATCTAATGAATTACTTGGGCTCTCTAAATGGTGTTGGTCAGACATTTCCAGATATGTCTCTGTTTCCTTCAACATAAGTTGAGTTCCCTTTGTCAAATCTGAAAACTCCTCCGAAATAAATTCCTCCACTATCTTTATATCTGGTTCCCTGTCATTAGACATCAAATCATTAACACTAATGATCTTCAAAAGCTCCTCCAAAATGAATGCATCCACCATCTTCAAGTCCGATTCCTCATTCTCAGAAACAGAACTGCTGTCTTGTGTCTCATCTGTTGCCACCTCAGAGTCTAATTTCTGTAGGATGTTTTTTCTCTGTTGATGGTCTTCAGCAGCTTTTTGTTCCATCTCACGATGTTCTTTACAGCAACATACCAAAAGTTCCTCAATTAGCCTTAGTGCATGGGGAAGGATTGAATCCATTGCGTCCGACCAAGATATGTAGCGGTCCACAGAAGTTTCTGGATCATGCGTGGAGCACACAGATCTCAATGATTCCTTGACATATTTTAGGAATAAGTCATTGAAAAAGTCAAAGCTCTGGGGATGAACTTTCCCTGTAATCTGAAGGGAGTCTGCAAATGCTGTTAGCAGCACATTCCCCAAGATGGTGTCCACCTCTTCAGATCTGATGCCCTCCTTAGGGATATTGCAAAGAATAACGGTACAACATTCATCTATTAAGTTTAACAGGAGCTCCTTCAAGCTGGTCTTGGTGTCACAATCAGGTTTCCCCATGGCCAAATCCAGGGTCTGTTCCAATGAAATGGACCAAAAAAACTTGTCAATCACCGGCGCGATCATGTCCCCGGAAAAAAACAGGAATGCATGAGTCTCTTGATTCTTTAGGTTGCTCATATTTCTTGGATGTGCAATGTATACTACAGCAAACTCTAAGAAAATCAAATAACTATTTCGTTTAAACCGCAAACTACCTCAATCTCTCACCAAACTGTCTCTTTCAAAGAAAGTAGCAGAATGAAAGAATTGTTGCTTGAAATCCAAGTAAAACTCTGTGATGTCATACAAAACTCTGTGATCTCATAACAGACCAGATTCCATCTATGCATGTAGAGTCAGCTTAGCAACCGTTGCTAGGTGTGAAGAGACATCAGCTACATGGTCATAGAGATCTGGATAGAATAAGAGCAGAAAAGATTATGTGAAAAACTGAGAAAGACCACAGGTGGATAGTAAAGAGAAACACTTAAAATGCAACATTATGAGACACAATTAAATAATAATATGTTTATATTTCATATTTCTCTCCAGCTTGGTCAGTTTTTCTGTTTTCCTCATTCATTCGGTTATATCCTGTCTCATCTTTTATCAGTCTCCCAGTATTCTAAAACAGAGCATTTATAAAACGCTAAAATCGGGGACGGCTTCACCCGGGGACAGGCCATCTGAAACGGGGACCGTCCCCGGAAATCGGGAACATCTGGTCACCCTATCCTGCTGGCCAAATCCTACTAGCTCAGAGTTTACATTATTAGCACCTCGGACACAAACAGACAGTGGTACAACCATACGTCTTTGACCCCGAAGATTAAGTCAAGCCACAAACACTGTAGGGTTAAACCTTGCGAATCTGACGCAAATTTATCAGCTATTAATTCAAAATCCGAAGACTGAGCTTGGGAGTCAAGCAGACGTCAGCACAATAATTCACCAAAGACTGTTTTATCTGCAAATGCGTCTTAAAAAACATATTTACGAGGTTAGAGGAAAAACACCTCTCTCAACATGTGAAAAACAAACAAAACTCAGGCAATATCGGTGTTTTCATAAACACTAGGTCTAACGCCGACAGTAAATGCGCTAGCTTCCTTTGAGATACAGGACAAGCAGAGGCTAGCATTCAGCGTTAGCTTATGCTACCTGACAAATCAGTTTCAAGCCGAACAACAACACAAAACACACACGGCATCATTATGTACTTACACCGCCATCATGGAGCAGAACCTTCCTTCAGTGCAGGTAATTTTGGTAAATCCCGCCATGTCCTGCTGGTAGTTTTCAGAGGAATCCTTCTTAAACTGATTGCGCAAACTACAATTTGCGCAAAATAAAACGAAGCCAAGAAGCGCTGTACTATTCTTCGTGTCTGGGAGAAAATCCATGTGCGCATACTCTGGGTTGCAGCCGATAACAATTTTTTTTCCCCCATTTCATTTCCAGCCGCCATTACAGCGGAAACTGAGCGACTCTTGAGATGAACTGGGACCTCCAGTTGGGTTGCCAGGTGAAGGCTGGGCGGGGCTTGGTTAGGGGTTGCTAGGTAACAAATTGTGCAACAATTTAGAGGTTTTTGACACAAGTCATTTCGCAGACACCAGCATATTTACTCATCCCCCCCCTCCCCCCTCCCCAGAAGAAAACATCTGGGTGATTTTTTGTATTATTATTGTTGTTTTGTTTTGCTTTCGTAGTACTTCTAGAAGCAGGAGATACCCAAATGGAAGGACAGAAACATGCAATTATGTTTGATAAATTGATAACTGATTAAGCTCTAATGGCTATTAAGACTCCAGACTTTCAGAAACCTTATGGGAAAAGATTTCTGATATAATCTGATTGTTGTCTGTTTAGTATCCCAAGCTCCTGTTGATCATGGTGTAACTGAGTTTTGAAATGAACATATCTCAGCTACTTCCTGCTTCCGTTTTTGTACTGATTTATGTTGTCATTGTGTATGAATATAATGTGCTGATTAAGTCTCTTACCATGCAATGCGAGGAAACGCAGGACTTTATTAAGCAAAACTTTACTCAAGTTAAACACAGCAAGTTGCTGGGAACGTTCAATCAGGTCTACCAAGCTACAGTGAGATTGCTAACCTTGGTAAAAACTTGTTATTTAACTTAAAATAGAACATTATGATGGTTGACTGGACCAGCTAAATCGCTGGTTAGTGTTTGTTCAGGTCTGGACTACAAGAGAGAAAAGTCCAACAATCAACTGCAGGCACTGTGAATTACAACATAATGAAGGGGTGATATTACCTAGCATACATCATAGGTTTCCATCATGTGGAAAATTACAGTGTGCATCTTTGAGCTGGGTTTCCATCAAGGGTGACGAGGTTCTGGAGTTACTCGGCTCAGAAACCTGGAGGCTAACTTTTTACGTGCTTAGCTGGAAAGGCACACTGTTTCTTTTTTCATAATAAATCCAATTTATTTATTCAGTTATTGCTTGCTTTCTTTTCTAAAGAAGGAAATCACAGAAATATTGTCAAAAAGTGTTGTTGTTTTTTTTTTATTATTTCCATCCAACCTCCTGTGAGTTGTACAGCAGAGAATTAGGAACAAATTACAAGAATTTTTGACTAGTGCGAAAAAATACGACTGAATATTAGCAGAAAAATTCTGCAAGTTTACCCATCAAATGCCTTAAAGTAAGAAAAACGTTGTTTAATGAAATAAAAACAATAGCTTCAAAGTCTTAGTATTGATAAATTGATGCTAATATCTTAATAGAAGTACTACATATTTTATTATCTCTAAACTTACAAATTTTAAATTTGTTATTTTTCATGTTGGAGTTTCATAAAATTATGACTTTATTCTTTTTTTTGTTTTCCGGCTCTATTGTCGTATGACTGTGTTCTTGCAATACCATGACTTTATACTTCTAATTAAAAAAATAAATCTTAGACTGGCCCTAATATTCCACCATGCAGTTGGTCTGAATTCAAAGTTCAAATACATAGAAGCTGTAAATCACGCTTGTCAAACAAGATGGCCATCCTGAACTATGAAAACCAAAGGAGTGAACTGATAAAAAAAAAATCATGATCTTCCAAACATTAAATCTTCAAAATCAAAAATTCAATTAATTTCCAGTGTAAATATCTTAGCATACTTAAAATAAGACAAAATTAACTTGCAAGTAATTTTTCAGCAAGAAATAGGAGTTTCTTTTAAGTCAATATTTTATTTATATTGAAAAAGTAATAGTTATAAGTGAACAATAACTTTTTCATTCAATGTTAAAGGAATCATTGACTAAAATCAAACTCATATTCTTATCTAAAAAATTACTAGTAAGTTAGTTTTGTCTTTTTTCAAGTGCACTAACGTATTGTTACTAGAAACTAATCAAAAATATCTGGTGAGATTTAGTGTTTGTGCAGTGTACAGCCTTTGGCACATTTTCCATTTCAGATGCTATAATGTATTGATCAGAGCTTTGTGAGGCGTTCAAAGCCTAACATTGTGCAGTACGTTCCAGAGCACTGTAAAAGCAAGAAGTTCAATTTTAGGGTTTTCCAATAAAATGGACCAAGATTGCATCTGTGTGATCAAATTTTATTTATTGCCGTTTCGATTCCCACCCAGACTCACATAGATGAAACATCCACTTGCCCATGCGGCGCCCGCCCCATGCACACAGGCTCCGCCCACCTCCCCGTCACAGCCATCCATTGGTGGAGAAGTCCCGCCTCAGCAGCTGAGTCTCCTCCTCTGTGAGCCGCTGTAGAGGAGACCGGCAGGCGCCGCCGTGGTAACCAAACCACTCCATCGCCTGCTTCAGGGCAGGAACTCCCAATTTTCTGGTCACCTAGCAACAAGAAGCTTCGGTCAATTTCTACACATCCCCATCATTATATGGACTGCATATAGAAACGGTTGCAGTAAAAAAGAAACATGTGAAGGCCTGATATTGGTGTGACTTCAGACTCATGAAGCGGTGGGAGAGCGAGTCTGCCAGGGCCGTGACATTTAACACTCCTTAATGAACCTGTTTGTAGCCTTAAGCACAGTGAGCGGCCAAATCAGCCGGTCCCAGAGTATCTCTGATCAGAGCTCAGCACAGACCTCTGACATCCACCTCAGGGCTCAAAACGAAACTGTTTTTCACTGAACCCATTCTGTTTTTACTCGCTTCTACTGGTGAAGCTCATCACTTAGGAACATGATTTGATAAAATGATGTGATTAAACTTAAAGGTGACCGTTTGTGCTTCTTTGGCCAAGTTAGGAAAGACCAGTGGTCTATGCAAAACTTGATAATTAAATTTTTTGCACAGAAATCATGTTTAGATAATGAGATTTTAACCTGCTCAGTTCCAACTGCTTTGAGTTCCTTACAGTATGAGCTGTTTTACTGCATCTTGTCACTTTAAATCCAAATTAGCTGCTCAACGTTTACACTCACGCAAGAAAACGGCTGCTAACAGATGCGTAATTATGGAACCATACATCTTTGAAAAGCAGAAGTAGAGTCTCCTGCATAACCAACAAAAATGCAGGTAGTGACTTCTGGATGGTAAGTCAACAACAAAACACTTGTCTTTTTCAGCAGCCATTGTACAGCTTATACAGTGGTAAAACCAGCTGACTAGACGTGGTAGACCTTCGCTGGGGTTGCTAGGTGACGACGCAGCTCTGGTTTGTGACTTAATCAGGAGGTTTTTGAAACGCCTCATTTTACAGACACCAATAAACATTAAGTTATTTACCATAAATTGAAAACAGCTGGTTAGTTTTTTAAAAGCTGTTTTCAGAAATAGTAGAAACCTAAATATATAGCATCAAAACATAAAAAATCCACATTTTGCCTGCAGCTCCTCCAAAGTAACAATGGTCTTATTGGCTTTTTTTTTTTGGGTTTAAAAAAATGTCTTTGAAGCAATGCATAATTATGCACCACTTCAGTTTGGTTTGGTTTATAATATCCCAATAAAACTGACTGAAGTCTGCAGCAAAATGTAGGGAAGTCCAGTGGATACTAAAATACTTGAGCAAGCCACTGTTTGTGATAGAAGATAAACATTAGCAATGTTGTGACACAGCAATCTGTAAAAATCAGCAGATTATTTGAAAATGATTTTATTGTTGCTGTACATTCCTACAGTTGACATAATTTTACTGTAATAACCTCTTCTTTTCTTGTGTTAAATATTTTGTCACATGTTCTGACAGGAGTGAATATTTCACCCTATAGATTCAGCCTTAAAGTGATAGAATGTGAGGGAGCTCAGTCTGACGCTGTTTGTGGCGGTGTGGGTTGGCGGGTTCCTGAACCGGTGGCTCAAGCAGCGCAGCAGATGGTACTCACGGCTGCGTTGGGTTCTATGAGCCGCTGCTGCAGGACTTTGGCTTCCTCCCAGCGCCCAGACCGACACAGACGCTCCAATTCACACAGCTCCTGGCCCAGAACGTTAGCCAGCGCACACACTCCACCGACAGCACCTTCACACGCAGAGGAAGCAGCGAGAGCTTAATATAAAATGCTACCTTCGCACAACATTTGCTTAAATTTCTATACTCAGTTAGATATAATTCAATTAATTTAATTAAATCAACTGGTCTTTTTGATGAATTGACATTCATAAATTTCAAATTAAAACTTACAAAAATGTGCTGTAAGCAGAGTTTGATAGTAACTTATTATATTTAATTAAATGCATTTAATTAGAATAATTAAATGCAACTTCTTTGAAAACATTTACTTTTAGGAGTATTTTGTTTCGCTGTACTTTTTAGTTTTACTTGAGTAATTTTATTATGAAGTATTTCTACTCTTAGCTGAGTGACAATCCTGGTTTTTCTACCCACCGAATGAAAAACAAACATGTTTTAACCAAAAGGTCACCAGACTCACACACCTGCAGGTTTTGTTAAAGTTTCATATGTTTTTAACTAACAGAAAATGATTTCGATTTTTTTTTTTTTTTTCTTTGCCTGATTTTGTAATTTTGTGTTACTCAAATAAATTACTGTAATTTTTGTCCTTAAAATAACAAAATTTCCCCTCAACTTTATATTTTGGTCTGTCTGATTATGTAATTATTGATAATTTGATCAGTTAGTCAGTACTGGAGTAGACTTTCAAACAAATACTTTTTAATGTTTTAGATGGATACTTTTACTTGAGTAAAAATATGTTGAATTAGTGCCATTATTACTCAAGTACAATTTCTGGGTACTCTGTTCACCTCTGGCTGTAATAAAAATATGTTTTGTCTACAGTCCAGTTGATCACAAAACAATTTTCAAACCTGGTCAATTCCCTACATGAAAACAATAGGACTAAGAGTCTGATCTTCTTTATGCTATCAAATAATGACACTGATTTGGAAAATCCCCGAAAACAAAAACTACACCTTTATTTCTGAAACTTGCCATGCTGACATCTAACTGATGTGATTTCGTAAAAAACATGTGACGTTCCAAAGGAAGGTTGATTTGATCAAATTAAAAAAGACTTGAAAAAGCTTTGAACTGACAAGTCAGCAAACCAGATCTGGGAAGCCGCTAAGTGCCGCAGCATGTCAGCAGTTTTCATTTCCCATCAAAGCTGCAAGATTTCTATAAGACCTCAACACACAGCCTGCAACATGATGATCACGAGGATGAACTTGGTAATCAGAGCAGCAACACACACACACACACACACACACACACACACACATTGACCGTATGGATGCATTTCTATATGAACCTGTCTGTGCCGACTTGCTAGCTCTGCTAATCTCTGAGCTATTTGCATAATTGTTTTGGACTCTGTAGGTTTCTACAGGATTTATAAAAAAGTCTCATTTGTAATTGCTGAAACATTTCTATGAATCGGCTGAATGTTTTTAATCATTATCCAGCTTAAAGACCCAATAATTATGTTTTTTCAATGTACTGAACGTTAGTCCTCTAACATATTTCCCTAAAATGTTCTGGGATTTCTCTAAAAAGGTTTATTTGTTTATTTAACGACCAGCATTAATCTCTGAAGGCCATACTTCCAAACATTACAATAAAAATCACTTAAAGACCTTTTGTGTGTGCCCTTCAGACACAAACAAGATCAAATTGGACACAAATCAAATGAACTGCTTAAACAACTTACAAACATTATAAAAATACCGTACCACACAAACAGTTTTAACCATAACAGAACTAAATTTATTAAGAATTATTACAGTAATTTGCTATTTAAACTTACTCATTTCTTTCATTTGATTGAATAGGGATGTTTACATTTTATGTTCCCAGGGTTTGTGGAAGGTAAAAAGGCCCACAGCATCACAGGTCCTCCCCTATGCCTAACAGTGAGGTGCTTGTCCACACTTTCATGCTTTTCTTACGGATGCGAGTGGCCTGGAGACGATCCAGAAACAGGAAGTGGACTATTGACCCTTTGCAACTACGTCACTAAATCATTCGAGGTGCCATGATGTGAAGTGAGGGATGGGAGTATTGAACAGAACCACTGAAATTGTTTCCCAAAGTTATTTTTGTCTGTTTATTCATGGCTTCTACTTGTTCGAGTCGAGCTAATTTGTAACACACCTTGTTGACTCAGTGAGAAAATGAACTGCACCAACTGAACATGTAACAAAAGTTGCAATTTTGGTCCGAAATTGCACACGTCTACTGGACTATCAGAGGAATGTTTTCAAATTAAATGCTTGGTTTTTCTAGTTTTTCTTGTGGGACATTTTGCCACTGGAATATAAAAGTTTTATATATTCTTGCCAAAGGTACCAACAAATGTTTCATGCACATCTGAAAACAGACGCCATGGATGTGTGTTTGTTTGAAATCTAAAACTGTGTTTATCCTGACATCTTCTAACGCTGATTGGAGAGAAATAAACAACCCAGATTAATTAGATTCAATAAGAAATGTCTTCACATGTATGGCTGTAGTGTAAAGGCCTCTTGTTACATGAAATCTTAAAACAATTAGATATAGTTATTCACCCGGGTTCTGGTTGAAAGGAAGTGCAGCTGATGGTTCCCCGTTGAGGAACAACAGCTCCCCTTTGGGGCTTCTTACCAACACAATAAGCAGCCATCAGAAACCCCGCTGAGCCCGCTAAAACCTGGAAATCCTGCGCATTGGTTCTGTGAACAATCAGGCCAATCCGTGTGATCTGAGGAAACATGAAAAAAGAAAACGAGAAGAAACAAGTCAAAAGCAGCGTTTCAACGTCAGTTCCTCCCATCTGCCAGAGTAAATATCTGCCGGTGTATTTGAATCCCAGGAGAGGTTCCCACCGGGGACTAAGACATGCCTAACATCTCACAAGGTAAACAAATCGCTCAGCAAGAGACAAGCATCATCTCCTCTCAGAGCCAAGGTTTTTTTTTTTCTTTTTTCTGGAGGAGGGGATCGTTCAAGATCCAAATCAAGAGGGAGGGGAAGAAATGGAGGAAAGCAGATCGCTCCCAAGAGAACCAAAAAAAGAGGATTTAACTTCAAACGGTGGTGAGTAGAGGACTGGAGACGCTCATGAATATCATCTCATGAATATCGGCTCCATGTTTTGTTTTGCCTCTTTCAACTTTCTTTTTGTCAATCTACAAACTGAAACTCACAATCCAAGTAAACCTGAAATGTTCAAAGGGAGGCCGCGCGCTCCGCAGGGAAAACCTGCTGAATTCTGCCTCAGCCTCCATTAGCGTTCCCACTGACGGTGTATTTATAACCACAGCCTGTCAGTCACTTTCCTCATATTAGTCATTTAAAACATGCAGGACTGTAATTGATCAGTCAGTCAATCAGGTTACAGGAGCTCCTGCTGGTCGCCTGAAAGCTGGAGCACACTGGTTCTGCAGATAAAGCTCTAATGGGGAAAATAATACTGCAGGAAGACGACCGTCTCCCCAGGTGTCAGGAAGACTTATTAGCTTTTATTTTCTTTGTAGTCTAATTACTGCTGCTAGCATGCAATGTGCAGCTTAAGGGCCTGGGAAAACATACTTGTTAGATTCATGAATTAAGCATTTATTATGCTGTTCAATTACAAATGTAGTTTATGCCACACTGAAGTCGAAAGCAGATGTTTTACATGTAGACTTTATCTTGATGGTTTTCTAGAGATAACGAGTTAACTTCCTGTTTTCTAGAGATAACGAGTTAACTTCCTGTTTTCTAGAGATAACGAGTTAACTTGCTGTTTCTAGAGATAACGAGTTAACTTCCTGTTTTCTAGAGATAACGAGTTAACTTCCTGTTTTCTAGAGATAACGAGTTAACTTGCTGTTTCTAGAGATAACGAGTTAACTTCCTGTTTTCTAGAGATAACGAGTTAACTTCCTGTTTCTAGAGATAACGAGTTAACTTGCTGTTTCTAGAGATAACAAGTTAACTTCCTGTTTTCTAGAGATAACAAGTTAACTTCCTGTTTCTAGAGATAACGAGTTAACTTCCTGTTTTCTAGAGATAACGAGTTAACTTCCTGTTTTCTAGAGATAACGAGTTAACTTCCTGTTTCTAGAGATAACGAGTTAACTTCCTGTTTTCTAGAGATAACGAGTTAACTTGCTGTTTCTAGAGATAACGAGTTAACTTCCTGTTTTCTAGAGATAACGAGTTAACTTCCTGTTTCTAGAGATAACGAGTTAACTTGCTGTTTCTAGAGATAACAAGTTAACTTCCTGTTTCTAGAGATAACGAGTTAACTTGCTGTTTCTAGAGATAACGAGTTAACTTCCTGTTTCTAGAGATAACGAGTTAACTTCCTGTTTTCTAGAGATAACGAGTTAACTTCCTGTTTCTAGAGATAACGAGTTAACTTCCTGTTTTCTAGAGATAACGAGTTAACTTCCTGTTTTCTAGAGATAACACATAAGGAACTCCTTATACATAAGGAGTTAACTTCCAGTTTGAAAAATGGGAAATTAACTCGTTTTCTCTAGAAAACCAGAAGTTAACTTTTTATTTCACAGATAACTTTCCATTCAAGATAACAAGTTCATTTTCCATCTTCGGTACATAACGAGTTAAATTTCTATTTGAAATAAGTTAACTTTCTGTTTGATGAGTTAATTTCCTGTTTTCTAGAGATAAACAATTTTTTTTATAAATTTATAGAGGAATTGGCTAAAGTCAAAATCATTAGGTCAGAGTTTTACAAAAACATCCATTGCATTGCATAGTATTTTCTAGTACACTTGAAATAAGACAAAACTAAGTTATAAGTAACTTTTCAGAATGACAAAGGAGCTTCATTAAAACGTTCTAGTTCCACTGGCAGATTATTGTTTCACTTATTATATGGAAAAATTGCTATGTTTTAAGAGAAATAATCTGCCAGTAAGACTCTTACTTCTTAACAAATATTAGACAATTATTGACTAAAATACATCTCGATGAAAAGATACTTGTAAGTTAGTTTTGTCTTATTTCAAGTGTCCAACGATATTTGCACTGGTAGTTTTTGCAGAGTAGGCCAAATATTGGCCACAAATTGTGAGTCTTTTCTCCTGTAATAAAAACAAAAAACAAACAGGACAGTCTAGGTGTGCAGTTCAGGTGCAGAATAATACAAACCCAATGGGAGCGCTCAGGCAGTTTCATGCTTTGGTTTGGTAAATTGGCACTGAGAAAAAACAGTGTTGTGTTCTTTTTCACTGTAAACACTCCAGCGTTCAAAGGACTTAATCAATAAAACCAGAGTAAATACTTCTTAGATTATGTTGTTTTGCTTACATTTTAGACTGACACTGAACTGACTGTCAAACAGGGAGGCAGGGTTTATTTTGTGGGTAGATTAGGGTTTTGTTTTCCCTTTAAATACATTTATTAGTGCATTTATTGTTGTTATTCATCATTGTAAACATTTAAATGTTTAATCCAAAGAATCCCTAAGAAACAATTCACACAGACTGTTACCAAAATACATCATTTGTATCATTACATCTGGAGTTTTGAGGTGTAATATGAATTTTATGCAGGTATTTTAAGGTTAGCTGAGTGGTATGAATACTGTTTAAAGTTGAAGGTAAAGCGAATTCAGAAATAATTTCTGTTGGAAAGAATACATGAGGGTTTTGATCATTTCACAGAAAAAAATCTTAAATTTATTGCAAGTACTTTCTGCTCATTTCTACCTTTCTTCCAGGAATACATGCTCAAAACATAAAAAAGAAGCAACAAATAAAATCATTGTGATTCTTTCAGTGAGACAGATTTGATTGTCTTGAAAGAGAATAGATGCTTATTTTGTATAATGTTTTCTTAGAATTACGTTCTGTGGATCCGAGTTTTCAGACCTTGGGTTCATTCACCTGCAGCAGAAGAGAAAATCAGAAGAAGAAACAGTTCAATATGTTCTAAAGTACCAGAAGCTTTACTACGGAGCATTAATGTTGGGTGAAAGTTTGACCTCTCAGTTCAGATTGAAGTCAGAAAAAACTGGGAGAATGAAAAGGATGACACCTTGTAAAATCTTTCAGTTCTACTTTATTTTTGTCTTCTTTTCATAATAAATATATATATATATATATATGTGTGTGTGTGGGTGTGTGTGTGTGTGTGTGTGTGTGTATCACCAGATACATATATGTGTCTGTGTCTGGTGAATTTTTGGTTTGAACATGTTTGTTCTTCATTCCGTGGGTAGAAAATCCGGAAATTTTACTAAAGTAAGAGTAGAAATACTTCATAATAAAATTATTCAAGTAAAAGTAAAAAGTACAGCATAGTAAAACTATTGCAAAAAAAAATTTATTTTTCAAAAAATCTTACTCAAGTGAATGTAATAGAGTAAATGTAACTATTCACTGCCTGTCTCTACCAGCGTTGTTCTTCCTCACGCTGAACCGTCCTGCTCTGTGTCAAAGCAGCGCCACTCTGCCATCTCCCAGCAAGTTCACAAACCTGTCATTTCCCAAACCAGAAATCCATTTGCAACTTCTTGCAAACACTTCCCACACGGACAAAAAGGCATGAAGAGCCTGACAAGAGCCTGGCGTTCTTCCTCCTTCCGGCTCGCAACCCTGCAATCAGACAGCATCAGAGAGCTGGATGCACTTTGGTTCCAGGCTCTTCAGCCGTCACAGCTCCTTCAAACGTGAAGAAGCTGCTGACAATCAGTCCGTCTTTTCATAAACACAACAGCAAATTGCTCATTTTTAAACAGGAAGACAATTCAAACCCGTCTGTTTGGTCCTTGGCCAGTTAGTTCCCGAGTTCATGCCCACTTGTTGCATTTCTTCCTGCTTCTAGTTTAAACAAGCTGTTTTACACCATGTAACAGCAGTGAATTTCTTTCGGTAGTGGGAAAATATTTGATAATAAAAAGACTTTGAATTTACCAGTTAAAATGCAAGGATAATGTGATGTAAACAATATTTTGAACAAAGGAAGTTTGATTTGTTCTACTAAACTGCATACAGTAGCTTCAAATTCAAATTCAAAAACACTTTATTGATCCCAAAGGTGAATTAAATGCTGTAACTCATTGATTCAGATTCTTCAGAATAGTTATTGTAGATAGTGATGACTGTTGGCAGGAAAGATCTCCCATAGTGGTCTCTGTTACAGCAAATGTGAATAAACCTCTGACTGAAGATACTCTGTCTTCTCATGAACAGGATGGTCAGGATTGTCTTTAATTTTCTTGATTTTATGAAGAATCCTTCTGCATTTCATCATATTTTCAAATTTATTGAAATCAGTAATTTATAGGTGTAGCTACATTGAGGAGGAGTTGATAATTATTCTGATGATGTACAGGTACTGGTCAAAAATTTTTAATATCATGAAAAAGTTGATTTAACTCAGTAATTCCTTCAAAAAGTAAAATTTGTAAGATATAGTCATTCGTTACATACAGATTAACGTTCATATACTTTACAAGAAAGCATGATTAGACAGATATTAAATATCACATTATGGAAAAGGTGCGTGCCCAACCGTTGGTAACCATGGAAACAGTGCCGAAACTCCGCCCACTCCTCCATAACGGTCGTCAAAACAAACAATGCACTCCTTTAAAGTTAATCTAAAAACAGACATGTAACCTATTAACCTATGATCGCTTCTAATTAGTTGATTTCACTTTTAAAAATGTCACCGGGTGCTGCGCGGTCGGCTGCACAAGAAGGTAAGGGTGAAGACCAAACTTTATTTTCTAAGTGTTAATGAGGAAAGATACGGCAGAGACGGCTGGCAGCTCTCGGTGTTATCGCGGATTTGCAGCGAACATTTTTTACAAGGTAAGAAGATTAACGTTCATGTACTTTATAAGTAAATATGATTAGAAAATATATCAAATATCGTAGAATGGAGACTAACTGTTAGTAACCATGGAAACAATGCCGTACCGTCATATAGCCTAGCATGTATGGGAAAAAAATGGTTAGCATCTCGTCTTTTGTACGTTTTTAATCCCGCTCCGGTGTAAAGGGAGACGCTGTTTATGACATAGTGATATAAATCATGTGGTTTGAATTCAAGCAAAGTCTGTAATTTGATCAACACGTCAGGAGGGAGGAAGTATGGGTGGGTTTCTAAGTTAACTATTACCAACTTTTGTAAATACCGTCGTCTAAGAGCCACAACAAGGTGTGTTACAAATTAGCTCGACTAGAACAAGTAGAAGCCATGAATAAACAGACAAAAATAACTTTGGGAAACAATTTCAGTGGTTCTGTTCAATACTCCCATCCCTCACTTCACATCATGGCTCCTCGAATGATTTAGTGACGTAGTTGCAAAGGGTCAATAGCTGAATAAAACCTATTTAACGTTGATGGTGTTGATATAATGAATACTAAGCATCAGATCTCTCGTTCATTAAGTTTGCTCTCTTTTCATTAAAGGGAAATAAACTGGTTAACTTTCATGGTTCCTTGTTTTATGTAGCATAAGAGCGTCAGTTTGTACTCTAAGAATACAAACTGTACCCTCCCTTTCTCTAGGTGAGGGAAAAGATGCTTTATGAAGTTCATTTTGTTTAAATCTGGAAATTAAGTGGATAAGAGAAGGAACAGGAGAAAAAGTGTCTCTGTAGGTGAAAGGTCAAAATTTAAGGTTAGTTCAAGTTAAAGTGTGATAAAACATTTGACCTTGTGTGTTGAATAAATGTTATCGTCACTGTAAAGATCAAGTGTGATAACTTTTTCCATCCAGCTTCACTGAAAGCCTCTGCGACCCTGCACCTCCGTCCATTCATATGCACATAACTACTTTTTATTCAGTCTTAAAAAACATTGGCCAGCTATTGAATTTAAAAAGTAATAATTTATACCAAGTCTGGAATATTTCAATTTCTGGGACGCTGAACTGATAATTAAAATACTGGGTATTCACTCAAACAGAAAAAATATATATAAAGCAACCTTTGCAACCTTTCTCTAACTTTGAAGCAGTTGTAATTCTGTTTTAGAGCTAACATTAAAATCTGGTCTATTCAGCTCCTATTAAACAATTGGATTGGTCAAAAATCAGACCAATCAGTGATTGGTCAGAAAAAATCCAAATCTTTACGGTGTTTCGTCAGATTTGAGGAAAACTCACAATGACTGATGGAAATTGCAAAAAATGTGTGAATGATGAGTAAATTTGCATTAATAGATCACAACATTGTGACTTCCTGAAGGGATGGATTGTTGCCCACTGGGTCGAGTCCCATCACTGCAGCAGCAGATGTACGTTCAGTCAGAATGAACATGCTGTTTTTGTTTGCGTGTTTTATGATGTTCATTTTGCCTGAGTTACATTTTGATGTTTCCTGAAAATGAGAACTTGTTTCCAATCAACTTATGTGGTAAAATAAAGATCAAACAAAATGTAAAAAATAAAAACAACAACAAAAAACAAAGATGATCAAAATTTCCTTCTGAAAAACTAAACTAAAATTTTAAAAAAAGTATCCTCAGCTTACGTCTCCTCCGCTGTCCTTAAGGCCCAGGATGTTTGGGTGCTGAGACAGCGCCACCACAGCGTCCACAGGCAGGTCCAGGCCCGTGTTGGCCGGGACGCTGTACAGAACCACTGGCACCGGGCTGCTGTCTGCCACCTGCAGGCCGGAGGAGGAATGACATGTCTAAACCTGAGCGCTTTACTTTATTCTGAGTCGATCTCTGAACATGATTTCACTACTAGTCAACTTTTGGTTAACAATTCCAATAAAACTCTTTTGACCCCAATGTATAATGTTCATTTAAAAAAAAAAATTAGACTGCAGATTTGGTTTTAAGTAAAATAGAAAAACAAGCCTCATTTTTTTAATTTTCTGAAAGCATTACAGGCCTTGAACAAGTTAATATATTTTAAAAGCTAAAATGTATGAACTCGGTACCGCTTTTAATGTTTTTGTTTTCAAAAGTTTTTAATATATCCGTAACATTCAGTGTCACACATTTATTTAAAAAAATCTCTTGGGGGGTGTGCTGTGGTGGCGTAGGGGATAGAGCGACCCACATTTGGAGGCCTTGAGACCTTGACGTGGCCGTCGCGGGTTCAATTCCCAGACCCGCCGACATTTGCCACATGTCTTCTCCCCTCTCTGCCCCTTTCCTGTGAGCCTACTGTCATATAAGAGCCCACAAAAAGACCCCCTGGAGGGGAGAAAAAAAAATCTCTGGGTTTTTTAAGGTTTTATAGCGCCACCAACTGGACTTAGCTTGACAAATCACTGATCAGGCATTCAAAAATTATTGGAATATAACATCACAAATCAGCAGGCACTGCTTTACCTCGCAACGCCAGTGAAGCCCAGCCTGCTACCTAGCAACCCCAGCTGAGCTTCAGCATGTTTGGTCAGCTGGTTTTACTTCTGTATGCGCTGTACAATGGCTGCTGGAAAAAGGCAAGTGTTTCATTGTTGACTTACCATGCAGAAACCATTTGCTATATTCTTGCTTATTGTGCAGGAGGCTCTACTTCTACTTTTCAAAGATGTACGGTTGTAGAATTGAACATTTGCTTGCAGCCGTTTTTACACATGAGTGTAAACGTTGAGCTTATTTGAATTTAAAGTGACAGGAGGACCTAAAATAGCTCAAAATAGGCAGAACTGAGCAAATTTATGGAAAAATGTAATGAACATATTTTGATCTATCCTAACCTGTTCAGGAAAGCGTAATAAGTCACCTTTAACATGTCTATTTTTTATGTAATGCTTAAAATTTAGTCTAATTGTTTAATATTTAATCATTTAATTAAATTCTAATTATTTCTCTATCTCATCTGGCCAACCAAATTGGAGCTTTACTCATTGATATCATGCAATCACCCAAATTTCCTCTTTCTGGTAAACTTACAGAGGCATAATATTCACTTCTAGTCTATTACACAATGAGGTACGAATCAATCTTATGTCAAAAGTCATGATTACATTTCTGCAGTAAAAGTGCCAGCTAACCTTTGTGAAGTGATGAATGAGCGCCCGGCTGTCCATCTTGCCCTTGTAGAAGCACGGGTTCACCACGAGGACGGCGTCCGCTCCGGCTGCCGCCATCTTGGCTGTGAGCTGGACGGTGGCTCTGGTGGCTGGACGGAAAAAACGCAGAAATAATACAACAGAGTCAGTGGCAGAGTGTCCTAAAACACTTTTACTGTTGTAAAGGTAGCACTACGACATATTTTTACTGAAGTAAGAGAAGAAAGTAGCCGTCCAAGAAATTACTCGAGTAAGAGTAAAAAGGTATTTGGTAAAAAGTCTGCTCAAGTACTGAGTAACTTACCAAACTATCAATTAATATTTAAAAATTAAGTAATCAGACGGACCAAAACGTAAAGTTAAGTTTTGCATATTTTGGCAATTTAAGGTAAAATAATAATTTATATAAGAAACAAAAAAAGAAAATCAGACAAAAGAAAAACATTTCCAAATTAGTTTGTTTCAATTAAAATCTTAATAACTTTAATAAAAACTACAGGTGTGTCTCAGTGTCTGGTGAATTTTTGGTCTAAACATGTTTGTTTTTCATTCAGTGGGTAGAAAATTCAGAAAATTTAGTAAGAGTAGAAATACTACTAACAATAAAAATACTCAAGTAAAAATAAAAAGTACAGCGTAGTAAAAATACCCTAAAAGTAATTTTTTTTTCAAAATACTTACTCAAGTAAATGCAATTGAGTAAACGTAACTAGTTACTATCCAACTCTGGTTGTTGCTTAAGGGTATTCAGTCTGTAAGGTTCAAAAACCTTCGGAATATAACAAATCAGCAGGAACTGAGTTACCTAGCAGTGAAGCCTGGCCGTTACCTAGCAACACGGTCAAAGCTAAGCCATGAAAAGACCTTCATTGTCTTTCATGGATGGTCAAAATTCCTCACAGAACAAAACTCACATTTCGCAGCTTTTCTAAAAGACTAAAAACAAAACGAAACTAAAAGCTCCGCAGTGGGCAAAAGTTTCTCCTGAACAATGTAAGAAACTCAGTGAAAATTATTTTAAAACCGTGATAAGAGTTCATGCTGCTGCTGCAAAGCCTGGCACAACCAGTCATTAGGGGCAAATTAATGCGTAATAGAGCCAGGTTGGCTTTTTGTCCTGAATAAAATCAACTAAAAGCTATAAACTGTAAATCTTATATTTACTCACGCTATCTTTGTATGATATTAAAATGTGTTTGATGATCCGAAAGAGTGGCAAGAACAGTAGAAAAAGGATAAATGCTTAATTAGCTTTTACCTACAAATTGAAGAAAGAAATTTGGATTTCATCACTTCAGTTTGAGCTAAAGGTGAGAAAACATTTTAAGGTTTCAGACTCTAAAAACTATTCATCGTTTCCCATTAGTGAGTCTTTGATTCCAGAGGATGCTATTTGGGTATTGCTGAATTATTAATAAAAATATTAATATATTCCTTTTTGAGTTATTTAAGCACAGAAAAATCTAATGTGCATCTTAAATGCACCATGAAGATTTTAAAAAGTGTAAAAAGCTGCTCAGAAGCACAGAAATGTCAAAATATGAAAATCTTGTGCAATCTAATTTAAACTTCCTGTTCCTGTCATGCGATTCTACAATCACACAATCTCCTTTCAATTTACCTGAAACACTAAAGCTTTAAATAAAAACATGTCTGATTTAAAATGAATAAAATACATCTTGTTGTAATTGTCCTTAATTACTGACCCTCTGTGACTCCAAAGATTGGATTTAACCGAACCAATAATTAACTTCATCAAGGGTTTTGCTGTTTTTGAAAGGATGAAACATTTCCATGTTTCATTTGAACATTCGTGAGGGCGTTTGTGGTAAAACTGAAAAGCATTTTAAAACTTACATTTTGAGAAGTCTTTTCCTAATGAGATCAACCTAAGCGTTAATATATTTTTTTTCACTCTTAAATTAAACTGTAATATGTTTGAAAATGAGGAAAAAAAACTTTAAAAAGTTGAAAAGTTTGGAGTGAAAACCTGAACATAAACAAAAAATGTAAAAAATACGCACATTGTTTTTACTTTGCAGTTACATTTTTTTCCCTAATTAAAGTCGAACATTAATTTTCGTGCTTTGTGGTTGTACTAATTATTCAAAACACTGGATGGAGAGAGTTTGTTTTTTATGTCTTATAATAGTTTTCTCCTTACAAATCTAATTGTTTTTAATTATTATTCTGGATGCACAAAGCATTCTGTGAAAAGGAGAGAAACACCATGATTTGATTATGATGCAGAAAGCAACGATTTGATAAAAAATGAATTGTTACTGTAATATTTCCTCACTCAGCCACTCTGCGTCACACACATCCAAACATATAAACAAAATTAGACTAAACATGAAATAAAGCTGCCAAAAAGAGAAAGTATAATATTTAATGAATCTATCCGTCCATATGAAGAAAATACTTGTGTTCTGCATTTCATGACCTTTCAAGCAGCTGGCCTTGTTTTCACAGGTAAATAAAGAGATTTCTGCCATTCCTGATACGATTTTAGAATTCATATTTACACCTGTCTTACTCTCAGGTGGAGCACATTAGCTGCCACACAGTTACAGGTAACATAACTTTTTTTATATTTGTTGCACAAAACCCATAAAGCATTGCCAGAAAGGTGCCGCACACACAGGGAGGAAATGTGTTACTATTTCAGATCATTTCAGACTTAAATCCACATTGAAACTCAATTTAAAGGCACTGAAATAAAACTTTACAGTACTAAAAATCAAAAACCAACACACATTACAATGTGTGTTGGTTAGGATAATTTTGGGATCAGATTATTGCTGCAACATTTAAGTAGCAAAATAAAAATAATAAAGACTCAATTGAGTTTTGGTTTTTTTTAGGTGTTTTTTTTTTTTGCTCTGATTACCTCCAAATAAACTTCATCCTTAAGCTTATCATTGTCACACAGCAAAAGAAATAATCTACAGTCAGAGGAATCACATAAAATAGTCATATATATATATATATATATATATATATATATATATAAATAAATATATATATAGAAAACAGAAGAAAATATTGGGCAACACTGACATTGCCCAGAACTTGGACATCATCGAGAATATATGGAAAGCAATTCCTGGCAAATGTTGCCATGCTGGTTGACAGTTGCCTTGTTTTATTTTATACATGTATAAAATATTCATTTTATACATGTAATATTGTCCCTTTAAAGGGGCAGCAAGGTCTGAAATAATTTCTATTAATATTATTATTATTATTATTATTATTATTATTATTATTATTATTATTATTATTATTATGACATGGGTGAGATGGCATTTTCTAATCAGTAACAAATGATTAGAAAATGTTACTGGGTCACCGGTTAATTAAAGCTGCTTGTCTGCATTCACTCTGCTACTGTAGAAAAATTACAAAACAGAACTTCATCTGTTACATTTCATGCTATTTACCAGGAATTAAAAATTAGATTAAACGTAACAACCACATTTCTAAAATTAAAAGTTTTTCATAAATCCTTCAGTTTTCCAAGTAAATCAGAAATTTTAACGCATCTGAAAAGTGTCTGTTTATTGTTAATGTGTGTATTTATGTCTATTAAATGTCTAAACAGAGTCTAATCCCACCTACATTCACAGCCTGATCCGGCCAGCAGCAGCTTGCCCAGCGGCAGGGATCGTCTGACCGCCTTCACCACCTCCACTCGCTCCTCCTCCGTCAGGTAGGGATACTCACCGTTGGAGCCTTGAACCACCAGACCTGCAGCAACAAAAACACTCTCAGCGTTAAGCTGGGGCTCACACAATGACATGTGAGCCACATTTAGTAGTGTCTGCTATCTGAAATAAATAAAAACAAATTTACTGACAAAAATAGGTTTAGAGTTTGTGAAAATGTGATTGAGATTACGAGCAATTTACTGCATAATAAAACGTTGTACCAACTCAAGAACGGTAGGGGGCGACAGACAAGAGTTTTTGTGTGTTTCTTTAACGTTGAACTTTGTCTTATTATGTAGGGTAGAAAACAAGCCAAACTTATTGAAATACTAAAAAACAACATGTATTTAATGCAGACTTCCTTAACATGTGAAGGATCATTATTGAAGCATTGCGTATGTTACGGTTCGGTTCGGTTTATCTGAGCTGTGTGAAGCTGAGCTCCAACCTTTAAAGGGTATCTTGTCATATTTCTGCAGGTTCTCCTCCAGCTTCTGGTAGTCTACGTCCTCCTTGGCGGTGAACGGAGTGGCAATGGGGGGGTAAATGCCGCTGAGATCCAGCCTGGCGGCGGCCACGTGGCTCGCGTTTTGTCTCCACGGTCGGTACCGGACACCACAGCGTGTCCAGACCCGGACACAGAGCATGCTGAGGCGTTCAGAGAGGCTCGATCCGCCCGGTATCTGTGCAACCAACAATCCTTATCCAGCCCAGTTAATCACTAACTGTCCTTTAAACATTAGTCAGATTCAGGGTTGAACAGCTTTCAAACCGACAAGAAGCCACAAGACTTTAAAGTAAAAACATTTTTTGGAGCCGTTTCACTGCAGAGGTCATATGACAGAGATGACCTTTGCACTAAAAGCAACCTGCTTACTTAAAACTACCGCCAACACTTTAAAGGTTACATTTCTGTATGTTAATGCGGACGTTTGGCCTCGTCCACGTAGACAAAGCGCCCCCTACAGGCGGGTTTGGGGATGAACCAACCCTGACTTCAGCCTGCATTCACGTTTCTAGGGGCAAAGAGGCATTTTTATTTATTTTTATCCTCAGTTCAGCTAAATTAAAATGGATATATATATATATATATATATATATATATATATATATATATATATATATATATATATATATATATATATATATATATATATATATATATTAAAGTATATATATATATATATATATATATATATATATATATATATATTTCTATATGCTGGTGGTGATTCTTCTTCCTCTTAGCTCGGGTCCTCTACCAGAGGCCTGGGAGCTTGAGGGTTCTCGCAGATATCTTGGCTGTGCCTAGGACTATATATATATATATATATATATATATATATATATATATATATATATATATATATATATATATATATATATATATATATATATATATATATATATATATATATATATATATATATATATATATATATATATATATATATAATGAATATATATAAAAATATATATATATTCTTATAATGTAAAAATGAATTGTATTTTATGGTTAGGTTTTTAAATAATGATAAAAAAAAAACATACAATTTCTGAGAAAGAAAAACAAGAGGATGACTATGTTTTCTTCTCTGAGATGTTCAGACAAGAAACTTTATATTTGTATGCTGAAAATGTTCTGCATTTTAATCTTCACAATGCAAACTCATATTTGAGAAAACAATAAGTGCCCGTTTTGGGTTTAGAAACAAAGCAACCTATTTTTCAAAGTCTTTGTCTGAAAATCTTTGATGGATTCCCCGTCGTGCAGACAAAGAAACGTGGAAAGAATAAAAATAGTGACAGGAACACTAACATCCAGTTGTAATTTGATTGGCAGGCATAAAAACTGGGCCATTGCTAATTTATGAAATGACATATAAATTAAATCCTCCCCTAATTACTCTGTTAGTACAGGTGACCCATTAATGAGCAAAAACATAACCTGGGGTCTGCTTGGAGAAGCGCCGGTAGCCTTTGCGCTACTGCCACCGTGTGGACAAACTTTGAAACACATTTAGTTAATTTAAAAAATCAGTAGATTTCTGTTTCCTGAAGTTTGTGCCAGTAGGTTTGATTGTTCACCGTGGCTCTCACCTCATACTAGCTCTCATTTGTCTCACAGATGTAATTTATCCATTTCTGCTCATGAATTTATTACACGCAGGTTATTAGCTTCCTCCCTTCATATCCACATTTAGACTGGCTTCATGTTTTATTGAATGACAAGATGGAAAGAGAAATGAAATGATTGTTCTCCATAAAAAGAGAAGAACTCCTGGCAAAAGAGTTTTCTGCACCTCTAAGGTTTCAATGAACACAAGTAATCTTTTTTTCTATTTGATCAATTAACAAGAAAAAGAAAAAAGGTCTGAAGCCTAAAAAAGAAGCAGCTGTGGGTAAAAACACAGATATGTTGGGTTTGTAACTTAGCAGCAGTTGAGCTGATGGTGTTATTAGTCAGGGGTCTTCCAACACTGTTGATCGACATTAGGGTTAACCAATAAGTAACAATAATCATCATAAATAACATGAATTGGATAGAATTTTACTACATCAGTTCAGGTGTGCCTCAGGGCTCAGTTATTGGCCCCCAATGCTACTAAAAAATGTTTTTTTTTTTAATTATTATTATTATTTTTTTTAACAAATATGTTTCTTATTATTACACAAGGATAACCTAAATTAAGTAATCTGCTAGTGCCAGCTCTTTGGCTGTTTTAAGAAATCTCGTATAAATTTATTTGCCCATTAAACGAGTCTAATAATAGAGATAATCTTATTGACGTTAAATATAGTTCAATAAGGACACATCTGTGCTCTGGAAACATTGGTATGTTTAGGAGTGGTTTTATGCATGTTTTATTCTTTTTATTATTATTATTATTATTGTCAATTGTTCTTTTATGTAATTTGGACTTTGAGTCTGTAATAAAATCAATCTATCTGAGACTGTTTTTAGTTGATTATTTCACTGAGGAATAAAACCTACCGTCTGTTCATCTGTTTAAAGGGGAGACTCATTTCCAATCACACTGTGTTCATTGCTCCATTTTTAGCCAGATTGATACATTTTGTATGTTTATGTTAAGGTATGGCTGTCCCAATTGCTTAGAGAAGAAATATCTTAACATTTTAGTGCTTAATAAAAACATTTATTAGGTTACGCTGAAACAAAGGAGACAGAACTAGACATAGAACCACAAAAGGAAATTATTGCTTCATTTTTATTATCATTGAAACAATGCCACATTTTGTCTGAAGGTTAAATTATCTGATATCTGCCCAGGAACATTGACTATGTTAAAGAGTAATACTTTTCTTCGGGCTCACTGAAAGGACATGATTTGATGTTTGATGTGGTTAAATAGTGTGAACGTTTTGTTGGGTCCCACAAAGCAGGACAGAGATGCGTTTCTGCATAAATAAACCTGAATAAATAAATGACTTTAACCAACTTTCCCAGAGAAACACCTAAACAGCGCCCTCATGTGGGCACAAATTCTAATTAAATACACATTAGATAGAGAATATTAACAGCACATTCAATTTCAGGACACTTTGTAAGACTATCAAGTTCAGCTTACATAAAAAATATACTGTCATTTTAACCCAAACAAAGTTACTTACATGCATGCCTATAAAACAATACATGTTGCTATGCTAGTTTCCTTTTCCTCTTTCTGTCTTTATTCTTTCTTTTGGATTATTCTAGAAGAAACATCTGACTGGCAACTCAATTTTAATCCAAATTTTGTAAAGTTCTTCACTGTGTGGCCAGAGAATTGGTGTAACTCGTGTCTGAGGATTCAGTTTGTAGTGCAAAGAACAGATCCGTCATGCCGTGTAAATATGGGCTCATCTTCATAAAAGCAAGAACTCCTCCAAAATACAGTTACTTTGAGCTTTTAAATCACCGAAAACAAGATGGATAACTTCAGACATCTGCAATTTTCTGATCTGTCAAACATGAATTACCGTCTCTGTGATTGTTCCAACGCTTTTGTTGTTGAATCTGATCATGAGTAGAGATTAAACAAACAAAAAAAATACTTTCACGTGGAGAGGATATTTATACAATTTTAACGGCAGATAAAGAGAACGAAAAGATGAACATCTATAACAAAGAAAGGTAACTGTGGTAGTTTTAGTGTGATAAAACAATTAAAGATGTCTGAAAAGACGGAAAGCCTAGAAAACTTTTGCTCAACAAAAATCTTGTTTCTGGTAAACTACCCAAGGAAAAGACAACTTTTCCTCTCTGACATCTGTAAAGTGCGGCTGTTTAATCCGCCGTTTGCCTGCAGGACGTCATCATAAAACGGCGCAGAGATTTTGAAAAGAGCAAAAATATCAACTACTGAGCTCGCGCCTATTATTAGAAAGTGACGTAATGGCGCTGATGGCGCATCTCCTCCGCTGTTTTGCATCGCCGGAATCAGCACCGTTAAAACGGATTCCTGATTGTCCCTCCTTTTCCCACATGGACCGGAACCAGGCGGCACCACGTGACTCCGGATCCCCGGACTGAGCCAGTTCATCACACCGCATCATGGCTGCGGAGGATGAGGCCGCGCGGTGCTGCCTCAGGTCCCCGCAGTCCCGCGGGGCTCCGCACTCTCTGTCCCGCTGCCTGTGGCTCCTGCTCGGCCTCTGCTGGCTGCTGCCCACCCCGGCTCTCTGCCTGCTCGGCTTCCGTCCAGAGGAGACCGGAGCGGAGCTGTCCGTGGACGACGGGGTGCTGAAAGCCACGGAGGGAATCCGCTTCATGCTGCGGGTGTACTACTCCACCTCCACGCAGAGGCTCAACCGCACCGCGGGGACCCGCGCCAACAATGCCGCGCCCTGGATCGCCTTCATCGAGGAGCCGAGTCCCGGCAGAGAGGGACAGGTCCACCCCAAGAGGAACATGTGCATGGACAAGAACGCCAGGACGTCCGACATCGAGGTTTTAGGTTCCTTCAAGTCTGCTTCCAGTCAGAACTCAGTGCTGGTCGAGCTGCTGGCCAAAGACTTGCGAAGAGGGGAGAAGATTAAGTATTACTCCATGTGCGCCTTCGACGGGTCCAAGTGGGAACACTACCGGACAAGAGACTTCTGGGTCGCCGTGACAGAGCGCTCTGCTGTCCCGGAGCTCTGGCTGCAGGTCCTGGTCTCCGTCCTGCTGCTCGGCTTATCGGCTCTTTTCAGCGGACTGAACCTCAGCCTGCTGGCACTCGACCCGGTGGAGCTGCAAGTCCTGCAGAACAGCGGCACCGACAAGGAGCAGAACTACGCGCGGAAGATTGAGTCTGTGCGTCGGCATGGGAACTACGTCCTGTGCACGCTGCTGCTGGGCAACGCGATCATCAACGCGTCTTTGGCGGTGTGGATGTGCCAGATCCTGGGCATGACCTGGCTCTCCACGGTCATTTGCGCCTTTGGCATCTTCTTCATCGGGGAGATTCTTCCTCACTCCGTGGCATCGCGTCACGGCCTGGCCATCGCGTCCAAAACCATCTGGGTGACGCGGCTGCTGATGGTGCTCTCCTTCCCCATCTCCTACCCCATCAGCAAACTGCTGGACCTCATTCTCAACCAGGAGATCTCCAACTTCTACACCAGAGAGAAACTGCTGGAGATGCTGCGCGTCACAGACCCGTACCACGATCTGGTGAAAGAGGAGCTGAACATCATCCAGGGCGCGCTGGAGCTGCGCACCAAAACGGTGGAGGACGTCCTGACGCCGCTGAGCGACTGCTTCATGCTGGCGTCGGACGTGGTGCTGGATTTCAACACCATGTCAGAGATCATGGAGAGCGGGTACACCAGGATACCGGTGTTCGAGAACGAGAGGTCCAACATAGTGGACATCTTGTTTGTCAAGGACTTGGCCTTCGTGGACCCGGACGACTGCACTCCGCTGAAAACCATAACGCAGTTCTACAAACACCCGCTGCACTGCGTCTTCAACGACACCAAGCTGGACGCGATGCTAGAGGAGTTTAAAAAAGGTGAGGAGCATCTGCAGTCAACTAGGATGTAAACCAAAATCTCTATCAACACACTGCAAAATCATTAAACCTCCAGTCGAGTAAATGTATCAGTAATTGAAATAAAACAAAACTAACTTATAAATAACTTTTCAGTAAGATAGGAGCTTGTTTAGTCAATAATTCCTTAATACTCATGAAAAAGTTCTACTTCTGTAGGTAGATTATTTTATTTATATTTCAGTTTAAGTAAAATCTAAGTTATAAGTGAAATATTATTAATATTAAGGAATTGTTGACTTAAAACAATCTCCTATATCTTGTTACTTATAAGTTGGTTTTGTCTTAATTAAAGTGCTATGGCATTTGCACTAGAAACCACACACAAAAAACCGTCTCGGTAAAATTTTATGTAAATTAAAGACGGTTTTTGACCGGCAGCTAAATTAGACATGTTTTTTTCTTCCAGTGTAGACTGAAAAAACTTGGTAAGATTTTGCGTTTTTGCAGTGCACTCATTCATGTCAACCAAATAAATTCTTTATTTTGGCCTTTTTCAGTGCGATACTTGATAATTTAACTGGACGAACACGGTTATGAGTTCAGTAACAATGTTTTTGGGGCTGTGAATCAAAACGGTGTTTCTATAACCAAACTGCAGTTTTGTGACAGATAATTAGTGATTATTTGCTGACATCTATTCGTAAACAAACCAAGTCGAAACACAAAATGTTTACACTTTTAGACTCTAACCAGTTTAAAACAATTAAACATTGACGATTATTGTTTGTGCTTTTACAAAGTAAACCTGCTTATTCTATTAAATCTTAAATAATACTTAGAAATTGCTACATTTTAATTTATCTCTGCGGTCATTAATTCATATTTAATAATATTCACATTCAATCAAGTATTAGATGTATGGTTTGTGTAAAACTCAAGGCCACTGTTGGTTTGTGTTAAGTAAACTGAGCACAGGCTTTGTTTACTTATGCCTTGGGCCGGCTCTGTGTGCAGGCACAGTTCAGCTGCTCATGTTTGTAGATGTGACCGTATTTGCACTGACAACATGTTCTGGTAGTTTACAATCAGAGGGATTACCCAAATGAATCTCAATAAGCCGTTAAAACCTGAATAAATGTGTGTTTCGTAAAAGTATTCGCACAACTTGGAACGTTTTCCAAACTTTGTCAGGTCACAAACACAAACTGCATCGTCATTTTATTGGGATGTTTAAACACAAATTAGTGCATCACTGCGTTGTGTAACAAACATGATGCTCGGTGCTAAAAATGTTTTACAGATGCAAATCTGAAAAGTGTGGCATGCATTTGTATTTGTTTTAAACTCCTTTGATTTAAAAGGCAAGTTAAAAACATAAAACAATGTTGAAAACTTTGAACTGACATACGCAAAGGAATATGTGTGGCAGAAGACAAAACTGCAAATCCCACTGAACTGTCATTTCCCATTTTAAAGGCGACTAACAACCCAATCAGAGATATAATGGAGGGTTTAGAAGACTATTCATGAGTTTTAATGGTCCAGTCAAAGTCCAGTTTTAAGCCCAATAGGAATCTGTGCCAAGATTTAAAAACTGAATATTTACTACTAAATACTACTCAGGCTAAATACTAAATATCTCAGCCTGTGTGCAATTTGTGGAACAAAAATAATGCGCTACATACAAATGCATCCCACATTTTCCAAGTTTTATTTGTTAAAGGTTTAGAAAACCTTTTATCCCTTTTTTCTCCACTTCACAATGAGGTCCATGGTTTTTTATCCGTCACTTAAAATCCTTATAAAATAGACTGAAGTTTATGGATCTTAATGACATAAAGTGAAAGAATTTAAAGGGTGGGAAAAGTTTTGCCAGGCAAGGTTCTGGTGAAGCTTTGGTTTTGCTTTTTAGGTTTTAATACAGGGTGGGCCACAAGTTTCCATACATAGGAAAAATAAACATTTTATTTTGGGCAACTGTTTTTATTTTTGTGGGACTCTGTGTAGTCGCTGCTCGTCTTGGACCACTTTGTGGTTTATCTGCAACATTTCCAGTTCTCTGAAACTTGAAAATAAGTTTTGCCACAGTGTCGTGTGTGATGCTGATCCCGTGTTTATGCAACCATGCGACTGCTCCCCAATCCAACCATCAGTATGCTTTCAGTTCTTTGCTCTTTTGTCAAACGCATCTTCTTGGGCATCTGAAATAAACACGTTACATTCCTCCTATGTATGGAAACTCTTGGCCCACCCTGGAGTTTTAATGCAACTTTGGTAAAAATTTATCAGAACATTTGTATTAATTTCTTTTCTTGTAAAGTGCGGGAATCATTTTGCGAGGTAAAGTAGCCCAACTAACTCCAGATGTTTGATTTGTAATTGGTGTTTTTTCCCATGTTATAAGTGAAATTATCTGGTAACCAATCTAAAACCTTTTCATCAATATCAAGGAATTATTGACTTAAAACACACTTCTGTATGTTGCTGAAAAGTTGCTTTTAAGTTAGTTTGTCTTATTTCAAGTGTACAAAGATATTTTGCACTAGAAATTAGACCAACATTACATGGTAAGATTTTGTGCTTTTGCAGTGCATGCACATCATTTGTTGCCATGGCAACGCTGTGAACTATCCTCAAACTACCCCAGAAAACATTCAGCTCAGCTCTGTCCCAAACAAATGAGTCACTTGATCGCGTAATGCTGCAACCAGGCGACGTTTGGAGGTCGATCTGATTTTTTTAAAATCCATAATCTTCCTCGGATTAAGTGGATAATTTAGTAAAACAGAAAACTGCGTGTGCGTTTGAGCAGCACTGATTCGAGCCGGCCTCTTGCATCAGAAAGTGTGAGAACCTGCAGCCTGAGCAGGCACATCCCGCCCTGCACCAAAACGAAGAGTCATGCCCAGTTTGCAGAGGCTCTGCGGACTCAGTCAGGATTTTTCTGTGGGTGGGGTCCGCTCCAGCCAATCACAGAGCTCCCTGCTTTCCACCGGCTTTCCGCATGTCCATGAATGCTGCAGACTCAGCACTTTTCCTTCTGTTGGGTTTGTGGTGAGGACAGCAGTAAATGGAGGAGGCAGATTCTGTCTACAGGAAACGTCGAACAGATTATTAGTCTTTTTATTTATTTATTTAACAATGCAGAGACTTTGCCAATCTGCTAAACATGCAGCGATTTTTTTAGGAGCTCCAGAAGTTGAATAAATATTGAAGGCTCTCTGCCTGTAGATGACCTGGATGAGATAATCTACATAGAGGATTATCTCTTTTGCTCTCTGCAGGAATGCTTCCCGCCACTGCAGCAGAAAATGCAGCCAGTTTTTCCTCTTTAATATGAGAATCCTGCAGAAGAAAAAACAAAACGAAAATGACTGAAAGCTCCTTCAATGGTCTTGTTCTCACAATGATTTGTTTTATTAAGGAAAATGTTCATTTTAAAGCTTGAGGATAATGTTCTGTTCACACTAACTGTTTCTGAGCTGAATTCATTGTGATGTTTAATAAAATCCATGATCAGATCAGAAATTTTGTTCATGCAATTTGAAACAAGAACTTAAATTACTCTAAAGTAAAATAAGTGGTTATTTTAACTTGGTATTGTGAGTAAAATAATAGAGAAATGTGGCTCTTTAACCAGGTGAGGGCAGGTTTTTTTTATTGCATATTATGAAATAAATATTTGTTTTAAATTGCATCATTAAGTTAAATCTCACAGTTCAAGATTAATGAACTTAAAAAACAATGTTTAGACAACTTGTCTCTTGTTAAATCAACTTCATGAACTTTAACCTCTGAGTTAAAACCAAAACAATTTTCCTGTGAAAATTTAATTGCATTTCCCAGGCAGCAAGTGGACTTTCATTTTCAAGTTAAATCACCTTCAAATGTTTTACAGCGTAGAAATCCAATTATTTTGGAGGCACCGGGACACAATGTCACCCATTCAGTGGTTAGACGCTGAAATGCCGTTCGTGTGGATTAAATTAGGATCCTCAGCACGGCTGGGTTTCAGAGTAGTGGCGAGATGCAGCCAGGAGCCTGCAGAATGAGGAGAGCGAATATTTGGCCTGAATGCTAAGCAGTGTGAATCACACACTGCAAGCTGCCAAGTCACAGCCCCCCTTCCTGTGAACAACAACTGCAGCAAAGTGCTGGTATGGAGACGAGCAGCTTCAGCGTGAATTAGACAAACACATCCTAGATGAGGAATATTTAATCCAAGTCAGAATGCAGACTGACTGCAGAGCGTAAAAATCTCTTCTTTTTGCGTAATTTGTCACTGAACTTTTTGAAATGTCTTTTCTGAACCATTCGCCCTCTGCTGTTTGTCCTGGAACAGAGAACCTCATAAAATATTCAGCTTGCTGCATTTTCACTTCATGCCCTTCATGCTGTTTGGTTTCTTTGCTCGTTTAATATTCTCCGTTAGTTTTTGCATAATTCAGCTCTCACTCTGCACGTCAGAAGTTTTGGTTTAATGGTGTTTGGCAGAGGAGAGCATTTCTCCATTGTTGCTGCTCAGTTATTGTACAAATATATTCAATAATAAACTCAAATTAAATATATCATGAAATTCTGATGACTGAAATTTTATATTATCTGTTGTGTTCCTCATTATGAGTTACTCATCTTATGTTTTTGTTTTGCATAAGAATATTTTTTTTTCTCACTGATAATTATTTTTAACTGCACAAGTTGATTCCTTCAAGACTCCACTTATTCTTGTTGTTTGTGAACCAGAGTTTTTCCTTCCACCCAACTTTCAGTTAAAATTCTTGGATGCTGGACAATGTGAAGAGTTATTTTATAAGTTGTGTTTTGTGGGTAACACTTCTAGTCTAGGCTAGAAAATGGCCATGATATTAAACATCTGTATTGAATTAATAAATCATATTTTCTTTTTGGCATTATGTAACAAAATATGCTAAAGCATAAAAATTGCTAAAACATAAAATTCAGTCAGTGGGTAAAGAATCCAGAAATTTTTCTGAAGTAAGAGTAGAAATACTTCATAATAAAATTACTGAAGTAAAAGCAAAAAGTACAGCCGAGTAGAAATACTCCTAGTAGTACATAAAAAAAAAAATCAAAATCAAAAACAAAAGAAAAGCTACTCAAGTAAATGTAACCAGTTCCTACCCAGCTGTGACTATTTGGGTGAAAGTTACTTGTTGCGGTTACAGGAAAGTCTCACCTCGCCATCGTGCAGCGCGTGAACAACGAGGGCGAGGGCGACCCGTTCTACGAGGTGATGGGCATCGTCACCTTGGAGGACGTGATTGAGGAGATCATCAAGTCGGAGATTCTTGATGAGACGGATCTCTACAGTATGTCTGCACACACACCCACACACACACACTCGCTTTGTTGTACTGTTTGAGAGGTTAGCATGGGATTCTGAGGACCTGGATGATTTTACACTCATTTTGCGTCTGCTGGTTTATGCCGCAGCTGATAACCGGACAAAGCGGCGGGTTTCCCACCATGAGAGGAAGCAGCAGGACTTTTCCATCTTCAAACTGTCGGAAAATGAAATGAAAGTCAAGATTTCCCCTCAGCTGCTCCTGGCAACACATCGCTTCCTCTCCACAGGTACCGGGCACCTGCAGCTGTTTCCAAACGTAATCCAACACACAAGGAGGAAACGATTGTTCAAAGAACACACTATGCCAATGGGGAAACATGGTGGTGGCAGTATCATACTGTTGGGATGGGATTTTTGAGACAAATCTGCAATAAACTCACAATTATGCATTAGTGCATAAGCACACTGTTATTTTGACGGTTCTATTTATGAGTGTAGAGGGCCACATAAAAAGCTACGGCGGGCCAGTTTTGGCCCTCGTGCCTTGAGTTTGACACATATGTCTTCTAGAAAAGAGACTGAAAATGAATGTATATATGCACATCTTTTCTGGTTTATTTTTTAAAAGTATAACATTGATAATCTCTTTACTTTTGTAACTTGAAACTACAATGTTGAGGCATTGGTAGATGGGGCCTTGATACTAAAGCAAATCCTTTGTTAGAGGTGGAGCCCTTTAAACCTGCGCACATCTCAGAGAAGATCCTGCTGAGGCTCATCAAGCACCCCAGTGTGGTCCAGGAACTCAAATTCGATGAGAAGAACAAACGAGCTCAGAACCACTTCCTCTTCCACCGTAACAAACCAGTCGACTACTTCATCTTAGTTCTGCAGGTAATCTTGCTCTTCGCCTGCACAGCTGTTTGTGATGTCAACATGAGTGTTACTGTGCTGTTTTGTTTTTCAGGGCCAAGTTGAGGTGGAGTTTGGCAAAGAAGCGCTGAAGTTTGAGAATGGGGCTTTTTCTCACTTTGGAGTACCTGCCATTATGTCAACTGGTACAAACACACACACACATGTTCTCATCAGGTCTTTCTGGCAGCTAATGCTCCAACAGAGTCTTTATCAAAGCTAGATCAGACAATTTTAATTATATTCTCCAAGTTATTCGTTATAGGCCAGATTGTGAGTCTTTGAACATCTTGGGACTGTGGCAGGGACGATAACATTTTTATTTCAATTATTTAATTATGTAGATTTTAACGTGTTAGAAATTTTAACACAATCATATATTTTTATGATTAAAAAAACATTATCTGATGGGACACTGGAAAAGACTATTGTTATGTGCAAGTTGTGCAAAAAGGAGTTTGTGTAGCAAATAGTATCTCAGTGCTAAACATGTTGCAGTAGCGCAGACATCCCCAACGCTGATGTCAGCGACCACAGTCCACATTTCCAAAGCATTTTCTCAAAGAAATTCCATGAATGATCAGGGGATCCGGAAACACTTGAAAGCTGAACACTTTTGCACTAATCTGATCGCTGAATTACCTATATAGCATATAAAAACAACAAATATATTTGTTATCGAGCTTATATATCACTTTACTCAACAATTTAGAAGCAAAAAGTGTGCTTAAATTGAAAATGTTGCTTATTTTGTCTATATATATATATATATATGGCCGCCCAGGAACAGGCCCTAAACACCAGAGCAATTGAGGCCCAGATCTACCACACCAGACAAGACCCAAGGTGTAGGTTGTGCAAGGAGGCCCCTGAGACAGTCCAACACATAACAGCAGGGTGCAAGGTACTGGCAGGGAAAGAATACATGGAACGACACAACCAAGTGGCAGGCATAGTGTACAGAAACATCTGTGCAGAATATGGACTGGAACCCCCAAGATCAAAGTGGGAAACACCCCCGAAGGTAGTGGAGAATGACTGAGCTAAGATCCTGTGGGACTTCCAGATCCAGACAGACAAAATGGTGAGGGCGAACCAACCAGACATAGTCGTGGTGGATAAACAACAGAGGAAAGCCGTTGTGGTGGATGTGGCAATACCAAGTGACTGCAACATCAGGAAAAAGGAGCATGAGAAACTAGAGAAATACCAGGGCCTAAGGGAGGAACTGGAGAGGGCCTGGAAGGTGAAGACCACAGTGGTGCCTGTGGTCATCGGGACCCTCGGGGCAGTCACCCCCAAACTGGAACAGTGGCTACAACAGATCCCAGGAACAACATCAGACATCTCAGTCCAGAAATGTGCAGTCCTAGGCACAGCCAAGATACTGCGCAGAACCCTCAAGCTCCCAGGCCTCTGGTAGAGGACCCGAGCTAAGAGGAAGAAGAATCACCACCCGCGGTGGGTGAGAAGGGAATTTTATATAAAATAGTGGAACTTAATTCACTCTATATAGAGAGTTAATCCCTACATACATATATATATATATATATATATATATATATATATATATATATATATATATATATATATATATATATATATATATATATATATATGTAGGGATTAACTCAATTAATAATTTGAATTAAGTTCCACTATTACTTGGGACATCAGGCAGAATAAATAGGAATTGTGAGTTTCTAGCCAAGTTCAGATTTCTCCAAGATGGCGGCCTGGCTCAGGTCTGAAGGCCGAGTCTGATCATGAGGCCCACGCCACCACTTCCTAACCAAACAAAAATCACCAATGAAACAAAACCACGATAAATCATCTTTGTTTTTTTTATGGTAAAACTCGATGCACTTTGAAATTATGCGTAAAAGTTGACGAGTAAACTTGAGTCACAGGCTTAGTTTCCTCCAACACAACATAAAATTTAAACACTTTGATACAAACAGTTGAACTAAATCAACACAAACAGGAGCGGCCTACCTTCAACCAATCAGGATGTAAATAAGTGCAACAGCATATTCTGCCTGTGTTGTTCGTGTTTGGTCACTTTTTTCCCTGACAGTCCACAGATCGCCATCCCACAGCAGCGGTTTGGAGCGCTCTGAGTCCATGCTGTACGCCGGAAGTTTGGGTCAGCTGAACGGAGGAGGGAACTTCTACCTGCCGGACTACTCCGTCAGGCAGCTCACCCCCCTGCAAATTATCAAGGTACACGGAGGTCATGTTGGGTATTTGTAGAACTTCACTTTCATCTGTACTTTTACTGATTTTATATTTGAGCGAATCAATCATGAACCGGAAGTGTTTTGGTGAACATTGATGCATAAGCCGTTTCTAGAGCCACGAGTCGGTGTAGCCTTTAAATCAGCACGTCCTATGTTTTCATCTATAATGGTAGACATGTCGAGAAGAGAATAATTAATGATTAAAACATCACTTAAGCAACGATCCAGTTCCGCTAGCAGCGAAGTTTATGTAGAGGTCTGCAAAACCCAGCTTTTATTTTGATATATCACTTCCGCTTATCGGGAAGCTAATTTGCATATTAGCTAAATATTTAGCTTGGACTTAAATATTTAGCTACAAGCTATTTAGTTACAGGTAAATGTTAAATATTTGTGTTACTTGCAAAATATTTGGCTTAATTTCTAAAAATTTAGGTCTGAGTTTCAAATATTTAGTTTGAAAAATAAATATTTAGCTAGAACCTAAACATTTAGCTGCAAGGTATTTAGCTAAATAACTAAATGTTAAATATTTGTGTTACTTGCAAAATATTTGTCTTACTTAACCCTTAAGCTAGATATTGAGTTTGGAAAATAAATATTTAGGTTGAAAATTAAATGCTTTGCTTAAAGATTACATGTTTAACATGGACCTAAATATTTAGCTACATGCTATTTAACTAAATAGCTACAAGTTAAATGTCAAATATCTAGGTTGCTTGCAAAATATTTAGCTTTCATTTGTAAATATAGGGTTAATATAGTAGACGTAAATATTTAGGTCTGAGCTAAATATTTAGTTTGGAAATATTTAGCTAGAAAAATAAATATTTATTTTGGAACTAAACATTTAGCTTCCTTACTAAATGTTTTGTAAACAAAATACTTATCTTGTAATTTAAATATTTAGTTTGGAAGTCTGACATTTCTAAATGTAGAAATGGTGAAAATATAATTTAGAAAAATAAACATTAACATTTTGTCTCTATGACAGGCTAAATAAACCAAATTATTTTTGTTAATTGTTTACTGTGCAACATTACAAAAGCCACCCTATAGTCATTCAACCTTATTAATACCCAGAATCCTCTGCTTCTGTGTATCAGATTACACGTAGCCACTACCAGAACGCGCTGACAGCCACTAGGATGGACATCTCCCCTCAAACTCCTGACGCTGACATCCGCCTGGCAGAGGCCAACACCCCGACCCCTGACCCTTCAGCCACAGGCAATGCTGCTACGCTCATGCCCTTTGAGCCGACCACAGCCACCCTGCTGCCTCCGCCCAGGGAGCTCAGCCGGCCCAGCTCGGCCCGCACCAGAGGACAACAGTCCAGCGTCCCACACAGCACCTCAGTGCTGAATGAGAAGAACCACATTGTCCGTAAGTATATCTGACTCTAGAGACAGATATATATATATATACATATATATATATATAGATATATATATATATATGAAACATGGAGGTCTGCCGAAAGTGAGCAGTTCAGACTGGATCCAATAGGAGATAATGTGAATCAATATTAGAATGAGATAAACAAAGAAGTTTCATGAGGCGTCATTTTACACAATATTTACAGTTAAGAAACCTCAAACACCCATTTAAAAGGCTACAACTGAGACCAGATGAGCAGAGGATGTAAAAGTAAATGTCAGAATTCATCCATCCATTTTCTGTTCACCCTTGTCCCTAATGGGGTCAGGAGGGTTGCTGGTTCCAATCTCCAGCTACGTCCCGGGCGAGAGGCGGGGTTCACCCTGGACAGGTCGCCAGTCTGTCGCAGGGCAACACAGAGACATACAGGACACACACACATGACCTAGGGAGAATTTAGAGAGACCAATTAACCTGACAGCCATGTTTTTGGACTGCAGAGATTCTGGGTTCTCTGCAGAGATTCCTGCAGAGAACCCGGAGAGAACCCACGCATGCACAAGGAGAATATGCAAACTCCATGCAGAAAGACCCCGGACTGGGAATCGAACCCAGGACCTTCTTGCTGCAAGGCAACAGCTCTACCAACTTGGCCACTGTGCAACCCAAATGTCAGAATATAAACATCAAAATCTAATTAATGTATGGCGTAAAGCGGCGGTTTTCAAAGTGTGAGGCGCGCCTCCCCTGGGGGGCGCCAGAGCACTTTAGGGGAGGCGCGGTGCGAGGGAAAAAGTAAACCGGAAAAGCTATCTGCTTGCTGTCTACTGATGTGAGAGAAACGTCTTTTCGCGATCAACTCTGTGGATTTAGGAAAAAGTTGGTACTGTGGGGTGCGCGTGTGGAGCGGGGATCAGTGGAAATGTTTCCCTCCTTAGAGGATGTTTTGGCCAGTGATGTCAGTAACGTTTCTGACGTCGGACCACTTTTTTCCGTAACGAGTAATCTAACGCGTTGCTATTTCAAATCCAGTAGTCAGACTACAGTTACTTATCAAAATCATTTTTGCGTTACTGCGTTACTATCTTCTTTTGTTATTTAATCGTATTTCCTCTACTCGTCTTGTCGAGTGACCGACGTCTCTATGCAACAGAAATGTAAACAATGGAGGGAGATGCGCATTTTGTTGGTGGAAAAACTGGAACTATTTTCAGTTTCTGTCGCCAAGTCCGATTATTATAAGCGGCTTTGGGCTTCATCTTTTAAAAGTCGCTTGCAAGTTTAATGAGCGGCGGGTTGCGCCTTTTTGGGCTCGTTTTTGAACGTGAAGTTGCTCATTTGGGCTTGGAAATAAGCAGAGACTCAATAAATCCCAGAATTTGTCCGTCATTAAGCTAGTTTTAGTCAGTCTCTCCCTGTTCATCATTTCCCGGATGATCCGTCCCGCTGTGTCTTTGTTAATGTCAAGTTAATTTATTACCTCTCAATGACATCGAACTTCACGTTGCGCTCCAGAAAACTGCAAATATCGAAACCAATATGAACAGCGCAATAAACGTGAAAACAGCCACGAATAAACGTGTCCGTAGTTGGCAATAGTTATAATGGCAAGTTAGCACCGTTATAATTATTAATATTACGGTAAGTGTCGCAGCCATCTGAGCTGTGGAGCTGCGGAGGAGCTCTGTGGGCTGCGACATCAAACTCAGGGGCGTAACGCAGAATCTGGAGGCTGGGGGGAGGGGGGGCTTTAAAATCCTTCTTTGGGTTTTCCAGACAACAGTGGACCACACAAATTATTCATGTTTTTTTATTTTTGTACTGTTTTTTGTACAATCTCCTCTTCAGTTCAACCTTATCAGTGGAGACACATTGTTGATGTTACCATTATAAAATAACTTCCAATTAAGTATTAGCAAAGATCAATGTGATCTTCACAGGAGGCAGAGCGTTGTTGTTAGCAGCTGCTGAAAGTAACTAAAAAGTTACTTTTAGTGTAACTTAGTTACTTTCCAAGTCAAGTAATCAGTAATATAACTAAGTTACTTTTTCAAGGAGTAATCAGTAGTCCGATTAAAGTTACTTTTTCAAAGTAACTATGCCATCACTGGTTTTGGCCAGAGCGGGGGCTGAAGGCGGAGTTTTTACAACTCCACCCCCCTCCGCCGGGGAGGTGGGGGGGGGGGGCGCAGCAGGCATTGGGCTCCTTGGAGGGGGGCTCACCCTTTCATACTTTGAAAACCCCTGGCGTAAAGAAAACCAGGACAAACTCCAGCTTGTCAACTGAAAATTGAGTATTATTAAAGTGGCAGATGTGGATTGCAGCTTAGAATTGGGTTGAATACATGCAAAATTGTTTCTCGAGTAAGAGTAGCACTACCTCAGCATGCTTTTCCTGACGGAAAAGCAAAACTGTAATCCCTAAATAGACTACTCAAGTACTGAATAACTGATAATTTTTTAACCTAACTTAGACGAAAATAAAAATCTAGTTCACAATCAACCAAAAAATGCCTATGTTGTAATAATAGAGTTTATAATTCGTTATATCTGGAATTACAATGATTTTTTCACATTTTGTTTGTTATCAAGCAGATAAAATGAAAAGACACAAGAAATTTATAGGTAAATAAAAAAAACAATGGTGGCCTCCAAGTGCGTTCAGTTTGACGATTTTGTCCCTCAGGGCAGTAAGTTTGGACTCCTCTGGTTTAGGTTTAGGTCCAGTCCAGATGAGCAAATCGCAATGTTTGAACTGTGATGGATACACATTGCTTTTAAATGATGACTCTGTGGGCGTGTTTGTGCTACAGGCAGTAAGTCTGACGGTCAGAAGAGTCCCAGTGATTCTGTGTTCCTCAGGATGGATGAGATCCCATACATCCGAGAGGACCGATCAGAGACCGACACACACTCAGGTTGGTCCGAGTCCTCACTGTAAAAACCAGCTTGAAGAAACAAATTGTGGATTTTAAAGAACATACAATTATCTTGTTTTGTGTTTCTGTGGGTTCATGTATTAAGCATTTATACCAATACCATTGCCTCGTAAAATTAAAAGTCACCAAACTTCAAACATTCTCCAAGTCTCTGAAGAAGGCACCTTATACCAAAAATTTATTTTACAGTTTTCCTGTTTCTTTAATTTATGATGTGATTAAAGAAACAGCACCTTTGATGTTGATTTACTTACAAGTAGGATTAGACAATAAATTAACAACAATATACACTGCGATAGACGCATGATCTGAACAGTACCAAAAGGTAATCCGTTTTATAGAATATTCAATATTCAAAATATAGAATATTCACTGAACTCTGATCCAAAACCGCTCTGCATTCTGGGAGATGTAGGCCCTCATCTTCTCACGGCCAGCTAAGTAAGGTGGGTGATATTAACTAACTCACTCACTCACTCACTCACTCTTTGGTTACTTAGCAACTAACTCTTTCACTCACTTTCTTGTTGCTTAGCAACAGCTTGTTGAGTAACTTGCGCAGCAACAGTTTAAGGTTTTGCCACTGTGCCTGATAACTAAAAAAACAGCGTGAAGTGAAAACTGTGCCACCAGTCTGGTAATATTTCAGATATTTAAAACATAAAATTAATCAATAAGTATCGATATCAACTGATCTGAAAGGCTTATTTCGTGACAGGTTTCTCAGCCAATTGTCCAGCCCTACTTACAAGTATGTTTCTGACCGCGAAGAAAACTTTGGGTCATCATCTGTTACAATAATGCTTCATGGGCATTTTCGCATTTCAAAAAGAAGCCAGAATAACTCGCAGAATCAAAAATAACATTTCTGATGTGATTAATGAAAACACTTTGACGTCTCTGGTTGTTATGCATTGCTGTCATATAACGCCTTTTCAGTTAATCCAAAATGTCGCTTTAATGTGTCCTGTCCTGACAACCAGGATCACTCAGATCTCCGTCTCTGTTTTTCAGACATGGCCTCGGTTCCCATAGAAACAGACACATCGCCTTTCATCAGCAGCATGTCGCTGAGCGGCTCAGAGGACACGCTGGGCAAGAAACTGCTTCTCAAACTGAGTTAGTCTCTCTTTCTCATATATCGCTGTGATGTCACTTCCTGTAACGGTTTAATCAGAAGCTAACCATCAGAGATGAAACTGAATCTTTAAAATGTAGAGCAGATATAACCATGCATGAATGGGCAGTTTATTCAAAGTAGTCTGATTCATTGTTTTGGTCTCTGTCTTCCTCAGCAGCTTTGACTGGTATAAAAACTGCCCACCTTATACACACAGGCAAACACTCACACATCCTGCTGTCTAAATGTACATCAGTGCTTTGAACCTGACTAATTTGTATTCCTCTGTAGTTTCTTCAAATTTCCATTCAGCTTCAGTCTAAGGAAAACCCTGCTTAGTTTCCTCTGCAGAGCAAAAAGATGTGTTTTTAAAAATTAACCTAAACAAAATGTGGATTTCTGAGGAGACATTTTATGTTGGAGAGCCAACCAAATAACTGCTCTCATTTATAGTGAAACAAGACAATAAGACAAGTATTAAACAATTTAAGTAAAGGTTGCAGAGTGAAGGTATGGAACGATGTAAAGACGTCACTAACTAAGAACTGGAAGTGTTATTTATTGACAATTGTATGGCAACTTTTATTTTAAACTTCATCTGAAACTTGTCTACAAAAACAATGTTGTCCTTTATTGCATTATATTTGAAAAATGATGAAATTCTTCATATTTTAAAATTTTTGACTGGGGGAAACAGTCAAATAAGTAGATAGTGAAAACTGGAGATTTCACACATATTTCCAAATAATTTAACATGTGATACCCTTCCGAAAAAGTGTGAAACCCATGAGAAAACATGCAAATCTCATGGGTTTTTACCATGAAAGGTTCTAAATCCACACGTGATTTTGTGTAAAAATTTGTGTGAACCACATGTGCATATGTTGCTCTTATTAAAGTAGTAAAATTTCATGACCCTTTATGTCAAGTACAGCAGATAAAACTAAAAGCAGAAGAAAACCTCAATGTCTAATGACTATATGCTGTACATCCATCCAGAAGAGGTCAGAGTTCACAATAATTGTACTCATGTAAGAGTAGAACCACTTCAAAATATTTTTACTCAAGTAAAAGTAAAAAGTAGCCATCCAAGAAACTACTCAAGTAAGAATAAAAAAGTATTTGGTGACAAATCTACTCAATTATCAATCATTTATTATTTAAAAATTAATAAATGACAGACCAAAATATAAGGTTAAGTAAAAATTTTGGTATTTTAAGGGTGAAAATGACAATAATTCATATAAGAAGAAAAAAATTTAATCAGAGAAAACAACATTTTTACAAATCAGTTTCTTTCAATGTAAAACTTCCAAAACCAACAAAAACTGCAGGTCTAGTGAATTTTTGGTTTAAACATGTTTGGGTAGAAAATCCAGAAATTTTACTCGAGTAGAAATACTTCATAGTTAAATTAATGAAGTAAAAGTGAAAAGCACAGTGCAGTAAAAATACTCCTAAAAGTATTTTTTTTCTCAATAAAGTTAACCAATTAAACATAATTGAGTAAATGTAATTATTTACTGTCCAACTCTGTATATATCCTACTGCTTTCTAAGCAGTGAAAAGAAATATTGTCCCCATGGAGCCAAGTGGGAAAATGAAGACAGAAAAGAAGTGGGCCAGGATTTGAGCCCTGTGGGACTCCCACATTACAGAGGAGCGGCTCAAGACCAGGCGGTTGCAGAAAGTTTGTTGCTCCTAATGAGATTTAAACAACAGAAACAATGTGATCAGAGTCAGTAGCTACAAATATTATGATAAAAACATAATGGTTGATGTTTTCCAACATTAACAAAAAAAAAAAAATGCTACATTTCTTTTAACTCTTTGCACAAATAGATCTAAATTACTGAATTAAGTTACAAAACTTTAGTGTTATTACATACTGGATGTTTTCTGAACTTTAATTTTATGCTAGGTTTTATCAAAATGAACTCAGTTATACCAAAATACGGTATAAAAAGAATGTATGCATTTTTTAAATGAACTTTTCTTCTCCTCTCAGGTCACAAGAAACGGAAAAAATCCCGTGAAGGAGACAAAACCCCAGAGGACATTTCAGAGCAGCCGCTGGTGAAAACCTAGCGGTGACTGTGAAACAGCAGAAGACGGCATCATCTAACGGCTTCATAAAGACTACAACTATCAGAGTTTTATCTGAAAACACACATGCGCACTGACAGTGACTTCAAACGAAACCTACCGGAGTTCGCTGGTCAATGAGATCATTTTTTTGACTTCAGGTTGTGAATTAGAAATAAACTATAGCCTCTCATCTTTACCACTCCACATTTTTCACATACAGCTGACATGCGGCGGGCGTTTCTAATATTTCTGTTGACATGAAAGTCACTACAGATGACGGTAACAACACAAATCATCCACATACAAAGGGATCAGAGGCTGCCTTCACATTGCAGCTCGGACGGAAGTGACCCATTTTTTTTACTTTAATGAGATCTGTATCTGATCTTTTCATAAGTCTGTTAAGAATTTGACCTGGCCCACTTGGATATCTGAGATATATCCGATCTTTTGAAATAAATCTGAACGTCCAGGTCGCCTTCATCCGACCTGAACGAAAAACAACAACCATGGCGGATTATAATAATGGTTAAGCTGTTAATATACTGGCTCAGGTCGGACAACAACTTCTAAATCGTAAGCTATGCTCCTCCGTTAGCATCCATGTTTTCTTGAGTAAACGCTGAACACTTCTTCTTCTTTATGGCGGTTGGCAAAACACTGAGCTGTGTGACATTATTGTGCCCTCTACTGCGCTTTCCTACTTTTCATTCTATTGGCTGAGACGGTTGCCAGGCAACAGTGCTTTTTGTTTTGGGAGAGAGCAGAAAATGATTTGCAAGCAAGCAGAGATTTGATCCGAGCCGAGACAAGTTTTGAGCGAGAGGAGAAAGGTTTGAGAGAACACAGTGAATATTTGAAAGGGAGCAGAAGTTTTGAGAAATGAAGTTTGTTTTCAGACCAGTGCTCTTATGGCAATAAAAATTCCCCCATAAAATTTGTTTAAAGATTTTATTAAAGCCACAGAAATACTTGGAGTTTAGTTTAGTCATAGTAAATAATGATTTTTGCACATCACTCAAACCACACCGTCCTAAAAGGGAATTATGTCTTCAATAGTTTATTACTGTATCGTTTAATTCTCTGCCCATAGCTTCATTATTTGAGTAATTTGATTTGATTAAATTGCCTGTACGGGTTGTTTTAGTTGTTATTGACATTTTGGTGTACATTTCATGCCAATGGAAACATTTGGAACCTGTTTACTGAGAAAAAAATGTTGGATACTTATTTTAAGTATTTATGAAGGACTAATTGAATGTAAAAAAATACGTATAGCTGAGTTTTCATGCACTTTCTGGGTGGAGATAACAGGAATGTTGGCACAGAGGAAACACACCAAAGACTCCAAACTTGTTGCTGTTTGGTACCTGCAGCTCCAGGAGACATTCAACGAAACACCACTGCTCACTTTGATTGTCTTTACACATTAATACCACATAATGTAATCTATAAATATGTTTTCTGTTTTCTGTCAAGAACATTTATGGTTATATTGAATGGTATGGAAACATAACATGGAGTAATGTATGGAGCTAAATTGGGACCATAAAGTTTGTTCAAAAGGATAAAGGATGAAAGTGAAAAAAAGAAAACTGAAAGGAGTCCTTCAATCAGAAAAGTAGTTTTGAACATTTTGTCTGTTTCACGTCATTTTTTCAGTTTTAAATCTTCATTTTCACTTAACATTTTTTTTCAGTTGCAAATGTTCATATTTTTCTGTTCAAAACCTGTTTTCAGTTTCAAAATGATTTTGTTTCAAATCCTTTTCTATTTCAAATCTTTTTTTTTTTTTTTTCAAATTCAAAACTTTTTTTCCGCTGGAATGTTTTTTGTTTCAAATCTTTTTCTTCTGTTTCAAAATAATTTATCAGTTTAAAACATTTTTTCAGTTCCAAAATAATTGTTCTGTTTCAAAACTTTTTTGTTTCAGTTTAAATTTTTGTTTTAAAAACTTTATGGTCCTGATTTTGTTCTGCCATATTTTCATTTTACAGTTTTTCTTCTTTTGGTTTAAATTTTTTTTTATTTCATATCTTTTTTTTTTTTTGCTTCAAACTTTTTTTTGTTCAAAACTTTTTTTTGTTCAAAACTTTTTTCAGTTTAAAAATAATTTTGTTTCAAATCTTTTTTTTTTCAAATTCAAAACTTTTGTTCAGCTTGATTATTTTTGTTTCAAATCTATCTCTTCTGTTTCAAAATAATTGTTCAGGTTCATTTCAAATCTTTTGTTACAGTTAAAATTTTTCTTTTAAAAACTTTATGGATTTGATTTCGCTCCACGGTGGAGCGAAATCTTGGTATTTAATTTTTTTCCCCCCCATTGTTTAAATGTTTCTATCAATCTGTCTTTATGTTCTTTCAGCTCTGATTTCAGAGAGAACCAGTTGCCTGCAGATCCTTTAAAAAAAGAGCTTAATGTTTGTCTTTAACAGCTTGAAACTGATCATCTTCTATATTCGTTTCTATTTCACAATCAGCTGTTAAACGAAGTGGAAGTGATTGGGAAAAGCAGCTACTCAGCCATAGAGTAGAGAGTGATTGGAGAGTCATTTATCCTTCAGATCAGCTCAGAAACGTTTCAGAAAGAGCTTCATTGACTGGGTTTCCATTGTTCGTAAAGCTCTGGTTTGTCCTGCTGGGAAGAAGTTTCACTGGTTTGTTTTGACTCTTCCAGTGTCAGTGAAATTCTGATGTTTTTAAGCTTTACATTATTTTATAAAATTATGTCCTCATCAAACACAAACCTGGAAAGTTGCCTTGAATCTTTCATGCATGTTTGAGAATTAATCTCCATGGCAACCATTCAGCTGTGCAAAACGCCTGGGCGGACTTAGCCCCGCCTTCGAGGGACTGCTCCTCCTACGAACTGCAGTTTCCAAGCTTCTGAGCTTCACCACGACTCTCCCAATTCGGCTCCTTCAGACTAGCCAGCACCTATTAGCAAGTGCTAATTTGTGCATCTTATGAGCTCATTATATGAGCTACTTCTCAGTGAAACATTGGTAAAAACATTGTCAAACGGTTAACAGAGGTGCGTCTTGGTGATAACCTGAAGGTGGAGTTTCAGAAAGAGCAGGAGTTTTTAGAGACAGCGGCCCAATTTCAAGGTTTGAAATTACAAAATCAAATTTGTTTGAAGTCATATTTGACTTATACAAATTTTCTATAACAACTGAACCAATAAAATGGCATCATGTGACTGGAGAACAAAATGCTGCCCCTTTAATTCTGCAGCTAATGCAGGAAAGGTTTGAGTATTGGCCCTTATGAAAGAGTGTCCAAAAACATGCTCATAAGAACATGGATGAGCAAGTTTAGATTTCAGTTTGTGAGTCTAGGCAGCTCATCCAACATCAGCGTCTGACCTCACACATGCTCTCTTTGAAGCTTGGAAAAATAATAAAATAAACACTCCTAAATCTTTCTCATATGACTAGAAGCTGTTGGATACAAAACGTGGGCCAACTCCGTGTGAAAGCCAAATGTCAGGTCATTAAAGTTCATGTGTGCAAAGCTAAGCGTCTCAATATGTTTGTCAACTTGGTGCATGCCACAGTTTGTTTCTGCTGCCCTCTAGTGGCTAGAAAATCTGCTCCAACTAATTTGAGTGAATGCTATAAAAAACCTCTCAGTTGTGGCGTTTGAGGTAATTTTTTCCAACATTGACTGCTGCAGCAGTTTCTTTTTTAAATTTACATTAGTCAGCACTTCTGTGTCTTTGACTCTATTTAGCAGAAATGCTTTTATCAGAGTGATATGAGACAGCAGCTCAGACAAATAAAAGATAATAGTTAGATTGTTTTATTTTCTTTAGAATGGATTTATTCAGCTAACGTTTTCTATACACTGAACCACTTTAAACTCCCACCACTGGAGCCGAGACTTTTAATTATGAATGTAATCCATTATCTCTGCATTCATTACAGGACGGGAACTGAAAACATCACTCTCACAATCTCTTTTTTCTTTTTGTTGGGTCTAAATCTGGAAGCTGCATGTCGTATAAAATGTAGCTTATTAAGCCAGGAAAGATTTTAAAAAAATGAAACAAACAGTAAAGTTTCAACTATGTAATTTTCACATTATATGGCTCTGAATAGCGGATGATTGTAACAAACCAAAACCAAGGCTGATTTTGCTGGAAAAGGTCTCTTCCTCTAAAAAGATCATTTTTCTCTCCACTGTGGCCTCATGCTTGCTCAGAAAGAGGAACTGCTGCAATCAGAAGCACTTCCTTAGCAGGAAAACGTTTAGCAGAAGGGATTATGATTTTTCATTAACGTGTCTCAAATATAACTTGTATTGCAGAAAACTACATGAAAAATAAGACACTCAAGAGAATTGACATGGTATGTGTGTCTAATAATTTATTTACGAATGAACAAATTGCAACATGCCTTTACAAACACTGGCACAAGATGAGAGTGTGTCTCTGTGTGAAACAGTTAAGGGCACTGCGGGGAAATGTTTAACAGTGAGGAGGCAGGTGATTTTCTTCACTGATGGCACAGAGGGGCTCAAAGAAGCTAACGGATAAACGAAAACGATGCTAAGATGGCAAAACTTAGAACAGGCACCGGTTTTTCTTCTTCATCTTGTCACGACAGAGAAGATTACTGCTGAGCTGCAAACGCAACTTCTTGAAACGATTGAAACAAAAACCATGGGGAAAAAAAAGGAAAAATCTTTGTGCGTCTCGCATTTCTTCATCAATATTAAGTAAATAGATGGCAGCAATGTGCGGCTGCAATACACACAGAGATACAAGCTAAAATATTTAAAAATGAAATGGTCTAAAATAGGAAAATATGATTTTCTTCATTACTTGTCATTTGTCACAGCTGCAATTCAGTGCATAAGCAGGAAATAGTCGAACCTTAAAGTTAACCATTAGCTTAGCTAATGGTTAAGCCAACATTTACACATCTACAGAGGAAGCACAATAGTTTTATTCTACAGTTCGGTTTAAAACCGATTATTCTTTCAGCTAAAATATCTTGGTTTGCACTAACATATGGAGACAACTAATTACAATCTGACTGTAGCATCCAGGTATAGAGTTCTGTTGACAGGGAATAATTTACTGTGCTCATTCCAGAAACTTGACGTGACAAAGGAAAAAAAAAATACCTGGCCTCTAATTGGTTTACCTGTCACACTTTTCAACCAATCAGAGGAGAAGATGAGCGGGTTTGAGGTGGAGACATGACAGTACTTCCTGTGGATACAGTAGCGGTTGGGAGCGTGGACGTTTACTAGACTTTGGTGACGGCCTCGTGGATGGCCTGAGAGACGTAGTCGATGTTCTTAGAGGTCAGGCCGCACATGTTGATGCGACCGCTCGCCATCAGGTACACATGCTTCTCTTTGATCAAGTAGTCCACCTGTTTGGCTGCAGCACAAAAAACACATACCAGCTTTAAAAGAACTGGACAGAATACCTGAGATCGATTCAAGGACTGTCATTTTGTTATGAAAATAAAAATGTGGGGGCATTCAAAACAACAACTATGTGGAAAAGATGGAAGCAGCGACAGCTTGCAGGATGTAGGACTGGAAAACACTAAATCTTACCAAGTATTTTTGGTCTAGTTTCTAGTGTAAATCTCTTAGACAAAACTAACTTACAACTAACTTTTCAGCAAGTTACTTGTAAGTTAAGTAACTTACAAATAAGCCTGTTTTAAGGTAATAATTCCTTAATATTGGTGAAAAAGAACTTGTTCGACTGGCAGACTATTTCACTTGTAACATAGAAAAAATGTCTTGTTATAAGTAAAATAATTTGGATGGGGAATTAGAAATTTTTTTTATCAATATTATATTATAGTGCTGATGAAGCTGTTGGTGACATTTGATAATAAAACATATTACTTTATTCACTTTAGAGGTATTTTTGATGGAAACAATCTAGTCTGTGGTTTGGACTGAATGCACCAGGAAGTTAAAACGGCTGTAATAGATTTGTGAAAGCACAGGTGGGGTAGAAACGTGTCTCTATAGGACCTGGCTTTGACGTCACCTGTACATCAGTGGCTGATGTCCACAATCCTCAGGTGAGACCCATTTACACACACAGAGTTATGTAAATACCTTAACTCTGATTCATGGAGTGAAGCTGATCCAGATTGTTTGCTAGCATGTTAGTGCAGTGCACAGGTGTTGCTTATCCACACTGAGGACCAAGAGAGAAGCTGCTGTGTTGGTGTGTGTGTGTGTGTGTGTTTCTTCTACTCACGGTTGAGGCCAGTAAAGCTGAACATCCCGATCTGCTGAGTGATGTGGTCCCAGGTGCCTGGAGTGCCCAGAGCTAGCAGCTTGCTCTTCAGCTGATCCCTCATCAGCAGGACCCGGTCTGCCATCGTCTTCACGTTGTCCTTCCTGGAGGGACGGGGACATAAGAAAAATAAGTCAACAGAAAATTTAAAGGTGACCCATTAAGCTTCCTTGAACAAGTTAGGATGGGTCTGTGGGCTAAACAACACAAGCTCATTATATTTTTTTGCACAAAATAATTCTTAGGTAATGAGATTTTAGTCTGCTGTTTTAAGGCGTCCTGGCTCTTTAAATCCAATTACGCTGCAGCTGGCCACGCCCCCCAACTCAACGTTTACATTCGAACGTGACAACAGCTGCTAACAAATAAACAACTGTACATCTTTGAAAAGCAGAAGTGGAGGCTCCTGCACAATCAACAAGAAAGCAGCAAGTGGTTTCTGGATGGTAAGTCAACAACAAAATTGGTGTCTTTTCCAGCAGCCATTGTACAGTTCATACAGCGGTAAAACCAGCTGACCAAATGAGCTGGAATTCAGTTTGGGTTGCTTGGTGACTGGGTGGCCTCGACTGGGGTTGCTAGATAATGGCAAAGTCCACGCTGAATAGGATTTATTGGGAGGCTTTTTCATTCTCCACACACCAAAAAACATCAACTTATTGCCAAAATATGGCTGGGTGGGTTTTCCTTAAGCAGTAGAGACCCAAACGGACATACGTAACCTGGGAAATGTGATTTTTGGTTAAAAGGTTCCCTTTATTTCTGATTTCTATTCATGTGGAGAACAGCTGAATGTCTCTAAAACACATCAACAGTGACGCCAACGAACCATTCTGCAAACAGCTCAGGACTGTTGAGGGTCTTGCTGACGATTCGCGCTCCCTGAGACGGCGGATTGGACCAGGTCGTCCTCACAATCTTCTCCATCTGGGACAGAACGCGGGTCAGGTTCTCGTTGTCCTTGGAAACCACCGTCAGGTTCCCTACCCTCTCATCTAGGAGAACCAGGCAAAAATATTAGCTTTCTAAACTTACAGAGCTGAATAAATGATGTTCATGACGCCCACTGACTGTAGAGTCCAAAGTTTTTGGAGAAAGACTGAGCGATGAAGAGCTCAAAGCCCTGCGAGACGAAGAAGCGGATCGCCCAAGCGTCTTTTTCCAGGTTACCGGAGGCAAAACCTTGGTAAGCTGAATCGAAGAACGGAAACAACTTCCTCCTCTGGAAAACAAAGAAAGAGAGGAATAATAACAGGGAAACTGCGACTTTAACATACAAACTAAATCAGCAGCTCCATGTTTTACCTTCATGACCTCTGCGATGGTCTTCCACTCCTCCTGGGTCGGGTCGGTGCCGGTCGGGTTGTGAGCACAAGCATGGAGGACGAAGATGGAGTGTTCTGGAGCTTTCTGTTCAAACAAAATCAATCAAATTTATGGTGAATTTTTGTTGCTTTTTACCGAATTCCTTGAGTCGATGTAACAATATGATAAAAGATTAAGCTGCACAAAGGTTTTATTACTGCAAAAACAAAATCCTATCAGGTTAATCTGGTGTAGTTTCTAGTGGAAATATCCTGAAATAAGACAAAACTAACATGCAAGTAAAGAGAGAGATGAAAATTTCCTTCAGGTTTTGTTTGGGACTTGCTTTCATTGCATGAAATGAATATGATATGATTAGGCCTGTCACAATAGCAAATTTTATTGGATGATAAATTGTCCCAGACGGTTTTGCAATACACTATAATATTGCTGTTTTGAGACCATTTTCAAATTATATGATGGTAATAATAGCATAATAGAGCAAAACCACATTCTGAAAGATCAATCAACTTTTAATACTAATAAACATTTAACACTGGAACTGGAAGAAATTTTAAAATATCCTAAATGAATAAACAAAACAGAAACAATAAAATTAATTATGAAGCCTCTGTAAACAAAATTGTCCTTCAAAAAAAAAAAAAGGCCAGTTGAGACCAAAACTAGCTTTTGTCATCTAGTTTTTAATAGAAAGGGGGAAAAAAAGAAAAACATTAAATCAGGCAAATGAAAATGATTGACTTCATTGTCATTAATCATGTGATTAATTGCGACAGGCCTAAACATGATGTGCTAAAATAGACTGTGAGTTTGTACCAAATGAAAACTAAGCCCTTCACCACATTAGAAAATTCTGCAATAGTGATAATGTTAAATGTTGTGATGATAACAACAGGTCCGATTTGCGCCTATTTTCAAACAAAACAATCAGTAATTATTGATATCGACTGATATGAAACGCTTGTGTCGTGATGTTTTTCTAACAGTGAACGGCCGTTGGGATGGCAGCCGATGTTCCTCCTCACCTCCAAGTCATCCAGGAGTCCAGTCAGATCCAAACCCCGTTTGTCAGCATCCCAGTAGTGGTACGGACGGATGTCCTTGAACCCGGCGTCCGTGAACACACCGTTGTGATTCTCTAGAGTCCAACAAGAACAGAGAGAAAAGACACGACTTCATTTAACTTACATGTTTACTGTGAAGTTATTTTAAAAACAGAGGAAGAGATTCAAGAGACCTAATGTCCTCAAGAGACGGAAATTAGGTTGATATGGAAGTAAAGTTTCACCACGATATTCTGCAGTATTATTTTGAGAATAATAAAAGTGACAATAAGCATTTTTATTTCTTCTTTTTTGACTTTGACTGTGTGTCACAGCAACTGTAGCCTCCCAAACAAAAATACTGCTCCTGAGAAACAGGAGCAGTATTGATTAGCATTTCATTAGGAATACAGTCATTTAAAAAATTGTGATTTATATCATTAAACTGCAGATTTTAGCTGCAAATAATCATATTTTCACATTTGTTTATGGTTTCATTGAACAAACAGTGGAGAAAATAGTAAAACTAACACTCCCAGCAATATGGACAGCTTTAATCAGAATTTATTATGACAATATAAATCTGAATTATTATCGTGATAAATGTCCATCCAGGAGAATAGAAACAGCCTTTATTGCACTGCAAGGGGAAAATATGTGTGTAAAAGCAGCATCGGGTATAAATGTTCACACAAGAAAGTTCTAAATATATAAAAATCAAGATTGTAACAATAATAATAATTACTATTACTAATATTACTGATATTATTATTATTATCTGTAGATGTTTTTGTCTTGTTATGAATTAGTTTGTAACCATTTTGTTTATGTAACGTAATTTATTTGTTGGCTCTTTAGCACAGTATATTGAACAGGCACATAAATATCATAATATGGTTTTATTTACAAATTTTTGAAATTATAGAGTTGGTAAGTAATATATTTCATTTTACTGGGATAAGGGGTGGGACTTAATATGTGTTCACGTCTTCCTACTCTTTTCTTTGTTATGTATGCACATGTTTACTTTGTCCTACTAATTGCTTGTTTTCTTGTTTTTAAAAACCTGTTGAAATAAATAATAAATAAAAAAAAATAATAATAATACTAAATTGTACAACACTGTTGCAATAAACACTGAACGGTTTTTACAAATAAAAGTATCAGACTTGCGATCCAAGAGATGTAAAAATTGCTTTTCCAAAGAAGTGCATAATGTTAAAGTGTAATGAACAAGTAGTACTAGTTCCCCTGGCAGGAAAGGAGAAACTGTTCATAATGCAGGATATCAGTGCAGAAAAACAAATGTGCAGTAAAGTTATTTAACAATGACTGAGCTAAATGTATAATGAAACTCACCCCAGGTTGGTGCTGACACATAAACAGGTGTGGCTGCGTTGTTGACGCCGTTGTACCACCGGCGCAAGAAATCTGCCCCGATCCTCAAGGCTCCTGTTCCGCCCAGAGCCTGGACAGCCCCGACCTGGAAGAGGACAAAACTTAGTAAAGCAAAGCTCGGTTTCTGTTCTGAAAATACTCTGTGTGCACAATCACATCTTGTTTAATGGCAAATGTGACCCTAAACACCCTGGAGAGAACACTTTTGTCAAAACTAGCGGTGCACCGATTGCAGTTTTCTGGCCGATCGCTGATCTTTAAAAAGCCTAACCTAACAATTCTGATTTCTTTGTCTGAAATGTTGCTAAATATAGAAAGAAAGTCATGGAGTTGGTAACAGTGGGGTGACTATTGCAGTGTTTCCCAAGCAATCAGCTTCCTTGCTTCAGTTCAGCTGATTGCAGTTGACAGGTTTTTGCTGATCTGCGCTCAGCTGAATCAGGCGTGTAACTCAGAGAAACATCTGAAACATGCAGGGCAGCGACTGGATTATTGTGCACTGTGAAAGTGCGGATATGACCCGATGCGCCGGTCTGACAGTTTCCATTAATATTTCTCACCTAAAAAAAGGATTTAGGAGAAAGCAAATGTTTTCTAACATTAAATATTACAAACGTGGATTTCTGTAACTTGAATAACAAAGACTGATAATGGTAAGTCCATGTAAATTGAACATTATGTCTTGATTGTGTAAAATCCTCCAATCTGAGAGATTCTGCTGGAATCTTTCCCGCTGCTCATCGCTCATTGATTCCAGAGTCTCAGCAAACCGATCCACATGTGAGAACAAGTCATGCATTTTGATGCTCATGTTGCAGCCACAGTTCAGGAAGTTGGCCTGATTGAGCAAAACCAAAGTGATTTTTGGATTCAGCACATCAAAATGACCCCTAAAACAGTTGAAAAACCCCAGACAGTTTTTTGGCTGTTGACCAGGACAATAGTTCAGACATTTTGCAACACAAACATATCAAACTCACCCTGTTCTCCTTGATGGCGGGATTGTCGTCTCCCAGGGCGACCTTTGAGGCAGAAGAGCGAAACTCTGGCAGGCCGAGGATGGGCAGGTACTCGTGGTTCAGGCTGTTATCCTCCACAAGCAGCTGCTCCACCTTCTTCACTACAGGCAGCACCCAGGGCTGGCAGTCATCAGTACGGTAAGCTGGACGGGACACAAGCACAGCGACATTTAGGATGGCCTCAGTTTACCTGCTTCGTATTTGTCACAGCTCATGTAAAGGACACGGAAAATGCAAAAATGCTCTCCTGGGAGGAAACCGGACACTTCCCAGGTCACAGTTATTTTAGTAATCTGTTACTCTGATGATTTATTGGATGAGAAAATTGGCACATTCTGGGGATTTTTCATTTTAACCCCTTAAAGCTTATTTTATAGAATATTGGAAATACATAAGAAAATACAAATTCAACTACTTTTTAAAATAAAATAAAAAAAAACATTTTACCACCTAATATGCAAAATCACAAAACATCTTTGGTAAAAACCTGATTACTTGTAGCAGAGGATGCATCTGCAGATAAATATTTCTAACATGAACATGTGAAAAGCTCAGCCCTTTCTGCTCGTCTTAATGAAGTTTTTGATGAATTGATTAATAATTGGATTGCAGAAGGTGCGTAATGGAACATTTTTAACTGAATTTGAACCAGACGAAGCTAAAACTATGCCACTTGAGTTTTGGGTAAAAAAATTTGAAACAAAGAAGGATTTTCCATCTTAAACTCAAAAGGTATGTAATTTTTGTACAGTTTTGGTTTAATTCTGCTGCTTTGAGGGTGCTACTCTTTCAATAAATGGCATGTTTTTGAGTCTGTATACTCCAGTTAATGACTGATTGTTAAATCAGTTGAAAGTTATTCCAATAGTGAATTAATCCCATAATTTATTTCAGCTCTAAAGTTTTCAGGATGCTTTTCATCAGGAGAAAACGGAAGCTACTCGGTTAAATGCAGGACAAATGCAGAAATCTCGTAAGACTTCAAAATTGAGCGAGAGTTCATCTTCATAAAGATCAACAATGTTTAACATATAGCCTTACGAGGCAGAATGGCCCAGTCAAAGCACAGACCTTAATCCACCTGAGAGATACATCTACAATAACTGTAAATGCATGTCACACTTTTCAGATTTTGACTTGTAAAAACTTTAAAAACCATGTTTAATTCCCCAAACACTTACCAACTACGCACTAAATACACTGATAGTAACGCGAGACTAAATGAAACGGTGCAAGTAGCTTCTCCAAGGCTCTCATTAACTCTGCAGGAACTCCTGCTGGTTCATGTATCAGGAGCAGCGGCATCAAGTATCAGGAGCAGAGGGCAAATACACCAGAAAGGTCAGCTGCCAGTTGGTGGATCTGAATAGATTCAGGAAGAGGCACAATAAGAAAGGCCAGGGGTACATCAGCGTTAAACTCAACTAGCTTTTAATTTAGACTTTTGTGGTTTTATGGGGAAAATTACACGATGTCTTAATATAAAATATGATAAATGTGAATCAGGTGACACCTGAAGGCGTTTTAAAAGCACCTTTAGGAATGATTTTAGAGAGTTTGTGTTCACCAAACCAGTCTGGTGAACACAGACGTATTTTGGCAACAATGTGAAAAAGTTCATTTAATTGGATCAGGTGATCCAGTCAGATCACAAAAGCAACAACAACAAAAAAACCCTAATGATAGACCATACACAAAATAATATTTATGCTATCGCTAGGCCTGTCACGCTAACAAAATGTGCTGGATGATAAATTGTCCCAGAAGTTATTGCAATAAACGATAATATGCTTTGAGATCATTTTCAAGTAACATAGTCTCAACGATCAATAAACTATAATTTCTAATGAACATTTAACACTTGAACTGGAAGACATTTTAAATATCTAAAATAAACAAAGAAAACAACAAATAAAATGAATAATAAAATCTCTGTAAATAAAATTGTCCATCGAAAAAAAGGGTTGGTTGAGACCAAAACACCAGACTGAAGAGTTTTATCATCCAGTGTTTGGTGGAAAGAGAGAAAGAGAGAAATGATAAATCATACAAACGGAAATTATAGAGCTCACTTTAATTATTCATGCAATTAAATGATTTATCGGTACTTGTGACTGGCCTAGGCATCGTACAAAAGATTAGAACAGATTTCATAGTTTATTGTAGGAATGTCCCAATTACTGGTATCAAAGTTAACAGTTAGATAACTGATAAATATTTTCCATCTTTTTGGTCTCTTGCTTTAAAGTCAGATCACTATTTTCTCCATTACAGAGCTGCTGAATATAGACTGCTACACTTATCAGTCGCTTAGCAAAAAATATTAATTTGGCTTCTATGAACAACATAATGTGTACCCACGACTTTCAAAATAAAGGATTATGACTACAGTTAAGAGTGAGATGCCAATATATGTTCAGATGGGGCCTGTCAGATTAACAGCACCTTAAAAAAAACCTTGAAGCAAGAATTGAACATGCTTTTCATTAAGTCCACATTTCAGTCATAAATGTGTTTTTTATATTTTAACTTTGAGTATCATGTTTTCATTACCTGTAAGTGGAAAATCAACATAATTATCGGAAATAAAGGCATTCACACATCCACCTGTGGACATAATCTATGTAAGCTGTCTCATATAGTAATAATATTTCTGAAATAAATTGGCTTTTCAAGAATATTCTAATTAATAAAATGGGTCTGTACATGGATAAATGGATGAATGAACATGTCGAGGTCTGCCATTGACGTAAAACTGTTGTTAAGTTTGTTTAATTCAGTAAATAATTCATTTAAACAGCAAATGTTCAGCACTGACACGATAAAGTGTTGAATGCTTTTACTAATTGGAAAAAGTTTAGACTCATTAAGCAAATACTCTTCAGAAATATTTCTGTACTTTCTTAAGATCGGGAGACTGCTGGTTGGTTGGGAAATTAACGAGTCACGAGACGAGGCTAAGAGAACGTTCTTCCAGCATTAGACAGATTCAGATTTATAATGACATAACAGCATAACATACAAAAGAGTATATGAACTTCAGCTCAGCAGCAGCTCGCTAGCTAGTTAGCTTGTAGTGAAGGTACAGACTATACCAAAGAAGGTCAAAGCGAGGAGAAAATATGCTTATATATGCTAGCATCATCGCTCGAGCTCAATTTTGAAGTTTCTGCCCGGCTCCCTCACTGACAGCAATGCCGAGGGAGGTTATGCTAGCTTTACCGTTAGCCGACAGCTGCCTGCTCTTACCTCCAACTCCCAGATTCACCTTCTGGGGGTGGCTGTCCTCTCTGAAATCGGCAGAGAGTTTAAAGACAGCTACAGGCGGGGCCTGAGGGACGTCGATGAACAGGGACATGGTTCAGGTTAAAGCGAATGCTGCCGATAAGAGACGGGGAAAAGGCGCTTCCTGCGATGGCAATGACAGACACACACCGGGTTCACCTTCACTCGTCTGGTACAGGACGTAGGCGTTAATCCAACCACCAATAGGAAGGCGCGTACATACGTAAGTCACCTAAAGCAACCAATGAGAGCGAAGTAACACAGTCCGTTAAAGTATACAATGCTTTAAGTTTTGTTTATATAAATTGTTGAGAAGAAATAAATCATTTTGATTAAGTTTAATATTGTCAGTTTATTGACTTAATCAATTGATTTTATTTATCTATTTATTTTTAAAAAACAAAATTTCTACTTCACATTAATTAATTAAATAAATGTTACACAGTCCAGTCAAATACATGTTCAAATTGAATTACCAGCATTTTGTTTCAAACTTATTTATAATACAGTGCACTTTAGAATGTTAACCACTATGCAGTTATACAGTCAATTATCATAGGGAGCCTGCATTGAGACTTTGACCTTGTTGCAATTTGTGATCTTGTGCCAGCATGTGATGACAGCGGAAAGGAAATGCTCCCTTCCCAGAGGAAGAAACCTCTTAAAGAACCCATAGACTGACTTATAGCTTTTAAATGTATTAATACTTATTAAAATTTGACAAACAAAACCATTTCTCACACATTAGGACCTAAAACTGTATAATGCACTGAGAAGTTTTCAAATAAGAAGCATTTTGTTGTTGTTTTTCTCTCACGAATCCCTTGAGCTTTATGTTTACTTGGTTTTACAGAAAAGCTAACACTTCTGAGAAGTTCTTTTAAACTTAAGAAATATTCACCCTGCTAATATGTTAACACTTTAATGGTTTCTTGTGATGCATGTTCATTGGAATCTGCAAGTTCTATTGATGGAAACATTTACTATATAGTCCACAGTAGCCTACCTCATTGGATGGATGGATGGATGGATGGATGGATGGATGGATGGATGGATGGATGGATGGATGGATGGATGGATGGATGGATGGGTGATGGATGGATGGATGGGTGATGGATGGATGGATGGGTGATGGATGGATGGATGGGTGATGGATGGATGGATGGGTGATGGATGGATGGAGCGGTCTTGATGTGACAGAAAAATAACATGTCAAAGCTGTACCACCATTTGGCCACAAGGGGTCAGTGTCAGCATATTGTGTTTCTTTTTTGTTTTCAAAGTAGCTATAAGATGCCACAGTTACAAACCAGTCACACTTTTTATGGCGTCTATAGTCCATTCATCGAGAGTTACTTAATGTACAAGAGGCTCTAAGATGTACGGACTTAATGTACATGCATCCAAATGTCTTCTGACTCAGGCAGGGGCGCCACCAGGAATCTTGGGCCCCCTGACAAAAAATGCAACTTAAGCGCAAATATTTCTAAATTACTTCCACAAACACTTTTTTATTGCAAACCAATCATATTTTAGAAAAAAACATTCAATATTATTTAAATTGAAGAATTTATTTATATTTTAACAGTTTAACTGGTTTTATCAATATATCTTGGCAGAATCGGCCATTTAAGAGCATTCATGATCTTGATTTGGCCCAAAAGGAAAATAGGTTTCACACCCCTGATTTATGGCAATAATTCCTTAATAATGCAAAAAAAAAAATTTAAAAAACAGTTCCACTGGCAGATTATTTCACTTATAATATGGGAAAAATGTCTGGTTGCAATTGAAATAATCTGCCAGCAGAACAGATGCTTTTAAAAAAAAAATTAATGTTAAGAAAGGATTTACGTAAAACAAGCTCCTATATATTGCTAAAATGTTACTTGTAAGTTAGTTTTGTCTTTTTTTCAAAGTGTATTAATATATTTGCACTAGAAAATAGACCAAAAATACTTTGTAAGACTGTGTGCCTCAGCTCTGTGTTGCTATGCAGCCCTCCATTCATATCGATTAAGTCCTTGTACTAATATATAAACTGTTAGAGTCAGACATAAGCACACACGCCCTCTCTCTGTTTGCTATTAATAGGTGGAGACACTTGCAGGGATGCTGTTGTTACTTGCCTTCTCTCTGTCCTTTTTCTTTTCTGCTTTCGGTTGGAAGACTGTGATGAAAAGCCTTGGTCTTACTTTGGTGCAGCATCCACTTCAAACCTACTTTGCACGTTTTCATGGAGCGACCTCACATCTGTTAAAGGTGGGTTGGTAAATAAAGCAAATAATAATTATAAACATCATGATGTGAAAAGTATTTGTCCTAAAATGAGAACACAGGTTCTTCACCCGTCAAACTAAAACTGATTTTGGTCGGGATAACAAATGCACTTGCACCACTTGCCACCCATCATTCTGTCATTGGCATGGATGACAAAGAAGACGTCCATTTTTTCCCCTCTTCCGTCTGCCTCTCCAGACACACTCCGCTGAACAATCAACAGTGTTGGGTTTCAAAGGGCTGAGGGACTCACGCTCCTGCATGTAGCCGACTGAGTCAATTTGTCGACTTGATGAATGTTTTGTGGCCTCGGCTGCTGCTCTCCTGCAGACTGCGGGGTGTGGAAGAATCAAAAGCTATTTAGTAGATTGATTTACAATCCTGAGAACAGGTACTGAAACATTTTGGACATTTTCCAGTATATTTTGACAGTAAATCATGTTTTTATTTAACTCTCTTAAAAACAAAAGAGAAAAGGTTTTTCTATGATGAAATTGACAAAAGCACAAAGAGGTTTCCCAGAAGCTGTAACAGTAGAAGAAGAAGACAACCTACATGAATTTAGTCATAACAGGCAGAAGCACATGCTTCATCCTGCAGTCTGTGTAAATGACACTGTACAAGTAGCTGAACAGGTGGAGCCATCACACTGCCTTTACTATGATTATCAAGAGTGATAAATTGCTCATTGTTTTAAGCTCCACTGCGTTTCCCACTGAAAGTAATTGAAAACTAAAAGCTGTCCACACACGGAAGTGATAATAATAATTAGTTAAAGCCAAGCAGTCAGATTATCTGACTTCCAGCAGCTGGAGAAACAGGAGATGCTGCAGTTGTGAATTCTCAGTCAGCAGCTGTTATCCTGCTCCAAGGATAGGACTGGCGGATGGTGTGTTTGAGGCAAATACAGGGACTGGGATGTTTCCAACACACACACACACACACACACACACACACACCCACGCACACACCCACCCACACACACCCACACACACACGCACACACGCACACACTTTCTGTCTCTCTTCAACATATTTCAGAATGCACTGGATCAGAGCTGCATAAAAAGAGAGCTGAAAAAATGAACCGAACGGGAACACTGGAGGGTTTTTAACCACAGCCTCAACCTCTAATTCCAACATGGCCGCCTCACATCAGACTTTGTTATACAGCTCTGGAAAAAAATAAGAGACCAGTTAAAATGATCAGCTTCTCTGATTTTACTTTTTATAAATATACAGTACAGACCAAAAGTCTGGACACACCTTCTAATTGAATTCAATTAGAAGGTAAGATATGATAAGATAATATAATTTTATTAGTCTCCCATAGGAGAAATTTATATTGGAAGCAGGGGCAAAACTGCAACACAACAACAAAATAAATAAATACATAAAAACAGGAATTACATAAGAGCACAAGTATCAGTGTGTCCAGACTTTTGGTCTGTACTGTATGTTTGAGTAAAATGAACATTGTTCTTTTATTCTGTGAACTACAGACAACATCTCTGTGAAATTCCAAGCAAAAATTTAGGCTTTATAAGCAGAAAATGAGAAATGGTCAAAATAATAAAAAAAAAGTGATGCAGTGCTTTTAGACCTCCTATGGTGTTTTCCTGTCTTCCAAAAAAGTTTAAACTGTCAGGTTTAAAACTGAGAAAATGAACCAAAAGGTCCCGAGACATCAGAACGGGAACGCCGGAGGGTTTTTAACCTCAAATTCCAACATGGCCGCCTCACATAAGACTTTGTTACAGCTGCAGAGACACATCTAATTTGCACTCAAGTATGTGTATCGCAATTAATCTTTTACACAATCCTGTACCACCTCCTTTTATGACCATGTCAAGATGAACAGGTGAACTTGGGCCACTTTTTGAACTCAGTTAATTTGATGTCCTTCCTATTAGATCCAACATCCTTCTGAGGTTAACAGTAAACAACAGTTCTTAAAATGTTCTCAACTGCACTTCTTTCTTATTAAACTCTACATGCCATTTAACTTCTTCACATCCACCTATGATGCGCAACTAAAGCCTGGCCAAGAATCCTCAACGGTTCCTCCAGAATAATGGCTGTAGATTAATCCTCAATATGTTTCACGTGGGAAAAAATCCAACAAGCGGTGAAAATATTCTGGTTTGGTGCGAGCGTGTGTGTTCAGGTGAGGTTTTATGTGCGATTCATCCTCTATATGTCTCACTGGGCAATGAGTGGTTGCCTGTAGGGGAGGTCTGGGACAGGAGAGACACTGTTTGGGGGATCAGGGAGATTCCTTGTCAGGTCAGTAATTATCAGATTTGTCTAGCCCCCAGCAAGAGCGGGATACACACGCTCACACACTCACACACATCTAAAACACCCCTGGTTCTGGCAGTGTGAGTCCGAGAGAGGAGAGCGGCCGGTGGAAAGAGCTGACAGGCAGACCCCCCGGGGAAGACGAAACCCAGAGCTCCTCTTGACAGCTGATTAGAGCTTCATTCTTCCTGCTCCTGCTCAGAAAAGCACGCTGGAACAGGTTCTGATGTGTGCATGTGTAAACACATCACAGGGCAGTTAACAGGTCCACAAAATCTGCAGAAATGTGAAGAGACAAATGCACCCATTAAGAAAGCGCTTAAATCCACGGACTGCTGCATTTCTGGACACCTCTAATGTGGCGCGTCAGACTAGCATGAGGAAGCAGAAGCAAGGGAGGAAACCGGCATCAATAAAAGAGATTAGATTCTGATTCATCCCACGACGGTTGGCTTGTTTCACAGTTAATCCGTTGATTAAGAAACTAAAAACATCCAGCAGGGAGACTCAGTGGACCCCAAACAAACCAACAGGCAGGTGTGTTACATAGAAAAACATCACTGAATGTTAGAAGCTGAACAAAATTAGCCTGAAAATTAGCATTGCTACATGACTTGCATCAGGGAATCACCCTGCAGGGCAGCGATTCCCAACCTGGGGGGCCTTGGAGAGCACAGGGTGGGGCCTGGAGTTTAATGGCTCACAGATTACTACCATGTTTTGCACACAATAAAATAATAACATTAAGATGATCAAAAGAAACAATTCAACTTTACTTCTACATATGCTACTTTTACTCAGACCTGCACTGTAAAACATTTGAGCTGCATTTAGTTGTGTTTAGTATCTTCTACTCTTTAAGTCAAATAAATTTATCCAGTTTTAGATTTTGAACCTAAATATGAGTTTGATAAAGATAAACTGTCAACTTTTTATTAATTTTGTCAAACCTCCAAGAGTTGAATAAACTACAGTTTAAAAAAAAACTGAAAGAAGAAAACGACAGGAGTGGGAACTATTTCCCAGAATGCTTAGTGGCTTGTTTCTGTATCCTGAGGTGGAAGAGCGTTACATTGATCTGACTCTTGTGTTTTATTAAGAAAAATTTTCATTTTAAAGCTTGAGGATAATGTTCTGTTCACACTAAATGTTTCTGAGCTGATTTCATTGAGATGTTTAATAAAATTCATCATCAGATCAGAAATTTTGTTTATGCAATTTGAAACCAGAATTTAAATTATTCTAAAGTAAAATAAGTTGTTATTTTAACGTGATAATGTGAGTAAAATGATAGAGTTTGTTAAATCAACTTAATGAACTTTAATTTCTTAATTAAAACCAAAACAATTTTCTCGTTGTCTTAAATTTCATTTTCCAGGCAGTAGGTGGACTTTCATTTTCAATTTAAAACAACTTCTAATGTTTACAGTGTGTGTCTTTGAAGGGAATTTATTAAATTTAAATCAATAAAAATACTTATAAATACATTTCATTGAGTATTTTTACAACTTGCACACATATTGACTCTTTACAGCAGCCTGAATCAAATATCTTCCACCTTTATGGTTATTAACGTGTTACATCATGGACAGGTCATCCATTGAACACATCGACAGAAACGCTTTCATGAAGACAGGGCCGGCCAAAGCCTTTGTGGGGCCCAAAGCAGATTTTCCTTTGGGGCCCCGTACGTCAAAATTGTGCAAACAACACATAATTTTGAGTAATGAAATTTCAAATTTTATTACTTGAAATGAGAAAAATTTGAATGTCTTTGCTCAAACACTAAACACAAGACAAGTAATCATTTTCATATTAAAAAACCAAAACTTTTTATTGTCTATTGTGAGTCACTAAATGTTGTTGGTAAAGACTGGATAAGTCTCTTAAGTACATTGCAAAGCCACAAAATCTTACCACGTATTTTTGGCGTAGTTTCTAATATTTAGTATATTTGAAAGAAGACAAAACTAGCAATAAACTTTTTTTTTTTTTTAAGCAAAATATAGAAGCTTATTTTAAGAAAATAATTTCCTAATATTTATGAAAAACCACTTGTTCCATTGGCAGATTATTTCACTTATGGGAAACGTGTCTTGTTATAAGTGAAATGATCTGGCAATTTATGAATATGAAGGAATTATTTTCTTCAGGCAAACTACTACATTTTATTAAAAAGTTACTTGTATTTTAGTTTTGCCTTATTTCAAGTGTACTAAGATATTTAAACTAGAAACAAGACCAAAACTGTCTAGTAAGATTTTATGTTTTGAAAGTTAGCAAACAATAAAATACGACAGAAAGTCGAACATTTTTCATGCTTCAGCTGCCACACGTCTCATTGCAGCTGCTTGTTGACCAGAGCAGCTGATAAAGTGGCTTTCTATGGATTCTGAACACTTAAAACCAAGACAGTGCAGCTCCTGAGATGAGTTGGAGGTGAAAAGGAAATGAAACTATTCCTTCTTAACTGAGCATTTAGTGGGTGTACTTCTATAACAGCTGGTCTGAACATGTTTTTAAAATAAATTCTGACCCAGAAGGTGCGTCAGGCCCTCCTGGATGTCTATAAATGTGTTTTGCCTTTGACACCTAATGCAGTTTGGTGCATCTGCAATCTGTAGGTCTTGTTTCCTCTGCTGTCAGCGCGGTAATTTACCTCGCTAAGCAGGGATCAGGACCTTTACTTACTGAAAGTGTCGGCTGAGGTTTACGTTGTGCACTGTATCACTTAAGTTTGCATTTCCACTACCCCTGTTTTCTGACTTTGTGTCTGTGTTGAGTCTCACTGATCTCTGACGGGAAGTGATCCATGTCGCTGCGTACACATCAACAAACAGGACCCGGGTCTGTGGGGAGCCGGAGGAACAGAAGACGGCGGCGGTGCATGCAGGCGAGGGAGGTCAGAGGTCGATGTGGGAGGAGGCTGCTGACTGACGGCCTATACAAGCAGTGTGTCTGCTGTTTGTTTGACCAGAGGCCTGTCCTGTCATCAGACCTTAGAGAGGAGAGGGAAAAAGACGAGAAGGAGCTGGAATGATGGGTGGAAGCACTAAAAGATACATCTACAGTGAGTGACGATGATATTATAGTACCTTTCCTCCTTTTTAATATACTTTAATGTACTTTATTTCAAATTCTTGTGATAGACAAGTGGTGGATGTCATAAAAAACTACATGAAGTATATCTTGGTATTCACCCCCTTTGCTCTGATACCCATAAATAAGATTTCCTTCAAATATAAGGGCCACTCTAAGAAAATAAAGCAAATAAAATTACAAGAATAAAAGTAATAAAATTACGAGAATAAAGTCTGAAACAATCACTCGGATTAATCATGATGAATCGATTATTGAAATAATCATCAACTAATTTAGTATTGATTAATTGTTAAATGGCGTACACAGACTCAAAAGGAAAAAAACAATTTCTGAAAGAACAACACAGTTATATATATATATATATATATATATATATATATATATATATATATATATATATATATATATATATATATATATATATATATATATATGTATATATATATATATATGTATGTATTTTTATGTTTTGGGCTTGGAGAAAGTGAGCTGTCCTTTTTTTTCCCCAACTTTTTAAAAATTACTTTAATTTACCTTCAATTGTCATAAAAAGCTACGTCCAAAATGACTTAAGAAATCTGACTTAGTAATTTCCCTAAAAGTGTTTTTTTGTTTTTGTTTTTTTTTGCCTAAAAGATATTTTGGAAAGAAAGAGGTGGTGATTTTTTTATTCAACCAATGTGACCCCAAAATTATTAATTTTGGGGTCACATTGGCTGCTGTGACATTGGGCCTCTGTCTTTTTAAAAACTCCTCTTTCTGAAAGTCTGTATTCAGAAAGTCATCACAACACCGCTCTTCTTTTAACCCATTAAAAACGTTTATACCAGAATTGCACTGAGAAGTAGCTCCTATAATGAGCTTCAGTTGTTTGCTAATTGCTGCTGGCTAGTTTGAAGGAGCTGAGTGGGAGAGGGCTGCAGAACAATTCAGCTTCCAGCTACCACTTAAGTCTCTCCTTTTATACGAACAACTATTGCAGATTTGTACCACTAGCTTAACAGAAATTCTCATCTGGCGCTGCACGTGCTGCCTTCAAAGAATGTGGGAAATTTCCGTATCAAAGAACCGCACGGGACCTGCCAAAGTGGAAGCCACGGGTTCGCCACCCCTGATCTATAACATACTATCTATTACATTAAGATTTTTTTCTGCAAAGAAACACAAGCCCATGTTTTTATGGTTACTGGTCTCGCTCTGCTCTCACCAGCTGGCTGCTGTCATCAAGGTTCCTACGGTTCAAGATGGCAGAAGTCTGGAAACAGCCAGCTGCTGTTCCTGGATGTTCAGGGTTCCTTCAGGGAACAAACGCCTCTCACTGTAATGGATGGGAACTGACCCAAATCTGGGTGAGTTTCAAGAACGTGTCGTCCAGCTACAAAGCTGTCAGTAAAAATATATGTAAAAGCACCAAATGTGTCATAATTGTTAAGAAAAATGACAAAACAAAAAAAAAAAACAACAGGATTTTTGTCCAACAAGCAGAAAAAGTCAGCCATACTTTTTCTTTTGTCTGTTTTTTTATTTTGAAAAACTTTGAGTCTTCTTCCAGCTGCTTTCTTACATTATTTAGTTAAATTGTGAATAAAAGTTCAAGAAAGTTTTATTCTTTCTTGAACAAAGAAAGAATAACATTTTCTTTATTCAACTTCCTTCATTCTGCTTGATAAAACAAAAACTGAAGAGAAAACCAAACGATAACTAGCTTATTCCACTGAACAGTGACAGGAGGGTAAAGTTACTGTAGTAAGAGTAAAAGACTGACAAATAAAAACATACAAAATAATACACTGTAAAAATCTTACCAAGTGTTTTTGGTCTAGTTTCTAGTGCAAATATCCACACTGCTGTAATTTAAATCAAATAATTAATTAAATACGACACATTTTTCTATTATTTTCACTGACAATATGTGAAAATAATAGAGAAAGAAATATTCTACCTAAGAAATATTCCTGTAAATGTATAGTAAGACACTGTCATTTTACTGTAAATGTAACTTATTTGTATAATATTTTTTTGATAGCAGATTACTGTTAAAGTAAATAAAGTGGTGAAATAAAAATAATTCAAAACACTGGTGTCTGTAGCTGCCAGGAGTTTATTGTAAGTTTAGTTCTACTGCAGTAGTAAATTAAAGTGTTAGAACTGAAGAAAAATACTGGAAAAAAAATGAAGAAAAATGTCTACCCTAGAAAAAATACTGTATTTTAATTTTTCCAGCTGAAAAATTACCAGGTTCACTTAAAATAAAGTATTATTTTAAGTTAGTAACATCTTGACATTGATGAAAAGTACTAATTCCACAACATAACATTTTTCCTATATGGAAAAGTTTTTTGTTGTTTTTAAGATATTTTTTAAAGATATTTTGGAAAGAAAAAGGTGGCGATTTTTATTTTATTTCATCAAAAACATTATTTTAGGGAGGCAAGGACATCAAATTGTATATGGTATTGAGCCATATTCTATAGATTTTTTTGTGTTGAATTAAATCATATTTGAAATGATTCAAATAAAAAAAAGTCTTGATATATTTCTTTAAAAATAAAATAGACAAATTTTTCCGGGGGTGGCCGAGGCCCCCCTGAGCCCCCTTTGTGGATGTCACTGTGAACAAATCAGCTTACATGTGGCTGTGTGTATGAAAACATAACACTAAAAACTTATAGATGTAAAACCTCTGAGGTTTGATGTAAAACTCTAATAAAGAGTCAAAAGGACAGCAAAGCGCCTGCAGATTCTAGGACGCAGTGGACTGAAACTCCATTTTTTATGTATAATTTACTTTCCCCTAAACATCACCAGGAAAGACATCTGCTGTCTAAAAGCCGTGGCGCCCCGGCCAAAAGCTTGGCGCGTTTATTTACAGCGTTTTATTTACAGCGCTAGCGTGTGATGGTGGAACGGCGTGGTCCGTCCCAATAACAGATTGTCAGTTTGACGCTGACGCCACATGGAGAGACACGGCAGCCTGAGTTCATCTCACTGAAATGTTGTTTACATCCGGGAAGGTCTAAGGGCCACAAATACACACACAGCACATGCAACCAAGTAAACACTCATATAATCCCTTTTTCTCTTGCTTTTTGCCTGGAATGACTTAGAATTATGTTGGAGTTAAACTGTTTCTCTTTAGAATAAAAACTGATTTTATTGCTATTAATTAATTCAGCCTAAACATGATAAATGTTGAGATCCATCTTTTTGTTATGTTGTGTTTTGTTTTGTTTTGTCTTAGCTAATAGTTTTAAATATTTCAGTCTGCCGTGAGGACATTTGGGATTTTAAATGGTCTCTGCAGCACAATAAATCAAAACCAACATGGAGTCTATAGATAGACTTGTTTAAACATACTGTCACTACAACATGCAGATGGACACATATACACAACAAGACAACTTCCTTTCACATAATTAACAGCCACTCCACAATAGAACAATAATAGTTTCCCATCTCTAAGCTGGTGACAGCAGTGACCTCTCCCTGACCTTTGGTTCCTGGTCAGAGGAGCGCTGAACAACTGTTCTGTATTCATTCACATAACCTAGGCAGGCTGAAGACATCTTTGAAACTGAAACAGACAACATCTGTCCTGTTTAATCAGTGTTCAGGAGACAGGCTTCACATCATTAAGATAAGCTAGTTCTACACTAGTTCTAAGCATTATGATAAGCTAGAACTATCTACCTTATCTAGAACTAGCTAGCTTAGATAGCTCGCTAGTTCTAATCTTAAGGATATGCTAGAACTAGCTAGCTTACGTAGCTAGCTAGTTCTAAGCTAGTTTTAAGTATTAGGATACAGTACAGACCAAAGGTTTGGTCTGTACTGAATGTTAGAGCTAGCTAGCTTATCTAGAACTAGCTAGCTTAGGTAGCTGGCTACTTCTAAGCTAGTTTTTTTTTTCCCACCAGGGGGTCTTTTTTGTGGGCTCTAGTGTCCCTTGTATAGTGTCCCAGTAGGCTGTCAGGAAAGGGGGAAGGAGAGGGGTGAAGACATGCGGCAAATGTCGGCCGGGTCCGGGAATCGAACCCACGACAGCCGCATCGAGGACTCAAGGCCTCCAAATGTGGGTTGCGCTATCCCGTACACCACCACAGCACACCCCCTAAGCTAGTTTTAACTATAAGAATATGCTAGAACTAATTAGCTTATCTAGCTTATCTAGAACCAGCTAGATAATGTTGTAGATAGATAGTTGTAGACAGTTCTAATAAGCTAATAAGCTAGCTTATCGCTTTTTTACTTTTGCAATAGTAAAAGTAAAACGTACAAGAAATTATTCACATCAATTGTTTATTTTAAAATTACATCATCAGACAGACCAAAATGTAATGTGTATTTTAAAAAAAAGAAAATAATTTATATAAATAATATACCTATAAAATAACAAACTCAGGCAAAAGAAACATTTTTCCAAAGCTGTTAATCTGATAAACTAGTTCTAAGTTTTCTCATCTGGCTAGCTACTACTTAGCTAGCTTAGAACTTTTCTAAGCATTAAGATAAGATAGAACTAGCTTACCTAGGTTATCTATAGCCTTTCATTTTTTTAAATTTGATTATTAATGTTATTTATTATTAGCTCTTTAAGTTATTTTTTTACAAGCAGTGAGGCAGGAAGTTTGACTATTTTCTATTTCAGAAAACCTCTGTTATGTCAGGATGAGGCTTTTTTTGAATTAATTATTTTATTATGATTCTCAATGACAAATATTTACGGAAAACTTTGAATATCATCATAACTATTGAACAAAGCGTGTGAAGCTAAATTTAAACAGCTTCTGGACAAAGCGATGCAGCAGACATCCTGACGCGTGTCACTGATCGCTGCTGTTTATGTTCTCACATCCCAAAACAAGTCGGAGGTGGCCCAGTCTAATCACAGCTGCTGCACAATCAGCCTCGTCTCTCCTCACCGCAGAAATCTCCACTGACAGAAACAAGGAGCCACAGATTTAAGCATAAAGTCGGGAAGATTTAGTTTTGTGTGAAATAATTAGTATATTCGGCTCATCTTGACTCATAGCAAACAGGTTAATCTGAAACCACAAGTGGAAATCACTTAATATGCTTCCTGAATATGACAGAAAATCTCTTTGTTCTCTTCACCTGATCTGTCTGATTATTAGACATACAAAAAAATCCCCAGGTTTTATCATCTCTGTGTGTTTTAGTTATAATTTGGTAGAGTTTCCAAAAATTGCACTAAAGTAAGAGTAGCACTGCTTCAACATTCAAGTAATTGTAAAAAAGTAAGAGAAAAAAAAATACTGAAGTACTGAGTAACTAATCAAATTATCAGTGATTTAATATTTAAAAATTACATTATCAGATGGACCAAAATGTAAAGTTATGTGGAAACTTTAAAGATCAAGATGAAAATAATTCATTTAAGTAATAAAAAAGTAACAAAATCAGGCAAAAGAAAGATTTTCCAAATCAGTTTCTTTCAATACAGAACTTATGTAACTTTAACAAAAACTGCAGGTGTGTGTCTGTATCTGGTGAATTTCATGTTTGTTTTCATTCAGTGAGCAATCCAGAAGTTTTATTCAAGTAAGAGTAGAAATACTTCATAATAAAATTAGTCAAGTAAAAATAAAAAGTACAGCATAGTAAAAAATACTACCAAAAGTACTATTTAAAACAATTTACTCAAGTAATGTAAATATAGTTTAGGGCCTTAGAGAGTTGCTTTTATTCTTATTTTATTTTATCTTTTTGCACCTTAAACACATTGAACTCTGATCTGGTATCAGATCAAAGTTTTGGCTGTGAGGTAAAGAGATACCAACATTTTCTTCTTTCAGTTCTTGTGTGATTTGTGGCTTTTATTTTTGTTTTTAAATTTTAGTCGTTATTTTTTTTTTCTGTTAGAAACTGAGACACATTGGATCACAAATCCCTCCACCAAAAGACAGAGCTCAAATGAAAACAAACATTAATGCCACCAGATTCATCTATTTACCATTCCTGTGAATCAGTTTATTAAATTTCTGTTGCGCAGCAGGAAGCGCGTGTGAAACTGTGTGGGGGGAATTTAATTGCTTCCGCGATCCCAGGAGCTGCAGCACAAACACCCTGGATCCTATCAACGCTGCAGCCCACCTGCTGGCTCAGAGTCTGCTGGTCCTCTGGGAAACAGGCTCTCTGTTTCACACATCCTGCAACAGCTGAGCTCTCAGGTGCTGTGGCAACAGGAAGCAGCGCCGCAGTTTCTCCTCGGCTGGTCAGTTGGTGAGGAAATGATCTGTGGTTAAGAGTCCGATTTAATTTTCATATGTGGAGTTTCCAGACGGAGATAAGTCGGTGGGAGGAGTTCGATGTCCAACTCAAGGATGATGCTGCTTCAGCAGCTGCAGGACTGAGTCCCTCCTCATCATTCTGCTGCAGACAGAAACCTTGACTTTCTGACTTAAAGGGAGACATTTTCCTTTGAACTCATTGCACTTGCTGTTTCAGCATAAACTGACATTTGAACGTGGTTTAACTTGAAAATGAAAGTTCACCTGCTGCCTTGAAAATGTAAAAAAAGGACGACAAGAAAATAGCTTTGGCTTTGACTCTAAAATTAAAGCTCATGAAGTTGATTTAAAAAGAGACAAGTTGTCTAAACATTGTTTTTTAAGTTCATTAATCTTGAATTGTGAGTTTTTACTTAATGCTGCAATTTAAATCAAATAATTAATTAAATAGGACACATTTCTCTATTATTTTCACTGACAATATCAGCTACTGTAAGATATATTCCTGTAAATGTACAGTAAGACACTGTCATTTTACTGTAAATTTAACTTATTTGTATTATATTTTTGACAGCAGATTAAAGTAAATACAGTGGTGAACTAAATATAATGTAAAACACTGGTGTCTGTAGCTGTCAGGATTTTACTGTAAGTTTAGTTCTACCGCAGTAGTAAATTACAGAAAAATACTAGCAAAAAATGAAGAAAAATGTCTACCCCAGAAAGAAAAAGACTTTATTGCATTATTTTAGTCACCATTCTTGAATCAGCAGAAAAAGACATTAAATAATAGTATTCATCTGAGTATATCTTTTTATCTTCTAATCACATCTCAAACTGATGCTAAATAAAGATGATAATTATTTTTTTCTGATTTTACAAGGTTCATCCTCATTCCTATATAGCAAAATATAGTTTTTTTTTCTCCCTAAGTTGCTCACAGAACTTTCCAAACAATACCACAAATGAAACAACATATTTTTCATTCAGGATCTGAACCCACGATGGCACTATGCACCAGTCCTCAGGAATGTGGAAATATATGAAAATTATTTCTGTAAAACAGTTTATTGTATAATATTTCACATCCCAACATGTAAAGCTTTGCCCTGCTCTTCTTTCCCTCATGTTTTTATTTTTCATAATGGATGCTCATCCATTCTCTGCAGTTACTAAGGTGTGCACACTCATCTCCATGAGGCAGCTGGTTGGACGTGTGACCTGACTGACCGGAACTGGATTAACCAGCTAATGTATCTGTAGCTTGATTCTGCAGGTCTAATTATAGCAGAGCTAAAGTATCTGCTTCTATCACACACACACACCCACACACCCACCCACCCACACACACACACACACACACACACACACACACACACACACACACACACAGTTGTGTTTTCATCACTTGTGGGAACTTCACATTGACTTCCATTAATTTATACATCCTAACCCTTACCTTGACCTTTACCCTAAACCTGACCATCACAGACCTAACCACTAACCCAAAACAACAATGTCCCTCGTGGGGACCAAGAAAATGTCCCCATAAGGAGTAATGGTCCCCACAGCCCACATTGTAGACAGAACTAGGTTCCCACAACGATATAAAAACCTGGTACACACACACACACACACACACACACACACACACACACACACACACACACACACACACACACACACACACACACACCGAGAGAGAGAGCGTCAACCCACTGCAGCTCTAATGAATGTCAGAGTCAGTCTGCCATGTTCTGATGCTGCGGTTTCATGTTGAGCTGAGTCTTCATGTTTAATTGTTCTACTGAAGTGAACAGATGTGAGACGTAACGACCATGAAGCTGAATGTCAGAAGAAGGAAAACATGTCCAGATCGTTTCTGCTTTTCTCTATAAAAGCTGCTCTGAAACCACTTTAATGTTTGAGTTTCACTGAGAAGGAGAAAGAACCCGGTCCTCAATAGGACACGGCAATGTAGTAAAAACAAACTTTTAAAGCTTAAAGTTGCCGCCTGTGGCTTTTTTATTTTTTTTATTTTATTTTTTTTAACATATTTGTTAAAACTGTCACTATGTCGAAACTAAATAAAAATAAATCTGTGGAAAAAATCAAGCTCCTCTACACTCTTAGAAATGTCAGTAAATTTACTGCAGAAATCTAACATAATGTTATCATAAAGTATTATTTAACTTCTTTTTCTGTTGTTAGAATCAAAAGTGATGACTATTAAAATAGCGGTGCAATGCAATATTTTTTCTAGTGTTTTTCTTCATTTTGTTCAATATCTTTATTCAGTTTTACAATAATTTACAGTAATTTACTACTAGTTTAGTAGTAAATTAGTAATTTACTACAAATGTAAATTACAGTAAAATCTACATGTTGAACATGTGGTTACTGTGATTTACTGGCAGCTAAATTCACCAGTATTTTTTATTTTTTATTTTTGGTTTTACAGAGTCTATACAGTTTTTACAGTAATCTACTGTCAGGTATAGAAAATGTAAATTTGTTGTAAATTTGTTGCTGGCGTTTGTAGCTGCCAGCATCTTACTGTAAATCTACAAGATTATTTCTTAGCTTGGACAAGCAGAAAGCCACAGCGTTCAAAGTTCCTCCTGACCATAACAGGAAAAATCCAAACTGGAAATGCCAAATTATTTATGATTTCAAATGACTTATTTTGGTTTCCTTCCCTATTTTATTACATCAATGTGATTTGTTTTATTGTAACTTAATGTCTAATGTTGAAATTGTGTTTTTTATCTTGTTTTGCTGCTTTATAACTCAGTGTGCTCTTCTCAAAAAGTTCTTTTTCTGGTTAAATAAAGGTTAAACAAACAATATAAAACCTTTAAATGCAGAAATAATATTTGAAATTCTGTAAAATGTTTCGGATGAAGAAATCACTTTTGTTTTTCTCTCACTGCTAAGGTGCATTTGCATGTTTTATATATTCAAACATCATCCATATTGAAAGATGCTAACATTGTCCACACACACACACACACACACACACACACACACACACACACACACACACACACACACACACACACCCACACCCACACACACACACACACACACACACGATAAGTGAGATGGAGATCTGCCAGTGTCCTTACTTATCTCCAAAGCTAATTACATGTCTAACAAGCTAATTAGTTGATTTGCTGGACTGAGTTTCAGCATCAATTTCAGCTCAGAGGAAACCCGACTCTGCGTTAACCTGACAAACACATGCTGCTTCTCAAGGCAACACAATGGATGCTTAGCACAGGCCGCGGCGCCGAGCCGCACAGTTTAACTGTTTCTTTTGATCGAGATCTTCGACAGCCTCTCATTACCATCAATCATCCATCCTTTGTCTAGACCTCATGGGCAGGGCGGCTGTGCAGGACGAGAGGAAGGCTACACAGAGACACAGGATGAATAACCATAGAGAGGCTAATTTACCTAAGAACAATAAACAAGCTTTATCAATGGAGCAAAACATTTTATGAACAACAGCTAAACATCACAACGTGACATCATTTATTTGGTGGTAACACTTTATTTGATGCATAAGACTGACATGACAGTGTCATGAAGGAGTCTTTATGAATGTCTATGACTGTTGCCATGAAGTGTGATTTGGTAAATAATTACATTTTTGTTGCAAAGTTGCTCTAAACATTGCTTTAAAAGTGCATTAAAAGTACCAACTTTGCATTATTTTGTAAATAACGACACTTTGAAATGAAAAAGTTGGCACTTTAATGGATTTTCAAAGCAAATTTTAACCCTTTCATGCATAAATTTGTGCCCAATTTTTGTTTTTCCCAATTTTTGGGGGATTTTCTTAAGGCATAAAAAAAAGGTAGAAAAATTTTTTTTGTAAAAAAATAAAAAATGCATAATATTTTACAATATTTTTTAGGTGATCAATTGTAATTTTCTCCAAATACAAAGTTGTTATTTGAAAAATACATCAGTAGCATTGTTCTTTAGGGGTTATCTGATGTCACAATATTTAGGGACAGGGTCGGCCATATTGGATTTAACAAAACTAATTTCTTCCATTTGCAGCTCATGGCTGGTAGTTGATAATGTATTTTATGATGCATTAGTGTCCACTTCAGTTGTGTGCATTTATAACATACAAATCCAAAAGAAGCAGAAGACAATGGCTTTTAGATAACAGTCCACTGTATTGACCACTATGGATGAAAGGGACAAAGCAACTTTATAACAGTTTTAAACATTTTAAATCACTTCTTAAAAATTCTTTTTATTTGTTGGCATTTTTGATACTGTAAATTTTCTGTTGGGATGTTTTATTTTTATTTAATTTACTCATTATTATTATTATCATTATTAATTTTTTTTCAATTTTTCTTTTCATCGTGTTAATCTTTTAAGATTTAAGCCTGTGCAGGTTAAGTGCAGTTTTAGGCCTGTTTTAAAGTACTATGTAGATAAATTTGACATTGGCAACAACCAAAGTTATTGTCAATGTCAATCTGGGGACTTAATTGTGCTATAAATTGTCACCATGTTCCTTGAAAATGTATTCAGCTCCACCTTCCTCCTCATTTTTCTTCTTATTGTGTCTTTCGCTCATCACAATCTGGATGATCGGATGGAGATTTCCATGATGTGTCAAGAGAAATTTAGAGGTTTTAATGGTTAAGATCCTAGTGTGTCTGTGGAAGTGAAAGTGAAAGGAAGTTTCCCTGAGGAACACCAATAAACATCCTCTGTTCCTCCACCCTGCTGCTGTCATGCTGGGGAATCTGAAACATGACAAACTCCCAGGCAGCAGGGATGCAGGCAGATTGGGGTTGTGGCCACAGTGAGCCCTCTGTCACTGTGGCTCTATATCCAGGGGCCTCATTGGTTGGAATGATCTATAGCCGGTGTCCGTCCGTCCGGCCTGGAGCGGGTCTGTCCCGTTGGAGGGCGCAGCCCGGAGAGGCCCATGTTTAGGCTGGTCCAGGAAACAGACCCCTTCCTCCGACTAAACAGCAAAACGCTGCTGGGAATTCGGTCCTTCGCCATGAGAGAGGTCACCAGGAGGTCAGACTCTGCAGGGCCGGCCTGAGGCTGAATGGGGCCCCGAGCAGAATTAGATTCTGCTGACACCACGGCACCGCCCTGGTTAAATGTTTCACACCTTCTGCATTCAAGGTTGCAGAATGTCTGCAACAGAGAATTTACTAACTAAATTCTCTGTTAGTAAATTAGAGAAATTTACTAACAGTAAATTTCTCTAATTTACTGTTAGTGTTAACAGTAAATTAAGGAATTTACTGTTAACACTGAGGAGTTAACAGTAAATTTCTTAAAGATGGCCCATTATGATTCATTGAACAGGTTACAATAGCGCTGTAGGTTTTACAAAACATGTTGCACAAAATCCTCCTTAGATAATGAAATTTTAATTTGCTCACTTCTGCCTGTTTTGAATTCCTTTCACAATGAGCTGTTTTAGGGCGTCCTGTCACTTTAAATCAAAATGAGCTGCTGCTGGCCACGCCCCCAACTCAACATTTACACTCACACATAAAAATGGCTGCTAAAATTTTACATAATAGGCCCCTTTTAAAACAAGTATGTGACATCAATTTATTTTTATTTATCCAATAAACAGCAACTGTGATGGAGGATTTTAGATGGCAGAAGCTGTGACTATACAGCGGATGTTGGTTTATTTCTGATTTACTTATTTGCTATTGCTGCCGCATCTAATCGCAACGTAGAAGTGAGCAATTTGTTGTGTTTATGTTCATGAATGGGAAAATGTGATAGTGTTATATATATCTGAAACCATTTAAAGTGTGCATAAAATGTAACAAGCACTTAGCAAACACCTGGTGGAAATCCTAGAGCTCATTACAGGAGCTACTTCTTAGTGAAACGCTGGTAAAAATGTTGTTAATGGGTTAATAGAGGAAGATGAAGGCAGGAGGCTTTAAAGAGACGGAGGCCCAATTTCCAGGTATTAAATTACAAAGTCAAATTTCTTTTACGTTATATTTGATATATACAGCATTTTTAAAACAACTGAAGGCAACGTAGTTACTCGATTGTGCTATAAAATTACACCATGGACCTGGAAAACACAAAATACTGCCCCTTTAAGAATCTAACATTTTTGTGAGTTGTCTGTTTTGAGTGAATACAAAAGTCACTTCATTCCTGATAAAAGTTTAATACAAAAAACAACAAAAACAACAACAGAAATGTATTCTGTGGAAAATTACCACCTCACGTCTGAGCCTGCGCATAAGAACAACTTCACTTAAAATAAATGGTGATAAAGCAGAAAAACAGAGAATCTGTTGGTTATTCTTCTGCATTTTCCAGACATTTTGACGGAGCTCAGACTGACTTTTGGATCTTTAGACATCTTTTCTCCAGCCTGTGGCAGAACTGATGTACTCATATCCGTGTGCTTTTTATATCCAGGAGCAGTTTGATGGATGCAGGCTGAGAAGCTGCAGAGAACAGTTGTGTCTTCATGTGGACGTCATTCATCAGCGCTGACAGAGGTCGTGTGAGTGGGAACTTTCCCTGCATCGTCTGAACAAGTGAGCTCCTGCAGGGCAGCAGGGAGTTTTTAGAGGCCAGATCCAGATCCTCATCCTGATTTTTATCTGCCATCTGTTTCTTTTAGGTCACACGGCAGCAAAGGAAAGTCACATAAAAAAGGTTTGCTCTTTTAATTTTGTTCTTTAAAGAGAGAAATGATTGATGCATAAAACATCAGGAGGGGCTCAGCTCTCCATATTTTGTTAAAATAAAAAAAAGGCAAAACATTTGTGTTTGCTTATTCTACGATCAGAATCATCCCAAAAACTTGCCAAATATTTAAAAAATATATTCAAATACTTGTGGGATTTCTGCAGATTGAACATTTGCAACAAAAATATATTTTACAATGTTGAAATTCAGGATCTTGTTTCATAAATTAAACTGACAAAAGTGAAAAACATATAAAAAATTAAACAAGTTACACTGCAAAAATGACTTTTAGATCATTTTAAACACTAACCATTAAATTTACAAAAATAAGCAGGCATGTTAGTTTAAAAGTGAAATTAATAATAATGGTTTTATTCCAGTTTTCCCTACTTTACTTAACTGGTTTTACTTATTGTGAATCAGAGATCTAATTTTCATTTCATTTTTCTTTTCTGACAAATATAATATATAAACACCACTCTAAAAACTGACAAACTGTTCATTTAATAATAACAATTATCAGCACAGTTACATTATAAAATAATATGTTTAAAAACATGGAATAATTAAGAATAAAAAACATAATTGATATGTGTTGACTGAAATAAAAATATTTGATGCTTTGACCTGTTGCATGTGAATTACATTACAAAAATGGGGCATGAAATTAAATACATGTTTGTTTCTGTTCTGTTTTATTTTAAATTACCATCATATGAACAGATCTGTAAAGTGGAGAAGACGGAGACAGAAACCTCTGACTGTAAATGTTTTAGGATTTGTTTTCCACATTTGATTTCTAATCAGAAATATTAATATTTATATTGCATGTATTTAATAGATTCATTAATTACATACATGTGCCAATGGCAGAGGTGGATGAAGAACCCAAAATTGTCCTCAAGTACAATTTCAACATATTTTAACTCAAGATATTACGCAAGAGCAACATATTTGGTAAAAGCGAGTAACTGATCAAAAATATATTTCAATATTTTTAAATTACAAAATCGGATGAACCAAAGGGTAAATTATGTGGAACCTTTGATATTTTAAGCATCAAAATGAAAATAATTCATATTAGTGTGACTGGTGGTTTCTGCGTTGTGTGTGTTATATGGTGATCGGACAAACCACAAAACACCAAGTCTGGGTTTGGACACGGTCTATGTTTATTTAATCTGCCAATCGGGAGACATTAGCATTAGCACATAGCATGTGCTCCAGCTCTCCAACCCGATCTATACAAAATAACAGTATTAACATGCATCAAATGTTATAAAGGCGTAATAGCAACTCAAAAAAAATATCCAAACACCCATCATTAATACAGAAGGACAAATAAACATTTGAACAATATAAATGAAAGGATTACAATGGATTATAAAACTTGCCTCTCCCCAGTGGAACGAGTTACAAAAGGGAAGAGGAAATTAATAACTTAATATTTATAATGGTCCTGGAGGACCCTGAACAAAAGAAGAAGAAGAAAGAAGGGCGGAGCTGGAGGACCAAACCACTTATAGCAGACACAGAGGAACACAAGGATAGACAAATATAAGAGGACAAATACATTAAAGAAAACATTTTGTGAAAATATACAACTGTTAATATAGACCCAGTTACATTTGACAAAATAAACATTTTCAAAAAATCTGTTTCTGATGTAATTACTTACGCTGGCCAATTGTAATGCAGCTTTAATTGATTAAATTGTAATATTTTGTCGTATTTAACAGCATTTTGGTTTTAAATACAGGAGATTTTTTATTTTAAAATTTTATTTTAGTTTTGTATTTTTTACTTTTTCTTGAGTAATTTTATTACAAAGTATTTCTACTCTTACATGAGTAAAATATCTGGATTTTCTGCCCACTGAATGAAAAACAAACACGTTTAGATAAAAATTCACCAGACACACACACATGCAGTTTTTATCAAAGTTTCCAAAGTTTCTTATTGAAAGAAAATGATTTGGAAAAATTTTATTTTGCCTGATTTTTTTTTTTTTGTTGTTTTTTTTTGTTACTTATACAACTTGCTGTCATTTTGTTTCTTAAAACACCAAAATTTCCACTTAACTTGAGTCTGATGATGTAATTTTTAAATTTTAAATGATTGATACTTTGATCAGTTACCCAAATCCTTTTTTACTCTTACTTGAGTAATTTTGGCTGCTTTACCTCTAGATATATCTGACAGAAATGACTCCCTGCAGCGTGATTTTTCTCATTTCATCAGTTCACGCAGCCTCTCTGGAAACTTCTACTTAAGCAACAACAAGATCATAAATCAGAGCCCCTCAACAAGATGTTTCCTCCTGGAGTAAAACAATGGAAGTGGGGGATTAGGGGCCGATGATGGTCCCTCTGTATGCAGGCATGGCCGCGCTAATATGAGCAACAAAAATAACAAAACACACATCCATCACGGCCTCCTGTTCTCCGGCGCGTCTATATACAAACCTCCCGGCCCTATGCTTGCGCCTTGGAGATAATTTACTTTATATGCATGATCCAGAAGAAGAAACAGAGAAAAGAGAGGAGGAGGAGGAGGAGGAGGAGGAGGAGGAGGAGGAGGAGGAGGAGGAGGAGGAGGAGGAGGAGGAGGAGGAGGAGGAGGAGGAGGAGGAGGAGGAGGAGGAGGAGGAGGAGGAGGAGGAGGGTCGCTCTGCTTTAATTTCCCACATAAATCCAGAATTCCTCTGGCGGTAAAAGTCGGTCGTTTGTCAGTGGAGTCTGGCGTGGCGGCTGACAGAAAACGAGAAACAGAAGTCCTATTAGGTAAACCATTCAGCGCCGCAATTTATACACAGCAGGCCGGGAGGCTTCATAAACACAGCCGGCGCGGCTGGGTCACGCCGTGGACGTGACGTGCGTGGGCTCGGTGGGAGAAAGAGAGAGAGAGAGAGAGAAAGAAAGAGAAACAAAGAGAAAGAGAAAGAGAGAGAGAGAGAGAGAGAGAGAGAGAGAGAGAGAGAGAGAGAGAGAGATGACTGAAACTGTGAATGATTTCCAACCAGTTCAGCAGAAAGGAGAGAAACAAAATCAAAAGAACGGTTCACTCAGCAGAGATACGACGGTTCTTATAGGTAAAATGTTCACCGTTCCACTCTTCAATCTGAAACTTCTACATATTTTATCTGTTTGAGGAATTAATCAACATTTTCCAGCAGAAATTAAAAAAAAATCAGCAGCTAATAGATTCTAACGTAATGTTTCAATTGTTCACTACTTTGTATTTTGTATTTTTATGCTTTTATAACGTAATACACTTGATAAAATAAATTTATTATATTCCGAACTATTTTAAAAATATTTATTTACTTACTTACTTATTTGTTTATTTATTATTTTTTTTTCCGAAACTGTCGACTTCCGTTTTTTAAAAAATTAAATACATTCTAACTATTCTGTTTTAAAATAGCCTTAAATGTCAAACACAGCAAGCACAATTTCTCAGTTTACATTTTAATGACGTGATGGTATCTGACCATCAGCGGTTCATAAACAGGAAAATATGGCATTTATTTAAGATTACTCAACACAAAAGGCATTCAGTTTTAATAAAGCAAATTTTAGTCTGTAAATAAGTTAATTTCCAACATGGATTTTAAATCCACGATTAAAAATAAAATCTCAATCGGATCATTAGTCATATTGTCTGCTGTTAAACATGAACGTACAGAATCAGAAATACCAACTGAAATCTGACCAAATTAACATGCAAATTGCTGCAGTGGTTGTTTTTATTTAGTTTTAGCAGCTTGTTCACACGTACAGCTGCTAAACTCTCGGCTGGATCGATCCTACCTGATAAATAACAAAGTTTCACAGCTGCAGTCTGGATGCAGTGGGTCCTCTGCATGAAGCATTCAATGAGCTTTTTATTCATAATTAGGGCATGAATTCTTACTGGAAAAGTAATTAAATTTTAAATTCTACTCTATGTTGACCATTTCCCTCCAACAAAGACGTGCAGGTCTTCGGAAACGGAAAGAGGTGAAGAAACTAGGAGTTTCTCAACCTAAAGTCTGATAACTTTTACTAAATTAATGCATTTATTCATTTTTTAAACAAACTCATTAGCAACTCACCAAAACTTCCGATGACTAAACCATCTTCTGGTCAAAGTTAATTAAAGTTTGGATTTGTCACCAATTTAAAGTAGTTCATGCTGAACGGCGCTTATAAATTCTGTTATATTTCAATTTAAATGTCTAATATTTAGCATCTTTATCGTTCTGTTTTTGGAGCCTGACGTCAGGTGACAGTAGCCGCTGTTTGACCGCTGACGTCACCGCTCTCATCCAATGAACCTGCAATGGTGGGACTGCCTGAAGTAACCTTTGTGTTGAAAATGAATGAATTGCTTTAAGCAGCCGCTACTGGAGGCGTGTTTGTGTTTTAACTTTGACGCTGCCGTGTAAAACCCGAGTCAGCCTGAAATGAGCGATGCAGCTTTTACAGGTTTTGTGTTTGCGCAGAAGGAGTGAGATCAGCGCACAGGAATGCGCTGATCTCACTAAGTACTTATATATTTACAGTGAACTCAAAACAGAGCGGAAAGCTTTATTTAGTCTTTTCTGGATTTTTAAGATTAATTCACAGCAGTACAACAGTATATTGTATGAAAAACAATATGTTAATGTTCTTTTTGTAGTTTTATAAATGTAAACAACAGCAGATTGTGATGTTTTGATCTGACAAAGGGTAATAACTGGTCAGCTGCGTTGAAAAGGGAATTATTTGAAGGTGGGTCGACTTGAACAACAAACAAACAAAAAAAAAGTTATCCTTGAAGCACATAATTGAAAAACAATAAAATTATATTATTTATAGGATCAGAAAACTGAATGTGAAAACCTCCTGCCGGCCTGCAGGAGGTTTTACGGACTCCTCCTTTACCTGTACAAAGTTCTGCTTAACCATATTTGCATTGAAGTAAAAGTAAACACAAGCTGTTAAGTTTTGAAAAAAGTTTGAATATTTACAAGTGATGTGATGAAACAAAATGTAAAAAAAAAAACAAACTAAAAAGAAGAAGAAAAAATAACATTATTACAAAGTAAAAACTCGCTTCCGCCACGTGGGAGACTCAGATATTTCTGGAGCAAACGTTTTATGTATTTATTATATCCATTAATATGCGTTTTTTGATAAATATCTTGTCGGAAAGATTCATTGTAGTGACTGATTCTTTTGGTGCCTTATGCACTTTTTGCACGTTTGTATTGCTGTTCTAGTGACGTAAACAAATAAATTATATAGCTACACAAAATGTTAAAAACAAACAAACAAAAACTCGAATCTCCCCTGTAATTTATTTTTCTCATATATCTATTTCAATTTAATTTGGTTTTCGTGCCATTTGGTCCAGTTTAGTTCTATGAAATATCTCAGATTATGAATCCAGGCAGATAATTATATTTTACTAATATCTACTTTGAGTAGAATTGAAGAAATTTCTTTGTAATAATCGATAGCATAAGGAGGCACGGAGCTTCCCTTTGAGGATTACAGATCATCGCTTTGCTGCCCGAAACTTCCCGAAGCATTTCGTACAGAACAAAACACATTAGACGAAACTACAAAGAAAGAAAATGATTGTTTAGTTTCACTAAAGGATAAAATGTTGTCATCTTATTGACCCTATAATTCATGAAAATATACTTAACTACAAAAGAAAGCCAACAGTTTAAGAAGATGGTTTCAAAATGGTTTGATTTTCGGAAATAAGACTTGAGAAAAGAGGGCAACGAAACGGGGGAAACCACTTAGTGTGGGTGAAAAAACCCGGAGCGAAGCGTTCAAATAAGTTCAGGAAATGTTTTTCTTTATGACGAAGTGATAAAGCTGGTATCCTTTAAGGTGATTTAACAAAAACACAAAACAAGAAGGTCACAAAGCAGCATGATTAAATGACGGAACATGACGCTTCTCTCCCGTCTTTGTGTTTTAAACTGGAATCAATGAGTCTGGTCTTCTTATTGTTTCACACGTTCACTGTCACTGCACGTAACAAATGTTACACACACACACACACACACACACACACACACACACACACACACACACACACACACACACACACCCACCCACCCACACACACACACACACACACACACACACACACACACACACACACACACACACACACGCACACACACCTACACACACACACACACACACACGCGCCCAGACACACACACACACACACACACACACACACACACACAAACACACACGCTACCTGCAACGTCCAGACAAGAAGGTGCACATTAAAGGAGGCCGCTATTATCTTCTCTCTCACCATCCACACACACACACACACACACACACACACACACACACACACACACACACACACACACACACACACACACACACACGCCCACACACACACGCACACGAAGAGAGGAGACTGGCTTCAAGTGTTTGTCTAACCGCTGGTTTATTTGGATGATGAGGATATTTTCCCCATAAATAAGCTGATAAGTGCTCACATTACGTAACGGGATGCGGCATTAAGTTGCGGTCAAAACCAAAGCAGGTGAGAGCAGAATAAATGGTAACCTGACTGAAGGAAGTGACGTTGAATTTTGAAGTTAGACCTTCATGAATGTGACGTGCTGCCCCCATGAATGAAAAGATGTTTTATCCCGAGCATCATCTGCTCATTCCAACAGAATCCTGTCTGTCTTTGTACAGAATCAAATAAACCTGAAAAGAAGTATTGTGCAAAATTCACTTTTTGTAAGTTTTTTACGCTTCCATTTAGGTCTCTTCTGCTTCTAAAAACAAATCAAGTTCTTTTTTTAGTGTCTGGAAAATAAGTCTCATTTTTATTTTATTTTTTTAAACCCTCCCGATTTGCAACCCCAGCACAGCCCACACGTCACCTAACAACCCTAGCTGAGCGCTAGCACGTTTGGTCAGCTGGTTTTCTGCCTTGTTTGGATTTAAAGTGACAGAGACCCTAAAACGTTCTGAAAGGAGCTCAAAATATGCGGAACCTATCAGACTAAAATCTTGGGAGCCCGCCGCTCCCAAAGTCGGTCCTGGAGGGCCGGCATCCTGCATGTTTTCATTCTCTCTCTGGTGGTAGTAACAACTTTTTCAGCTTGTCAATGTTCTTTTTAGATCTTGGAATGAGCCATCAGTGAATCCAGGTGCGTTAAACCAGGGAGAGAACTGGTTTAACACAGGTTAGGGTACTGCTAAACCTACCCTAACCTGTTCAAGGAAGCATAGGTCACCTTTAGTGTCATGGCTAGCATTTTTTTTTTATTACTATTTTTCTTTTTTGTTTTTTTGCATAAATGAGGAAGTCCAGCAGTGCTCTGTTTTTATCATTTTAACATGTTAACTTCATTGTATTTCAATGAAATATTTGTACTAGCAAAACTCAAAGCAGTACATGACTGTGAAGTGGAATTTAAATGAAAAACTGCTTAAAAGATTTTTAAATCACAATAATAAAGTGATTAGTTCCCCACTTTTTTCACCTTTCCACCAGCTTCATACTCTGGAAATGTTGCCTATCTTCGTCTTGCTAAAGTTTAGACGTCCCTGAAAATAACATTTAACGTCTTCACACAGATTCTCAGTCAGATTTCAGGTCTGGGCCTGTTTTGGTGGGTTTTTTCTCTCTTTCTGCAGCAGATCAATAATGTGTGTGTTTCTCATATTCTCTCACTCCTTCTTCCTCTCCTCTTATCTCTTTTTAATCTTTTCACACAAGCTCTCTCCTTTCCGTCTCCAGAACTATTGCATTAGAAATAAACCCAAAGCAGTTTCTAATAAAGCTTTATATGTGTCAAGTGATGCATCGTAGCGTAAGTCGTAATGTAAATCTAATTGGTTTCTCGTTGGCACTCAGACAATTCTGAATGCTACAAGTAAACAAAAGAAGGATTTGGGTTTAGCCTTTGACTAGACCAGGGAGTATACTTGGAGCCAAATCGTCCCATTGCAGCTCAAGTTGTATGTTAAATATTTTTGCTCCACTCCCTCCTTAAGTCGTTGGACTTTCTTCTAGAATTATTTGTTTTTAGTTTCATCTTATCACCTTTCATCTACTAAACCGCTTACATGACCCTGCTTGAGTAAAGCCTCCCCACAGCATGACCCTGCACCACCGTGTTTCCCTGTGGGCACAGAGTGATCAAAGTGATGTTCTGCCTTATTATTACTATTTTTATTTTTGCCTCATGTAAGCCAAAAAGTTACATTTTCGTCTTTACTACTCAGAGTACCTTCTTTGCAGTGTTTGTTGTGTTTCCTACAGGACTGGTGGCAAAACTAAGCAGGATTTCGTTTGGGTTTTGTTCAACAAAGGCATTTATTTTGTCAATCTTCCAGAAATGATCTATTTAGACTCAGCTTTCCAGGCATTTCTGTGTTTACCAAGACAAATAGTTAGAGATAGACAACAAAAGTTCATCTCCAGATGGGACAATGGACCACTGTTTGACTCCCAACTGAATTCAGTGAAGAAAAAAATAAATATTACCAAGCTTGGAATAAGACAAAACTAACTTAGAAGTAATTTTTCAGCAAGACAGGAGCTTGCTTTAAATTATTAGCTCTTGAATATTGATTATTTTTTAAAAAGCACTAATTCCACAGGCAGATTATTTCATTTGTGACATGGGAAAAATGTCTTGTTCTAAGTGAAATAATATTACAGTGGAACTAGAACATTTTTAAAATCAAAATTAAGGAATTATTTACTTAAAATAAGTTCCTATATCTTGCTGAAAAGTTACTTGTAAGTTAGTTCTGTCTCATTTGAAGTGGACTTTGAAAATAGGCCAAAATTACCTGGTAAGATTTGGTGCTTTTGCAAATCTTATCACCACAGCATTATCTCTTTCTTTAGTTAGTTATTTTTACAATTCCTTTTCAAATCTCAGTCAAGCTTCCAGGAATATTTCTGATTTGGCAAACCTTTGCTCTTTCAAGACTCTTCCAACTTTCCCCTTTTCTGTTTAGTAAAACTACTTAGCTCGGTAAAACCCCGGGGGCATTGCTTGTTTTTATGTCGGAGAGTTATTTGAACGGCTTGACACTTCAGCCTTTCCACATCGTCCACCTTCTCCATGACACGTTCTCCCACTGACTCAGTCAGCGGGGACTTCACTGGAGCTGAAGACAGCTGTCTGCCATAACAAGCAGTCAGGAGAGGCTAAAAGGTTCCCTAAAGCTCCCGGATCGGGAGAAACAAAGATAAAATCAGGATCTGCTTCATTGCCAGACGTTAAGTTTACCCTCACAGTCTGGTTGTTTGTTTCCTGTCAACATACATCCAGTTTGCAGAATTGTTGCAATGTTAATAAGTCTCTATTGGTGACTTTTCAGAATTCAAGATGGTGTTGATGCAGGTCCTTCCAAAACCAGTGAAAGCAGGAGTGTAATAAGATCTTGTCGTAAATGGTCTCGCGATGTTGACTCATCACAATGTTTCTTGAGTTGAAGGGTGCATAGTAAACTAAATCCAATTGAAATCATCATGATGTGATAAGAGATGCACCAAAAACTCTGAAACTATCCATCTGGATGCATTTTGTGTTCCCAATAGGAATAAAAACCAGCAGCAGAGAGAAAGACAAGACACAAACGATATGTAAAAAAGAGAAAGTTGTTGTTGAAAGATGTATAACAACCAGTGGCTTACCCCAGCCAATAAAAATGCAGAAAAAAGCCAGTTTGAACAAATTTGATCTTTCTATCATTACACCCAACCTAAAAGTTTTAGAAAAGGTTTTCTTGTAAAAATGTCGGATCTCTTTAAAACTTTGGTTAATTTTCACTGATCTGACCTGTAGGAAGAAGAAATCACTTATTTCCAAAAATTCACTTCAATTGGAGTCAAATATAGCATTTTTTATTGTTTCATTCATTTTGAAAAAAAATAACTGATATCAAAACAAAAAAAAAGAAGAAATGTGTAACTGTATATATTTTCTGTTTGGAGCGATCGCTCATCTGGGCGTCAGAAAACGGCGCTCAGACTGGCGTCTTTGGATTTAATGCTTATTTAAAATGACTGAAGGTGACTGTGTGCCAGTCTAAACACTATCCGGCCTTTCTCTTTTTTTAACAGGGATGAGTTGATGATGATGTGGCTTGAATTGGACAGAGTCGCCGTGGAGTCTATGCAGAGACATCCACACATATATCAGACTGTTTCCAGCTCGCTGGAAGGAGCTGCATGCTGGGATATTTACAACCTGCACACTGAGACACAAAGGCAGCAAAGACCTGCATCAGCTTTTACACTCACATCTACGTTTTCTATGCTCAATGAGAGACTGTGCACAAATGAGAAATGTTTTAGATTTCAAAATATGTTTCACTCCTAACATGTAAACGTCTGCATCTTCAATTCGTCTTTGTTTGGATTTGAATTTTGTCTTTTCAAACCTTCACAAGACGTCTTATCTACGTAAAATGTGTAAGTATATGTTTCATTCATTCATTGCACAATTTTACTGTCGTATCTATGAGACTGAGAAGCAATAAATCCCAGTGCAAAAGTACTCATACCCCTGGACGAATAAATATTTTGTCATGTTACAAACAGAAACTTTAAGGTATTTTCTAGGGGACAATAAAAAAAAATTTGCTACCATGTAGATGAACTCTGTTTAATGCTGAAGGACATCAGTTACACTGGATGCTAAAATAATTTACCATCCTTCTTCAATCAATCAATCAAGTTTATTTGTATTACACATTTCTGAAACAAATCAGTCAAAAGAGGTTTCCGTCATAAAAACTTCATAAACATATACAGTCACCAATGCCATTGTTAAAATCAGCTTTACACATTAAAATGTTGCTTAATTTTCCATTTATAATGTTTCAGAATCAACTCCAAACAGCTGAATTTTTATGAACAGGTTCAGGAAGCGTGAGTGACTGACATAGCAGCTTCCTGATTCAAACATGTTTCAGGTCCCAGATGTTCCCAAAAGTCAGAGAGTCGCAATCAGCTCGCTTTGACTGCAGCATTTTTTGTGCATAAACACAAATGTTCCAACCTGTCAGGGTGAGATTTTCTATAAACATCTTGTTTTCCTCAAACATCTACGCTCATTACTTTTCTGTTATGGCAAGAAGTTTGGCTTTCTGCTTGATGGCCTTGCAAATAAACCCCCAGATTCAGAGAGTGGGCCTCATATTTAGCGTTTTGAAAGTAAAATAGTTACTTTTAATGTCTGGAAAATGCATTCTGATGTGAAAGCTTCTACTGTTTGAGCAGCTCACATTTTAGAGCGGCAGAAAAGAAGAAATGGAAAGACAATCAGTTTTAAAGGAGCTGGAGAGTTCACTAGTTGAGACATGACTCCTGTTGATCTTTGAGTAAATAAATCATGAAATCTTTTGAATTATCTAACAATCTCTTCGTACTTCTAAGTAAACTGTATTTAAGCTTTCTAAGCAAGCACAGGGTTACAGTAGAGAGGAATGATTTTCTTTTAACAGGAAGTAAAAACAAAACTACAGGAAGTGAAATAAATTGTCATGAGAAGTAGGGAGCATTTCCAACCAGATATAAATCAGGACAGCTACAGTCACACTCCAAGTGTTACAAAAAGGGAAAAAATATGTTTCAAAAATAGATTTGTACAATTCAAATATATTTTAACAAAGAAAGAAAAGATTTTAAAGAATTTACTCAAATTTCAAAAGTTTTCTTCTGCAAAAGAGTGATTTAACATTTAGTAGTCCAAACGTTTTAGAAAATTAAATGAAAACAATTAATAATTTATTAACAGAAAGCCGCAGCAATTCCCAATGAATTGATCATCTGATCCAAACAGAACTCAGTTCAGAATCCACCGGGTCTGACCTTCCGGTGGAGCATGAAGTCAAGCCCTCTGGTGGGATTTCATCCACCTGCGGAGGAAAACACGGAGACGGAGGGGTGACAAGCAGGCGAGCAAAGAGGAAAGGAGCTGATAGGAGCAGATTAGGCCGCGCTAAAAACGTCGGGAAGTTTTCGTGGAGGAATTTTAATTGCCCCGGGGAGGGGGCTGCTTATCGGCCCAGTGCGAGTATTAATGCGACAGGCGAGAAAAGGAGGACAGCGGGCTGCACGGCCTCTGCAGAGCGAGGCAGGCAGGGGACGCCTTCAGTAAGCTGGAGCTAAAAAAAGTTTTTTTTTTCAGTCACACCGGACGAGTTTAAGGTTGTTTATTGGCATGTTAAGCTCTTCCCTCATGTGTTGCGCACTGTATAAGCACTGGAAGAAAATGTCCATACGAAACAGCTGGTAATAACACTGGAGGTGAGTCCAGATTCATCATCGGAGCTAAACTACGGAGTTATTTCACTTTTTTCTTCAATAAATCTGAACTGAATTTTACAGCTTTCAGTTTCTAAATGTATGGCAAACCTGACATATATTATTATTATCATCATCATCATCATCATCATCATCATCATCATCATCATCATCATAATCTGACAGCTGCAGCTGCTCGTGTTCTCACTAAAACTAGGAAAGTAGAGAGCACATCACTTCATTTCTAAAGTCCCTGATTCCCGTAACTAAAAAAAGAAAAGATTAAAATATATTTTTTTTAAATCACTGATTTAGCACCAGAATAAATTACAGATCTGTAGAAAGTGGATGTCTCCACTTTCTAGACATCTATGTGGAGAAACAGCGATCTGTTTTTAAGTGCCAAAATCTGAGACTGTATGAAATAGGGGCATATTAGATTATTTTTTCTAAGAGTGTGTCGGTATCCGGTGTCAGGTTCACGGGTCAAAACTGGACCAAACTGTCGTATAATTACAGAATGAGAACCAGATATCAGGCTGTGACAACAAGTTCTCTCAAAAGTTACTTTTTCAAAACAATTAAAAAAAACTTTACCACTATTTCTAAACATGACCAAAAACCATTGGTTTTCTTTCTCTTAAGTTAGAGCTGTTTTGAATGAATTAAATTTAAAAGCTACAAGAGTTGCATTTACTAATCAGCTAAATTAACAAGCAAACAAAATGACGCTGCAGAAAACATATTGAGCAAAAGATGGTCTGAAAATTACATCTCAACTCAACCGTTTTAGCAGAAAAATTACGATACAACAGAAATGTCATTTGGAGGATAATAAAGATCGTGTCATACTTAGCTACACTTTGTTTATATTCTTTTATAAATAGAAGCAACAGATCGTTTTATACATGCTGGTTTTACATCTTTACAGTCACACAGTGAAAATCCCAAACGCAGACATTTTACGCAAACACGGTTCGCCCTTATGTACACAGTAAAAAACGAAGTGTCAATTTAACACCTATAGAGTTGAATTTAACTCCGTTTCAGATAACATTTGGTCCCACTCGAAAATAGTGTAAAATGTACTCTATAGCCAGTGTCAAATTTTCAGAGTTAATTTTACTCATTTTAGTGTCAAAATCAACAAGTCAGTGAGTCAAATTATTTAACACTATTGTTTGTTTACACTCTTCAGAGTAATATTGTTATTTTATGGAGTTAATTTTACACTAAATTTACTTACAAATTTACACTTTATTGTGTTGTTGTTTTTTCCTTTCTAGTTTTTTTTTACACATATACTATATAATGCTAAATTTTAGCATTGTATGGCTTTTATAAAATCTACCAATCACAATAAACACAAAGTTTTAAGTTCACAGTGACAACATTTATTCAACTTTATGATCCAGTGACATAATTACTGTAACAGTGTCAGTTTAACCATCTTCAAAACAATGTTCACCAAAGATAGCTGGGACAAACAAAAAGAGCAGTGTCATTTGCTTCATATGACATTTGTATGTCAAAGGGCTTCGGATAACATAGATGGTTGACATCAAACACAACAAAACCTTGCATCATTTTAGTAACTTCATAAGCATGAAAATGTTCATTAAAAAAGATACTGTACATAAAGGCAATGTAAGCAGCAACAATTTGTCTTTAACTATGAACACAGACTTGATCTGGTAAAAGACAGGCATTTCAAATAAATAAATAAATCAATAAGTTGGTCAAGGGAGCACTGTATGACGTACCAAACACATAATGGGTCTTAAAGAGCTCATCAAGAGCTCCAACTGAACATGTTGCCTTACATGGAATAGCATAGTTGTCAATCACAATGAAGAATGGGTGAATACTGCTTTGGATGGATCCCTGGCCAAGGAGGTAGGGCTGGGTACGATGGGTGATTTTGTCAAGATGCTGCTGCACACTGGTTCCAACCTATATAAAAAATAAAAATAAAAACATGACAAAAGTATTTAGTGACAAATTTCTGAATGAAGATCAGACAGAATAAAATTTTGAATTGTAAAAATGAAGAGACTGAATTCTGCTTTTTTTTTTTATCTTTAAGCAACTGTTAAGCAGTACCTTTAGAAATCTGATGAGGTGATCCACTGCTTGAGATGCAGACATCTTACTCGGCCTCTTTCGTCCTTGTGCAGATGGTGGTAGCAGATGCAGCAGAAGCAAAATAGCAGACATGTCACTATCCCAACCTATAGACCAACAGCTTCATGTTACTATCATCAAACATATGAATTTGTCATAATTACCTAGAAGACCAACATACCGTTCTCAGCTTCAGCAGCCAACTCTGCATTCCGCAATAAATCCAAAAGCTCAGTGGTGGGTACCAGGCCATGGCTTTCCTTTATAACCTTGGATTTGAGACTGGTGGGCCACTTCTCCAAAACTTTATCGGCAGTGCCTTCGCCAAACAGGAGTCTGAAATCTTGTTCTATCTGAAATGCATAAAAAAAAGAATTTCACACAGTAATAAGACAGTAAATGGCCTGTACTTGCACAGTGCTTTATGAAGTCCAGAGGACTCCAAAGTGATTTACACCACATTTAGTCATTTACATGCTGATGGTGGTGAGCTACATTGTAGCCACAGTTGCACAAGGGAAGACTGACATAAGCAATGCTGCCATGGGCTTGTGCCACCAAGCCTTCTGAACACCACCAGCAGGCAAGGCAGGTCAAGTGTCTTTCCCAAGGACATAACAATTTAGAAAGAGTTGGGGTTCAAACTGGTGATACACAAGTTACAGGACAAACTCCTATGACTGTTGCCACTAAGTATTTTAGTAGTGTAAGAGATAAAACTGTCTTACCAGTCCTGGTGTCTCCAGAAATCTTGGAAAGACAGAGAAGACATCTGCTGCTTTCTTTTCATCATTGACCATTGAATGACGGTAATGGAAGGTAGCCTTCATCTTCTCACGGACAGTGTCATCATCAGCAGAGTGTTTCAAAACAGCAATAGCTGCTTCCACTTCCTCATCTGACAGCACTTTGTCAGCAGTGAAAACCCTGGATTGACCATGGCCTGGTCCACCACCTTAAAAAGAAAGTTTCTAACTCCCAGCCACAGATTTTACATTACTTTACATATATACTCAATATTGAGAAAACTTACTTTTGGGAGATTTGCTACCTGAGGCACCCCTTTCCTCTGCAGTTTTTCTTTGAATAGTCTTTAAACGCCAAGCAAGGTATCCTGAATCGCTCTCTGGATCATAGTAATGCTCCTGTCAATAAATACAAGCAGACTTACCATTCCATAAACATCTTTGAAGGTAAATATATATGCTTAATGTTGCTAAAACCGTTTTACTCACATATCCAAGTTTTGGTCCTCCAGATAGGGAAATAGGGCAAAGATCCCCTGAGCATACATCACTCTGACACTTTTCTGCTGGAAAAAAGAATAACAAAATAAACAACCATGCAAGACATAGTTTAATAGTTAATAAATATGATTCAAAGATAATGCCATTTGAAAACTGAGTTTATATTCCCGATACACTTGAACATAATCAATACAAGCAATATGCCGCCTATTAGCTGCTACATCCATGATGCTAACCATGCTAACATGACTCGTGTGGTGCTACGACCCAAGTACCCACGAATCTGGGCCTTTGGCAAAAGGCAAAGTGATTAATACTATTAAAATTTATAACAGTTAAGTATTCTTACCTTGAAAGCCTTCGGAAGAAAACAGCTAATATTTCGAGGTGGACAACTTGTCTAGCATAGGGCTATCCCTCGGCTTTCTCCCGCTACCCTGAATGTGAACAATGGAATAAAACGGGAACAAAAATGAGGAGACATGGAGGGGTTTTTCACCACTAACAAACCAAGTCATGGTGCCAAAACCATTTGCTACTCTAGTACTCCCGCATAATAGTTGCGAACATATTTAGTGGATAGCAACAGAAGCTATATTATCGTTCTTCATCACAATTAATATCAAAATACGTTACCAACACCAGATTGTTAAAAGTTACTTACCTTTTCTGTAGCAAAACTCCGTTCGTTCAGAATCCAAAATGGAAATAGCCGCCTCACGAACTTCAAAAAACTGGTGCTTCTTCTTCTTCCTCTTCCTCCTCTTCGTTGCCAAAAATCTTTACGTGGCGTTATTGACACTTGGCAGAGTCAAAAGTTTCACTGCGTGAATGTAGCATTTTACTCTGACTTTTAACTCCGATGTCAGAGGCGATTTACACTCCATATAGTTAAAAATACTCTATTTAGATTAAATTAGGTTAACACTGAAATATTAACACCACATTTTTTACTGTGTAGGATTCGTCAGTGCTACAGTCTGAAAGTTTGTATTTATGTTTTCTTCTGTGCGTGAAAGTGTAAATATTTAACACATTTTGAGTGTTTCACAACGGGGTTTTGGATTTAGTTTCATCCCGCGCAAGGCTCACTGTCCTACATGTTTTAGTGGTTCCCCTGCTTTAATGTGCCTGATTCAACTGACTGCAGTTCAACAAACACCTGTTAATCAGTCATCAATTGAAATCAGCTGGACTGAAGCAAGAAAATACCTAAAACATGCCAACACAGTGTGCCTTGAGGACCTGGGTTGGGAAACACTGCATTAAATCACCACATTCTAACCTCGAGTTACGATGTGTCGCTATGAAAGTTTAAAATCAGATAAAGAGCTAAACTTCAACCTCTCTTCCATAAGCTCCCCATTGTGCGCATGTAAAAAGTAAACAATTACAAGCAAAGGTTTTTGGGAAACCTTGGCCTTGAAGCAGCTGGAAGAGTCGCTCCTCTTCCTGAGGCCTACTGATAGTGCAGGAACCCATATTAGCACAAAACAGTTTGCTCAGCACAAAGTGAAAGTCTAAAAGAGTTAAAAGTAGTTACATTTGGGGCCGTAAACAAGGGAGCTTTAATGTTTCCCGGTACAAAATGTGCGTAAAATGTGTCCAAATGCGCTCCCAGAAACAGTGTCTGTAACCGAGTCTAGCAGATTTTTTCATGTGGAAAATAAAACTGGGGAACGTGCGGTTACGTCACGTACTTCCCACCTTCCCAGGGTTCTTCCTCCGTCCCGCATGGACTTTCTATTTCACACACACCCCTCCCCCTCGCTCCAAAAAGAGGCAGAGACGCTCCGGTCCGAACTCCGGTCCGAACTCTCCTCACAAAGCCCGACATTATATCTGTCAGAGATGAGGGCTGCATGGACGAACCCGGTGATAATAGCCGTGTTTTACCGCGATTTATGGCCATGAAGGATTCCAGAAGCTTAGCGGACCTCCAATTACCGACGCTTCCGAGGTGGATTGTTTGAGAAACAGCGGGGACTGCAGAAGGGGAGTGCATGTTACTCGGCGGGCTTCATTTCGTCGATGCCGGAGAGCTGGAGCTGGATGACATGATGCTGCAGAGCCCGCTCACCTCCACGCCGTTTTCCGTCAAGGATATCCTCAAGCTGGAGCAGCAGCAGCAGCAGCAGCAGCAACAGTCCAGCTCCCTGGAGCTCCCGCACCGCGTCCACAGCCAGCAGCACTTGACTCGCTCTCCGTCCCAGCAGGAGCAGCTGCAGCTGCAGCAGCAGCAGCAACAACACTTCCAAAGCCCGCCGTCATGCATGCTGGCCGGCCCTCGGGATAGCCCTTCTTTCTCGGACAGTGAGGACAACCTGGCGTACCTCAGCGCGCTGGCGGTGCGCGACGAGGAGCGCGGGGACCCCAGCCTCTCCCCGAGCATGTACGTCCATCCCGGGCTGCAGGGAGCCAAGCTGGAGGCCGCAGAGCTGGAGGCACAGGAGAGCAGTGAGTTTAAAGCACATCCACACCGTTCTCTGACGGAGAGGAACTTCAGTAAACAGAGTTAAAGAGTGGAATCATTTGGCTACAAAAACTGATCCCATATTTCACAGAGGGATTGATCCACGTTGGGCTCTACTGTCATTAACTGATGTTGGTCAACAAAACCATACCTTCCTAAAATAATGGCCTACGTAACCTTTATATACTAAAAGTGATTTTAGTATATATATATAAAAATCACAACCTCTTTCCTTCAAAATTAAAAAAAAAATCACTTTTGACAACAAGAATGAATGAAAGAAAGAAAGAGAAGGACTTAGGTCATTATTTTAGAAGCTGAGGAAAGCTGGGCGATATGAACTGAGAATTTTACCACGATATTTTGTCGTACTGTTGTGATAACAAAAAAAATCTGATAGAAACTATTTATTACTTCTTTTTTAGTTAAACTTAAATGCTGGTCTTGAAAAATATTCCTATTTGATATAAACTTCTTCAGGACGCCACAAAATTAAATAATTAACCATTGATTGTATTTATAGCACATTTCAGTAACAAGGCAGCTCAAAGTGCTTTACATAATAAAAACATAAAAAATAAAAAGCCATAAAAATATCATACAGGCACCAGTGATTATATTTAGTCCAATGCCATCATCAAAATCATCAATACACATCAAATATGTTGGTCAATTAATGTGTTTATTTAAATATATTTTCGAATTAACTCATGTTTACTGATGGTCTCATGAAAAAAAAACTGTAGAAATCAGTAAAAATTAATAGTTTATTTAACATTAACTGAAGTTTATGTGATAATGATAAATCAATACTCTTATCTTGACAAGATATTTCACGATAAATGATAAACGATATGATAAATGCAATGTTAATCTGTTGAAAGATTAAATCATAATAACTAATTATGGTGGGGGTTTTGTTTTTTTGTTTTTTATGTACTCAATACTGATGTCCCGAAAAATGTGTCTGGATTTTATTAATTTATTTAAATAATTTTTGTTTATGAAGTCACCTGGGCATTGTAGTGTGAGTTATCGCTTGACATCCACACACAAAAATAAGCACAATTTTGTCAAATCAAGATGAAAAACACACTAAATTATACTAAGACTATTGAAAACAGCAAGATTCAGGGCTGTTTTTCTACCTTTCCTCACAGAGCAGCAGGTTCCGACGTTATTCCAATAAAGAGCTTTCAAATGGTGGGAGGCTGAGACGGATCCAGGGAAGTGCGCACATGTCAAACACTTTCTAGTGGTTCGGCTGCGCGCCTCTTACTCCGGGCTCTGTTATGATGTGTGGCCCATAAGCCGACAATTAGTTTAAAGAGGCTTGTAAAAGAAGTGACACGAAGAAGTAGCGCTGATAAACACAGACGGGATGGATATCAACTGTTCAGCTTCGAAACGTGCAGACATTTTATTATTAAAAAATTAGGAAAAGTCGAAGATTCATTAGGCTGTTAATTACAGAAAAAAACTGTTTTAGGAGTAAAGTTTAAAAAATTAAATGACACAAGGCTATCAGCAACAGAGGAAAACATTATTCTGATGAGATAGACATATTAATAAATAAGTATTTCGCTTTATTTTAAATTCTTACGTTTACAGATACAAAAAAAAAAATGGAATAAAAATAATGTGTTGTGACACCTACACTGACGAAACAGATGGTTAAAATTTAACCAATAAAATCACTTTGACAATTTATTTGGGTAATTTAAAAAAATCCATCTCTTAATAGACATAAATTAGTTTATGCAGGCAATTATAAAACGTTCTTGCTTAAATAAATTAGATAAATATAATTTTATTTAATCAGGTTTGCCTTACATGTTTAAAAAACAAACAATAGAGACAGAAACTCCTGGACTGAGAATAACTAATCTTAAACATTATATGTACAAAGTTGATGTGTTTGTGAAACATTTAACGCCTAAAATTGAAGGCCCTTCAGATTTCATTTTTATAGTGTATCCTTCCATTGTTGACTCATGACAGATGGACAAATGTGGGATTTGTGGCAGTGTTTATCTGTAGTGGCCAATGTATGAATGTGTGTTGAATAAATTACGTTCTCAAACAGTATTTCAAAAGGTCTCAGCCTGTGGTGAGATGTGACGTTTCACTGTGTCAACATGATGTGCTCCTGAAATCCGTTCCGGGTTCATTTGTGGCGAGATGTAGAATTATTCCGACATTTTCCTATTTTAAATTAAACTGGGTTTTACATAAATCAGCACCAAAGCGCTCTAAAAAACACCGAGAATAAATTGACGGGAAAAAGTAAAATAATAAAACTAAAACATCACAATAGAGAAGTTAATTCAATGCCAACAAATAAAAATAAGTTGATTATTAAAAAAAAAAAAAAAACAACCTTAGCTTGTTTCTCCAGCTCATTTTCCACCTTATGTCAGTAAAGTGCTAGAAACAAACAATGATGTAACTCGACTCTCCCGTTTCACCCAGAGAACTGCGGGTTGGTGTCCCGGGAAGACGCAGCGGAGGGCGGGCTCGGTGAGTCGGAGAGGCCGGTGCAGAAGCAGAGGAGCCGGCGGAGACCGCGGGTCCTCTTCTCCCAGGCGCAGGTCTTCGAGTTGGAGCGGCGCTTCAAGCAGCAGCGCTACCTGTCCGCCCCGGAGCGGGAGCACCTGGCCACCACCCTGAAGCTCACCTCCAACCAGGTGAAGATCTGGTTCCAGAACCGCCGCTACAAATGCAAGCGCCAGCGGCAGGACAAGTCTCTGGAGGCGGCCGGGCAGCAGCACCACCCGCCCCCGCCGCGGCGCGTTGCCGTGCCGGTGCTGGTGAGAGACGGGAAGCCGTGTCTGGGCGGTGCGCAGAGCTACGCCGCCACCGCCGCGCCCTACGGCTCCAACCCGTACAGCTATAACGGATACCCGGCTTATGCCTACAGCAGCCCGGCGTACAACAGTAACTACAGCTGCTCGTACACCAGCATCCCCGCCCTGCCGCCGTCCAGCACCCCGAACGCCTTCATGAACATGAACTTGGGAAACGTGGGCGGTCTCAGCGGCTCCCCGCAGGCCCAAACACATCAAGGGACAGCGGTCACTTCCTGCCAGGGCTCCCTGCAGGGGATCCGTGCCTGGTAGCCTCTCCAGAACAGAACAAGTGTCCTTTTTACCAAACTTTTTCCTTTTCTTCTTCTTCTTCTTCTTTTTTATCAACTAGTTTGGTGCAAAATGTCTGAATGGCAGTATTTTCTACTCAACTGTTCGGGCCAAAGAACAAGAGTTTGCGTGGAGGCTGAATGTCACTGCAAGGTGGACGTTCTTTTTTTCTTTTAAATTTTTGGTCCAAGAACTTGCGCCCCTGTTTAGCGCCGCAAGGCAAAAGCACAAAGGGGGAAAATGGCGCTTGTCTTACCAGAACCCCTAACAGATTTTTAAATAATTGGTATTACAATTTTACTTTTTGTTTTTCTAGAGACAAAAGGTGTTTTGGTTCAACAGAGAATTGTTAGTCTATTCACATTTATTCAAATAAAATATTAAAGAGCCAAGGCGTTTTGATTGTGTACTACAGCTCAGATACTCCTGTGCGTACCTGACCGCCTAAATACATAAGAATTAATGTAATACAGCACGAAGGCAACAAAAATGTGTCACCTCCATGGGGTCAGAGATTTAGATGCTCGGCTGCAAATTGGAAACTGAATTTTGCACATAAACATGTTAAGAGGGGAGCTGCTGGAGGAGGCCGGGCCACGGGGACTCTTTGTCCCTGTGCCAGGCGCCTTGAAAGGAGGAAGTGTTTCTCCATTTGAGCTCCTTAAAAGGACGCGATTAAGCACCTAAAATACCCCCGAAGAGCGAGCTGCAGCCGGGCTTGGAAAGCAGGAATAATGGCTCTTATTGGATTGCCGGACAAAGGGTGTGTGGTAGGCAGAGCCGACCACTCAGCAAAGACAAAAGCGCACCGGGGCCGTGAGATTGACGTCCTAATATTCCCATTTGAGCGACAGGCAGCGGGTTATTCTGAGCAGAGAAGGGCACACAGAGGGAAAATGTGGTCACTTTTGTTCTCCTTCAGGAGGGTTTTTCTTTCTTTCTCACTATTTTTTTTGTCAGCGCAGAAAAGCTCTGCAGAGATCCCCAGCCGAGAGGCTTCAGGGGCCGCCGGGCTGGAGGTGAAGACAGCGGGGAGGCATTTGTCTGAAAGAAGGGGGTATTATTGCTACAAGTTTCACCATTTACAGCGATGAGGAAAATGGACGGGGACATTTTTGAAGAGGGGAGGAGGTTCGTGTTCTTATTATTTCAGAGGAAGGGTGCTATTTCAGGCTGCAGAGCGAAGTTATTCTTTCTCACAGGTGACTCCCACGGCAGAAATCCACGGCTCCTCAAACAGAAGTTGAGAATGAAATTCTCCCCAAAATAAAACAACGATGAGCTGAAATAAAATAAATGGTCAGGAAGGGAAGATGCGCGTCCTGAATTTTGAAAGTTTTACCTCCGCCACAAAAAACTTTGGAAACGGTCGGCTGTTGATTAATATGCAACAGACAATTCACAAAGAATACCTCAAGACATTATACAAATAAAAACGTATTTACTTGTCCATAGATTCAAAGGCGGTTGGATAAATTCGAGTTTTGTCCTTTTGTTGAACACTAAAGTTAATTCCAGTTTATTAACTCAACTGGTAAAAAGATTTAAAATCCGTTTGACTTTGCAGCGAACTCTCGTCCTGAATGAACAGGTTTCCGCTTCAACTGTAAGTAGCTACAAATTCAATTTTTAACTTTCGGTCTTTTTCTTGTTTTTATTTTTTGCAATATGTTTGTTGCCATGACAACCACCCCATTATGCCGTATAGGTTTCCAAAATGGGCGAGTGGGTGCGCATTTTACAGGTCATGAAACCTGGATTTTTCTTAGGTTTTAAAATAAATCCAGGTTTGAGCTTCCCCTTTGATTTAGAGAAATGAGGAAAAACTGCAGTACACCAACAGCTTTTCATTCATCTCGAAAAAAATCAAATCAAATTAATCAATTCTGTTCAATATTTCTGATTAGAACTGATACATTTAGACACCAGACTAGTTTTTGGATAGAAGTAGTAAACTTAAGTAAGTGTTTAATAAATTCAAACAGATATTTATGATACACTGACGGAAAAAAAATATAAAATTTTAACTATGTATATTTACTAAGATCATTTTCAATCTTTTACTTTGCCCTTTATTATTTAAAAGACCGACAAAAAGTGGAACTGGTTCTGATTAGATCGTAAAATCTTATTTACTTAGTCAGAAACGTTTCCAATTTGCAGCATTTAAACATTTTTCTAAAATCCACATACAGATGTGCCGTTCATTGGTAAAGAAGCCCAATTTGAACATTTCTAAAAATGACAAATTAATGCGTTTTATTAAGGGTGTGATAATTCATTTTCTCGCATCGTTTCATTACTGACTCATGCCGGATATAAATGAGCGTTTCTCTATATCAGCCGACAGAAGAATGATGCTGGATGATTTTAATCAAAATATAATATTTTATCAAATGTTTCACCAAACCGCCGCCTGCAGTGATTTGTAAAATGTAACTTTAAAATGTTAGATGTTAAAATAAATAACGTTCTGTAATATACTTAATAAAGACGTGTGTTTTTTACTTCGTAATTAAATGTTTCATTTTGGCGAAAGACGAAAAATGAAACGTTTTCTTACCAAAACTAAATGTTACCTGAAATGTTTGGGGAACAGAAAAAGAGGAAGCCACATCCTGTTTGCAGCCTGATTGCGGTTTTATTCCGGTGAGCTCAATTAACAATCACTTCCACCTTGCGGCGACTCGCACGCGGCTGGAGGCAGTTCTGGTCTGAACTCGGTCCCAACTCGCTCTTTTTCTAACACCTGTCCAGGTATTTGCTGAACTTATCATCGGGGAAGACAAACTGTCCAAAACGTTGTGTGAAAATGAGAGTGGGGAAGCATCAATTGCTGTTTTCTCTTCGCGTAATTGTTCCTCCAGTCTCAGATCGGCGGTTTCCCAAGGCCATTCTTGTATAATTACAGCCACACATTCGCGTCTTAATGTGAAAAACAGCAACTACAAGTCTGTGGACAAACATCGCGAGAATATCTTCAGCATCCAGGTGGGGATTTCCTTTACATCCCCAGCAGCCAACGCGATAAGCGAAAATACCACAGGGATATTTTATTGCTTTTAAAATATTTTGACCTAAAATCAGTGAAAATTGTTACATATTTACAAGTTATCAGGTTTCACCTTTGAGTGTTTGTGAACTGAATGAAAGTGCCGATCGGCACCGATCGGCGCGTCTCCGCGGCTCCTTCAGTGTTGTCTGCGCCGCGGACCAGCTGATCCGCTGTTTGGGACTAAACAGCGGCGGAAAGGCCCTGATCTCACCCCCTCCTCGGCTTTCTGCTGCTAATGGGGATCCATTTAGGGGTAAACACGGGGAGCCGATAAGCTGTGCGCCCAGAAGTGCTGCCGGGACAGAGACTGATGGACGCAAATAAAGACGAGACACGGAGGCGTCTGGCAGCCAAACACCATCACATTTTATCCCCGATAACAGCAGCATGTGTATCTGTTACTACTATATATAATTCCTTATTATATTCAGTCAGACCCGGAATTTTTATACCCTGCAGGTTTATGGGGGAAATGGATCTGTTTTTCTATTTGTTGAAACTATTTCAGATTGATTTCCTTCTTATCAAAATCCTTACTGGCCTCACAGCAATCAACCTCTTTAACACTTTCTTTTTGCAACTTTGTGATTTTTATTTTTTTTTAATGACAGTTTAGTGATGAGCTTCAAGACTTTGAGTTCGGAAGACCTCTTTGCCAGGACCCTAATTTTCACAGTTTCTCTGTAAGAGTTAAAACGTTTAAAGTTCTTCCAGTCAGAAGAATCATGTCAGTGAAATTCAAATCACTGTAAACCCAAAGGAGTATGAATAATTATGTATTAACATTTTATTCACCAAGTCAGACTAAAAATGTAACGTTTTAGGACATTTCGGATCACCTGAATTATTTCTATTTGCGTGCCGCTCCAGAAGTCATCTCTGTTGGACAGACAATGGACGGGTTTTTAAAAAACAAAAGAAAGAAAATTGTCTACATTAATGTCCTTAGTTTAGAGTTCAATAGTCTTTTAAACAGACCACACAATCCCTCAAACAGTCACTGTTTTCCTTAAGCTTCCTGAAAACAACATACGTAGCATCATTGTTCATTGGGAAGATCCACCAGTTTAACTTCCTGGAAGTTTCCAAAGGTGTTGTTTTTATATTTATACATAATATTCTCTCCTATAATGCAAATTGCAAAAAATCTTCCTGCAGCAAAACTCCAGCACATCACCCCACTTCTCTTTCTAATGTAATGATGGTTATTATGGCCAAACTGTTCAGTTTTGGTTTCATCAGGATCTTTCTACAGATAATAAGAACTATGATCGCGTGTGTTTTTGGAAACTGCTCATAAAAACAGACTCACTATAGATAAAAACACTTTTACCAGTTTCAGCTTCACAAGGTCTCTGACTTTTGTCATGTGATCAATACTTTCCATCATTTTTGAAGTAATTTTTGAGATTGTAACATACATATATCCATATAGCTAAATCTATATATCAATATATATATAGAAAGAGCTGCATAGAAGTATGTATTTTTTTATTATTTAAAAAAAATGTTTATTTTAAAATTATTTTAAAATCTATCCTTTAAAATTCTTTAAAAAAAATTAAAACATATTTTTTTAATTTAAATATATATCTAATTTTTATTACACACTTATATTTCTCTTAATTAATTTCTCCTTTTTTGTCTTGCAGCCTTTTTATTTAACTAATTCATATACAGGTTTTTGCAGCAAATTTTACAAATCTAAAAAAATAAAACTCACAAGAGCGCACCGGACAATTTTTTCACACAACACCTAATTAAGTTTTCTTCAGTGTCTTGTTCATACCAAACACAGAGAGAAACCCGGCAAATCATTTTGATCTCCTTTAACTCCACATCATCTCACAATAACTAATACATTCAGCTGCATCAATAGGAGTTATTGTTCTTGCTGAACTGTAATCATAGAAATTGGTGTTAACTCGCTGTGGCATGGATGCTTTAAAAGCCCTTACACACTTAAGAGATCTTACTAAGTGTATCATTTGCGGCAGAAAGGCTGATTTGTTTACTTTTCAGCAGCCGCCCTCTGACACACAAATCTCAGACGAACACACACATTTTCACACACCAGTTATCACTTTGCATGCAGCTGGCTTTGCATGCCTGTTACAGTTCACAAAGACTTTCTACATAGATTCAGCAGCTTTGGGCTTTATGGGATGTGGAACTGAAAATCCCACTTTCTTGCTGAGACAACTCAGGAAAAATGTGTAACGTTAACATTATTTTCTTAATATTTACATCAAGATTAAGAACGTTTTCCTGGTCATATCATTTTCATCGCTCTGAATCTTAACATCTAACAGCTGCAATGAGAGAAAATACCAAAGGATTAGCCAAAACGGGGCGGCAAGCTCAGTTTCATTTGGGCCAAATAAAAAATCTGAATGTTCTTAAAGGGCCAGAAAGTATTGATGCAACCCATTAAACTGTTAAAATACTAATAAAAAGCTGTTTGTTTCAGCATTTAATAAGTGCTTCTTAAAATTAAATCATATTGAACATCTTTTCTCACTTATCGGTTCATCCAGGATTTTGATTGTTTTTGTGGGGGTTTTTTGTTTTGTTTTTTTGCAATCACAATCACACATTTTGTGATTTAGAAATATTTGTAAGGAATTTTTGCAATATTTGCTGTAATGATTGAGGTTAAATGTGACTCTATTACTTCCCTTAGCCATCATGGACTACAAGGCTTAAGCAGCAGTCACTTAAGCTCAATGATTTTGAGGAAAAAAACAGCAGTAAAATCAGAAAAAATGTGGAGATTTGTTGATTTTGTGTGAGTCTTGAGGATTCGTGACAAACTGGAAGGACTTATTGATGTAATTATGAGTTTAGAGGGCCTCATAGAAAGCTGCAGTGGGCCAGATTTGGCCCCCGGGCCTCGAGCTTGACACACGTGAGCCAAAAATGATTGTGATAAAGATTGATTTCCTTAAAAACAAGGATTAATTTCCTATGCATAGAGTGTAAGCGCGGTGCAGACTCTTTCCAAACAGCATGATGTCAGTAATACAGTGCAGTCACGTATCAGCCAAGTATGAGTCATCAAGCAGCTCCAGCTCACTGTTCAGAGGTTGTATTTGTATTACCATGGTAAAAGTGTCTCGTTGTGGAAATCTGTTAGCCTGCTGTATGAAGTAAGTGCCGAGATGACGGCTCTCTTTATCAGTTTGGACCGTGTTTCTTGGCTCACTTAATGCTCTGCAGCTGGGCGGGTTTCCGTATGAGCTGCACTCAAACGGCTCGTACCATTACTTAGTTTGTAAGCGAGACTCCGGCCATCAGTGGTCAATGAGCTGCAACAAGCTGCTGCTCTGAGAGCCGACAGGCCCGGACAGGCAGCGTTCAAACACAGAAACACGGAGAGGTGGTGAAATGCGGCTCCCTGGGAAACAACCAGCTACCAGGACAAAAGCACACAATCTTACCACATAGTTTTGTCCAAACTTCTACTGCAAATATCTTAGTAAACTTGAAATAAGACAGAACTAGCTTAAAAATATATTTTCAGCAAGAAATATGTACGTGTTTTAAGTCAGTAATACCTACATTTTGATTTAAAAAAAAAAGTACTACCTGGCTCCATTGGCAGATTATTTCACTTAAGATATTTTCCCCATGATTTTAGTGAAATAATCTGCCATTGGAGCTAATACTCATTGACTTAAAACAAGTTCCTATATCTTGAGATGTTACTCTTGAGTTAGTTTTCTCTTTTTCAAGTGTACTAAGATATTTGGACTATAAATTAGACTTAAATACTTGCTAATAACAACCAATTCAGCTGCGGCAACAGCAATAAATTTGTTTGGTGATGACATATTAATTTATGCCGTCATATGAAATAAAGTTTTCATAGCAAGATTTTTTCAGAGCTGAAACTGGATCTCCGATGAAAGAACGCTAAATTCTGAGTTTCACCCACTTCCTGTTTTAAGGGAATTATTTTCATGTGAGAAATTGAAAAATAAATAAACAGAACAAAGTGGAACAGTTCTGTTTCTTTCAGTTAGTCGGTTAGTTAGGTTGTTAGTTGCAGTTAGAAAGAAAAGCAGAAATCTGGTGAGTAAATCTAAAAATCATCTGCATTCTGGATGATACACAAGACATGAGGTCACGTCGCAAACATTGAACCCATATAGGCATAAGCAAGTATTTTTTTCTTGCAAAAATTACAACTATAAGGGCGTGCTGTGGTGGCGTAGAGGTTAGCACGACCCACATTTGGAGACCTTCAGTCCTCGACGCGGCCGTCGCGGATTCGTTTCCCAGACCCGGCGACATTTGCCGTATGTCTTCCCCCCCTCTGCCTCCCCCTTTCCTGTCAGCCTACTGTCATATAAGGGACACTAGAGCCCACAAAAGACCCCCTGGAGGGGAAAAAAAATTACAATTGATGTTAATTTTAATAAATACATAGATGTTGGTGAGATTTTTTGGTCAGTTGGTTAGTTTGAAAAAAAAAAAGGTAAATAAAACCAAAGGTAGGTTACAAAGAGAAAAAGCAGAGTAAAAAAGTATCATTTAAAGAGGCAGCATTGTGTACTTTATAGCACAATTACATAACCATGTTAACTTCCTTTGTAATAAAAATGCTATATGTATATCAAATATGACAAAAAAAATTTAAGTGTGTAATTTAATGTCTTGAAATTGAGTCTCTGTCTCTTTAAGAAGCTCCTATTCTTTCTGTTCTCTATTAACCCTCTAGCAAAGTTTTAACCAGCGTTTCACTGAGAAGTAGCTCCTATAATGAGTACAGCAGGTGCACAGCGCCACCAGGTGTTTGCTAATTGCTGGTGGCTAGTCTGAAGGAGCTGAGTGAGAGAGCCTCAGGAGAGGCCTGCTGTTAGGTGGAAGCCCAGAAACTTGGAAACTGCAGCTATGAGGAGGTGCTGTGCCTTGAAGGCAGGACTAAGTCCATCCAGGCATTTTGATTTCTGAAACATGCATGAAAGATCAAGGCAGCACGCCAGATATGTTTTGGATGAGGGAATAACTTTAAAATTTGATATAAAGCAAAAAAAAAAAAAAGTCAATTTCACATAACGCTGTAACTTTTAGCTTAATGAAAAACAATCCCATGGAATACATTTTGTTAAATCTTTCCAATATTTGTGGAAAATAAAAAGTATTGCTTTGAAAATTATAAGTAGCATAAAAACATTCCACCTTATTGTAAAGCATGCTCTATTTGCAGAAATCCTATGGATATGCCAATAAAACTAGATGCAACAACTACTAGAGTTAGCTTTTGTTACAACCTTCATATAAAATATAACTAATTTCTCTCTGATTTTCGGTTTAAAGATTTTAAGGGTCACATGTGACTGCAGCTTACAGAGCCTTGGCTGAAAAGGATGAAGCTATTCTGCAAGAATGCGACGGTTGAACTTGAACTTTAGTTTAGCAGCAATAAATCTTGATGACATTGACCTTTTAGCAACTGGCTGGATTGAGATTTCAGGATGAAGGAGGCAAAAGCAGCTACGCTGTTCACTTTCAAAACACATAAACCCCAGGAACTTTATTTGTCGCAATTGAACTTTGTACATCTACAGGCTGAAGTTTTTCTGTTTTTCTTTGCAAAACATCCAAATCTCATTCAAACTGGATGGAGAACATGAACAACAGTTTTTGTGTCTCATCACAGATTCTCACAAGGATTTAGGTCTGGACTTTAACTAGGCCATTCTAACTATATTTTTTTAGATACTGTGACATTTTAAAAATGTCGCAAATGTGTGATGTCACAATAAATGTGATAATTACACAATTATAAAATGTTATAGCTGTATATTATATAATATAATTGGATTATATAATTTATTATATTACATTTAATAATAGTTTATTAAATATATTTAATCCATTAAATAAATGTCATATTTCATAAATTATATCATCAGATATTTTCTTGAGTCAAGGATTTAAGTTCTTCTAAAAGTAAAATAAGTAAATATAACTTGGTAATGTGAGTGGAAATAATGCAGACGTGTGTTTGTTCTGTTAGGTGAGGTCAGTCTTTTAAATAATGTGAAATAATTTTTTATCTTAAATTGTAGTATTAAGTTACAATAACTTAATTCAGGTTTAATGAGCAGAACTTAAAAAACTATATTTAGACAACTTTCTTCTTGTTAAATCATCCTGAATAATTGAAACTCAGAGCTGAAACCAAAAGGATTTGAATTTTGAAAGCAGCAGGTGAACTTTTACTTTTAAGTTAAGCCACTTTTGCTCCTAAAAACGGCCAAAGCCCTTTAAATAAAAACCACCCTGCCATTTTCTGGCAATAAGACAATTGTTTTTAAGGGTATGGAAAACGATTTGTTTCAAAAAATTTCCGGAATGCAAGTCACAAATCAGCAGGCACTGCCCGTTACCTAGCAACGCCAGCCACACCCAGCCCGTCGCCTAGCAACCCAAGCTGAGTTCCAGCTGCTGGAAAAGTCAAGCGCTTTGCTCCAGCCAAATATAACTGGACCCTTTCTGCGTTGTGCTGGTTTTATTTAAAAATTAAGGCCTGAAACGGTTTTTCTCTGCAAACGGTGGTTTTGTTGGTTTATTCTGACGAAAACAACAAACAGAAAACAACAGCGGTATGGGCTACACAAGGACATTAAGGCTATGTTCCCTCTGCAGCCCGAAGTGACCCAATTCTGATTGTTTTTTTGTTGGGTTTTTTTTGTTGTTTTTTTTGCCGTGTCCGTTCACACTTCGGACACTAATATGTATCCGTATTATAGTTATTGTATATGCGACCTGTACGTGTTCTCCAGTATGAACTGCAAACAAAAAAATATGTCCCGCAGAAGCAGTAGAGGGCGCAAAAACGTCACACATACAGAGCGACGTATGAAAGAAGAAGTGCTCAGTGCTTTGCCTACCGCCAGAAGGAAGTGCTGAGTATTTGCGGAAGTAAATATGGATTATTAGTGGAGCACAGCTTCAGATTCTGAAGTTGTTGTCCGACCTGAGCAGCATATTAACTGAATCCTCATTATCGTCCGTCATGGTTGCTGTTTTTCTACCCACTTGCGCATATCAGGACGCAGAATCGTGACGTTTGTGGAGTATCGGTGACGTCCAGGTCAGATGAATGCGACCTGGACAGTATGTCGCATTTAAATTGGATACGTATCGGATATCCAAGTGGATATCGAATAAAATCAGATCTGTGCTGTTCAGACTGTCATGAAAAGGTCAGATGCAGGTTGCATTACGTCAAAAAACAAAACAAAACAAAAAAACAGAATTAGGTCACTTCAAGCTGGATTGTGAATGCAGCCTCAGAAACCGCTTGCTGCATTCTTATTGGTTGCGCAGAAGGCTCTACTTTTGCTTTTCAAAGATGTATGGTTGTATAATTCCACATAAGTTGAGCATTTTCATGTGAGAGTAAATGTTGAGCTGGGGGGCGTGGCCAGTTGGAGATTTAAAGAGACAATATGCGCTGAATGGAGCTCAAACTATTCAGAACTGAATAAAATCTCATTTCTCAGTATGACTTTGTGCAAAAAAAAATGTAATGAGTATGTTTAGTATAGACCATAGATCTATTCTAACCTGAACAAGGAAACATAATAGGTCACCTTTAAACTTAATCCATCAGAAACTTTATCCCTGTCCTGTTTGCTGTGTACCTCGGTCTTCGTGATGCTGTTTCCTGACCAACATTTTCTAATAAACACCTGAGCCTCTCTGTAATGTTACCTGTTCATTATTTAGTGTGTCAAACTCAAGGCCTGCGGGCCAAATCTGGCCCATTGTAGGTTTTTATGAGGCCCTCTAGACTCTAAATTACATCAATAAGGCCCTGCAGTTTTTCACAAATCCCCAAAATTCACACAAAATCAAAAGATCCCGACATTTTATCTGATTTTTATTGCGGATTTCTTTCAAAATTAGGCAAAAACATGAAGTTTAAGTAACTGCTACATCAACCTTACCTGATGTCAAGTTATACTCCGGGACCAACACGACAATTGACTCGCACATTGTCACAAAAATTGTAAAAAGTCTATGCAAATATTTTTAAATTAGCATCACAAAATCACAAAAACAATCAAAATCCTGGATGAACCGATTAGTGTGAAAAATGTTCAGTATTATTTCATTTCAAGAAACACTTATTGAATGCCGAAACAAACAGCTATTTATTGATATTTTAACAGTTTAACATGTTTTATCAATACATTCCGGCACAACCGTCCCTTTAAGAAGATTCAGATTTTTATTTGGCCCAAAACAAAACAGAGTTTGTCACTCCTGATTTAGCAGTGTCAGTCTGAAGGAGGCTGAATATAAAACACAATGATTTCCATTTACAAAAGGTTATTCGTTTATTTTTGGGAGGGCGGTTTGGACCTGATCTGCACCAAGATTTGACTGTAAACTCTGGATTATCAATCTAATACAAAGAAATAAAGTGAGGAGCTTATCTGCAGCCAACTGCTAAGCATCAGTGGAGAAAGCTTTGAGCTGATTTCCATGATCACAGCCTGTGGGAGTCGAGCTCCACAATGAGATATCCACCAATCTGAAAAACTGACACATGCAAAACCTTTATAGAAGTGCTCTGTGGAGGCTGCACAGTGTCTTCTCTGTCTCAGGCGTTGGACGCGTAATGCACATTGACGTCAGCTTAATAGATTTTGTAATGAATGGGGATGTTTGGAAATGTGTTTTTTAACTCGTTTCCCGTGTGCTGGGGTGGAAGATGGGAGGAAGGCCGGCCAACGGAGCAGCTTCAGCTCGTCCATCAGCTCCAGAAATCTAAATATTTATCCTGTGATCCACATTTATCCATTCACTGGTACCGCTTTCTGGGGCTAAAACATTATGTTTCTGGGAAGATACACAACCACACCATGTTTATCCAGTGCTACCCACTGAGATTTGTCCTAAACTGTCACTGCGTACAATAACACCCATAAATTGTGGTGTGTGTGTGTGTGTGTGTGTGTGTGCGTGTCTGAAAATCGTTAATACGCCTCTTGCAAAAGCTGGGAAATTCTGGAATCAGAAATATAAATGAGAAAAAGTGGCATAACCTTAAAGGTTCACTGTAAAACATTTGAGCCGCATTTAGTTATGTTTACTATCTTCTACTCTTTAAGTCAAATAAAATTAGTGAGTTTTAGATTTCTACCCTGAATGTGGGTTTGTGAAAGATAAACTTACAGCAGTAAGTTGTGTTAACATTATATTAAATTTGTCAAACCTCCAAGAGTTGAATAAACTAGAGATTTTAGGTTAACACTTAAAAAACTGAAAGAAGAAAAAGACAGGAGTGAGAAATATTTCCCAGAATGCTTAGTGGCTTGTTTCTGTATCCTGAGGTGGAAGAGCGTTACATTGATCTGACTCTTTTTTTTTTAATTCAAAAGTTCATTTTAAAGCTTGAGGATAATGTTCTGTTCACACTAAATGTTTCTGAGCTGAATTCATTGAGATGTTTAATAAAATTCATTATCAGATCAGAAATTTTGTTCATGCAACATCCGAACCTCCGAGCAAAAATGTTTTATTTATTAGCAGAAAATGAGAAATGGTCAAAATAGCAAAAAAGATGCAGTGCTTTCAGACCTCAAATAATGCAAAGAAAACAAGTTGATATTCATTTAGAAACAACAGTAATAATATTTTAACTCAGGAAGAGTTCAGAGATCAATATTTGGTGGAAAACCAGGAGGTTTTCAACGCGGTTCAGTGCAGTTGGGCTCTTCTTTTTGTCCAGAGCTGTATTTTCAAACAGATTTATACAAAACATGCCAAACTTATAGAAGGTGAAGTGTGTGTTGGTCCAAAACTCAGCATGTTTTGTCTTTATGAGCTAAACATAGACAAACCTTTTGTCTAGTTTCTCAACTCAGGGGGTTTCAGAATGTGATTAGGGTCTCTTTTTACCTCATTTGTCTTTGTACTTCAGTGATACACGCTTGCATGGAGTTGACCTTGGCTCTGACCAGGCACACCGCCATGTGCCTCCAAGACAAGGCCGCGACCTTCCTTGTTGAGGCGTTTCCGCCCAACTAAATGGATACCCTCACATTCATGTCACTGCCGCTGAGCAGCAGCAGAGAGGAGGGGAAGCAGAGCAGGGCGGTAAGTTGAGCTGACAGACATAAAACGATGACATGTCTTCTTGTAGGCCACAGGCAATCTCAACAAACACGAGGTAGAGACAAGATGGAGGCCGTGCTAATCCACTCCAACTTCAGCCAAATAACTGAAAATCAACCTTTTATTGAGCCATCTTAATATAGAAACTAAAAAGATCGTGGCCATTTTTGGGACTAAAATCAAATCAATTAAGTTTAATTTGAAATTGCATGTTTTTGTTTACATTTATGCTAACAGTTTGTGGTTGGAAAACTGGTGGAGATGGAAACGGTTTGTCTGCTGCAGTGAAACTAAATGACAAGCAAAGGCGAGGACACAAACATTTTACTCAAGTAAGTGGAGCACAACTTCAAGATAAAAGTAAGAAGTACCCATCCAAGAAATCACTCAAAAGTAAAAAAGTATTTAGTAAAAAGTTTACTCAAGCACTGAGTTACTCATCAAATTATCAGTTATTTATTATTTATAAAGTACATCATAAGATGGAACAAAACATAAAGTTAAATGGAAATACTGATATTTTAAGAACCAAAATGACAATAATTTATAAAAGTTACATCCCTGGGCTGCTGCTGCCATCTGGAGAAATGCAAAAACAACCAATCATAGCCAGGAGGAGGGTCTTAACGCTGTCACTCATTCTCATGTACTCGCTACTAAAAGTGGAAGAGAAACAGACATTTACAGAAAAACTGTTTATCTTCAGTCATCAGTGGTCATGCTAACTAGCCTGAGCATTCGCAGGCCATGCTAGCAGCAGTGTAGCAAACAGCGAGCTAAGACCCGCCTCCTGGCTCTGATTGGTTGTTTGTTGTAATCACTGGGCAAACTGGAAAGAGGCAGAGGCTCAATCTTTTCTCATAACATGCTGCCACAACATGGTGACAGTTTTAACAAATATAGCAGCAACATATTTTTTATTAAAGTTACACACTGCAGCTTTCAGTGCCTGGAAGCTGCAGTGGTTTGAGGTACAACTCCTTCATCTATAGATATAGGTATATAGAATCTTTCCATAGCAACATCATGAGACCAAAAAGTGATTTAAACATGTTCAAATCAATCTTTTAAATAAGACACACACACACACACACACACACACACACACGGCTATCTTTGCGGGGACTTTCCATTGACTTCCATTCATTTCTACAACCTAACTCGTACCCTTATCCTAACCCTAACCATTACATACCTAACCCTAACCAAAACCCAATTCACACCTTAGTCCTAAATCTGACCCGTGACCCAAAAACAGCGTTTCCCCTTGTGAGGACCAGCCTTTGGGTCCCCAGGTCGTATATGTCAGGAAAATGGTCCCCACAAGGTATTAGAAACAAACACACACAAACACACACACACATATATTTTCTATTGGCATTACATACATAAATTGTACACAAGTAAGAGTAACACTACTTCTACCTAATTTTACTCAGAAAGTAAAAAGTCGATTTCCAAGAAATTACTTGAGTAAAAAAGGTATCCAGTGAAGTCTACTCAAGTACTGAGTAAATTATCAAATGATCAATAATTTAATGTTTAAAAATTGCATCATCAGATGGACCAAAATATAAAGTTGTATAAATTTTGGTATTTTAAAGAGCAAAAATGACAAATCATTCAAGTAAACAAAAATGACAAAATCAAGCAAAATGACATCTTTCCAAATCAGTTTCTTTCAATAAAGAAAAATCTTATGAAACTTTAACAAAAACTGCAGCTGTGTCTCTGTCTGGTGGATTTGTGGTTGAAACATGTCTGTTTTTCATTCAGTGGGTAGAAAATCCAGAAATTTTACTCAACCAAGAGTAGAAATACTTCATAATACTCAAGTAAAGTCAAAAGTACAGAGTAGTAAAAATACTCCTAAAAGTAAAGTTCTTTCCTTAGTTACTCAAGTAAATGTAGTTACTGTTAGAAGTTAGTTACTATCCAACTCTCAGTATTTGAGGAAACATTTCTTAAGAGAAAAATGCAACTCTTTTTTTTTTTTCAGTGATGTAAAAGCTCTAAATACTTTTACATCACTTCTTCCTTCAACATCCTGCTGGAGTTAGTGTTTCTAAATTAAGTGTTAAAGCAGCCAGTGGGGGGATTAAAATAACGACGGTCTTGTAGATAAAACCTCTTATCGGGTATTTGTGGCTGGTTGCGCTGCGTCTTGCTGAAAGGAGAGAAGGTGAGGAAAGAAAGACAAGCAGACACATTTCTGGTCTCTCAGCGCTTGGCCAGCCAGCACCAAGAGAAGACCCTGCTTCTGCGAGGAGCTGCCTTTACCATGTTTATTTACAATTCACAAAAAGCAGGTGTCTCTTTCAAACACTGTTCAAGCATTTCATAGTAAGCGTGTTCAACAGACAAACTACTTCCTGTCCTTTACTAGCTCTCAGTCTTTGGCTTACCAGGATTTAAAACTCGGCTTGCCACACATACAGGCTTTCTTTCAAGGTGCAAAGCTCTGAATATTTACAGCACATCGTACAAATTTAGATTCCTCTTCAAAATAAAAGTTTTGGGGGTGGGGGGTTTGAAATATCTTTAAATACATTTCTACATCTTATCTCCAGTTTATGGCTTCAAAACAAGAGCATGTTTAGCTGTGCGTTGGCTGTACGGCGGCTAGCTGAAGGCGTGTGAGCGGTTTTGTTATCAGAGCTTCTGTACCAAGTCGAATAAAAGTGCTACTGTAGTGTAAGTACAAAATACTGACAAAAATAAAGACTCTCATCACCTTTTTTGTGGGATATACATAAAAACAGTGTTTAAAATTCACTTAGGAAGAATGCAATATGCCTGACCGAATGGATCCTGAAGACAGAGAGAACATTTTTCAAAGTCAGGTAAGAATGGGCCGGCGTATCGACCAAAACCAAACTGAAAAGATTAAACAGCATCATGGCTTAAACCAGGGGTCTGCAACTTGTGGCTCCGGACCCAGAAGTGGCCCTCTGCGCCTTTCTTAACTCCAATTAATATATTTAAATAAAGATACAAACGCAACTTTTCAAGAGTTTTTTTTGGATGAAATTATTCACTAAATATCCAGAAAAGAAGGATTTCAAATCAACCAGTAACAAGTTTTAGGTCAATTCCCTTTTTTAAAAAAAAGTAATTTATTGGCTTGTAAAGCAGTATTTAGTTTTTTTCTCTTTTTTTGTAATGCTAACTTACCAAAATAAAGTGAGTCTTTAAGTTAGAAACTGATTTTTTTCAGAATCAGGTTTAAAGTCTAAAATTGTTCCCCGAATAAACATTTTATTTCAATCTCAGCATAGAGATATTAGGTATAACTATATATTCTGTAGTTATACCTACAGTTTATAGGTAGGTATAAACTTTACCTACCTATAAACAGAAATAAATTAGATATAATTTTTACAGACAAAAAAATTATTTGTTTACATATTAAATGCTAAATGTATGCATTTTTTTTGTACAGCTTTGGCTTAACTGCTGCTCCGACAATGTTAATCTTTAAGCAAATGGTTTGTTTTTGAGTGCAAACTTAAATTACTAAACTAGTTGACGATAATTTCAGCCCTAATAAGTGTATCAAATTATATTATTTAATCAGGAATAAGCATTAATATCATGTGCGTTAAAACCGTGATACCATGAAACCGAGCGTCTCTTGCCGGCCCATGTCTTTTGTCAGTGATCATTTCTCTCTGTTGGCTCCATACTGATATCTTCTGATGCTTTCCTTGTTTTCATTTCCTTATTTCTTTGCTCTGAACAGTTTGACTTCCAGTCATCTGCTAATAACATTCGGAAATGTGCAAAAACGGGGCAAACTCAAACGCTCTCCTAAATCTTCTCAATGTTTTTATAGGTCGTTCCTGTTGCATCTGTGCAACACTGCGCCCTCTGGTGGTTAGAAAATAGCTGCACCTTTTACATCCTATACATGTCCGTGATGTTTTCCGTTTTTCTTTAAAAAGCCAGTTAGGAGATGCTCATCAAGAAGAACGCTAGAATAAAACACAGCTGGAGTCACAACTTCCTGCTTCCTCCAGGCGCCGAGTTGAACTCAGAGCCCGTAAAGGTCAACTTGCCTTCCCTGGACTTTCATATGAACTACACATTATTTCTGTAAACAAAATAAAGTTGACTTTTTTGCGCCAAGAACCTTAACCCGCCTTCTTTTGTGAACCGAATGTGGAGCTGAGAATTTATTAGCAACACCAGATCTGGTTCATTTGTCTCCGTCCCGATCGCCACGCAGCCTCTTTTCGTGCTGCCGCTTCGTGATGATGTACTTGAAGAACTCGTAGACCGACCAGCTGATGGCGGTGGAAGGCATCTGGTAGATGACTCTGGCCTGGACGCCTTTAAAGAACGCCGGCACGCCTCCGGTCCGGTACACAGTCCGGAACGCCTCGCTCAGACCGGAGATGTAGCGGCTCTCCGGACCCGAGGCCGCCGCTGCTGCCGCTCCAGCCTGGATCACATGGACGGCTTGAGCTTCCTGCGTGTTGAGGAGCGTCTTACAGACGTCGAGGGGAGTGGTTGCCGCGGCAGCCAGGGCGCCGGCGAGAGCGCCCGACACGACGTGCGAGGACGGGTTGTACTGTCTGTGGGGGTTCAGCAGCTCCTGCAGATACTCGTAGGTCATGAAGTGCAGCGCCTGGAACGGCACGTTCATGGTCAGCTGCGTGGTGTAGCTGCGGTAGAAGGCCGCCGGACCCTCCTGTCTCAGCAGGGAGCCCAGGCAGTCCAGAACGCCGCGGTAGGGCGAGTTGAACATCTGCATCCGCTGCTTTACAACTGAGGAGGGACGTTGAAAATAGAAGGTTAATAAGATTCTTCGGGCCAGGAAGGAAAGAGAAACACAACCGCTACACACTCTGTCTCTTTACAAACACGTTAGTTTGATTTTATGTGACAGACGAAAAATTACACAGAATGAAAACAAATGACTTACAATTTAAAATTAAAAAATAAATAAATAAAAATATGGGTACACCAATACCAGTTTTCCACCTGATCGTTGATCTTTACAGAGCATGACCGATTTTTCAACTTTTGTCTGAAATGTTGCTAAATCCCGAAATAAAATGCCTGAGTTGTATACAGTGAGATGAACATAGTTAACTGCTAATGTGCAGACATGACCTGGCAGGCTGGTCTGTCAGCCAAACCACTTTAATAGAAGAGGAGAAGAAGAAAGCATCTGATTTTTAGACCTTTGCTGAGGTAAATAAAATCAGCTTCACATGTAAATATCAGCCAATCATTGATTTTCCAAAATTAAGGAAATCAGTGCATCCTTACTAATACCATGTGCTTCTTTTACTGTTTTAGTTTAGTGCTGATCTTAAGGGTGGCCAGCAGAGGGCGCCACTGGTCATTCTTAAGCAGAGTCACATGATACAGAAACAAAGATGGCGGCAAGTAAATTCCAGAACAGAGAAGAGAAACGGTTCAAACAACACGACTGAGGATTAGGGCCATCGAGGGTAGAAAAGAAAATTAAAAAAATGGAAATTTAAGCCAAAAATTCTCAGTAATTTTCTAGAAGAAACGTGGAAATATTAAAAGTTTCTAAAGTCGAAGAGACACGTTTGAACAGTGTGTGTGTATCATGTAAACAAAAAAGTAAAGAGGCTGAAAAGGGTTTTTACCTTCAGCTGGGTTCATGATAGCGTCATGCAGGACAGTAGCTGCACAACCTGCTACACCTACAAATCATAAACAAATAAGAAATGAATCTCCCTCCAGCAACTACAGCATTTAGTTCACTGCTCTGATATTGAGCTTGAATTGGGAATAACATCTGATATTAAAGTACAAATTTAACTTTCTGAATAATCTCACCGTTTGCAAAGTGGCTGTTTGTGCCCGGATGAATTGCGTCGCTGAGTGAAAACTTTATTTTCTCATAGCAAGCGAAGTAAAGAGCGTGTGCAGGTCCGGCCCCCACGGCCAGCACGTTGACCCCCCTGATGGGGCGCCACAACCCCTCTGTGCGTACGATCTGCCGCAGCGCGTCCATCACGTTACGGTAGCGCGCCCCCGGCTCCGGGTGCAAACTCTGCATACGGGTCTGCAGAAAACACAACCAAACAACAATTAAACTGTTGCTTTAGGGAAACCGCTGCTCTTTTTAAATGTACTTACAGAGCCGTTCAATAAGTACTAGAATATTATTGGAAAGTCCACTCATTTCAGGAACTTTATCAATCGATCGAGGCTTTCTAGCCTTTTTTTTTCCCCCTGTTAATTATGTCTTTCTGCTACAGTTAAAGAAAACATGACATTTAAAATTGGGTTACAGACCAATAAGAAAATAAAACATCATCTTTAACATTATTTTCAAAAGGTGCTTTAAATCTGAATGACTGTATTCTGATTGTTTTTAGTCTAACTGCTTTAGAGATTAATAATGTGTAAAATATTTCAGAAGCTCTGATCTTTTCACTCCTTAAACAGAGAAAAAGACCAAAAAAAAAAACAACAAAAAAAAAAAAATCCAGGGTCAGAGCGCCGACCCTCCTACAAAACACCCAGAATTATTTGAATTATTTCATAACTAATTATTACATTTGAATTACTCAAATTGAATAATTCAAATATTAAATTGCACTTAATTTAATATTTGAATTAACACAGACTGATATAATCATTAGGCACATTTATTGTGAAATTTTACCATTTAATTTCATTATTTTAAATATTTAATGCCATTTTTATTGGTACATTTAATTCATAGTACATTCACATTTTATTACTTTAAGAATATTGTTATTTATTTAGGTTTTTTTTCCTCTTTTGGCCCTAAATAAACCTCAGCAGTCACATCATGATGAATCTGAAAATCAACCAATCAACCATGTACATTATGTCTGTACATCTATCTTCATACCAACACTGAAGATTCTGACTCCTACGATACAAGAGTTTGAATCCAGACCTGTGCAATGCCGCCCCCTGCTGGCCTGAATCACGCATCTCTTTTTAGAAGAAGATTTGAAGCAGTTGGGATAGTTGCATAGATTTAAACTGAATCTTTAATCAGTTAAAAAAAATAATAAATAAATAATAATAATAATAATAATTGAACCTTCATCAGATTTTCATTTGCATCTACCTTTATTTCCGCTTCGATTCTTGCATGAACTTTAGGGTTAGTTGAGCTGGAACCCCCAAAGAAAACACAGGTTCTGATGTTTGTGGTCTAAAAGCACAAAAGGTTAAAGTCCCGACCTAAAGACATACTGAGCTGCAACATGTGATGAAACATTTTGGAAACGTCATCAATAATCAGCGACTTCTGCTATCAAACCAGTGACCTGTGAGTTACTTTTATTTCACAGGTAGAAACTAAACCCTCCTGTTATGTTCTGAGTCAAATTCACCCGTTTTTAAAACATTTTTTTAAATAGTTGGAAGTATTTTTTGGCATGAAACTTTTTCTAGGTGCACTCTACATATAAATAGAAAATTTATTCATTTTACACATTTGCAACCCCCCCCCCCCTGCGTCTACTTTTTACATGGATACTGTTCGGGTCAATTTGACCCGGCAGTCAAGTTGAAGTGCAAAAAAAGATTAAAAAAGGTCCAATTCTATATGATTCTTAATTTCTGAGAAATAAAAAAAAAACATCATTGCACAAATATTGATTGAAATGGTTTGTATAGGAGTTAATAATCAGATACAAAAATGTTTTGGAGGAATTTTTTGGTTTCTGACAATATTGCATGATTTAACACTTGACCCACAAACATTATTGCTGTACCCTAGAAACGAACATAACAGGAGGGTTAACCAGGCCAAAGCATTCTGGTTGGTATTTATATTCCAGGCTGAATTATGAAATATGCGGCATTGTGTTTCTTTATGGTGGATTCACACTTCAAACAGTCCTCGTGATTGTTAAAAATCAACTGATCATTTCTTTACTTCACCAAACCTCTTCACCAACACAATGATCTTCTATGATGCATTTCAAACAACCTGAAGGAACGAGGAAACTGATAAGATTAGAAAAAGACAATTAACTACTACAGCTAAATTCCCAGTTAGAGAGCAGGGTGTTCTCCTGCATCAGACAACAGGAAACTAAAGCCCTAAAAAGAAGCAGCCTCGGCCAACAGGAAGCTGCTTTGTGGAGTTTTAAAACACGACCGACTGATTTTCTTAAACTCTGAAGACGTTAAAAAGAAGATTATTAGGGAGGAACTTCCTCATTCTGCTTCAATGTTAAAATAACTTTTACATCTCATTCAAAGTTTCACGCCACAGAAAAATTTTTATAATTTCGGCTGTTTTTTCACCCAGCAGTTTTTTTTTTCCTCCAGCTTACAAATCGAAGTTGATGAATGGTTTGTATGATTTTTGCACTATGCGGTTTAATGGCGTCTACACACTGGAACCTCAACATGGAGACAAAATCCGGCTCCCCCGTCATTCTCGGCGCAAGTATTTACATTCCAGGCTGAAATATGAAATATGCTGCATTGTGTTTCTTTATGGTGGATTCACACTTCAAACAGTCCTTGTGATTGTTAAAAATCAACTGATCATTTCTTTGCAAGAACAGCATCAAACCTGGATTGCAGGAGACTTTTCCGTACACACCCTGCAGAGACTTTCAGAGTTCAAATTGAACGGTAAAGGAATTGTATCAGTAAAGGAAGTGAAGTGTTCAGACTGACGCATCTCAGATAGGAATGAAATCAGATGTCATCACACCGGTTTCCTCGTTACTGCTTAATCTGTGCAGCAGAAGCGCTGCAAACGTTCTTCAAACACGGTACAAAACGTTTCTATCCTCCTTAGACGTTAATGGGTTGTTTGGAGTAGCAAGAAACACTGCAGGCTTATTTATCACTCATTATTGTATTCTATTAATTACTTTGTGCTTATTTCTCACACCAGTGTAGGGCTTAAATGATTAATCAAATTAATCGATTGAAAGAATGATCAACTAATTTAGTAATTGATTAATTTGTATACTGGAGTACACAGACTCAAAGAAGGCCATCTTCTAAAAATAAAATGCATATTCAGAGCAGGATTAAAGGCTACATACATATATATTCTGTAAATATGTTTTAGCCAAAACTCAAAGTGGCAAAAATGTATCTTCACTCAGTTCAGAATTACTAAAAGACTCCCACGTTATTGCATTTTAAGAAATAAAATGTTATTTTCTTATTTTAAAAAGGAACTGATTTATTTACTGATTTGAATTTTTTAATGCGTCTATAGTATTGCATAAAAATCCTTCAGTGGTACCATAAAATATTTGTAGAACGCACCATTTTTAAAAATGATTACTCATCAAAATAATGGGTGGAATAATCAACAACTAAAACAATCATTTGCTGCAGCTTTACGCTAATGCAGTGTTAAGTTCACTATTGAGTAGCTGTTCTCAAATAGAGTATTTATCAGTAAATTTTGATCTATAGAATATAGATCAATGATTCTACATACAAGAAAAAAGCGTATAAAGTATAGTTGATGTGATAGTATTGGTAACCTGTTCCTGGCAGAATCATCAACAAGTCATACAAAAACTGAGCATTAGCAACAGGAAGACACATTCATACATGTTTTAGGTTGTTACAACATTATAGCAGGTTTGTTAACCAAATTAAACCATGTTGGAGCAGAATGTTAAAGCTGACCTGAAAAACTGCTAAATATCTTTTAGTGTGAAAGGAAAACATGAGACGGCAGCAAACTGAGCATTCATGGGTGCTCAGGATCCAACATTAATGATCAGAAATTGATTAAAGCATTCTTTCTTTCTGCAAATATTTACTAAAAATGTTTAACTTCTCTAAGATTTCAAAAGAGGACATGAAAACATCTCATCTGTTCTATAAGTCAAAGTTTAGTGGAAGCACATTCAGAAGCTAATTCACAGAAATCCTTCTGTCCTAATCAGTTTCCCGCATTATGAACTTTAACCCATTAACACTGGTTCAGTTCATCGCCGTTTGGCAGACAGGTTTATGAACAATCAGATCAAGGTCTGAACCGTTGCAACACCCAGGTTATGGTACATTTTTTTTCAGACATTTTGTCCTACATTTGCTGATGATAGTGGGATCCTCGTCATTGCAAATTGCTTAACAGCTGGAAAAATCAGTGAAAATGTAGGAAAACGGGTGTGAATCACACACCTCCCATGTGAGCAGTGGAAATAATCAGATCTGTGTTTTTTTCCCCCACTGCCTCTCTCCTAAGAACAGCTGAAAAGCATGTGAGGACTGACGTGGATTTCCACCAATACCACAAATTACTGCATACTTCTTTACAAAGTGGATAAAAAACAAAAACAAAATAAAAACAAAACTTAGAGATTCAGGACATGTTTGTCACCTGTTGCAAAGTGTTTCACCTCTTAGTTTCATTGCTGACATTCAAACTACAAGCTTTTGTAGACAATAAAAAAAAATGCAGTAAACAGTAAAATTTACTAATGTTATTCATAAAAAGTGTAATTCTACACATGTAACATACTCTGAAGTTGTAGTCTAAATGAAATGTTACTCAAAATAAAAATTCTCAAATCACTTTAATGAGATTAATTAGTACTAAGATCAGTAGGCTACTAATATTAGCAAACAGTTACCTGTGGGTTACTCAGGTGCTTCTTTATAAGAGAAAGTGGCCAAGTAATGTTCAAACAAAAGATTACCTTAAATTAAGATTAATCAAATTATTTGAGAAATTTCAAAAAAGCCTCTAAAGCACAATATTTTTGGTTCATCCAGTCTCACAGTTGAGTATAATCTGAGTTAATCTAGTCAACAATTTAGGCAAAGTAACAAACAGCTTAAACTTTCAATAAAGCTAATTACTTCATCAAACCTCTTCACCAACACAATGATCTTCTATGATGCATTTCAAACAACCTGAAGGAACGAGGAAACTGATAAGATTAGAAAAAGACAATTAACTACTACAGCTAAATTCCCAGTTAGAGAGCAGGGTGTTCTCCTGCATCAGACAACAGGAAACTAAAGCCCTAAAAAGAAGCAGCCTCGGCCAACAGGAAGCTGCTTTGTCAAGTTTTACAGTAAAAAACGACCGACTGATTTCCTTAAACTCTGAAGACGTTAAAAAGATTATTAGGGAGGAACTTCCTCATTCTGCTTCAATGTTAAAATAACTTTTACGTCTCCTTCAAAGTTTTATGCCACAGAGAAATGTTTAAAATTTCTGCTGTTTTTTCACCCAATAATTTTTTTTCAGCTTACAAATTAAAGTTAATTGTTTTTGCACTATGCAGTTTAATGGCATCTACATAGACACTTTCAGCATTTTTAAGTATTTTTTTCTTTTTGACTTTTAGTGGACAAAAAAAACAAAACATAATAAGGTAGTATAATGGAAAAAGAAATTAGAGAACATTTAAAAGAGATCAGTCTAAAGTTTTCTACAGATTTGTGAATCATAAAATTGGTCAATAGACACTGTAAATATTGGAAGACAAGTTTGAGGCAATTCAGCCAAAAACAAGTAGTAACATTAAGATAACTTGAATGTCAATACATTTGTAGAGAAGAAAAACTTTGTTTTTCTGTACAATAACCAACATTAAACAGCTGCCCGTCACTTCTAACAGTAATATTACGTGTTCAAAAAGTCAAAAAGATCATTTTATTCATGCACCCACAAGAAAAAGAAGGCATGCTTACTTTTTAACAGAAAAATAAATAAATATGTAATCAAGGTGACGGAGATAGCAGGATCAATTTGGAGGCATTGCAGAGTGGCCTGCATCTCCTCTAGTACATTTGTCTCCTAAGCATCAAGTTGCTTCAAATGTATTCACTGAACATAAATCAACTCGATGTCTAAACATGCTGGGCGATGGACAGAGATGGTATAAGTGCTGTTTTAAGTGATCTAAATTGCTTGAAGTAGCAATTAATGAAATTTTCCTTTTTCATTTTCTCACAAGCTGTTTAAAATAATTGCAAATCAGCAGACTTAAATAATCAAATTATGACTAATTTCGGAGATTTTATTCAGCTGGAGTCTCCACTGTGTCTAGAGGCTGCTTATTCAATCCCAGTTACCCAATACAACCCATGTCTATCTCGTCACATCGGACTTTCCAGATTAGCTTCCCTGATGTGTAAAGGGGTATTCATAATCTGATCGGTTTTAATAGGCTCCAACCTGAGAAATAAAACCGAAACCTAATTCCCCAGGTTACTAATGTACTTAAACGAATTTCACTTGAAAATAATCAAATGGCAAAAATTTGTATTCAACTTAAAATGCTGTATGCATGTGCACAGTGAGCAATTTGATTTCGAGCAGATTTTAGAAAGGCTAATATAAGATTTAAAACTGGAGATGGAACAAAAACATTACATACATGTTGGAGAACAGACACATTTAGAGACTGCTAATGATCATTCAGAGACTGCTAATGATCATTCAGGATCAACAATTAGCATTTTTACCGCATACTAATTGTTAAAATTGCTTTTAAAACATACATTTCTTCTCCTGTGTTTCGTTTTATACGTCATACGGTTAGCTGACCTCTGTTAGCAAGGTTGGATCGGTTAGCTTAGAAGCTAACTAACAACTAAGCAGGCTTGTTTTGGGGCCTGCGCTGTCTCCCGCTTTACGCAACCGGGGGGACTGCGCACAGCGTGACATAACGAACTCCTCCAAAAGTTTCAAAATACATTATATTTCATAAATAAATGTTGTGATACCTTGACGCAGTCGACGGGATACATAAGACAGTGCTCCATGATTCCAGCCACAGCTCCAGCCAGCATATGTGTGCTGCTAGCTGCTCCTTGAGGCAGTCCTTCATAGTCTGCTTCTGGCTCAACGGAGGCCGAGGGCTCGGGAGTTGCTCGGTGCAACATGGAGACAAAATCCGGCTCCCCCGTCATTCTCGGCGCAAAGGACCCGACGAAGCCCCCCGTGGCATCCAAGACGCTGTTGCCAAGAATCCCAAATCCCGTCGCGGCTATAGTGCCCGTGACCCGCCTTTCAACAGCCGGCGATTCCAGGGTCGAGGAGGGGACAAACCCGTCCGCTTCCATTACGCAGGCGAACCTGTTAAGTCCGATAGAAGTGCTTATACTGAGTACACCGGAGAGCCTACTGTTAATGTAATGTTCCCGGTTGTTCACCTCCTAGTCCCTGTCCCCGTCCCCCGGTGTTATAGATTAACTGGTGGCTAAATGAACTGGTGAAAACCTATGCGCACCGCAGATGTTTCTAAATTGTAGGTGGCTCTGTTGATGCCTGTTGAAAACTGCTACTTGTGTGACTAAACCGTTTGCAAAACTTCACTATAAATCCCAGTTGAAGCAAATATGTTTAATGTTGCATGTGAGAAATATGTTTCAAAACAGAATTTGTTAGAGTACTGACAATTATTTTACGTCTTCTCGGTCTTATATTGACTGAAATGTTCTGCAAACATGCCAATAAATGTAAACAGTTCTGATATCACACAAACAAATTCCTCGCTCACTTAATGGAAGCCACATAATTTCGTTTGCACGAAATTATGTGCAAACGAAATTTCGTTTGCACATAATTTTGTAATTTCACAATATCCTTACAGTTAAAAGTTTGCCTGGCAAACCTGTTAGGCGTATATAAGACAATTGTTTTTTTCAGCGTTGTCTCTCATAGTTGAGTATTAGGGTCACTTGATGAAAAGAATAAAGATGTTTCAATGGTGAGAAAAAATATCAACAATAAAGAAGAAATGACTGCCACATAGATCTGCGGTAGCCATGTCTTTTGTAAGTGAACTAGAAAATAAACTTTAACATGTTACAAAAACAGTCTTTAAAAAGATTTCGCTATTGTTTTTGTGGATATCTAATTGAAATATCATACAATATAAGGGAGATGTGAAAAACAACACAGTCAGTCGATCATTTTAAACATTTTATTTTTAATCCCATGGCTCTTCAACATTTATGTCGGCTTGCAGGGATTCATCTTTGCTTTGAGATCTGTTTATGGCATCTTGAGAGCAATTTCGATCTTTCTTTGACGAGTTTCAACCTCTGAAGCAACGCATAAATCAGGACAAGTTCTGCGTAATTTACGTTTTGTTGATTTTGCAAATTAATGTAAAAAAAAAAAAAAGGCAATATACCATGTTAGACCAATAAAAGTCTTTCTAATTAGTTATTCGCGAGATCTTAATGGTTGTCTTACGGAATAGGATAGTATTTTTGCAAAAATTGTATTTTTTTTAAGCTTGTCGCATTGTTTACTTCCTGGTTTGGTAAAGGGGTCCTAAAAAGACACGCCCACACAAACTTTCTCAGCTGCCGCCATCAGTTAATTTAGTCACCAGTTGATCTATAACACCGGCCGGCGGTTAAGGCGGACACTTGGCGGCAGCTGAGAAGATCCCGGAATTAGAGTGTTGATGGGCGTGGCCAGTCCGGGAAACTAATCTTATTGGATAAGGTTATTGTCAAGATTTACATAACTCAATTCAATTGGGTAAGTAGGCGGGGTTTTAAAATGTGGGAGTTAACGGTTTTGTAACAGTGGGATGTCACGGTTTTTGGATGTTAACTATGAAGTTGGAGGCGATGCAGCACCGCCCACGTAAATCTTCCCATATAAAACATCTTCAAGACTATAGCATGTAAAATTATTCCAAACAAGATAACTACTTAATAGAAAAATTAATCAAGTACTTTCACAGATAAAATTATTTTACTTTTATGTCAGACAATTTCTCTGACCTGCAGGAAACTCTTTGGTGGCGCACTGCCTCCTGCATCTTATGCTGAAGCACAAGATCATACAACTTGTATTTCAAAATGATAAATAACAGTATCGCTATGTCATTTCTCTTGTAGACTGGTGTTGTTTAAAGAACAAGGGCAGACCATTTTGCCTTGAACTTTTTTCTGACTAGCCATTAGCTTTAGCATCTGTGATAAACTAATCTGCATTTAAGAGAGTTATCCACGGCAGATAGGATATTACCTGCTTATAACCTTTTAGCAGTGTCTCAGTTCAAAAATTATGAGCTATCCCTTTAATAAGGTGTGTTGTTTAGGGACCAAGAGAAATCGTGTGTGATACAGATTGCCGACCAAAACACAGACAAATCACAGTTAAAAATCCCACAGTTAAAAACATAAATATAGCATTATATTAAAATTATATAATAACATACTTTAACAAAAACAGTATACCGAAATACAGTAAAAAATAATCCTTTCATATCCTCATGCTGAATATTACTGCAGTCACTGAAGGCACCCCAAGGATATGATGACGTCGCCAACGGGTCATTTCGGTCATTTCCTCCTCCTCTCTTCGTCGTGTTCCTTTAAAACCATCTCCGAGAAGGAAGAGGGTTGAATTTTACCTTTTGTAATCCCATTCTGGAACATGCGGTATATTTTATTGCTGGAATTGACTGTCATTGCCAAGAGGAGGCTCCCTTAGGTAGGTTAATACCACTGTTACAGATAGCATTGAGACACCGTTCACAACAGTTGTTTATAAACGCACTGCTAGCCGGCAGGGATGTTATTCAGTTTATAAAGCTGTACAAGTACAACAGAGTGAATAAGTTCTACTTTCTCCCTTTAATCGGCTTCAATCAGTTTTGACTGACACCTGTTTTGTCTTTATGCAACAGTTGTATCTTAGTAACCACGATATAAGGCGTCTTTACGAGCCCTTTTACCAAAGAAAGCAGAGCTAATACTAGAATAGCAACACTCTAAGAGAGCCATACTGCGCTAACACAAACAGAAATTACTGTCAGTACGCTTATAGCTTATTTAATAACACGATTTCTTTAGATATAGAGCATTGAACAGTTAGTATCTCAACGTTAAACTTATAAAACATTTCACTCCGCTAATTGATTTGATTTGACTAATAAGGGAAACGTGTCACAGTCCAGAATGTACTTTGTTCAGTCAGATGTGTCTATACTGTACTTTAAAATGTATTCATAAACCTTTAACTCTACGTTTTGTTTTGTAACAGTGTCATTTATTATTATTAGACACACATTTTTCAAATCTTAATAAGTAAAAGGCGTGATGTAAATTTGAAAAGAAATATTCCAGTGGCCATCAGAAATCACCTAAATAGATTCAATCTGTACATGATTATTTGTATAAATCCAGGTCTCAGAGGTTTGTTCGAGAACATTAATGCGTAAATAGCATCTTGAAGACCAAGAAGCACAGCAGAAAGTTCACGGAGAAAGTTGATCAACATATCCTGTATTTATTTATTCTGCATTAAAAAAATCTCCCAGATGTTCAGGTTTCTATTTAATTAAAATTTCATTTTATCTTCGGTACATCATTAATATACAGTTGTTTTATATTGTTTTTATATGTTTATTTTCAGTGGTGTAAGTTAAGTGGGATTAATGAGAGACTATTGTGTTCGACTAAAGCAGTGTTTGAACATCTTCCCATTTAATCTGGGAGAATTAATCAGAGAAAAAAAGAAAAAACCAATAGGATAACTATTAGTCATGCACCTGGCTTAATAGGAGAGTGGAACAAGGAAGAAATTAATAAGAAGTCAAAATGCAAAAAAACAAATATATATATATATATTTTATGAAAAAGACTGTTTCCCAACTCTGGTCCTCAGGCAGACTGACCTGCACGTTTTAAATGTTTGCCTGCTTTAACACACCTGATTGCAGCCTAAAACATGCAGTGTAGTGTGCCTTGAGGACCAGGGTTGACAGACACGTCTGTAGACACAGCTAACATGTCTAACAGGCTCTGGTCAGGTTGGTTTACATGTGTGAGGGAAAAGCCGTGCACAACACCCATAACACTCCAGTTCCATGATAAAACATGAAGGTGGTTGTAGAATCATGTTACAAAGACGCAGCAGAGACAGAAAAGCTGATCAGAGTTGTATTGAAACACTGGGCAGACCTGGAAGAAAACCTGTTAGAGGTGAATAAATACCTCAAACAGCAGGACAACAAATACACTGAGAGGTACAGTGGCCTGGATCAGATGGCATATTGACGTTTTAGAATAACATAAATCCCTAGATCTGCAAAACAGTACTTGTATGTTAGTAAACTTGAAATAAGACAAAATTAAGATGTTCACACTACAAGGTAGACCAAAAATACTTAAGATTTTGTGTTTTTGCAGTGAATGTAGGTAAACTACAAAAAATCCCAGGGTTTCCCCCTGACGGGCCACTAGGCTTTACTTGTACCCCCACCAGGCTACGTATTGCTTATTCTTTTAAAGTCTTTTTAAAATGCTTGCTTAGCAAGTTTTCTGGGGGAATCCTGGAAATCCTATTAAAACATGTCATAATAATTTGCCATATCTGCAACAGAAGAGCCTGACAGATGTTCTTTTTTTTTATTTTTGCACTTTTAAAGTGTTTTATTTGCTTGTTTTTGTAGTGTAAGCCAGATTTTAGAAACTGGTTACTGGAATTGATCGATTATGCAAATCTGGGAGAGACATACTCAGGTTGGCCTGTCACACAGTTTTGCGTGATGATAAATTGTTCCAGAAAGGATTGCGATAAATGATGATAATATTGTTGTTTTGAGAGCATTTTCAAGTAATGCATAGTGGCACAATAATGCAGCTTTGCCTTCTCAAAGAACAATAAGTAAGGAACACTTCACACTGGAACTGTAAGAGATCTTAAATGTCCTAAATGAAACAACCAAAAACAATAAGTAAAACAGAAATAAAAATGACATGAGATGAAAACCATAAAGAAAACATTAATGTAAACAAAATTACCGTTCAAAAGATATTAAATCAGAATGGAAATTATGGAGCTCATTGTAATTCATCATCAGTTAATTTATTAATTGCTTATTACAACATGCTTACTTGCAGTTATAAATTCAAGAGGTGGTTCAACAGAATCTCTTCTGGACCTTTGTTATCTTCTTTATTCATAATCAAACCTTGGTTTGTGTTGATCTGTCACAGTAAATGACTTTAAGTATTGCTGTTGTAATGTGGCAGCATCTGAAAAAGCTCAGGGTATGAATACTTCTGGAAAGTATTGCATTCAACACGTTTATTAACAAGATGTGCTGTGTGAGCTACAGTTTACAGATAAGCTATCTATGGTGGAAAGGAGTCCTGACTCAGTGCTGAGCAAGATTTCATAACAAAGTGAACATAACAAAAAGTTCTGGCTTTGTGTCTGTTTTCAGTTTATTGGCATTCAGATTAAACTTCATGAGATGAATACATTCTTAGTCGAGTCTTGTTTTTCTTTCCTCAACAGGATCCCAGTCCGACTGCAGCCACCATGAGGTGACGATTGTGACACCTTGTGCTTCACCTCACTGGGACACATGGCAAGGTAACAAACAGATAAGTTTTGAGGTGTGGCGTTTATGTTTTAAGCTCAGTTTTTGTTGCGTTCCGTTTCTGCAGGATCACGCTGTCCTGCTTGCCAGCCTCCTGGTACTGCAGCGTGTCCTTGCTGTCTCTGAACTGTGCTACCAAGCAGAGGCTTCTCTTCCTGCTGCTGCTGTTCATCACCTCCGTTCTCCTGCTGGCCACCTACCAGAGGCAGCTGTGGGGCCCCCAGCGCCGGCCAGGGGCCCGAGTCAACAAGTGAGTGGAAAATGTGGAATTAAGGACACGAGGGAACTGAAAGAAATGCTGCCTTTGAGTTCTGCTCTCGGTAGAAAATTTTAACTTTTGAGCGGTTTCAGAAATCTGCATTCGTCTGAAAGCAGTAGTTTTACATGTTCCATGCTATTTAGGCTTTTCTAGTATAAATCTGCAGCTGCAGAGTGAGAGACTTAAAGTTTTATTAGTTTATCAGACTGTTTTTGTTTGAGTGGCGATAAAAAGCAGAAGCATCTGTTTGTTTCTCATCATTCTACATAAATAGATTACTACCAGTACCTCACATGGTTCACATCTGCTGTTTTCTCACACCTTGTACAGAATGTTCAGAAAAGAAACATTCACATTGAAGTTGAGCAACGACTTCAGAAAGAGTTGAAATACTCTTGGACGGAAACGATTAATTAAACTAATTGTGATGAGTGGATTATTGAAATAATCCTCAACCAATTTAGTAATTGATTAATTGTTAACTGGAGTATGCAGCCTTAAAAAAAGGCAATTTGCTTAAAGAACAAAAAACATACAGAGCAGTAATTAAGCCAACACTTAAATATATACATTTTGCATTGAAGATTAATAAAAAACCCAGAACTCCTCAAGTGGCTTAGTCTTAACTTCACCTGGTTCAAATTCTGTAAAAACAAAATAATATCCTATTAAGCACTTTTTCCTATCCAATTGTTAATCAGTTAATCTAAAAAATAATCAACTGACACTGTTGATGGTCAGTCAAGCAGAAAAAGCTGAACTTTTCACATAAAGTTAGTATTTTTAGCTGCAGATGCATCTTTTGCTACAAATGAACAAGCGTTCATTAAAGAGTGTGGCTATTGCATTTAAGGCAATAACATTTTTATTTTCTGATTTAGAAAGAAATGAATTTATTAATTTATTTGAATCTTTTAATGTACTTCCAATACTGAATTAAAAACGTCTAATTGGTGAATAAGAAATTTATTGGTTTTTAGTCGATTTACTAAAATAATTGTTAGTTTCAGCCCTAAAATAGATATAATGTCTGCACTGCAAACCACAAAATCTTACCAAGTGTTTTTGGTCTAGTTTCTTGTGCAAATATCTTAGTAAACTTAAAATAAGGCAACACTAACTTACAAGTAACTTTTTAGCAACATATAGGAGCTTACTTTAAGTAAATGATTCCCTAATACTGATGAAAAAGTTCTAGTTCCATTTGCAGATTATTTAACTTATAACAAGTCATTTCCCCATGTTATAAGTTAGTTTAATTTAAGTTCTGTTATAAGTTAATAACTTTTTCATCAGTATTAAGAAATTATTAACTTAAAATAAGTCTCTATCTTGCTGAAACGTAACCTTTAAGTTAGTTTGTCTAATTTGTAATAGTGGCCCGCCAGGCTTAATGTAATAAAATATTTGCACTAGAAGCCAGAGCAAAATACTTGGTAAAATTTTGTGTTTTTGCAGTGTGTGAATGTCTCATCATGTTTGGCTTTTCTTTCCTTCAGGTACCTCTCCCTTCAAGAGTCCATGGAGGCCACCGATATCCTCAACTCTGCTCTGAATTATGGGATTGTGGTGGACTGCGGCAGCAGCGGGTCCAGGGTGTTTGTGTACTACTGGCCCCCACACAACGGGAACCCCCACACCCTGCTGGACATCAGGCAGATGAGGGACAGCGACAGCAAACCTGTTGTCAAAAAGATTAAACCTGGTGAGCTTCATTACTTACTTCATTACTCGAGTGCCTCAACAAGTTTTCTGGGGGAAACTTTGACATCCAAAGTGCACACAAAATAATGAACAAAGTTAGACTTGGGGATTTTTTGTAACTTTGTATTTGTTTTAAAATGCATGTTTTTTTGTCTCCCTCAGGTATTTCCACTCTGGCAAACACACCAACAAAAGCCAGTGACTACCTGGAGCCTCTCCTCAGCTTTGCTGCTGCTCACGTCCCAGAAAGCAAACATAAAGAGACGCCGCTCTACATCCTCTGCACTGCTGGCATGCGGCTGCTGCCTGAGAGGTAGAGAGAGTGAAACCAGAGCTAGATAACTGAATGCATAAGTAAAAATATTTAAAACACAGTTTGCGATATGCAAAACATTTACTGTGTTTGCATTTAGAAAGGGCTCCTAGTTTTTTTCCCCCCCACTATATCAAGGGAAAACTAAGAGCTTGTTCTTAAAACCCTGAATTATTTACCGGTTTGTCCTGCTACATGAATGTATAATTATCAAAGTGACAAAGTGCAGATTTATTTCTAATCTTAACTAGTTTAGGACTGCAACTAACTATTATTTTAGTAAGTCAAACAATTAATCGAGTAATCAGATAAAAAAAAAAAAGAATTCTGCACATTTTTTTTATCAAAACACTTAAGCATATTTTATCCAATATAAAAAATGCATAAGGAAATGTAAATAAAACAGTAATTAGATTCCCTTTCTAGATAGGAAAGTAAAAGGCTTATTGCCTAAAATGTAATAAAGTATTTCTGTAGTTCACATTTGATCGTTTATATGAATGGATGCATCTGCAACAAAACAATACTTTTACCATTAACATGGGAAAAGATGATTTTGTTCTGCTTGGCTTAACATCAATACAATGTAAGGCTGATCTGTTTCTTTTTTCAATTAATATTTGGTTAGTAAAAGGTGCTTAGCAGGAGATTTGTTTTGCAGAATTTGAACCAGACTCCTCTAAAACTGAGGAGTTTTGGGTAGAACACATTTTTCAGAAGGTTTCTAAACGTGGATATATTTTGATAATAAAAAATATAATATATTTTGTTCAGTTTTGGCTTAATTGCTGCTCTGACTGTGTTGTTCTTTCAGCAAATGGACTCAGTGTACTCCAGTTAACAATAAATCGACTACTAAATTAGTTAACAATTATTTCAACAGTTGATTAATCACGATTAAAACAAATAATCGTTTCAGCCAGCACTTAGTTCATAACAAAAAACTGTTTCCTTACTATCTTTATTTGTTATATTCCATCTCTTGGAACCGTCAGTGTTTAATCCAGCGCTGTGCCTTTCCATGTATAGCCAGCAGGCGGCCATCTTGGAGGACCTAGTCATGGACGTTCCCCTGGAGTTTGACTTCCTGTTTTCCCGTTCACACGCTGAGGTCATCTCTGGGAAACAGGAAGGTACGGTGCCATGTTTGTTCACATCTTAGCAGACAGAGAAACAGCTGAAGGTACATGTTGCTCTGTGTATTCCCTAACTGTGTTTTATTTTTCTCATCATGATGATGACATGCTCCTGTCGCCTTGACGACATTAGGAGTGTATGCATGGATCGGCATTAATTTTGTCCTCGGTCGCTTTGATCATCCTGATGAGGGTAAGTTGGAGATATTAATGTAATCAGATGGAGATGATGACTGATTTTTATAAAAATCTTCTTTCAATCAGAGGATGCAACAGTTGAGGTGACAACTGGGTCGGAAAACCAGCCGCCAATCAGCAGGCGCCGCACAGTGGGCATCATGGATATGGGCGGAGCCTCGCTTCAGATCGCCTATGAGGTGCCCGGCGCCATCACCTTCAGCTCGCCACAAGAAGTAAGGAAAAGCAGAAGCTGGACCGGTCCAACCCAGACGTTCGGGTCCTGTGATTCAGTTTGACGCTCCCTGTGTTTTCCAGGAGGAGGCAGGAAAGAGCGTTCTCGCTGAGTTTAACCTCGGCTGCGATGTTGAGCAAACGCAGCATGTTTACAGAGTTTATGTCACCACGTTCCTGGGCTTCGGAAGCAACATGGCCAGGCAGCGCTACGAGGACCAGCTGGCCAACAGCACAATTTCCAAAAACAGGTGAGAGACAAAAAGGTGCTTATTTGTTGCCACAAAGAAACTTCCTTTGTGCTGTTTGATAAAATATTATCAATGTTAAGAGAGCAGAAAATCACTGAGGAGTTGCCTTTACTCCACCTTCCATTAAATGAGCTAGTTTTTAGCTTTGCTTCAAGGAAATTCAGTGTTTCAGCAGTTCCGCTGTTTTCTGGAAGTTTGTTCCACAATAGAAGAGCATAAAAACTGAATTCTGCTTCTTCATGTTTGGTTCTACACCTTATAATCTGCTCTATGGGGGGTAGAGCAGGTTAGACCCAGAAGTGAGTGGTATTTTGGTGCTAAATCATTTAGTGATTTATAAACAAACAAAAGTTATTTATGCTCCATCTTCCTGGTTTTAGTCAGGACACAAGCGGCAGCGCTCTGGATCAGCTGCAGCTGGAGGATTGATTTGTTAGGCAAACCTGAGAAGACATTGTTGCAGTAATTAATGCGTTCAAAGATAAACGCCCGGATGAGTTTCTCTAGATCTTGTTGAGACATTAGTTCTCTAATCCTGGAAATGTTCTGGATGACAGAGAAGGCTGACTTTGTAACTGTCTTTATGTGGGTCTGAATTTTCAGGTCTGAGTCCATCACTATGCTTAGATTTTCAACTTGATTTTCACTGTAATAAAGAAAGCTGTAATCTTCTTTAGATAATAGTTTCTCTTTTGTTTCTGCTCAGCTGGAGAAAATTATGGCACATCCACACATTGATTTGTTCTGCCTTTATGCATCTACTTCACAGTTATGCTCTACTTTGTACATATGGTAACAAAAATATTTTCCTAGTAAAACTATGGTTAGGACTCAGGCTGAGTGTTTATGAAATATTCAGCTTCCAGGTCAGGTAATGCTTTCGTGTTCCTGTTCAGGTTTCTAACCACAGAGACGGGCCTGAGTGAGGAGAAGCCCTACCTGGACCCCTGTCTTCCAGTTAGCATGTCTGACACCATCACCCGGGGCAACCACACCGTGTACCTGCGGGGCCGGGGGGACTGGAGTCAGTGTCAGGAGGCTGTACGACCCTTCCTGGGCCTCCACAACGGCACCATGTCTCCACAGGGGATCTACCAGGTACTACTGTTCAATGTGTACAGCACCTAACATTTGTGTGTTTGGGTTGTGAGACGTTAAAGGGACAGTGTAATGTCAAATTGACTTTTTTTTAGCTTTACATTATGGTAACATGCTTTATGCATGTTTGAGAAATCCTTTAATCTCCCATGGGAACCACTGTTTGTAGAAATGTTGACTTTTTCCTCAAGTCTCCAGCTGAGTTTCCGCCTTACAGTCCATCCCTCCACTGCACCTTCTCCACTCTGATCCTTAAGACTAGCGGCAGCAGCAATTGGCAAGCTGGTGGAACTCGTCATACAAACTACTTTTGAGTGTAACATTCCTAAGAACAAAGTCAAAGCATTAATGGAGATATTTTGTTGTGATGACATTGTGAAGGCAGAGTGTTGGAAATCGGGCCTCTGTTTCTGTGAAGAGACAGAGGCCCGATTTCAAACCATCAATTTGCAAAGTAACATTTCTTTTAAGTCATATTATAACAAGGGAAGGTAACAGTTACTTGATTGTGCCATAGATTGGAAATTTGTGCCTGGAAAATACACAATACTGCCCCTTTAATGCAGGATTGTAAATGTATTCTCATAAATGTATGGAAAAATTCTGACTTTTTTGTTGCTTTTTGGGAAAATATAAAATTTTAACATAAAAAATATGCATACAATCTGTTAAAGATCCCTCAGATTGTGTTTCCCTTGATGCTGTTTTCTTTCCTCTCACTGAACAGTCTGTTCTGATCTGTTCCTGGAGCAGAAATACCCGGTGGCTAACTGTTAGCACTTTGCTCTGCAGGCTCCCATCAACTTCAGCAACAGTGAGTTTTACGGTTTCTCTGAGTTCTTCTACTGCATGGAGGACGTGCTGAGGATCGGCGGACAGTATAACAGCGTCAAATACGCTCAGGCTGCAAAGGTACTGAAACACACAAGCTAAATAATCAAGGAGCACGTTGGATTATTTAGCTGAATATCTATTTTTATTATTTTTAACAGGAGTACTGCACCACCAAGTGGTCAACCTTGAAACAGCGTCTCGACAATCAGCTTTTCTCCCAGCAGGCAGACATCAGCAGGTTGAAGTAAGCAGCTGACTCAGTCTCTGTGTTTTCTGTCATGTTTCTGCTCTGATGCGATTAATCTTTGTTACACTGGGAAAACAAAACACTGAAACCTTAAAAAACAGTTCAGAAACGTTCTTGGCAGTTCTGAACTGTCAAGTTTAGGAACTGTAAGGTTCTTGATCAGTCAGGTTCTTGCAGACAGTTCTTGACTGCAGCAAACAGACAATCTTAAGCTTGTGTGAGGCAGGATGTGGGCAGCGCCTACATGAGCATGATCACAGGTGAGAGCGTGGTTACAGTGGGGCTCAGTGAGCATTTTTTTAGATTAGCATTGCACTTTGGTATAAAGTTTAGCAACAAGTCCAAACTCTTCCTAACCTTACAGGTGTGGTTCTGCTCTCCTCCTCTTCCTCAGGTATCAGTGCTTCAAGTCAGCCTGGATGTATGAAGTCCTGCACTCCGGTTTCCGTTTCCCCTCCGACTACAGCAGCCTGAAAACGGCGCAGCTCGTTTACGACAAGGAGGTGCAGTGGACTCTGGGGGCCATCTTGTTCAAGACGCGCTTCCTGCCTCTCAGGTAGATAAGTGGGAGCTGCTGCCTTCGTCACAGCGGATTCAGGCCGTCTCTTCACATCTGTCTGTCTGTTCGATACCGCCGAATCCCTTTCCGATCCAATACTGAATAAAATCGAAGCTGGTATTGGCGATAACGATCCGATACCGATACTTTATGTAAAAAATCTTACTTTTTCTGTTGAATAAAAGAAAAAGCTGTAGTTCAAATAGGGCTGTTGTAAGCGATTATTTTAGTGATTGAGTATTCTATTGATTATTCTTTCAATTAATTGTGTAATCAAATAAAAAAATTGAAAAAGTAAAATATTGGGAAATTCTACCATAACAGCGGTATTGATATCGGATATCGACATCAGCCCAATTTTTATATTTGAGCATCTTTTTTACGTTTATGTTGCATAGAGAATTAAACTATAACAACAATGACTCATTTTTAAGTTAACCTGGACAAAAATTATGCAAAAACTATGAAATGATATTAAATTTAATAATGAAGCAGCAGAATCACCAAGACATCTATAAAAAATGTCTACAAACCAGATTTTAGTTGATAGATGTTTATTGATCCCCCAAAAAAAGACAAAAACCTGAACATTATCATCAATCAATTAAATCCCACCGAACAAACTGTAAAATTGGACGTTATGCTGTTAGCACTTAGCAACAACCCAGAGGTGGAAGTGAGAGTGCTGCGCAACATAATCAAACACCAGGCTGGAACGCGTTGCGTTAAATAATAAAACAGAATTTAATGAAGCTTCAGGGCAGATAATTTTAATAAAGGAGGTGCTAGAATCATTTGAGGAATCGTTAGAGTCCTAAATTCAAATCTTCCTAAAAACAACATAGCGCATCGCTCTAATGTGTTTATTTACGACAGCGAGGCTATTTTAACAACAGCAGAATGTCATACAAAATATGTGAAAATGATGCAAACTAAATTAAAATGTGTGAAGTAAAAACCCTAGTAAAACAAATCCCTGTTTAATTATTAAGAACTGAGCTTGGGCTTCACATCCTTACACATTCCCACATTATCTCAGATGACTGAAGTATTGAAAGTATTGATACTTGGATTTGAGAATCGATCAAGGTCTGGATATTTCAGTATGGATATTTCATGTGTGTGCAGGGATCTGCAGCAGGAGTCGCTGCGGCAGGGCCACCCCGGCTGGCTGCGGCCCTCCTTCGTCTACAACCACCACCTGTTCTCACTCTGCCTCCTGGTGGTGGTTCTGGCCATCCTGCTCTACATCCTGCGCCTGCGGAGGATCCACCAGCGGGAGCTGCGGCAGGTGGAGGTGCTGGATCTCCTCTGGGTCGAGGAGGGAGAGGCGCTGCTGCCCTGAGAGAGACTCGGCGCGCCGCAGCGCTCTGAACTCAGTGTGAGTGTCGAGGAAAATGTGACGGGACGGTGTTGGTCCAAAACCCAATGAGCCAAGAGACCAAACTCACCCGGATATTCAGATTTTTGATCGTGCAGCTGTGCAAATGTTGTCCAGATCCACTTTCTTCTCCTGCATAAACAGAATCACCTGAACGGCTGCATCAGAGTCACATTTAGAGTTTTTTCCTCTTTTTGATTCTCATATTCCTTTCAAAAACAGGACAAGTATTTAGAAACGTGGCTTTGGTACGACCTCAGTATTAATGATTCCTTAACTAGATAGACATTTCTGGTCAGAAGTTTACATCCACTCCTCTGCATTTTAGTCTCTGATTAATTAGAAATTAGGTGAACATGTTTGATTTAGTTGTTTTCCTCTAATTCAAACAGGCTTAAACATTTTCACACCTTCCCACTGGTTAAATGTTCTTTAGCGATAAACAGCATGTTTCTATATTCATCACAGGCTTCTGCTGTAATTATGGCTGCACATTTGATCACTCTTCTTGGTAGAAATTGTAGACAAAATACTTGGTAAGATTTTGTGTTTTTGCAGTTTCTAGTCAAAATATCTTAAAACACTTGAAACTAACTTACAAGTAACTTTTCACCAAGGCAAAGGAGCTGAAAAGTAAGAATTTAGGTAAGTAAAGTTCTTGTTCTATTGGCAGATTATTTCACTTATGACAGGACAAAACTGTCTTGTTATTAGTAAAGTAATCTGCCAATGGACTCAGTACCTTTTTCCCAATTTTAAGGAATTGTTTACTTAAAACCAGCCTCTGTGTGTTGCTGAATAGTTACTTGTGAGTTAGTTTTGTTTTATTTCAATTGTATTAAGGTATTTGCACTAGAAACTAGTTAAAAATACTTTGTGTTTTTGCAACGTAGAGCTTGTTTTATCCTAATTAGTTCCCCTTTTAATTTTAGTTAGTGGATTTCTTTTGTCTTAACCTGCTTTATCCATTCCTAAATCTGTTCTGATTTATGTTTGGTGTCAGTTTTATGTTGGAACAACCAGCTGGGCCAGACTTTGACTCATCCGATCCAGACTGACCATGAACTGGTGCTGACTGAAACGAATCCCGTCCTCCAGAACCAAAACCATCAAAGTTGAATGTCTTTTAATTTAGTTCTATTGTGGGAAATATATAAAAAGATGCCATGGAAGAAAGAAAGTAAACTTTTGGGTCAAATTTGCATAAATATATTTGGAAGCATCATACTGGTGCATTACAAAAGGTTGACTAAATAGCAAAGAAGCAAAACTTTCTCTAGTTTATTTTAAAACAGCAACTAAATAGTTGGAGTTTGGACACAGTTTCATGAGTTTGAGCATTCATAAAAAGAAATGTGGTCCAATAGAAACCTTTTAATAGCTACTGATGGTGTCCAGTTTTCAAACAACATGACAATTAATTCAAAGTAGTTGCAATTGTTGTCGAGGTTGTTTATCATTCCATCACCAGTAAACAGCTGGACTAAATCATCCAAAGTCCAAAATGAACGACGTTCATGCTTGGTAATGGGTGTATGTAAACTTCTGGCCCCAGCTCATTCAGCATCGTCTGAAGGAGAAGGAAGAGAGGAGAACCAGACTCAGTTCTGACTCTCTTAACACCGATTTTACAGTTTTAAACACCTGAGTTGGTTAAAATGTCAACGAGGGTCGGCCATGTTGTGTTCAGTCACAAACGGTTTTATTTTTCATGTAGGAAGACAGAGAGAGCTATTCTAACTAGTATTATTACCGTTGTCTTATTTTGACCAAGAAACGTGATCATCATTCCTTCCATGCAACGATTTCAAACAGGTTTTCTTCTACATGAAGCAGCTGCAGCCGTCAGTCTGCAACCTCCGTTTCATTTCCCTCCATTCCAGCTGGAAAAAAACGACGAGGCTTTGGAAACGTAAACCGGATTTCCAGGAAAGAAACAAATCCTGCAGCAACAAAACGACCCCTGATACTTGAATGACCTTTCAAAGCTGTCTTCCCTCTCCTCTTCTTCCTCCTCTTCATTTAGAAAAAACTCTGACTCCAGAAGCATTTAAAGATGGTAGTGATAAAAAAAATATTCTTGTTCTATTGGCAGATTTCACTTATAACAATGGAAAACTGTCTTATTAGTGAAATAATCTGCCAATGGAATAATGACTTTACCCCCAATTTTAAGGAATTGGGGCCTGCCCATAGCAATGCATAAGGAGAGCAGTGACTGACTTGCGAAGCAAGTCAGTCACTGCCTCCATGCATTGCATGGCAGGCACCTATTGTTCTACACCCAATAGAATGTTTCTTTAATACGTATTATTTATTATTCTTCCGTTACCGTTAATGCGGCTCGTGCGCTCTTGAGCCCACCCACAAAAGTGGTATCAAAGCGTCCTCGTTCCGGAAGGAGCTATTACTTTTGGTGGGATTTGGAGTTACCATGGCGGCGTAAAAGCAAAAAACGACCCCAAAATCACTAACGAGCTCACCAGGTGCAAGTCTCTCGTCAAGGGGACGAGGCAACCAGTAAATCCTGAAAATACCCTATTTTTGAGGATTTTCTGTGTCACATAACCTTATGTAGACTTCATTTTGTAGATACGTCCGTGATCTCTTTTAAAGTGAAGACAACCGTCAATATGTATTATGGTTTGTCCACAACTTCTTTCTAAGCGACCCAAAGTTTTGATTTTTGGAAAAATCAGAGTGTGAAGGGCTAGAGTGAGAGTCAGAGTGAAATTTCGACCCCAAATCATTTTTAACTCGCCCTCACGCTCACAAATATTGCATGATTGGTATCAAACTTGGTCATGACATTGATACGCGCTGCTCGTTCGTCAAATGTTTTCAAAATTATCTAGCGCTTAGTTTTCTCTCCAGGTGCTTCAGAGTTTGACACAGATCTCACTGATTCACTTCCATGTATTTCTGATAAATTTCAGACCTTGGCACACACTTTTTTATCTCATGCTGTTAATACTGTGAGTGAGGTAGAGATATGAATGGCGGGACTATGTGAGACGACAAATAGCCCTCTCATATGCTTCAAAGCGGTTTTCGAATATGTATTACGGTTCCCGAACGGAAACAGTTTTTTGCCATGCTTTTTTAGTCAAACTGGCTGGCTCAAACAGAGAATTGTCTCCCCTGGATGTCTCACTCACAGCTGGCAGAGATTATTTACCATGAATTTGGAACCCAGAGCAGGGAGAGCTGCTGAGGACTTCAGTTGAACTACTAGTTCAGTTAAAACAGAGGAGGACTGAGATGGCCTTTAGAAAAACTTGCTGCTATGGGCTGTATATAACTAATTTAACCCTGTCACTGTTACACATGGGATGAGTCTAGCCCTTTGAAATGAAGCTTACTGAAAATTTCAAAATAAAATTGAAAATTTTACATCAGGTCATTGCTTTTTGAGCGTTATATGACTGATTTAATCCAATGACTGTTACACATGGGATGACTTTGACCCTTTCAAATGAAGCTTAACAAAAATTTCAAAATAAAAGCCTTGGGAATTTTTACATCATGTAATTGCTCTTTTTGGCTTTATGTGACTGGTTTATCCAAAGCACTCTTACACATTGGATTAGTGTGGGCATTTAATATGAAGCTTACTGCAAATTTCAAAATAAAAGCCTCAAAATGCCCTCTGGACAGTGCACCGGAGGCGGTGCAGTGATATCATTCTGCATTATCTGTTTATCGAGGTTCACTCTCCGTCTCACACAAATTAAGCTATTTTCTATTTTTCAGACTTATTAGCCATGTTTAGTATACTTAATGGAGTAAGTAAATGACAGTAAACATTATAATGATACCCCACATGCTACTGAAAGTATTTATGCTTATATTAGCATATTTGCTCATTTTAGCTAATGCACTTGCTTTATCATACTGAATGTTGCATGTCCAGCTTACTTAACATTCTTGTGATTCTCCACATGCTATTGATTACATTGCAGCTTTCTTTAGCATTGATGCAAATTGTTAGCATCAGAACGCTGGGTCCAAACCGACGGGCACACTTTGGCAGGCCCCAGTTAAATTTCTTCAGGAATTTTCTAGTTATTTACTTAAACTTCTATTTCTTGCTAAAAAGTTACTTGTAAGTTAGTGTCGTCTTATTTCAAGTGTACTAAGATATTTGCACTAGAAACCAGACAGAAAAACTTGGTAATATTTTATGTTTTTTCAGGGAACTGAGGCTTTTGGTAGGAAACTTGTCTGTGGCACAACAGGAAGCACTTTCAAAATTTTTTTGTTTTTGTTTTTTGTTTAAATCAGAAAAACAGGCCTAACCCTCAGGAAAGAAGGTTTTCTTCTCCAGTCTCCACATTGACTGCATTTTGTTTGTGTTTTGATATAAAGTGAGTGTTTTCTTGTCGTGATGGACGATGTAAATACGTAATCAGGAGCGCTTCCTGATGAGTTCTGTAATGTGTTGACCACACAGCGGGAGGACGGCGTTTTCCTTCTGCCATCTAGAAATAATCTGGAGGTTTTCTCTCGGGAACGCGGGAATGATTCATCCAGATGATGATCCTGTTGTTCCAGAGTCTGGCTAAAGGACGGCGAGACACAGAAACCGTTCTGTAATCTTCTCGGACTCTTTGTTTTGGGAGAGTTGTCGGGTTTTTTTTATCTCCAACTCCGTCATGATGGGGAGTTTCTGGTTCGCCTGCTTCTTTATTCTCAGAAATTTGTGAGAAAAAGCTGGAAATTTTCTGAGATTCAAAAGTAAAAAAATTACAAAAAATTTTTTCTCTGAAATGTTTGACTTTTCAAACTCAGAAAAGCCCAATTTTTTCTAGAACGTTCTTAATTTTCCCTCCTCCCAAAGGGCCAGTTGTTGTTCTCAGCTGATCATTGTGCAATTTCAGACTGTAAGGAGGAAGTGTTTCTTTTTTAATGTTTTTAATTGAGGTAACATAAATGTGAATTTAAACATTTATAATCCAATAAAAAGAGGAGAAACTTGTGTTGTATTACTGTGTTTGCTGAATTATTCCACAAGATAATTTGGATTTTGTAGGAAAAAATCAAAAATTTTCCAATCAGGATCAATTTAAAAAAAAATAATTTATCTAAAGTTTAAGCATGAAAATGTTTCGAATTCATCATTACAACATTGATCACAGGTCTTAAATTTAGTCATGACAGTATTATTTAATGTATTCTAGGTTGTTTTTTTGTTGTTTTTTAAAGGATTCTGCAGTACCCGGGGTTTGGATTTGTATATTTTCCCCTCAGAAATAAATGACATTATTTTTGCCACACTTGCTAGAAAAAGGAACCATAACATAATTTATTTTTCTGTTCCATTATCCAATAGATAATTTTTCATGTCCCACATTTAAAATAAAACAACTAAACATTGTCTAAGAGTTTTACTATTTGTAATTAAAATACTAGGCGGGTGCAGTACCCCACCACACCTGCAGGAGGTGCTGCGCTGCGCTCTTGAGCGCCAGATGAATATTTGAAGCAGTTCTTCATCACTCTCACCTCTCCGTCTCACACATTGAAACTCCTAAAAATAAATTAGCAAGTCAAGAAGGATTTCTTTTTTTTATTATCCCACATTCAGGTGCTTCTCAAATTCTCACTAAAATGTAATTAAATTCAAACTCCAACACATAATACAGACTTTAATTAATTAAACCCAACTCCAGATTTTTATTTTAAAAATATACTTTAATACAACAGCTGCATATAAATATTAAAATATACATTATACAGGTGTACAGTACACTCACACAAAACAAGAACAAAAAATATTAGGCTTCTATTTGTACGGCACTTTTTTTTTTTTTCCTTTCAACCATTTTCTTAAAGGTTATTTACTGATGAACAAGTTGTACATAAAGGTGGGTTAATGTGTTAGCAGGTCCAATGTGTTACTGGAATATTGTATTACTGGTTACTGACAGACAGAGGTCAAAGGGCGTAATGTCAAACAGGGGTTTGCTGTACAGTATATGACAGAGTGGAATGTAAGTTTAATTCTCTGGTTTTCCTTCGCTCCCGCTGTTCAGTGTGTTTTCAGACGGATTCAACAACCAAACGGCTTTGGGATGATTCGCTCTCCGCAGGACACTCGCAGCGAGCCGTCACACGGTCCATCTGGACAGAAACCACTGACTCGGTTCTGGTTAAAGCCACGAGGCGCCTCTGCTGCCTGCGCAGTAACAAGCAGGACGAGCGCCCGCGTTTTCAACACTCCGGCCACAAATTAGCACAAACTCACAAGCAGTTGCTCGTGAGAAAGGTGAAAGAAACGTGTGAGGATGTCTGAAAGACTGAACAATTAAAGAAGCTATTAGTTAAGCGGAAAAGCAGCTGCTTTCCGACACATTTCTCATGGTTTCGAATCTTTCTTCATGTGTTAGGGACATTGTCAATAGACAAAAAAGTTGTATTTCTAAGCTAAAATCTCAAATTTTGAGATTGTCCTCAAAGGTTTTATGGGAAAAAAACAATGAAATGTCACCAAAAGTCGAAGTTTTGCTACAAAAAACAAAAACATTTCTGAGCTCCAAAAGGTGAAAATTCGCTAGAAACGAGAAGAAAAGATTAATCTCAGAAATTTGCAAGACAAAACTTAAAAAGGTCTGAGATTTAGAGGTCAAAAAATTTTGACTTTTGGAAATTTTGTGTTTCAAAAGTTACATTTTTTTAGACTTTTGAAAAAAAACAACAACAACAACAACAACACATTTTTGTGCAAATTACCAGTTTTTGCTTTGCAAATTTTCAACTATTCAAATGTCCAAATTTTTTCTAGAAATATTTTTAAATTGATCTCAACATTTTTTTTCTCTAGGAAATTAATGGCTACTTTGTGTTTTCTATCTACAATGGGCCTAACACACTGTCATAGTTTCTCTCATCAACTTGGATTGTTTCCGGTAGAATTTAAACTGGACCAATCAGCCAACAGAAGACGTTCTGATCAATGAGGTCGATTTTATGTTTTATAGTTATATTGGAGGAACTGAATGAAGTCGTTCAGTCCGTGTTAGCCACGCTTCCAAATATTTAATTAATTAATATTAATTAATTAATTATGAGTAGTCATCTTGTTCAGCTCGACTCCCTCTGCGCAGTGGAGGATGGTTGTTTACTCCGCAGGCGCATTACCTGCGTCATGGCAAAACATTAGCCACTGGGTAAAATGTAAAACTTTCACCTGAGTTATTAATAGTAATAGTAAGAAAATGTTCAAAGTGTTAAAGCCGCGATCTGACTTCAGAAAGACGTAGAAACAGATGCCAAGGCTTTCAGGGCAATGACCAGAAACAGAGATGAAACTCAGCAGACGCCATGAGGAGCCGTGGGTCTAAGCTGACAGCGTTGCGGACCACCAGCGCAGCAGGCGGCAGCAGCTCTCCTCCATAGCTGTCAGAGCCGAAGTGATGCTGCGGATTAAAAGGTTCCTGCTCAAAGGCTGAGCCTGAGCGTGGGGGGGGGGGGGGGGGCTCCCTTGAAACCAGAGAAGCCTAAGCGTCTGAGATCATAAGAGCGCTGGAGCAAAGTGGGGACAGCCTCCCGGAGGTCAGTGGCGTCCCACCAGTGTAAGCTTACTGATGTGTCTATTCAGCCCACTGGCTCTACTGGTGCTAAACACCCGCAGTGCCATCAGTCCAACCAGAGGTGAGCTAAGGACCTTTTTAGGTGATTTTCTGTTAAAAGACTGTTAAAGACAGGCAATAGATTTGGTTCGCTTGGGGACCAAAGTAGCTAAATGTTTTACATTTTCAGCTGATGTGGTTCCAAAACCAACTGAAGAACCTGTACCCCTCTTTGTCTGTGGGGGCGCTGCCACAAAAACCACTGGAAGAAAACCTCAGAAGAAGACACTGAGTGCCACTTCCTTCTTCACAAAGTGTAAACAAAAATGGAGTAGCGGTTGTAGGATTTCTGTTTTGTCTTTAGCAAAAGATCATGAAACCTTTCTCCCGCTAGCGCTGAACTCTCTGGTTTGTTTAGGTTGTATTTACCCAGAATGCCCTGCGCTACTGTTCGCTTCCTACTTTTGGAACGGTCTCTGGTTCTGCTTAGCATTCACATGTGCTTTTAAAGTGCATCAGAGTTCACTTCAGTCGAACCGAGACTGAGGTTTGTAGGAGGACCAGAGTTCGCTTTTTTGGTCCGCAGTAGTTTGATTGCTCATTCACACCTCCAGAAACAAACTGAACTTTCTAGACAAATGAACTGGAATTTGATTAGAGTGGATTAAACATGGCTGCTGTGGATGCACCCTTAGAGTACATCACTGTCTTGGTGTTTTTATTTGTAAATCCAAACTGGAGGATGAAAAATGCCAATCTCATTCATTTCAGAGCAGCAACATTCAAATTGGAAGAGAGGAAGAGGAGTGTCTTCATGGAAAACAGAGGTTGGAGGTGGTGCAACACCAATAATCTTCCTGTGTGAAACACTGAACTCATAAAGCTTCTCCTGTAAAAGTAAGAAATTAGTAGAAAAGTAAGGAACTGTAAAAATATAAAATAGCCTCTTCTAAAACTAGAAACATTTTACACTGCAAAAACAAAAAATCTTACCAAGTATTTTTGTCTAGTTTCCAGTGCAAATGTCTTAGAGCATTTAAAATAAGACAAAACTAACTTACAAGTAACTTTTTGGAACAACATAGGAGCTTGTTTTAAGTAAATAATTCTTGAATATTGATGAAAAAGCTTTAGTTCAACTGCAGATTATTTCACTTGAAAGAAAAATCTTTTGTTTCAAGTGAAATAATCTGCAGTGGAACTAAAACTTTATCAATATTAAAGAACTTGAAACAAGTTCCTATCTTGTGCTAAAAAGTTACTTGTAAGTTAGTTTTGTCTCATTTTAAATGCTCTAAAACATTTGCACTGGAAACTAGACAAAAATACTTGGTAAGATTAAATTTTTTTCAGTATATATGTGTTTTGTTCTCAGTGCATGTTTCACACAGGAAGATCACTGGTGGTACACTGCCTTCTACTCCATTTCCTGTGTATATAAACACTGGCATCTCCAAATAACCATCCAATGGGAAGATGACGATGGTTTAAATAGTAAAGAAAAAAAGTGGTTTGCTTGTTTTTGAGACTGGACAAAAACTCTCAGACTAGCCGTTAGCTTTGGCTTTCAGGACAAACTAACATGGATTTTTACAAAATGAAGTTATTTAGTTCAGATGCTTATAACTTAGAAAAACACCCAGTGACAGGCTTGCTGTCTTTTACTTTGTTTGCTGTAATTCTTCAACTCTGGTCATCTATTGGATGATCACACACTGATAGTAACAAAACAGCAGCAGGTTTCCTCACCTATGATCTTACTTAAATTTCTATGCAAATATAAACAAATGTAGGAGTGATTTCAACAGCTTCACACTCTCCATCACCTCAGCATTATTAGGAGATGTAACTCAGACTTGATTTTCTCATGCATGCGAGAATCTGAGCTTTCCAAACTGTTTACGTCTGTCTGTCCCTGCCCGACCGTGGCATCCAACAAGGAAGCAGGAACTGTCCAGTTTCTGCAGAGTCACCGTCCAAATAAGGTCTGAGCTGCAGCGCGAGTCTGTGGCTCAGATGTGAGTATCAGGAAAGTGTTGTGTCTTTTTTCTTTTTTTTTTCTTTCCTTTTCAGTCACACATAAACAGGAACATTTCAGGAAAAGTAGCTGAGGAATGTGAGCGCAGACAAGAAGCCTCGCCAACTGAGGCTCCTCCCCGTTAAAGAGATATTCAAAGTTACGAAACGGTCAGTGAGACAAAAACCCTCCGCATGATGACGCCTTCAGATGCACAAAATCTGCTGCTGTGTTTACGGTTGACACTGTAAAACATTTGAAGGTGGTTTAACTTGAAAATGAAAGTCCACCTGCTGCCTTGAAAATGCAATTTAACTTAAGAAAATTGTTTTGGTTTTAACTCTGAAATTAAAGTTTATGAAGTTGATTTAATAAGAGACAAGTTTTCTATATGTTGTTTTTTAAGTTCATTAATCTTGAATTGTGAGTTTTAACTTAATGCTACAATTTTAACCAAACATTTATTTCACAATATGTAAGAAAAAAAACTGCCTTCATCTCGTTAAAGAGCCACATTTCTCTGTTATTTTACTCACATTATCAAGTTAAAATAACAACTTATTTTACTTTAGAATAATTTAACTTCTTGTTTCAAATTGCATGAACAAAATTTCTGATCTGATGATGAATTTTATTAAACATCTCAATGAATTCAGCTCAGAAACATTCAGTGTGAACAGAACATTATCCTCAAACTTTAAAATAAACATTTTCTTCAATAAAACACAAGAGTCAGATCAATGTAACGCTCTTCCACCTCAGGATACAGAAACAAGCCGCTAAGCATTCTGGGAAATAGTTCCCACTCCTGTCTTTTTCTTCTTTAATTTTTTTTAAGTGCTAACCTAAAAACTCTGGTTTATTCAACTCTTGGAGGTTTTGACAAAATTAATAAAAAGTTAACAACTTACTGCTGTAAGTTTATCTTTCACAAAATCACATTTAGGTTCAAAATCTAAAACTGGATCAATTTATTTGACTTAAAGAGTAAAAGATAGTAGACACAACTAAATGCAGACCAAATGTTTTACAGTGTACATCTTGAGTTAAGTTATTATTACTTTGTCAAAGTTCTGGCACATAAATATAAATCCACGCAGCAGATTCCTGTGAATGAAGTCATCAGGAACCTGAAACTTAAAACTCCCATGTGGCAGGAGGGCTGAGCAGCACTTTAAAACTCTGCCATAAATACAGATGTTTTAGTAAATATTAGGGACATAATGAGAAAAAAATTAAAACAATAAAATTCCAAGAACTTATAATATTATGAGGATATAATTGTATGAGAACAAGGTTGAATAAAGTTACCGTATTACGAGAATAAAGTCATAATGTTACGACTTCATTATTATATTATTTCGGTTTTATTCTCATAATATTATAACTTTTTTATTGTTCAACTGCGACTTTATTCTCATGTTGGTTTATTCTCAAAATATTGCTACTTTAGCCCTGTAATTTTATTACAGAAACAACCATCCAGTTACCACGTTAACTTGAATTCCCTTCATATCAAATAAAACTTTGAAATTTGACTCTTTGATCATAACATCACTCAACTTTTTCTGCTTCCATCCAAGGAGAAAAATTAAAAATGAAAAACAAATCCGTTAGATCTAGATGGTCCTTATTTGCATTTCGGGCCTTCCATACAACGCAGTATTCTGCAGAAACAGTAAAGAACTCCTCCACCACAGCTTTCTAATGACCAACATCAAGCTCTGCAGGAGGGGAAATGTTTCTGCACGCTTTTCAGTCAGGAGGGGAACACATCGAGTTGGAACACAGCAGCTTTGGAGCGATGCCTATGCGGGGAAAAAGCAGGAAGAAAACGTTTTTCCTACCATTTCCCAGAGGTGATGTTACTGAGACTGTAAGTTTCATTAAATATTTTTGTTTTACTGTTTTGGCCGACATGCGATGAGACACCAGACGCTCCTTCTCCTTTCTCAGAAGCATTAAGCGTGGCGCGGCAGTCGCAGGTGAGGTTTCTAACGCTTACAGGAATCAGGATCAGCTGTAATAACACAGGCCCCTGTGGCTTTAAGCTCCAGGCACTTCAGATAGGCATTATTATGCAAGCAAGCCGCCGCTAACAGCGTCTGCTTGCAGGACAAAAACCCAGTCAGCAGTTACTGCCTCATGCTTCCATGCTAGATTTGCATTTCTGTACATTGTTTTTCATCATATAGTAGCACCATACTGAGACAAACCCAAACTGTGTTTTGCTCGGAAGCAGCAGGCACCTTCAAGTCTTTGAATCGATATCTGTTTTTGCAGAAAGGTGCCAAAAAGTCTTTTTTTTTTTTTTTTTTTCTCTTTTCGAGGATTTAAAACCCTCCTGAAAGGTGCTTATTTGCTCTTACCACAGTGCAATTCAAAGGGTTATTGACTATCTTCTCTTTTTGTTGTGTGTCCAATAATTTTTAGAGAGCTTGGACAGGTTGGTCTACAGCTTCAGCGAAGACCACAGACAAAGGCAGATTTCAAAAATCCTCAAGAGCAGCACCCACTTAGTGGGCTGCCGCGTCGCCAAGGTAACAACAGAATCAAAACATTGACAAAAACAAACCAAAAAAAATTGACTTATTTGCTATCTAGATCTACAAGTGTTTTCTCTATTGGTCATTGCAATTCAGGAAGTTGCGCTACATAACCAGGCCAGGGGTTGAGCAGAGGGCGAGGGGAGGCAGTGAGGAGACTTTGTCCCTTTTAAATGGAGCCACTGCAGATAAACTGGAGAAGCATCAGGCTTCACAGTGGCAGCTACAGCAAATATACAATGCAGAGTTAGCCAGGCTAAAAAAATACATAATTATAAGAATAAAGTTACAATCAGGGGTGCAGACGATTCAAAACGCTCAAAAATCGATTTGAATAGAAATATGAAATAAGTTCACTTATTTCTGCTGCTTTTGTTTCAAATTTATTTAACTTTGTATTTAACTTTGTTTATTCTTCGTTCAATAAAGACAAACTCAAAATGCGTTCCAGTTGTACGTCTTTGTTTCTCCTATTTGTAAATAAACTAACCATCGCATTACGCGTCCGCTCTACCGCCGTACTTATTTTAAATAATTCTTTGGTATTTTTTATTTATTTAATAAGAAGCTAAGCAGCTAAGCTAACCTGAAACTGGTAATTTAAGTTACAGAATTTTGTGCACAAACTTATTTTAGTGCAAATATAAACTGATGAAAGTTGATTTAATAAATATTATACTTGATTGCACTGGCGTTTCTTCTTATTATTCACATAATTTAAACAGTCTCACAAAAATTAGTAAAAAAATAAAAAATTCTGAATTAAAAATTGTTTTTGAATTTAATGTAAGCCTAAAACTTTTAATGGAAATGAGTCGATTGCTAGAAACTGAAAGATTTTCATCTCTAGTCGTAATATTATAAGAAAACAATTGTATAACAATAAATTTTAAATAGTTTGAGAATGAAGTAAACGAGAATAAGATTGTAACACTAGGAGAATGAAGTAAACATTTTATGAGAACTTCTACAAAAAATTTAAAAAAATTAAGTTATACTTTGGTACAATAAGAAAACACTTAATCTTTTAACAGCAGCATCAAATTATTATCAGTAGCAGGACTTTGCAGAAACAAAAACAAACATCTTCAATAACAACTTTATTCTGGTAATATTGCATCCAGGGGTTGGTGATATTTTATGGTACTACTGTGATAATAAAAAGATGGCAAAATATTATTTATTACTGATTCTTTAGGGAACTGGAAGGAACAAAATTGATGGCGCCACAAATACAGCTCTTGAAAAATATTCCTATTTCAAATAAACGTCTGATTTTTATTACTAAATTGCACATGGAGGCTTCATTTAATTATATTTTTGAATTTACTGATATTTATTTATGCTGTTAGAAAAAAAGACAGGGGAGAAAACAGTAAAAATAACCTGTCAGTTTTTTTTAGCATTAACTGAAATTTATTTATTTATTTTCTTCCCCTATTTCCCTAGTCCCCCTAGCATCTTTATTATTTTAATGACTTTATTTAAAAGTTACTTATTGTAGAAATATGAGTCAAAGCATTTTGACGGTTTTTTGTGACGGGTCAACGCGGCTGGTCTGTGAGCGGTTGTGATGTTTCAGCATTTCAGTAGTTACAGTTGTCTTTGGTCAGCTTAAATTAAGGTGCCATTGTCACTTTCGTTTTTAGCTCTGCTTTCGTTTTTGATGCCGTGGAGATGAACTGAAAAAAAAGTGACTTTGGAGAGACGAGGGTTTATTAAAGCTCCAGAGGTTTCTTTAACAAACGGGCCCCTGTTTCCGGGTCCCTCGAGTGATTTCATCGGGAACCGGGTTCCTCTCACTTCCTGGTTTCTGAGCTTCCTGTGCTCTCAGATGCCCCCTTGCCCTCGGCTCACTCACCCGCCAACAACTATCTACAAAACAGTGCAATGTCTATTCATAGGCACAATGGGATACAAATACAGCACAGGGAGGGAAACAGAAGCACTATACACTCTCATGCAGTATGTTACACATACGCCCACACACACACACACACACACACACACACCTACACACACACACACACACACACACAGACGGACAGGACGCAGTAAAGACATCAGCAGCAGTTCTAGCCTGGTGGTGTTTGCGGTGCAGCCTGCAGCGACAGGGTGCTGCTGTTGAAGGAGGGCAGGATGGAAACAAACTCCCGTGTTGGTTTCTTCTTTCCCAGCCTCTTCTCCGCTCAGCTCTCACTCCGATGTGAGAGCCGAGGAGGTGCTTGGCCAGGTGGGTGCTGGGACGGGAGGGAGTGGAGAAAAAAAACACAGGTGCTGGGTAGTTTAACCCGCCGTCTCATCTCCGCCCTGCAGCGACTCCTTACGCTGGTTCTGACCGCTCGCGCTGGCATCCAGAATCCTTTGCACAAAGTCTTTGGTCCGCCCAGCGACTAGGGGACCTACATGAGACAGACGACATCAATTAAAGTCAGCAAGGAGGAAAGAAGATGAACAACAGAAATAGGGCTACAACGATTAATCTGATTAATTGGTTATTGAAATAATGGTCAACTAATTTAGTAATCAATTAATCCCTAGTAAACTCTAAAAAGCTAAAAAAAACAAACACTCCTACAACTCTAATTAGGCAAAAAATTTACATGTTACTTTTGAAAGAAGTGGGAAAAAAAACTGCGGCTGCCAAAACGATTAATCAGATTAATCGTGAAGAATCAATGAATGAAGTAATTGACAGCTAATGTAGTAATCAATTAATTCTTAACTGACAAATATAAACTCAAAATAATGTCACTGGGCTCTTAGAGCTGTAGTTAGTTAAGAAAAATTACATTCTGCATTTAAAAGTGAAAAAAAAAAAAACTAGGGTTGAAACAATTAATTGTAATGAATCACTAAACAAAATAATCTTCAACTGATTTAGTAATTGATAAATTATTAACTGACGTATATAAACTTTAAAAAGACCGATTGTCGAAAGAACAGCACAGTAAGTGAAACCAAGAAATTTATGTTTTGCATTTAAAAAAAAGAACTAGTCCTGAAACGATTGATTAATGAAATAATCGTCAATTAATTTAGTAATCAACTAATCATTAACTGATAAAAGACTGTTTGCTGAAAGAATAATATGCTCAAAGCTGTAAGCCAAAAAAATTACATTTTGCATTTAAAAGTAAAAAAAAAATAATAAAAAAAATTGAAACAATTAATTGTGTTGAATTGATTAACAAAATATTTAATAATAGATTAATCATTAATAAACTCTACAAAAGGCCATTTACTGGTAAAATAACACTGTCAGAACTTAGGCCGAAAAATTACAATATGGATTTAAAATACAGAAAATAGTCTAAAATGATTAATCAGATTAATCGTGATGAATCAACTAATGAAATAATCATCAACTAACTTCGTAAATTGATAAATCATTAACTAAAACATATAAAATCTAAAAAGGCCATTTGCTGAAAGAACAACGGCCTCAGACCTCTAATCGAGCTAAAAAAATTACATTTTGCATTTAAATAAAAACAATCAGATCAATCCAGATGAATTGATTAATAAAATTATTGTCAACTAATTTAGTAATCGTTCATCGTTAACTGATGAATATCAACTCTAAGTATGGGACATTTGATAAACCCAAGAGCTGCAATTAAGCCAAAACTGTACAAAAATATATACATTTTGCAGTAAAGATAAAAAAACTCTGTAAAAATAATAATCACCAGATTATTATTTATTTTATGTTGAGCAGAAATGGCTGAACTTTCCTAATGCTGATGTTAGAAGTATTTCTTTAGCTGCAGATGAAATCTTTGCTACAAATGATGAAGCGAATGCTAAAGGAATAATATGTTATTGCATTTTAGGCAATAAAATGTTTATTTTGTTATCTAAACAAGAACCGAATTATTTGTTTATTTACATCTTTTAACATATTTCTAAAATGCCAAATTTGCAAAATGTGCCCATTTTTTTACTGTTAATTGCAACCCTAAACAGAATCTAAGAAAGCGACGATGAATGTGGGAACATTTCAGCATCTCACCGCTGGACTCTTTCAGGATGTCTTCGAGGCGTTGGGTCATTCCACGTTCGTCTCCGTCTTCCTCCTCACTGCTTTCCACCCGCTGCCGGATCACCTCCTTGATCCGTAGCAAGGCTCCCAAGAGGTTTTCTGAAACATGGAAAATCAAGCTCCAAAGGTGAGCAAAGGTCAAATTTTGAAGACGAGTTTCTTAGGGTGTTTTCACTCCTGACAGTCTGGTGGAGTCGGTTGGATTAGGGAGCAAAATTGCAACATTTGTTACATTTTCAGGTGGTGCGGTTCGCTTACGCACTGCACAGTGTCAAAGGATCCAAACCAAGTGAAGAACCTGTTCACCTCCTCACCTGGTGGTGGCGCCGCACTTAGAACTACTGAAGGAAATGACACAAAAACCCGTGAAGAAAAGATTCTTCTTCTTCTTCTTCATAAAATGCGGTCAGTAGGGTTTCTCTTTTTGTCAATGGTAAAAACTTTACGTGAACTTTAGCGCTGTTTGAATGCATATCTGAATACCAAGCAGATGGCTCCAAAAGCAGGAAACAGACTGTAGCGCAAGGCATTCTGGGTAAATACAACCAAAATAAACAAGAGTCTAGCGCTAGCAGGAGAAATGGCTTGTGGATTTATTTTATTTTTTTACCAAAGCTAAAAGAGAAATCCTTAAACTGCTAAACTTTGACAGCATTTCATTTATGTTTACATTTTGTGAAGAAGGAAGTTTTGCTCGGTGTCTTCTGAGGTTTCTGTGCCGTTTTGTTCACTGGTTCTTGGTGCAGCGCCACCACAGGCAAGGAGGTGGACAGGTTTTTTAATTAGTCTGAATTGTTTTACACAGTGTAGTGTGAAAGCGAACCACTCCTGCTGAAAATGCAACAAATGTTCCAATTTTTTTTTTTTAAACTGAACTGAGTCTACCAGACTATCAAGCGTAAAAAAACTCAGAAAAATCTGAAACTTTCTACTATTCTACTACACAATAACATAAAACTCACATGAAGCCTGAAATCTTTATGAATTAATTATTCTGTCCAGAATCCCAAGCACAAAGACAATGATCAGTAGATCAGCAGTCGAAACTCTTTTCCACTTTAAGCTCACCAAGAAACCTGCAGGAACTGCCGTCTCGCAGGGAAGCAGCATTTGAAATAAAACAGATCCTTTTTTTGACCAATCTTCGGGTCGTTTTGTGAAACCGGCGGGGGGCAAAATGACCTGCAGCTGACTTCAGCAGAGCAGATTACAGCAGAAGAGTTATTCTGTTGTGGAAGATCCTGGGTTGGGAAATGCTGGCAGCTTTCTGGAAATCTCGGATAAAGGTCAATTTCGAAACTGGCTCACCGTTTGTGACCATAGAAACAATTTGCAACATTACTGAACAGTGTAATAACTAATTTTCTGTCTTCAGTCCTTTCTGTGACCTTTGGTATCTCTGTCCAATAGACTGATTTTTTTTTTCTAAAAATTATCATATTTTCCAAAACATTTTTAATACTTTAGACACAAATGTTTTTTTATGAAACTTGTTTTTAGCTCATATTTTATTAGTTCATTTAAATGTAATCAAATTTCTTGATTACTTGTACTATTTCTGTTTTACTTTATTTTATCAAGACGTCCATAAAATAAAAATTTATACAATTTTCAGTGCAATCAACATTTCTCTTGTGCTAAAATTTTATGTTTTTATGTGTTTTTTTTATCATGCATTAATATGCAGATTTATTTGTCAAACATGCTTATTTTTTAAACTACACTGTCATTTTTCAAAAATGTTTTTATGAGCTTGATAAACACTACAGAAACAGAAAATCTTAGTAAGCATTTTTGTCTAGTTTCTAGTGGAAATATCTTAGTGCCCTTTAAACAAACTACAAACTAACATACAAGTAACTTTTCAGCAAGATAAAGGAATTTGTTTTAAGTACATAAATCTTTAAAAATCTAAAAGATTACTGGTTTCAATGTCAGATCATTTAACTTATAAGAAAACATTTTTCCCCGCATTGAAAGTGAAAAATCTGCAAGTGAAATTTTAATTTTTTAACAATATTCAGCTCCTTTATCTCTGAAAAGTTACTTGTCTGTAAGTCTTGTCTTATATAAACTGTATAAGATTTTTGCTGTAAGATTTTGTGTTTTTACTGTGAACATAATGTTGTTCTCCACTGAGCAGCCGAGTCAAACTCATTTCCGTTTTGGGCCAAATCCAGATCATGAATGCTCTAAAAGGGCCTGTTGTGCCAGAATGTTTTGATAAAACCCGTTCACAAACTGTTAAAATATCAATTAATTCTTAAATAAATAATATTACTGAACATCTTTTCAGTCCCTCCATGATTCTGTGCTGCTTTTTGTGACTTTTGTAATAAAAACCAAAGTGTTTGTGGTACTAATTTGGAAATATTTGTGCTTATTTATAACGATAAATGCAACGTTTTATTACTCGCTGTGTAGATTATGGCCTATAATCTGACATTAGTTAAGACTGAGGCATAAATAATCTGCAAATTATGTATTAGCGCGAAAAAGTGTGGGGTTTTGTTAATTTTCTGTGAATTTCCACGATAATTCTCAAAAAACTGGAGGGACTGATTGATATAATTTGGAAGTAAACAAATAAAAACTACATTGCTTTGATTGAAAACATAATATTTAAGCACACGCAGTGTTTAGTCTAGAATCTAGAGGGCCACATAAAAAGCTGCGGCGGGCCGGATTTGGCCCGCGGGCCTTGAGTTTGTGCTGTAGAGGAACAAGGCAGTGTGGAAAGATGCTGACATATGAAAGATGTAACAGGAGTGCAGCTACTGACATCTGGCTGCTCCACAAATCCCATTTAGAAGCTTCATCTGATGCCCCTGCAGGGCGAGGAGAGCCTCGCAGCACCAAACTGGATTCTCTCTAATTAGTCAGCTGAGTGTCTCCCCGTCTGGACAACAAAGGTTCGGCTTTCACTCACGCGCAGTTTCTCTGCATCAGCTCCTTTTCTGTGCGTCTACAAAACCGCGGGCCGTGGTTTAACTCTGCCGCTGACGGGGTGAAACATAAGCACCGCCTGTGATTCTGACTTCTCCTTTTGTCAGGCCACCTGACCCGAGTCAACATCTTCTGCCAGGCTGCGCTTTTTCCACATGGATGGGATAAAATTTCTGTAACCTGCTTGTTTTTGCTGGAAACTTAAAGTATTTATGACACTGAATCACACAGTGAATTTGTGAGTTTCCAGGTACGGATGTCTTTTGGGGTTCAGTCTGCAGAAGAGGAGCATCCAGAGCAAGACCACCGGGCTGAGAAACGGTTCCTTCCCTTCAGCCGTCAGACTGCTGAACTCGAGCTGAAACTAATTCAGCTTCATCTCATGAATTATTTACATACACAGTTTTTAATATACAGCTCCATATATCGCATAAATTATTTTATTTTTTATTTGTGTGGTAGATTTCTTTATATCGGACCTGTGTCTGAATTTTGCACAACAAACAAGGTTGCACTGCAAAACCTGAAATCTTAATTAGATAAAACATCTTAAATTAAGTAGATTTTTTTTCTTACTATAAATTGTTGCTGTTACAATTTATTTTCTTATTTTAAGAAAAAAACATGCCATATTTTTGTACTTTTTTATTGTTTTTGAACGTTGACTTTTTGCAGTGTGGCATGGTAATAAAAAAATCCTTGAATCCTTGAATATGTAGATAATGCACTGCTGAAACATTACCAAGCATTTTTGGCTTAGTTTCTAGAGTAAATATCTTGGTACACTTAACATAAGACAAAACCAACTCACAAGTAACATTTAGTAAGAGTGTTTTAAATCAATAATAACTTAAAATCGATTTAAAAATTACTAGTTTTCCACTGGCAGAATATTTCACGCATGAATATAGCTGTCGATTGATTAAAACATTTGATGAATAACTATGCCTAAATTTGTATGTTTGAAACATAAATATAGACACAGTTGTGGTTTGGTGAAATGGTGAAAACTCCTCCTCCTGTCGAACTTTAAACAATTAAAAAGCAAGTCTAACAGGGTTTTATTTTATCGTTTTATCTGATTTTTTTGTAGCAGACAGCAGGATTTGTTGTCTCCTTGTACTCAAAATCAACCAAGGGAAACTTACTCCACTACACATGCATACAAGAAGCAGCTGACTTGTTCTGGGGATAGCTGACTGATAAGACATATTTTATTTTCCAGTTCCTGGGTGTCCCAAGAACTGGTTCCGCCCTGGGCATCTGCCCTTGTCGAAAACCGCAACAGTATTCATGTTCTCAAATAATGTTTTACTGTCTGAAGATTCTCAGTGTTCCAGGTCTTTATGTCCCCCCCACCTCTAAACGATGGTTTCGGCCCTGCAGGAGAGCTAAAGGAAGCAAAGTAGCACGTGAGGTTTATCAGTGTTTGTTTAGGCCTTTTACCAAAAATACAAACTATTTCATGAAGCCGAAGCTAAAGCAAAGAAACGCTGTACAAAGATCAGGAATGAGTGGAATGCTGAAAAATTAGAGGAAGAAAAAAACCTAAGGAAGTTAGAAAGTGGTTATGCTGTAAAGGTTTAACCAAACGAGCTAAAGAGGAGCAGGAGGAGGAGGACTCTGGCGGGGAACTTGGCAGAGGAGAGGTGTTGATTAGCAGGAAGGAGGTGAAGTCACACTTCTCAGGTTTTTCCTCACTCTGTGTGTATACATGCTCCGTAGTGGCCCTGTTACTATCAGCTTTCTGCTCTGGTTGGACTTCCTAAACGGGTCGTTTTTTAAAGCAGATGGCTTCTCTGCGCCTTTTATTTCATTACTACAGCGACGGATTCTTCGCATATGTTAGCCGAGCTACCGCTCATCCTCTGTTGCATGTCAGAGGATCACCGTGGATAAAAGCTATTAGGCTTTGTAGAGACGTCTGTGTGCATCCGTCTGCATTACTGTAGCCTCACACAGAGTGAAGGATTATGGGTATGCACTCAGGAGGCTTTAAAAAGCAAAGAGTCCATATTTATCAGCAGTGATGCTAGAGGAAGGTTGAAGTCTTGCTCCGAATTTCACAGTTGTGCTCAGAATAGTTCAGTGTTGTTAACCAATCATTCAGCGGTTGTGGTGAATTATTTACAACCTGCAATAACAGAACCAGCAGACCCAACAGTGAGCTGCTCATTCAGCGTCACAGAGTCAATAACTGATGGTACGGAGGAAATTTATTTCCCTGTTTGTCTGTTGTGCTTGTGAATAAACAGGCTGCTTTACGCCATCTAAGATTATACACTGTAAAACATCTGAAGGTGGTTTAACTTGAAACTGAAAGTCCAACTGCTGCCTTGAAAATGCAGTTTAACTCGACAAGAACAGATATTTATCTACTATTTTACTCACATTATCGAGTTAAAATAACAACTTATTTTACTTTAGAATAATTTAAATTCTTGTTTCAAATTTCATGAACAAAATTTCTGATCTGATGATGAATTTTAATAAACATCTCAATGAATTCAGCTCAGAAACATTCAGTGTGAACAGAACATTATCCTCAAACTTTAAAATAAACATTTTCTTCAATAAAACACAAGAGTCAGATCAATGTAACGCTCTTCCATCTCAGGATACAGAAACAAGCCGCTAAGCATTCTGGGAAATAGTTCCCAATCCTGTCATTTTCTTCTTTCAGTTTTTTTAAGTGTTGACCTAAAAACTCTAGTTTATTAAACTCTTGGAGGTTTTGACAATATTAATAAAACGTTAACAGAACTTATTGTTCTTATCTCAGTGTGATACAGTAGGACGTCCCGTATCTGTTCCCTCTGCCTCCCGCTCTTTTCTCAGCCATTACAACTGTTTAGTCCATTGTTAACCATAATCCATAATGCGGTTTTCCAAGCTGCCTTTAAATGCACCATAAGCTCTATGATCAGTGGTAGAATCATGGCAGCAAACCAGAAAAAGGTAAAAAAAACTTTGCACAGTTTTTCCCCCAGTCTAACAACCGGCCCTTTGAGGACATTCATGATCTTGATTTATTTGTTTATTTGTGCATTTAAGGATCTCCATTAGTCTCTACCGTAGTATTTTTCCTGGGGTTCAACATTACTAAAAAAAATCCTTTACAAACATTCCTAAAATAAGGTATTTCTTAAGACACAAAGGAAGTTGAATTAAACATAAAATTTAAACCAGCTGGTTCAATATCTTACAAACATTACGAAAAGACATGAGAAAAAAATCCTATTTTCAACCATATCAGAACTTAAAATATACTGAAAGATGCGACCCGAAAGAGTTTGACTGAAGTCTTAAAGGTTTCAGGTTTTTTTTTTTAAATATACACTTTAAAAAAAAAACCAACAGCCTACTATATACTTTCTGCAGAGGAAGAATGAATAGGATAAAGTTTTCTTCGTGTTTTATTTAGAACAGTGCCTGCAGTGTTTCTGCTGGGTTTCTGTGTGGAGCTTCAAGCTTTACTCGCTACTATTTTGAACACAGATATAGATTTTTAAGACGTTTAAAAGGTTCCTTCAGGCTCAGCAGAAAACATCAGCAGTAAAGTGGCCACTTTGCTCACCGTACTCCTGGTTGAGCCCCCACAGCTTGATCTTGTTGGCTTCATGCTGGGCCTTCTTCTTCAGCCGGCAGGCCCTGAAAACCCAGGAAAATAAGACCGTCACCCACTGGAACCGCCAACTCCGCTACAGGCTTTCCTTTCATCGCATGATCCCATTACTGAGCAGCTGGTGGGATTTAGCAGAAGAAGCAAACTAAACAATGAGGTGTTCCTCAACCCTGCCTTGTTCTTCTGACTCGCCGTCCTCAGGAGGGGATATCGGAGCGTTTGAAGATGAGACTGAAACAAACAGCTCACAAAGCAGATTGAACAGCCTCATGGGGATGATTCTCCTCAGAAGGCAGAGCGTTTCCTCCCGTCTTGCAGTTATGACTCAGTTAAATCAACCTGCAGATCAGACCTGCTGATAGCTCAGGATTCCTGGAGCTTTAATATTTACAGAGGGGAAGTTTATATGAACTCCCTGTACTCGGAATAAATCTAACAATAGAAATGAAATGAAATAAAATATAGATTTTTTTTCATATATTTGTTGAAACCGTCACGACGGAGTGACGGTACGGTACGATGCAGATGATCTGTGGAAAGATCGAGATCCTCTGCCTTCTTCCAGTGCCAACTAGAAACAACCAATCAGAGCCAGGGGGCGGGTCTTAGATGAGGCGACAAAATAATCAATGTGAAATGATCGTGACTCTGGCACTTGGTTGAGAATGTGAGCGTTTAGTGAGATAAAAAGTGGAGCAATCGCAACACAAACAGCATTAACAGCCAATATGTTGCTCTTCGTGTTATTTCACATTTTACAACTTTACTCAAACGCATTTGCTTTGTTCTTGTCATTTTAGGTATCTTGGTTCATTTCTGAAGAGGACCCCAAACTCAAACACTCGTGACCCTAAGGGAGGCCCCAACCCCAACTTTGAGAACCCCTGTTTTAAGCAATTACAATACACTAAGAGGAGTGAGAATACTAAAGATTATAGTCAATATTTTCCTGAGAACTAACAGAATGCATCAAGCATTTTTTACTTTGAAATAACTGGGAAAGAGCACCAGAGGGAAGGACTGCAAACGGTCAGGATTATGTTGTTGTGACCCTTGACCTCAGGTCAGACAGCCACAATATGAATTCACAAAAAGACAAGATTCTTCCCACATGAAACACCTGCATGTTCACATAAAACATGAGCCCTCCGACATGTTAAAGGAAAAGAAAAACAAGTTTTTAACAAAACCTCTTTCTGTCTTAAGACAGGGTGTTTGTGTTTGTGTAAGATAAGCCTGAAATCTCGATCCTCTTCATTATTACCGTCCCAAATTCTGAATTTTGCCCCTCCCTTACTGCAGAAATGAACTCCTCATGACCCGGCTGTCTCAAACTGTAACTCTGGGCTTAGTTTATTTCCTTTCATGCTTCATCTCTCCATCGTTTCTTCTTCCCCTGACATTTTTCATGATGATATCAACATCTGGCTTGCTTAAATCTCAACCTATTTAAGCTTCAGAAGAAATGTGAGTGACATCTTTTCCATTTCTGCTGGAAAAGCTAAACTCAAAATTCTCGCTCATGCTTTAGAGACATAAACAAAAACATCCGTAGAAACTCCCCAAAGCCCCACAAATGACGTTACTCAGAGGATCGTCTTACCTGGACGCCAGCTTGTTCTTCTCCTTGCGGGATCGCGCTCGAGCCATGGCGGGCAGGTCGTTGACCGGGCCCATGCCCTTAATGGCAGCGTTGAGCTTCTGCAGCTGCTCTCCGATGTTGTGCAGTTTCTGAGGGTTGGGCGTCAGGTCGCTGGCGTCTGTTTTTCGCGCTTTGCGGCGCCCTTTCTTGCCTGAACAAGGAACATTGGAATCAACTCATGGCCCGATTGTTAAAGCATCAAAATCTTTCTTCCTGATGAAATGATAATACAGCACACATCCTCTGATGTTTAAAAGAATTTAGCGCACAAATTTAAAGTATATAGAAATACTAATATTAGGTCAATTTCTCTTAGCAGTTTGCAAAGACATTTTTTGGCTTCCTTGAATAAGTCAGTATAGGTCTATAGGCTTTACAAAACATGATCATTAAATTTTTTTTGCACACAATTATTCTTAGATGATGAGGTTTTACTCTCCATTCTGTCTATTCTGAGGTGTTCTGGGACGTCTTATCACTTTAAATGCAAATAAGCTGCTGCTTGCCACCCAACCCACCCCAACGTTTACATTCCCACATGACAATGGCTGAAAACCATACATCTTTGAAAAGCAGAAGTGGAGCCTCCAGCACAATCAACCAAAATGCAGCTAGTGGTTTCTAAATGGTAAGTCAACAACAAAACACTTGTCTTTTCCAGCAGCCATTGTACACCACATACAGTGGTAAAACCAGCAGACCAAATGTAATGGAGCTCCACTGGGGTTGCTAGGTGACGGCAAAGTGCTTGTCGATTATGACTCAACAAGGGAAAATTAGCAGTTTTTGAAACTGCTCATTTTCTCAACACCAAAAATATTAACGTATTGCCAAAAACTGGCTGTTTTCTATAAAGTGTTTGGGCAGTTTTTAGAAGCGGTAGAGATCCAAATGGAAGTATAAAAATGTGAATTTTCCAAAACATTATTAATTAATTAAATAATATTGAACTCCTTTGGCATGTGGTGTTTTTAAAAATATATTTTTGGATTTGTAGAAATTGAAACTACACTCAAATATTTGAATATTATCATTTTTTGTGATCAACATGGTGCCATTTGCCAGACATTTTAAACCAACTATCCATAAAATCCTATCTGCAAATATGTAGGCCTACCCTTTTAATGTTCTGTAATTTGCCTGAGTAAAACATATTTTTAATTTTTTGTTCTGAGATTGGGCACCAAAACTGTCTCTAGCCCAGGAGCTCTTATTCCTCTAAATCCGGCCCTGATGGTAGCTGTAAAAGCATCCCTGACCTTCAGCCATTAGCAGGCTGTGACTTCAGTGAGCTAAATTAGATTAATGGCCTTGTGCTTGAGATCACGGAGTGCTAAGCTAATGCTCTGCAACAGTTGTGTCTGATGTAAGACTGACTTATCAGCGAGTACTAAAATATTCAAAGCTTGACATAAAAGTTGCATGTAGGACACAGGCTGAATGTGAGAAGGAGGAACTGGGGCGATTACAGCTGTCAGTGTAAAGACTCCTGCTGCTCTCCCTTAGTGGAGCTTAAACTCACAGGTCTGGTTTCACTTCTGTAATTACGCCTGCAATTACCAGCTGATTAACCAGTTATTTCATCACAATTCATAACTGGCTCCCAGTTTGACACACAAAATCCCAGTGGTGTTATATATATATATATATATATATATATATATATATATATATATATATATATATATATATATATATATATATATATATATATATATATACATATATATATATATATATATATAAAACAATTAATTTTGTACATTTATTTATTTATTGAGTTTTACATTTTTGTCTTGTTTGAAGACAATGACCCTGTATTCCTTTCTATGGCCTAAAAATTGTCACTTTCCCAAAATACCAAAAATAATGGCCGGAGTCACTAAGTAACTTTTTTTTTTCCAAAAGTGAATTTGGCGGGGGGAAAAATCACCCCCTTTATTTTCTTTGGCCTAAAAACTCTTGTCAAAAAAGTGACTTAGGTCATTACTTTAGGACGATGACTGAATGAATCATAGGGGCTGGTCAACATTTTTCACGAGGGGCCCCTGGCCCCCTGATGGCCCCCTCTTGAGGTCGCCACTGTTGTATCCTTTTTTTTCCTTCTCCTAAATATTGCTCACCCTCACGGCGGTACAGCGTGCTGGGTAGCGTGCTGGAGCTCCAGGACAGAGACCAGTGGACGTTGCTGCCCAGCTTCTTCTTCGTGGCCGACTCCCGGGAGCGTCTGTACTCCCAGAAACAGCGACGCTTAGCCGGGCGCTCGCCTGGTTGCCTCGCTGGCTCGGGCTCCACCTCTGGAAAAACACACAAACACAGGAGGCAGAATTAGAACACAGATGGTGGACTTTAGTGTTATCCTAGTTTACTCTGACCTCTTCTTGAATTCAAAGATTCAATCTATTCCTAAGTGCAACCTAGTAAAACTAACCACATTCTTCAGTGTGTAAGTTGTTACTGAGGGAAACAACTTAAGGTTAATTTATTTGAGCAACGTGTAGAAAAAGGAAAGTCATCAGTTCTCAACATTTTATACCAACTAATGTAGTCAATGATGCATTAAATCTATTTTCCACAATCTATTGATCAATTGTAAGAAATGTAGTGATGACCAGCGGAATTAGGGAAGTAACATTTGAGTTAATTGAGTTACATTTACTCAATTACATGTACTTTTTTGTGTAGGAGTATTTTTACTACGCTGTACTTTTAACTTTTACTTGAGTCATTTTATTATGAAGTATTTCTACTCTTACTTGAGTAAAATTTCTGGAATTTCTGGAATGAAAATAAAAAAATGTTTTAACCAAAAATTCACCAGACACAGAAACACAGCTGCAGTTTTTTGTTTTTTTTTTTTTTTTTACAGTTTCAAGTTTTTTATTGAAAGAAACTGATTTTGAAAAATAAATTGCCTGATTTTGGTATTTTTGCTACTTAAAATACAAAAATTTCCACTAAACTTTATATTTTGGTCCATCTGGTGATGTAATTTATAAATCTTAAATTATTTATAATTTGATCAGTTACTCAGTACTTGAGTAGACTTTTTTGCCAAATACTTTTTTATTCTTACTTGAGTAATTTCTTGGACAGCTACTCTTGAGTAAAATATGTTGAAGTAGTGCTACTCTTACTCGGGTACAGTGTTTGAGTACTTTACCCACCACTGATGACTACCAATGAATTATAGCTACCACTGGAATGTACTTCAGTCATTTCTGTAGCATGACAGCATCATGTTACAGTATTACACACTCTCTGTCAATCCATAAATTAAGTGTTGCTAGATGTTTGCATCAGATAAGTGGCCCATGACTTGAGGCATTAGCCTCAAGTTGAATTATTAACCCAAATTATTAGCCCAAATTTTAAAAAAGAGAACAAATAATAACCAGAGCATACAAAATATCTAAGCCTGTCAAGGATCATCAGAATTTCAATTATTCTAAAGTAAAATAAGTAGTTATTTTATCTTCATATCAAAGTAAAATAACAGAGAAATGTGGCTCTTTAACCAGGTGAGGGCAGTTTATTTTTTTTTTTTTTGCATATTGTGAAATAATTATTTGGTTTAAGTTGCAGCACTAAGTTAAAACTCACAATTCAAGATTAATAAAAATAAAAAAACAACGTTTAGACAACTTGTCTCTTGTTGTTAAATCAACTTCATGAACTTTAATTCCTGAGTTAAAACCAAAACTATTTTCTTGCAATTTCAAGGCAGCACTTTCATTTCCAAGTTAAACCACCTTCAAATGTTTTACAGTGCGTTTAGCTTTCAACTAGAATTGTACAATTCTGATTCTGTGAAACCTGTTGAAAAGAAACAAAATATCTTAAGTCAGCGGTTCCTTTTTTTCAGTGATCAGAGAAACAGTGATGAAACCATCACTGTTTCTGAATCCGACCCCCAAGCTTTTCTATTATTAGTAAATGTCACACTCTCTATAGAAGTGGAAAACATTGACAGCCATATATAAGACAATTATTAGAAGAACAACCTAAAAAATCTGAGCCCTAATCATAACTGACAGGTTTTTAAGTTTGTATTCCCGCCTGTATGAAATCATGCTGGGAGCCTTAATCCACCAACACAGGCTTCATGTCCAAATGAAAAGCTAGCACCAGCAGAAGGCACATATACTGTTTCATGGACAGACGTCACTGTAGATTAGCCTCAGGCGTCCAAAGCCACAAATAATAGCTTCATAAATAAAATAAATCCGCCACCAGGACAACAAAAAGAGATGCTTCTCCACATCCCAATAAAATCCTGCTTTGATGAAGACGTTCTACTGAGAGCAAATCTGACTTGCACAAACAAAACACGGAGTCCGAGCGTTTTTCCATTAGCCAAGTGCTTCCAGATAAACACACACACACGTATGCCCACGCACACACACGCACACAGCTTATGTAACATAATGTCATCTGGTCCAGTCTGCAGATAACACCATTGTCTACATGTTCACATTCTCTCCTCAGCTCAATCTTTCCATCCCACACAGACATATTCTGCCCTTCCACTCTTCCCTCAACCTCCTAAATTCACAAACTCAACACATTTCCACCCATTACAGACAAGATTATCTGGAAAAATAGACACAAACTCTGTGGAGAAGAAAAATGGAGAAATATGACTCCAGCTGGGGTTTGGGATCAAGATACATCCCTTTGTTACCTTGCTGTAGAAGGCCTAGGAATTGTTTATTTATGGGAGGAGGAGGGATGGTAATCGGAAGGAGACTGGAAAAATAAAACAAAATCTACTCTGAAGATCTACACATATATATATGTAATATGAAAAAGATATATAATCTCTTCATTATGAATTTAAAATCTGCAGCAGTGGTCTGTCTCCGGAAGCTGATAGGTGCCAGAAGCTAATATAAGCTAGCATAAACTATCGGGCTTAGTTACAGTAGTTTTCTGTGGGAAACTCTGCTTATTACATATTTATTCAATGAAAGTGTCAATAAATATTTTTTTAAAATGTCAAATATAATTAAAAACACTTACTGTTTGCAGGTTAGTGACACAAATCACATGGATATCATAATATTTGTAGAAAATATGATAAAACCTTAAACCCATTTCACCCACTGCTAGCTGCTAAGCAAAACATTTCTGCAGACAACACTTCAGGTCAACTAATGAATCCTACTGAATGCATGCTCTTCCTTGGCGAGTTAACTACCTGATGTTTTAGGTTAAATGTCATACAGGTATATATACAGTAAATCTCCTGATATTTAAAAAGAACCAACCCATAGCTGCTCCCTGGTAATTTATTTATTAAAACATAATTTATTTATTTATCATCTGGTATGGACCCAGATGAACCCAGACATTTATGCACTGTATAAAAAACCCCACATAGCTCCTTTTTTTAAATCACTTTTTTCCGCATTAAACCAGATTAAATATTTTCTGTTTCAGACCAGTTAAGATTACTATAATTATTTATATTTGCTAAATACAAGAAGTTTAGATTTTTTCTGAAAATATTGGAACATGCGTTTATTTCCGGTGAAACAGAGCTGCTGTAAATACCGTTTGGTTGTAAGATCTCCCTCTTTATCATGTTGGTGCTGGTTTTCAGATGTGGAACATTGTGCAGGTCTGCTCTTGTTGCACGTTCAGGTTCTGGTTTATTGGCACCAGAACGGTTAGCAAGTCACAAAGATTACTGTGTGGCTCAAATCCCACCAACTGCAGAAGTAGATATGATAGGTTCATCCAACCACAATCTCACATTATTTTGGTGCAAAAATTTGCACTTTTGTAAGATTGTAGTGGGACATAGATGAGCAACAACGTTACCGCAAAAACTTTAAATTATATAAAACTAACTTACAAGTAATTTTTAGTAAGAAATGGGAGTTTGCTGTAAGTAATTAATTCCTTAAAAATGATTTAAAAAGTACTAGTTTGCTGGCAGATTATTTCTCTTATAACATTTTTCCTGTAAGTGAAACAATCTACCAGCAGAACTAAAACTTCTTATCAATATTCAGAAATGATTGACTAAAATAAGCTCTTATTTCAAGTGTAGTAAGATTTTTGCATTAGACACTAAATATTAATATACTTTGTAAGATTATTTGATTTGAAAACTCGTACTTTTTATTGCTTGTTTTATAATTTATATTTATTATTAAGACTTTGACTGAACTGTGCTGCACAAATAAATAAACTTGACTTGACTTTGCCACGCAGAACGTAAAGCCAAAACTCACCACACTCAGTTTCTGAGGAGCTCGAGAGTTCAGCCTCCACCGCCGTTTCCTCCGCCCCTTCTTCCTCCTCCTCCTCTTCCTCCTCCTCGTCCTCTTCCTCCTCGTCCTCCTCCTCGTCCTCCTCCTCCAGCTCTGTGTTTGCCTGGCTGTCCTCGCTGCCCTGCACCTCCTGCTGAACCTCGGCCTCCTTCGCCTCCTCCAGCGGAGCGCTGAGCGCCGGCCGGGCCGCCTTCTCCCCTCCCTGGCTCAGAGAGTAGTTGTGTTCCTCGCTGCAGTGCTCCAGCGCCAGCCCTGATCTGGCCGCCACCGCCACCACTTCCTGTTCCTGCCCCTCCTCTTCCTCAGGCGCCACCTGATATACTTCCACCGTACACTCCCTCGACACCTCTTGGTCGCATTCGTCTCCCATCCCCATTCCGGTGGCGCACAGCTCCCTCTGTGTTGCCACGGTAACGGAGCCACGCGGCGACTTCATCCCCGCCGCCGTGACCTGGACTTCCTGGGTTACGGGAGGGGCCGCGCAGCTGTCCCTCCTCTTCTTCCACTCCTCCTCCTCCTCCCGACTCCTCCCCCAGCGGCCCATCAAGATGGCGTCCTCGGAGCACGCCAGCAGCTCCCCGCCGACTCCGAGGCCCAGCTTGGTGTAGCGGGCCATCTCGTCCAGCGCGGACACGTCCCAGCGCTCCGGATGCTGGTCTTCGCCAAAACCGCCGTCATCCACCAGGTCGCTCAGCAACTCGAAGGGCCGTTTCCTTGGTGACGCCGGGGAGCCCAGCATCAGGAGCACGCTCTACAGCGGGCGAGCGGAAGACATTTATGTGTTAGACGGACAAAGTACTCCAGTACTTTAGCAAAAGTATTGATACTCAAGGTCAACTGTTGCTCAACTACAAGTAAAAGTTGCTCGGTGAAAAGTTCACACTGCAAAAACTCAAAATGTTACCAAGTATTTTTCTCTAGTTTCTAGTGCAAATATCATTTGGAATAAGACAAAACAAACTTATAAGTATAACTTTCAGTTAAATATAAGAGCTTATTTTAAGTCAATAATTCCTTGATATTGATGAAAAAGTTATAGTTTCACTGCAGATTATTTCACGTATAAAATGGAAGAAATATCTTGATGAAAGTAAAATAATCTGTCAGTTTAACTGGCACGTTTTATCACTCTTAAGAAATTATTGACTTAAAACAAGCTCCTATTTCTTGCTTAAGAGTGTAAGCAGTAAGTAAGTATTTTCACTTATAACAACTGAAAATACACTATTTGTTTGCACAAGTAAGATATATGAACTTATTTTAAGAAAGATATTTTTAAATTAAGAAAATGTTACTTGAGATTACATTTCTGAAAGCAGCAAACATACAGCTCTGGAAAACATTAAGAAACCACCAAAAATGATCAGTTTCTCTGATTTCACTTTTTATAGGTTTATGTTTGAGTAAAATGAACAATGTTCTTTTATTCCATGAACTACTGACAACATGTCTCTGAAATTCCAAACAAAAATTTAGTATTTATTAGCAGAAAATGAGACATGGTCAAAATAACAAAAAAGATGCAGTGCTTTCAGACCTCAAATAATGCAAAGGAAACAAGTTCACATTAATTTAGAAACAACAATAATAATGTTTCAACTCAGGAATAGTTCAGAAATCAATATTTGGTGGAAAAACCAGGAGGTTTTAAATGGGGTTTCAATGGATAGAACTTAACTTCATGTTAAAATGTTCATTTGATTGCGGGACTCTTATTTTTTAAGCCAGATTTAGTTTGAATCATGGTGCGATTTCTAAACTAAATAGTTTATTTCTCAACTCAAAGAGAATTGAATCGATAAGTGATGTAGATGATGGAATCGGTATCGCTAAATTCCCATCAATTCCCATCCCCCATCCTGGTCTCCTACCTGATCATACTCAGTCCTGCCCCCTTGTGGCGACATGGCCAGGGGGCAGGGGCTCAGCAGGCCCCTGTGGCCCCCGTAGGCCTCGCCAAATGCAGGCTCCATCCCATTCATACCCGGCTGCAAGCGGAGAAACGGAAAAAGGTGAGAAATTCTGAACATGTAGACCAAGCGCAGCGAGACCGTGAGGCATGGAGAGGCTTTACCTGAGGCATGCCCGAGGCAGGAGGGTGTCAGGATGTGGACACGTCAGATCAGGCAACTTCTGCAGCAAAAACAAAACTCGGTTTTTATTTCAAACAAGAACTTGAATCACTAACAGCTTTTCTGTGTGTTTCCACTCTGCAAAAACACAAAACCTGACAATGTGATTATTATTTTTTGAATAAACATCTTAATACACTTCAAATAAGACAAAACTAACAGATTTTCTGCGAGACGAAATGGCTTTTACACTGTAAAACATTAGACTGTGGTTTAACTTGTAAATCAAAGTCCACCTGCAGCCTTGGAAATGCAGTTTAAGTCGACAAGAAAATTGTTTTGGTTTTAACTCAGAAATTAAAGTTCATGAAGTTGATTTAACAACCAGAGACAAGTTGCCTAAACATTGTTTTTTAAGTTCATTACTCTTGAATTGTGAGTTTTAACTTAATGCTGCAATTTAAACCAAATAATTATTTCACAATATGTCAGAGAAAAACTCCCCTCACCTAGTTAAAAAGGTTAAAAACATTTTTGTTTTCTGTTGCCTACTCTTAAAATTTGTAATTTTTATTTATTTATTTACTTATTATTATTTTAAAAACTTTTTTAAATGTAAGCTGTCTAATTTTAATCTATTTGATGTGGTTTTTTCTTATTTTTATCTTCTTTATAAGATATATATCAGTAATGTGCAGTTAGAGGAGGCAGAACCTCACCTGTCTTCACGGAAAAATAATAATGATAAAATAATTTATATTGTTATTTTCACCATGTGGTTTGTACTATAAAATATTTATTTTTCATTTAGCATAACCAACTCTGATTATTTTCTTTTTCAAAATCGCTGAATTTTTGTTTTTTCCCATTCAAATGCTCGGAAGAGCAGCAGCGATCTGAGCCTCACCTGTGATTGCGTTACCGCTCGCTAACTGCCTTTCTATGGGAGCATGTTCCTCCTGTCTATATGTCGCCAATAAAATGGTTAAAAACACTTAATGAATAAACTGATTTTCCATAATTTCGCTTATTTATATAATGTGCAGTGTTTTTTGTCACCAACTGTGTGTGTAACGTGTTTCGTGTGCTGACGAGCGATCATAAACGACAGAACAGATTCGAGGTGAGGCAGGCAGTTCTCTGGCCTCATGGCAGGGGGCGCTCATGATCCCAGACATTGTGACTCCATAACTGCAGAGTGAGAGACAGGAACAACGAACTAGCCATACAGTAAAGTGCAGCGATATATTTAGAGTTTTCTCCTCTTACCACAGCAATAACGTATTTAAAATCAAGGCTAAAACCAAATACTGCAACAGACTGAATGTTCTGCTCTTTGTGTGGGAAATATTTGAGTGTTTTTTTAGGGATGTTATTGTCAGTTGCTATAGCAGCGAGTCTGTGTGTGTGTGTGTGTAGCCTGGCCAATGCGGTTTTTCCCTTTGCTGAGGAGCATAGCACGAAATTAATAATAATAATCAAATTTCATTGAGTTAATATAATTATTCTACGGCGGCAGCGCGGCTGTGCATGACATGCTAAAGCAGTGTTTTCCAATTCCAGTCCTCGGGGCCCCCTGCTCTGCATGTTTTAGATGTGCCTCTATACCAGAACAGCTGATTCAAATGATTGCATGGCATCTTCTTCAGCCAGCAAGTGCTGCAGGAGCCTGTTAATCACCTAAAGATTCAATCCAGGTGTGTGGCAGAAGGGAAACACCTAAAACATGCAGGCAGGGGGGCCCGAGGACTGGAATTGAGAAACACTGTGTTAAAGAATTGTCTTTTTGCCCTCCAGCGTTGTCCGCATGCGCGAAATTTCCTTACGTAAACAATAACATGCAGGGGGTCTATATTTGTATATCTGATTAGGATTAAGTTCGTTTTTTATTTAAAGGGTACTAATATTTGCACTAGAAACTAGACCAAAATACTTGGTAGGATTGTCTGTTTTTGCATAAGAAAAAGAAGTTTTACCAGAAAAAACAATTTAAATTTAACTGAATTGGTGGAGTTTTGTTGTGGAAAATATTTCATACTTGTTGAACCTTGTCTCAATCATCTCCCACTTTACCACCTCAATGTTTTTATTTGTTTCTATTATGCTACAGTGTTTTACATTGCTCAGATTTTTAAAGTCAGTCACTGTTAGTAAAATGATGGCTGGGATAAATGGTCTTGACCATATTTGGCACTGGTAATGTGATATAATGTGGTAATATTAGATCTTAAATGGGATATATTATGAAAAATGTCATGTTTTTGTTATTCCGTTTCAGTTTCTACTGCTTCTAAAAACAGCTCAAGCTCTTTAAAATAAAAAAAAAACAAACACTCCGCTGTTTTCTGCCAATAAGTTAATGTATTTTGGTGTCTGGAAAAATTCTTCCTTGTGTAAAATTTGTGGGTACAGAGTCGTGCAGACGGGTAGCGTCTGCAGACTCATTCCTCTCTCTCTGCAGAGCGAAACGAAACGTGGCTCAGTTTCTGTGACGATAGAAAAGATCAGACGAAGTCCCAAAAATTAAGCAAACTGGGGAATGTTTATCGATTCGCCCTTCGTGACCAAATTCAAAACATTGAAGATAAAAGTTGGTTTCAATTTCAGTTTAAAGGACAGCACATCAAGCAATCTTACATGTTCAAAACAAAGCAGCCGTTGTTTTGTACGTAGGTTAATTTGCAAACCCAGACCTTTATAAAAGGACACACACACAGAAAATAGCTGAATTACTGTGACTATAAACAATAAAACTATATTAGAAAAAGCTAATTCTCCAAAATAAAGCAGGTTGATCTGATTTCTCTGTCATTTGTTTTTAAATCCCTTTGAGAATGCCCATTTATTCACATCACTAAAGCTGAGGTAAAAATCGATTTTGGATGTAATTTTTGCACACAATAAAAGGTAACGCTTTATTTGAAGTGGTGTGCATAAGACTGACATAACAGTGTCACGAACATGAAGGAGTCTCCATGAATGTTTACGACTGTTGTCATGACGTGTCATTCGATAAATAATGACACTTTAACACAAAGTCGCCTTAAAGTTTAATTAAAAGTGTCAACTTTGCATTATCTGGTAAATAATGACACTTTTAAAGCAATGTTGCATTAAAACTTGCATGAAAACTTCATTAAAAGTGTCAGCAGTCATAAAAATTCAAACTCCTTCATCTTCATGTCAGTCTTATTTATGCACACCTTGTCAAATAAATGTTATCCAACACAATTTAAAAAGCTTTACAGTCTGAAGGAGGCATAGGGGGCGTTTTGTTTTGGGGTTCTTCAAAAGCAGACACTTTCTGCAGAAGGACCCTGAAAGCATCAGTGGATGTAATTTACACAAACACAATGGTTTTACACACAGCAGCAGCAAATATTTTACAGTAAAAAAGATAAAGACTAATTCATTTCCAGAGAACATGTCACAAAGTCAAAATGTTTTCACATTTGAAAGGAAGAAACAGAAGCGACAGAAGTTAGGAAATGTTTCTTACCTTAGACTGAGAAGGTGAAAAAGTGGAGCCTTTTTTTCACATTTCGTATCCCCAAAAATCTGGTTACAGTCTGAAGAAACAAAAGAAACAGGAAGCATGTTTGCTTTGTTTGATCAACCAAACGACAAATTATCAGAGGATTTTAACGTGTCCAGCAGCAAACCGTTTTGAGATGAATGTGATTCGGTAACATTTTCCCTGTTTGGCGTTATTTTGCTGTGCTGCTCTCCATTTTAAAGTCTGTGCAGCCACCAAAGCTAAAACTGCTGATTTTCATGACCTGTTTCTCTTTTTTCTATTAATACATCCATTTACTCGACATAAACCAGCTTCCTGCTACAACTGCTATAAATGTAGGACATGTCACTTCCTGTCAACAGAGAGCTTTCCAAACAATTGCAGAAGCTTTTATGTTGCAAGCAAAGGTTAAATTAGATTATGCAGCAAATATGGAGGATTACCACAGAGCATTTGTTATTCTGCATGAACAAATGTTTTGACACGAGCTTCAACAAAGAATAACTTTGATGCCACTTTGTTAAATATTACACAACCTGCAGAGGTGGAATGGAAATCTAAGCACCTGGAAGCAGGAAAAGACAGTAAATCTAAAATAAAAACACAAAATAAATGATTCATGAAGGCAAAATGTTAGCAAATCTCACACTGTCTTGTAGATGCACATTTTCAGGAGGTAGTGATAACTAAAAAGAAGATATTGATTTGAAGTACAACTACCCTCTTTTTAAAGCAATTGATCAGCTAATCAGATTGATAAACGGGTTAAAGATGGTGGGTTATTACAGTTTTACTTGTTCTAGTTATATTACTGTACTGAAATAAAGTGAAGCTGATCATTTTGTACAAAGACAAAAGAATACTGAGAATGCTTTTTAAACATGAAGCTCATTCTTTAAGCTCTTTGTGATTGAATCTGAATGTTAGTGACTGTAGTCTAAAATTAGAGCACAGCAACTGCATCTGCAACGTTTACCGAATATATTTGTATATTTGTCAGAACCTTTCACCGTGACTTCAGATCTCTTCAGAGGAAAATATCCAGAGTTGTGAAACAGGAGGTGGAAAGAAAACATTATCCTTAAAGTCTAAACATCAGCTTTTCTGCAGCTAATCAGTCAATATGTAGTGAGAGGTTGCTTAGCTAACAAATCCCTACTGAAAACAGGCTAAAATAAAAAGTTATTGTTATGATAAATAGACTTTTATTTACTTTAGAAACTGAGTTTGAAATGTCAATGTTCCCTGACACTGTGCACAACTCTAATCAGATTATCTTGATCAGATTACTTTGGGTAAAAATACCTGCAAACAAAGTTTTAACAAAACCTTGGCAACAAAATTGAGAATGTGTGACACAAAGATTATATTGTAAATATAAAATTCCTACTATATAAGCTGTAATTTTAAGTTGACATGCTTAATGTTCAGAATATGATTACCTACTAACAATTACTTTAGTAATCAATTATTCTATCCATTATTATGACGATTAATTGGATTGATTAGCACATTCTGCAGAGTTTTTATTTAACTACTTAAGTTTATTTTATACCATATTAGAAATGCATTAAAAAAACATTTGCATTTCCTAAAATACAACAACATAGCATTAATCTAGTGTACACAAGATGAATGCTAAATTCAAAAAATATTTCTAACACCAACATAGCTCAGGTCTTTTTTCAGCAATTGGCTTTTCAGGGGTCTATATTTGTAATTTCTTTACAATTAATCAATTACAAATTAGTTGCCAATCATTTCAATAATTGATTAATCACGATTAATGATGATTAATGCAAGTAATTGCCTCAGTCTTTTCACATGTTTTCAGTCAGTTTACTGGCAGTGCACAGCAACATCTGAGAGTAGGTTATTTAACTTCTCTGTGCACTGTTAGCCTTTGCTGTATTTTCTACAGCTAAATACCGCAAAATGCCCAGTAAAACTAACATAAAACATCTTTACAATTAGTTACTGTAATTTGCATTGCATTATGGGTAAAGGACATAGTATTACAGTAACTTACTGTATGTTTTGAAGTTGCAGTAATTTACTGTTTACACATTGCAGTAGTGGTACTGTATTTATAATATCTTGCACTGTTAGCCTTTACTGTATTTTTTACAGCTAAATACCGCAAAATGCCCAGTAAACTAACATAAAACATCTTTACAATTAGTTACTGTAATTTGCATTGCATTATGGGTATAGTACATAGCATTACAGTAACTTACTGTATGTTTTGAAGTTGTAATTTACTGTTTACACATTACAGTAGTGGTACTGTACTAATAATGTCTTTGCGCTGGCCATGTAAGAATTCTATTTGATTTCCAACGGTCATCATAGATGTTTCATCGTGGTTCTCTGTTTCTGTATTTTTACTCCTTTAGTGGTTAACATATTTTAAGGCAGAAAGAGAGCATGTATTTTTGTTTTTTTCACATCCTAGCTAACATTAATATGCAGTTTATCTAGCTACGTCATCAAGGGTGGCTTCGCTTCCAACGTTTTTCTGATGACGTTTGTTTTAAACTCCGAAGCTTTTTCCGTCCAAGTGCAAGTGCAGCTCTGTCGCTGTGGGCTCACACTGCTTCAGCTCTTCGCAATACAGGTAAAAAAACACTTCTTAGAAAACTGTTTGAAGCCAATGTATATTTTAGATGGAGCTAACGTAACTTATAGCATCATGCTATAATGCTATAACTTAGCATGAGGTGAAAGATAGAAAAATATGATGGTGTTATTTTTTGAGCTGGTTCGGAATTAACGTTAGCTAAGGTGCTAATTTTACCGAAGGTTTTAGCTTGACTTTTGCCGCTAAATCTTCCTCGAGCGACTAGCTTTGGGTTGAGATAAGCTCAGTGATGAGTGTCTGTTAGCATTGTTGTTACATCCTTTGTCGAACAATATAACGTTAACTGATAATTGATCCCCCCCCTTTTTTTAAAAAAATACATCTAACTGTTCATTTGTTTAAACCATGACCTTGCAAATGTTAAGAGTGCAGATTAGCTAGGTCAACAAGGATGAATTCTAACTTGTTCTTTTTTTTTCTTTTTACCAGATGACTTTTTTTTTTTTAACTCCCAAGCTTTTTCCCTCCAAGTGGCTGTGCAGTTTTGTCCTGCTGAGTGCTAACATAGTTTCAACTCTTGAAAAGACAAGACAACAGGTAAAAAGACAGCTCTTCAAACATATTTGAAGCCACAAAATAATCTGGAAATGTAGAGGAGCAGCTAACCTAATCTATAACTTTGAGCTTGCTACAGCTAGTTAGCCTGCTAAAGTACCATTACATCTCCAACATAGTGTACAAGAGTCTGTAAATGAGGACAAAGGTGGAAAACATTCAAGTGGTTTCTGTTATTTTTTGAGTTGGTTCAGCCACAGTGGCAGGTGGACAAAAAAGTTAATTTCCAACCCTGGTTCCATATAAGGACTGTTCACCTGTTTAAACCATGCTCTTGCAAATTTAAAGTTAAGTCAGTACTAACAGGTGCAACTATACAGGTGTAAATTCTGCAGCATTTGTACTTCAGAATTTAGAGAATTTTGTACTCATGTGAAGAAACATCAACACACAGCTAATTATCGGTTTCGTTGTGGAATAGAGCAATGTCCTACTTCCGTCAGAGAAAAATAAAACATTTAGAAGAAAAAGACTCAATCTTCATCTTGGTTGATGTAATTTTATATCGACTCTTAACTTAAAACACACATCTTAAATCAGAATTGTTCAATTAATTTGTTAAAGGGATCAATTCACCCAAATTACAAACATTTTGTTAACCCATATTGTACTTAGCCATTCAGATACTGTATTTGTGGAATGTAATGCTTTAAAAAATCCGTTTAGCCTCACAAACTGTCATTCACATCCGCTGTTTCAGAGTGGTAGCAGGATGTAGGGGTAAAGTCTAGTCTAGTCTCCGGGGTGAGGTTCTCAAAAACCTGTTGTAATCTGGGTGAACTGGCCCTTTAAATATAAATTACTACCAGTAATTCATATTTAAGAGTTTTCCTTTTATGTTTCAAAGGTATCTTCCACCAAGATGTCTGTTGAGATGGAAATGACCTTACCTACAACACCAAGGGTAATCATGCTTGGTAAGAGGAATATTTTCTATCACTATAATTTTTTTGTAGCAATGTATGTAATAGTTATGGTAGTCTGTACTTTTACTCACTAGCATTAGCCTGACAAGGGTTTGTCTATTTTAGGAAATAGCTTGATGTCTGCAACCTGGTGGATGGTCAGTATGTAGGAGAAGGTATTTTTCAAACCTGAGCAACTACATGACTTTGCCAGTGTCCTTGCTGTCTTTTTGGGTCATATTATGACTTCAATCTGGAGTATCAGGAGTCAGCATCCACCACGCTGGAGATGATACAACTGTAAGTACTCTACACCAAGCCATTTATGAATTAAATTTAATGACAGTTTGACTGATGATGAAGAACCATAGCTGATTGCTGTATTGTATGTCTTCATTTTAAAAAATACAATTAATATATTTTATTTCTGTTAAAAGATTCTTTGTGAGGATCAATCCAGATGTTGATACCAAATGCACAGCCAAAGTCAGTACAAGCTGCAAGATGGGAAGTCTTGTCAAGAGGAAAGTAGTCAGTGTCAACTCCCGGATCAACACCTTCCTCAAACGACTCGCTGAATTTGAATAGAGGACTTCCAACTAGGTAAGCATTTTACCAAATGTTTATTATTTTATTGTCTTTTCCTCCTATCTTGCATGTTCTGACTTTACTTTAGGCTTTTTAATATGATTTTAATGATTATTTATAAATGGCATGTGATTCCTACACAATAGCCCTTTAGAGTAGCCTGCATCTTTTCTGTGTCCGTGGTAAAAAGTGGATGTCGCTGCATCTCTTACTAAATCACAGAAATGTATAAGTGTGTAGTTGTTTAAGTGAGGTGTTTTTTTATACTATGCAGTTTTCAGTTTATTAGGCACACCTTTGCAGTAATCCATCAGCACCAACAAAATGACTAAAAAGATTGTTATGACATGTTGTATTTCATCGTCTCCTTGGGGACATTTGCAGGGTCTCAATACAGTATGAAATCGTTTGAATTAGTGAAGACTGACTGACTGCTTTTGCCATAAACAATCCAAAAAGCCAGTCCTGCTCATTCTTTATGCAGCTTCTATTATCACTTCAGTGTAATTGATTTTTTTTAAAAAGAAATTATCAACTTAATGCTGCTTTATGCCAATGATTTTATGCATTTGGACATTGTCACTTCAGTTTAATTTGTCAGCCTTCCTGTTGATTTGAAAATGTAGATAACTTCCTGACCATCTCATGACCTCCCACATTGTCTGTCTTATTCTTTACAGTTCAGCTTCCACAAGATGGATCCCACTGATTTTGTTTGACAAATGGAATAAAAGTTCTTCTAATGTAGGAAATGCATCTGATATAACAATATTTATTGATATGAATGCCTACCATATAGTACATTATCGCACTTGCACTGTTACTGTGATGTATTGTGTAACAGAGCACATTTAAGCTACTGTTAACTGCTTTCTGACAATGCAGCCTCTGCTGGTTTTTTAAATGAAGTATATTCTATATATTTTTTAAAAGTCAGTCTTTAATAGTTTATGGCTGGTACTTGATGCACATGTTCATGTTGCTACATACATGTGCCATAAAAATATTGACATGACCTGTAGTGTGTTCTATGGTTTTGTTGTTTTATAGCACATTCTATTATATTGTGACATTGTTCTTTATGACATTGCGAATATATAAATGGATTTTATTTCAACAAATCTGCTGAAAATAAATACCTGTTTTTATTCACAGTACTTGGACTAAAATTTCTTTTGTGAAACTTTTCGGTTTATGGTAAAATATTCTTGTATTAAAAAATGTAAACTTTAATTTACAGTAAAACTGACATTATGTTGTGAAACAAGTTTACAGTAGACCAGCTTTACTATAAAATACATTTACAGTTTTATGCTATAAACTACATTTACAGTAAAGCAGTTATAACTGCAAAGCACACTCACAGTAAAAATTAACTGTGAAATATCATAACAGTAAAGGTACTGTAGAATGGTAATTACAGTAACTTACTGGCAACACTGTTGCCAGTAAGTTGCCAGTAAGTTACTGTAGAATGGTGATTACAGTAACTTACTGGCAACACTGTTGCCAGTAAGTTGCCAGTAAGTTACTGTAGAATGGTGATTACAGTAACTTACTGGCAACACTGTTGCCAGTAAGTCGCCAGTAAGTTACTGTAGAATGGTGATTACAGTAACTTACTGGCAACACTGTTGCCAGTACGTTACTGTAGAATGGTGATTACAGTACCTTACTGGCAACACTGTTGCCAGTAAGGTACTGTAGAATGGTAATTACAGTACCTTGCTGGCAACTTACTGGCAACACTGTTGCCAGTAAGTTACTGTAATTACCATTCTACAGTAACTTACTGGCAACAGTGTTGCCAGTAAGTTACTGTAAAATTACAATAAAAAGTCTAACAGTGTGGGATTAATTAAGTATTTTTTTCATTTTAATTTGTTACTTCTTGTTTCAAGCAGCCAAAAAAAAAAGCCCAGATATTCTAATACTTCCTGCAGCTTGTTATTGGAACGACTTCAGCTGTAGCTACTTGGAAACCTCAACTGTTTTATAACGATGCAGATAAAGAGTCAATGTCTACTGGAAACAAAAATCAAAAACACTACGATGAGAATAAATGTTGTAGTTTATAGAAAACATTTCTTGACTGCATAAAACGGCTCACTGTAAACAGTAGTAAAAAAAACAAAAAACAAGTCATCCATATATTGTTATGATGATGCAGAGAGGTTTCCAGAGAGTTTTTACTGCTGTCTCATTTACAACTGAATACAGGGATTTTGGCTGAGGCTCATAAAAAAATTTAAAACCGAATCGTATGAAAAACTGCGTTTTGACTCCCAACCTAATGCAATCACACTCGACCAACGACATCTTTAGAAAAGAAGAGACGAGGCAAAGCTGCAAGCACTGATCAGCCTGAGACGCTTACAAATGGCAACATGATGAAATACAGGGTAACATCTATGCACACACACACACACACGCACACACACACACACGCACACACACACACACACAGCAGAAACAATGCTGGCATACTGTTGGAAAACTGCAGAAAAGCCAAAGCATGCAGCTCAAACAAACCCTTGCTCAGTGATTTGAGAACAATGCCAGAATATGTTCCCTTCGGATTGACCTCAGGAGCACAGGAATGAGGAAATGAAGATCTGCCTGGCAGTTGTGAGAAGCCGCTTGGAAAACTGGTATTTGGCTCATAAAGCATGCCAGCTACCAACCCACTGTAACACAAACAGTCGCCAGACGCGTAAAGTGAAGTCTGAACTCAATAAGGAGTATAATGATCCCTGCAAAACTACGAACGTTACGAGACATACCTCTCTAGCACGGAGAAGAGGCGATTCAACCCGCAAAGTGCTGCAGGTTTGTGGAAGAGTTAGTGCCGTGTGCATTTTCATGCCAGCGGTCTACACAACACGACCGGCTTAAATGCCAGTTTAAACTGCTTCCTTCTCTACTTAGGAAAGTCATGACAAATGTCTCCACAACTCAAGTATCAGGAATCCTGTTAGTAATCACATTAAATGTAAAATTATGGCACAAAAGAAACACACAAAGGAGTTCAGAAACATGTTAAGATGCTTTTTTAGTAAAATAAAGTCTCAGATTTTAGGGCTGCTACGAACTATTGTTTTGATAATCAATTATTCTACCGATTAATCAAATAAAAAAGTTCGCAGATTTTCTATTTAACCACTGAAGTCGATTAGAAATACATTAAAATATGGAAGTAAACAACTAATTCAATTCCGTTTGTAAGTAAGAAAATAAACATTTTATAGTCTAAAATGCAAAAAAATAAATAAATTGATTACTAAATCAGTTGATTTCAACAATCGATTAATCGCTTCAGCCCTGCTAAACTCACGTTTCTTCCTGACTCTTCTATGTTTCTGTTCAGACTAGGGCTGGACAATAAATCAATTTTATCGATTAATCAAATGTTTGTTTTTATTTTTGGAAAATCTAGATTTTTTTTTTCACCAGCGCATTTCTTATTTAGTTCAAAGTTCAGAGTGATGTCATCCTGTTTGACCAAAGTCTTTTACAGTTTCTGTTTATTTGGCCTTTGAATTTGGGTCAACTCTAAATTCAAAGGGTCAAGCTAAGATTTCTTCTTTTAATAAAAATAAAGTCATGATGTTGCAAAAATACAGTTGTAGTGAATAAAGCCAGAAATTTTATTTTTTGGTATTTTATGAAAAATACCAAAAGATGAATTACTCAAGCTTTTTAATAATTAAAACTACTTTTTCTTGAAATTTTAAGGCAGTCTTCTGGTTGAATGGAGTCTTTATTCTGCTAATATTATGACTATATTCCTCTTAATTAAACAATTATTCTTGTTTCAGGTGCAAATACTCTGCTGTGCAACTTACAGAAAAGAAGAATAAAGTAAAAAACACTTTTTGTAATTTTTGTAATTTCTTTTTAAGAAAAAAAGCAAGAAAAAAAATTAAAATGGTTGGAAAAAATCTGAGATTTTATTTCTAATCCATATTGCTCAGCATTATTTCAGGCTCCTGCTGAGTTACAAAGCAGGTATTTCTGCAACAACTGGCTTCATTTTGCAAGGGTTGACTCAACATCGGACTCGGTCCAAAGGTTCCACAGCTAATAAACCCACTCTGACAGGTGGATTTTACAGCAGCACCACAGGGAAACCAAACAGAAGCCAGTAATTTCCAAACACCGTAAGCTTCAAACCAGCAACTACCACCACTGTAAAGATCGACCGAAGATTTGTTTTGTTCTTTGCAAACAAGAATCTGCCGGCAAACAAAATGCCCTGAGCACTGCAGGGTCTGTGACCAGATATATATTCGCAAGGCAAACAAGAGTGCTAACATTTACAGTGTGGAGCGATACGGCTCATGTGGTGCAGTTCATGCATGACGGCGGCCATTTTGTCCTTTATATCGTTCTATGGAGGGGGGCTGCACAGTTTCAGAGGGAGGTAGTGGTAAAAACACCAGCTTTAAAGTAAAACAGAACATGTTTACCACAACCTAAGAAATAACTGACTATAGGGCTGAAACCATTAACTGGATTCATCATGATTAATCGTCAACTAATTTAGTAATTGATTAATTGTTAACTGGACCATACAAACTCTAAAACAGAACACATTACTGAAAGAACAATGCAGTAAGAGCAGTAATTTAGCCAAAAGTGTACAAAATAAAAAATAAAATGTATATATGTGTGTCTGGGATGCACAAAGATGTTCAATTCAAACAAACATGGGACAGAAATCTAAAATAAGATCAGAGCTCCTGCTTGGAATTTGACTTCAGTCAATCAATCAACTTTGTTTTTCCAGATTTTCAGGAACAAGGCATTTCAAAATGCTTTACATCACAAAAAAACACAAAAATGTAATGTTAGCAAAATGAAACATTACATTTCAGGCTTTTCTTCATCCACTAATCAATCCACACATCCATCTATGTTTCTATTCATGCCTTTCATCAATTTGGCTTTTTCATTCATTCATATATCTATCGATTTGTTCTCCCATTCATATGTCCATCCATTCAGTAATCCATCCATCTTTCATTCCTACCTATAAATGTTGAATTTTTGCCCACACTGTACAATATTTTTACTCTTTATTCTGTTTTTATGTGCATCTTATACTTGTGAGTCTGTTTGCTGTTACTGTCTGACACTTTGCTGCTGCTGCACAGAAATTTCCCCAAAGTGGAACAATAAAGGATATTTCAATTCTACTTTACTTCTTTGTCTTTACAGGGTGTGATTTAACAGTTTTCATATATAAAGCTTGAGGAAATTTGAGGCTTAATTCTTTGGAACATCTGGAAAATATGCAGAAATCTTGAAAGATGGTGAAAGATGGAAGTTTTTAATATTTAAGCTGGAGCATTTTAATACTTTCTGTCAATATTAGAGTGCCCAGAGTAGCACTACTTCAACATATTTTTACTCAAGATGAAGTTAAAAAGTAGCAATACAATAAATTACTCAAGTTAGAGTAAAAAAAAGGTTTTTGCTAAAAAGCTGCTCAAGTACTGAAAAAATAAATAATGTAACATTTAAAAATGACATCGGATGGACCAAAATACAAAGTTATGTGGAAATTTTGGTATTTTAAAGTCCTAAATAAAAATATTTCACACAGATGATATAATTTTTAAGTAGCAAAATCAGGCACAAGAAACATTTTTCCAAATCAATTTCTTTCACTATGAAACTTACAAAACTTTAACAAAAACTGCAGATATGTGTCTATGTGTGTGAATTTTTTAAGTTAAAGCAGGCTTGTTCTTCACAGTGGGAGAAATTTTACTCAAGTAAGAGTAACGACACTTCATAATAAAACTACTTAAGTAAAAGTAAAAAGTACAGCATAGTAAAAATACTCCTACAAGAGGATTTTGTCCAAAAAGTTACCCAAGAAAATGTGAGTAGTTACTATTTAGTAGTACTATTAAATTACTATTTGCTATAAAGTACTATTTAATTTAATTCAGCAAAAAGACACAGAAACATGTTTATGAGTTTCTAGGTAGCATTGATAACATATTTATAAACAACAGCTAACTTCTTTTTTTTCTTTAAATAATGGCATTTTTCACGCACTAAGTACAAAGTTAACCTGTCTGTAAACCTTGCGGTAAATTTAAATGATGAGGAAGAATCAAAATTCAGTCGCTGGAATAAAGAATCAATCATAACTCAAGCATGATCCTGAACCACGGACGGCTGCGCACGAAATAAGGCGAGTGGAGCAGAGAGAGAGAGACGAGCAGCAGCAGATTCAGAGAGGCTGGGATGGAACCATGGCCGAAAACTGCGATGAGGAGGCGGGGAAGCGAACCGGGGAGAAACCGTGCGGTCTGTCAGTCAATCTGGGAAGCCCATTTAAACCCAAATTAAAGCTTAAAAAAATCAATCAGGACACCAATCAAACCGCAGATGTGCGTCTGAGTTCTCCATTTCTGTCGTAATTGCATGAATGAATGCAAAAGAGGAAAAGTAGGTTAAATAAACGACCCCCGCCTCCGTCAGTGTCCTTGGAGCTCCGCTTCCCACGGAGGGATGGAAGTGGCTCTCTGTCCGTTCAAAGCGCATCTTCACCCCGATCGGATGCAAAAACATTTCTATGAGGGGAAACAAATTGGATTTAAGGGTGGAGATCGGGTGCCGGTTGGTGGGCTATCTGGTCTTGAACACGCGGTTGTGTCCGCGCAGCTGGATGAAACTGCAGCGGGGAGGGAGCTGTGTTGGCCGGAGGAGAACATCCAGAAAGGCACAGCCTCTCTTCCACTGTACACACACACGCACACACACGCTGCCCTAATAACCCCCTTTAAGCATATTCAGTTTTTTTAAAAAGATAAAAAGAAGCGAATATGTTCTCACCAGCAGCCGCTGCTGCGCTCCGCGGCGCGGAGAGACGATCCGGCAGTCATCCTTTCAGCGCACAGACAACAATAAAAAATGGGGCGCAGCTGGCAGTGCCACCGGATGTCCGATATTAATGAGGATGAGAATCAAGCCTCCGCGTTTTTAACTCCCCCGGCCGCCATCAAAGGTTGGGTTTTAGCCAAACTGCCTCACACTTTTGCAAAACCTTGAAAACACAGTTTAATCGCTGTTTATATCCACCTGCAGCTGCGTTTCCCGATTGCAGCAGGTCAAAACAAGTTGGGCTCAGTGTGAAATGTTGCTTTAAAATCCGAACCGACTCAAGGCGCCGTGATGCGCAGGGAGGATTTTGAGTAGAAAGGGGGTTCCTACTATCACCAGAGAGAGCAATTTCCTCTTTAAATCATTCATGTTTAAATGGTTGCGCTGTTGTCCTGCAGCTATAAGATCCTGAGTTTGAACCTGGGGTTATTCTCCATGTTCTCCCTGCGGGTTTTTTCAGGGTACTCCTACTTCCTTATAAGGTTAATTAGTTTCTCTAAATTGGTTCTTCTTAGGTATCTGTGTGTTTGTGGTTAACCCTTCCTCTAACCCGATGACAGTTGTCGTAAAAAGTGGGTATGCACCATAGGGGTGCTGCAGTAGAAGGGGCGCCAAGATATGGGGGAAAATTCTTGCTAGCTCACATTTGTTGTATTTAGCAGCTGTCTGTGCATGAGCAAATGATGGTATCAGTGTATGACAGTATTTTCCATTGTTTTTGAAAACCAGAACATTGAATTGACCTATTAGCCTATTCAACAAAAACGTGATACTCCCAAAGGGGGGAAAGAATTTACATCCATGACCCACAGTTTAGTTTCGAAAGATTATCAATTATATCAATCAATTTCATTTATATAGCACATTTAAGCGTTGTGAAAACATAATAAATACATCATATAGTCAACAGTTGTAAAAAAAAAATATATATATATATATATATATATATATATATATATATATATATATATATATATATATATATATATATATTAAGAGACATTACATCTTGTAAAGTGCAATCATCAATACACATCAAATATGTTGGTCAAATTTCCGTTTATTGTGGTATAAAGCAGCTGTAAACGGGGTGCGTTTTTTATTTCAATTGAAATTAGCTCTGTGTTTCATCTGTTTTGCAGTTTTCTGGACGTTTTTCCAGATTTGAGGTCCATAGCACATAAAATCTACACTCTGAAAGTTCTGGTGCTCTCATGGCTTAAAGGCCAAGCTGCTTATTTCACTACCTTGAACAAATGTATTTATGAAAAGTAGCTAAACGCCATGTGCTAAATGGAAGGTCATATTTTAATACAGCTTCGTTTTTTCTCTCCTTTATGTGAAGCTTTAAAATCCTTGAGTTAAACTTTTATTCAACTACTTTTTTTGTTGTTGTTGCGTGTATCAAACATACAACATAAAGATGCTTTACCTTCGCGGAGGTAAACCCCGTCCGAGTTGCCAGGCTCCTGAAGACCGTGGGTAAAATGTCTGCCACGGCCTCTCCAGATGATCCCACCCCGCACCATCCGCGGAGGGTAGCGGGGGATCGCGATCAGACGGCAGCTGCGGCCGCTAAAGCCTCAGAAATCCCCTTCCTCCTACGGCCACATGCAGGAAGTTGGTTCGCAGCCGGACAGAGCTGGCCTACATCGCGGATAAACAGGACAGGAAAGACGGTTGTAGGACTGTATAACACCCCCCTCTCCTCCCTGATTCACCCCACCTCCTCCTGTTTCTCCCTCTCTTTCATTGGTGCAGATAAAAGCCTGCCGTTTTAAAGACGGCAGGCTGGGGAGAATAAAGACTCACCTATTTAATACAGCTTTAATTAAAACAAAGCAATGTTCGCGCTCGCTGTACTTGCGGGGAGCCCATAGCGTGTTTGACTTGCTGTCGCCCGCTGGACTCACCAAACAAATCGCAAAGTGACTTTCTGCAGCAGTTCCGCGATTTAAAACACACTTTATATCCAAGTAGCGAGTGAGAAATAAACATAAGGAGGGCGTGGGGCTGTCACTGTTAGGAACTGACGCAGCAGCAGCTGCCCGGGCTGGAGGCAGCGCCGCGTTTCAGGCTGCGGCGGAAGCGATAGGAAGGAGTGGAGCCACTGACCTGCTGGCAGCTGGAAGGGTGTCAGCTGTAAAAAACAGCTGCTGTCCTCCGCGTCTCTCCGGCCTGACCCAAGTTTACAATAAATAGTTTATGTCGAGCGTCAAAACAAGACGTTGGAAGCGTTAAACTTCCGGGAGAGATGTCAAAATAAAAGTCTCGAAGCGCGTTACTATTAGGTTAACGAGGCCGTTAAGTAATTATGTACATTTTAGTTGGTGTAAAAATGCAACGATATGAGGGTGAGTAAAATATAAGATTTTTTAGCTTTTATTTTTTATTTATTTAATTTGTTTTTAAAAAGAGAGATACAACAGTGGCGACCGCAATGGGGGGCATAAGAGGGCCATGATCCCTTCTTGAAAAATGTTGGCCTCTCCACTGGCCCTGAGATTTATGTTCAGGTCATAGAAAGGCATACAGAGTAATTAATAGAATAAAGACATGAATATAAAACCTAATAAATAAACCCATTTAAAGGGACAATATTATGTGTTTCCTAGGTATAAAGTCCCATTTAGCACAAACAAGTAATAATGTGAACTTCAGTTGTTATAAAATATATACCGCTGTGAGGGTGAGGAAAATTTAAGAGAGTCGTTTTGTTTTTATTTTTGGGGTGTAAAAAATCAAAGGATACAACAGTGGCACCCCCAAGAAGGGGCCCTGAGTGCCCATGACCCCCATCTTGAAAAATGTTGGCCACTCCACTGGTCCCACCTCCCCCAACAAATTCATGTTCAGGTCATATTAAGGCAGAATCATGTTCTTCAAGACAGAAATGTGTTTTATATAAGTCTATAACATTAGAAATGTATTAAAGGGGCAGTATTGTGTACTTTCTAGGCACGTAGTGCCATTTTACAGCACAATCAAGCAACTTCAGTTGTTATAAAAAAATTTATACATCAAATATGACTTTAAAAATGATTTTGTAATTCTACACTTTGAAATTGGGCCTCTGTCTCTTTAAAAACCACAAGAAGTCATCATAACATCGCTTCTCTATTAACCCTTTAGCAGCATTTTTACCAGTGTTGCACTGAGAATTAGCTAGTATACTGAGCTCTACTAGGTGTTTGCTTATTGCTGCTGGCTAGTCTGAAGGAGTTGAGTCATATATGAACTACACTTAGGCTACCAGGTAATTTTAGGCTAGTTTCTATTGCAAATATCTTGGTGCACGTTAAATAGGATAAAAGTGACTCACAAGGAACTTTTCAGCAATATATAGGAACTATTTCTAAGTTAATGATCCATTAATGCTGATGAAAAATACTTAAATTGGAAGATTATTTGACTAATTACAGGACATTTTTTAATGTTATAAGTGAAATACTCTGCCAATGGAGCAAGTACTTGAACGAATGCAGGCTTAATACACTTTTAATTTCATTATAAGTTGTTCCTGCCAGTGTTTTAGGTTTATTGGTTATGTTATGACTTTTTTTTAAAGAAGATGTAGCCCAACTTTTAATAACTTTAAAAATTTTAGAATGTTGCTTTTTAAGTCAAAACAGACTTGGGGAAACTGTAATCCTGCAGTTTTATATATCATTCTAAGTTATATATTTAATTTTAAATTGTGTCAACTTTAACCTGAATCAGTGAATGAATTAATAAATCACGTCTCTGTTTGGAATAATTGTTTGCTTGTTTGGTTGCCATGGCATTGATCAAAGCTCAAATAATTTTTTTTAAAACTTTTTTATCATGAACGCATGAAACTCAACTTCCGGTTTCAGCGATTCACTGGTTCTAACTTGACTTCCAACTCGGCCCGTGAAAACGGATATGGTTTACGTCTACGACACGAATCGTCACGAGGGCGGGGTCACACGACCTGTGTTTGAGGACACCGAGAGCGGCGAGGCTGCGAACCCGGTGACCTCAGCCGGGCCCGGGGCTGCTTCCGGTCCCGGGGCTGCTTCCGAGCCCGGTCCCGCTGGAACCGCTTCACCTCCAGTGAACACCTCCTCATGTTCACAAGAGCAGCAGAGGCGGCAGGCATAACAACAACTAATCTAACAAGTGTTTGTGGGTAACTTTTTTGAAGGTTTTGTGAAAAATTAAGAGTTTGTCCTTCATCCCAAAGAAATCCAGGATGGGAAATAAAAGATTTAAAAATATATATATATTCTCTGAATGATGAGCTGTGTGACCAGAGGCGGGTAGAGTACCCAAAACTTGTACGTAACTACTTTGAAGAAATTACTCAAATAAGAGTAAAAAGGGTATTTGGTAAAAAGGCACATCAAGTACTGAGTAACTGATCAAAAAATAAATTAAAAAAATAAAAAGTTATGTGGAAAGTTTGGTATTTAAAGGGACAAAATGACAAAAATTCATGTAAATTGCATAATTACAAAGTAACCAAATCAGGCAAAAGAATTCAAATAAGTTACTTTGAATGTAAAACTTACAAAACTTTAATAAAAACTGCAGATATGTATCTATGTGGTGATTTAAAAAAAAAATTAAACTTTAATATGTCCTTGATTCAATAAAGTTACTCAAAGTGGCTGGAGTATCTATAATTTTACTCAAGTGGAGAATTAAAATTACTTATGTAAAACTACAAATTGTAGCATTGAAAAAAACCTCCTAAAAAATAATGTTTTTTTTAATTAAATATGTACCCAAGTGAATGTAATTAGTTAATTTTTTAAAATTACTATTTAATTTAATTCAGCAAAACTTAAGATGCAGCAACATTTTTATGTGCTTCTGTTTAAAATAGTATTGATATCATATTTTTACTCAAGTGAAAGTAAAATGTAGCCTTCCAAGAAATTACTCAAGAAAGAGTAAAAAAATATTTGGTAACTTTTTGGTGACTTTTCAGTCATTTTATATTAAAAATTACATCATCAGATGGACCAACATGTAAAGCTAAATAAAAACTTTGGTATTTTAAGGATTAAAATGACAATAATTCATAGAAGCAACAACATAGAAAATTAGCTGAACATGTGGCAACATGATTAAAAATACACCTTTTGGCATGCAAAATGAAATGGGTGGAGTAAAAATTACACTGCACCTGGAGTGTGGTGGCAGCATCATGCTGTTGGAAAACTGATGGGAAATTAAAACTGAACTCTGAGCAATCGTGGAAGAAAACCGGTCCGAGTCTGCAGAGGACATCTGTTAATTTCTGAACCTAAATCCAACTTACAAGCAGCAACATGACAACAAAGACCAGGAAGCAACTGAACCAGAACTATCAACAGTCGAAACCAGCGAAGCAAGACAAAAAGCTAATTACAGAGGCTCAGGAAGATCCGGAGAGATGAATCACTCTGAGTGAACAGCAGCAGCGTGGAATGAAAGACTAAAAAAAAAACAAAGAAAATAGAGGGAAATATCTCCCTATACACTGCAAAAACACAAATATCAAAACAAACATGGAAGTTGCCTTTCAGCAGTTTGTTTTCAGTCAATAATTTCTTAATACTGATGAAAAAAAATCTTAGTTCCACAAGCAAATTATTTAACTTATAACATGGGAAACATGGCTTGTTACTAGTGGAACAAATAAATACATTTAAAATCAATTTTAAGAAATGATTAACTAGATCTTGCTGTGCTGAAAAGTAACTTGTAAGTTTGTTTTGTCTTATTTCAAATGAACTAATAACATTTGCAGTAGAAACTAGACAAAAAAAAATACTTGGTAGGATGTTTTGTTTTTTGTTTTTTTGCAGTGAAACATGAAAAAAACTACAACAAAGCAGGAAGCAGTTAAAACATTTGTACCAGGAAGTAAAACTTGTAAATTAAATTACTGGGTTGTGCTTTTTGTAATTTTTTTGATAATTTTTTAGAGCATTTTTTAAAATAGTTTTCTTCTGGATTTCTTTTACTTCAGATAATTTAATGCTTTTGCTTGTTGTTGTTTATCTGGGATTTTTTTAGGCGCTTTGATCAACTCTGGTTTTTTAAAATAAGCTTTAAAAATAAAGGTAATTTGATCATGACTGGTCAGTAATGCAGGGAGACACATGCTGTCTTCCTGAGTCGTTGCACATCATGAGGAAGACTTAAAAGTGAAAACCAAAACCTCGCTAACGAGTTCCATCTGTACTGATTAGTGAAAACGACAGTTGGTCCTGGAAAAAACAGCAACAACCCAAAACATTCTGCTGCTACAGACAAACAGAAATCAAATCACGTTTTTCTGTGATAGAGTCTTTATCAGGCGTCTTTACACGCAGCCACCCAATCCTCATTCTGATATCCACTAGCATTTATTTATCTAGTTTATTTTCTAACATATTTGGAATCAAGAAAGGAGAGGAGGTTGTATTATATTTTTATTTAGGTACATCATCTCTTGAAACCAGTTCTGCATTACCTGATGTTTTTTATTAATATAAAAAGTATTGTTAAAGTGAAATAAGTGGGTTGTGTGTAGCTATTAATTTGCATTACAAAGGAATCTGTTTATCAATGCATGAACAAAAAGACAGAAAATGGACTAATGCTTGTAACTGCAGCCTTGCATAATGAAATGTTCCCTGTCTGAGATACAGCCGGTGTTATATAGGTCAGCTCATATGGCTGCTTGCATAAAGATTGTTAAATGTTGATGCATTCTCAGAGGAAAGTGGGTTGGCAGGGTGGGAGGACACATTAAGACCCATTCTCTGAATAATTCTAGGTTGTTAACGTTTATGTCACTGTTACTGGAGACCCATATGTGCAGAACCAGGCTGTTAGGAAGCAGAATTATGTGGTGTCTTTATTATTGCATTGTTTAAAGGGGCGGTATTATGTATTTTCCAGTTATATGTTGCCATTTTAAAGCTCAACAAGCAGCAGCAGACTGAAAAATCCACATTGGAGGAAGAAAAGGTACCGCAGGTCATTCATATCAATTACCTAACAGATAAATTGTTTAGTTATCTGTAGCACTACCACTATTACCTATGTTATCACTCATCTATACAATTACTACTGTATTGGCATTGCACTGTACCATAGCTTAAGTTTTTCTTATACATTATTTTACTAGGGAAATATCGCAGCTTCTTTTTAAATAACTACATTTGTACATTTTAAACTTGTACATATGTTTTAATTCGTTTTACTTTTGCGTGTTGTAGATTTCTGTCCAGGTCCTTCTTGAAAATGAGATGTACAGCTCAATGGGGTTTTACCTGGTTAAAAAGGAAAATAATAATAAAAAATTAAAAATACATGATGTATAACTCAGATTTTTAATTAATGTTTTTCATTATGAGTTGTTTACTGCAATTTGCAATTTTGTCCTTTGCCCCTTTGCAGGGTTTAATGAAGACTATCATTGAGGTAGCTATATTACCTTCAGTTGTTATAAAAATGCTGTATATATCAAACATGACTTAGAAGAAATTTGATGCCTTGAAATTGGGCCTCTGTCTCTTTAAGAAGCTTCTACTCTGACAGCTTCAAGGAGGAGCTTCTTTGAAATATTCAACTCTTTTTGAGAGAAAAAGCTTAGGCCCCTCCCATTCCTCCCATGTCTCCCATAGCAACCCTGTGGTTGCCATGGGAGCAGCCCCGTAGTTGCTATCGGAGATTCAAGAATTCCTTAAACATGAAGAATCAAAGCAACACTCCAAGTACGTTTTTGATGAAGGAATAACCTTATAACATAATACAAAGCTAAAAAAGTTGATTTTATATAAGATCCTCTCCAGCTTCCCCTTTAATTCATCAGTTGAACAGTTTCTGATGTTCTTAAAGCGCCTGTATGAGGAGACATTTTGAAAACAAAATAGATTTCAGAGGCCAGTTAGTGAGAATCCATAAAAAAAATAAATAAATAAACATTCATTGTATTCTGTTCAGTCTTTGACACCCAGCTCCTTCTGCCAAAACAAATCACTTTACAAGCTTTTCAATTCCTAAATGGGACTGGAGGAACGGGGATTCATATTTTCATAAAGTGCTGCAGCTTCTCTCTATAAAAATTACTGCGCCTCGGATAGGAGCTGAATGTGAATCATTCCTGCGTTTTATTTGTATCATGTAGAAGAATCTGGACAAATTAGTCAACCTTGTTCTTGAATCTCAAGGTAATGTAACCAAACTACAGCATTAAAACAAGCAATCCAACGTCAACAGACAAAAAACAGGAATGTTACTTTTTCTTTCATTTAAATCCTAGAAATAATGGATACGTAAACCTGCTATGTACAAAATAGACCTCTATTTTTTTTTATTATTGCTTCCTTGAAGGACAAAATGTAAACTTTTGGAAACTGCTTTTTCAAGCATTAAATGTCTTGAATCAACTTATTTCCATTATACTGCAAAAACACAAAATCTTACCAAGTGATTTTAGTTTCTAGTGGAAAATATCTTAGTTAAGTTGAAATAAGACAAAACTAACTTAAGTGAACCTTCAAAATGCTATAGGAGCTCGTTTCCTAATTTTGATGAAAATGTACTTGTTTTATTGACAGATTATTTCACTTATAACAAAATATTTTGCTTGTTACACATAAAATAATCTGCCAATGCAACTAGTATGTTTTTGTCATTATTACAGAATTATTTATTTAAAACAAGCTCCTACAGCTTGCTTGAAAAGTTACCTGTAAGTTAGTTTTATCAGGTGGGAAAACATAAAAAGCAAATTTTTAAGATTTTTGTTGTTGCATCATTGAAGAATAAATTTTAAACCTTTACAAGTCAAATCTTTAGTACCATAATATAAAACCTACCAAACCCAAACATGTCTGCAAACACATATATATTCATTTGGTTGTAAATTAAATTATTTTACACTTTGTCATTTCTTTCACAGCATGTTTTTATTTAGCTTTCTTTTGTTTATTTTTTTTCCCCCTTTAGATAATTCGTTGTTTTTGTTGTTTATCTTGTATTTTTTTAAGCACTTTGGTCAACTCTGGTTGTTTTAAATAAGCTTTAGTAATAATTTGATCATGACTTTGGTCTGTAATGCAGGATGAGTCATGTTGTTTTAAGGATTTTGTTATTGCATCCTTGAAAGATAAAATTTAAACTTTTTAAAACATTGAATATCAGAAATAAAAAAAAAACAGCTGTTATTAGCTTGGAAAAGACATTATTTTAATTTTTGTTATTGCATCCTTGAAGGATGTATTTGAAATTTTTTGAAACTACTTTATGAAACATTGAGGATCACAGATCAACTTGTTTCCATTATAAAAGCAGCTCTTATTGGCTGGAAAAAGACATTTTTCAAGTTTCTGTTATTGCATCCTTGAAGGATATACTTTGAAAGTACTTTATGAAACCTTGAGAGTCACGTATCAACTTGTTTTCTTATAAAAACAGCTGTTATTAGAAGGAAAAACTAGAAAAAAAACCCACAATATAATGACTCAATTGTAAGAGATAAAATTTTTTAATGGGGTATTTCACCAACAATGCCACCAATTAACTTCACAATAACACAAGGCTACACACATATCGTACATATCCCATTTCCATCAACACTTAGATTTGCAATTTGCTGGATTTTAGTTACCGTGGAGACTCTTAACACATGATAAAATCTATCTCGTTTTGATACTGCCAGGAGCATCTAACAGCTGAGTAGTGGGCAGTCATCACCAAAGCTGGAGAGAAGCATCGGAAAAGGAAGAAATGGTTAGGGTCCACTCACTGTCGGAGCGCTTGGAGGGATTTCGCTGAAGTCTTGGCTGTTCCCTCTGTCAGTTCAGCGAGTTTGGCTGGGTGAGAACGATGCCATTTGGTCTCCTGTGATTCACCGACAATGAAAATGTGACTCTGTCCGTCTGTATGCAAACTGTTGGGTGACGAGTGGGGTTGGGAACGTAATCCCAACGAGAAAAGAGACAAAAAAAAATAAAAATAAAAAAATCAAGTCAGAGCCACTTTGTCACTTCCAACAAAACGATGTCCTTCGAGCAAATGAGAAGCCGCTTTATGAGATCTGCTGGAGCGAAACTAAAACCTAACAAATGCATCTTTACAGGAGTAAAAGGGCAGCTTCCCTTATGTCCTTTCTTCATGCATGCCACATTATAGTCACCTATTAACTCGTTGTACGTGTGCAACCACCACCACAGCTACAGCAAAGGGCTGGGGCAAAGATACAACGCAATTTGGTCTTTCTAAAAAGTAGCTGTATTTTGATTTGGTTTCTTTTTGGCTGAAGCAAAGTGGTTTTGGAGAGGCGGACGGGGAGGAACGTGGCAGCGAGGGAGGGAGGAAGGGGTGTTTGAGACCAGGACATGGGGAGTGGAGGCGGGAAGCGTAGCTGTGGTCGTGGTTGGCAGATGACACGCTTAAAGCTTCAGCAGGAGGCAGGTGAATCCAAAAAATGTTCAACATGTCAGAGGAACGGAGAGAAAAATGAAGAGAAAGGGAAGAATGTGGACAGATCAGGCATAATGCCCCCTCCAGGGGGCGCCGTGGCATTAATATGCATTCAATAAGATAAATTTAGGTCAACCGCTAATGATTATTTTAGTTTTCATTTAATCCATAGATTGTTCTAACAATTAATCAAATTAAGAAATTACCACTTTCTGTAGATTTTTCATTGAATCCTTTTCTAATATCAGAAATATTTTAAAGTAGAAATACATTAAAAGATGCAAATAAGGAATTTATTATTTTTAATTAAGATAATAAACATGTTAATGTCTAAAATGCAACAAAAGCATTCCTGTAGTGCAGAGGTCTCAAACTCCAGTCCTCGAGGGTTGGTGTCCTGCAGTTTTTAGATGAGCCACAGCAACAAAACACTGGAATGAAATGGCTTAATCACCTCCTCCTTGTGTAGATCAGTTCTCCAGAGCCTTAATGACCTAATTATTCTACTCAGCTGTGGTGCAGCAGAGGCACATCTAAAAGTTACAGGACAGAGGCCCTCCAGGACTGGAGTTTGACACCCCTGCTTTAGTGCATGCTCGCTTATTTGTACCAAAAGATGCATCTGGAGCTAAAAAATACTTCTAACATCTCTGCCTTTTCCTCTTCTTGAGTCTTCAGAAAACAGAGCATCTTCAGTCAGAGGTTTCTTCAGATTCGCTGTACTACAGACTGCTACAAGAGAGATTTCCTGCCCACAGCCATCATTAGCTACAATAACTCCTTGAAGAATCTGAATTAATGAGCTACAACAACATTTAATTTCCCTTTGGGATTAATAGGGTATTATTTTTGATTGAATTTGAATTGAACTGACTTATCAATACAGTGTACAGCTGATCTATTGATTTTTTTAAAATAATTGATTAAAATTTGGGTAACAACAGGTGTTTAATAGGAGATTAAACACCTTTTGAACAGAATTCAAACTGGGTGAAGCCAGAACTTTGCTACTTGAGGAGTTTTGGGTAAAACATCAAGAAAATATTTTTTTTGTAAAATGTATACACATTTTTGTGCAGTTTTCTAACTGCTCTGACTGTTGCTCTTTCAGCAAATGGTCTTTTTTGAGTCTCAATGCTTGATGATTAATCAATTACTAAATTAGTTTATTTCAATAAAAAATAGTTTCAGCTGTATGATGGATTCTCCTAAAGAGCGTGCCAATAAATTAGTGCTATTATTTTACCCGTCACTGCATTGTTTGACCGGCAGGTTATGACTCACTGCTGGAGAAACTTTCATTGTTGGTGCCGTTCATCTGCAATATTAAACATCACCCTTAGCAACACCAGCAACCGAACCGATACCTCTGTCACACACATATCTGCATTTTATTTCACTGGTGCAGGACGACATGACACCACAGGAGGAAAACACTCTGGGATTCCTGTGTAGAAAACAGTCTGATCACCACACAAGCCAGGCTGCCACGACTTTTCCTTAAAAATGTGGAAAAATCCACTTCATTACTGTTACAGCTGGATCTCAGTGCCACTTAACACAAACTAAAGATAAATAATTTACACAACTTCCAGTCAAATATTGGAAATATATTGAAGGTTTAGTTAAAGGTCCATGACACAGCAAACCTCCGTGAGGCCTGAGAAAGAGCACAACGCTATGATCTGAAAAAAGGCTGATTAGAAGACAATTTTAAAACTCCAGACTTGTCTAGCTTCCTGCACAAAATAGCTGTGCTGCAGTGTTAACAGTAGTTTATGTGTGTAATGGAATAATTGGCAGAGATTTAGCTTGGTAGCATTTTTACTTATGTTCTCTGCTGTTGTTTGTGTTGTTATTGTTGATTTAAGCAGCCATGTTATCTGCACAGAACTGCCTACTTCCTGGACCAACACCTGGAATGGGATTCACACCAGCCCTGTTTAATCCACTTTAACTGAACTCTAGTTTGTTTGCCTGGACAGTCCAGTTTGTTTGGGAAGGTGTGAATGTGCAATCAAACTCTGATACGGACAAAAATAAAAGCAAACTGTGATTCAGACCAAAACAAAAAACTTAGGTCTCGGTTTGGTTGAAGTGAATCATGGTGAGGTTTGAATGTGAACACCAAGTGGACCAAAGACTGCTCCAAAAGGGGGAAACAGACTAAAGTATAGGGAATTCTGGGAAAATACAACCAAAACAAACAAGAAAGTCTAATGCTAGCGGGAGAAATGGCTCATGGTCTTTTACCAAAAACAAAAGAGGAACTCTACAACAATTAAAATCTCATTTCTGTTTACATTTCATAAAGAAGGATAAAGAAGGAAGTTGTAATCAAGTTTTTATGTAGTTTCCTTCAGTAGTTCTTAGGGCAACGCCACCACAGGCGAGGGGGGGGACAGGTTTTTCAAAGACAGTGCAGTGTGAAAGCAAACCACACCAGCTGAAAAAGTAACGAACGTTGAAATTTCGGTCCTGAATTGAACCGAGTGAACCCGACTATCAGCTGTGAAAACCCCCCTATAGTGACATTTAGGATAAAATCACTAGAGATAAAGGTTATGTGACCTGATACTAAAAGGTAAAAAAGAAATGTCAAAACCAATCAATTAACCCACCATAACTTAAATGATAAAACTAACAGAAACTACTAAGACCAACAAGCAGCAATTTCTCCACAACCGTGTCTCTACAGTAGAACCAGACGTTTGTCTTTCCGTAGGCAGGAAATAACGGTAGCGCTTAATCAAAAGAATCCAAGTGGATAAGGGCTGGATTGGGCGGTGAGGTCACCATGGCAACGTGGACCTCCATGGTGTGGAGCATGGAAAAGAATGTGGGAGGAAGTTTTCGTTTTGAAAATGGAGGGAATCGCTCTCTGCTCGCAGTTTTTGGGAGACTCTTGTGTCAGCAGTTACAAACGCTGCGTGCTCACAGTGACTCAAACACACACACACACACACACACACACACACACACACTAACAGTTACATCACAGGTAATACCAGTTATATAACAAGACCCAATGGACTCTGTGTTGATTACTACAAGCTCACATAAGTGTCCTTGCCCTGAAATAAATACACGCTGAAATGCAGGTTTGCCCGACGAGAGAGCAACACACAATCCAAAATGTAAACAAATGCAAAATTAAAAGATTGCACATTTTCAAAAGGTAAAATTAACATCAACTTCTAATCTGTTTTAGTTTGATCACGGCACAAAAAAGAAAAACACATTATCTCTGCTTGATTTTTAGAATACACATCCTATAATATTCTTCACATCTTAGATCCCAGAGGTTGCAGTGTGATCTACATATCCTCCAAGTTTATAGGGAAAGCTGATGTTAACTTTTGAGTTGCAAAATGCTTAAAGTCAAAATTTGTATGAATCTTAGAATGTTGCAGACCAAAATGTGAGGGTGTGTTGGGAATCAGACGTGATGATGAAATTAAGTCCAGCAGATCAGCAGGAGGGAATTACAGGAGGCGTCACGTCACTGAGACCTGGAAGAAACAGACAAAATGAATGTCCTTCTTTTCAGAAACCCAAATCTGGTCACCCTACATGAATCAATAATAACCGATATGGACTAATACGAAACGTTTTTGACGTGGCATGTTTCTCAGCCATATCGTCCAGCCTTAATAGATATATCTAATATATTAAATATATTACACTAAACCAAACAGACCATAAATATGTGGGTTTGTAATATATTTCCTTTCAGTGTGAAATATACCTTTTAAGACTCTTAATTTGAAGGGAGAAAGGAAGTAGTGTGCTTCTTGAGTTGCTGTTCATGTGGTTGTTTTCTAAATTACAATAAAAAGCTGGTGCATCCAGAGCAAATGTTGCTGCTGCTGAGACCGAGATCACATGTTGCCCATTGGACTCACCTTGTTTACTCCCAGTAGTACTGCAGATACCATATAGTTTCATTCTTCAGCTGAGGACCAAACAGTGGGTTGGTCTGGGCCAAAATGGCTATTAACCAACTGAGAAAAGAAAGAGAGATCATCAGTGTAATGTAGCATTCACAATGTTTTTGTTTCCAAACCAGAATCCAATTGTATTATGAATGATAGGATAAACATTTTATGCTACCAATGAGTTTGATGGTGAAGTTTTCTTGTATGGTGCAAAACGTGCCCCAGTAGTGGGACAAAAAGGTTGTCGCTTCAGCCTGCAACAACTTCAGAAAGAGCACCAAGCTAACAATTAACATCTTAACTATCTATTATTGGTTTTTATTTTTATGTAAACTATGTGGTATATTTATTAGCAGCTTGGTCTGCTATTAGTAAATGCAAACAGAGGTTCAACCAATTACTAAGTGAATAGAAATTATACCTTTCAGAAGCCTGACATTTCAGCTTAAAGTATGGGGGAAGGGTTGTTAATTTTATATATTATTCAAATTTTCTGAGAAACTGAATTTTGGTTTTGCTTTTGTCCGTTATCCATAATCATCAAAATTACAAGAAATAAAGGAGTGAAATATATTTCACCCAGTAGTAATGAATCTAAATAATATACAAGTTTTACTTTCTGAAATTAGTGATAAAACTAATTTCAGAAAGTTTTACCATTGAATATTGTGAACTTTTCCCACAGTATTCAGTTTTTTTCTATGTACTTGTACATATATAAATATAATATCAGGTATTATTAGACCAGGAAATTAAATTAAAGATTTTTTTCATATGTTAAGATATAAAAGCCCATTCCTCTTGCTGGGGATGTTTATACAATTTGTTGGAGCAAAAGTAATCTAGCTAGTAAGAGACAGACCTTATTCTCATTATTTAAACTTCATCCATGTAACTTAATAACTAATAATTTTTTTTAACCTTGGCTAGCAGGATTTTTAAGTCCCTAGGACTTAGAAAGAAAGATCTGTTTTATTATTTTATGCAATCACAGCATCACAAACCCAGAAACCGAATCGACTTCCTGTCAACTGTCTAACTGCAATGTCTACTTTACTCCAACAGGGGGCGTGCTCATCTGCTCATCAATCCTGCCATAATTAGGTGATGCGACATTGAATCTTACAAGACCGCTCTACACCTACACCTGTTACAATGATGATGGTAAAACACAACAATTATATTTATATACATGGAAATATTAGAAAAGTTTTTATTTTTAATCATAACGGGGTTTCGCGTTGGCCACATTCATCCTCTGTTGGTCCCATGATTTCTGCTCCATACTGAGATGGTTTGGATGGTTAATGATTTGTTAGACCCAACAGATCATTAACCACAGTGGAAACACTTTCTTTCTCATTGAGCTTTTTCCCCCCATTAACTCACATTATCTCATTTAGAAAACCTTTGAATTTAGCAGCAGATGCTCACTGGACGCTAATGCCCAAATTGCTAAAGGTCACAGAGGAATGAAGTTGTCACATTTCATAAAAAGTCACATTTAACATCATACATTAACGCAAATGCCATAATACTTTTTAAAGTGGCACCACAAGATGTGCAATCTTGATTGCAAAAAAACCCACTAAAACGGGTTTTATCAATATATTCTGGCACAACCAGCCCTTTAAGAACTTTCAGACATTTGATATGGCCCGAACTGAGAATGAGTTTGACATGCCTGCCTTACAGCATTTAACAAAACTCCCCACAAGAGACAAGTGGAAGATCTGCATCAGCTTGATGCAAATGCTGAATGATCTGATCTTCCTCAGAAACTACAGTCAGCTCTATCTTTCCTCATACACGGCTTCACCAGCCCAGTTTGTTGTCCACAGAGGTATTTATATTCCTCCCCTGGATTATTTCCCATGATGGAAGTAATCCAAAGTAATCTCTGTTGATTTGCTCACATTCAGCATGGTCTAATGTTCTAATGTTCCCACATCATGTCACATTTCATTCTCCATCCTTTGGCTTTCAGGGTTATTTTTTATTTTATTTTATCCAAAAAAAACTAAAACTGTTTTAAACCAGTTGTCATGAGATTGTACGAACCCACCAGCACCTGCTGTTTTCTTCAAGCTGCAGAGCTCCCTCTAGTGGTGGAAAGATGAAACTGCAAGCAGCTGATATCCATTGGCTAAATGGTTTGAGGTGAACCAAATGTTTTGTTGATTTTAACATTTTTATTTTTTCCTATCTTTGACATACTAAAGGAAAATTCAAACTACAAGTTTAAGTGGAATATATCCTGAATGATTGTGACTATCATCATTTTGTTGTCTTCGTTTTCTCTCCTTTTGCTTTCTGGGAAGGGAGCCGCTGGGCTCTGAGTTTTTTGGAGATACTTGACCACAACTCCAAAATGTAAATATTCTACTTCTTTAGACATTTTCTAACTTTAGACTTATAATAAGATAAGTCAAGATTATTGTATAAAGCATGTCAGTAATAAGGCAGTTCAAAGTGCTTTACACCGGATTATGAAACAGCAATAAATATTACATTTTGTCAAACGCTATCATCAAAATAATCAAACAAATGTACATCAAATATACTGATCAGTGTTCCAGTTACTATGAATCAAAGGCAACTCTAGCAGATAGGTTTTTAGCTTTGATTTAACTATACTACCATAGTTGGCCATTCAAAATTAGGTCAAATTTAGTCAATTAAGCTCTTTGGGAAGCATTAATGAACATAAGACCACTCAGCATATTTGTATTACTGTGTAAGCTTTTGGCTGTCATGCCTGATCATGTATATAAAAGTGATGTTTTATATATATATATATATATATATATATATATATATATATATATATATATATATATATATATATATATATATATATAAAACAACACAGATGTTTAAAACAGAGCCAAGTAAATTCTCAAGAAGAATAAAACATTTGTACTCACAACAAGTAGCAGCAGACGGCTGTGAGGATGAGACTGGTGACGATCACACTGTAAACAAAATAAAAACATGAACCTCATGCTTCTGTCCAGTATTATTAATAAATGTGTTGCAGGGAGATTTAATATTACAAACATTTATTATACATCCTCACCTCTGAACCAAACCAATTATATCATGAAAATGATCAAATTGATTAAACTTTATACCGATAAAGTATAGAAGCTGAAATTTTGGATTAATTTTTGTTTATAAAAACATATGGTGCCATTCTATGGAAGCCTGTTTCTGCCACTCTGATAAAAAATATCTCTCAATATATTGAGATACTATTATTTTCTCAACAGCTACACCTAGTGTTTTAGAGGGGAACTGCAGCAAGGGTAACTTGTCTTATGTAGCTGCACTGGCGCTAGAGTATGGAGGATCAAGCCTGCCATAATTAAGAAGAAATACATAAATATACTTATGGCAGAATTGTGTCTCCATACTTAAGGTGGTACACAAAAATCACTTCATCTGAATTTTTATCAAAGTGAATGAAATAGCAAACATTTTCAAACACTAGTTAGTTTTGACCAAAAATCCAGCAAACATCCAAAAAATAAAAAAATCACTAGAAAATTATTTAAGCCTCACCAGAAAAGAAAATAACAAAATCTGACAGAAAAGTTGTCAAGTCATTTGAGAACAGCTGGAAATAATTCTCACAATCTGACAATTGAAGAATGTTTGTAAAATATTTCCAGAAACACGTCAAACAATTAACGCAAAATTTAATTAATAAGTGTGTAAACCTATGCAACTGAAAAAAAAATAATCTTGTTTTATTTATTTATGTATTTATACATTTATCTAACAGCTTTGTGCAAAACAGGTCGCATTAAAAGCATAACATGTATTTGGAATATTGTTTTCATGGTGTTAATATTTTAAACAAACACAAAATATACGTATTTAAACACATTTTTGATAGTCAGCTTAAATAAATGAAACTCCAACAGGAAACAGTAATAAATGAATGTTTTCATTAATGTTGGCATGATTTGAACGCTGGACGCAGAGATGACGGTGTTGGGACGGTGTGTGTATGTATGGATGCAGGGATGATGACGCCAGGCCTCTATCACGATTAAAGCAAAGCACAAATTCATTCCTAAACACACTAACACAGCAAAACCACATTTTCTGGAAAAAAAAAAAACTATTATGATAAAACGACTGCAGGCTTCCTAGTGTTTAAAATTAAAGATAATTAATTATAGGATGCAGCCCATTGGAGAAGCCACCTACCCGCGGTTGGGTCCTTTCGGCACTAAAAATGGAGCCACGACCCCCACCAGCGCCCATAACGTGGTGAAGCAGATCATCGGCAGGGCCAGAGAGTGATAAACCATGGCTGCAGTCGGGAAAAGCCGCACAAATGGGAAAATATTATCGGTTTGTCTTCGAAAAGAAGCGCATCAATGGCTACAGTCAGTCCGTTGCACTGCTCCCGCCCACTCCCGGTGAAGTTGCGTGTGATTGGTCCAAAGCTCAAAGACGGCAGTGTTTGATTGGTGGAGCTCGCTGTCTTTCAGTATTACAGCAGATGGCGTTAACTAGAGCTCTGCTCCCACAGATTAATATTGTTTGTGTTATTGTAATGTCTGGTGAAAATGTTAGAGCAGAAAACCAATACATTTTCTGTTGAAATATAGGATAAATATGATTAGAAAAAAAAACATTTACAAACGGATGTTATTAATATTCTTTTTAATTTAGAAAGGACATATTTTTAGTTTTGGAAATAAATATTAATTTACTTATTTATGTATTTACCCATACTGTAAAGCGGCTTTCAGTGTCCCAAAAAGGGCTGTAAAAATTTAGACATCATTATTAATGGCACTGTTTTCTTTGCAGCAACAATTCAATTTCATTGGGCAATAAGAAAATGTTAAATCAAAATACATTTTGGTTCTCCACTTAGAAGTTTAAAACAGACGAATGAATTGGTTTAATTAAAAAATAATAAAAATTTTAAAAATAAAATGTTTAAATAAATAACTATTTATTTAAGTAAATACCTATTTGAATATATGTGTATTTATTTAAATAAATGGATATTTATTTAAATATTTATTTATTTAGTTAGTTTGTAAAGCATCTTTGAGTGTCAAAAAAAGGGCTATGAAAACTTTATACTTTGTTTTCTTCACTTAGAACAAAACAATGCTTTTAGTTTTATTACCAAACCAATAAGAATATTTTGAAATACAAGTACAAGTTTTATTGGTTTTTAACTTTGTTCAGAATCAAAATCTTTACCTTATTTAAATTTTTTTAATAACTAGAAGGTTTTCTAGGTCATTATTTTTGGTCACCTCTTCTTCAAAGATTCTCAAATGGATTCATGTCAGATGTTTGACTGGGCCATTCTCACAGTTTCACTTTCTTCTCTGAAGCCAGAGTTTGCATAACTGTTGAGACGCTTACTCAAGACACACACACAAAGTACTGACACACGACAGTCTTCACAACAGCCCTTTGTTCTGAATGGAACTTTAGTTAAGTTAGAGCATTGGAAAACCCCACGGAGGACCTTAATAAGTGACGTTACCCATCAGCAGACCAAGAGGCGTGTCTTTGATATAAGGAATGGATCGTCCGTTTTATCAGATGCTGTTTAATCCCGGTGTTCTCACGTCACAACAAATTAGCCTGTGAGGGTAAGCGTCTCTTTTCTTTTAGCGCTAAAAGAATAAAATAAGTAAAGTCTGATTATTTTGTGTCTGTAAGGACACTCGGTGGGGACCCGGAAATTCAATCACACACAGGAGTTTAGAAAGAAAAAACAAGTTTAATAAAATATTCAGATACTGGTCGCTGCTCAGGGAATGGTTATCAAACAGCACTGAGAAGAGAGGGGAGAATACTGGTGATGAACTGATAAAGGAGGGGTAACTTAGAAATGTTCAGCTTAACTGACTTGTAATGCAGTGAATGGGTGGAGCTAGAAAAAAAAAGTAGAATCGGCTGCTGAGGAGCCAATGATACTCTCCACAAGGAGATCCAGAAGGCAACACCCTGGGACTACGACAAAGATCAGGCAAACGTCATACACGGGTAGGCAGAGAGAGCAAACTTAGCTTGAGGGGCAGGGGATACTCGGTGGTCGTGAGGCAAAGCTTGGGTCAGGGTCCAGAAATCCAGAATAGATCCGACAAGGCCTTGGCAAGGGGGGTCAATCCGTGGACAGAAAGGGGTCAAGAATCTCAGAAGGCTTGGAAAGAAACGCTGGATTTCTACTGGCTCGTGGCTGTCGATAATCTGGCAAGGAGGCAGAGACCGAGAGGTGTTTGAGTAGGGCGGGGACCAGGTGGAACAGGTAAGCAATGAGGCGTGGCAGGTGAACTGAAAGAGTGATTAGGCTTAGCATGGACAGGACAGAACATGAATCATGACAGTGTCGGTGTTCTGTCAGATAGCCATGCGTTGTCAGATCGTCATACGCGTATGACAAACTGATGGCTATATCTGTCAGATCAGCATACGTTGTCAGATAGTCATACGCTTAGCTCAGACATGTGTACGTTGTCATTACCATATGATTTTATTTAATCAGCAACATAGAATCATTACGTAGATCATCATACACTTTGTTATTAACAGTTATATGGCATCCTGACTTAGCGGTTAAGTAGGTTAATGAGTTTTACACGGGCCTGTGTTGTAATTGACTGCAGCTGCAGCCAGACCTGCTTTAAATACACTTTGAAAGCATGACAATGCATGTATATTTATCTAGTTATCATATTGTGTCATATTATAAACAATTTAATGACTTATTTTCGTCATAACTTGTTGCGTATGCTGAACTGACAACTCCACTGACGGTCGGACTTCTTAATGCGCATGCGCGGGCATGCGTACTGACTGCATGTGTGCTATCCTGACAGCGTATGGCTATCTGACAGAACAACTGCAATTTCACCATATTTTATATCTAATCATCTTTATTAAAACGGTGTTAGATCGTCATAAAGCTGCTAATGTAATAACACTTTATTAGCCACTGTATGACTTCCTGATGCATCTCTTAACCTGTCTGATTGCCATACACTTTGTTATTAGCCACTGTATGACTTCCTGATGCATCTCTTAACCTGTCTGATTGCCATACACTTTGTTATTAGCCACTGTATGACTTCCTGATTAATACCAATGACATCAGTTGTATGATGTACTATATTTAATGTAGAACATTTTACTTCTGTATTTTTAATAATCCACACTGTCACTGGTGGGGTAAAACTGTTTAATTTAAGTTACACTTTTTACATTTGAACATGTCACCCATGTCTGTGTCACATTCTTTTTGTGTCCACCTTCAGCAGCAGTCACACTGTATCTGTGAAGTGGACAGAAAAAGAAAACAGTTATGAGTTAGCAAGTGTAATGTGTTTGAAGCGTTAAGTTGTACAGTTTAGACAATTCATTAGACACTGCAAATTGTTCAAATATATAATAATACCCTGCTGCAGCTGCGTACACAACAAAACACACCTACTCCTGCTACTAAACACGCCAACTGGTGCTGCAATAATATGACATTTCTGTGAAATACAAAATTAAAATAAATAAAAAAAAGTTTGTAGTGAAAGCTTCTTCATATCCATCCTTTTTTATTCTGATTTAATACAAAAAAACCTTGTAATCAACATATTTATGCATGTGCATCCAACAATGCAATTCTTGAAATACTGCAGAAAACACAACAGCGAGTTTAAATGCAATTGAGAGATCCCAATTTTTTATTGACAACACTGGTGGATGCCATGTCCTTCCTGGCAACGCCTGGTGAACACAGGGACTTCAAGTGACTCAAGAACATCTCCTGTCTTTTATTAATTGAGGCAAAAGTCACACTGACAGTGACTAATACATAACCCAGGTGGCTGTACTCGTGTATGTGATCTGTTAACCTGAAAAGCCTTCATGTTCCAAAAACAACCTCAATTTGCATAAACTAAATATGTGTAAATGTAAAGCACATATAAAAACAAAATTAACATGAACGCTTTTCATATACATTAATGAAGATAAGGATTTGTTTCAAAAGTGAAACACTGGTTTTGCCCCAGTTTCAGTGTGGGTAAAAATTGCGTTTTCATACGTCTGATTCATTTAATGTTGGTAACGGTGGATGCCAACATTAAGTTCATCTATGTAGATGTTAAAAAGGTGAGAGGACAGTATACTTCCCTGTCTTACTCCGGAACATGAAGGCTTTTCAGGTTAACATATCACATACACGACATGCTATCCAAGTTAGCAGACATGTTATCCAACCCAAAAATATTAAGGAACTGGGGGACGTGAATTTAAACAGGGCGTGTTTTGTAGTTTACTGCAGCAGCAGCATTAAATTTAATTTATTTACTTACTTTTTATTGTGTCTCTTCTCGCGTATGACAAGCTGACGACTCCTCTCAATATCGCGGACCTCCTGCAGAATGCACATGCGTGCGCATGCGCTCTTACCATATGTATGCTATTCTGACATATATGGCTATCTGATAGAACATCTGTTGATTTCCTGCATGTGTGGTCATATGGTTCCGATCCGTCAGTGAATTCAGATTTCACAACACTGTCTATGTATATCTTTTGCGGTAGTTGGCTGTTGTGTTATTATGCTTCAGTTTTCACCAAACGGCACAATGGAAACAATAAGACGACTATGGATTTTAATTACAAATGGCCAAATGAGTTATAAACATAGTTTTAAAAGTTTTCAAACTGCAAAAATCTGGTTGAATCTTTAAATCAAAACCTGCCATTCTCGACCCTGCTTGTTTATGTTCTAGTGTGACATAAAACTAATACGATTTTCCAAACTTGTACTGCTAAATATACAGTTTACATTCAGTCCAAAGAAGTTCATTTGTAGAAATGAACTTCTGCAGGAATCATTTCTTAACTTTTTAGAGCAGGGCGGGAAGGATTTACTGTCATGTCTTCATCCATGCATATTAATAATGTAAAGAGGAACAAAGGACAGAGTGCATGTTTAAGCCTCAGCTGTAAGGTTTGCCACAGACACTTTGGAGAAAGTAAAAGTTGCAAAGGTTTCCAGGAAGTCGCATCAAATAAACGTGGCCAACACGCGGATGGGACTGAAAGATGAGAAAAGCAGCCATGAATTTATCTACAGCAGCAAGTCTTTTTCTCATCGTTCTCTTCTGTGAAGGTACTGTGTCTCTATATTTTATTTTTCAACAGCACTAGAAGTCTGTCCTGTTTAACCTGCGGTGCAGTGACTCAGCTAATTCAGTTAGACATCATTGTTCTAAATAAAACTGAATAATGAAAACAGCCATTTTGTTTTGTTATTGAAAGTTGTATACTTATATTACAAATTTACCTACTTAATATTGTATTACTGCGATAGTAGGAGTTGCAGGGAGGCCTTGAGTCCTCGACGCGGCCGTCGCAGGTTCGATTCCCGGAACTGTCGACATTTACCGCATGTCTTCCCCCCTTTCATTCCCCCTTTCCTGTCAGCCTACTTTCAAATAAGGGACACTAGAGCCCACAAAAAGACAAAAGACCCCCTGGAGGGGAGGAAAAAATAAAAAGTAGGAGTTGCAGATAAAATCTTAACACTCGTGATAAAATAATGTGAAAGCAATCAGTGTGTTGGAAAGTGTGGGTTGTATGAAGACAACAAACTCAAGATGAATGCTTGTTCAAATAAACCTTTTAAAAACATCTAAAGGAATTACCTGCTATGCAAAATGTGCTTGCTGTTCAAACAATGTTAAATAATGTTAAGTCTCCCATATTAATTTCAGGTTTTTACCAGGTTTTAAACTTAATCTGCCTGTGCTGATAAAGTTACATGCTAATTGTATTGTTGTCACTGTTAAAAACAAAGAGGATGTCAACAGTTTAGGAAAGACGGTTGACAGTTTTTCCATAATCACAACTTTGATTAAAGTGGGCTGAGAGTGAGACTCTTACAGTAAGAATTTACCTACAAAGGACTGAAATGATTCAGACTTAGTGTGTCTGAAAAAAGTAAAATAATTTTAAAGAGATTTTAGTTTGAAAAGTGTTGGTAGTTTTAAAAGTAACAAAATTTCAGCCTTAGGTCGACATTGACTCTTCATCTTTCTTTCTTTCTTTCTTTCTATCTTTGTGTCTAAAATCAAAATGAAAAAGGAAACAAATGAATTTTGTCCTTTTTGTCAAGGAATAGAAATTACTTTTCCCATGTTTCTTGAATGTAAACAGTTTGCATCATTGCTTATTCTGCTGGACGATGTTTTTAGCAAAAATGGAGTCCATTGGTCTGAAGTGTTTTTTTATACAGCTCTGATAAAAATGAAAAGTCCGCTGCACTGAACCGCAATGAACCAAATATTGATTTCTGATTTCTGAACTCTTCCTGAGTTAAAACATTAATGTTGTTGTTTCTAAATGAAAATAATCTAGTTCTTTTTGCATTATTTGTGCTGCATCTTTTTTTTTGGTATTTTGAATAAATAAATAAATATAAAATTTTTGCTTGTAATTTCAGAGACATGTTGTCAGTAGTTAATAGAATAAAAAAAAACAAAGTTTATTTTACTCAAACATAAACCTCTAAAGAGTCAAATCAGAGAAACGGATCATTTTAAGTGTCTCTTAATGTTTTCCAGAGCTGCATTTTGTACAGTTTATACAAAAAAGGAAGGTAGTAAGTGGAAAATATAATATTTTCTTATTGGACAAGCAAAATATAACATTTATAGTAGTAGAAGAAACAAATTAAACAGTGTTCCTGGGGGAAATGTTTATTTTTAGTAAAAGCTAAATTTTTGTTTTTCTTAATGATTAATAACCCGACTGGGTTTTTCTCTCTGTGGTGTTTTAATAATATTGTTTGTTTTGTGATTGATGGAAAGTTAGTTTTTAACTCTTTGTTTATGTGAATGTTAGAGTTAACTCTGTCAAAATGTATATTTATTGAAAAATAAATTAGTTGGTGAACTCATAATTTTCAACACGAGTTGTTGAAAATCTAATATTCCTTTCCTCCTCTCTTTCTTCCTTTCTTTTCTCCTTTCTTCCTTTCTTTCCTCCTTTCTTTAGTCATTAAAGACCGATCATTTTAGTTCATGCTGGTCTTGCTCAATCCTGTGCAAATCTACTACATGAATAAATCTAAGTATAAAAACCAATAAAACTTCAGTGATGGCGGTAATTTTTGCTAGTTTCCTTTTCACATCGTTCTGGTGCCTGCAGAGCAACCAAGCAGAGCAGACATGGTTAACACCCTTGTGTTTTTTAAATCTGTGATTATATTTAGCAACTGAAAATAAAAAGATAATTTACTTCTGCTTCTTCTATTTAAATTTTAATCGGTTGTTTAAACTATATAATAGCCCTGCATTCTCTCTCTGTTCTGTGATGAAACCAAGATTTATGTTCGATTAGCTAGATGGTCAGTACTTTGAACTACTAAAACAGATAAGATATAAAATTAAGAACATACAGGAGATTTATTCTGTTTAATAAGAAGAAGAAGCTCTGAACAAACTTAAGTTAATTGTTTAAATTTATCATCTTCTGCTTCTTTTGAGGGAAGTCATACTAGAATAAGCAAGACAGTTTCATATCCTTAAATATGTTTCTGTTGTGCTCTGTCTTTCAGAGGTACAGAGTAAGTGGAACGTGAACTGCAACCCCAAGAAGATCTGTGCCTTAAAAGGATCGACAGTGACAATGAGCTGCAAGTATAGTCACCCATACTGGGAAGATCGCATATACATCAAGGTTGAGAAAACATTTTGGTTTACTAAGACAGAGAGGGACCCTTTAGATTTTAAGACACAAGAGGAATATGTAGATCGTGTGGAAAACAGTTGCATTTCGAAAAATTGCACTTTGACAATTAGAGACGTGAAAGAGAGCGACTCGGCTACGTACAAGTTTAGATTCATCACAAATAAATATGGTGGAAGTTACACTGGTGAACCAGGAGTTCAGTTATCTGTCACAGGTTTGTACATGATAAATACTAATCTACTAGCAACATCTTTGTGTGTTTATTTTAATTACAAAAATCTTACTTTCTCTCCACACAGATTCAAATCCAAATCTCACTGTCAAGAAGAAGAGTAACAATTATTTCGAGTGCTCCAGTTCATGTGTTTTACCTGATGATTCTTCATATGTGTGGTACAAAAATGGACAAAATTTCCACACAGGGAACTATTTCTATAAGGGGTGGGTGAGCAACACGGACAGTATATCCTGTGCTCTGAAACGACATGAAGATTTCCCGTCTCCTTCATTCTGTGAGTTTATTCCAACATCTTTCTCTAACACAACTTCATTCCTGTCACAGTCTCTGCCGAAATGTCAGACTTCTCTTTCATCTTCATGCTTAATCTGAGTTATGGCGAGTTACAGTTTGATGACTTTACTCATGTTTTACACCAATGTTCAACTTATGGTAATAAATTAATGAAAATTGTCACAGTGTATGAAATTTTCTTTTCTTTTTCAGGTATCGGAGGTTACAGTTGTAATGCAGTGACTTACAGTGATGTCAGAATCTGTGCATTGAAAGGTTCTTCAGTGAGTTTTTATTTCAATTACAATTCATATTCTGATTCATATCCTACCACATCATTCTGGTTCAGTCCTGGACGCAGCACAGTATGGATTGATTCCTCACAATCTGAAGATCTTACACCAGACTCTAGATATGTGGATCGAGTGAGAGTCACTAACACAAGACAAATGTCCACCCTGACAATTAATAACTTAAAGGAAGATGACTCAGCAGAGTATCGATTCATATTCAAAACATACTCGTTTAGCTGGGGCAGCGATTTACACGGAACAACTCTGACCGTCACAGGTACTGATGATCCTACAGTTTATTAACTCCTCATCCTGAGAGAATATGATTTATAACTGATGTGGTTCTTTATGTTATATTCCAGATGTTATGGTGGAAGTGACAAGAATTTTAGCCAACCAGGACCCACAACGTGCAGAGCTGAAATGTCACAGCAGATGCACTCCAGCTAATTATTATTACAGATGGTTCAGGAACGGACAGGAGATTCCTCATAACAAATCTACTTATACAGTGTTGATTAATACGACAGACAGATTCTCCTGTGCTTTATCGTCGTTTAAGGAACACAGAGCTCCTGAAGTGTGTGAGTTGACTAAAATACATAATAACTGAGTCATTTTAAGAATTTTAAATTATCACTTCTGATTTTAAAATTATTCAGCAAAGAAAACCGACGGGATTGTCACAAGATCATGACAAGACAAGGAAGTTAATAAAAAGAAAGCACAAGTTTGTTTGGATGTGCAGTCAGAGCTAAGAGTGATGATGTCTTTCATCAGTTCATCATTATACTTTTCAGCCATTGTTTACGTTCAGTCCGGATAAACCAGCGCTGACTTCTACTAGTGCAGAACTATGACACGTCTCTCGTCAATGATGTAAAAGTCTGATAAATACGAACTAACGGTTCAGACTGATTTTTTGGGGGTGAAAAGGTTGAAATTAGGCTGTTCAGATTGCCATTGAATTTGGGTCGCATTCGCTTGCTGTGTGTATCGCCTAATATGATTATAAATATAAAATATATAAATATATATGAATATAAAAAGCAGTTTATTAAATCCTAAATAAATTAGTGATCAAATAAAATGTAGGCTAATGTTGAGATGCTTTAATGTGCCAACATAGTGTTTGTTTCTCTAAATACAATTTATTTTGGGATGTACGCCAGTACCTCCTGCAAATTATGCAGCCACCCCTGAAATCAGTTGCAGATCTTGTAGTAACGAACAAGCTCCACCTTCTGCAACCGCCCACGGCCGGGCTGTACCTCCTGGTACTACAGTCCATATCAAAACACGCTGCTGGCCGGGACATTCTCAGACTCATAAGCTTCTGCCATTTTCCTGTAAAGTAAAGGTTATTATTTTGGCCACAGACATCAATTTTAGTTTCATCAGACTCCAGGACATGCCTCCAAAAGTTAAGATCTGTGTCCCCGAGTGCATTTAAAGACTGTAAACTGGCTTTTTAAGTTGCTTTTGGAGTGACGGCGTTTTCCTATCTGAGTGGCCTTTCAGCCCAGAACTCGTTTCATTGTGGATAATAACAGATTAACCAGCTTCACGTTTGACCTGGGATTGTCGCACACAGAACCCGTCTTCTTCCTGAATGATGTGATGGCTGGAAATTGTTTGGAGAGAAAGGAGGATTTATAGATGTTGCCTTAACTACACTGAACTACAGTTTCCCAAATAGTTAAAAGGGATAGCTCTCTTAGTATGCATGAACTTCTGAATTTGAACAAACTAATTAACAGTCTCCCAGAGCTGCAGACACAGGCCAAGATCAAATTCTACCATAATGTAACTAGTTGTTATTTCCTTATTTCTTCCAGATGCTCCAGTTTTAACCTCTGTGTCAACCGATTTCACTGATGACATATTTGAAGGCACCCAGGTGGTTCTAAAGTGTAGTAGTGATGCTAATCCACCTGCTAACTACACTTGGTACAAGAAGACTAAATCATCAGCTCTTCCACTTCACGGAAAAGGTTCAGAGTTTGACCTGAGTGCCATCCAGACGTCTGACTCTGGGGAATATTTCTGTGTAGCCAACAACCAGTTGGGAGAAAACAGATCTGAGTACCTTAATATTGATGTGAAATGTAAGTAAAATAAATAGTTTGACAAATATTTTGCCAAAATTGTGAATTAATTTAACCCAGAGAAAATTTGTTGCTCTCTCAACCAACCAAGCCCTTCTGATTTACTCAAGTTGTGCACATCGTTTCCAGGTTGTTGTTCAAATACCTTCTGTGTTTTACCAGAACTTATGGAAGCTAATATTCAAAAAGATTTTAATTCACTTTAACCGGCACAATATGCTCTACAACAGGGTTTTTCAAAGTGTGGGGTGTGTTCCCGCTGGGGGGCGCCAGAGCTCACAGTAACTGCAAACATTTAGCCAACTTCTCCAAGCCTAAACCCCGTTCATTCATCCAGCCACCAGGGGCGCTGTTATACTGGTGCTGTCTGTGTATGTCTTAACTTTTACTTCTCTAAACCCCAATGAAAATTTTATGTGGCGTTACCAAAATTCAGCGGTGAGTCTCTTGACATTCAGTTTTTTTTGGATTCTTTTGTCGAGGGTTGCTAATTTTACTGCTAGTATCAGGTTTTAGGTTGCATTTTATCCAGAGTTACTTTATTTTTTAGTCATTTATTATTATTATTATTATTATTATTATTATTATTATTATTATTATTATTATTATTATTATTATTATTATTATTATATTTTTTCTAGCTACGATTCTGAAATAGGACTGCTGATTATTTTCAGTTAAAGTTTTAAGAATCCTTAACCATTTGGCTAAACAGCCCATTTATTTATTTTTATGGTGTTTTTGAGATGTTTTGAAAGGCTAATGCCTGAGGATGATCGTTTCTGTCATTGGTATAATTTTGTCTGTATGTAATTAGGTGGTTATTTTTTTATACCTTCAATACGTTTTGCATTTTAAATGAAATCCATTGCTTTGCCTGTTCATTTGCCACAAGCTTAAATAACAAATATAATGGAGGTAAAGATCACAGCATCAGTGAACATGAAGTAACGGAAACAGCAAAAAGTTGTTGATTTTTTTTTTTTTAGGTTTCCTAATCTTTGAAAACGCTTGTTCTAGAAAACTAGAACAACAGTGAAGGTAAATCTCTTGACACATTGTTCAAAGTTTCTTCTTCTCATTTTTCTTAGATGCTCCAAAACGTGCAGATGTTTCCCTGAGTCACGCAGAGATAGTGGAGGGTGATTCAGTAAGTCTGACCTGCAGCAGTGATGGAAACCCAGCACCTTCTTACAGTTGGTACAAAGACAACCAAGTGATGCTTCAAGGACAAGGAGACATGTATCAGTTCACTTCTGTCAAGTCTGAGGACAGCGGGACGTACTGCTGCGAGGTCGGGAACATATATGGACGTATCAACTCTTCAGCTATTTTTATAAATGTGGAGTGTAAGTACACAATTAGTTCTGTCTGAATATTCTTCACAGAAGAGCCAAACTTGTAAGATGGACGGTTATACCAAACCCCAAACAACCAGCAGCATTTTTAAGGTGACCTATAATGCTTCCTTGAACAGGTTAGGATAGATTTACCAGCTGTACAAAACGTATTCATTACATTTTTTTGCACAAAATCATTGCTAGATAATGAGATCTTAGTTCTGCCTATTTTGAGGTCCCTTTACAATGAGCTGTTTTAGAGGCTCTTGTCACTTTAAATCCAAATAAACTGCTGGTGGCCACGCCCCCCAACTCAGCGTTATGTGAAAATGGCTGAAAACAGATGACGAATTATAAAATGCTATATCTTTGAAAAGCATAAGTAGAGCCTCCTGCACAACCAAAAGGAATGCAGCAAGTTGACTTTGAATGGTACGTCAATAACAGAACACTTTTCTTTTCCAAAAACAAACAGTTGACCAAACATGCTGGAGCTCAGCTTGGGTTGCTAGCTGACAGGTGTGGTTGCTAGGTAATGGCACAGTGTCCACTGATTGTGACAAAAAAAACAGGTTTATTGCCAAAACCTTCTGGATGTGTTTTTTTTTAAAGAGTTTGGGTTGTTTTTAGAAGCAAAAAGTGAATTTTGTATAATAAATCCCCTTTAAATTTGATATTTAGAGAATTCTTTATATCCAGCCTTGTCACAAAGATCCAACTATTGTGCTAAATTGCATCTAATATACAACAAAGTACTCCAATTTTGAAAATATGAATGGTATGATTGTAGATTTTTGCTTAGATTTTTGCACAAATAGACAAACTGAGTTATACACGTGTAACCATTCTTCTGAAATATCATTTTTAAGTATTCTGCTTGGAGACGTTGTCTAAACATGGCATGTTTTCTCGATCGTTCTCCATCAGATTCTCCAAGGCTTCCCTCTGTGTCTATGAATCCTCCTGGTTACGTAGCAGCAGGTAGTTCAGTGACTCTAACCTGCAGCAGTGTCGCTAACCCTGCAGCTACGTATACCTGGTACAAAGAGCATTCAACTTCCCCAGCAGCAGATGGACAGACGTTTACCATTGTGGACATCAGAGGTGAACATGGCGGAAATTATTACTGTCAAGCCAGAAATAGCAGGGGACACCATAACTCCACCATACATCTGATTGTGGTTTCAAGTAAGCTACTGTTATTTTTTAAAATAAATATATTATCCCTTTCATGCATGAATTATAATCCTTTGTGTCAGGAATTTAAAAAAAAAAATTTTTTTTTGATTTTTGTCTAAAAAAGGCATTAAAAAAAGGTAGGATTTTTTTTTAGGCGATCAATTGTAATTTTCTCCAAATACAAAGTTGTTATTTAAAAAATACATCAGTAGTATTGTTCTTTAGGGGTTATCACAATATTTTTTTTTTTTTACCTGTAAGTCGTCTACAGTAGAAGGAGGGACAGGGTGGGTCAGCATGATTTTTTGTCTGTCGGCCATATTGGATTTAGCAAAAATAATTTCTTGCATTTGCAGCTGATGGCCGGTAGTTGATAGTGTATTTTATGATGTCTTCAGCATGACTTCCAATTGAGACACAATTTATTTATTCTGCAGATTCAGATGTGCTTCGATCCAGTTGTGTTTTCCGATTCAGAAGCAGGGAATATCTGAATATTTTTCAAAATACTTGTTTTTAAAAATCAATATTTCTTGGTGTAAAAAATTATCTTCATTTGCTGGTTTAGAATTTTTTTAAGTTTTTGACATTATTCTAGAGTAGTTATGTATCTTATTAGGGGTTGGATATTTTAGTAACAGGTCTCAGATCTCATTAGAAAAGAAGCTCCAGCTAAATGTTATCCAATGTTTTTGAACTGATCCTCCTTTTTGCAGACTCATCGTGATTCTGGGGGGGAAGTAGTTTCTTATATTCTTTATGGCTTTTTATTGCAATGTGGCTGTCAAGGTTGTAAAAATAATCAATATTTTTTACATAATTAACACTAAAAATAACTTCTCTAAAGATACTCATATATTATCCCTTTCATGCATGAATTATAATCCTTTGTGTCAGGAATTTAAAAAAAATTTTTTTTTTTAGATTTTTGTCTAAAAAAGGCATTAAAAAAAAGGTAGGATTTTTTTTTTTTAGGCGATCAATTGTAATTGATCGCCTTGACACCATCTAACTCATGGTGTCAAGCCTGTTTTCATTTTGGGTCGTATCAACATCTACATGTGGTAGAATGCCTCGGTAAAACATTAACAAACTGTTAAAATACTAATAAATAGCTATTTCTACATTAGATCAGTATCGATAGTATTGAAAATATTTTCTTAATTTGTCTGTATAGAGATAAAACTGCTTTGATTTGATAAACTTGTCTCTATTTGTATAGATTCTTTTGTCTCCACCCATCTGGTTCCTGTTTGCCATTTGCTTTATTGTATTAGTTGGTGTCCTTCCTGTGTTTAAATATAATAACTTTCTGCTACTTGTCCTTTATCAGATTCATACTGTTAGTTGGCAGGAAGTTTGTGCTTTTTGTGTTACCTGCAAAAAGAGGAAGATCAAATAATTGCTTCATTCATTTATTGTATGATTTCGAACTTTAAACTCCTTTATTGGGTTTTAAAAACAAGACTGAATTAATTTCTTTAGCTGCCTTGCTCTTTTCTCTTCATTACCAGATGATTATCTGTGACTATTTTAGGTATTCAGTAAATGTTTTTTCTTCTGGTTTTTGTTTCCTTCTTTCAGGTTCAGCTTCATCTGCTATTGCTGGGTCAATCACGTTTCTACTCCTGATTGGTTTGTTTTTGTCTGCCTTCATCATTTTAAGGTGATTGAAATTCTTTACTGCTGTTTTTATATGCTTTTATATGTTATGTTGTTCATTCTTTTCCTTATTTTTTTCTTGACTCTTTTTATAGTTATAGAAAAAAGAAGGCTGTACGGCAAATTCACCAGACCAGAGAGGGAGCAGGAGATAACGAGACGAAGAGATTGGGTGTTAGTCTTCCTTCATCTAAACGCTTTGAACAGTGTTTTCCTCTCCTCTAATGGGAGAATGTGATTCTGCAGGGCAGTTTAGGAGGCTGGAGTTATGTTTCTCTTCTGAATCCAGTATTTGCTCTTTTGCAGAACTTGGGCCGACATCAGGGGAGTTCATCAACTGCAGGACTTGGAAATTCAGTAGCTCAAGACGACGTTTGCTATGCTAGCGTAATTTTCTCTAAAAATCAAGAGGAACCTCTTTACTCCAACTTTGTGCCAGCCGAACCCAAAACATCTCAAAACGAGGAAAAGGAGGAAAACGTGGAGTATTCAGCGATAATGATCAAGAACACACCTTGGTAAGTTCAGAACATTGTTTCCTTTATAGGTTCTCACACTTAACCCCGTTATAGTAAGTAAACATTTTAAGCTTTTAATGATAATATCTGATACTTACAAAGAGTGTTTTTATCTCTTTACAGTAAGAAAAGTTATGATGCTTCAGAGGAATCATCTGTACTGTACAGCACAGTCTGCAAAGTCAACAAATGATAAACAACAGTAACTCTTGTTGAATACTTTTTAAAAATATAAAACTTTATTCATTGATCAGAAAGCAAACATGAAAGTAGTTCGTTCAAAAACACATGAGATGGGATGGCTGTATCAACAATGTGCTAATGAATCTTTTAAAATATGTGTGATATTTCATATTTCACTGATCTGATACAAAGTAAATACGGGCTGTGTATTGCCGATACCAATACTGATACCAATACTTATTATTCAAGTATGTTATATATCATATATCATCAAACTTCTGACTTTTAGGTGTCTTTGTGGTTTTTCCTTTGAATTATTTTGTTAAAACCTTGGAGTTTATAGGTGTGCATTTTATCTAAATACTTTAATAACATATTTAAATGATAAACAGAAACAAAATAAAAATAAAACAAATTTATGTGCTTTTAAGTCGATAAAGGGAACACAAAAAAATCAGAATTTAAGGGTTAATCAAATAAAAATCTGTTTTTAGATGTTCGAAGTGGAAAAACTATAAAACAAAAATAACATTTCATGAGTGAATCTGAAACTAAAGTACTGATCTTATCATGTTTGCATCCATCCAAATAAACAGTTGTCAATTTAAACAGAGCTAAAATGCACAATATCAATTATGATAAAAGTAAAAAACATATACAAAGCATGGCACAGTTACACATCAAACTCTGTGTATAATTACATTTGTCTAAAATAAATGTTAAAGTATAATAATTGTAAAGAAAAAGCAGAGTTTATCCTTTCCATTATGAGAAACATAAGGAACCTTTCAGTTCCTGTTTTATTAAAAAACATGTTAAAATTGATTTTATGCAAAGATGTGTGGATTTTGGGGTTGTTTTATACATTTGTTGTTCCTGTTACGGAAAAATTATTATTTTTAGTGCAAATACAGTTAATCTTACGCCTTGTGAAAAAGCTATAATGAACATTCTTATTTTGAACAAATTTGGGTAAAGGATTTAAAACTAAACTACTCTATCGGTAAGTATTCAGAAACAGGAACCAAATGCAGATCAAAAGGGGATCTCGAGGAGGCTCCTGCTGTGTTATCAGAGGACAGGAGGCCATAAAATTAGCATCTACTGCAGGGCAGAAGCCTGTTTGGGTCACAGAACATCAAAGGTCTTTCAGAACCAACATCTGACATGGTTTAAACTAAATACAACATAGAATATTGAAATCATTAACATTTAATTTCTAACTCATTTTTCTAAGTATTAATAGCAGGTTTTTAACCAAAGTCTATTATCTAAGTTTAGAATAGTAAATGATGAATGTATTTGAAAATTGTATTATCTATGATAATATCTGAATCAAATGGAAATTGTTTGAATGAAAATGTGTTGTTTAGTATTAGAAAATGGTTCAGGATTTATGTGATAAGGCAACAATTCAAATCTTTGGAGATGCTGAGTGCAGATCAGCAAAAACTAGGTTTGTGAAGGTAATCTTTCCTTAAACTAAATTACTGAGTTTAACAGTGTGAAGTAGACACTCCAAAATTCACAGGTATATGTGAAGTCTTATGTTAAAGGTCTATTTGCTCAGGTGGCCCTAGAAGCTCATGGGGCCAGGATGCAGTTTTCTTGTTCTTTTGTCCTATCGGAGACAAAAGTGGCCTTTGATCTTGGCGTGAAATTAAGGGAAGCTCTAAGTTTTTCTGAGTGTCCAGAGGAGCTCCTGGTTGGTCGAAACAGAGGTACGCCTTTCGGAATACATTAAAAAGTTAAGACACACCTCCAGGATAAAAGTTCAAACACAGTGATAATAATTCAGATAGCTGCCACTATTTTGCCTTTTTGGCACCAGCTTTCTCCAAAGACATGTCTTTGCCTCTTTCACTATTTTTCTTTTTCTATTTCTTTTGTCTCAGGTAAAGAATGTATATCTCTGTATCTCTGCAGTTTTCTTGTTAACTCATACGTTGCTTGCCTTGAGATTAAACTCTGTAACTCTGTGACGTCATCACGCATCGTTGTTTCCTGTCGCCTGACGCCGCCCGGCCAGTGTTCTGTCAGATAGCCATACATGTCAGAATAGCATACATATGGTAAGAGCGCATGCGCACGCATGCGCATTCTGCAGGAGGTCCGCCATATTGAGAGGAGTCGTCAGCTTGTCATACGCGAGAAGAGACACAATAAAAGTAACTAAATAAATTAAATTTAATGCTGCTGCAGCTGCAGTAAACTACAAAACACGTCCTAAAACACGCCCTGTTTAAATTCACGTCCCCCACTTCCTTAATATTTTTTGTTGATAACATGTCTGCTAACTTGGATAGCATGTCGTATTATTTTGTAATAATTATGAATTATCTTTCTAGACTTCTTTTTAAACCTGATTTAATGTTTGCTCATTAAATAAAATCATACGGTAATGACAACGTATACATGTCTGAGCTAAGCGTATGACTATCTGACAACGTATGCTGAAACGTATGCAAACGTATGCTGATCGGACAGATATAGCCATCAGTTTGTCATACGCGTATGACGATCTGACAATGTATGGCTATCTGACAGAACACCGGAAGAGCCCGGTATCCGGGACTATAAGGAAGAGAGAGCCAAGCTTTTTCCAAAATTAAGCTAACTTAGAAATTCTTCCTTTAACATTCCATAGTGTCATTTTGTGGTTGTTATCCTTGTATTTATTATTTGCTTTAACATCAACCTGCCAATGGGACTAGAGATGGAAATTAGCCACCTGGCTATATGTCATTGTTTATTAATATGTATTATCCCATTTAAAATAAACTTGAACTTGAATTAACTGAATTGATTGCGTGTGATTACCTAAGTCACTATTTCTGTTGGAACGCAACACAACACAAGAATAATATGTATATCTTTACTTCATTATTATTTTTATATGTACACGTTACCTGATTGGGTTTAAAGATTATATGGATGATTGATTGTTTAGTTGCTTATGGTATAGTAAATTGACTTTGTCGGAGAAGGGGGAGACATACAAGACTTTTTTCATTCAAAACCTTTGTTTGTATCAATGTGTGACGTGTTCATTTTGAACTATAATAACTGAAATAAAAAAAAAAATAGATAATGAATTTCCTGAACTTCACTGATTATTACTAGCTTCACTCTTCTTGGCTGATCCTTTTAAGTGACTTGTTTTTTCTTTTTTTATTGACCTATTAAATAAACGTATTTTTTGTTACGTAATTATTGTCCCTAAATCTTTAATTTACCATGACAACTACATGTTTTTTAGGACTTAGGGGGTCAGACAAAATCTCAATGAAACTTGTTATAAGATACATTTTCTTTAAGATATTCAGAACTAATCTTGAAAATAAGTTGTGGCGAACAAAGAAAGAAGCAGTCCTTACTTTGTATCAGCTGGTGGCGATAACGCTCGAAAACGCTGCTTGCTCGCAGTCACTAAGTAGAGGAAGAAAAAGAAGTAGCATGGTGAAGATGGGACCAGATTGGATCAGCTGGAGTGAAGGGCCCGCCTTCTGAAACCCTCTGCACCAATCAGCGCCAAGAATTACCGCAACGTCCTGCCCTCTTCCTCCGTGTGTCTGATCTAATGTAACACGAGTTATGAGGTTGCAGCGTTGATAAATCCTTACCGTAACTTCTACATTTTGAGAATTATATTGTTTCAAGGGTGTTTTACAGGTGTTTTGGGAGCTTTTGGCATTGCTAACCTTGATTCGCGGAAGAAAATCGTGACAGTTTTAGGAACAAAATGGTAAGAGGACATTTCCAGACTAAGCTAATAGCATTAGCTAACAACAACTACTCGGATTATATTTGTAATAACTGGAAATATCCAATTTACTATATATTTAGTGTAATGATGTTTTATAATTAAATCTCAAAACTGTTGCTACTTTTTCGTAAAGGAAAGAAATCTGCCCTTTTTTCTTTGCGCTTTCCACTTATTATTTATTTTAAAGTATAAAATAAACAATTTTATATTTGTTGTGAAATTATGGATATTGGGGATTTCATGTCCTATTATTCTGTAATAATTATGAATTATCTTTCTAGACTTCTTTTTAAACCTTTTAATGTTCTTTTTTTGCAACAAAATGTGATTATTGTTTATTTTGTAAGCATCTCATTTTAAAAGCTCTAAATTTGGAAAATTTGATGTCTGGATGTTTCGGGAAAGAAGAGAGTTCATTTTCCTTTGTTTTTTTTTTTATGTGTTTGTTTTAATCCAGCCTCATCGAAAGAAGAAATCATTTATTGAGAAGAAGAAAGCGGTGACCTTTCACCTCGTCCACAGAAGTCAGAGGGACCCTTTGGCTGCAGATGAGAAAGCTCCGCAGCATGTCCTCCTGCCTGCTGCAAAGGTAAACATTCACAGCCATGATGAGAATACACTGAGAATCTTACCAAGATTTTTTTCCCAGTTTCTACACTTGAAATAAGACAAAACTAACTGACAAGTAACTTTTCAGCAAGATAAAGGAGATAGTTTTAAATAAATGATTCCTTAATATTGATTTTTTTTTTTAAACTACTAGTTCCTCTGGCAGATTATTTCACTTATAGCACATTTTGTCCATGTTATAAGTGATGTTTATTAGAAGCAACATAATTAGGCCTGTCACGATAGCAAATTTTGCTGAACGATTAATTGTCTCAAAAAACTATTGCGATAGACGATAGTATTGTTTGAAGACCTTTTTACACTGATTTAATGGAAATGACGTAATAATGCATGTGATTACCTGCAAAACATAGATACACTTTATTTTAAACAGAACACCCAACACTGGAACTGATAAACAAAATAAACAAAACAACCAAAAATAAAAATAAAATTGATTCTCAGTCTCCATTAGCAAACATGTACTTGAATAAAAAATAAATAACATAAAGCCAAAGTGTAAATAAATACTGCATTCAGCCAAAAGAGTTCAGATTATAAAGTCAGTTTACCATATTGCCCTTCAGTAATCATTAGTTTTCCCCACTGGGATCTTAACGCAGCCTGTTGAATGTGACAGGTAGCCAATCAGAAAGCGCGGATTCTGCTCACGCTTGAGGGGAAATTACCGAGGAATCCCAAATAGCTGAAACGGCGCAGCGCTACCGTGTCCAGCGGACATTGGAGATGATATGTGGAAACAACAATAATGTTTATAAAACATTTCGTACAAAGAATATAGAAATGGTGAGGGGAGGAGTTGGAGCGAAATCGCTACGTTGATGAACCCGGTAACTTTTCAGCTGTTCTTCGTTAACGTGACATAAATAGGTTCTAATGATTTTCATTCAGTCAGGACGTTACGCTGACACTAGAGCCACATGCGTTGCAGATAGATTGTAGTAAAGAATTGATTAATGCCTGGTTTTAAAATTAGTTAGCTGGACTTGTAGCCAGCCATTGGAACCTTGGCTGGCTAGGGCATTAAACTAAGGAAATGAGGAAGGGAGGGTCATAACAACTTGTTCTCAGTGTATAGAAATATTTGTCAGCCGGATAAATTAATGTTTGAACGCCTTATGCAAAAATAACAACAAACTGACTTAAATACAAGGTTAATGTCTCTTTAATAGAACTCCATATTGCTGAAAAACAACTTTGTTTCTTCAACACTATGTTCCTTACAAAACCACCAGAACCCAGAATTAAGACATGCGTTCTTTTCACAATAAAAGGATATAAGCAAAAATGTTCAGCCGAACTGTTTGTGAAAGGCAGCAGTTAGATTTTCACAGCTGGAAATGCTGAAGTGACACCCTGGCTGTGTTTCCCAGGTGGATGCAGAAAAGAGGCGTAAAGAGCAGAGAGACTTTGGTGTTTTCTTCGACGATGATTACGACTACCTGCAGCACCTGAAGGAGGCGTCTGGGCCCTCGGAGCTGGTAGCCGCCGGACCCTCACACTTCAACAGAGGGGCCTCTGATTTCAGAGATGAAGAGGAGGAAAACGAGGTGGAAACTGTGAGCAAGGACATTCCTGTGAGTTTGTGTTTTAATTTTTGTCTGTCACACCTGGAGTTATTTCTTGTCAAGATAAACTGATCGCAATTTTTTTCCACTGATTTTCAACCCTTGAGCTTTTTTTTTTTTAAAGCTTTGATGGTGACTTGAGCAGATTTCACTTTAATGAAAACTCAAATGGGTTAAACCTGGGAACTCTGCTGTACCATTCAGTGGCTCTGCTGTGTGTTGAAATTCTTGTTCTCTCAAAGCCTTAAAAGATTTTAAGACATATACTGAAAATAAATATCCTATTTAGAGAGCTTCTCTGATTCCATTTTTTAGCACGGCATTTTCCCCTCAGAAACACCAAAGAGATCACTCTTTGTTGGGTTTGATGTGTTTACTGACCAGTAAAAGGTTGGAATTCTGACTTTCTAACTGGCCAAATATCTCGCTGCATCTCTAGACTGGTTTATTATTGCAAAATAGGAATGGTTAAAACAGCAGGTGGTAAATTAACTATGTGGGATTTAAAGGGTTTTTTTCCAGGCAACAAAAAACTAAGCTAAAATAAATGTATGTTTATGTTTACATCCTTATTTTTATAGATCCTTTAAAGATTTACATTTTAAAGGAATAAATGTTGTTATTCTATGAAAATATACAATGAGGAAAAATCTTTTATGAAAAACATTAGTAAAGTATGTATATTAACTAGAAATTATTGGTTGTGTCTTATTGTTTCTTTCTTTGACGTTGCTTGTGCTTGGTCTGATATTGCTGCTTCTGGTAAAGTTGCGTGGATTTGATGTTTTCTCGGTTAAACAAATAAACAATAAATCAAGAAATAACCAAACGAGTCTGATCCCTGCTTGGTTTGACGAACAGGAAGCTACGATCCACCTGCCGTCTTCGGTGTTCGCCTCGGAGTTTGAGGAAGATGTGGGACTTCTGAACAAAGCCGCTCCTGTTTCTGGTAATTCACTCAAACTAGACCAGATAATGCTCTTAAACATTGTCAAACAAACCAGGTCTTTACATCTGTGGAAAAACTAAATGTGCTTTCTTGCTTCTAGTTCTGTTATTTTGAATGTTTTCTTACATAAATTGATTTCACTGTGTGCTGTGTTTTCTTTCAGGACCCCGACTGGACATGGATCCAGATATCGTAGCTGCTTTAGACGAAGACTTTGACTACGACGACCCCGACAACATGCTGGAGGATGACTTCATCCTGAAAGCAAACCGCACAGAAGGAGCTGTGCATGCAGAGTAAGACAGAAAATATAAAAAACAAACGAGAAATCTGCAGAAATAGGTATCTGATTCTACAATTAGATACCCTGGAGAAGATGTGGCTTTGATTATTCAGTCATGTTAGTTTTTCAGTATATTTGTGCTATATTAGCAATAGCAATATATTTAGAGGAAATCTGATCTATAATTTAATCTTTTTTCCTTTCCAAAGAATTATAAATTACAGTAAATAAATTTAAAATCAGATTTTTTTTCATACAATCTTTCTGTGGCTTAACCTAAATTCAAAGTCAAGGAGCAAAAATGTCGTAAAAAGACAAGATTCCTGGCTAACATCACTCTGAACTACACAAATCCAAACTTTCTAAAATTAAATCTTGAAAAACAGAAAATTTGATAAACAGATAAAATCAATTTATCGCTCAACTCTACTTCCAATACAGATATATATTTTTAAACTTCCTGTTTATGTGATTCCAACAGAGGATCCGATGATGATGATGATGAGTGGGAGGACACAGACGAGGAAGGCGACTTTGACTCTGACGGCGGTTTCTCAGGTGACGAGCACCTGGAGGGCGGCGGCCATGATGGGGAGTTTCTGTTCATGAACGAGGAGACAAAGAGTCGCTTCACAGAGTATTCGCTGACTTCGTCTGTGATGAGGAGGAACGAGCAGCTCAGCCTGCTGGACGACCGCTTTGAGAAGGTCAGAGGTCACTACCGCTACACTGAGCTCTGTTAGCAAATAATTGGGTCATTAGCAGGACTTTGGAGAACCTCTCTGCATACAAAGGAGGTTCATCTGAAGAGCTCTGATGTTTAACATCGAATGACTTTTCCAGAGCAAAAAGAGAAGTCGTTAGTCTGCTAACAAGCCACGTTTATGATCCGGCGTTCTTGTTTTTCAGTTTTATGAACAGTTTGATGACGATGAGATCGGGGCTCTGGACAACGCCGAGCTGGAGGGCTTCATCGAACCGGACAGCGCCCGCCTGGAGGAAGTCATCAAGGATTACTTCAAGCAGAAAGAAAAAGAGTGAGGTTCTTTCCCAGCCTCTTATTGATGATTCCTGTTACCAAATTTGATTTTGTAACAGTTTTATTGTGTTTTTGGGTCAGCTCTCTGAGGCCCGACGATTTGGGTCCAAAAGAACTTCCTGTTTTGAATGAGGAGGAGGAAGACGAGGATGAAGAGGAGATGGAGACGGTTGTTTGTGAGGCTCCTCAGGAGAAGTGGGACTGTGAAACCATCATCAGTAAGTCTTTGTTTACCATGAGAGGCACTTGGCTTTTGATTCCCATTTAGTAGCTTGAACTTTTCTAAATTATTTACTTCTAAACAAGTAAATAATAATTTACTTGTTTGTAAATTATTATTACAAACAAGTACTCGGTCTCGGTTACTACAACACTGTTATTTAAGGACGAAATATTGTCTTAATTTATCTAATCCTACAACGTACCACAAGATGTCACTAAATCCTGGACAATACAACATTAAATACATTATTTCACCTACTGTGTTTGTTTTCTAAATTAAGCTTATTAATATGACAAGGGAGAATGTAATAACATCTCTGTTCGCAAACGTCTGAGGCAAATGAAAGCCTAAATTGTTTATTTTGCCCAAATCACAAACATGGCATCCAGTCTTTATGGGTTTTACTAGAGATTTAATTACCAAATGTTTGAAATGCAGTTTTTCACAGCAACGCTGTAAAATATCAATTGTTTGACGATATGAAGTGAATAAAAGATTTAGAGGATTTAGATAGATAAGGTTCAATCAGCCTCATATCTGTTTCCTTATTAGCATCAGTGATGAATTTGACTCTCGTATCTTATGAAGCCCCATCATCTCCACTGACGAGAGGAAACACCTGTTTCCTTGACATTAATTAAATTAACAGTCAAACACTGAGATAAAATATTGAAACTACAAAGAAATGCTGCTTTAATTTAAATGTTAACCACATATTCTTGTTTTCCAGGTACGTACTCCAACTTGTACAACAGACCTAAAGTCATTGAAGAACCTGCAAAGGTATCAAAGATACAATCATTTACACACATTGAGTAAGATGCACACACGAACCAGAAATAGTGAGTTAATTTTCCCATATGTGGTGTGCTTTGACCTGTCAGGTTTAAATATCCCAGAACATACATTTTGTTTTGATAAGTTGTACAGTTGCAAGAGTTGCCAACTTCTAAATTCAGCTTGGAGTGAGAGTTGTTCGTTTATGGTGCAACGTACATCAACCTAATCTCTCAGATCAGCAAACTATCCACCTGTACAAGCCCAGACTAGTTTAGGATGTCATGAAAACTAAGAACATGCAAAACCTTGGAGATGGAACCACTACTGTAAAGAGCATAGAAAGTTATTGTAAATTTAAAGTAATTTTCAGACATGTTTTCTAAGACGCTTATTGGTTTCATGTTGCTAGATTATGGATTTATTTATGGCTCTAATTACATTTAAAACAAATTACACTGTGGTTAAGTGAGCGTTGAGGGAACCCATTATGCAAAATTCACTTCTTTCATGTTTTCTAAAATTATATTTGGGTCTCTACTGCTTCTAGAAACAGACCAACTGCTTAAAAAATGATCACCCAATCATTTCTGACAATAAGTCGATGTTTTTTGGTGTCTACAAAACAAACCCGTTTCAAAAACTTCTCAATTAGTAAGTCAAAATTGCCTGGCACTGCCCGGTTACCTAGTAACCCCAGCTGAGCTTAGCCCTGTTACCTAGCAACCCAAGCATGAGCAACACTGGTGCAGTTTAAAGGCATATGTGAATGCCAGTAAGACCGGAGTCTGCTGTAAGAGCAGGAAGTGGACTGTAGAGCAGGGCATTCTGGGTAAATCTAGCCAAAAACAAACGCTTGAGGCTAGCACTAGCTCCAGAAATGGCTCGTGGTCTTTTAGAAAAGACAAAACAGAAATCCTGCAGCGGCTAAAATCTGACACCGCTCCATTTTTGTTTACGTTTCGTGAAAGAGAAAGTTGCGCTCAGTGTCTACTTCAGAGGTTTCTCCACTCTTCCTTGTTTTCAATCGCTGTGGTTCTCCGGAAGCCCAAAGTCTTAAGAAATGTCTTTCCTAGATTTTCTGCTTATAGAGGTTGACTTTTTCTGATGTTAAACGTTTGTTAGATATTAAACACTTGAGTTTGACAAAAACAAAAAAAAAACACAAAACTGCTTTTATTTTTTTTGTCAAACTCAGAAAAAGCATTGTCATTGCTCTGAATGTTACCATAGTAACAAACTTGTTGTTTGTCTGCAGCCAAAGGCGATCCGTGTGTCCGGTAAGACGGGCATCCCTCTGGACGTCCTGCCCTCCAGGGGCCTCACAGCCAAGCAAGCGGAGCGCATGACGAGAATCAACGACTCGGATCTGCCGCGCGCGTCGACGCAGGCCCGAAACAAAGAGGAGAGCACAGAGGAGAGGAGGGCGAGGAAGCAGGCCATCAAAGAAGAGCGGAAGGTGAGGAAACCTCGAAGAGCCTCTGGTTTGGCTTTATTTGCCGTTTATGGAGTCAGATAAGCGTCAATGTCAAAGATCGTTGAGGTAACGTAAGGATTTCCATCGTCAAAAAGCAGATTCGTGGATCTGTTACCACGGGAACACATGCAGAGTAATCTCAAAGCTCACAGAAAGGCAAAAACTGACTTGTTTTATTCTGAGATTTCACTCAAAGATAATCTGCAGAGAAAGATTGTTCTGAAGTTTTTCCTGTTTTAATCTTCAGCTTCTAAATTGCAACTAGAAACTATTATCTGTGAAAAAGATGATTTCCTCAGGAATGTTTCTCCAAACTGCTAAAAATCACAGTCAGGATGGCAGAAAGTGAACAGACTTACTTACAGTATTTCTGCTGGGTTGAATCATTTCCATCTTTGTATTATTTGTATTATAAAAATAAAAATAAACCCTGAAAGCTGCTGCTTTGCCAGGTGATACCTGCACCGTTTCATAGAACATTTTAACAGCTAAATGTTATATATTTAGTATTTTGGCTTCAATTGTTCCTCTTATGGCATCCAAAGCCGTTTTACACTAAAACATTGAACCGTAGTTTGATTTACTGAGAACCAACGTTTTACCACTTGGGATCAATCTTCACTGTTGGTCAGTTGCAGTTTTACTAACAATTATTTTCATAACCAATTTATTCTGATGATTTATCAGATAAAAAAATGGCACATCTTGCATATTTTTTTATTTAACCACTTAAAGATTTTTATATAATATTAGAAATACAATAAAAGTGCAAATAATTCAATTCTTTTTTTTAAATTGCTTAAAATGCTATAACGTAGCATTCCTCTAGCATACGGTTGATCATTTATAGCGAATAATGCACCTGCTGCTGAAAAATACTTCTATATGAAAAGCTGAACCTTTTCTGCTTTCCTTATTTATTTTGTACAATTTTGGTTTAGTTGCTATTCTTGCAGATTTCCTTTGAGTCTCTATAGTTAATGATTCACAATCATTTCAGCCACATATAAAGTTAGATTTGCCAAAGAAACCCAGATATATCTCGAAGTTCCAGACAAGTTTATCAATAAGCAAAGATGAGTCAAAGCTAAATATTTTCATTACGGCTAATGCATCTTTGGCCATGATTTACTTATTTTAAGGGCACCACTTGCTTGTTTTTATTGCCAAAAGGTGAACAGAGACACTCCCTGTCAGAAGAGAAAACACTGCAGCAGAAGCTCAACATTTGGATATACTTTGAATATTCTCTCTTTTTTTTCCAGGAGAGGAGAGTGGAGAAGAAAGCAAACAAGTTGGCGTTCAAGGAGGAGAAAGTGCGACAGGAGAAGCAGATGTTGAACTTAAGGACAAACATTCAGGGCCTGAAGCTGTAGCTGCCGACCGACTGCTGGCGTTCTGCACGAACGTTTCACCTGGTGGCGTTTCCAGTGGACATGTTCCTCTCTTCAGCGAAACTGAGAAGAGCTTCCTGTTATCCGACCTACGGAGAATCTGGGTGACTGCAGAGCCAAAACAAATGCACCCCCTTCTCTCCCACCAAAAAAGAAGCAAGCAAGCAACTGGTTGAATGAATAAAACAGGTTCCACAGGAGGAACGGGTGTTTTATCTGCGTCAAAAACTGGACTGCTGTGGGAACGTTAATGTTATTTAACTGAGCAGCCATCCAGTGTCTTGTATATCTCTATTAAAAAACATTATGTAGAAAATAATTGCCTTCTGCATTTTTCTGATAGTTTAACAATCGCCTGCCTTCACAAACTGCAAAAAAATGTGAATAAAAAGCATTCTACAAATATATACACATACTTTATTGTGGGCAATAAAAAAATGCAGTTTGTCAACTTGTTATAAATCTGACAATATGGAGATTGAAGGACTTCAACCCAACAAAAGGAGATAAGTGATACAATAATATACAAAATTTAAGCAAATATGAATACATAAAATCACAAAAGTCACCAATTCTTCATGAAGTCATTTCTGGTTTATAAACTAAAGATCTAAAATGTTTTTCTTTGTGGAGTTGACCTGCCTTCAGAGCTGGGAGATCTGGTTGAGCAACATGTTGACCTTCCTCCATCTCATGCAAACAAGGATGGAAAAAAAACCTGTTCTACAAAAGCAGGAGACTGCATTCACTTTGAGCGCAGCGAAGATAAAATTAACATTCACACATTTATTAAAATATTAACTTAAAACAGCAGCTCTCGAGAAAAGAGAAACAATCCTTCAGTGACATAAACGTCTATAAAAAACTTCTGAAGCCAGTTTTACAAGTCGAATAGTTTCCATCGTAGTCATCTTAGGTGCGACTGTTTCACATGCTGGCTGCCGTTTAGTTTGATCAGGTAATAAAACATTAAATGAGGTTAAAGTTGAAGTTTTGGCAGACTAATCAGCGCAAATAGTCAAAACCTTTCACTGAAGATTGAGTGGCCATGTGCCGGCTCTCTAATCAGGGATGATTCTAGTCAGAATAATCCCTAAAGAAAGATGCTTTAAAGCCGCAGAGTGCAACTTTTACTAAATGTTTTTTACATATTAAAACTGTCAGCATGTGGGAGAATCTGTGAAGAGATTTACAACTCCTTGTCAAAAATAGCCAATCAGAGCCAGGAGGAGGGTCTTAGTGCTGTCAATCATCCTGGTGGTAAAGAAATGACTCACTGTTAGAGGAAAACTGGTTATCCAAAGTTATTGCTTCCCATGCCAACTAGCCTTAGCATTCACAAAAGGCTTTACTGCACACAGCCATGATTGACAGCGCTAAGACCCGCCTCCTAGCTCTGATTGGCTATATCTAGTAGGAAGGTAGAGGAGGGTTGTTTTTTTTCACAGATCATCCTTCTCTTACTATACTGTCAACTCAAATATGTAAAGTTTTTTTTTTCATTAAAAGTTGTTTAGTACAGCTTTTCTATTGCACCTGTTAAAATGCTTCAGGAAGCATCCAGAAAGGCGGCGTCCTCATTCTGATGCGTCTCCACTATGAGGTCATGGATGGAAAAATGGATTTTCTTCCCGTCACTTTAAGAGTGCATCGATGTCCCAAACATCGCTGTCCCTTTACATTCCCAGAGGTACATGTGAGGCTTGCTGTTGAAGCACCAATTAAAAAGGAAAAAGTCCCAGTAGCTGTTCCTTCTAGTTCCCACCGTAACCAATGACCGGCTCTCCGTCGCCCAGGTCCCTCTGGTTGTGTACATGTGGCCGGTCATACGGCAACCTTTCCTCTTCCACGGACGATAAGGAAACGCACTCCGTCTTCATGGAGCAGTCTGGAGAGTCGTCGTCCGTCCCGTTTGCCCCCGACACGAAACGGTCCAGGTTCTGGTTGCTCTCCTCCAAACAGCCTCCATCCGCGTAGTTTCCCTCGGCCCGACAGTCATAATCACCGCCGCCGTCGTTCGGTTCCGGTTGCTCACAGAAGTTCTCGTCCTCTGAGAAGAGCGAAGTCGTCTCGACAGGCGGAGAGACGATGGAGACTCTACTGTTCTCTGGATTCACAGGCAGGGTAAAGAAACTCTGCTGTGTGCCGTTTCCGTGTGAATCCATCTGTTAAGAATTGGAAACAAGCAAGCAGTCAGCTGGACGGCATGAATCAGGGACATTGAAGGAAAAAACAAAAAAGGTAAATTTCCCCCCAGAAATCTCTGAAATTTTTTATATTAATCTCAAGTTTTTTACAAAACAGACAAAAAAAAAAACCCTAAAATTTTGAGATTCAGTTCATATTTTCTAGAAATACTTGGAAATTTCTGAGTTTGAAAAGTAAAAAAATTTCTAGAAATTTTTTTTTGAGATCTCAGAAACTTTCTGGGAAAAAAAAACAACATGAAATTTTCTGAGTTTGAAAATTCCAAAGATGTTTTGAGATTAAGTTAAACATCTGAGATATTTCTAGCAAATTATCAACTTTTCAAACTCAGAAATTTCAGTTTTTTCTATAGAATCTGAGATATTTTTCCACAAACCTTTGGAACTAAGAAATGTACTGTACTTTTGTTTGTTTTTCTTAGAAAATTTCTAAGATTAATCTCAAAATGTCAGGTTTTTTGGGTGGAAATTTACTCTTTTTCTATCTACATTGGATCCAATATGCTGGGCGGTTTGCCACAAGAAAAGAAAAATGTTGATTCCTCTGATTACCGTGATTTTTGGCATTGGTATCTTCATGGTCCAGGCCTCCACCTTAAAGATGACGGCTACTGCTACGATGATTATGATGAGGAAAATGGACCCCAGGATGATGGCAAACATTACCAGTCCATCAAATTCTTTACCTACAATACAAACAGGGGTTGTGATCAGGTTAGGGAAAATGCCTTTCTGTTTGAAAATGTTTAAAACATATCTGTTGGTCATTTTATCTCAATTTAATTAAGATCCGTATTTTATTCATATTGGTTTCAATAAGTTTTCAATCTGACAATAATTTAGTAATTGATTATTCTGTGACTTATTCTGATTATTAATTAGACTTAAAACAAAATTGTCTGTCACTTGAGCTTATTTTATATATTTACAAATAAATAAAGAATCATTAATCCAAGCTCTAACTAAGGCAAACATAAGTCTGATAGATTTTGGAGTTAGAGATTTGGATTCCATTTGATCAATAATATATAGTTTGATATCAGAATCATCTACATTAGACAAATAAATGAATAATTAGAGCTTCTATATGGCGGCCATTTTGAATTTTAAGTAAATGCCTTTTGAAAAGAGGAATATCTGAGGAGTATCTGAGCTAAACATGGTGTCTGTTTCACCACTGGAAACCTTTCATGGTATGGTCCATGTTTTAATGTACTTTTTCTTTATTTCCTGCAGATGTTTACCTTGTTTTTCAGAGCAGTATTCCTTCGTCTCTTTGAACTCTATTTGCTCATTACCCAAGTTTCCAAACAGCAGGTAGCCCTTTAAGGTGACGCACTCCTCCGTCACGTCGCATTCGCAGGTTTCCTCTGATGCGCTGCATGACTTGGTTAACTGAAATCACATAATTATCACAGGTGTGTTTGGTATCCCAGAAGTCCTATTTGGATGAATTAAGTGAAATACAAACTGAGCTCTAACCAGCTGTAATACTGTGCAAATACAGTCTGCATGACTAAATCTTAACAGGTTCCTCCTCTCTGATTCTGTGAAGCTGTTGTCTCAGTCTAGTTCACATGTAGACTGATAATTAGGAAAACAAATACATTTTTATGTGATTTGGCCTTTTATCCACAAAAAAACTTTGTTTAAAGTCCATTATTTAGAAATTATTTATAAAAACTCTCAAAAAGGAGATTTGAGCAAACATTTTGTTTGTGTGTGGGAAAATGGAAATTTAGGTTCCCCATGCGTTATCATCTGCAACAAACAATTCACTACATACTTCCTTTCACACGATTCCCAATCGATGTTTGTATGTTTTATTAGCTTTATACTCTAAAATGCAATTTAAAAATAGTTAAACTTTTAAATGAACCTCCTGATGCCATGTTTAATTACTAACAGGAAGTGGAGGTTGTTAGAAGCAATCTGATTGGCTGACAGGTTTTAGCTTTGCACTACACTGCCCCCTATAGGCAGTGCAGCACAAATTTGCTCAGGGGTGAATTTGTGCAAGTTTATTTGGATAAAAGCTTTTCTGAAACCAGCTTGGAGTGTGCAAAGCTTTAGACAGCAGATTTAACGTCAAACAACCAGAAGGTGCTTTCCATCCTCTTCTGCTCGTAAATCTGTTTCCAACATCCAAACTCTGACATTTATTAAGCTCAACTTAGTCACTGCCCCAAAAATACTGGACTAACAAACCAATAAAATACATATCCTATATTTAAAGGTGGTTGCATATTTAATTCTCTCAAAAGCTTGTGATAACTAACATTTTAAATGAGCTACACATATTATCTAAGTGGTGCAGTTTCAACACACTAGCATGAAAAGATGTTTTCTTTTGCGGTGATTACACTGTGAAACTGACGTAAAATCACTCCAAATTTGAGACAATGACAGATTTTAAACATAGGAACAGAAATGTTAGCGTCAACTTGTGGATGAAAAGAGATCAGGATTACAGCCTGGTGTTTTACAGCTATCAAATATTAGCATTTCTTTTCACTGTAATAAAAATAAAAACTAAAGGAACACAGTTTATAATGGTAGCTTACTTACAGTTTTTTCAGATGACGAAACATAGTAAAGGAGATCAGCTTTACTGTTGTGTGTGAGATTCCCATTCAATTCGACGTAGAAACGGAGGGGATTTTCGAACGTCACAGAAGCCCCACTTTCAGTCTTGTGCACCTTCACAGGAGGAAAATCCAACGAACCTAAAAAAAGATGATTTAAAGTTTATCTGACTGACTCCTTTCACCTGAAATCCAAGTCAAGCATCCTGCGACAGCATCAGGAAGCTGGCTGGAAACCAGTGCAAACACCACAATCCAGCTCCAGTCAAGCTTCACTGCCATGCAAACGTATTCATAACCCACAAAAACGTGTTTGTGTGTTAAACTAACGCAAAGTGGCTTATAGTAAAGAAATAGAAGGAAAATTAAACAAGGTTTTAACCCCTTCAACCACAGGAAAAACAGTTTTTCTCATTATGCTTTAGTTTTAATTCATTTTAACGGTTAGGTTTAATTTGTTATAAGAGAATCTTTGCTGGTTTTTATTGGTTATTAGTAAAATATTGCTTAGTTTTAGTAGTTTTTTTTATACTTTGGTTCATTTTGAAGTCCTAAATTCAAGTATTGTGATTACATCGATTAGGTGATCAATACTCAATAGAAGAAAACATTTTCAAACAATATTTTCAATTATTGTTGAAGACCCATCTGACTCGTTTTCTCCCAACTTCTGCAGACTAGCGTAAACGCTGCCAGGAGGAGTTAGTTTGCAAACTAAATATTTACTCAGGAAGCTAAAAATTTAGCCTGAAATTAATAATTATCTCGCTAATTAATTATTTAGTTGGAGAGCCTGGGGTTTATAAATGAATGAATAATATGGTGAAATATGACTGAAAATATAACATGTATATTTTTTACAATTGCGAAAAACCAAATAACCCAAATTATTGCACTTAATTTTTTTGTTTGTGCAGTTTTACAAATGGCACCCCATAAAAGTCTGCTAAATGCTGAGCTGGTGAGCATGCTGAATGATTTTACTTACATTTCTTATCAACTGTTTCTAAACGGTCGAAGGAGAAGGACTTTGACTGCACGGCTTCAGACTGTTCGCCTCCTTGGACGGCTGTTACGTCAACACCCAGGGACGACAGGTAGTGTTCCCTGGAGCTCCACACAAACTGGGTGAGGTCGTACTGGTGGGCTGTTGTGTTCGCTTCAAAAGACCTTCAATCAAAGCAAGAAAACAAAACAATTGTTTAATTTCATTAATATTGCTCTAAATCAAAGAGAGAAAGAACACACCAAGGAGCAACAGCAGATACTTACCCTGCAGCTCTTTTTCCAGTGATTTTTACCCAGAAAATGGTTTGAGGTTGATCTTTACTGTAATCCCAGCTAACTATGGTATTCAGGTTTTTGCATTTCACAATCACATTTGATGGAGGTGGAACTGCAAAAAAAGAAAAGCAAATAAGAGTTGTAATACTCTGAAAGACATTTCTCTTATAGACGTCTGTTTTTTGGCAAATACAAGTATTTCATATTCTACTTGTACTCTGGTGCCTTAAACAGAGTTAGGTAAACCAGAACTTCAACAATAAGCTCTGGTCAAAATATTGTAAATAAAACTATTTCTGTAATTAAACCAAAAAGGCTCAGGACTGGCCTAAAAGTCCTCCTCCACACCTGTGGGGGCGCCACAACAAAAACCACTGAAGGAAACGAAACAAAGATGTTATGAGAGCCTCTTCCTTCTTCACAAAATGTAAACAAAAAGGGAGTGGTCTCTGATTTTAGAGGCTGTAAGATTTCTATTTTGTCTTTGGCAGAAGACCGTAATCCATTTCTCACTCCAGAGTTCAACTCCCTCATTTGTTTTTGTTGTATTTACCCACAATGCCCTGCGCTATAGTCTACTTCCTGCCTTTGGAGCCATCTCCGGTCTGCTTCAACCAAACCCAGGCCTATGTTTTTAGCCGGACCAGAGCTTGTTTTTATTGGTCCAAATCAGAGTTCAAATGCAGATTCACACCAAACTTCCTAGGCAAACAAACTAGAGTTTTATTAAAGCGAACTAAACAGGGCTGGTGTGAACGCACCCTCAGGAAACATGAGGATGGACCCAAATTCAAAGGCGAAACCCCCACTTATCATTCTGTCAGACCTGCTCCGATAAAGATCTGCATAGTTCAAATAGCAAAACTCAGCGCCATCAGGGTTAAAATAAAAAAAAAAAACAAGTCAGACTGCTGCTCAAAACTATAATAGAGTTTTATGCAACACACACAGTAACACAACAGCACTTTGTACTGCATCCAGGATCTGAAGGCCTTGAGGTGACAGATGACAGCAACTGGTTCACTGATCTTCAGGGTTTCAGTTACTGTTTCTCACAGCCAGAGCAGGAATCCAGCGCGATTCAGCAGATGGGAAAAAATCATGACAGACTAAATCTAATGCCTCGTTTTTCAGAAAAACCTCCGTTTATAACGAGTTCTTAGCTAAAGTGGAAAATAATTTTTTATTTCTCCTGTCAGAAAATGACCACAGCTGGACAGGAAGCCTGCAATAATAATAATAAAAAATTTATTTAAAAACTGTAGGGCTGAAGTGATTAATCGTGATGAATTGATTTTTGAAATAATCAACAAACTTAGCAATTAATCCTTAAGTAAACTATGCCATTTCCAAGAACAACATACTGAGATTTGTAATTAAACCAAAACTGTAAAAAAAATAAATATATATACACATTTTAAACTTAAGATTAAAAAGAAAGTGCTCAACAGTACTGATGAGGCCAGTTTTAGCAAAAATAAAATCTTTTATGCCCCTTTCACTATCCAGTAATCGGTTAATCCAAAAAGTAAACAAATCAGTCCTACACTGCAGCGATGTTAAGTCGAGCAGAAAGTGCTGAGCTTTTCACATGTTGGTTGATTTTTATTTTATTTTTTTCCACTGCAGATAAATCTTTTAGTACCAATGATAAAGCAAAACACTAAAGGAGTATTGTTGTATTTTAGGAATTGTTTTAATGAATTGATTTGTTCATTTTTCATCTTTTAATGTATAGTACTGCAAAAAAACAAACAAACAAACAAACAAAAAAAGGTTTAAGTGATTAAATAAAACATCTGCAAAATGTGTCAAATTTTTAATTAATCGATCAATTAATTACTATTGATTGATCGATAGATGAGGACGCCTGGTGATGCCAGTGTGCTCTGGATCGAAGCAGAACCATTAGCTGAGAAACTGCTGCACCAGTTCCTCCCATTAACATTATTAGCATTTCAATCAACAACTAAGACAAAACAAAAATTATGGCTGTGTGTTTTGTTTTGTTTGTGATCGGCTCCATGGCTATATCTATAAATACAACAACCACTTTATTGGTGATTTTAACTTTGGTGGTGAATTATTTTTAAAATATGTTTAATCTACATGTTTTATGTTTTTGTTGATCTTCTATCGGCTACTTGATTAGGCCTGTCATGGTAGTAAATTTAACTGGACAATAAATTGCGTCAGAAGTTATTGCTATAAACGATAATATAATGCATTAAACTGATAATGGCATAATAATAAAATAGCACATTCTCAAAAATCAATAAACTTTAAATTATAATGAATATTTAATACTGAAACTGGAAGATTAAAAAAGAAAACAACAGAAACAACAAATAAAATTAATTATAACGTCTGTAAACAAAATTATTCCTAAAAAAAAAAAAAAAGTGTTAGTTGAGGCCAAAACACCAGACTGAAGACTTTAATCATTTTTTGGTAGAAAGAGAAAAACTATAAACCAGGCAAATAGAAATTATTGAGCTAATTTTAATTTATCATTAGATTAATTTTGGATACTTTAATTTACTTAAACAATCTCTGCAGGCCAACCAAAATCATTTTCAGCTGTTTATTGAAAGAGTTTGCAACAGCAACTAAATGTTTTTGACCTTTGCTTTACAAACTGCTGTGTTTATAGTTTTACAATTCTTCAGTTGGAGGTTAAACTCCACAGACCAAACGAGACGATAACGGAGTTTAAGAAACTCGCCGATAGAGCAGCAACAACCGGCCTCAGTCGACCGGCGAGTCATGATCCAAAAGGTGTCGCAAGAACAAAAATATTTTTAAACACTTGACAAGGAAATGGAAAAGGCAACAGATATACAAGTGAAACTTCTACTTGTACCAACATGTAATCAGATAACAGCAGAAGAAGAGAAATGTATCCATACAGTGACTTGCTAAAGGTTTTACACCCCATATTTTCATGCAAAGACAAATATTTAGAGTAATTTTTATGATCTATAAACACAAATAATTACGTACAAGTATTATTCATACTTTGAATCAGTCCAAGAATCATTTTTATTCTCTAGCATTTAATAAGAGCTGACATTGTATTTTATTGTTTTATGTTATTTTATTTGTTGTATTTTATACATTTATTGATTGATTAGTGTTTGATGATCTTGTACAGAACTTTGGTCCATTTACATACCTTAGAAACCAGAAGTTTACATACACTATTTTTTTCATCACTGAAACTTTTCCCATTTTAGGTCAATTAAGATTATCAACAGCAGCAAATTGTATAACTTTCTTTAAAGTCAAAAACTTAAATAAGCCTTTAAACAATTTGGGACATTTGATGCCATGTGTTTGGAAGTTTATTCACAACATTTGAGTTAATTAGAGACAAACCTGTGGATGTAATTTAAAGTACACCTACAACACATGGCATCTTTGTGTAACGTCAATGGAAAGAATAAATAAATCAGCCGACATACCATGAAGAGAATTGTGGCGTTTCTTATATAAAATATGTAAACTTCTGGTTTAGGATGAGAGATTTATAGATAAAACTGACTTGACAAATTACTTCATGTTTGCGGAGAAACGGAAACTTTAGTTTTGGACCGCCGCCCTAGTCTGAACTCTTTGTAGACTAACAGGTTTTCTTCCAATCAACTCTGACCAACTAAAGAAAAACAGCCTGGCAGCACGATGCTGTCACCACCAAGCTTCTTTCATTTATTTATTTTTTACAGGCATCAGGTGAAAACATGAAAAAAATTAAAATAATACAATTATTCGCAGCCGAGAGTGAAGCGGCCGGGATGGCGATCAGTGCCTCCAAATCCGAGGCCATGGTCTCGAGCCGGAAAAGGGTAGAGTGCCTTCTCCAGGTCAGGGGGGGTGTCCTGCCCCAAGTGGAGGAGTTCAAGTATCTGGGGATCTTGTTCACGAATGAGGGAAGAAGGGAGCGGGAGATTGACAGGCAGATTGGTGCAGCGTCTGCCGTCAAGCGGGCGTTGTACCGGTCAATGACCGAAAGAACGAGATCACGGATACAAGCGGCCGAAATGGGTTTTCTCCATAGGGTGGCTGGGCTCTTCCTTAGAGATAGGGTGAGAAGCTCAGTCATCCGGGAGGGACTCAGAGTAGAGCCGCTGCTCCTTCACGTCGAGAGGGGCCAGTTGAGGTGGCTCGGGCATCTGGTCAGGATGCCTCCTGGACGCCTCCCTGGTGAGGTGTTCCGGGCACGTCCCATCGGGAGGAGGAAGACCCAGGACACGCTGGAGGGACTAAGTCTCTCGGCTGGCCTGGGAACGCCTTGGGATTCCTCCAGAGGAGCTGGTGGAAGTGGCTGTGGAGAGGGAAGTCTGGGCCTCCCTTCTGAAGCTGCTACCCCCGCGACCCGACCCCGGATAAGTGGAAGAAGATGGATGGATGGATGGATATTTACAAAAGGTACATATTCCAGTTTTAGGGAAGTAAAAAAACACAGATTTGTTGTGAATTAAACTATAAATAACCTAAATTGATATTGAATTTAAATTACTTAAGTTATGGTGACCAGATTTGGGTTTCTGAAAAGGAGGACACTTCTTCTTTTGTTGGCGGGTGGGGGGGGGGGGTAGAATCGGCGGACAAACATGCGCCAACGGGGGGAGGTAACACTATGTAATGTGTTTTGAGGCAGTTCACCAAAATCCCGGACGATTTTGAAATTCCCCCCGGACATTTTTTTAGGTCTGAAAAGTAGGACATGTCCGGGAAAAAGAGGACGTCTGGTCACCCTACTTAAGTAGATTTCCCAATCTGCTTTTTAGCCAGTGGAAAACTGCATTCAAGCAGGTTGAGTAAGAGTTCGTAGAAGAAGAACAAAAGGTATTTCCACACCTTCTGTCAAACAGGTCAGCCCTGATTACTGTCAGGTGACAACATCTCACAGAATTGTCCCTTTTCAGCCTTTTATAACAAAACAAAGGTCATGATTCACAACCTCTTCAACTGAACATACGAGACTTTGACAGTTTTCAGAATTAATTTTAAAGACCTTAGTTAAGTTAATTTGTATTATTTATATTTTTTGACATTTTTTTTCCAGAATGAAAGACGGAAAATTCACTTATTTTGTTAAAGTAAACAGAGTGAATTCGTTGTCTAGGATTTCTATGAATATTAATTTTTTCATTCGGGATTTTCCTTGTGGTGCATTTGATCAACCACTTTGAAACAGAAACGAGATATTAAAACGTCAAAGAAACAATCATTTCCTTATCAGTTCGTGTATAATAGTTGTTTTAGGGTACATCTTTACAATATTTTTTCTCTAATATTAGATATATTACAGTCATGTTCTATTTTAATTCATGTACATCTCTTCATGCATTCTCTGTAAACTAGCTACCAAGCCTTATTTCAGCTAAATAAACGTAAATATTTTTGGTTTAAAAACTGTCAAAGAAACCTTCTTACCGGCGTCAGACAAATGCCCGCAGATCAGAATCAGGGCCGTGAACGCACCATTCGTCAGCATGGCTGAGGCCTTTGAAGGGGTTCTGATTGACGATCAGTTTGGACTTCCTCCTCAGCGACCGGCTGCCAGAATTAAACGAATTAAACCTCAACTTCCCCACATTTGGCAAAAAGGATTAAAAGCCTCAACAACTGCGTGTTTTGACATCGGAGCTATTTTTCCCTTTAAGTCGATTTCCTGTCAGACTTCCCGTCAGTAGAAATGAGTCAGAGCTCCGACTAGTCCTCAGGCGTGTGGAGTAAAACACTGATGGCTCATTAACCTGTGAAACACCTTGACTGACGTCACGGGGTGGGTCTTTCCAAAAGTCTGTTATGCACTATCGCCGTCTAGTGGTAGAAGTCAGAATCTCAATCTAAAAAATAAATAAATGTGAAAAGGTTGAACAAAAGGGTTTGACCTACTACTAAAGGACTTTGTGACATTTCTTTTTAGGATAAATGTATTAATAAAATGTTTCAGTCTGACTTTAAACACCTAAATGATGGTTAAACCATGTTTCCATTGTGTTTTGGGATCTAATTATCAACAAGACGTTTCTGGTCAGAATTCATTACTTGTGGAGTCCCGCAAGGCTGCATTTTAGACTCCGTTTTGTTTTCTTTATAAAAAAAATTGCTTTCAGGTGACACATTTAAGAAATGTGATTTATCTTTCCACTGCTTTCCTGACAGTATTTGATTTTATTCCCATATGGAGAAGAAAACAGGTGACATTTATCTTGTTTTTATATTTTCTTGCTCTCTAGCTCAGGGTTTCCCTAACAGATTTCCAAGCCATTGACTTCACCAGTGTTTACTGTTGGCCTTTATAAACCAACACACAATGACACAAAATATTTAAAGAAACATTGACTTTCTGATGTTTTTCTCTTTTATTCATTATTTAAAAAGACAACAAAATCGACTTATATTTTAGCTTTTCATCAATTTATGTTATTGCCTCAACAAAAACACATTCACTAGTGATTCGATTCTTTTGAACGGCTCCTGAAGGGTAGGACTCGAATCTCAGAAAGTGAGAACCGTTCTTTGCTTTTTATGACTTTGTTTACTGAAAATGCTCTGCTTGCACCACAACAGCTATTATTTTTTATTTAATTGAAAATGGTCTAATTGGGAAATAAATACAATTTATAGAACGGGGTGGATAACTTTTATATGCAATGGTGCAGAAGAGGATTTTTATTTCTGCCACAGCAAGTCAAGTCTAGTTACAAATAGACCTAAAATGTTATTAACAACTTATCTTATTCTTTGATTTGATCTGTAAATAACTCAAAACGCAGCGAGTTGTTCATTGTTTTGTCGTGAAACAGTGCTTCCGACCAATTTCTCGCTTTAGCTCAGATGTTTTCCAGACGTTTCTTACCACAATGCATCTGTAAAACACACGTGCTGCTGAGATCCCAAGGGGACGATTATGTCATTTTTCTATCGTTTACTCCATGTGACTGAGGTTTAAGACAAGCCACACCCTTTTCTCTCACCAGGCATTCCAGTTACTGTGATGAAGGGCAGACAAAACAAAGATAATCCCATCACTGGCCAGTTGCTCTGCTGCATGTGTAAGCATGTGAGCAGCTGCTTAACCTCTGGTCCCTCCCACCACAGCTGGACAGAAACACGCTCATTTCTGCAGACACATATCCTGCTGCCACAAACAGCCTTTCTCCATCCATTCATCCCCTCCAGTAGCAGCTGACCATGATCCGGATGCTGCTGGACAGCAGCTGGATGAGGTTTGGACCAGCAGGCGATGGGCTGGACGACTGGGAGACAGGACGGCTTCCAACACAGGAGCAGCAGGTGTGTGAAGTTACATCATACCGGGATACTTATTATAATAACAATACAGTGCAGCATTTTAAAGTTCACTGCAAAAACACAAAATATTACCAAGTATTTTTAGTTTAGTTTCTTGTTTAGGTATCTTAGTACACTTGAAATTAGACAAAAGTAACTTACGAGCAGAGGTGGGTAGAGTAGCCAAACATTTTACTAAAGTATGAGTAGAGCTACTTCAACACATTTTACTCAAGTAAAAGTAAAACCTCTACTCAAGTACTGAGTCACTGATGAAATGTCAATCATTTAATATTACAAATTACATCATCAGATGATCCAGAATATAAAGTTAAGTGGCAAGTTTGGTATTTTAAGAACCACAATGACAGTAAATCATATAAGTAGCAAAAAATAACAAAATCAGGCAAAATATATTTTTTTCCTGATCAGTTCCTTTAAATAAAAAATTTAAGAAGCTTTAACAAAAACAGCAGGTGTATGTCTGGTGAATATGTTTGTTTTTTATTTATTGGGTAGAGAATCCAGAAAAGTTACTCAAGTAAGAGTAGAAATACTTCATAATAAAATTACTCAAGTAAAAGTTAAAAGTACTATGAAGAAAAAATACTCCTAAAAGTGTATTTTTCTACCCCTATGAGTAATGTTTCAGCAAACTATAGGATCTTGTGAGTTTTGGAAGGAAACCTAATTTTGTATAATTTTTGTTTAATCTATGTAGTATAATCTTAGTTCTTTCTGTATTTTTCTCTTATTGGCTCCCATTAAAAATGTTCTTTTGAATACTTTAGTGATGCGTTTTGATTGGTATTCTTGAATTTGCTTTTTTTTCTTGGAAATTTTAAGTGTTAATGTTTCCAACTTGGCAGATGGAGAATAAAGTAACTTTCTTAGTTTTTCATTTTTCCTCTGATATTATTAAAACCACAAAAGAGTTGAGAATTACTCCTGTGGATGAGCAGCAGATCGTTGGGTCATCCAAACACCCTAAGTAGAGAGTAACTAGTTACTTACATTTACTTGAGCAACTTTTTTTTAGATGTACTTTTAGGAGTATTTTTACTATGCTGCACTTTTTACTTTTATTGGAGTGAATTTATTTTGAAGTATTTCTACTTTTACTTAAGTATAATTTCTGGATTTCCAACCCACTGAATGAACAACAAACATGTTTTAACCAAATATTCACCAGACCCAGACACACAGCTGCAGTTTTTGTTAAAGTTTCATAAGTTTTTTATTTAAAGAAACTGATTTGGGGAAAAAAAATTGTTACTTATCAAAATTATTGTCATTTTGGTACCAGAAATCTAAAACATACACTTAACTTTATAATTTGATTTGTTTGATTATGTAATTTTTAAATATTCAATGATTGATAATTTGGTCATTTACTCAGTACTTGAGTACTTTTTCACTATTACTTGAGGAATTTCTTGGGTGGCTACTTTTTACTTTTACCTGAGTAAAAATATGTTAAAGCAGAGCTACTCTTACTCGAGTAATATTTTTAGGTACCCTGAGCGTAAATGATTACTGGGAGGGAATGGGGATTTAGAGACACTGAAGTAAACAGCAACACAACATGCTGTTCTGTAGCAGCTGGAAGATTGAAGCATCAGCCTCATGTGTGAATCAAACATAAATTCAGCTTTTGTCTTATGTGCCGATGCGGCTTTACATCAAGACAAAATCCAACCACTCTTTCCCAGCTGGCAAATCCCCAGAAACCTTCGGTTTTAGGGCGCGAACATCGTGCACGCATTCAAATCTGAATCCACACAAATAGGATTTAATGGCATCTTGCCACTGAAGACAAAACAACATGTTTTCTAACTTCTACAGAGGGGAAAGTAATCACTTTGAAATAACAGAAAATGCTGATTCTGGTCAGCTGTGCTAATTAACTGACACAACTGACCCAACATATGACACAATGTCATAAAGAAATTAATCTGTAGGTCTAAAAGAGAAAGAAAAAACCTAACAAAAAACAAACAACCTCTCTGGACCTTTTAGAATAAAAATGAGAAATAATTAAATCATGTTTTAAAACGCAGTTACAATAACATGCAGATTGCAGCAGTTTTTCAGTTTTTAATTGCATAGAAAAAACATGCTACTTTTACTACTATTAAAAATACCAGTAATCTTTTATTAGATGTTTTTATTTTTTTTTATTTTTTTTTTTCATTTAGGTTGGAAATTTTGCACTTTCTTTCTGAGTTTTGTAGTTCTTAAACCGGAACAAACTCAAGTCGCTCCAGTTAGTGAAAAATTACATGAAGGTGTTTAATTTTTGTTTTGTCATTTTATTCTATTCTGATTTTATATTTGTGCAGTACTTTAGTGCAGCTCCAACCTGTTTTTAAAGCAAAAATAAAACCTTGACATAGGCAATTATTTGCATCTGCTATTATAATTTAACATATTTAATCAATTAATTGTCAGTTAAATAAATATTTTAACACTGAATTTATCATTTATTTCATGGTTCATTTAATTAATGATTTAATTATGTATTAACTTAATTTTGTCCATTTTGGCCCTCTGTAGTTATAATGCAGATTATAAAGGTTCTTTGTTCATTTTGTTCAGGTTTTAAAAGAAGAAATCCAGTGAAATTATTGCTTGTTCTCATGTGTTACTTTTCAGATACCATCCTCTATATACCTGACAATGTAAAAAAATCAGGATTTTAAATCTAAATCTTTCTTGCTGCTCTTCAGATCAACACCTGGGCTGAGTTGGAGTTAGAAGAGGACAGAGGATCAGAACTGGCGTTGTATATTTGTCTCCCGATCGTCTCCGTTTTCCTGCTGGCTCTCCTGGCTGGTCTGATCTATCAACGCTGCTTCCGCCACAAACTTAGCCTGGCCAACATAATCGCCCTGGACGTCCAGGACGCCGACGCCAACGCAGAGTTTCTAGCCTCCCTGACCAGGAACGCCGAGCGCCACACTAGCACCAGTTCTGACGGATCGGACGGCGTCTTCGTCATGGTTTATCTGCCGCCGCCGTACGAGGAAACGCTCACCAAAATCAGCCGAGCCGCCAGCCTGTCCAGCTCCAGAGACGTAGAGGCGATGAAAATAGAAAACCTGGAGGCGCTGCTGGGCCCTGAGCTGAAACATAACATCCAGACTGTGTGATGAGATCTTAATGTTGGATCTGCAGTTTTGATTTATTAAAAACATATAATTTTGACACGTTTGTTAAAACTGTCACCATGTTGTGACAGTTTGTTATGAGACACATAATCTGTGAAAAGATGGATCCTTTCTCTTCCCCAAGCTACTGCTGTCGGAAGAAATGGAAAAGCAACCAATCAGAGCCAGAAGGCGGGTCTTAGTGCTGTCAATCATCCTCATGTTCTCACTGCCAAATATGCTAATGACTGAGAAACAACTCACTCTTACAGGAAAACTGCCTTAGCATTCACAACAAGTTATGCTAGCTGCAGTGTAGCAGAGAGCAACAGGGGAGGATGAGCAGCGCCACATCAGATTGTGATTAACAGCGCTTAGACCCTCCCCCTGACACTGATTGGTTGTTTCTCCTCATACTTGAGCTGCTATTTTCATCTTAAGGAGTGGAAAAACAACCAATCAGAGTCAGGACGCGGGTCTTAGAGCTGTCAATCAACCTCATGAACACGCTGCTAAACATGCTAATGGAGAAGTAAGAATTTATAGTTAGAGAAAAACGGGGACCATGCTAACTAGCCTTAGCATTCATAACAGGCTCTCCTAGCTGCAGTAAGAGGGAGAAACGGGGAGAAAAGAGGTGCGAGCACCGCCACACAGAGGGTGATTGACAGCGCTAAGACCCACCTCCTGTCTGATTAGTTCTTTCTGGTTAGCTCTGGGAGAAAGTGGAGGAGCTTGTTTTTGTTCACAGATTATCTGTCTCATAACAAACTATCATGACATGGGGACAATTTGTATAAAAGTTGCAAACTGCAGCTTTAACTTCACAATTAAAAAACAACTTTAGAACAAAATGAAATCCGACACTAAGTTTTTGGAAAATATTTATCTGTCTTGCTTCCAGACTTTTGTTTTAGAGCTGCTTAATACTAAATATTCAATATTGAATGTAGTTTTTGTAATATCAGAAAAATGGTCAGGGAAATTTGTTGCATACTGGAAACAAAAGAAACAGACAAAGTTACAAACAAGCAGGAGATGCTCAACTTACCAGATCAAGTTGTTTTTCTAAATGTGTAAATATGAATTGTGTGAAAATGTTTATATGGATATTTTATGCGTTCTAATCTCAAAGGTGTCTTAATGAATAATAAATATGTAGAAATCTCTGCAGTGATATGCGTTTTTGTGTGGGAAATAGTAAAAATAATTGTCTTATCAGTTCAGGCATGACGGGAGAAGCAAGACTGTAAGCAAATACATCCTCACATGAACAATATGTGACATTAATTATGTAAAAAAAAAATAAGTTAAAATGCAGAACCAATGTGCCACAAAATTAATGCAGCTCAAAACCACAGATCCTCAGCATGATGCAACCACCACCATGTTCTCATACCGGGTTCTTAAACTTGAAAGCCTCATTTTGATTCAAAATTCTTTGAGATACAACATACATTAAAATGTAAAACATAAATGCTTCAAAATGGTCTAATGCGGTCTTTCTCAAACTTCGGTCGCCCCCTAGTGGTCCGCCAGGTATTGCATGTATACGACCGTTTATTTGCCGTGACGTCAGCTCAAACTGCGACGCTGCAGCTAGCTTACCAAAGGATTGTGTTAAAAATAATGATGGAGAACTGGCTTAAAACTGGGTTACTCAGAAGTAAAGCTGCAGATTATGGTGGAAAGAAAACAACTCCAGGACTATTATATGATCACAGGAAGCTAAATCACAGCTGATGGTTGCTGATGTATCGTTCACTAGCGACTGGATTCCTTGAACGGCTCCATGCGGTCAGCAGTTCGACTCCACTCGGTTAGTGAGAACTGTTCTCTGTTTTTTATTAATTTGCTTGCCCATGATGCTCTGCTTTAATTTCTACAGCTATTGTTATTTTTATTTAATTAGAAATGATCAAATTGGTGTGTGGTGGCGTAGGGGATAGCACGACCCATATTTGGAGGCCTTGAGTCCTCGACGTGTCCGTCGCGGGTTCGACTCCCGGACCCGGCGACGTTTGCCGCATGTCTTCCCCCCTCTCCTTCCCCTTTCCTGTCAGCCTACTGTCATAAGAGACACTAGAGCCCACAAAAAACAAACCCTGGTGGGGAGAAAAAAAGATTAAATTAAATAAATACAATTGATAGAAATGGGTGGATTATTTTTTTTAGATTTAATGGTGCAGAAAATTATTTTCTGTTAAAGCAACTCAAGTCTACTTTCCTTTAATTCGAAATCACAAATAGCCCTAATTGTTATTCATGCACATAACAATTTTATCTCTATGTGTTCGACATCATTGGAAAGCGTTGACACTTTCAGAATCTGTGAATAACTCAAAATGCACAAGTAGATGGTCTTCATGTTCATGGCTTTGTCTCCAGTCACATTTACCAAACAGCATCACATTAGGATGAACAAAGGAAACAACAATATGTATTTTCATTTCAGGTTGCATTATATATAAATATCTATTATCGTGGGGGCAATTTCAGGTGAGGTGGTCCGTGACTGTTTGTTAAATGGGTTAAGTGGTCTTCAGCCGGAAAAAGTTTGAAAAACACTGGCCTAAAGAGAAATAGAGCAACATTTTTATTGAGCCGATGGAAGCCAGACATGTTTTCAATCTTCTGGGTCACAATATTTCAATAAAACAAGCAAAGTAAATCAGGAAATCTCTGTAGATCCAAGATAAAAACGTGTCACAGGTTTGCCTGCAAATTAGTTTTTATATTTTCTAATTTTAATTGTTTTTTAAAGGCCTCTTATCAGTAAAAATGTAACCTTTGTCTGTAACAACCATCTGAGTTGGCAAACCAAATGGATACTATTTGTGAATTGTGCAAAGAGCCGCACAAAATCATTGGGACGACTGCAAATGGCCCCAGAGCCGCACTTTGGACATCCCTACCCTCAGTAATTGCTTTTACTTTGCAAAACTAATTGAAACATAAACGTTCTTTTCGTAAACACAACACATGGTACATGCTTCATATTTTTTATTTGCTTATTATTCTCAATAATTTGGTAAAGAAAGACCCATCATTCTATTGAGATTTAATGGGGAAACAAAGTTTCTCAGCATTCACTGAAGTACTGGCCCACATTCTTGCAGTCGTCACCTACGAGTTCCCTGACACTGCAAGCAAACAGAGGGGATCACAAAATAAAGCACATATTTTCATTTGTTAACCAAGCTGTCAAAAAAATATAAAAAACTAACAAGAGTAAAACGTTTTCATAAATTAGACTTACGCTTTCCAAAGCTCCTTTGAGTTCTTTGCCATGAAGCCTTTTGTTCTGTTGAAGAAAGTAAAAAACAACAAATATATTTGTCATTTTGTAATGATTCTTCCCTGACTTGCTTAATTTTAACATTGTTCAGTTCTGTTGAAAAGGTATTTATTCCCCTACAGATTTCTTCTGTTTTTTGCTTTTGTTGTCACAATCTAATATTTTAGATCATCCATCCCAACAATATGCAATCCAGTGGAAAAATCTAAATATCTTTGATGATATAAACACGTAATTGTGCCAAAAAAAAAACTGAAGAAACCTGTAAGAGGACAGACATGTTTTTGCCGTTCTTCATATATGTAACTCATCCACCATGATGAAAATATTTAAGAATGCCCAGTTAACCATCAGGAACTTGATATCCCACTTTGCTACAACGTACAAAATAAAAATAAACAAATAAAAACTTACACAAGCTCATTGATGAGCTTCACCACACAGATGATGTCATCAGAGATGTCATCATCAGTTAGTTCTAAGAAAAAAAAACACAAAGACAGTATTTCTTGTTTAAGGTGACACAACAAAACAACTTGAGAAAAACAGTAAAAAATGTTAACAGTCTTCATATTACTCTAAATGTGACACCGAGGCAATGAGCAGCTTAAACTGTAACTCTAACCCTGCCCCAGATAATTATTGTGGAAAAAAAAGTCCAGGAAGTGGGCGGAGTCAAGACATGCAGAGGGGCGTGGCTAATTGTGGGGATGAGAGAGGGGGGCTGTTGTACTATTGCTATGAACTTTGTAGCAACTTTTTCTTTAATCCAAAAAACCAACAAGGGGCAAATCTAAACTTTTTTTTGTGCTGTTTTATGTTTGAGATGGTTTTAAACCTGAATTCAGAGAAAAGTACCGTTTTAGACAGCTTACATTTGACGAAATGAGATATTTACAAATATGCACAAAAATGGCAAAATTTGCACTGAAATTTGAAGATAGAACCCAGTTAATAAAAATAAGTTGATTTGGTCACAACAAACAAAGACCTGTTGGGGCCAGCACTGAGAAGCCTTTAGGCAAAATAATGCAAAACTTTACACAAACATGGCAAAATTCACACTGAAACACAAAGATAGAACCCTAAATAACCTGTTCAGACAATTTATTAGCAAAAAACAGTTTATTTGTGGGTTAGTTACACAGTAACTGTGTGCTTACTGTTGCAGCTGATGCCACAGATGTTGAGTGAGGTGCCGTTGGCGCTGCTGCAGACCAGATTCCCGGGGAGTTGGAAAAGGCCGTAAAGGGTCACATCCACATCATCCTCGTTGCTTTCGGAGGACTTGTCCTTCCCCTTGCCTTTTCCCTTCCCATTTTTCTTGCCCTTCTCCTTAGATCCGCTCTCACTTGAGTCCTCAAGACTCTCTTTTCCCGTCCCGTGGGTCAGATTGGTCATGGCATTGGTGTCAAAGCCTGAAAGACGCTCTGCGTGGCAGACCACTGAAACGTTTAACATAAAATCAGTAACTGATTTTACTGTTCAGTTTTCCCAAATCATTTTTCAACAACAAGCAAACACCATTATGATTTAACTTTGCCTACAATTATTTGTTTCTTATCTAAAAAGAAAATCGGGTACCAACCCTTGGCTAAGAAGTGATCTTCAGTCAGTCCGTTCACCATTACATTGTTCGGTAGGGAGGTGAATGCCACCATCAGCTGCTGCCTCAGTTCACATTTGGTCACATTTCGAGCTCCGACCAGGCTGCATCCCAGCACAACAACAGCAAAAAGCACAAGTGTCTTCATCTTGACACCAAGTATCTTCTCTGACTCTGAGCCTGTGTGTCATGGTGCTTATATGTCTCGTAGGGATCATTGACAGCAAAGAATCATGGGACACCCATTGTCCTCCTGAATAAAGGCCTCTCCCTAAGCTTTCAATGGTGATGTAAAATCTCACAGCTATTTTGCGTTTTAGATCACCAAAGAGGCTTGGGGAAGAAACTGATACATCCACGTGAAACTACCTTTTCTTATTTTTAGGTCACATCAGAGCCAGTTGAAAGGAGACTGAAAACCTGGTAAGATGAAACGATTTATCTTCCCCACGTCACCATAAAGCATTTATCATTTCCATGAGCATAGAGTGGGCGTACAGAATGAAATAACATCCAGAGCACAGCTATCAGGTCAAAACAGTCTCCAAAGGAAGAACAAAAGTTAAAAAAAACAACAAAAAAAGCAGCATAATTAATCCCTGATCATTCAAAGCGCCAGACGTCTGAAAGCAAAATATAGAACAGTATTGTGCCAAAAGAAAGGTTTTGTTGTAGTCTGTCCTGAAAGCAAACCAACAGAGGGTTATCATCAATCAATCAATCAAATTTTATTTGTATAGCACATTTCAGCAGCAAGGCATTTCAAAGTGCTTTACACCAAATCAAACACAAAAACACAATGCAACATAGAATCAACAATCAAAACACAACACCAAGTCAGGTTCCATCAATAAATTTGTAATTGATTATGTTTCAAATACAACTCTAAACAAGTGGGTTTTTAGTTGGGATTTAAAGGAAGTCAGTGTTTCAGCTGTTTTACAGTTTTGTGGACGTTTGTTCCAGATTTGTGGTGCATAGATGCTAAATGCCACTTCTCCTCGTTTGGTTCTGGTTTTGGGGATGCAGAGCAGAACCAGAACCAGAAGACCTGAGAGGTCTGGAAGGTTGATACAACAGCAGCAAATCTTTAATGTATTGTGGTGCTAAACCATTCAGTGATTTATAAACTAACAACAGTATTTTAAAGTCTATTCTTTGAGCTACAGGGAGCCAGCGGAGGGACTTTAAAACTGGTGTTATGTGCTCTATCTTCCTGGTTTTAGTGAGAACGCGAGCAGCAGCATTCTGGATCAGCTGCAGCTGTTTGATTGATTTGTTGGACAGACCTGTGAAGACGCTGCTGCAATATCAATACGACTGAAGATAAACGCATGGATGAGTTTCTCTAGATCAGGCTGAGACATTAGTCCTTTAATCCTGGAAATGTTCTTCAGGTGATAGAAGGCCAACTTTGTAACTATCATGTGTTAAAATAGCTGTATATGATTTCCTTCCCTGCAAGTATATTTGAGGAACAAAATTAGTGATAGTTTTATTTGTTTTTATGTCAGTGTCATGTGTTATTACTGTTACCAGGGAACCCTGAGTGTGGTTTTTTTCCCAGACATAACCATCAAAACTTTCTGAACAGAAACAGCTTGTTTCAGAGTGTCTGCAGGTTTCTGGGTAAACCAATCAGAGTCGATCAGTGGGTGAATTTCAAGTTATCTGAGGTATCGTTGGGATCATCCTTTCCTGAGGTCAGTTTATGTGATGAGGTGGAAAATGGTTGCTGCTCACCATGTAGCGTAGAATCTTCAAATGTTTATAAGCTGAGTTTCCACAGACTGTATAATTGTGCAAATTGGAATTGTGAAAATAAATAAATTGCTTAATGGAAACACGGCAGTTTTGAGAAAAGGTTTTTGCAATAGCTCAGGCGGTTTTTGTCGGCTGAATCAAAATTTGTGTGATTTGCCATGGAAACATTTTTTTGCATCACACAAGTCACATGATCAACAGCTGGATGTTACTATTGGCAGAAAAGAGAAAATGACAGGAAGAAGTAGGAGGATGGTGGTCATGATTTTTAGTGACTTATTGCATGAATAAACTTAATCATGTGTGATTTTAATTGTGTTTCTTATTTAATGGAAACACCGTAGTTGCACAATTTTGTCCTTTTGGCGTTAGACAAAGTTTTCTGCACATTACAAATGTGCACAAAATTTTTTGTTTTTTTAACAGCCACTGTTAAAAAACAACAAATGAGAGGCAAAATTCACAAGAAATGCAAACCTGTGCCCACTCTTTTTAAACAGACCACAATTAAAAACGTGAAGTTGTCATAGAGAAGCAAAGGACAGAGTGTACTAAATGTGAGAACACCCTGAGTGCAGCTATCATGTTAAGCCAGGCAGAAACAGAACAAAAGAAACAGCAACAAAGCAGCTATTTCAGTTGGAGCAGAAGTGTTTCTACTACTTTAATCACATTTTCAAAATGTCTGCCTGTGCGCCTCTGCAAAACTATAGAGAAAAGAATAAAGTTAAGGTGTACCCCGTTTGAAACAAAATACAGCTGGCAGGTGATGCTAGATGTGAACCCAGGAAAATCACATGTTGAATCTGGATTATAATGTGCCTCCAATTTAGTAAACATAAACCTATATAAGTTTGCAGCTTGATGTAAAAACAATGCAGCCTTCCTAAAACTAAAGCCAGGAAGATTTCAAATGCAAACAGAACATGTGATGTGGTTTACAGAGCAATAAAAAGACGTTAATACATTTAAGTACGTAAAAGATATCTAATATTTAATTTATTTAATAAGTGCAGAAACGGCCAATTAGGGTCATTGCAGATAGAAAAGAAAAAGAGTTGTAAATTTTCACCAAAAAGCTCAGAAATTTTTAGATCAATCTCATAAATGTTCTAGAAAACAACTTGTAAATTTCTGAGTTTGTTGGTGGATTTTTTTACATATATATCTACTATGGGGCAATTTTTCTGCCATAATCCAAGAGCAAACATTTTCAGTCTAAAAGCAGAATTTCACATCTTTTGTTCCCTACAAGTGTGCAGAGAGTTTTGCAAGCGAAGATTACAATTAGTGACAATAAAAAAATGTGCATATGAAAGAATTAAATGCATAGGTTTCTAAAATGAGCAGCAGTTTATCTGTAAAATTAAAACTCCAAAAGTTTTAAGTTTTAAGTCTTAAAACTTTTGGAGTTTTAATAAGTACATTCCAGAAATTATTTTGTGTTTTACAAAAGTTGTCAACACTTAGTTAATTTACAGAGAAATAGATTAAACAAGCTATTTTGAGGATGAAACTGGAAAAACTCTATTAATAAATGATTATATCAGGATTATATGTCAGTTTGTTTTGTCCACCATAAAGGCCTTTTCCTTTCTGGAGAGATGACTATTGAAAAGTCCATTTCAAAGATATTTTCCAGTGCTGAAGTGCCCAACCATCCATAAATTGTTCAGAGGTGAATGGGACATTTCTCTTATATAGACTGAAATGTCATTACTCAAAAGTGTGATAATAATACTGGACTCTAGATGGCGCAGTTGCTCCAACGAGAGCTTAGAAAAACGTTTTTCCCGTCATCTGAGGGCCTGACGTTCATACATGACAAACTGGACAAATATGAAACAGTAGCAACAACTAAAAATATGATTGGAATGAGGATTAGAAAGTATTGAATAAAAAAGGACAAGAATAATAGTTATCTGTTTTTTATAGACCCTTATTTGTACCAGACCTGTTGGAAACCTTTTACAGAAATTGTTACAGAAATCAGTCCATAGCTCCCAGTCAAATATCTCTGTAAACCTTCTGGTTTACGTTTTTCAAATAACAGATTTAATCTGTTTTTGCTTTTTGTCTCACTTAAATGTTTCAGATCAAACAATTTTTTATTATCAGTCAAATATAACATCAGTAAAGACAAAAAAGCTGCTTTTAAATTATAATTTATGAAGGGAAAAACTTTTCCAAATAAAACAATTATTTTATTTAATAACTAGTTGTGGCAGTAGTTTCGCTATGCTTATTTAATTTCCTTACAGTTTCTTTCCTTCACAACTAAATTCAATCTATCCCAAAATGCAACCACCTTCTGTGTGAGGGACCAGACTCAAACGAGGACAAAAGGTGTTCAAAGTAGGAAAATTTTCAATTTCATTCTTCCTGAAATAGTTAAAGATTTAATGCCAGAATAAGTCAAAGGATAAGTAACAAATTTGGGCACAATTTAACTGAGATGAACTGAACTCTAACTGAGCACAAACAAAACCGACCTGCAAACAAAGAACAAAAGGCTTCTTGAATAGGGGTGGAGTAACCAAAATCTACCACATGATGGAGGCACAACAAAAGAACAAACAAATACAAAATGAACTAAAGCATCCTATGAAACAAATAAAGCAAAACTAACTTTCACTTAGCACAAACAATAATAAGTGAATATTTAAGTAACAAAATTAACTAATTAAAATCAACTTGAAACAACAAAGTCTCCCCCCTTCGGTCTTTCAGAAAAACAAATGGCTTGTTGCAGGTTTCCTCCTCCAGCGGGTTTGTAATTGCAGCACCTCAAACAAAAGAACAAGTGTAAGTAAACCATTCAGACAGACATTAACGAAAGTGTGCACACAATAGAAAATACATGTCTAAATGAAATAACTTAAACATTAAATATTATAACTAATATAAAGACAAAATAAATACTAGCACAATGTGTTGGTGGTAGGAGGAGCATCCACCACCTGCCTATTTTACGAATTTATTACAATATCATCTGCAAACATAGTAATGCCTGGGGCTTCTCGTTGACTTCCTGTCAATCTCTCCATTACCACTAAAAACAGCGGTGGAGTTGTTTAAATCCTTAAATTTCCTAATGTTATTCAACCCCAAGTATAAGCCAATCTCTCACCACCAACACTTACTTCTCATACAGTGATTCCTCATACAGTCCCATGTTTTCTCTCTTTGCACCAGCTCTACGGTTTTGCCTTTTGTAAACATTTCCTTCTCAGACATCCTTGTATGTTTGAGTATTGTGTAAAATCTGGTTAAAAAGTTAGATACTTTCAGTCTAGATATCTCTTTATTTCTGCAGGTATGCCATCCGGACAAGCAACTTTTTAATCTTCATTCCCATAATCGCTATCTTCACTTCCTCCTTCCTTGTCCTCGGTACTTTCTTATTCACAAAATTTTCTCCATGTTTTGCCTCTTTCTTTTCAAAGGTAAGTTTTAGTGCTGATATTTTAGAAAAACGTACCCCTTAACCCAAGCACATTTATGTCCACACAACCACCTACATGGTCATAGAAATACACATTGTATTCAAAAACGTAGCCTGTCTACTTTGATGCTACTCGATCTAGTCTTGAATTAATGAAGTCTATCACACAATAAGAATTCCACCTTGAGATATTTTGTAGTGAAAAACTGACATTGTGCATGTAGGCAAACAGCTTTACTATATGAAATGCCACACTAGAACAGAGGACTATGCACAGTCCTCTGTTGAATTGCAACACGAACAGTTGCAATTCAAAGTTTCGTGGCAATATTGGAATGATGACAAAGATAGGACTTCGTCCTCTAGTTGGTGGGTTGCCGGTTTGATCCCTGCTCTGTCCACCTCTGTTGTTGTGCCATTGGGCAACACGCTTCGCTCTCCTCTGGGCTTCGTAAATCGCTATTCAAGTTCAGGCAATTTATGACCCAATAAAGATCCTTAAATTGCACAACTAAGATTTCGCTTTGGACGAAAATTCAATGGGTGGTTTTTAAATATACTTTATTGTTCTGTTGGTTTATTTAAAAGTTGTCACATCAATCAATATATCAGTATGTGTTTTAATATTACAAGAACCACTCAGAACATCAGCAACTGACCTCATATGAAACAATCACACAAACTCACACAGCCAAACTTTCACCTTTATTGTCTTTAGTGATTATGTATTACACGAATCATCATCAAATAACCACAGAAAACCCAAAATCAAACTACTCCAATGTTTTTATCTTTATGGTTTAAAGAAAGCGATTACACTGATCAACAATGGAAAAGAAAGTAGTACTTTAGATCACAAGTTGTCTGATGGTAGAGTTACACATGGTGGCAGAAAACATGCTCTCACACAGCCTTAGGAACAATCTTTGAGGAAGGTTTTCCTCTGTTGGAAGCACTGATGGGAGACACCCCTGATGAGGTACCTGTTTAATATAAAAGAACAAGAGTTTGATTAACACAGAGTATTTTAGTAAACATTTTAAAATGTTGACTTTATTTTGGCTTACCAGTGGTAGTTATTGCTGAGGAAGCAGTCAATGTCATCGGTTATGTCATCGTCAGTGAAATCTTTAGAGGGAGAAAGAAACATTAACAACCTGCAAAGTACGTCAAATATTTCCACTTGTCACTGTGTCTTAAACCCACCAGTGCAAGGTTTCCCACACAGATTTTTGGACCAGCGGTACCCAGAATCACAGAAGAGGCTGTCCCTCAGCTGGAAGATACCGTAGTAGCCCAGAGACCAGAGCCTCATCTTGAGATGTGAAGATTCGCCCTCCTCTGAGCTGCTCTCCTTGCTGATGCGTTCATCATCTCTCTCCATCTCTTCCTCATCAAACTTGTTTTCCATGTCATTCAGTGATTCCTGTGATTCCTCTGATTCATGCCTTGAGGAATCGGGTCCATCAGTAGTGGTGGTAGTAGTAACACGAGCAGTTGGAGCAACTGTCGTGGCTTTGGTTGTTGGTTCCCTTCCCTTGGTTTCTGGTAGGGCTGGGGTCATGGTAGGGCGGATACCTTCTACATTGACCAAGCTGGTGCTCAGACTAGACTTCATGCTGATCTCACAGATAACTGCAGCAAACCAGTCACATACAGAGGTACAAAGAAAACAAGGAACAAGAAAAGCAGATTCAGAAGGATGATTCACACAAGTCACTGACGTTCAAGAATTAATGGTATGTGGTTTGTTTCTGTCTGCTGGGAAGCAGAAAGGAACATTTCTTGCAGAAAACACCAGATCTTTTTAAACTCCACACCCTTCTGAACTAAAATAGTCCAATGAAAACTCTTTCTCTTATGATTCTAAAACAAACATCTTCTCATCATGTTTCTTTGACTCATTTAGTAGACACAATCCAATTTCTTTCATGACATTTTTAACAAATACTACTTACTTAGTGACAGGACTTCATCCGTATGCCTCCTAAGCTTTCTAGGCAGGTGGATTTTGGCCTCAAGTTTTTCCTTGAGTTCACATTTGGTGACAGTTCGACTCTCAAAGAGGTCGGGCAGCAGTACCGCCAAAACCAGCACCAACAGCAAGCCCGGCTTCATGTTAGTTCTGTAAGACAAATGACTTTGTTAACACCAATTAAGGATGTTTTGCAGCAAACATTAAGTAAAAAATATTAAATATATAAATAAGTGTCTGCTTTTGATTATTTTAAACATAAAAAGTTAATAACATTGTAATTCACTAATAGCCTCATGATCTTATGATCACATCTTGCATTATTAGAGTAGCATTAAAAAAAGTTTTAAAAGTGGAATAAATCCCTCCCTAGCAGGTGCTGTTTTTGTACTTCCTATTTTCTAATTTATCTGGTAAATGTATTGCTTTTGTTTGGAGGAAGTAACTTACTTTAATTAATATTTTTGTTTTAATCATTCTCTCGTCTCTTTGAGGTTAGCTGGTCATGTGTTGCCATGGACGCGCGCCCATGAGCAGCGCTGACAAGGACCTGGTGTTTTCAATCAGCCTCACTGGGAAAATCCATTGTTTGTGAGGGAGGGGAGATGTTTTTCGGATTTGTTTGGGCTTGGATTGTTTTTGCTTTAGTTGTGAAGTTAGTTGTAATTATGTAACTATATTTCCAGGATTATAGTTTAGCACAAATGTTTTTTCTATCTGGAAATGTAAACGTTGTCTTCACTCCTTAATTAGTCCTGGTAGGAGCCAATGCTTTGAAAGCCAGGTGGTTTAGATCAGAGAGAGACTCTTCCTCCTGTTTGAATGCATGTCCTGCTGTGAACTGGAATGAAATGTTTGCAGAACTGCATAAAGAAAAAGATTCAGAGCTCTACAATTTCTGGATTCTGTCTGATTTTTCATTGCAAACCAACAATGAATTTGAGGAAAAATGCCATAAATAACCTCATTATGGACTGAATTACCAATCTATATAAACCCACATCAATTTTTTCTGTTGACATTTTGGTCAACAGTCTAATCCAAGCACATTAAAAACAGATTATAAGAAAAGCATGCATGTTTTGATATATTCAACATAATGGATCACTTATAGAGATAAATAACAAAATAAATGTATGACAGCTACAAAAGAGAGTCCTTACTTTATTCGTCTTCCTGGTAGACTGTCTCCAAATGGAAGTTCAGAGGATAATAAACCTTCAACAGTTACTGCTTTATATATTCTCCTGCAGACTAACCTGTTTTACTGCCTTCATTTTTTTCTGCGTTGCTTCCCTGAAGGAAGGGAATTCGAAGCTGGATGAAACAATGCACAAACATGAGTGTTTACTGTCTGAGCATCAATCATCCCTCACACATTCTTTAAGACCTTGATGTTATTCTGAGAGCATTAACATGTATCCATGACAAAATACAGAAAAAAAAAAACGTTCTGTTGTCTTAAATAGATTACATATGGACTACTATACACAAAAATCTTATGGCACAAATTGTTTGTTTTGCTGTTTTGTCCATCCATCCATCCATTTTCTTTACACCCTTCTTCCCTAAATGGGGTCGGGAGGGTTGCTGGTTCCTATCTCCAGCTGCGTTCCGGGCGAGAGGCGGGGTTCACCCTGGACAGGTCGCCAGTCTGTCGCAGGGCAACACAAAGACATACAAGACAAACAACCATGCACACACACACTCACACCTAGGGAGAATTTAGAGAAACCAATTAACCTGACAGTCATGTTTTTGGACTGTGGGAGGAAGCCGGAGAACCCGGAGAGAACCCACGCATGCACAGGGAGAACATGCAAACTCCATGCAGAAAGATCCCTGGTCGGGAATCGAACCCAGGACCTTCTTGCTGCAAAGCAACAGCTCTACCAACTGCTCCAATGTGCAGCCCTGGCTGTTTTTTTTAATTCAACATCAAATATGAAGTTCACAATATTTTTGAACAAAATTTCCCAGGTTTTATAAAAGTTGTTTAAAGTATCTTCAAACAGGTCAACTTTGTGTTAAGTATGTAATCTAAACAGCTCAGTACCATCCAATCATACAGACATATTTAGGATACAAATGTAAATAGATTTGTTGGCACACATAAGGACACTAAAATGCTAGAAATCTTTTGCTTACTTTTCCTGCAGTAACATCATCTCACAAACATACAGTTTTAATTTTAAGCACATTCATTATTTGTTCCTTTTACTTATAACAAAAATCTCTTTTTGTTTGTGCTAGAACCACCGTATTGGTTTCTGAAAATGACCAAATGGTGAGAGAGTAGGTAAGCTATTATTTAATGATTTAAAAAATCACAAGTACTTTAATTTTATGTTCATATTCTTTCCATCTATCAATTACAACTGAAAAAGAAGAAAATACACAACTGGAGCCCTCTTTAACAACTTAAAAGCATGTAAAGCAGCAGGTTAAAAATGTATGAAATTACACTGTCAAATTTGTTCCTTCCTCCACAAAGCGACACATAAGCGTAGAAGATTGTTGACCTCACAACAGCGAAGTAATAATGGAGCTATGGCTCAATTTTAAAGTTAACTCAGCAACGCCAGTCGAGTTATTTGCCTGCAAATAGTGAAATACCTGCAAACAGGCCAGGGATTATTTTCACATTATTTTATATTTTGACTGGAGAGCCTGTTGGAGTACAGTGAATTTATTGTCATGTTGAAGAACCCAGTTGGAGACGGTCTGAGTTTTGTAACATGGTCCATTATTCTTCTGAAAGTAGCCATCAGATGATGGTAAATGTGTGGTAGCATGTGGTGTTTAAATGTACGAAGGTGACAAATATTAAAATAAAAACAACCGCATTATCAAAGTCATTTTTCCCATTGTGATGGTTAGCTTTAACTTTAGTAATTATTCTTCACCCTGATGCACCCCACCCCACCCTGTAATGATTTTACATAATGCTTTTTACAAAGGCATTATGTGGCGCAGTTTGGATTTTTGGTTTTCTTCAGGTTTCTTGGTTCCAGAAGATCCCTTCAAGTGGAGCCAGTATTCCTCCATTTACTCCACTGAATGAAAAAGGTTTCAAAAATAACATATATTGTATAAAAAAATTAAAATGCTAACCCTAATCATTACTAGTATAAAGACCCATCCGGATCCGGATCAGTCTTTAGTCCCCTTTAAACCTGTCAGTCTTGAGAAGGTTAATAAACCCCAAGTGTCCTAAATAGGTAACATAAATGAATATACACACACAAACATGGTCACTTTGTTGACCACACAATTAAGAGTTCTGTTTGGAGATTTCCTTTTTGTAGAGTAAAAGGTAACTGAAACATGTAGACAACCAGCTCCTCCTTGTGGTTGGTCCTGTTAGTCTGGCAACAAAGACACAAAATAGCAATAATATTGTTTCCTGCAGTTTTCCTGTAAAGACCAGAGTTTTTGGATCACTTTTTAGCTTTTTATTTGCTCTCAGACTTTCTTTTCGCATAGTGATTTTACAGCAGCAGTGCATTTTTTATGTATACATTTTCCTACATTATAATAAAGGATGTTGGTATTTAAGCCCTTCCTTTTGCTGCCACCATCAGGCCACGGTTGATGTTTGCACTTCTATTTTTTAACTTCAGAAAAGTTAACTAATGTTGTTTTGTTAAGGATAAGAACCATTCATTCGATTTTTATTCACCTTTGGGGGTTTTAACCTTATAGTATAAAAAAAAAAAAAGAAATAGTGAACACTAAAACGTTAATTGATTTCCTAGATGTTGTATTTCCATTGTTATGTACTAACTGATGGTGAGAAATGTCCATCAGGCAAAGACTGCATCGGGTGTGAAATAGTGAAGCGGTAAAATGTTAAAATAATTTTTAGTCACAAGACAACAACATAATTAGTAAGCAATTCACACGCGTCTGTATCGTAAAACAACAGACAAGATAATACTTAGAAACAAGTAGAATCTAAACATACAGGTGTTTAGATTGAGGCGTTTTCAGATACTGTCATGAACTGTATTTTGTTCCCTTGAGTTTTTCTGCAGTGATGTTGTTTTTGTGTTCGTTTTAGGTCTCTTTCTGTCCGCCACCGGGGCTTTATTACCCACGGCTGTTTTTTGTTGTTTTGATTGCTTCTCTGTGTATTTCAGTTCTGCTGGGATCCCCAGTGTTTGTGGAGTCGTTAGTTAGCTGCATTTGCCTATTCGTGTTGAAGTCAGCAAATTTCCTGTAAGGTGTCTAGTGCTATTAAAACCGTTTCTGCTTCTATCTGCGCGTTTCTGGCAGTATTTCTGCAGCAAGGATGACCCATTCTGACAGAAGGGCTCCACCATGGAAACGCAGAGACCCAAGGCAGAGAATTGCTGGAGAGGTGAAGGCCTTGAGTGAGGCTCTTGCTAGGCTAAACCAAGAGTCTTTTCGGGTGTTGAGCCTGGCGGTGCCACACCCCGGATTTGGTCCCCGATGCTACCTTCGTCCAGGGGGGGCACGATCTGAGCCGCCGGTGAATCCGGCCCCTGGTCGCGTCCTGGGACCACCACCTCTGCAGCCGGTCCCTAAAAAGCGACTTGAGCTGCCGGAGGGCCCGGCCCCTGGTCGCTTCTCGGGGACCTCCCTCTCCATTGACGGCTCCAAAGACTCGCCTCTGACCACCGCCTCGGCTGCCGGCTGAGAGGGTTCCAGAGCCTCCAGAGCTCCTAGAACATCCAGAGCCCCCAGCGCTTTCCCCTGCAGGGTTTCTGGCGCTCCCACCTGCAGAGCCACCTCTCGGAGGTGTGCTTCGAGAGGCCCGGCGACAACCTCGTTTGAGGGCAGCCCATGTAAGATATGGGCTCCCGTCGCCGGATTCGATTAAGGTTTCTTTGGCTGTTCAAGCTCCTTCACCGGGGTCGGGGAGCTCCTGCTTCTATCTGTGAGTTTCTGGACGTATTTCTGCAGCAAGGTTGACCCATTCTGACAGATACACTCTATTTTGGGTTGCAGTTGCCACTAAATACATCTTGTATTAACTTGTACCTGTGACGTTGTTGTTATATATGCGTGTTTGTTGACATGGTTTCTCAGTTTTGTTTTCTCTCTCTCTGCATGTGTATAGGCAGACTTCCATGGTATTGGTTTGTGTTGTCTCTATGCGTCTCTCTTCTACTCTCTTCTTACCCTTTAAACATTTTCTCCACCTTTCTCTTTCTATTCTGCTTTTTGTGTGTTCTGCTTGTGAAGGTAAGTCTGTTAGACCCTCAGACCATAACTCATGATTCACATGTCCTCCATCTGTTCCTTTCCAAATAGATGTCTTTATGGGGTTTTTTTCACTGTTATTTCAAAGATTTTTGATGGTAAATTGCATTTTAAAAACTTGACAATGGAGAACAATTTTGGAGAATTTTTATTATAGACCTAAAATGTTACACTTTGGATAAAGAACACCAGGTCCTATTGGTGTATCTAAAACGTCATCAGTCACCAAAATGATAGATAGTAGATAGTAGTCTTTCTAGTAGATTGTAGATAGTCAGATAGATAGTTACACATTTTCACCTTTATTACAAAGAGACTGCTATAAATCCGAAGTTGTTTAAATCACTAGGTTTAAAAACTTCTACAGTAAGCCCTAAATTCAAAAACCTTTTTATTATCTTTAAGAAAATGATTGATGAAACGGTATTGCTGTGATAGTCAACAAAAAAAAGAGCAATTCTTCCAACCCGCAGTGGAAGTACACCTGGTGAAAGAAAATGTGCTCTCATAGACACTTAGGAGCAATCTTGAAGGAGTGTTCCTGCTTCATCGTCACAGTGGTGAGAGCGAGACCTCTGAAGATACCTGTGCAATTAAAAACAGATATCTTAAAAACTATTCAAAAAGAAGAACAAATAGATTATTAACAGCAAGCCTTTTGTTTATTTTGTATGTAATAAAAATAAAGGTAGATACAGAATATAGATAGCATTCAAAATCATCTAAAAATTCTGCAGCAGTCCTGTTTTGCATAGCTAATCTGCCTAAGAAAGCATAACCAGACAAATTTTGAAAAAGTCCAAAGTGGGCGGAGCCAATAGATGCAGTGGGCGGGGCCAAGGGACACAGTGGAGTGTGGTCCAGTTTGGGGTTGAGCGGAGAGAGGAAGCAGGATGTGGTCAGGACAAGAGTAGAACTGTTGCCAAATTAGCAACTTTGTCACTATATTTAGCAATTTTTCAGAACCTGAAGTGACTTTAAAAAAAACAAAAAACTGGTATTAACTAATCTAGCGACATTTTATTAGTGTCGTTGGAGATTTTAATGCCAACAACACTTTGCAGCACTGCTGCAACCCGACTTGGTCCTGAGCAAGCAGTGACTGCTGCCATCAGCCCCTCCCACTTCCTGTTCTGCAGTATACCAATAGTCAGAATGGAAGAGAGCCATTGCACTCTGTGTCCGCAGTGTAAGGCCATCAATTAAAGCTCGTTTAATGCTCATCTGGAACTCATTAACGCTCAGTTCCAGATGAGTCTGGAACAGATTAACGCTCAGTTCCAGACGAGTCAGGAACTGATTAACGCTCAGTTCCAGATGAGTCAGGAACTGATTAACGCTCAGTTCCAGATGAGTCAGGAACTGATTAACGCTCAGTTCCAGACGAGTCAGGAACTGATTAACGCTCAGTTCCAGACGAGTCAGGAACTGATTAACGCTCAGTTCCAGACGAGTCAGGAACTGATTAACGCTCAGTTCCAGATGAGTCAGGAACTGAAGGAGACATGTGTCTGAATGAGATGTTGTACCAAGCATTACCGCTGGTACAACTGCTAATTTTAGCATAGATACAAAATCAATGACCAAGTGTATTAGGGTACTGAAAGACTATTGGACTAATAAACTACGGAACAAAAAAATTACAGACGGATGTACTGTATTTTGGCTTACCCATCAAAGAATGCCTTCAAGAAACACTCAATGTCATCTGTTATGTCATCATCGGTGAAGTCTTAAAAGGGGGAAAGAAACATTTCATAACATTAACATCTTTAGTAGGTAGTGAGTTGATTCTTTGTTTTTTATTTGTTTCAGTGTAATAAACTCACCTGTGCAGGATTTCTGGCAGAGATTTCTGGACAAATTGTTACCGGAATCACACAAATAGCTGTCACTCAGCTGGAAGATACCGTAAGAGGCAGAGGCTGCAGTTCTCTCATAGCTCATGTCTCCACTTTCACTGCTGTCATGTCCCTTCTTTCTCTCATGAGACTTTCCTTTGCCCTTTCCCCTTTTTTCCCCGGAATGGTCTCTACTATTGCCGCGGGCTCCACGTTTTCCTCTGTAGTTTCCAGGAGCTGCAGTTGAATTTGAGGGCACTTCTTCAGTTGTCTCATGGCTGTCTTCATTGCTCATGTCTCCACTTTCACTGCTATCATGCTTTTTCTCTTTCTTATAAGACTTTCCTTTGCCCTTTCCCCTTTTTTCCCCGGAATGGTCTCTACTATTGCCGCGGGCTCCACGTTTTCCTCTGTAGTTTCCAGGAGCTGCAGTTGAATTTGAGGGCACTTCTTCAGTTGTCTCATGGCTGTCTTCATTGCTCATGTCCTCACTTTCACTGCTATCATGTCCCCTCTTTCTTTCATGAGACTTTCCTTTGCCCTTTCCCCTTTGTTCCCCGGAATGGTCTCTACTATTGCCGCGGGCTCCACGTTTTCCTCTGTAGTTTCCAGGAGCTGCAGTTGAATTTGAGGGCACTTCTTCAGTTGTCTCATGACTGTCTTCATTGCTCATGTCTCCACTTTCACTGCTATCATGCTTTTTCTCTTTCTTATAAGACTTTCCTTTGCCCTTTCCCCTTTTTTCCCCGGAATGGTCTCTACTATTGCCGCGGGCTCCACGTTTTCCTCTGTAGTTTCCAGGAGCTGCAGTTGAATTTGAGGGCACTTCTTCAGTTGTCTCATGGCTGTCTTCATTGCTCATGTCCTCACTTTCACTGCTATCATGTCCCCTCTTTCTTTCATGAGACTTTCCTTTGCCCTTTCCCCTTTGTTCCCCGGAATGGTCTCTACTATTGCCGCGGGCTCCACGTTTTCCTCTGTAGTTTCCAGGAGCTGCAGTTGAATTTGAGGGCACTTCTTCAGTTGTCTCATGGCTGTCTTCATTGCTCATGTCTCCACTTTCACTGCTATCATGCTTTTTCTCTTTCTTATAAGACTTTCCTTTGCCCTTTCCCCTTTTTTCCCCGGAATGGTCTCTACTATTGCCGCGGGCTCCACGTTTTCCTCTGTAGTTTCCAGGAGCTGCAGTTGAATTTGAGGGCACTTCTTCAGTTGTCTCATGGCTGTCTTCATTGCTCATGTCTTCACTTTCATTGCTGTCATGTCCCCTCTTTCTCTCAGGAGAATTTCCTTTGCCCTTTACCCTTGAGTGGTTCTTTCTCCTTTCATGAGCTCCCCGCTTTCTTCGGTTGCCCAATACTGAAGTTGAGTTTGAGACCTCTTCAACTTCCTCACTGATCTCAAAGCTATCTTCATCGCTCTCGTGCTCACGGTGTTTCTCCATCTTTCTTTCCTGAATCATGTTTTCCTCATAACTATCTGTCTCCTCTGAGTGGTGCCTTCCTCTTGAAGAGGCTTCTCTCTTGTGTCTGCTGCCAAAGCCCTTTGTCTTTACCAGGCTGGTGTTCAAATTAGAGCTCCTGTTGACCTCACAGATAACTAGAGCAACCCAGTCATGCAAGGTGAAGAAGACAGCACACAAAGACAAAAGGAAAAAGAAAATAAGATCAGAAGGATGGTATTTAACATGACTTTTCCAGCCCCTTTCAGATCACCCTTTTGCACACACAGACCAGAGGCAACTCATGATCTTCCATTGTCTGTCTGATTTGAGAAATATATTCTTTGGTGGAAACCCAAGAATATGACAACATGTTGATAGCATATAACAACTTTTCTTGTTTTTAATCGTATGCAGTAGTTTGCCAGTGTTAGGATTGCGACATACAAACAAAGAAGTCAAGAATCTTTGGTTCTCCAATCACAGAAATCATATAAAGGTCGACAGATCAACTTTGTAAAAAGATAAATAGTGTGGGTCTGTGGATGTGTGTTTACAGAAGAACAATGGTCTGAAAGGGGCAATTGTTACATAATGTATATTTTTATTTGGTTAAACGTGTTTACTAAATGTCATGTCACTGTTTGGTGGGAAATATAAAGTAAGCTAACATGTCTTGCAGACTTGTTTCCCCAAAGTAAGAGAACCCTATTAAAACAGTTTTATGTGGAATTAGGAAAGCATCTTTTCATTGCTTTTTCAAATGCCATTTTTTTCCTAAATCTGTTTTTCCAAGTGATTTTTGCTTTGGATTAAATGTATCTTAACCACAAGTTACTGTCATGAAATATAACTCTATAACTTACTTTCTGCCAGGATTTCTTCGGTAACTCCTTCTGGTCCTCTGGTTTTGTTGATTGCCGCTGCAAGTGTCTCCTTCAGCTCGCATTTGGGGACAATGCGACTGTCAGAAAGGTGGGGCAGCAGTGCTGCCAGAACCAGCAGCGCCAGCAAACCCAGCTTCATGTCACCTCTAATAGAAAAAATAAAGCTTGTTTTTGAGTACAAGGAGCGACACATCACTTCTTGTGATTGAGTTTAATTTTAAACAAAAAAACATTGTGAGAATGGCATGAAATACTTTATGCATTCAGGGAAAAGACATTGGGAAAATAAAGCATCAATACTCTTTAAAAAATAGGAAGTTTTCAAAAGGTTCTGGCATATTATAAGCTATTATTTTTCATGCATTACCAAGAAGAGATATGGCTAAAAGTTATATTTAGCTCAACATTTTGTTGTATTTCATGTTAGGACATACCCTCTTTAATATATTATATTAAAATACAACTTTATTTTAAGAAAACATACATAATGTGATAAAATATAATATAAGCGATTGGTACAATGTTCATACAGTACAAGTAATAATCTAGAAACGTCCTTCACTGATCAACAGCTGGAAAATTCAAATATTGCAGATAAATGGCAGTGTGCACACAAAGGTAAAAAATATAAAAACAACACAGCAATACTAGAGACGGGACAGGAAGGGCAAGTTCACAACATAAGAATAATAATACAGTGCAGTTATTAATAATAAAAAGAGAAGATTTCTTACTTTATTTCTGCTGCTAGACCCATATTCAGATGATGAATCCAGAATATGAGAAACCTGGTGTGTGTTGTTGCTTTTTATATGATCAGTGCAAGTTGACCAACCTGTTTAACCACCTTCAAAATATTTGCATCACCTCACCAAAGGTAGGATGTTTTAAAAGGGGAAGGAGGAAATGAAATCAACGCTTTCTTTAATGGTATAAAAAAAATTGACAGGAACTACTTGAAGTCTAACATGGCAGAAATAGTTCATTCAATTAGATTCTCTTTAAAGGGGAGTGAATGCTGCAATCTGCTGGAGGGTTAGATAGGAAACTCTAATTTAAATAATAATTAAACTTGACTGCATTATTTGAGAGCCAGGATTAATTTTGGACATATGTAGACGAGGTGGGATCTGTCTGTGAACTGCTGCAATGTAAATGAACCGATTTAAAAACTGAAAATGAATTACTTTTTATTCATATCAACACATAGACAAAGCATCACACTGCCCTGTTTTGAACTGAGACCTAATGTCAAACTGAGTTCAAATGTAAAAAGGATGCAAAAGTTTTGAATGCAAATTTCCTCTTTTGAATTTTGCTGAAAGAGGGCAGTAAATCTATTCAGTGATCTTCTAGTCGCCCACAGAGCTCCCAAGCCCTTCTGGAGGTTGTTCAAAAGTTAATATTCAAGATTTTTAATTATTCAAGCATCCTAACCCAATGCTGTTTGGTTTACAAAGTGCACGGCAAAATGGTTTGAAGGCATGTTTGAATCGTGTTTAAAATATTCCTTAAACCTTTTTAGGAACCTTTTCTTAAAGACTGACCTTTGCTCTGTCTCTTGCTGCATATTCTCGACATTTTTGACACATTTGAAGTCGGAATGCAATGAGCTACATGGGCGATTCACATTGTCTTTTATGTATAGCTTTTAAATATTTCTTTGTGAATATGGCTTTATATTATCTATTACAGCTTGTCTTAGTTCTCTGATTTATGTCAAAATTTTTCTGTTTTACTTTAAAAAAATATGCTCTGCACCATTGTCAATGATCAGTCCAACGACTGCGTGACACGAGACAAGAAAAATGTTTTGTATTAATGCAAATCAACAGTCTATTTTTTCTGAGTGAGAAAGCAGAAAATTAAACTGGTTTGACTGGATTTGTTTTTGTTTCCTTTTCTTTTTTTTTTTTTTTTGCTGTGTCATGTGAAAACCTTTATCTCACAGCTAACAAGCGTAAATCTTTAAAGGAAGTTTTAGTTGTAATAGTCTGTAATCTAATGTATCTAATTAATAAAAGGAGCAAATTATTTTACATAATCCAGGATTAGCTTCTAGGTACAAATCGGACGCTGTGTACTATTGTGTCAGTTATTTTCATACAAGGATTAGATTTCTTTTTTCTGTTCATGATGTCTGAAAAGCTCACCCAAAAGTACAAATGATGGCATTTGGAGTATAAACATGCTACAGGCAGAACTGGAACATCCGACAGTCACCGGACACAGAGGACGCCTTATGCATTAGACACAATCACAAGGCTTGTTGTCTGGTGAAGTTTGCACAAGGCCGGGTTTTCAAATGCTACAATTGTGTTTCACGTTGGGCGGAAAGTCCCCAGTAAGTGAAGACAAACAAAACTACAGCTACTTTCATGAAGCAGGTCTTGATGCTCCATTTGGATTTTTTTTGCTGAGATCGTTTTGTTTTTGCTAATTAAATACAACTTCAGTCAGAGTGGTTTAAGTCCCCGGAGCGCCTCAAGTTGAGCTGTAAACAGCAGCGCACTGTTTACAGCTGTAATAATGGATGCCGCTGTTTAAAGTTATTCTATGCTTAAAGTATCGTCACAAAATCAAAGTAGCGCGAAAGATAATAGTACATAGAAAGAACAAATAATACACTGCAAAAACAAAAAATCTTAACAAGTATTTTTGTCTAGTTTCTAGTGCAAATATTTTAGTACATTTCTAATATTTTCTTCATTTATTAAACACAAAACAATTATACACAATAGAGGAAAATATACAAACCAATAAAATAAAAGGCAACAGAAAGAAGGGAAAAAAATCTGATATCTGCCTCTTTTGTCCCAAGAATGCAATAAAACAGGGATTTACATAAAAAAAAACATCAACCCAAAAAACAATTTGTATGGATTCACATTATGTTACTTCAGATTTCTTCAAAAACTTTGATCCGTCTCTTAAATATGTATGTTGATCTGGCATTCTTCATATCACTCTCCAGAATAAAAAAACTAACTTACAAATAACTTTTCAGCAGCAAATATGAGTTTGTTTAAAGTCAGTAATTCTTTAATATTGATGAAAACGTAATAGTTCCTTTGGCAGATTATTTCACTTATAAAAAATATTTTTCCCATGTTTTTAATGAAATAATCTGCCCTTGGAACCAGAACGTTTTCATCAATATTAAGGAATTATTTACTTCAAACAAGTTCCTATGTCTTGCTGAGAAGTCAGTTGTAAACTAGTTTTCTCTTATTTCAAGCGTATGAAGATATTTGCACTAAAAAAAACCAGACAGAAATACTTGGCAAAATTTTGTGCTTTTGCTGTGTAGCGATGGCGTTTCGTAGAGTATTGACTGCAACTTCTGTAGGGAAGTCTAGCCAGAGCCCAGAGTCCTGATGTGATCCACGGACACAGACTTCCTTCATAAGTTCATAATTATAATCGTCAGCCATTGTTTAAGTCTGTTGTTTGTTTGTTTCTGGTGCATGTCTCACAACAAAGACAGAAAAGTCGGATAAAATGCGACATGACCGTTCTGACTGCGTACGCTTTGAAAACAACCGGATGTGTGTCTGATTTGGTGCGACAAATGGACATATTCCCTTCACTTCTCATCTCCCTTCAGTTTTCTGTCCGGGATTTCTTCCATAAAATTTCAACACGCTGATATCGTTGATTTTAGTTTGTAGTTTGGCAATGACAGAAAATGAGACTGACAGAGCATGAAACTTGTTCTTGATTTTATATTTTCATTGCTTATGGTTGAGATTTTAAGTTTTTTTTAAAGACTAAACTTCAGCAGCTTAGGACGTGAGATTTTCATCAAAATATATTTTTAATTAAAAATAAAAGCTTCTGGATATCCCCTGTCCTCAAAGTGCCAATTGAGGGCTTGTGTTGTTTTGTTCAATGCCGTTTGACTAGCTTTCAGTCAGCACATTTTTGCCACTAATCTGAGCGGAGCATGACGATACCAGCTATTGGTTCACATGCTGTTCTTTCCATTCAGAACAAAGAAAGAGTGAAAAAAAGCAATCACCAGAATGAAATCGGACACGACCTGTACACACTGTGCGTATCCTGGGATTTTTCTTAGAGTACAAAAAATAAAAATAAGAGCAGAACCAGAAGACTTGAGGGGTCTGGGCGGTTGCTATGACAACAGCAGATCTTTAATGTGCTAAATCGTTCAGTGGTTTGTAAACTACCAGCAGTATTTTAAAGTCTATTCTCTGAGCTACAGGGATTCTCTGACTGACAGGTTTTTTCTTTTTGCTTTTATGAGTTTCAAATGCCAAAAAGTCTTTTTTTTCTTGCAAATGTTCAACTTTTCAAACTCAATTAGTAAATTTTAACAATTTTTCTAATGGAAAAAATGTCTTGTTATAAGTTAAATAATCTACCAGAGGAACTATTACCTTTTCATCAATACAAAGGAATCATTGATTTAAAACAAGCTTCAATTTCCTGCTGAGAACTTACTTGTAAGTTCGTTTTGTTTTATTTCAAGATATTTGCACCAGAAACTAGACAAAAAATACTTTTTTTGCTACCAAGTTTTTTATTTTTTGCAGAGTAATTTGCCTCCAAGGAGCAACATTTTCAAGCAATCCTTAAATGGGGCCTCGAGAAATGTTTGTACTTTTTGCAACCTGTCATAAAAACATATTGTTGGATCTATTAAAAGCACACAAAATCTAAGCTTCAGTATAAAAACCAGCAGCATTTTCCACCCTGTCATGATTTATTAAGCAAAAAGAAACTTGCGTGTAACAAGCTGGATGTACCTGGCAGGTGTGGCGCCTGGAAGAACAATGGCGTCATGCCAGCCATTGAGCTCAGGGGCGGACAGGTGGCGGTTTCAGTTTGTTTTGCAGTGACAATAGCCGGGCACCTGCTCAATCATGAACTCATCTGTTTACCAAACTAATCATCCTGGAATCAAACCAGAGCTCCTCTGTCAGCAGGAAGGCCTAATCAAAGTCTAAGCCTTCACCTTTTAATCAGCTGAAAGCAGTCACAATGTAGTTCGTAATTAAATAAGAACTTCCTTTATATTTGCTGTATTCCATAAATAAACCAGGAGTCTTCAAAATAAACAGTAGTTTATTATTTAAAGCTACAGGCTTCTGGAAATTCCCCTGTGAAGTCTTCATACCTTTACCTCATCCGAAGCCGTCACGTTGGTTTAGGTCACATTTTGCAAACTCATGTTTCTGATCTGCTCTAAATTTAGCCACAGTAGCTCTGTGCCAGACATTGTTCATCTGCCTTGGCGCAGCAAGCAGCGAAGAATGCAAAGGATCAAGTTTAGTTAGTGAAGGTGTGGTTTAATGTTTACTTTTCCAAGAGCACAGCTGAGATGGAAAAACAGAAAATAACAACGAAAAGAAAAATTATTAAACGAAGACAGCAGAAACCTTCTTCGGTCATCTTGTAATCATAAAGATCAGCACTAAAAAAGATTATTCTTGTTATTTTAATGCAAATTAAAACAATAAAGACTATTTGCTTTCTGTTTAATTTATTTAATGTATTTTCTTTGTTTGTTTTATTTATATATTTTTAATTTTATCCACCAACATCGGTATGAAAGTATTTGCTGGTTTTTTTGTTGTTATTTCTGCTTTTTGTTTTGCCGTTTACTTGTTGGTCTTTATTATTTTAGTCACTTTTGCAGGTCATTACTTGGATTTTTCTGTCTGCTATTCACTGTTGTGTGAAAAATGAGAAACAAATTCAACTTCAATAAAAAGAACAAATAATTTTCTGCATGTTTTTTTCTTTGAAACATGTTTTCCAACATGCATCAGTAAAGTCGTCACACTAAAACATTTGAAGTGGGTTTGATTTGAAAATGAAAGTCCAAATGCTGCCTTGAAAATGTGATAGTGTAATTTGTAAATTACACTATTCAAAGGTCAAATTACATAAGATTTATCCCTTTATCTCCCCAATGTGTGACAGGTGTAACATTTCTGAAGGCACTCTGTCTCATGCTTTTTGGTCTTGTCCTTCATTAACGGGCCTTTGGTCTAAAGTGTTTGATTGGTACTCCAAGGCATACAAGACTCCAATACAACCTGAACCAGGACTTATAATTTTCGGATGCCCTCGGGTAGAAGGGACTATAACCGCTGCAATGCGGCAACCGTTAGAACTGGGACTGATTGTTGCCAAGAGACTAATCCTGAGGGACTGGAGGTCCTCTGTTCCCCCTTCATTCCGCCTTCGGGTGACGGACATGATGTCTATTATACAGATGGAAAATGTAATTTAAGTCAACAATGTCATGAGTTTGGGTTTGGACGGCCAGTGGTGAGGATGGACGCGGCAGGATCCAAGTATGGTGGAGAATGACGATTTAATAGACTGACAGAACACAAGAAATCCAGGCGGCACAGTGGCAATAGCTCTGACTCTGGTAGCAACTGGTAATTTTTCAGGCAGCACAGATGAGCAAAAGCAAAACGCTCTTAACACTGGCAGCATTTGAGGAGTAACAAAAGCACAACACAACAGTAAGACAAGAACCTGAACAGGAGACACAGATGGGTGTAAATACACGGGAAGGTAATCAAGGGAAACAAGGAGCAGCTGGGAACAATCACAGCAACTAAATGGACACAGAAAACCAAATCACCACAAGCAAGAAAACTGAACTGAGCATCAAGACCTGCTGTGTGAACGTAGCCTTTGAATGTAAACCTGATGACCAACTACAAAAGTCATATCATGACTCTGGTTGCAAGGCAGTCCAGTGAGATCATGCTTTCAGCAGCCAATCAGGGATGTGTAAACAAGGTGGTGCGATGTGACTCAGCACCAATCAAACAGGATGCGCAAACAACGCGGTTATGAATTTCCTGTACCCCATGAAAACCAGATAACTCTTCGTCACATTCCTCGCATATTATTTTGTTCTTGTTTAAGTTCATTGATTGCTTCAAAGCACGAGCAAAGTTGCGCATCTCATGATTCGCTTCAGATTGTGCCAATCAATGTATTTCATAGATTGGACAAACTTTGAAAAGTTTGAACAAAACCACCTGGTGGCAAGTGTTAGATTGTGGCGCCTGCATCTAAATAAACCAAATGAAATCGAGAGCAATGGTGTTTTTGGCAGAAGAGATCAACAGTGAAGATAATTACTAGCAAAGCATATTTGATGATCACCAAAAACACAATTTCAGCTCATACACCAGTAATACTGACTGTCATGCATGAAGGTGGAGTGGTGATCGCTTGAACTTGGTTTCAGGACAAAGTGGACATGGAGACGTTGGTCACGTCTCCATGAGAGTAGCTTTAGAGTGAGACTTTAATAACAGCAGTTAGTGAGTAAACCTTGAACAGATTATACCACAGTATTCTATCAATGCATCTGATCACTGAAGCTGACAAAGGTACTAAAATCTGCAAGTAAACAACACTGTACAAGGCTGATAAAGAAAGTATTCAACATATTGTAATGGTCCTGTCAGAAAACTTTTTGATAAAATCCATTAAAAGAGGGTGATGTTTCTGTTTTACTACAACCACATTGCCATCCATCCATTTTCTGTTCACCCTTCGTCCCTAATGGGGTCAGGAGGGTTGCTGGTTCCTCTCCAGCTGCGTTCCGGGCGAGAGGCGGGGTTCACCCTGGACAGGTCGCCAGTCTGTCACAGGGCAACACAGAAAACAGACAGGACACACAACCATTCACACACACACACACACACACCTAGGGAGAATTTAGAGAGACCAATTAACCTGACAGTCATGTTTTTGGACTGTGGGAGGAAGCCGGAGAACCCGGAGAGAACCCACCATGCACAGGGAGAACATGCAAACTCCATGCAGGAATCAACCCCAGGACCTTCTTGCTGCAAGGCAACAGCTCTACCAACTGCGCCACTGTGCAGCCCCGGGTTGTCATATATTGAAATAATGAAGTATGATGCACTCTTCAGGACCTGTGTCAATTCTCTGGATTTGTACATTTTAGGGCTGTTGTAAACGAATATTTTAGTAATCAATTAATCTATCGATTATTCTTACGATTGATTGAGTAATCAGATAAAATAAAACATTGGTAAATCTAACATAACAGCAGTGTTACTGTCGGATATCAACATCAGTCCAATTTTTCACATTTGAGCTTCCCTAACAATAACTTTTCTGTAGTTTAGAAAATTAACTCGTAACTATAATAGCTCACTTTCTAAGTTTTTTCTGCGGATTTTTCTTCAACCACCAGGGGGCTCTTTAGCAGGAAGTGATTCTTTGGAAGTCAAAATTGGAATTCAAAGAAGAAAGTGTTAATTTTCATTTAGAACAAGCACATGCTAGCAGCAGAGATGACAAAGAAATTTCTTCAAACTCATATGATGCAGCTTTTAAGTTGAGGGCTGTCGATCCGGCAGTACAGGAAGGAAATAGAGCCACTGCACATAAGGTCGGCGTGAACGAAACCATGGTTCAGCATTACAGACGGAGAGCTGCGCCTTATTAAATCTAGCAGATTTATTAGAACGCTGCCCTCTGCTGCAGAAAACCGAGAGCGGCGGAGATACCAGCGGCTTACGCCCGGTGCGGCTTATATATGTACGGTTCCAGTTGTTGTTGTTTTTTTAATTGTAGGTGCGGCATATAGTATGGTGCGCTCTATAGTCCGGAAAATACTGTAATTTAACGAAGCTTCAAAGCAGATAAATTTTCCTCGAAGAATTTTAATAATCGAGGTGCTTGAATCACTCGAGGAATCGTTTCAGCCCTAGTTCTGAAGACTCCTTGAGTTTTATAACTCAAGGAGCAACAGCTTCTTGATAAAGAAGCTGTTGTTCTTCAACAACAGCTTCTTTCACAAAGAGTTTATTCACACAAGCCGTGTCTAGTCCGTTTCATTACAACTCTAGCTCGCTTGTCTAGAAAGTCCAGTTTGTTCTGGGGAGGCTTGATTACGCATTCAAACTCTGATGTGGACCAAGCCTAAAAACTTCGGTCTCGGTTCGGTTGAAGTGAACTTTGGTGTCGTTTAAATGCTTTTGTGACCAACAAGCAGACTGGAGATCCTCCAAAACCAGGAAGCGAACTACAGTGCAGGGCATTCTGGGTAAATACAACGAAAACAAATGCGCTAGCAGGAGAAACGGCTCATTGTCTTTTACCAAAGACAAAAGAGAAATTCTACAACAAAATTTATTCCAATTGCGCTCAGTGTCTTCTTCAGAGGTTTTTCTGTTGCTTCTTTAAGTGGTTCTTGGTGCAGCGGCACCACTGGCGAGGAGGCAGAGCAAGTTTTTCAAATGGTTTGGTCTGTTTGACACAGGGCAGGGTGAACAACACCAGCTGAAAATGTAACAAATACTGCAACTTCGTCCCAAATCAAACCAAGTATACTGAAATATTAGGTGTGAAAACAGGGCAAGACTCCTTCCTGCAGTTTCTTTTGCAGATTTAAAATGTGTGCTGCATCGTGCATCTTTTCATGCATCTAATTTGTTTACATTTGCACACATTGGATGGATGTTGGTGAGGTGAGGTGTGCTGGGACAAATCTTGGTATATTTCACTGAGGTAGACGCAGTTGACCCAGGTCGAAGTGAGAGAAATGATTATTTAATGATGAATCACAAATGCACAATCCAGGCAGCACAGGTCAGGAGCTCAAAACGCTGGTAGCAACTAGAGATAAATGCAGACGTGACACAACAAACGACAGAATAGACGAGGACCCGACAAGGACACAAGAGACACAGGTGGATTTAAAGACATAGAGGGTAATCAGGGAACAAGACAGCTGGGAGCAATCATGGGGTAGACAGGAGAATACAGACTCAACTGACACAGAAACCTAAATAAACACACAGAAAACTCAAATCCTTACACTGACACCTTCAATGTGTTTTATGCTTTAAGACAGAAGATTTCCTACACTTATTTTAGGCTTAATGCAATGTGAGCTGGGACATTGTAGAGTTGTTTGATGATTTGCTCAGTTTTATGACTGTCTCTTATGGGGCGTGTTGTGGTGGTGCAGGGGGTTTAGCACGCCCCACGTTTGGAGGCCTTAGTCCTCGACGCGGATGTTGTGGGTTCGACTCTTGGTCCCGACGACCTTTGCCGCATGTCTTTCCTCTTTCTTGTCTGCCTACTGTTGGAAAGATACAAGCCACTAGCGCCGCAAAAACTCTTCGGAGAAAAAAAAAGAACTCTTCCTTATGACTTTTGATTATGAGGAAATCAGAACTCAAAGTAAAAAGAGATGCAACTTAAACTACTACATTCTCACATGCTCTTTTTGAAGCCATATAAAGCAATGAAGATTACTAAGTGAGAAAATTATTTGGCAAACCTTTATGTGCATACCAGTCATTTTTTGTCTGACTGAGTTTCTGAGGAGAAACTCGTTTGTCAGGGTCAGGCTTTTTGCTGCGTCACAAAACAAAGACAGCTTAATCGATGCCATAAATCTTAACAAGATGTACAAACTAGCATAATCGCAATCAAATGGGTCTTTGTTTGGAAAATAACCAAGCTTGATAGCATAAATTTTATTTGTTAGTGTGGAGACCTCAGACATTGTGGAGCACTTCCTTATGGGCACTTTCACAATGATGAAAACTGATATTTTGCTCGACAGCTTGCTTCCTTGTTCCTAGATTACTAAAGACGACACAGACCTAGAAAGAAGACCATAAACGGTGTATTTTGCAGAATATGTTTTATGTTTATTTAACCTCTATTTTAAATTAGCTTATACTTGTTTTTCAATATCAGTAGGCAAATGGGTAAATAAAACTTCACACCTGTCCTGAAATGGCTTATTAAAGGTTAATTATTAGATCCGATGAATGAGCTTTCCATTTGATTTTTCACTACCTTTGCAAGGTGATTAGCATTTTTATCAGTGATGGTACTTGCTTGGTTTGATCTCCTGCAAAGTCACATCAAGAATCAAAACGTTACAAAGTCGGGGACCTCGCATTGGAGATTTGTGTAAAAGTCTCGTTGTCCATCATTGAATTACAACATCCTCAGAACATGACACATACATGACAAATAGAAAATAAATAGAAATAAACTCTTTAGTTGTTTGTACTGTGTCTAAGTTTGTTTGCACTTACAACAAAACCTGATTTTCTTTTATTTCAAACATTTTTTGTGTTGCAAAAGCAGCTGTAGTTTGTATTTTTGTTTTAAACCAAAACTTGCTTTATTTAACCATAAAACAAAAGAACAACTTTTTCTTTCAAATAAACGGATGAGCCTCTGGAAATCCCCTATCATTATGGCTTCGTCTATGTTCCTGAGTTAGAGTTATCCGACTGGTTTTAGATTAGATTCTGCACATTCATGATGCTAATCTGCACTGTGAACCTGGTCACATTTACTCTTTGGAAACAACGCATGCTGTTCCCTCCTTCTGGAAACCACAACCTCAAAGAATGCAAATGATCAACCTCAGTCACTGGTGTGAAGTAGATTTTTCACACAAACGATGCTGCTCTCAAAAAGAAATTACTGAAGGAAAACAAAAATGGAAAGCAGTTTTCCTCTTTGTGAGGCAGACACCCGCTCTACGTTTTAAGACTAGCTAGTAGCTGACCTTATCCTGAGCCATCTCTGTGGTTGACTGAGGTCCAGTCAGACGAAGCAGGTGAGGCAGTGACATCAGGACAAGTAAAAGACTAACAAGAGAAAATGTATTTGTCCAGTTGACTGTTTTATAAATTTGTTTTCTACATCATTTCAGCTTTTATATGGTCAAAGTTGCTACATTTAAGGGTTTAAGGGACATACATTGGAGAGGGGCAAGGTGTGTTGCACATAAAACAGGCAGTTGGTGAATGCTCGTTGCTGTCTCTTTACATTAGTAAACGTTTGATTACAGATGTATCACACAGTGAGTCTAATATATCTAAAGAATGGATGTGATGTGTTGAGTCTTTCTGATAAATGCACATGGTGAAGCACAAAGCGTAGTCCAGAACTTCCTATAATCAATCATGTGATTAACTTTAAATTCTCTATAAATATGTTAACACAGCAAATGCAAATCCAGTTCCATTTTTACCAAAGTTGGTTTATAGAAACACTTTTTCACACCACGAGTCAGGTGATTGACTGGTGCAAACGACAAAGGAGCCAACAGGAAGTGGTTGGAGGATCATGGTGCAGAATGTTTTTAATGACTGACATTTGTAATGGCAACGCAGCTCATGATGATTATCTTTGGAGATTTACAAAGTAAAACAGCAAATTAAATCTTGAGTTTAAACGCTTAGCAATTTAAGAGCTTTTAATTTATTTCAGCTAGAGATGCTAACTCAAGTTTAATAGCATTCAACCTGTGACTGGCCCATTCTTTGGTTTTTCTGTTCCAAAACAAAAATGCAAAGATTTTATATATATATATATATGTGTGTGTGTGTGTGTGTGTGTGTGTGTGTGTGTGTGTGTGTGTGTATATATATAATGCTTTTCTGTTTTTAAAACCTAAATAATGAGGTGCTTTAACTTTTCAATTTTTGATTGTCAATTAAAAAAACAATGGGATGAAAAGTGTACGGATCTACCAGTAAGAGGATACTTTGTATTTTTTGAATCTCACATGAAAGTGAATATAGAAATGACAAATCGCTTTTTCATTTTAGAATTCCATTTGGTTAGTTAGGAAAATGTTTGGTTTATGTTAAAGTCACTCAAACCAAAAATCACCGTGCAAGTTCGTTCTCCGTTGCAGCCATCTTATCTTGTAGATGAAGAGAAACTCTGCCTTAAATGCAGCTGATTGGGACAGAACGGGATTAGGACCACTGGGGGAAAAAAATCAGAAATCTCAGGAAAAAGTTAGAATTCTGAGATTAAAATCAGAATGCTGAGGAAAAAATCTGAATTTTGAGGAAAAAACTGAATTCTGAGGGGGGGGGGGGGGGGGGGGATCAGAAATCTGAGGGGAAAAAAATCTGAATTTTGAGGAAAAAACTGAATTCTGAAGAAAAAAATAAGAATTCTGAGAAAAAAGTCTAAATTTTGAGGAAAAAAAAAGTTAGAATTCTGAGATTAAAGTCAGAATTCTTTTTTTTTTTCTCTCAAGTGGCCCTAGCCCTCTTCCGTAGATTGGTGTACCACAGACATTCACAGTAATTTAGAGAAGCCTGAATATCGTATAAATTGTGTATGTTTATACAATACAAGTATGCTTTATTTTTGATTACTGGTAATCTGGTTAATCGTTTTTTTTTCCTGAGAAAGGATGAAGTGTAACACCAGTTTGAAGAGACGGGTGGATTTTGAAAGCTGCTGCTTTGTGAAACAACTTGAAGAAAATAAACTCAATTCTTTTGCTGTTTATTAAAGTCAGAGATGTTTTCTCTTTTTCAGATTACAGTTAAACTCCTTAAAGGAGTTGAATTTGAGTTTTATCAGAACAGAAATTTCAGAGGTGACGGCATTCTTATCAAGGATCTTAACAGATGTATTCGAGCATAGACCTCGACATTATCAAGTTTATCTTACATTTTCTGTAATTTCACTCGTCCGTTTTATCGGACTATGCATGTTTGCGTCAGCAAATTCTGAGATAAAATCATTCTTATTCTTGTGTAAAGATGTCGATGTGAGTTAATTGAAAAAGAATGCAAACAATGACTGTGCCACAGGTGTTGTAAAAAAGCCCTGCAGCACTGCACCTTTTTTTCCACTGATTCGCACACAGAACCACACTAAAACCTGAACAGGTGCCTTTATTGTGACATTACATTAAACTTACAAATGCTTTGAAATAATTCAACCAAATATGTCTTTAATTAACTAAAACATAACGAGATGAAAGGATGCATTCATTTAATCACATTTATAAGATGAAACAAGTTCTCATTCTCCATTTCCTTCTAGTCGACAATGACACAAAGGGCTCCCTCTGGTGGGCGTTCAACCACATTGCATATGAACGTAAGAAGAATATTTAGTAGCAATGAAGTAAAAACACACCAACCAAAAATAATTAAAGTTATAATTTTGTTCTAGAGATTGCATTTTTAATATTTAGATTTAAATTGTTTTAGTCTGTTTTTTTTTTTGTTTTTTTTTTTGTTTTTTTTTATTTCATAGGAGTGAAGAGACTATGATTGAGGAAAGAAAGCAGATTGAAGTCCAAAGTGCTCCTGGTAAGTTGTCTGACAGTGGCGCTGTTTCCATGCATCGGGATCTTGACGGAGGAGACTCAGAGCCCTCAGGGTCCGGACGTCGAAACTTGGCTGAAAGTACGGAGACTCAGGAGGCTGGACCTTCTGGAGACAGCTGGACCTTTCAGTACTTTAGGGGTTTAAAATACATTGTATGTGTTTTTTAGTGGCGTTAGTGCAACCTATAAATAAAGTTTGCAAAGGTCACTAGAGACCAACTTGCCTTCCTCTCCCCAACATTTGCAATCAAAGTAATCAAAGTAATATGAATTAATTGCACTACGTTTGTGCAGCTAAAATTTTTGTGAGTGATTATTAAAGTCTCCTATTTAAAATCACCATCTCAAGTAGCACATTTCCCACATGGGTGTTTAAAACATCTATCACTCAGTTAATATCATCATTATTGTCATTATATTATATTGTATAACCATAGAGAAAAAAATCTCAACAGAGGTGTGCCACATTAGATTAAAAAAAATAAGGCAGTATGGAAAGTTTGGCGCAGGTGGAGACCGGTGTCTTTGTGACAATTTCGAAGAAAGTCTTCGAACCCAAAATCAAGGAAAAAGGGCGAGGCAGCCATTTTTCCCACACTCTACATTGTTTGTTGTTAACAAAAATTTTCCACATCTGTCCTTGGTGAACTCGTCTAAAACGCAACGTGTGATGACTTTACTTTTTTCTTGTAACAAAATCCAAGAATAATAAGACCAAACTCCACCTCTTGTAACTTAACTCCCTTCTGCCTCTATTTTTTTTTAAAGTCCATCTAGATTACCATAAGACTGGTATATCTGACTCATCCATCCTATTATTTAGATTTTAGTGCTGTATTTGATTCTTACTATGGAAAAGTGAGTGGGACTTCCTGGCATCTCAAATCTTAATAGGTTACTATTACTTTATAATGTCCAATCTATCTATTTATTTAGTAAAGAGCCTTGAGATGTGTTGTGAATTGATACTTTACAAAATAAAACTAATAAAAACAGAGCACAATAGACAGGATCGATGCTAGTTACAAATACTACCACAACAAAAGAGGGTAAAAATAAAAGATAAAAAAATGTTAAAAGGTAAACATCAAATTATACAGACCATATAACGGTAAAACCAGCTGACCAAACATACTGGAACTCTGACTGGGTTGCTAGGTAACTGTCTGGGCTTTGCTGGGGTTGCTAGGTAATAGGCAGTGCCTGCTGATTTGTGATGTTACATTCTGGAGGTTTTTGAAATGTTTCAAAAAGGATTAACTTATTGCCAAAAAATGGCTGGGTGTTTTTCTCTTTTTTTTTTAGGCATTTGATCTGTTTTTAGAATCATGGAACATGAACAAACCAAAACCTGCAAAATGTGAATTTAGCATAACATATCTCCTTTAAAACTGCCTTTGAACAGAGCCAGGACTCATAGGAAACCTAATTAGTTATGATGGATTGGTATGTCTGAGTTCAAACTATTATGTTCTTAAAATATTAAGAACATCATCTTACTAAGACTTAAATACTACTGTGGTCCAATCACAACACATTTCATAATAAATCAGCAGGAAATTGTATAAACTACACACTGTAAAAAAATGCATTCTTTTTTAATATTGTGTAAAAAAGAAGATAATTATGATAAATATAGGAACTGATCAAATGTGGCCTTCATTGGAAAGCTGGAAAAACTAGTATTGAGATTTGTCTTTATCATTACTAATCCAATTTAATTCATTTTATTTTTATAGCACTTTGGAAGGTACTATACAAATAGAGTTTATTATTTTACTTATTATGCTTACTATACTTATTTATGGTCCTCTTGACTAACTGTCAAATGTAGAAAAAATATGTTTTTGTTGTACAGCTACAACAAATCAAAATAAGATAAATATTTCTTATGTTCTTACCCACAATCCTTTGAGTTCATGGTATGGACTCTTGCCACTTGGCCTGGATACAGACCACGCACATCTCTTCCCAGACATGATGTTCTTCAGAGGAAGAAAAAACATATTTCCACATAGCAAGACAAGAATTTAATTTTGCTCAAAAGTGGCCAAAATGTAATTTTATGTTATTTTTGCAAATGCTCTTAAGTTCACCACCACACTGTCTGAAGGACATCTGAAATCTTTCTTGATATTGGCTTTTATTTCCAGTCAATAAGAACAATTGTGTCACTAAAAAATAATTTTAAAAAAAGTAACAAGCATGCAGAGGATAACAAACATCAGCACCTCTGTTTTCACCCATCTGTGATTTGTTAGATTGGTGTCATTACAGAAAAACTGGAATCCAAATTTAAATTCAAACTATTTCATTCAGACTGTTCTCAATATATAAAGAGGACCTTGGAAAAGTGGTGCAATCTGAGAAAAATAAACCCACTAATTTGATCAATTAGAACTTTTTGAAACATGCTAGATGAATGCAAAAATAACCTTATAAATTTTGAGGAAAGAAGATTTGAAGCTCTATAGCTGCAAAGGTTTACTCAACATCATTTGAAAACCTATAAGTCAAGTTCTTGTGTGCATTGTCAAAATAGATTAGTTACTCCAAAAAGGCAACAAAACACACCTCTCCTCAAACATGCTTTAAGTATGTTAAATGTCTGACTTAATGTATTTAAATGCATCAAAATGTAACATTACTAAAGTAATGCCTATCAGGCTACATTTCTATAGAGTTTATCTTTATCTACTTTCTAGTTTAAACAGAAGTAGAAAGCATTTTTATTTCTTGAAAATAAAGGAAAATTACATTTACAGTAAAACTTTTGCGCCATTCCTTATGAATCAAACTACTAATTAAACTGGTCACTGTGATGATAAAATATATAAACTTGAGAAAATGTATTTTTTTGTAAATTCTACATTACCAGCAATATAAAGCAAAATTTATTGGAACAACTGAAAACAGATATTACAGTCCGCGTTTAGACTGTTGAAATCATGTGGAACTGCAAGGCGGAAGGCGCTTTGCCGCCATCTAGTGCTGAGTGCGTGAATAACAGCTGGTTGTGATTTTACCGTAATAAACTGTACTTGAAATACGGTCATGGTGACAAAAAAGAACATTTAGAAACTTATTACAAAATTGTTAATTATATGTGTTTTATTAATAATACACATCTGAAATAAAAAAAGCTCAATTATATTGTCCTTAATGTAAATCGCGCCTACAACTGTAAATAAATACCAAGAAGTTAACTTTGAGGACTCAAAATGACTCTCAATTGGACTGTTTCCACAAATATAAGGTTTTTATTGTGTGTAAAAAAACAAACAAACAAAAAAAAACATTTAAATTTAAATGTTTATTTTAATAGGAAAAAAATATTAGCAAAGTTTTTTTTTGTTTGTTTGTTGTTTTTTTTTTACTTTTTCTTTTTACGCACCATCTATTTGTTACTTGAGCTATTTTCTCTGGCCGTAGCTTACAAAAAATATGAGCTGTTTGCTCAAAATAGCTTTAGAAGCATATATGCCTTCGCAAATTCCTGTTTGCTCGTATTACCGTAATAACTTCATAAACAGTCCCATCAGTTTCTTAGTCTCCACTAACCTTTTGGGCAAAATTGCGGTCCAGTCGAGTTCTTTGGAGTCCTGAGACTCTCTGAACTCACGCAGCCTGATAGCGATGCCAGATCCAGCCATATTTGACCACCGGATGACGTCAAATCACTTCCGGATCTGAAGAAATTCACCAGCAATTCAAGGATAAGATAAATGCAGCTCACTCTGGGGATCTTTCTAAGGAAGAATGAAAAGATTTATGAAACACTGTGATTAATATTGTAATCCTGTGTGCGCGAAGGTGTGAACTATTAATGACTTAATGACTGATAAATTCACAAATATGAACTTGACACTCCATAATGGCGACCGTATTTCATGCGCCTAAACAGCTAATGCGATTTCTACTCTTTATGTGTGTCAGATGTCTACAACGGCATTGTAGATAGGAATACGGTAAAGTTCTTCTAAAAAAATAAAAATAAAAAAAATACATATTTACATTAATCTTAGAAATTTTCTAGAAATAGTTTCCGAGTTTCAAAAGTCAAAAGTTTTCGACATTTCAAACCCAGAAATTGTCAAGGTTTTTTGATATATTTTTTTAAGCTTAATTAATCTGAAAATTTCAGTTTTTCTAACTTGTTTTAGACTTTTGAAACTCAGAAATGTTAACTTTAAAAAAAAATATTTTAACTCTGTTTTTTTAGCTTTTTTAATGGAAATGTACTCCATTTTTGTTCTAATACACTCTTGTATGTAATACATCTTATTCCTGATAGATAGAGTCTGCCAGGAATGCTAACGTTAGTTAGCATGGCAGATAACAGTTTTCCTGAAACTGTAAGTTGTTCCTCCTCCATTAATACACTGAGAGGTGCACAGGAGCCCGATTGACAGCACGTAGACCCTCCTTCTGGTTCTGATTGGCTGTTTTTGACCAGCTCTTGTACACTTTGTGACCGTTTCTTCAGATGGCAGCAGCACTGGAAGGAGCTGAAGCAGATCTATTTTTTCATTCTTTATCTGTTTCATTCTAAACTATCCTCTTCATGAGATTGGTTTGGGAGAATAGAGTGTCTTCAGGCAGAAGCTTCTTCGAATTTGCTGCAATGCAGACCGCTACAGGAAATCTTTCCTGCCAAAAGTTATCACTGTCTACAATAACTCTTTGAAGAATTTGAATTAACATTAGTTACAAAAGCATTTAATTAACTTCCAAGTTCAATTAAGTAGTTCTGAATTTGAATTAACAAGTATGTAAAAACCATATTGACACTATATTTAAAGGGATTTTAATCAGCATGTTATTTCTGTTTAAGGGTTGGAAACCACTCTCTTCATGGGGAGGCTGTCAACTTTTCCACACAAAAGAAATCAAGCTAAATACTTTGTTTTAAATGTAGAAAACTTACCTGCAAACATGAAGATCACTTGGTCTCCTCTCTTCATTTAAGAAACCTTACACTCGGCATCGCAAGCTGACACTGGCGACGGCAGCCTCTCCCTCACAAACAGGTAACATAATAACGTGATTCACTGAATGCATGGTTGTTCTACGTTTTAAAATGAGAAGCCACGTCAATGCTGGTTGTTTTTTTCCATTTGAAACATATTAATTTAACGTGTAAATAAACATCCTTGTACTTCTATACAAACTGAGGATTTTGTATTGACTTCCGTTAGTTTTAGTAACCCTAACCGTTACTAGCACAACTCTGGAAAAAATTAAAAGACCACTCAAAAGGATCAGTTTCTATGATTTTACTTTTTATAGGCATGTTTGAGTAAAATGAACATTGCTATTTTATTCTATGAAGTACTGACAACATGTCTCTGAAATTCCAAGCAAAAATTTTGTATTTATGTGCAGAAAATGAGAAATGGTCAAAATAAAAAAGATGCAGAGCTTCCAGATCTCAAATAACACAAAGAAAACAGGTTGATATTTATTTAGAAACAACAATACTAACATTTTAACTCAGGAAGAGTTCAGAAATCAATATTTGGTGGAAAAACCAGGAGGTTTTTAATGCAACTAGGTGCAGTAGACTCTTGTTGCACTCAAAACATCTGATTTCTCTCAAAAACAATCTGCTTAATTCCCCTATAAAATGCAGTTTTGTTATTATCTATTCCTGCAGAGGAAAAATATATACTTATGTAAAGATATATGCCTCAACTGTCATGAAGTGGTGATGTGGATGGTGAGGCAAATGCTGTAGACCCAGGTTGAAGGAGAGGAAATGAAGCTTTAATGAAGAAAATCCAGAATAAACACAGTTCACTACAATCCAGGATACCAGGCAGCACGGTTGAGCCGATACCAGGGCTCAATGCTGGTAGCAACCAGTTAAAGGAAGGAAGAGACAGACTGGGCAAACAGACGACTGAGACAAGGACCCGACGAGGAACAAAGGACACAGGTGGGGTTAAATACACAAAGGGTAATCAAGGAAACGAGACACACCTGGGAAACATTCAAGGGGAGACAGGACAACACAGAGACTCAGAGACACAGGAACCTCAAATCACAACATCAACATGAAATATGACTATGGGTAAATATTGACTACTGAATGAAAAAGTATTCATATTTAGGTTAAATGAAGATTATAGTTACAAACTCTGTTATCCCAATGAACAATGGTGTGTAGTAAAAAGTAATCACTGCTACATTATTTAAAATTTGGAGTATTTACCTAAGGTCTTTATCCAGTGTTTTATCATAACCATAATTAACTAAGTGAAGTCTAATCACTAAATTATTCAATGAGAATGGTATTATTTTTTTCAGAATTATTGTTTCTTATTGTTGGTAGAGCTGTTGCCTTGCAGCAAGAAGGTCCTGGGTTCAATTCCCGGCCTGGGGGTCTTTCTGCATGGAGTTTGCATGTTCTCCCTGTGCATGCGTGGGTTCTTTCTGGGTTCTCCGGCTTCCTCCCACAGTCCAAAAACATGACTGTCAGGTTAATTGGTTTCTCTAAATTCTCCCTAGGTGTGTGTTGTTTGTCTTGTATGTCTTTGTGTTGCCCTGCGACAGACTGGCGACCTGTCCAGGGTGAACCCTGCCTCTCGCCCGGGACGCAGCTGGAGATAGGAACCAGCAACCCTCCCGACCCCATTAGGGAAGAAGGGTGTTCAGATAATGGATGGATGGATGGATTGTTTCTTCATTGTTTCTCTATTTTAAGCTCCATAATTAAGAGGGGGTTCTGTTTTATGTTTAATTCTGTTGCTTCATGGACCAAACATCTGTTGTGAATTTATTTTGTTAGAGAACTGTAAGTTGTGCATAAAAGACTGAAACACTGATGTTTCAGTCACTTTGAACTGCACATTTTGAATGTGCAGTTCAAAATGCCCATTCAAAGGTTCAGAGAAGGTCACATTAAGTTCACCTGTAGAAGTTCATAGCTCCTTTTAACTTTAAGTTTGAATTTGTAAACAACTCAAACATAGATTTTGCTTTGAAACACCGTTTTATTACAAGATGTATGTTACACCCTGGCAGTTATTTCACAGACTATAATTGATTAATGCAAAGCAGCAACAGCATCACTCCCACAGCCAGACTGGGATGAGGATCCTCAAACAAAAACACCCATTCATAAGGGAAGCTGGGGAGGAAAAGAGGAAGGCGGGAGGCGTTGGGGGTAGTTGCTATACATTTAGTCAAATCTACATAAGTTATTTTAAGCCGGGAGTTCATTGTGCTTATGAGCCAAATTGACCTGAGACATCAGCAGATCAGAGCAACAATAAAATGAAAAGAGGGCAGAGAAATAAAACTGAACTGGCTCATAAAACCAGCAGGGAGACAGACAGAGAAAGAGAGAGAGAAACAGAGAGAGAGAGACAGAGAGAGAGAGAACAAAAGCTGGGGACCAACAAAAGCCCTAGATGCCATGAGGAGACAAATGGTGCCTTCACGTGTTAGCTGTAAAACTGTAAACCGTGGGATAAACGTTAGGATCCGTTTAAACACTGTGGGGAACTAACTCATAATAATGTAAAAATATTTACAAAAAGGCGTCCAAAACTTCTTATATGACCAATAACAACAACAACACACCAAGGATCTTTTCTTAGATTTTGATAATTAAAGTCCATCCATCCATCCATTTTCTTTACACCCTTCTTCCCTAACGGGGTCGGGAGGGTTGCTGGTTCCTATCTCCAGCTGCGTTCCGGGCGAGAGGCGGGGTTCACCCTGGACAGGTCGCCAGTCTTTCGCAGGGCAACACAAAGACATACAAGACAAACAACCATTCACACACACACTCACACCTAGGGAGAATTTAGAGAGTGATAATTAAAGTAACTTCACCTATTTTCAGTATTGCAAAGTCAATTTATTTTATTAACTCCATTCATTTATATAGATTAATTAATCAGATACAGATGTTTTGAAGCTCTTATTTCATTTCATTTTGGTGATTTTCCACTTGCAGAATATTACATCAGACCAATAATAAACATTTTAAATACAGAAATGTGAAAAGTATGCAATGCATATCACCTGCTTAAAGGTTTAATATGAGGAAAAAAACTTAATCAGAACGTAGAAATATTGTAAAGTTTTATGAAAGATTATACAATTTGAACATCAGCAAAAGCTATTTTTTAAAATGCATCTGTAATAATAATTTAAGCATAAATAGATCTGTTTGGCATACTAATACTTTGGGAATTTGATTATTCACAAATCTAAATGGACATCTTAGCATATTTTAATTTTTTTGTAGAATAATTACAATTGCAATAAATCTATTACAAAATTAACAGAATATTCTTTAGATCTAAGTTTTCTTGTCATTAGGTTGCAAACTTGCATGTGTAACATAATCTGTCTGAAAAACCTCATGATAAAATTGCTCAAGTACACGTAAGAAGTACAGCATAGCAAGAACACTCCCCAAAATTAACTTTTTGCAAACAGTAAAATAAAACGGAGACAAAAATAGTGAGTTTAAGGCTTGTAAACACAAGATATTGATCTGGCCATTTTGGTCCTCTCACTTTTAATCTTAAATTTAGACCAGGAAGTAATTGGATTAAGTCCAAATCAGCCCTGTTTTGGAGCGGCTTGGGTCAACGGTTGTGGAAAAGCTCAAATTTCCGACAACATTTGAATGCAGCGGGAGTCCTCCCAGTCGAATCTGGCAGAACGTGACGACGTGCCGACTCGGAGCCGAGAAGCGAGGTTTCCTGGCGGAGCAGCAGAGGGAGCAGGAGCCGAGCGGTTCAGTCAGTTTTTGGCGCAAACCCTCTTCTCTTCAGCTCAACACCGGCGGCTATGGCTCCATCGCTGTCCTCCTGAAGAGACGTTACTCCGTCGGATGCTCCACTAACCGTCGAGGAGGGAAAGAGGAGGGAAGGAGGAGGGAAGGAGGAGGAGGGGGCATCCCTATCAGTCTTCAACTACCAGGTGAAATAATTGCGCCGGTTTAATGTAACATGTCTGGGATTTGGAAGGAAATTATTGAGGAGAGTAGCTGGAAGGGAGGAGGTGGGAACTAGGGTCGTCGTCTTTTTTCCCCCCTTTCTGTGGGGGTGCAGATTCGTCGGGTAGGGGCAGAGGTTATCGCGCTAGCTAACGGCGGCGGCTCACGGACCCCTGCTTTGGCTTCGTCATCCGCCAAGCCTGGGAAGCGGTGCCTCGCCGGGTGATGCTGTTACGGGAATGCATAGCGGCACCGTCCGTCTGGCCTCGGCCCACCTCCATGATGAACGATACACCCCCCATCCCCAGCCTCCACATTCTCTCTTCAACGCCCCCCACCTCACCCGTAAAAAAAAAAAAAAACACAACACAATATCTGGTGTTCATACTGAATCAATAAATAATACCAACAACGTTATTTAATGGCGGTGATGGAAAAACACCAGGACCAGAACGGATCACGCGCCCGCTTCAAACTGACAGTTAGCCAGTTTTCTTAGCTAGCCTGGCATTCAGCTATCTAGCCGGCTAACATTAGCCCCCCTACCCCCCAACTAGCATCCCTGGCTAGTCTGTATCCTCCATCCGAGCCATCACAGGTCGTTCTGGTTCACACCAGGGTCTCATATTTGGTTTCCCACCGCCCACAACGGTCTCGTATCGCAGTGAGAGCCACCGCCACATATTTATTCCCGTTTGGCCCGTGAAAATATAAAGGAGCACGCAGAGCGGATGTTGTTATGTAACAGATAATGACACCACACGCCCTTGAAACAAAAGCTGTTGTTTCAGTATTTTGTGCGAGGTGCGGGAACCCAGTCATGGGCAAAGAACCGGGGACCACATGGGTCGCTTGTGGTACCGGTGGGCTGCGAGTCTGAGCAGTCTCCAGAAAGACAACGGCTTTTTCCTGTCTGTCAGCCATTGTTTTTGTTGTCATTGGGGTATGGGGGGTGTCACGTACCCCCCCCCCCCCATTCCAGCCCTGGTTCTTCCCATTGTTGCCTCTTGTTGTTGGTTTGCTTTAAATGAAAAATACATGTATCGTAACACCCTCAAGCTGAATGTCCAAAGAATAATAAAAAAAATTAATGTCACAATATGGAAAGTTTTCCAGTCATATTTCTTGAAAATCCTTGGAGGAACAGGGCCTATAGAAGCCTCAGTTGTGATGCATACGTAAATGCAAACTGATATTTGTGGGGGAAAAAGAGCAGAAAAATAAATTTTACGGGTCTTAGATTTATATTCTAGCATTTTAGATGCATAAAAGAAGTCGGTAAGTAATGTTAAACATTTCAGTCCATCTGGATATGTTTTGGTACCGATTTTTGGGGCAAAGATTCGATTCAAAAACAATTTTCAAGTCAAAACAAATATTCATAATGATTTCTGTCAGTGTGCAAAACAATCCTCATGATCTACTCTGGTCTTCTTTGCAAAGAAGACCAGAGTGAAGCTTTAATTCATGCATGCATCCTCCGTTTTCCTTTTACAAAGCCACACCATTCTGCAGACGGTGTTCTCCATGGACGACTTTGCATTTTCCATCCGGAAGTTTTTAGCCATTTAACAATCTTTGTAGTTTAGTAAAGAATTGGGGAAAAAAATTGCATAAGTCCTCATGACATTCTGTGTTCATGTCAACCTTGAACATTTATAAGAATTTGCTTATTCCAAATGCTATAATTTTACTCAAATTTTGACTATTATTCAGAGGTGAAGTTGTGTCTGTGGCTAGTTTGACAGTCTGCGATTCTGTTGAGATCCTTTTATTATGTGCTGGGTTTTTTTAAACATCATGAAAAGGCAAATATCCACATTTGTGGACAATAAATATCATTATTGCACATTTCATCAGACAATGGATTGGTTTTATTTTTTGTATTAAAATCGATTTTTGGGACCTTTTAGATTGAGTCTGAATTGTAGTAAATGAGAATCGAGACACTTATGTGAATTGATTTTTGGTCAATATAGTTAATCATAATTTACAATGTAGGTCCATGCCAGGGATGAATTGTGTGGTCTCGGTCTTGGAAGACCTGGCTTTGACTCCATGATATGATAAGACAAACCTTCATTATTCTCTTACTGGTTTTTTAAAATTTATCATTCAAGTATTGCTCAATAGTTGAATTCAGTTTAGAGATTGTCTTTCAATGTATGGCTGCATTTAATAACTTAAATATTTGGTTGATTCCAAGAATAAGGTCTGAACAATATGGTTGAAAAACCTATAAGGAAATTGAGGTCTGTTAGTGAAGAAGAGATTGGGATGGAAAAATAAAGCAGACAGGGAGGAACCTGAAGTCTCTGTGGAAGGAAAAGTGAGTTGTTATGACTTTATGCTTATATTTATTTGCAATAAATAGCACAAATGATGGTAAAGTGTGGAGTTATGGCTTCACCATGTCCAAATTCTGTGAAGTAAAACTTCTATTAAGCACTTTTGTTATTCAAATCTTGATTGATTAATTGATAAAATAGTCAACAGATCAACCTGACACTGAATTGATAAGTGAAGTAAAAAGGGGTGATTTAAATATTTATTTAAATTAAAAAAATAAAAAGTTTTTCAGCATCTGTACCAACCCATGTTTTGGAGCCCAGAATTTGTTTTCCAAATTGCGTGCACTGAAAGCGACAAATACTCTCTCATTCATACAACAGGTAAAGAAAACGACAGGAAAAAGTGGCAACAATGTTTGTTGTTCCAAGACATACAGTGTGGTGAGATTTAATGTTTTCACCATGTCGACAAATCATAACATGAACTATAAACACTGCATCAAATTCATGGTTAGAAATCACTGCATTTTCGTCTTCGTGGTTCCTTTTTCTTCTTCTCTTCTGAGGGAACAAACCTGTGCATTATCGTCCCCTGAGGAGGATGGAGTGAACAGTGGTTCAACTGAGCTATAAATAGTATGAATATGGGTGCATAAGTGCCAGCGCACTTCAAGTGGCCTATGGATACACAGAGGTACAATATGTCAGGCCTCAAACAGGAAATGTTTACAAATATCAGGGAATGTGCAACACATTGGGAAGGAGAAACCGCTGAGGAATAAGGTTGCAGAATATATAAAAAATGTGTAACAGAAATAATATTGCTATAACAATATCAATTATGATTAACTTAGATTTTTCTGGCTCGTCTCTAATCAGATAATCGATAGATCAGTGCTATATTGTATTGATGTTCAGCCAAGCAGAAAGGGCTGCGCTTTTCAAACGATATGGCTGAAAAACATACCAGGATAAAAGCGTTTTATTCTGGTCGATATCAATAATTATTGATACGTTTTTTTGTTATGAATATCTGAAATACGACCAAACTGTTGATGTTATCGTTACTGTTTTAGCCACAGTTTTCACCCTTTGCCATTTTTAAGCAGTTAGGAGGCACAGAGGCAAAACCTGAAACTACTGCTGTGCAAGTTACTCAACAGGTTGTTGCTAGGTAACCAAAGAGTGAGTGAGTTGTTGCTAAGTAACCAAAAAGTGAGCAAGTTAGCTGATTCCTCCAATTTTGCTTAGCTGGCCAGGAGAGATGGAGGAGCTAAAGCCTTTCCTCTGCCTCCATTTCCCAGAATACTGTGCAGTTCTGGATCGGAGTTCACTAAATGTTCTATATATTGATTATTGAATCTACTTATATTGATGTAGTGTCTATCATAATTTATTGTCCAGCCTCAGGAAAGAGGTAAACTGAATGGTGGAAAAAGTGAAAGTTTGAGAAGTAAAGACAGAAACAAAATTTGATGTAAACGAAAATGGACGGTACTATAAGAGAAAAGGACGGGACAAGAAATTTGGAAAATGTAAGCGAGAGAAAGAGAAAAGGAGTGATGCTGAAATGTTTAAGGATGTAGAGGGGAGTAGGAAGATGCAAAGTCTGAATGGGAGCAGCAGAGAAGTGGTTAAAGATGAAAGCAAAGAGAAGGTAAAGGTCTGAAGCAGTGAAGGAGGCAGGAAGTGTGCTACAGCTCTAAACAATGAGTTCTTGCTGGCTTTATTTGCTGTACAAAGGAAACTATCCACTGACCTGCTCTGGTTTTTTTTGTTTTGTTTGTTTTGGGGTTTTTTTTTTTCCTCCTTCCCCTCCTCTCCTTTTTCTGCTGCTGTTTCCTTCCAGGCTGACTCACGCCAGGAGAGCCTGAACACACGGAAAGGTTTCCGAGACCACAAGAGTCAGGGACACTGTGGAACAGAGCTGAAGAAGGAAGGTGTGGAGAAGAAAACGGAGAGAGGGAGAAGGATAGACGACAAGGAGAGAAAGTGGATTTGTATCTGTGCTGAGGAGAACAGCAAGTGACAGCTGGAATACGAGAGAGAGGAAAAGTTTTAGAGAACAGCAACCGCCAGTAATCAAGGTGATCCATCGGAAAGGTCGAGCTGACCTCTAAAGTTCAGAAGAACCAAGCGTCCCTGCAACCCCTCCAACTGCTGTCACAGAACGGTCACCACACTGGGAGAACTGGAAGAACTGGTGTTGAGGAGAAGCCACCATGAGCGACCAGAACGTCGTCAAGGAAGGCTGGGTCCAGAAAAGAGGTCAGGCTGTTTTCATCTTTTCTCTTTTTTTCTCTCTAGATTTCAAAAACATCAATTGTTGTATATTTGAGCTGTCAGATGGAGGATCAAGATAATTCACTGTTTATTTTATTTATTTGTATTTTATTTTTGGCTGTTTTATAACCATTCCATCTGCAAGTCAAAAAATAAAAGCACAATGCTGAACAAACACAAGACAAAATGAGTACAGAAATGGATAAAAAAAAGTACTTTCACTTTATTATACATAAAGCATAATCAAAATCATAGCAGCAGAATCTTTTCCTTTTAATTTTCTGAAATATCTCCAACCAATTCCAGTTAGACCTGTAGACAAACTCATGAAAGAAAATATAATCAAACTTTGTAATATTTGTTTATTAAATTATTTTTATAAATATTTTTAAAGAGTGAAAAACACAGTTTTAAATTCTCACAATCATTACACAGCTGAATCCCTCTAATTGAAGTAAAATGGTTTTAATATTCATTCTGACCTTTACATTTTTTGAAATAAATCTTTCTCTTACTTCCTAGTTTGTTTCTTTAATTTCAAACCACTTTGAGTTTATTGTAGGTTTAAGCTGCGTCTAGTTTATCATCTTTCCCTGAGACTCACAGCATCAGTTCTACCTCCAAAAAATATTGGGTTAATGAATTTTATTGAAATCGCATTAGCCAGCCACATTCAGCGGATGGCTCGTTCCGTCATTACTGTAAACACGAACCGTAACATGTTTTGACTGAGTACCGCGTACACAGTACTGCTGCCCCATATACTCAGTAGAGCACCAAATGTGGATTAAGATGGTGCTGAAAATAGTCCCTGCAAGTCAATTTCATGTTTTATGTAACCTTTGATTAAAATTGTGATCCATTTTTGTTTTAAAATCAGCTGTTATGGTTTTTCCTTTTTTCTTTTTTTTTTTTTCCTCCAGTAAAATTTTTACTGATGTTTGTTTGTATTCAAATGAAAAAATATGTAAACTAACCGTACATAATGGTTTTAAGCTTTAGCTGTTCAGTCAGAAGTTTCTCAGTTCATCAGCTGGCCGATTATTGCGGACAATCAATTTGATTGGCTGAAGACTGCATTTGTTGGTTGGTTCATGGATTCACGTCAACAGCAACTTGTCAACCACCAATTTCAATTGAAGACACTTCTGCTAATGCGCTAATAGTGGAGCTAATATTTTATTTAGCGCTTTGTTTAAATGTATTTTTAATTTTTTTTAAATTTCATTGTGCTTTTTTTGTGCTCTGTGACATTAAAATGAATCCTGAATTCTGATTCTTATTGTTTTTTGCTAACTAAAAACATTTAGCTTCTCTTGAATACATTTTTCCTGATGAATTCTAAAACTCTAAATTATTTTATTATTACTTTATTCCACTGTAAACCTTCAGTTGAATAAAGCCTGACATCTGTGTTGAATATTTGCCTGTTAAAAACTCTTAAGGTAGTTAATGTTTTTAGGCATGCTCTTATTTTGAAGTGGATGGAAACTGTTCACAAAGCAGTTCCATTTCCTTTCACCACTTTCTCTGGCTGCAAATGACATTTATTCTAATATGTATCCATTATGCATTGCAGTAGAACTGCAGTTTAAAAGCTTTAGAGCTTTAGCATTAGCTTCGGCTAAATAGCATGTTGATATAGCATTTTAGCAGAACTAATGTTTATAATTTCTACATCTTAGTTATTAGCACAACTAACATTTTTGTTAGCAGTGCCCACTCTGGTTTTTATAGTCTGCATTTAATGGGATTGCTCTGTTGACATGTAGATAAACGACCCACACTAAGTTAGGAAATGAACCAGAAACACTTCAGGACTTCTTAAAATCCCCAACAGATTCCTTAAAACAAACTGTCATTCTGTCAGAATAAAAAAAAAACCCATTATGCAGAAATATTCAGTAAATTAGGATATTATTAAAAATAATATTTCAAAAACCTTATCACCAAGTGAAACGCATTGTATTGATTAATTACACGTAGATCGATGATTGAAAGACTTTCTGATAATTTTTTCCACGTACAGTTAATTAAAATTTTATGTTTTCATTAATAATAATATAGTATTATTTTTATTGTCAAAACAATAACAAATCTATTTTAATACAGACATCCTTCCATAGCAAACGCATTTTATTTTGGAGATGATTCTGACAAATTTTGTTCTTCCTCTGACTTTTTTTATTTATTTATTTTCCAAACACCATGGTACATGACCCAAGGACTTTGAATCTAAGATGACCATTTCAGATGGTCACCATCTCTGCTGAAATATAACAATAATAAATTCTTCAATCTTACAAATCAGAGTTGTAGAAACTACTGTTGGCTTTGTTAAAGCAAAAGCAGAGCTAAATGGGTTATATGAAGAGAAAGATTAAATCAACTGAGTTGCATGCAGCTTTGTGAAAACTTATTGAAACCAAAGTAAGATTCTTCTTTTTGCATGAAACTGACTTAACTTTGTGTACAAGATTGCAGTTCTGAGACCATACGGTGGCTTCAACAGAGGCCTGGACAGGCACTGTGCTGCTGGCTTCTCTTGTTAGTCTAAGCTGATTAGAGATGCACTCCATTTGTCTAAATGAATATTGCAATTTAATTTACTCTATACTTAAGTGTCAGCAGTTCAAAGACTATATTTATTGAGTGCTTTCAATTGATGGTCGACTTTAATCCTACTGAGAGGAATAAAATACAGAAATTAAAACAAAATATGAGGCAAACAGAAAATGGGCACCTGCTAAATTGTTGTTTATTTATAAGCTCTTTCGCACTTCTATGCTGAAATAACCACCTTCTTTAAATAAACTATTTCAAGAGTCAAAGTCCAGCATTTAAACTCTTGTTTAAATCAAATAAATAAATATGGAAACATATATTTTCTCCTGTCATTTTATTTGTGAGGTGTATGTTGTATTTGCATAACTTGCTACAAAAGCAGTCTAGAGTAGTAGGGCTGCTACTAATGAATATTTTAGTAAACAATTGTTCTACAGATTATTCTGACAGTTAATCAGACAAAAAATAAATGGACACATAATGCAGAATTTTTATTCAATAACATAAGCATTTTTAAGACAATATTAAACAATATAAATAAATAAGAAAATTATATGTATTTTTTTGCCTAATCTAATTACATAATCCTTTATGGTTGATCATTAGTAGCAAAGGATGCATCTGCAGCTAAAAAAAAAACAGGATTGATTTTAGCACCAATACAGTGTGCAGCTAATCTGTTTTTTAAATGTCGTGACAGATAATCTGTAGGGGGAAAAAAAATCAAACTCCTATGCCTTCTCCCGGTGCTCCCAGTACTAACTAGAATCAACCAATCAGATTCAAGAGGAGGGTCTTAGCAACCCAAATAGCCTTTGGTTGCTTAGCAAAGACCTGTTGAGTAACTTGTGCAAAAGATATATATAAAAAAAAAGAAGTGGAGGGAAAATTATGGATAAAACAGGAAAGTTCACCAGTTTGTTAGTATATCAGATATTTAAAATGAAAAACTAATCAATAATTATCAGTATTGACAATTATTGATATCGATTGATATTACTACTTGCATTGTGATAAGTTTTTCAGCCATACTGTCCAGACAGTTTTGATCTAATGAGTCGGTACACTCCAGTTGAAAATTAATCAATTATGAGATTGATTAATGATTATTTCAATAATTGATTGGCCTGTCATGATAACAAATTTTGCTAGAAAATAAATTGTTCCAGAAATTATTGCAATAAACGATAATATTGCTCTTTTGAGACCATTTTTAAGAATACATTCTCAAAGATCACTAAACTTTAAATTCTAATGAACATTTAACATTGGAACTGGAAGGTATTTTTAATTTCCAAAATAAATAAGCAAAACAACAGAAATGACAAATAAAATTAATTATGAAGTCTCTGTAAACAACAAACTTTCACAAAAAGAACTAGTTGAGACCAAAGCACCAGACTGAAAACTTTTTGTTGAAAACAGATAAACGATAAATTATGCAAATGAAAATTATTGAGCTCGTTTTAATTTATCATGCGATTAATTAATGTATTGCTTATCGCGACAGCCCTCATTATGGATTAATCCGAATAGTCATTTCAGTGCTGTATAGTACTCTGCTAATGATAAGAGTTTTTCAGAAGCACAGAAAACCACCAAGAGACCAGTTGTCCTACTGAGGATATTTTCTATTGAAGTGGTGTTTTTATTTTGTATTTATTTTTTGCTAAAAACATCAGCTTCTGTCATGAAGGACGTGTTTTCCATCCCTCTCACTCCTCCGTTCTCTGTCGGTGTAAAGAACAGCACTTCCAAACAATGGTTGTTTACCTGCCAGAGGGCCAGCGCTGAAGCTTTGGGCTGCTCTCTAGCCTGAGCGGCTCTTGGCTGCTGGAGTTTATTTCCCACACTGCTTTGTGTGTTTGTGTAAGTGTGTCCGTTTGAGCTCATTCATTGAAAGTTTTTTGTTTTTTTTTCTGGTCTGAGCTCATAGCTGTTGGCGCGGAGTTAGGAGGAAGTTTCTCTGTGGTGCTATGAGCCTACAGAGGATGACCTAATGCTTAGGTTCCTTCCTCTCTGCTCCTACAAGTCCCTCTATTGTTTTTTTGCACCTCTGTGGGTTGTAGTTTAGATGTAACTCTTGTCAAACAATGTCCACACTTAGTTTTGTTAAAAGAATTTAGAAATTTGATCATTTCTCTAAATGCTGCTAATGGAAAACTTCATGTTTTGTGTCTTTTGCTGCTTTTTTTCTTAGTGCAAACCTGATATTTCAATAGTTTGCAGAAGATCCCGGTGTCAGAAATACCTGACAATTACTGGAGGCTTGAAAATATGACTAAAACAAATGCAATAAGTCTGTGCTGCAATGGACAAGAGCTGCATCTTACAATCATTATAGTAATAAATTAATCTATTGATTATTCTGACAGTTAATCAAATAGTCAGATAAAAGTGACACATTCTATTTTCTTATTAAACTACAATATTTGAAATGCATTGCAAGATGGACATAAACAAATAATTCAATCCATTTTTAAATAAGAAAATAAACATTTCATTGCCTCAAATGCAGTAACAGAATTCTTGTAGTGAATGCTGGAAGAGTATAAAAAAACACCATTTGATGAATTTTGGCAAAACGTATTACAAAACGTATATATTTTTTTAAATCTTAAATGTGTCATAAACATACTTACAAACATTTTTTTGCCTGCTAAACAAGGGAGAATTGTTCCATTTTGATCACTAACTCATTGATTTGTGCTTCGCCTGGCCTAATTGAATTGATTGGACTCTTCATATTTCTTTTTAAGCTTAAGTTTTCCTTCACGTGAACCTTTTTTTTTTAATTAAATGTTTTTCAGTCTATTTTTAAAATACTGTCCGTATTACTAGAAGCATTGGACAGAGGTACAGAACACCCAGGAATATTGGTAGGTGACCTTTCTCTCTTTGTGTCTCCCTGCAGGCGAATACATCAAGAACTGGCGACCACGTTACTTTCTGCTCAAGGCAGATGGCTCCTTCATCGGCTACAAGGACAAACCGCAGGACTCGGACCTGGCCTATCCGCTCAACAACTTCTCTGTAGCAAGTAAGACATGAGCAGGCCATGCCACCCTTCAACCTCTGCATGTTAGGATCGGTGTAATCCCGAAACGTTTCTCTGGGGGGACTTTCAGAATGTCAATTGATGAAGACAGAACGACCCAAACCAAACACCTTCATCATCCGCTGTTTGCAGTGGACCACCGTCATCGAGAGGACTTTTCATGTCGATACTCCTGATGAGAGGTTAGCTTTAATCCTCGCCTTTACTGTGTTCAGTTTATTTGATGAAAGTTGATACATCTAGCCTCTTTTGAACCTTAATCCATTTCATTAAAGCTACAGTGTGTAACTTTTATTAAAAGTATATATGTATACATTAAATTATCACTATGTTGTGATTGTTATGAAGAAGTTTTATTGATATGGCACTTTTTCAGCAATAAGGCAGTTCAAAGTGCTTCACATGCATTAGACGAAATTGTTTATTTACTGTGATCTGTGCCTTGCTAACTAGCCTAAGCATTCCTGGCAGACTTTATATCAGGAAGAAGCTAGCATGATTGATGGCGCTAAGACCCGCCTCCTGTCTCTGATTGGTTGTTTCTGGGAACACGGAGAAAAGGCAGAGGAGCTCAATTTTATTTCCACAGATTATTTAATCCCAAATTTATGATGTAGTGACAGTTTGAACAAATATGTAATATATATATTTTTTATAAAAGTTATGCACTGCAGCTTTAAAGGGCAAAACGTATTTCATTTCTAAATTACATTGAAGTGACAAGCCTCTTATACTTGAGAGTGGCTTCATACATTGCATTTTGGGAGATTGTAATCTGCTGTGAAAGAAGAGCTACAGATTCAACACTTTCAAAATACAAACTCAGCTTTTGATGAACTGTGTGATGTTGAGACCTCTGGTGGAGGAAGATGCTGATTGTCCAAGGAGGCCAGCGCCTGCAAATAAGAGCGTTGCTGCTGTATACAAACTGGTGTGATGGGAAAAATAAGTGTTTCCATTGTAGTTTTGCAAAATGCACCAATTTTGATACGGCTGAAGACCATCTCCTTCAGTCGCAAAGACTTTTTATCGAAAAACATTAGTTTTTTTCTAAATTGGCTGGTTCCCATTTAGCACGCTCATTTTCATAATTCCAATTTGCACAATTTTGTGGTTAATGACAATCCAGCTACTGGTTTTGAGTCCACTCAGAACCACTAGGATTTTTTTATATGTTATTTTCTTTGTAGTTGTGTTAGGGATTTTGATGAATTTATAGGACGAATGGAGTTAGTAATTATTCTAATGCTACGTGTCTGGATGTTATTTACAATTGGCATAACATGGTTTTAACTGGTAATTATTGAGTTGGTAAGTGAAATATTTTGTTAAATTGAGATAAGGTGTAGAACTAAACACAAATACTTGTTATCTTCTTGCTACTCCTTTTCAAACAGAAAAGTAGTGCTAAGCTAATTATTTTGTCCTTGCTTATGTATGCATATGTTATCTTATTTTTTTAAAGCCCATTTGAAATAAATAAATTAATTAATTAATTAAAATGAAAAGAATCTCATTATCTATGTTACTTCAATATGTTAAGGATTTCTTTTTTAACCTTTTACTGGCGGCATTAGGGACGAGTGGGCCGAGGCCATCCAGATGGTTGCAGAATCGCTGGCTAAACAGGAGGAGGAAGGTATCCTGTGCAGCCCCACTTCCCAGATTGAGAACGTTAATGAGGAGGAGATGGACACGTCCATCAGTCACTACAAACGAAAGGTACAACTTTAACAGAAGAGACATCAGAAATGTCAAACCTGCTGGGTGTGGTCGATCGGCCGAAGCGTGTCCGCTGTTAAATGTGCCGAAGCTTAAAGTTTTGATGACGTTTCCCTGATTCTCTCCTGTAATTTGTCCAGACAATGAATGACTTTGACTATCTGAAGCTTCTGGGCAAAGGCACGTTTGGAAAAGTCATTCTGGTGAGGGAGAAGGCGAGCGGCACCTACTATGCCATGAAGATCCTGAAGAAGGAAGTCATTATAGCCAAGGTGTCCTCCCCAATTCTATTGTATTCTTGGACAAATCCATCATTACTCATATTTGATCTTCTACAAATACTTCCTAAACAGCAGCTTTTAGAGCTTATTAGTGACCATCTTTTTCAGTTATATCTGTATTTATTTGTCAAAGATTTGTTTTTGTCTGGTAACTAATCACTTCTCTTTTAAACCTTTCTTATCACAGGATGAAGTTGCTCATACGCTCACGGAAAGTAGAGTATTAAAAAATACTCGGCATCCATTCCTAACAGTAAGTATGACTGAAGAAAAGTCAAACTGGATTACATCAGCTTAGCTTCATTAAGCTTGGTCCAAAGAAGCTAAGAGGCGACCTTCAGTCTAAGTTGTGGGGTCATTAATCCCTGAATGATTTGTTCAATTGAACAAATCAAATGTATTGTGCTTTTGCTTTCAACCAGATGATAAATAACTTAGAGATTATAAAGTTGAACACTGCACCTACCATAAGTGTAAATTTAGGTCTCGTGCTTATTAAATCCACTAGACACTTGAGGAGAAAAATAGACTGTTCAATCTTAATATGTTAATTATGGTATTAATGCCACGATTGCACAAACAGGACTTTGAAATTGGGTCAAAATATAAAGCTCTGGAGAAACTGAAGAGCCCACTGCCCTGAACCTCATTGAAAACTTCCTGGTTATTCCTCCAAATCTTGGTCTCTGAGCTCTTCCTGAGTTAAAACATTAGTGTTGTTGTTGTTTCTATTTGAGGTCTGAAATCACTGCATCATTTTGACCATTTCTCATTTTCTGCAAATAAATACTACATTTTTGCGTGGAATTTCTGAGATTTCAGTTTTTGCCATTTAATTGTCGTACAACAGAACCCCCCAGCCATTCCCAACATTTCTTGTTTTTTGTTTTGAAATTTAATTCCAAATGGCATTAAAAAGGTGTTTAAAAGTCTTTAATTTCACTTTCTGAGACCCGCAGATACCCTGATACACCATGACTGCAGAAGGACAAACTGGTTTTAGATGTTTACTGTCTTGTGTACTGTCTTTCAGTCTTTGAAGTACTCATTCCAGACCAAGGACCGGCTTTGCTTTGTAATGGAATACGTCAATGGAGGAGAGGTAATATACTGCTGAAATGCTTTGTAATGTATTGATTAAGATCAAGGTTGAGAGTTTCAAAAGAATTACTTAAGAGGAACCACCCTGTTAGGAGGTGCTGACTAGTAAAAATAACTAAACAAATGAAAGTCATTTGAAATGGCATTAATATAAATTCGGTATTCAGTAGCAAAAGTGGTTTTGGTTTATTAATAAAAGTATAAACATGATCTTTGGGGAAAAAAACAGTTTAATTTAAGGATATCATCAAATAACTCAAATCATCAAGTACCTTCAAAGAGTCGTTGTTGATGGCAGGAAGGGTCTCATAGTTATACAGAAAAATGAAAACATAAAGAATAAAATACAAAAGTAGATTAAAAAGAGCTTTTTTTGCAGTGACAAAGGTTAAGAAAAATAAAAGAGAATTAAATAAATAACAACGATATGTCCAACATCTCACATGGTGTCAAAAACCTGGGGAAAAAAAGATTTAAAAATGGATGGTGAAGAGGCTCGTTTGATGTGAAGAGACAGATTGCTCAATAGTTTAGGAACCAGTTTGAAATTAAACAGATTTCTTCAACAGGTAGATAAAAAAGGACATTTACAAACAAGAGGCCAATAGTTCTCATAACTTCCTCTCCACAGCAACTCTGCTCTTGCTGTTGGGTGATACAGAGTCTCTAAGCCCAGCAACAGCTTACTAAAGTAATTTTCTGTCATCCATGTCATTTTTATTAAACATTTTCAGAATGCTGAGGGTTTTTTTTTTTTGTATAGTTTGGTGGGGATTGGTCCTGCTAATACCAGAAAAACTGCACAAAAAAAACCGCAGGAGTACTTCATCAGAGCAGCATCTAAAAAAAGAGACCATTAAGTTAAAAATACATCTAGAAAGGAAAAGTTTTATTTATAGAGGTGTTTGGATTTTTGTGTTCCTCTGTATACAGAGGATCTCCATGACCACAGAGGCCTGTGTTTACCTTTTTTTTTTTTTTTTTTAATTAAAGTGTGTGAACTTATGTAGATTTTCTTTTTTTTTTTGCAGCTGTTTTTCCACTTGTCTAGAGAGAGGGTGTTTTCAGAGGACCGCACTCGTTTTTACGGCGCCGAGATTGTTTCTGCTTTAGACTACCTTCATTCTGCCAAGATCGTCTACCGTGACCTCAAGGTAAAGTGTCTACAATCTGAGATGGGAAAACAAAACCTTAACATTTTAAAAAAAATTTATTTCAATCTTATCCTCCTTTAGCTGGAAAACCTCATGTTAGACAAAGATGGCCACATCAAGATCACAGATTTTGGCCTGTGTAAAGAAGGGATTACGGACACTGCGACCATGAAGACCTTCTGTGGAACACCGGAGTACCTCGCTCCTGAGGTCAGAGCTTCCAGAGACTCAAATGATTCACAACACACACACTCAGGTTCACTGTATTTATTCTAACAAGAGAAAAAAATCAACAGCTTCTGCCCCACATTTTACAGGCGGCAACAGAAAAATGGCGCTGTGGTATTTAGCTTAAATTTACATCATTAATCCACATGACTAATCTCATCTTTAACATAAATGACATTGAATATAGGCCTGTAGCTATAAGCAATAAGTTTTTTGAATGAAAAATTTTATTGAATGATAAATTAAAACAAGGTAAATAATTTCCATTTGCATGATTTATCATTTTTCTCTTTCTCCAGAAAAATCGATGAGTAAGGTCTTCATTTTGTTGTTATGGTCTCAACAAGCCCTTTTTTGTTTTTGCAGAGACTTCGTAATTCTTTTTTTTTGTTTTTGTTTCTGTTGTTTTGTTTATTTATTTTAGAGATGTAAAATATCTTCCAGTTCCAGTGATAAATGGTAATTGAAATTTGAACTTTATTGATCTTTAAGAATGTGTTTCTGCATTATTATGCCACCACCATTATATTACTTTAAAATGGTCTCAAAGCGGTATTATTATCATTTATCACAATAACTTATGGGACAATTTATTGTCCAGCAAAATTTGTTGCCATAACAGCCCTAATTGAATATTTATGTTAAGTGCAAGAAATAAAATACATGTAACATAAAAAAAAATTACACTATTGATAACTGAAGCATTACTTTAAAACATGCCTGCCAAGAAAATGGAGTTGGTTCTTGCCTCTGCCCCTATACATTAAATCAAATACAATCAATAACTCTAAACAAACCTCAGATGAATGGTTCAGTTAACAATTGTAAAATTAAACGTGTTTAAACATTTAACGCATACAAAACATGGCAAAATTACACATGAAACCCTGTATATACTTAAATTTTGTTTAAAGTATATGCTAGACTATAACACTTGTAAAGAAAACAGAGCTGATCCTAATATGTACCACAGTTGCCGGCAGCAACAGAAAAAGGGGGAGGAGCTGTCAGTAACTTGTTGCTATGGTAACCACCAACTTGGTAGTTGGTGGTTATTGTTTTGGTTTTGACAGTGTTTCTGTCATTTAGCAGAAACCCCCTGGTCCTTGTGGACCTGAATAAAGCGAACTCTGTCTCGGACTGAGAAACCACAACAGTTAGTAACTAGAGAAGAGATTCATGTCATCAGCAAATGGTGTAATCTTGGACATTTTGCTGTAAAATGTCCAAGATTACATGGATATAAATGTCATTTTCTTACCTGAGAGAAACGGAGGTATTTCTTTCTCGTCATCAGGTTCTGGAGGACAACGACTACGGGCGGGCGGTGGACTGGTGGGGTCTGGGCGTAGTTACGTATGAGATGATGTGCGGCCGACTTCCGTTCTACAACCAGGACCACGAGAAGCTGTTTGAGCTCATCCTGATGGAGGAGATCAAGTTTCCACGGACTCTGTCTGCTGATGCCAAGTCACTGCTGTCAGGGCTGCTGATCAAGGACCCCAACAAACGGTACACGCACACGAGCAATAAATCAGTTAATCGCATAATAAATTAAAATGAGCCGTTAAAGAGATGCTCCCCTTTAATGTTGCTGAAAAGACGCCATTTTCAAAAATGCTGCAAACGTTTGACACAGAGTACAAAGTAGTTAGTCTGCACTATCTGCCGCTTTTGCCTGATTTCCTTGTCTAAGCTGAGTGGTTATATTTTTTAAATGTAATTTTGGTTACAGAAACCTCATAAACCATCTTGATTATTTTTGTTTTGCTTGTTTATTTTGAATATTTAAACTTTTTTCCAGTTCCAATGTCGAATGTGATTATTATTATTGTATTAGTTGAAATTTGTCTCAAAATGACAATGTTATTGATTATCGCAATAATTTCTGTGACCATTTGTAATCCAGCTAAATTTGTTGTTGTGACAGGCCTCTGCAAACACAAAAACCCAACCTGCAAACACTGTTGGTGGTTTTTGATCAGCTTTAAGCAAAAGAGCAATCACCAATGCAGGAAAACTTTCCCAATTGGTTCTGAAAGCGGAAACTAACTAGCAGAGGTGGGTAGAGTCCCCAAAAGCTGTATTAGTTAAGACCAAGATTGGTTATTTTATATTTTTACTCGAGTAAAAGTTAAAAGATATTACTCAAGTAAGAGTAAATAGGTATTTGGTAAAAAGTCTACTGAAGTACTCCGTAACTGATCAAAATATCAGTCATTTAATGTTTAGACATTACATTGTCAAACAGACCAAAATATAAAGTTAAGTGGAAAATTTGGTATTTTAAAGACTAGAATGATTATAAATAGCATTATTCCAAAATAACAAAATGAGACAAAAGAAACTTTTTTCCAAATCGGTTTCTTTCAGTAAAACTTTAACAGAAACTGCAGCTTTGTGTCTGGTGAATTATTGGTTAAAACAAGCTTGTACTTCATTTTGTGAAGTTACATACAGTGGGTAGAGAATCCAGAACTTTTACAAAAGTAATATTAGCAATACTTCACATTAAAATTACTCAAAGGTAAAAAAGTCCAAAAAGCTGCTCAAATAGACGTAGCCCAACTCTGCTAAGCAGTGCTGATCTTTGATTCATTTGGTTTCAGCTTGGTCACAGACCAGGAAGCTGAAATTATTGTCTTAAAATGTGTGAATTCACAAATTTATGTGAATTCACATAAATTTGTGAATTTATGATTCAAGGTGATCCTAATCATCTTGACTAGAATCAACAGAAAATGACCAGGTGGTTCTGTGTTTTTTTTCCTCTTCTTCCACTCTGCAAAAACAGAAAATCTTACAAAGTAGTTTTGGTCTAGTTTCTAATGCAAATATTTTAGTACACTTGAAATAAGACAAAACTGACTTACAAGTAAATTTTCAGAAAGTTATAGAAGGTTGTTTTAAGTCAATCATTCCCACTGTTAGATTACGAATCTGCCAGTGGGAGTAATACTTATTAACTTTTTAAGCTAATAAGTTAAGAACTTATTATCTTAAAACAAGCTCCTATTTTTTGCAGCAAAGTTACATGTAAGTCAGTTTTGTCTTATTCCAAGTGCACTAAGATATTTGCACTAAAAACTAGACAAAATTACTTGGTTAGATTTGGTGTTTTTGCAGTGCGTGAGGCGTTTCTGTCTCGGGCGAAGAAGCCGGTGTAATCTGCAGCTCCACAGAGGGAACCGGCTCACCCTGACGAGTTATTTTGGGATCAGTAGCAGGTTCCAGTGATGGATATGAGGCCACATTTGACGTCTGACGTGGAGTTCTTCTTCTTCTTCATGTGTTTGCTGTCAGGCTGGGCGGCGGGCCGGATGACGCTAAGGAGATTATGAGGCACAGCTTCTTCGGCACAATCGATTGGCAGGACGTGTACGACAAGAAGGTGAGCGCGGCGTTTATCCGCCACACGTCATCTTAACTTCAGAAGGAGTTTATGCAACATAGCAACTCTATTTTTGGTATTGGGGTTACCATATTTCCCAAAATTAGTCTGAGACAGAAATAGATGTGAAAAGAAACAAAATGATCTAATCCTTGTCTTTTTTTTTTCAATCCCTTTTCACCCTCTGTTATTTTTCTAAATTATCTGACTTTATGGGGAATATTTTAAAATATCCTGTTTTTATGCAAACTGTCGATATAAAAGTCACAGATGAACTTGACAAACCCGGTTAGGAAAACACGACACAGTCGTCAGGATTTTATCTCAAACGGACGTGTAAATAATCACAGAAAGCCCAGGGTTCATCCGGGTCATTTAATTCTTGAAAGTGCTTTGATTTAAATTAAAGCATTGAATTAATTTGATGTAATTAACAAGTTTCCAAACTTTAAAGGTTTGGGAAGTGCTTGATGTCTGTACAAGGTCCTTGGAAGTGCTTGATATTCAAACTGCACAGTTTCTAACGTTTGATTAAAAACTTAAAATTGGAAACGTCCCTCCAGATATTTTCATACACCTAATAAAAGAGAGCTTTTTTTTTTCATTGTCTTAAATCAGACAAGTCTTCTTATTTTAGGGTTGTTAGAATTACCAAAGTTATTTCTATTTGATAAATTCCCCCCAAAATTTGGAGAGAACTTTTATTTTATTTTTGCAAGTCCTTGAAAGTGCTGGATTTTTAAACTGCACAGTTTTGTAATAAGATGCAATCTAGCGTTTAAATTTGGAAAACATTCACATTATAATGTCATTATTATTTACATTATTTCAATTTGGAAAACATTATTTAATCAAAACCAGCTGTTTTCATACACCTAATAAAAAGACAACCATATTTTTTCATATTTTTGGTCGGATTTAACTGTCTGAAGTTAAATCCGACCAAACTCTTCCCGTTTTAGGTTATTTAAACTTGCCAAAATTATGCTTATTTGATAACTTCCCAAAAACATTAGCAAGAACATTTTTTGAATATTTATTATTCCAAATGCCTCAATGACTTATTAATGGAGCATCTTTTCCAACGGTGGACTTTGTAGATGCAGAGCTAATCAGAGATGCTGCTTTTTATTTATCATTTTCTGAACATGCTGACCTGATTTACATGAAAACTATTTTATATATATATACATATATATACATATATATTTATGTTATATAGTACCTCTTTAATTTAAGCAACAACAAAAAGAGAGATGTTTTTATATATATTGTTTTCTGTTTTTCAAGGATGTTATCTTTTTTTCCTTTGACCTCTTCATATTAAGAGAAAAACAAGGGTTATTGTGCTCTGTTGGTACGTTAAGATGTATTTTAGTCTGATTTTCTGTCTTAATCTGAAATAAATGCCTTAAACGTATTTGCCTGGGGTTGCTTTTAAATATGGTAAAATAGCTAAGCATTTACTGTAAACATAAACCGAATTTGGTCGTTTCGTTTGGATCTTTTCCTAGGAGGACATTTTAGTAACTGAACCTCAGTGAGTTTTAGTTGAATTCCCTGAACCTAAAACCTCAACAGCTCTCCTTCACTGGTTTCCTTCACTGGTTTCCTTTCCGGTCCAGCTGGTCCCTCCCTTCCAGCCGCAGGTCTCCTCAGAGACGGACACGCGCTACTTTGACGAAGAGTTCACAGCACAGACCATCACCATCACTCCACCAGAAAAATGTAAGCACTTGGAAAATGTTTCTTGTTTTATACCAGACTGCCTTCGTCCAACAGGTACAACGGAAAAGGGATCTTTTCAAAGTTATGATCACATACGAACACTTTAAGAAAGATTTTGTGACATTTTGATATTATAATATTTAACTTTAAGTAAATTCTTGATTATATATTATTATCGTCATCATCTGAATCCCCGTGTGTTGGTTGTACAGACCCATTCAATAAATTAGAATATTATTTAAAAGTCCATTTATTTCAGGAAGTTTATAAGTGAAACATTATACAGATTAATTACACCCAGATGAAACCCTTTATTTTTGTTAATTACAATGAATTTCCACTTGCAGCGAATGAAAGCATGACATTTGAATTACAATATTACAATAAAAAAAAAACTACTTTTAATAGAGGAATGTGGCCTTAATGAAAAGCATATATCATGTATGTTTTCTTTTAAAACATCGACACAAAGCATTAAATAAAACAAAACTTATTTAAAAAGTAAAAATTAACAAATATTAAGTACGTAAGAATTCATCCTTCTTATTATTATTGTATTGAAGAACCGTTGGCACATTAAGACCATAATTATTCATACTCATGGCATATTTATATTTAAAAAGATTTCCATTAAACAGAGTTTGTTTTTTTCTAAAAGAGACCGAGACAAATCCCCCCCCCCAAAAAAAATAATCAAATTATGTAAAATTTGATTTAAAAAATAAACTATTATGTGTTTAGTTTCGATTTATATGTTGTCTAAAAATATTCTAAAAAGTCCAATTATTTATAGCCTTCTCAATAATCAATAAGTCCAATTTCTGATCAGTTTTTGCTGGTGTTCTCTGGTATTTTAGTGATTTATCTTTAAGTCTCATGATCTGTACCACACAGATTCAAGTCCGAACTCAAATCAAGTGTCGCAACAAAGGGTGTGAATATTCCTACTCATGTTTTTTATTTGTTCTTGAGGGCCTTTTTTTTTTTTTTTTTTTTTTTTTTCAAACAATCCGTTTTCTCAAATCACTTTAGGAAAGCGTCTGTGATGCAACGAGTTGAAGACGTGAACGGGTGAGAATACGTTCTCGTATTACTGTACCGATCCAGCTGATTTCTGCGTCTGTTTTGATCTACATTTTTCAGACGACGAGGACGGGATGGACGCAGCGGACAACGAGCGACGGCCTCATTTTCCACAATTCTCCTACTCAGCCAGCGGGCGGGAGTGAGTTGAGCGCTTCGTCCCAGTCAGCCACCGTCGTCCCCGGTCGTGGCCATTTTGAGGAAAACGCGTAGCCATTCTAGGAAAAAAAAAAAAGAATTACCAGTCTCCCCTTTTTCTCTCCCCGTCTGCCTCGTCGCAGACGTGAAGAAGTCTTTTTAGGGACTTTAAAAGAAGTTTTTGCACAGTGGGATAGACTCAAGCTGGTCTCCCCACACTAAAAAAAAAAAAGTCTCCTACATTTTCAGCGCTATTTACTGCAGAAGGCAATGTTTTTGTTATTTATTTTTTTCTCTCCATCGGTTTTAAGTTGTTAAGCCCATTCTCTTTGCGATTATCTTTTTTTTTTTTTGCCCTTTTTTTTTTTTCTTCTTTGACATTTTTGCACTTGGTTTCGAAGAGCCGTTTTAGGGAACAAAAAACCAAAAATGTTGCCTTATGTGTGCAGATGTTTCGTATCATGCAGACAGGGTGGTTTTGTTGTCGTCTGTCGTTTTGTTTTTGTTTTTGTTTTTTGGGAGAGGGCAGCCGGATTTTGAGTCTTGAGGAAAAGTGCATGGCTCATGTTTCACTCATTTCTCATTCATCTGTCGTGGTGGCACACATTTCTAAAACCATGGCGAAGAAAATCAGCTAAAAAGTAAAAAAGCAAAAAAAAAAAAGAAAGAATGAGTGTACCATTTCCTTCATCGCTGCAGTCACTACTTTTTTTTTTTCTTTAATGGTTCCTGATTCTGAAACACTAAACTGCCGCACAGCTCACTCAGGCGCTCCAGAGCACAAGCAGGTTCAGACTCCGCTCTGCGCTCCAGCTTTCCACAGACTTTGCCACTCTTCGGTTTCTCATCTTCGCTGTAGGACAAGGGCAAATGTAGTTTAAAGTATGTGTGTACTGTATGCATGTGGGATGCGGATGCTGTCAAAGCACGCACACTTATAAAACACACACACACACACATTACAAACACATTACAAACACGTGTATTTTCTCCTCCAGCTCTGACTGGTGTGGACAGCGACCTACTATTGTCATTGTAGATTAAATAAAAGGACTAAATTACCACTAGAAAAACTCTGGAATCCGAAGAATGATTGAAAAGCTGGGATATTTCTGAGCTCCAAAAGTCAAAAATGGTTGAGAAAAAAGTTCAGACCTTTTGAGATTAATGTCAGAAAATTTCTAAAAGAAACAAGAAAACCTCTGAATTTCAAATGTTGAAAATTTGCAAGAAAAAAAAAGACATTTTTTTTAAACAATATGGGAAATTCTGAGTTCGTAGAGTAGAAAAGTTTTGACTTTTTCAACTTTCTGAGTTCAAAAAGTTGAAAATTTCTATCAAAATATACTCTGAAATTAATTTAGAAATTAATCTAATTGTGAAGTTGAAAGTTTATGAGCTACAAAAATGGAGTTCAGAAATTTTCAAGAAAAAATTTCATAAAGTCAGAACTGGAACTTAAGGAAATTTTTTTGAGTTTCAAAAGTCTAAAACCTTCGACTTGTAGAGCTAAAAATATTTCAGTTTTTTTCTGGAAAATTTCTGAGGTAAATCTAAAAAATTCTAAGTTTTTTTGTCTGGAAATGTATTATTATTATTATTATTATTATTATTATTATTATTATTATTATTTTATAGTGGCCCTAATACGCTGGTAGGTGTTGGCGGTTAAACTCCGGAATAAATCAGATGTTTTGCGAAAAACGGTTGCTGTTGTCAGGCTCACCAGTAGGGGGAGTTCTCAAAGAGCCCATTGAATTTAAATGACATTTCACTTCCATCTTAAAGCGAATCTTTCAAAACATAAGCTTGTGTTCTTATTACCACAGAACTGGTTCAGTTTAAATTAACTGTATCTAAAATTTGACTTTTTAATACTTAACTGTGTCTCATGGCTTCACTGGCTCACATAGCGGCTTGGTCAAACTTAAGTCTGGTCAAAAAAATTAGTTTTTTTTATTATTATTTTAAAATATCTAAAATATATATATATATTTTTAAAATAGAAAACTCTTTTTATTTAAAAAAACTGAAGTGTTCAAAGCTTCTGAATGTTACAGAAAACTAAATGCTGTTCCATCAGCAAGAAAGCACGTCCTTGTGTCCGACCGTTTTCTTAAATACTCAAATCTCAATGTGTCAAATGTGAAATGTTCAGAAGTGTTCGAGAAAAAAGGGAGCTTGAAAAGTCAAAACTTAAGTAGAAGTAATTCAGAAATAAATTGGACATTAATCTTAAAAAAAAGTTCTAGAAAGAAAGTCCTGGAAATTTTTGACTGTTTTCATTTTCTAGCAAATTCTTCACCTTAAGCCCAGAAATTTTTATGTTTTTCTATTTGAGATTTTAAGTTTTTGGCAGAAATGTACTTTGTTTTTTTTTTTGGGTTTTTTTTCTCTCTCTCTCGTTCTCTCTCTCCAATGGCTCCAATACACTGTTGTTCAAATTAATTATTTTTTTTTAGTTCTTCAGTGTGAGTTTTCTTTATTAATAGGGTTTTGCATTATTATTCACTCTAAAAAAAATAAAAAATCATCAGATCTGATTTATTCCAGGAATTATACCACCAACGCAAAAACCGTCAGGGTTCCCACACAACTCATGAATAACACTAAATATTAGTTGCTGAATCGATTTCAACGGAGCGTGGAATCCACACAACATCTCATGAACAGGCAAATAACACACATAAACACACACACAGAAAGTCTGATGTTAATATAAAAAACAATATAGGTGTAGAGAAAGTTAACTTTATCACACAGATGCAGCAGGAAGCAGTTTGTGTGTCCTGGTCCATCGGTGCCGTCAGTATTATGAGAGATTTATTTACACACGTGTACAAATCTGAGTATCTAGGAATCGCATATAACGAGAAAACTGAGCCGTGAGACACTCAAACACCAAGACTGTGATATGACTGCCAGATAAAATGTCTCTCAAAACTTCTTGATGTACATATGCAATGCCTTTTGTTTTATTTTTCCTTTTTTTTTAATAAAAAAAAAATGAAAAATTATTTTATGTTCTTATAGACAAGGTGAATAATGCAACGACTGAAAACAAAAAAAAAAAGGACGGTGTTTAACCACTAATTTTATTATTTTTTTTTAAATGAATAAATAAATTTACTTCCTATCTCACATGGGGGACGTTTTCATGGAGATGTACCCCACCGCCTTCCTGTCATCGTCGTCGTGGAAACGACCCGACTCCTGAACCCTTGGAGGACATCACTGTACCCATGGAGTCTGCACTGAACTGTTTTCTTCACCATCTCTGGAAAAAAAAAAAAGCTAAAAGTGGGACCTTGGCTGACCTTTTTGTTTTTTCTTTTCTCTTCTTTTCTTTTCTTTTTTTTTTTTTTTAACAACGGTGGTTTGATCAGGTTGTTGCAAACTCACCGGTCCTCGCTCCCTTCTCTCCCATTTTTTGTACCGTAGTGTTCGTTTTATTTATATTTGTCATTCTACACAGTGTTATCTTGTATGTTGTAAAAAGAAAAAAAAAAGAAATTGAAAAAGAAAAACAGGCACGTCTTCAAAGTCTCTGAAAGGTGATGATGGATTAACTGAATTTTTTTTTTCTTCTATTTTTGGGATCATTTGCTTGTTTGTTTTCTTACCAAAACATTAGGGCAAGAACCCAGTAGTGGACTTGCATTGCCGTGTTAGTATTTATTTTGAATTAAATTAAAAGAAATACATTTCAGGTTTTTCTTTTGTAGTTGTGACTTCTTTTATTTGGGAAAATCTTTGTCCATACCCAGCAGACAAAAATAAGATTATTTGTTTATTAGTGTTTTCCTCCATAAAAGCAGAACAAATGATACATGTAGGCGAAAAAATTAAATAAAATACATTTGAAATCATGAAGATGTTATTGATTCAGAGCAGGGGTGTCCAAAGTGTGGACCTGGGGCCATTTGTGGCCCTTGGAATGATCTGTTTCGGCCCCCGACGACAAGTCAAAAACTAAAATTTGGCCGCAAAATGGAAAACAATTGATGACCCCAAAAATCTGGAAATGGTTGTTTTTTTACGGTCCAAAGTCCTTTTGATCTGGATTTTTAATAATATACAAATTTCATAAAAATTTGGTTTGTCATTCAGCGTTAAAAAAATTACAGTAAGCTAATTGTTGCATTTTTAGTTAAATAAATTTTGTATCTCTCCAGTAGTTTAAATTTGCCAGGTTTGGACCCCACGTTCTTAAATTACAGAAATAAATCTTCAAATCAGTGAGCTTCAGGGTTGAATAAGATAAAATAAATGTCAAACAAAAATTTTATTGGGTTGTGTTGACATTAGATCTGTTTGGCTATAATGACATGAATTATTTGAGGAAGTGATCAGCTTTGCAGTGCCATCACACAGTGCCTATAAAAAGTATTCACCCTGTTGGAAGTTTTACCCTTTTATCGCTTTTATAAAAATCCCTTTGAACATTAAAGTGAAAATTGATTTCTACAAAATAGTGACCAAAATATAAAACATAAAATACCTGATTGCATAAATTTCCACTGCCTTTGAAGTGACTGACCTAATTCGCCAGAGGTCCAGCCAATTGGTGGCAGCCACAGTCCCTCAATGAGACTGAGAGGCGACACCAGGTTACCATGACTACGCTGAGAGTTGTAGGTGCCGCTTTTTTAAATTGATATATGAAAAACAAAACAAATTCATTTTAAAGCAAAAGTAATGGAAGACATTTTGATAGTGCACCTGTCACAGTTAGACCAGGATCTTTATTACATCCTTTAATGGACTTGGTTACAAAAATTTCCCCAACTTAAATACATATGACAACAGAACCAGACAGGGCTGTTAAACACATAATGTAATCAAACTGAAGATGCGTTCATACGTGACGTCGACTCAAGCAGAAAAGCTGATCCAGAGCTGGACAGATGGACACCAGGTTTCCAGTTCCAGATATTCCAGCAGCACCTACAGGAACCAGTCAGTGCAGAACCAGTCAAAGCCGCGGCCTCTCGTTCACTCTGGTATGGGTGGAGGCCAGTCCACATCCACCGACTGAACAGAAACACCAGTTAGACTCAGCATTAACACACATTATTAATATTTTTAACCGTTTTGCACTTTTTAAAATTTACATTTGCTTCTAAAAACAGACCAAGCACTATTTTTTGGCAATAAGTTGATGTTTATTTGTGTCTGGAAAATGAACCGATTCAGAAACCTTCTGAATGTCACAGCCTGTTACCTAGCAACCACAGTGGAGCTCTGCCTGTCACCTAGCAACCCAAGCTGAGTTCCAGCACATTTGGTCACCTATGCCAGAAAACACCAATGTTTTGTTGTTGACTCTCCATCCAGAAATCGCTTGCTGTATTCTTGTTGGCTGTGCAGGAGGCTCTACTTCTGCTTTTCTAGGGTTGTTTAATTGCGCACCTATTTGCAGTCATTTTCACGTGGGAGTGTAAATGTTGAGTTGGGGGCGTGGCCAGCAGCAGCAGTGACAAGATGCCCTAAAACAGCTCATTTTGTGCATAAAATATAATAAAAATGTTTTGTATAGCCCTTAAACATATCCTATCCTGTTCAGGGAAGCATTTTATATGCGTTACATTCCTCACCTCCACGTCCAGCTCCAGGATGTCTGTGTCGGTCTTCAGCAGCTGACAAAGATTCGGTTTAGTGCGCCCAAAATCTCCATGGACAAACTCCTTGATGTAGCTGTTTGACCGACATTGAGGAACTTTAAACAACAACTTCGGCTACATTCACATTGCAGACTGAAGTGACTCAAGTACGATTTTTTTTTTTGTCAAATCAGTTTGGGTTTTTTTTGTCGCGGTTCTTCACACTTCCAAATATATGGGATTTGAAGCTGATCTCCAGTGTGAAAGGTAAATGACCTGAAAGTGTCCTGGATGTGCAGTAAAAGGCGCAATAACGTCACACAAGGAGAGCGAGCTCAGTGTTTTGCCAACCGCCATAAAAAAGAAGAAGAAGAAGAGATCAGTGTTTACTGAAGTAAACAGACGCTAATGGAGGAGCATATCTCACGATTTTGACGTTGTTGTTCGACAACCCAGTACATTAACAACTTAATCCTCATTACCATCCGCCATGTTGTTGTTTTTCTTCCCGCGGATGCAGAATAGTGACGTTTGTCGTGTATCAACGACGATCAGGTCGACACCTGAACGTATCAATCTGAGCATTCAGGTATCTGATCTGGCCATTCAGATTCAGGGCACATTTGACAAGATCGGATCGGACATCCAAGTTGCCTAGGTCGCATTCGGAAAAAATCCGACCTGTGTTATTCAAACTGTCGCGTAAAGGTTGGGAAAAAACAAACAGAATTGTTTTTTGACGTGTGAGTGTAAATGTTGAGTTGGGGGCCCTAAAACAGCTCATTTTGTGCATAAAATATAATAAAAATGTTTTGTACAGCCCTTAAACATATCCTATCCTGTTCAGGGATAGGAGTGGATGTAGGACTCCACTCCACATGATATAAATATGGTTGTGACGTCTTCAGTCTATCATAGTGTCGGTCGGGTCAGACTTTAAGTGAGGATACGTCCCAGCCTGAGTTTTCAATCCGAGGTAAAAGTGATGTGAATCCACGAAGCGGACGTTCATGCTGTGGATGACCCTCTGCCGGATTGCCAATGCCCGCCGGTGCAAAACCCTCAGAGGAGTCTTCTGATCCAGAGTCAGATCCTGCTAACAGAAAGTGAAAATCTTCTTTTCTTGATTGGCTGTTATTAACACAGAAGCCGATAACAGTAATATTAATACGTCACTTCAACTAACGCCATGTTTGTCTGACTACAGTTATCCTTTTTAGAATCTGGCTCTTTTACTTTATTTTGAGAAGCATACATTTCATATCACGATGGGATTAACTTTACGTTACCACGATGAATTCATCAGAACCGACAGAAACTGAGCACCTTGATGTCGTTAATGAAGGAAATGTCTTCATTCTCAATGGATTTCTGAGTCCAGACCAGCGCCGTGTAAGACTTTGTCTTTTCTTCCTCTCCTTCCTTCATCCGACTCATGGCTTCTCTGCAGTTTACAAAAACACAGAAAAGAGAATGGCTCTACCAGATACTCGTACTGTGAACACTGTAACATCAAGAGAGGAAATATAAGGTACCAGTTGTCTTACCTGGTTACAATCTGCAGATCTCTCACTCTGATCTTATCTGAGGATTTGTTTATCATCTGAAATCAGATGAAAAGTATAAAAGTATGTCATCAACACAGCATAGCTGCCGTTTACAAGAACTTTCCACAAACTTTCAAATAAAGAAATCAATTCGAAAGGGTTTGGATATTCCAAAAACACCAGAGCAATGTGGATGCACGTGCAAGTTTATTCCAGTTTACACTTTGAAGTGCATTTCAAATTAAAAGCATACAAAGAAAACAAATAACTGTTTTTAGAAGGAGAAATATTCAAAATTAAGACCAAAAAAACTGCAAAATGTAACCAAACGTAGAGCTTGTGACAGTCTGTAACGACTGAAGCTTTCACACTGTAGAAACTGACAGGTTTTTATGTTTACAAATTACAATTTTATTGATAAAGTGAAATTCACATTTGAAAGTAAGTTAAAACTCTTTAACATTAAAATGTGTGCAGAAAAGTTGAACTGCCTTAGAAAGAGACAAAGAACTAAAATTAATAACAGTCATTTCTAAAAAGAAAAAGTAGAATTTCTTTTTTAATAAAATACACTTATTTGACATTCATCACCTCCTGCAGCTGCTTCATTTCCACTTTGCTGAACCGAGATCTGTGTGGGTTCAGCAGCTCCATGGCAAATGGACGCCCTGCCAAAGAAAAAAGCAACAAAATTTAAAAAACTAGAACAAATTATAATTATGTAAATTGGAGTTTAGCAGCCAACATCATTATCTCTTGTTTTAGTCCTTGCCTTATAAATATTGTTGTAATGGAATTAAAGACATCCAAATACTACATAACATTATAATTTTAACCAATAAGGAACTTTGAGTGAATTTATTAATCCATCCAATGAAAGAGAAAGTCTTTTATTTTGAAGTTTATCTGTTAGATGAAATGTAAACCTTCAGTCATCACTGATTTATTTTCACAGTGAATTTAGCACTGACTCTACTAAAAATGAATGTAAACTTTCTGAACTTTATTTTGAAAGGCCATGAGAAATACCGACTTTTTTGATAATGAGTGAAAGACGTCAAGTTTTGTTTTGAAACGTTTCCCAGAACTTTACTTTATTTTGAAAGGCCAACTTAATACCTTTATTAAAACAATGCTTGTCATTCTGCCAAAGAAAAATACAACAAAACAAATAAATTAATACATATATTGTCAGAAAAAAGGTTAAACGTATGAAAATTATGGCCATTAAGTGTCTAAAAACACAAACTGATTAATATAAATGTGTTTTTATTATAAAATCATGCAAAAATAAGATTTCCATTTCTGTTTCGTTAGCTAGTTTCATCAGGAAACTCGAAAAACAGTTTAAATTCGTTCAGTCAAACAAAGTCTCACCATTTCCAAGCGTTCGGACATCCACATCCTCTCTGCCCGAGGAGGAGAAATTAAATCCTGCCACAAAAAGAAAACACATTTTATTTTTCCTAAAAAATTTAACAGTTTTTTGAGGAGTTGATGTAAATTACTTAGAGAGTTAAGAGCACAGAATTAGACCCTTTGCTGTTTTTGTTTTTCAGGACGCTTTTATCGTCCAGCTGCAAGCAAATACCTGACTCAAATAATCAGAGATTAGTTTTAACTTTAAATTTCTCCATCAATTTGTTTCTTTATGACTTCAGCGAACATCTAGAGCAATGTTTCTCAAACGTGTTCTGGCTGAGGACCACTTAACCCGTTTAACAAACACTCACGGACTACCTAACTTAAAAATACCCCACAATAACACAACATCTTAATTTAATTTTATATATATTCAAATGTTGTGTGCCTGCAATGAAAGTAAAATGTTCATCTGTCCAACGACTTCAAACACAAGGGCAATTAAATAAGTTGTTGTTTAATACCAAGTGTTGTGTATTAATAACATTTTAGGGCCATTTGTAATTTAGAAGCACAATGAAAGAAAAATAGACTTAAGTTGCTTTGCCAAACACAAAAATCCTCTTCTGCACCATTAAATATCAGTGATTCTTGAGAAGAGGGACAAAACAGGTCCTATGGATAAAGCACAAAATTTGAATAAAATATGCACAAAATAAAATTTCATATATACAATTATCCAACAAATTCTCTCAATTCTATTTATCACTTGTGTTTAATTAATTTAATCATTTTTAAATAAATAAAAATTATAATAGTTGTTGACGTGCGAGTAAAGTCATAAAAAACAAAGGACAGTTTTCGCCAACTGAAGCTGAAGTACTACCGTTAACGGCACAGAGCCGTTCAAAAGACCCGAATCGTCCGTGAACGACACATCAATACTCTCAGGAGGACTGACTGAGCTTCCTCCGATCATATAAGTAATCCTGACGTTGTTTTCTTTCCACCGATATCTTCAGCTTTTCTTTTGAGTAACCCGGTTTTAAGCACCTTATCCATTATTATTTTTAAACATAAGTCGTCTAGTAAGCTAGCTGTAGCGTCGTACTTTGAGCTGACGTCACGGCAAATAAACGATCGTTTGCCTGCAGTACCTTGTACGCCACTAGGGGGCGCCCGCGGGCCTCTAGTCTGATCTAGAACACAAATCTTTGGCGACATAATCTGGTGAGGTTTGGGTTTAAAATGTGGACTCACCGTCAGCTCTGAAGGCAGAGAGGATCGGTGCGGCGATCAGTTCCTCCACGGAAGACTCCATCCTCCTCTCCCCATCGATCACCCAGGGAGTCTGAGGCAGGCTGCGGCAGAACTTGTTGTACCTCCCTAACCGGTGGGAACACGGGGTTAAAAAGTTTTCCCACCGTAAAATTCAAGAATGTTTCAACCATTTTAAAGATAAGTTTTCAAATTTTTCCAGCACAACGTTTTGGAGGTAAAATTAATAAATCAATCAAGTTTATTGGTATAGCACATTTCAGCAATAAAGTACAACATACAGTCAACAATAATTGAGGAAACCAGTAACAAACATTTTGATGGGTGCCATCACCAAAATCATTTAAGCATTCTAAAATGTTCATCTATGTTTAATTTATTATGTTTAAAAATCAACTCTAAACAGCTGGTTTTTTACTCTAGATTTAAAGGGACTCAGTGTTTCAGCTGTATTGCAGTTTTCTGGACGTTTGTTCCACATTTGTGGTGCATAGAAGCTGAATGCTGCTTCTCGAATTGTGGTTGTGGTTTGGGGATGCAGACCAGAATACCTGAGAGGTCCTGGAAGGTTATTATAAACAATACAAATAAGCTAAAATTAATTATTATATGACATTTATTATGGTTATTGATTATGTTTTGTGATAGTATTCTACAGCAAGGACAAGATAAACTAAAATATAACAAAATTTTATGGTTTGAAATGTCTGGTCCGAGAACAAAATGCCAAACTAACAAAAAATCCCCCAATTTCAATAATGGTGTTTAATATATATAAGATAATTCAACCTTTATTTCAATAACATAGAAATGAAAGTAGAAATGAGACAGTAAATAAGTAAAGAAAGGTTCTTATTGTCTTGCTCTACCTGCGATGAAGACAGAGACGTGAAGACACTGGATGTCCTGAGGGGTGCAGCTGCCGCTCGGCTCTGATGGTGGACAGGGGTAATGCCTGGAACAAGAAAGGAAACACAAAAAAAGCAATAGATGTTAAACAAAACACCTTGTAGAGACAACCCATTTCAGCGTTACTTACTCTAAAAACTTCACATCTGATATCTTCTCCAGAGCTTTGACCACAGCCATGCGGGTAAACACCGACTGTAGAAGAAAGGAAAAGTAGATGAAGAGGCACCAAACACAGCATCGGTGATGTACAGAAACTGGATTCTGGTATCAGTGGACCAGAAGTTAAAGGGGACCTATTATGCAAAATTCACTTTTTTATGTTTTTTACCTGTATTTGAGTCCCAACTGCTTCTAAAACAGCCCCAAGTGTTAAAAAAAAGCCATTATTTGATTTCAAAAACCACACATGCAACTGGCACTGCACCATTACCTAGCAACCTCAGCCTGGCCAAATTCTGTTGCCTAACAATGCGAGCAGAGTTCCAGCACGTTTGGTTAGCTGGTTTTACTGCTGTATTTGCTGTACAACGGCTGCTGGAAAAGACAAGTATTTTGTTGTTGACTTGCCATCCAGAAACCACTTGCTGCTTGTTGTTGGTTGTGAAGGAGGCTCTACTAATGCTTTTCAAAGATGTGAGTTGTATAATTGTGTATCTATTTGCAGCCATTTCTGAGTGTAAATGTTGAGTTGGGAGTTTGGCTAGTAGCAGCTTATTTGGATTTAAAGTGACAGGAGGCCCAAAAACAGCTCATTCTGATCAGACTAAAATCTCGTTATCTAAGAATGACTTTGTGCAACAAATGTGGTGAACATCCTACCTTATCCTTTTCAAAGAAGCACCTTTAACATCTTTACCTGTTTGTTCTTGGTGGGTTTGAAGCAGTCAGGACAGCATTTGGCTCTGCAGGATGAAGAGGATTAAAAGCAGGCAAAATAAAAATCTGAAACTTGTGTGCAAGTATGAACTGATCACTATTTTATCTCCGTTCAGTCAAATTGATTTGTTGTTCTTTTTTTACGGCTGGTGTCTCAGGAACTTTGATTTCCATTTTTACTTAACGCTGCAGGAATGTGACAGGTTTTGGAGTTGAGGACTCACAGGAAGTGGCAGTCAGATTCTGTGTCTGGATGAGTGAACTCCACACCGACCTCAAACGGACTCTGAAACAGTAACAGGAATGACCAATAACTGAACACACGTTTTGAAAATATTATCTTCCGTGTAGTATTCATTATTACCCAGTCGACGTATATACAATTACAATACAATACTTGAACCTTTTTGAATTCTGCATCTAATTTATCACATAAAATCCCAACAAATTACGCTGAAGTGGAGCAACTTCTGTTGTTGTTTTGTACAACTTTTTGTCTTCTGTTTCACTTTTATTTTTCTTAAATTAATTCATTATAATTTTCGGTCCAATATTATTTGAATAGATTCTGAGTTTTTGTTTCCACAGGCGGTGATTTTTATGATTGGATCTCACCTACCTTGCTAACCACAGCCACGCCCTCCAGCTGTTTTGTGACCAGACCCTGCATGATCCACTTGAAGGCCTCCTTCACCTGGATGACATCATCTTTATCCAGCACTAAACCTTTCTGTCTGTAAGACCAAACCAACTCAGACTGTCCAAAACTTTGGAGACATTAATGTTCAAAATGTTCAACACAAGATCAATTCTTTCACCTGACTTCCTTCTTCACATGGAGCCAACAGGAGTGCTGAAGAGGTAAAGAATAAAACTTTAGCATACGATTGTTTTGGGATGGAAGAATAAATAGAATGGGTTTGACTAAGATGTACTGACCTCACGCACACAGAGCTGAGCCGGCAGAGAGACGGACAACACAAGGGTGTCAAACTCATAGTTTTGGGCCTTCACTGTTTCAACAATCTGTTGAAACGCAGCAGCTGATTTTAACTTTAGGACAGTATGAGAATTGATCACATTCTAAAACCTAGTAACAAAAATAAAAGATGCAGTATGCAAATTTCATAAAAAAAAACAAAACATGGTGATGGTTTGGTATGAGACATAATCTGTGTAAAGATCGATCTCCTCCGCCTTCTCCATGTGCTCCTACTTAGTGCTGTCAATCACCCTCTGTGTAGCGCTGCTCATGCCTCTTCTCTCCATTGCACTCTGCTAGCACAACCTGTTGTGAATGCTAAGGCTAGTTAGCATGACCACAGACAATGTTTTTTTTTTTTTTTTGCAACTGCAAGTTGTTTCTCAGTCACTAGGACATTGTACAGCACATTCGTGAGTTGATTGACAGCGCTAAGATCCTCCTCTTTGCTCTGTTTGACTGTTTGTGTTTTCAGGGGCAGAGAAGGAGATCAATGTTTTCACTTATAACAAACTGTCACAACATGGTGACAGTTTTAACAAATATGTAAAAAAAAACAACAAACATTTAAAAGTTACAGACTGCAGCTTTAAAGTGTATTCCTTGTAGTCAAAAATGCTCTGGGAAGTGGCAGAAATTACAAAATAAAACTCCGAGATTAAAGAAAAAACAAAAGAAAACACAATATATTTGAATTGTGTTGCCTAATAATGTGCAGTTAAGCACACAAATGTTACATACTGCACCTTTAATTAAAAAGTAGAGAGTAATTTTTAACAAATGCAAACCTTTATTGCCTGATCTGGGCCACATAAATCCTGCAGGATTCCCAAACATACGACACACACACTTGACTCCTCCTTCTTCTGCGTTACCATGGCAGCAGCATCTGTTTCTGACTGGACCGCCTCTGTGGGATCCAGTTTGGCCTTTTTACAGGGAGGGTCTTCAACAGTTTGAGACAAATCAGTATCATGGGGCTTGAAGTCTGCTGAATCCTGTACTTTGTTGTTTTCCTTCTCCATAATGAAAGTCTGAAGCTCTTTAAGAGTCTCCTGCAAAATATGAAACAATCAGTAGACTGTTGCTTTGGTTAGCTGGGTTGGACACACACAACAATGATTTCCAACAGAAATAAGCTGAAACCAGCAGAATCGGATGCAGCCCTACATGCTGTGCTTGTCGATAAGCAGCCTGGACGCTCACACAGCAGAACCTGAGGACACAGCGAGCGCAGCAGCCGGCTGACAAAAGCTTCTGAACGATGGGTTTGTCCTTCTCCTTCAGCGGCAGCATCACTGCTGGCTGCAGGAGAGAAGAAAGCAGAGTGGTGAAGATGCTACAAGAGACGTTTCACTAAATAAATTCAATACAAATATCAATTCCTCTGCATTTTCTGACTCAGATATTGAGAAAGGAGAACTCTTTTTTTTTTTTTACTGCATTTGGATTAAAGTCTTTTGAAAGGTTTTCAAAACTGGATTTGGTGTCAGAAAGATTTCTAACACAGAGGTTTTGGTCTTCTAATAGGGAACGGAGATTTCAATTAACAATAATTAGATTTTTCTGACTATGTTTTCTATTCAAAAATCAAAAAAATTATATATACCTTAGGTCTTCTCAAAGCATACATGGTTTTAAGGTGCTTCTTAAGATAAATTTTTATCTGATGGCATTTAAGTCTTTGTGATTTTTAATAATTGTGGTAAATTATTTTATTGTTGTCTTAATTATAAATAATGTATTTACTGATTTCTATACAGCACTTTGGTGCAGGTTGAACTTTTTAAAAAGTGATTTATAAATACATTTGGCACGGAAAAATAGTGAAATAATTTTATTCAAGGAAGTACTTAAACAAAATTGCTTGTACCAATACGCTAATATCTGAAAAGCTTTTATTTTGCACATAGCAATGGGTAAAAACGTCAATCCAGGCCTTTTGTGTAATTTTTCTCTCACTTGGCAATTACTGCATTACTTTGAGTTGGTCTCTTGCAAAAAAAATTCGAAATACAAAACATGATCAGCAATATACTTCCAACATAAACAAATAGGGTGAAAGTAGTGACTCATTAGCGCATTTTCATTAATACATCAATTTATTATGTCGTTGGATGACAGCAGGACCCAACCGTGTTTACATTATTCCTGCAAAGGTCAGAAGGTAGTTTTATTGCTTGATCTTATTTGTTCATCTGCTTCAAGAGAATGACCACGTTCAAAACTCTGATAATTAGCAAACAGTAAGTCTTGGAAATTCACATTTTTTGAAAACTGGACCGTATACTTGATAGCAAGCTCATGATGAAACCTCTGAAATGAACCTACCTTATACGGAGTTTATCTTGGAGAATAAAAAGAAACCAAACAGCGTTTAGTTTTCAGTGAAGTGCAGTTTTCAGCATGTCTGCGTCTACAGTCCAAACTAATCAAGCTGGATGAGCATCACGGGCAAATATCTGTCTTAATGAAAGGTTTTTAACTACTTTTGAGGCATATTTTTATTTGTAAGTATATACATGTGGAACAAATATGTCAATAAAATAATTTAAGAGCAACAAAAAACATTATTTTTGTTTATCACTCGACACTTACTGCCTGATTACGTCATCTTCATGCGCCGGGGATTTGACAGCCGGATCCTCCTTCTCTCTGCAGCAGCCGGTGACTCTAGAAGTTTCTGACGGCGGACCCGGGGAACACGCCTCAATCCAAGTCCATCCGAGGCCGAACCGCGAGGTTTCACCCACTGGGCCTCATCCATTCCTCTCTAAAGTGTACCGTTAACATTTCCCATCGTATATAAAAACGAAATGCCCGAAGCCATGGCGGTATCAAAGGTATCAAGAGGAGGCCATAACAAAGGAGGGGCGTATGTGGACCGAGACAAGCCGGCCCAGATCCGCTTCAGCAACATCTCTGCGGCCAAAGGTGGGCTGAAATGTTAAACATATGTTTGGACCTGGTTGTAGTGTTCGGTTTGTACCTCACCTCAGCTCGGTTCAGGTTGGGCCGGGTTCGGCACCGTTATTTTGGGTCTAACGGAAACTTCCTCCGGGCCTGAAATATCTTACGTGTTCCTCATGCCGAAGTGAAAAAAATCTCCTCAGGATAAACGTAAATAAAGTTAAAAATATTTAGGTCTTCTTAGATTGGATGAGTTTTGATTTGGTTCTGATCATCATGACTGAAAACGTTACCTTAGCTGAATGACTGAAGTGCATTCTATGTATTTTTTATTAGTATTAACTCGTTTAATGTTGCATAATTTTGTTTTTCAGTGGGAGAATTTAATTTAGATTGTCATTTTAAATACACTTAACGCATCAATCATTTTAAAGGTTTTTAAATCGCTTTTCATACAACAGAAAATGCAGCACAAAATGCATTGAAACCAAAGAAACCTCTTTCTTCACCCTGGTACTCAGTTTTAAATATTGTAATTCTCTTGAGTAAGTAGTTTTGAATACATTGTTTTAGATCTTCTAATGATTGTTTTGTTGTATTCACTGTAGATCTTAATATTTCATTTAAATTAACTATTTGAGGTCCTTCTAGGAATAGGCGTTAATAACCAATGGAAAGATTGTTTGATATTAGAAATGCAAATTTTTCAATGTCTTAACTATTTGATTCCAATTTTTAGTGTCCCAATTAGATTTAGAAGCAATTTTTAATTCAGAAACTCTGGAGATTTTGTTTAAATTATGTGACTAATGAGGAAAAGACTGAAAATAATACAAAATTGATTTAAAGCAATTTTACTTGGCTTCGTACTGAATCAAATTCCATCAGTTAATTAAAATAAAAGTTTGGAAATTAAATACTGCAACTTAAATTACCAGTATTAGGTTAGCCTTACTGCATCGGTTTTTCTTGAATAAAAAAATATGAAAGAATTATCATAATTATACAAAAAAAAAATAGGTCAAGTCAGTTTATTTACTTGTATAGCATATTTACAGCAGCCTCAGCTGATCACAGTGCTTCACAACAACCACAAGTAGATAAATGATAAAGTGAAAAAAAAAAAAGATTAGTAAAAATAAGACAATTATAAAATTGGCAAAAAAAATACCAAAAACTAATAATATGAGTAAATGTCAAGACATGCTTTCAGTTGCAGTGATTTCCCCAAAAAACTCAAATAAGGGAAGTACTAATATCCGCCTTATTTTCTTAATCTGGTGTTGATAGCCAACACCAGATTAAATTAAAAGATTAAGCAAACCAAAACCGATTTTTGAATCGATTCAGAATTCCCTGAACTAGGAATTGTGATTCTCTAGAGAGCTGATTTTTATAATGTTTTTCTTTTCTGCATTAAAGAAATCATAAGGGTGAAAAATTCTCATGATTTCCTTTAAGAAGAATATTTTTCCCAGCTTTCTCTGTTCTGACTCGTCGTGTATTTGATTGACAGCTGTTGCAGATGCCATCAGAACCAGCCTGGGACCCAAAGGAATGGACAAGATGGTGAGTCGGACATATTTTCTTTTACAAGTGTCTTTATTTAACGAGGTTCATTAAGCGGAGGCGTTGTTGTTTCAGATCCAGGATGAGAAAGGCGATGTGACCATCACCAACGATGGAGCCACCATCCTGAAGCAGATGCAGGTGCTTCACCCGGCTGCCAAAATGGTGAGACGGAAACTTTGCTTTGTTTGTGTTTTCATGGTCCGACAACAAAAAATTAATGTCCTGTTGGAGTGAAACTAAGCCTGTGTGTGTGTGTCAGCTGGTGGAGCTGTCCAAAGCCCAGGACATTGAGGCTGGAGATGGCACCACCTCTGTGGTGGTGATTGCTGGAGCGCTGCTGGATGCCTGTTCCAAACTGCTGCAGAAAGGTAAAAACCTCAGAACCGAGAAAATCCTTGCTGCCACGTTTAGATGTTTGTTGCTGCAACTAACAGTCATTTTAGTAACCGGTTATTCTGATGACCGATCAGAGGAAAAATTGGCACATTTTGCTGATTTTTCATTTCAGAAATATGCAAATAAACAATTCAATTCCTTTCTGAATAAAAAAATTAATAATTTATTGCCTAAAATGTAATTATGTAGAATTTTATTAGTGTATGTTTGATTATTTGTAGCAACAAAAAAAAATACACCTAACATCAACATCTGTGAAGCTCGGCCCTTTGGTCGACTTAACATCTGTACTTTGTAGAGTTGATCTGTCATGTTTTGGATTAACTGATTAATGAACAAAATATGCTTAATTTACAGATTTATTTATAGTTTAATATATTTCAATGTGCCTTCTTTTATTTTATATTCAGTCTAGATATTTAAATTACTAAGCAATTTCCCTTTGAGAATCAATAAAGTATATTTTACTCTCTTCTGTTAAGAGATATTTTCCTGGTTAGAACATTTTTACAGACAGAGGTCTTTTTTTTGTCTTAAATGCAAAATTGTTATATTTTTTGTTCCATTTTGATTTAGTTACTGCTTTGAGTGTGGTGTTCTTTCAGCAAATTGACTTTTGAGTCTGTGTACTTAATCAATTACTAAAATATTTGATGATTATTCCAATAATCGATCCATCGTTTTTCTTTATCTTAGTTGTTTTGATTCAGCCCTCTGCTCTGTGATTGGTCAGGAATCCACCCCACCATCATTTCGGAGTCGTTCCAGAAGGCGGTGGATAAGGGCGTGGAGGTCCTCACCGCCATGAGCCGCCCGGTGGAGCTGAGCGACCGCGAGACGCTGCTCAACAGCGCCACCACGTCGCTGTGCTCCAAGGTGGTATCGCAGTACTCCAGCCTGCTGGCTCCCATGAGCGTGGACGCGGTCATGCGAGTCATCGACCCGGCGACGGCCACCGGCGTCGACCTGCAGGACATTAAGATCATCAAGAAGCTTGGGTGAGTTTCCTGTCTGTCCGTCGGTTTGTTTTATTTTAACCGTCAGTTTTGCCAGTTTTCTTACTGTGCATGTTGTTTCCAGTGGCACCATTGATGACTGCGAACTGGTGGACGGACTGGTGCTGACGCAGAGGGTGGCAAACACCGGCGTGACCCGGGTGGAGAAGGCCAAAATCGGCCTCATCCAGTTCTGTCTGTCCCCTCCCAAAACTGACGTGAGTTTAAAAAAAGTAGCTGAGATTAAAATAATTACTTTTTAAAGATGGTAATAATCTTTAAAAAGGTTCTATTTGTGTAGAACCTTTTTAAACAAATGTTACAAAGTGCTTTACATACACAAAAGTAAATAAAAACATCATAAGTGACACAAGAAACACAAAATGTATATCAAATCTATTAAAATGCATAATTAAGATGACAATAAATAATAAAAATACAAATGGGACTCAAAAATCAAAGTCATTATTAGTTTTAACCGATCGGTGCATCAATCAGTCGACCAGGAATCAGAATTGGCCCATTTTCCTTTACATGAGTGTTATTGGTAATTCGCGGCTCAAATACAGAAAAATCAAAAAGTGTTTTTGAGTTGAATAAAATTGTGGTCAAGGTTGCACATCTTTTTTAAAGTGTTAGGATTTTTGGGATTAATAATTTCTATCTACAATAACTGGAGAATTTTGAATTGATATGAGTTAAAATAATGTTTTTAATTTTCCTTTGGTATTGATAAACTATTTTTAACTTTGAATTGAATTGAAAGTTCCCAACTTTACTTCTTTTGCTATATTTAGCAACTTTTCAGACAAAAAAAAATTGTTGGCCAAAATCGAAATTAATGGCAGATTTTTTTAAGGATTGGAGTTAAAATTAGAAAAAAGACCAATTTATATTGGCTTGAAAAAACCAGATTGGTGCAGTTCTAATTTTCTCCTTTTTCAGTGCTTTATGATCAGATTTTCATATTTCTATAAAGAAATTGCTTTGAGTTACATTTTTCCTCCTGGACAGAATGAAGGTGTTACACTTTCATTTTTTTTAAATTAGCAAAATTGCACAAAAGTAAATGTCTATATGGCAGATAAATGCTAAAACAAAACAGCTTTTTGTAGCAGAAACGAAGCAAAAAGTTCATTAAATTAGCATGAAATACTCTAATCAGAAAGCAAACCTTCAGGTTATTCTCCTTAATTTTAAAACTTCCCTTTTGAACATCTGACGAGAGTTTTTTTATTCCTGTTTTCTTTTGGTTTGCAGATGGACAACCAGATCGTGGTGTCGGACTACGCCCAGATGGACCGCGTGCTGCGGGAAGAGCGCGCTTACATCCTCAACTTGGTGAAGCAGATCAAGAAAGCCGGCTGCAACGTTCTGCTCATCCAGAAGTCCATCCTCAGGTGCAGAAGTTAAAAACAACAAAACACAGTTTGTGGGTTTATGTTGGGACGTTGTGCTCGTTTCCCAATCATGCACCACACTGACTGTCAGTTGTTCTGTGACAGAGATGCCCTGAGTGATCTCGCTCTGCACTTCCTCAACAAAATGAAGATCATGGTGGTGAAGGAAATCGAAAGGGAAGAAATTGAGTTCATCTGCAAAGTGAGTCTAAACTCTTCCTATAAACCTTGGAGTTTACACATAATTACATCTATTCTTCTTCTGCTACCTACATAGACGATGATGGCGAAGAATTAGTTTAACTTTGTTTTCATACATCTAAGGAGGCATACATTTTTTTTAATTTGTTCTTAATATATTCATTGTTGAATAAAGCTTCTATAAAATAATAAGTCTTTTTATTTTTGCCACAGACTATTGGAACAAAGCCCATTGCCCACATTGATCACTTCACCGCAGAAATGCTCGGCACGGCGGAGCTGGTGGAGGAGGTCAGCCTGGACGGCTCTGGGAAACTGGTCAAGGTCTGATCACTAAAACAATCCTTCATGTTTCAGAATGAATTCTCAATAAAAATGGCTCCATGTTGGCCGCCATTTTGTTGGGGAGTGAAAGGTGGCAAACAAGAAAACAGATCATCACACCGAGTTCTGTTTACATCTGCTTCATTTGGGCCAACGGTGGAGGGTTTTCGGCGCCCCTGCATGACAAAGATCAAATATTCTGATTTGTGATTTAGCAACCTTTCACTTCCCAACAAAATGGCGCCCAATTTGGCACCATTTTGTTTCCTTAGTGCAAAACATCCACACAACATAATAATTAACTATTAACATAATTTATCCCTTTACAATTACAGCACTGTGTTCTACATGTGGTGGATTGTGAAAGTTATTTTTTTAGATTTGCAAACCCATTCAATATTATTGATGGAGTTTATTTCAGTAACTCCATCACCTAGTGAAACACAGCATACACATTAACTAAGGGTGCATTCAGGCTAGATAGTCCGGTCGACTCGGTTTGATTGGGGACTAAAATTGCAACATTTGTTACATTTTCAGAACTGTAGTTTGCATTCACACTGCACTTTTTTAAACGCCTAAAACTAACTGAAAAACCTGTTCCCCCTGACGCCTGTGGGGGCGCTGCACCAAGAACTACTGAAGGAATCGACACAAAAACTCTGAAGAAGACCAGCGCAAATTTCTTCTTCACAAAAGTAAACAAAAACAGATTAGTGTTAGATTTTAGCGGTTGTAGGATTTCTTCATTGATATCCATTACTGGTTTGGACATGGCCTGTTAGCTGCTAACGCTAGCGACGGTCCTGCAGGTGCCGTTACTACGTGGTGAGTCTGTCCACTAAACCAAGCTATTCAAATGCGGGATGAGCAGAAATAACTAAAATGATCGCAGCGCCTTTATTTCTTACCCCATTTCTATAAATATGGCTTAAATTAAAGGTGAGAAAATCACTGATCTGTTAAGCACTCTCTTTTGATTTAATCTATAAACAGTTTGGTTTCTATCAAGATGCAAGAGAGGACGAAGCAAATACCTCCATCCTATTTGATGAATATGTTTAAACAAATGAGGCAATTGGACCCGAGTTCTGCTTGTGGTGAACCTTTGTAATCTCTTGTTGCAGATCACCGGCTGCAGCAGCCCAGGGAAGACGGTAAGCATCGTGGTTCGGGGATCCAACAAGCTTGTGATCGAGGAGGCTGAGCGATCCATCCATGATGCTCTGTGTGTGATTCGCTGCTTGGTCAAGAAAAGGTCAGACATTTTATTTTAATCATTCTCATTTGTAGTCCTGGTTGGTCTTCAGTTTCCCCCTCTGACAAAGGCGCTCCTGCTTTGTTTCTTGCTGCAGGGGCGTAACAAACAGAGGAACATTACAGTAGAAAGCTCACCTTTATAAACGCCTGGTTGTTTTCTGCAGCTTGGCTGGAGAGCATTCTCACAATTATAACAAACCAAATTAAATTCAAATCTTGACAAATTAACAGAAACAATTATGTAAAGACTACATAATCAGATGTCTCCTGGTTTTGTATTTCTGTTAATAATTGTTTTCATGTCTTTAGAGCACTGATAGCCGGAGGCGGTGCTCCAGAGATTGAGCTGGCCGTGCATCTGGCCGAGTATTCGCGCTCCCTGGGAGGCATGGAGGCCTACTGCGTGCGGGCGTACGCCGATGCTCTGGAGGTCATACCCTCAACGCTGGCTGAGAACGCCGGCCTCAACCCTATCTCCACGGTGACGGAGCTACGGAACAGACACGCACACGGAGACAAGACGGCGGGCATCAACGTCCGCAAGGTTAGCATGCTCTACTGCAGCTGTTTACACAAACGGATCCACTCCAGACTCGTGTGTCCAGCTACACAGAGGGACATCGACACTGCAAAAGAGGCATTTGTACTCAATGATGTAACCCACTGTTTTTCAGCCAGGGGGCGCTGTGGGGGCCTCAGTTAGTAGGAAGAAATTCATCAAGCTGCTTTTTCCCAAAAGCAATCAAGAAATGGAAAAAATTCTGACAAGAAAAAGAGCAAAGAGCAGCTCTGCTTTGGAGAACTCTGCTGCTAAAAATCAAAAGAACTGTTGAAATAAAATAGAAATCCATGTATTTAATTGTTAGGTTCATCTAACTCAAACTGAAAAAGAAGAGAGAGATAAGTGAGTTTTAGATTTACTTGCAGGGAGAATGGACAGGAGCGTGCTTTAGGTACAGTCTCGTACCCACTCTAAAACAGCTCCTTTTATTTCATTAGGGTGGTTCTAGTTACATAGCATATTTGGTTATCTTGAGTCACATAGCATAGCTGCTTCTTCTGCTCTCATGAGTCACTGGTGTGTTGCACCTACAAGCTGCCGTAATGTAGAGTGCAAAGTTCAGAGTTCTTATTTACTTCCTTCTGTAGAAATGATGCAGGAACTGATGATCCCACAGAACAATGAGGTGTCTTGTGCATCCGTGGTCTCATGTACGTTTCCTCTGTCTATGGTTCATAAGCTTCGACCCTTAATCATCCATTGTTTATTCTGCCACGTCAGTTATCACTCTTGCTGCAGACGATCTGGTATCGGCTCCCAATTTGACGCTTCGATGTCTTCCTGCAAGCATCTCTCACAAGGCACACATTCCAGAAGCAAACAGACATAGAGTATTTATATTTATTAATTTAAATGTATCATTAATATAAGATATTACATATTTTCTTAGCAAAAAAGTGGATTGTGATTTAAAAATTTTATTATCTGGTAATAGTCGTAATATATTATCTGATTGAAATTTTCCGCCACACAACTCATGTCCATCCAAACTCAGAAGGTCTGAGGCAGCATTTATGCTAAATTAATTTATTATGGAATAGTGAATAAAAAATAATTCTAAAAGTTGAATGTTTCTACATTTTGTAACAATGTCCGTGGGTTGGCACAGTAGATCTCCAGTCAGAGGTTAGTGCTCTCTGTGGGGTAAAGTTCGTGAACCCCTGTTGTGACTGACGTGTTTTCTGCTCGTGTGATAGGGAGGAATCTCCAACATCCTGGAGGAGCTGGTGGTTCAGCCTCTGCTGGTTTCCATCAGTGCTCTAACTCTGGCCACAGAAACGGTCCGCAGCATCCTCAAGATCGATGATGTGGTAAGATGTAGTGTCCTACTTTAATATGTCAGTCCTCTGTTAAAAAAATGTATCCAATACTTCATCTGTTTCATTTTGTGTTTCAGGTGAATACTCGATAAGTCTGTCCAGTGAGGCTTTGTGAAGTCGGTTCGTTCTGTGAGGGATCAGAAGACCTGAACATCTGTTAGCTCAGATTTCATCTTTAGTTGTTACTTTGCCTAATTCAAATAAAAAAAGGCTTTTTTTGTTGACACTCCAGCCTTGGTTTCTTATTTATTACCAATTGCAAAGAAAGGTGAAAGGTTTAGATCAAATATGTTTATTTTAGATTTTCATGACCGTCATAACATGAATTTATATAATCACAATCTGATTATCAAAGAGGAAACATAATTTAAGTGTATCAACATTACAATGTTCGAATAAAGGCAAACGCACAACGAATAATGCACAAAATTTGATTGTCAACAGATCAAAAAAATGATTTTGTCCTGGGAAAAGAATGCAAAAAGTGGTTATTCAAAAATTTATGCTTTGTATTTAAAAAAAACTGTTTGTAATTTTCATGCCCCAATCAAAAATAAAAAGCTTCCATCTGTTTCATCAAAATAGGATTCTTCATAAAACCAAGAAAATAATGCCAACCCTGACCATCATGAGGGAAAACAGTGTCTTCAGTCAGAGGCTTATTCAACACGCTGCAGTACAGACGGCCTCAAGAGACCTTACCTTCCAATAGCCATCTTTATCTACAATAACTCTTAAAGAATTAATGAGTTACAACATTTAATTTCCACACTGAGGCCACAACTGGCTTAAATCTTGCTGGTGGCCTAACATTTGAAAATATGTTAAAAGATATTTTCATTTAGTTTTTTGTTTCACGGCAGTTTTGTAAAATCCCCAACATTCTGGGGATAAAACACTCCATGGGGTATATTCTATGTAGAATTTTAAAATGCATTGTTTGAAGACTAAAAGCCATTTAATTTTATCATGTATAACCAAATAAACTCTTTAATGTCTAGTGTTGGGTATTAACTATTACATTTACATACTTTACTTTTTTTGAAAAACAAAACACAAAAAAGTATTTTTACTAAGCTCTACTTTTTACTTTTACGTGAGTAATTTTGTTATGAAGTATTGCTACTTTTACTTGAGTAAAATTTCTGGATTTTCTACCCACTGATTGAAAAACAAACAAAAATTCACCAGACAAAGACGCACACCTGCAGTTTTCTAAGTTTTTTACAGAAAGAAATTGATTTGGAAGAATTTACATTTTGCTTTATTTTCTTATTTTTTCTTACTTGAATTTAAATTATCATTTTGGTCCTTAAAATACCAACATTTCCACTTTAAATTTTGGTCCACTGAGTGTGTAGTTTTTAAATATTAATTGATTGATCATTTTAATCAGTTACATAATACGTTTTATTTTTACTAGAGTAAAAATAGGTTGAAATGGAGCTATTTTTATTCAAGTACAATTGTTGGGTACTCTACCCACCTCTGTAAACGAATTTGGTTTAAAAAGGTGAAAAAGATTATTCACGTTTTATTACTTCCTGATATGTCGTCACTTCCTTCGCAACCAAGCTTCTCCGTTGCTAGGCTCACTTTGCGCTGCCTCAAAGCCGAATCTGCTTGATTCTTCTAGTTTCCATCGTCGATAACTTAATTTAACATAAACAAATTTAGCTTTCAAAGTAACTTTAACAAATTTGACCAACCGTTATGGCGAATCCTCACCGTACGAACGTCCTGGTGACTTCGTGTCTGAAAACGCCGGTTGACCCGCACACCAAGGCTCCTTTAGCTTCATACGAGCGAGAGAGAGTTCTTCCCTACTCGGCCACGAGCCACCTGGACAACCGGGACTACGAGAAGGAAGTATGTGCGGTTGGAAAACGTTAATATAATTGTTATTTATTGTAAATGGTCATTAAAAAGTGTCTATTACTAATCTAAAATTGTAAAAGTCCTTGAGGTTTTAATATGTAAACTGACTGCAGGTTTTAAAATCACCTTAAATTAACTAATGTGTCAACAGCATGCTGTTATTATAAGGGTAAAATTATTTTTCAATATATAATATCAGAAGGGGCTCACTAATGTACTACCTGAATGTTTTTTTATATTTAAAGATGTGATTTTTAATGCCAGACTAATAACAACTTAGACTGAACCTGGTCTGACCTCATGTGGGCCATGGAAAACACTTGATCTCCATAATTAGTTTTCCTCACTATTTTTGGATTTCCGTCATGGATAGATTACTAGAGGTCACATTCAGTTGATAATCCCAACCTCTTGTTTGTCCTCTGGTTAAATCTGCCTTTTTTTCCACGCAGGTTGCTGATGTCTGATTATAGGTTGTAGTAACAAAACCAAACACCTGATTAAGGCTGGACATCAGCTGAACTTATTTAGACTAAACTGCCTTTTTCCGTTTCACCATCTGGTCCTTGTCACTGTTGCAGTGGGATAATAGGCTTAGTCCTGCAGGAGATCTTAGTGTCACTCAGTGGTTGCATTGCTCAAACGTTGAAAATGTAGTCCCACAATTTAAAAAATGAGACTCATTTAATTTGAAATAAGAGGCAAACATTTTCATGCTGCAAGTAATGACCTTTGATGTGGGTTTGCAATGTTTTTTTGAGATATTTTATGATTTCAGTTGGAGTATGAGGACTTGGGATCGGATTTCTGTTATGAGGACTATCTGGGAAAGGAAGACCCTCGCATGGGGGGTGGCCATCATAGAGCAGCAACAGACTACCTCGATCTGAGTAAAATCTTCTTTTCTAACGAGGAATACTACAGAAAGCTGGAGGAGCTCAAAAAGGCCCATCTGCGCACCATGGCTGAGCTGGAAAGCATGTATCAACAAAAGCTGCAGCTCAGGTCAATGGATCCCTTAGATATGGCAACGCTGGAGCCAGGGCACAGGTACATTGTCTATTCTTTCGCACTTTTAAACAACTTAAAATAGAAATTCTTTGTTTATTTGCTTTATTTTGGTAGACTAATGCTCACGTAACAGAAGAGTTTAAACAAGACACAATGAGGGCTTTCTCGCTTTAAGTCTAACAGTTCATCTGACACAAAGTGCAAACTGACCTTAGAAAAGTATTTGTTCCTCTTGAATTTTCCAACAATGTGTGATATTACAACCACAAACTTTAGCATATTTTATGGAGATTTGATCTGATGGATCAATTCCAAGAAGTCCATAATTTTAATGTGGAAATAAAAGTACAAATAGCTACTCTAATGACTAATTGAGTGATCAAGTGAAAAACAAATTTGATTTATTTTGCAAAATTTTTCATTTCACCCCTGAAGCTTAGTTGATACAATATTGAAAATACACAAAATGCAAATAAATAATTCAGTTTATTTTTTTTTATAAAAAAACATTTATTGCCAAAAATGCAATAACTTAATGCAGCTACAGCTAAAAAAATACTTTTAACATCAACATGTGAGAAGCTCAGGCCTTTCTGTTTCACTTAGCATCAATAAAATATATAACTGATATGTTTACTATTTTTAGTTGAGCTGATTAATAACTGATAGCAAAAGGAGCTTAATAGGAGATTTTCTTTCTTTTTTCACATAATTTCAACTGGGTGAAGCTAAAACTATGTATTCTGCTTGAACATATTTACAATTTATTTTAATCTTAAATGCATAATATATATATTGTTTTTACAGTTTTGACTTAAATACTGCTCTGAGTGGTTTGTACTTTCAGCAATAGGCCCTTCTTAGTCTGTATACAATATGCAGTTGACCATTAATCAATTAATAAATTAGTTCATGAAAATTGCAATTATCAATTCATCGTCATTATTCAGATTAATCGTTTTAGCCCTAATCAGATGGAAATTTATAAAATGCTTTAGAAAATATGCATGTTTTTTCATTGTCATACTATTGCTATTATATTACCACGTAGAATCTTTGCCATAGTTGAATATTAACTAGTTACGTTTACTCAGTTACATTTAATTTAGTAAAATGTTACAAAAAAGTTACGTTTTTGAAGCAAATGTACTTGTAGGAGTATTTTTACTTTTACTTTGGTAATTATCACTACTCTTACTTGAGTAAAATTTCTGGATACTCTACCCACTGTGAGTAGTTTCACCGAATGAAAACAAACATGTTTAAAATTCATCACACCCACAGTTTTTGTTAGTTTCATAAGTTTTTTTTCTGAAAGAAACTGATTTGAAAAACTCCCACTTTTGCCCGATTTTATATTTTGTTACTTATATGTATTATTGTCATTTTGATCCTTCAAATACCAAAATTTCCACCTAACTTTATGTTTTGGGCCGTCTCATTATGTAATATTAAATGACTGATAATTTGATTAGTAACTCATTACTTGAGTTGACTTTTTACCAAATACGTTTTTATCCATCCATCCATCCATCCATCCATCCATTCCGTTTTTACTCGGGTAAAAATATGTTGAAGTAGTGCTTATAGTAGTACAGTTTTGGGGGACTCTGCTCACTTCTACCAAATAGAATATCAGAATAATATTCAATTGCCGTATTAAAATGTCTCTTTTCTTTTTCCATCAGGCTGCTCTGGTCAAATTTAAACCCTGTAGCTTCACATCATCCTTTGAGAAAGTCCCACTCAGCTGTTGAGCTCCGGTGGATCTCTGGGCAGTCAGACTCATCCGACGAAAATGAAGCTTGGAGTAACACGGTGGAAAAAGGCCTTCTGTTCTCTCCTAAAGAGTACATCAAGAACATGTGGAAGGACTTCAAGGTTCCCTCCAACAGTCACCGCATCTCCTCCTCCTCACTGCACAGCATGCCTGGAGACCTGAGGAGGCTGAGGAGGAGAAGGGACAAAAAACAGCAGGAAGAGGGCAAACCCAACGTGACCGTCCCAAAACCCTTCAACATGACTCTGCGTGAAGCTGAGAGGCAGAAGCATGGCGTAAAGTCCCGCTCTGAGGTGGAAATGGAGAACGTGGAGCTGAAGAGGCAGCTGGAGGAGCTGACAGAATGCCAGAAGCAGTTCCGTGCCAGTCCCGTACCGGCACACGTCCACCTTCCGGTTTACGAAGAGATGCAGGAGCGCAACAAGGAGCAACGGAAAAGCATGCGAGATCGAGAGACGCGGCACCTTCGAGCCATTCAAAAGCCTTTCAGCTTCCTGGAGAGGGAGAAACTAAAGAAGGAGCAGAAGCAGCTGCAGCAGCAGCAGCAGCAGCAACAAGCCAACCGCGAGAAGATGAAGCCTTTCAAAGCCAAGCCTGTGCCAAAATCCGTGTATGCAGCCGCGTCAGGGGATCAGGTGAAGGAGGATGAGTTGTATCGCTCCATCAAGATGCACATGAGGGCCCAGGAGTTGCTGCGGAGTTCCTCTGTGCCTCCCAGCATGCTCACACGGCGCCTGAATGATCGGAAGAAGCCCAAAGACAAACTGGGTGACGACTTTACCCACAAGCCTCAGATAAACAGAGAGGTGCCTGACTTCAACGCCAGCTACAGACGCTTCCAGAAGCAGCTGGAGAAGCGGAAGGACGTGAAGACAACCACGGCGTGCGAACCCTTCGAGCTGAAGACGTCCCAGATCTCCTCGCACCGGGAGCGCATCCTGGCCGACATCGAGAAGGACCAGAGCAGCCCGCGGTTGCTGCGCTGGCCTCACATCAGCCCCGGGCCAGCGCGGACCCCCAACTCAAGCCTCTGTTCGTCCCTGTCGGGAAGTCTGGAGCTGCTTCCTGCCAAAGTTACAGACGCTACTAAAAAGCGTCACGAAGCCGTGAGGTACCAAATTAGGACCCCAAAGGACTCCACTATAATAGTAGAAATAGTGACAGGCTCTGAACTCCGATGACCCGTTTAGCGGTCCTGAACAGACCCCACACCCCTGCCCCAACACCTGCTGTCTTGTCCTAAAACAGCTTCCCGCCCAGAATAGCTTCCCCTGCCCTTCCTCTTGCCAAAGTCATCTCCTCCGAACCTTCCTCCATCTGTGACTGCAATTATTTTTGTAGAAAAGCTCTGGAGGAGAGAAAAAAAGCAGAGGAAGAAGAGGAGCGTTGGAGGGAAAAGCAGAGGGAGAGAGAAAAGAAGCTGCAGAGGATGGTTTTAAAACGAGCCGAAGCGAATGACCCTCATCTTGCTCTTTCACAGACCAACAAGAGCAAACTGAAAGAGTTCAGGTGTGCAGAGTGGCTTTATCTGTTTGATTAAATATTACTTATCAATCAGGCAATCAATCAAGTTGAACTGTAATGTGATTCCACATTACAGTTCAATCAGTCAAGTTGATTGATTCCCTATTCAACTTGAGTGATTGATCTGTAATGGGATTGCACATTACATCAACCAGACAGTTGAAAGTGCTTTACACTGTGAAAACATTAACACATCATACTGTCACCAATTGTGAAAACCAGTAACAGGCATTACATTTTGTCAAGTGCCATTGTTAAACACATTACTACACATCAGATTGTTGGTTAATGTTTTATTGATTATATTTCAAAATCAACTCTAAAAGAGTAGGTTTTTCAGTCTAGATTTAAAGCAACTCAGTGTTTCAGTTGTTTTGCAGTTTTCTGGAAGTTTGTTCCAGATTTGTGGTGCATAGAAGCTGAATGCTGCTTCTCCATGTTTGGTTTTGGGGATGCAGAACCAGAACCAGGAGACCTGAGGCGTCTGGAAGGTTGATACGACAACAGCAGATCTTTAATGTATTGTGGTGCTACACTGTTCAATGATTTGTAAACTAACAGTATTTTAAAGTCTATTCTTTGAGCTACAGGGAGGCAGTGTAGGGACTTTAAAACTGGTGTTGTGTGCTCTATCTTCCTGGTTTTAGTGAGAATGCGAACAGCAGCATTCTGGATCAGCTGCAGCTGGAGAATTTATTTTTTTTAGTCAGACTTGTGAGAACACCGTTGGAGTAATCAATGCACATAGTGATAAAATCATGGATGAGTTTCTCTAGATCTTGCTGAGACATTAGTCCTTTAATCCTTGAAATGTTTTTCAGGTGATCAAAGGCCGACTTTGTAACTCTTAATGTGGCTCTGAAGGTTCAGGTCAGAGTCCATCACTACACCTAGATTTTGGGTGATTACTAGTTTGTAGTTGTACTCCGATGCTTACATAATAATGTAAATTTGCCGGTCAATGAACTTTATTATCCACAGAATCACACTGGAACTGTAAAACATGTTAAATATAAAAATAAAACACAATAAATAAAAGGGAAATAAAAGCCACACACAACCAAAATGGAATGGCTTATGACGTCTCTGTAAACAAAATTGCCCTTCAAAAAATATTAATCATCAGAGTAAAAATTATTCAGCTCACTTTAATTAGTCATGCGACTAATTGATCCATTGCTTATTGCCACAGGCTTATGGTGAATTTTTATTCCTCACAGGACACAAGACATTCAGCGTAAGAAAGAATATCGGCAGGAGGTCAGAGAGATGCAAGAACGAGTGCAAGGAAGGCCACTGCTGCTGGAGCAGGTCACACAGGTGAATGTCAGCACAAAACAAAAACACACCCATCGCTTGTGTCAGTATGCATTTACAAAATACATACTAGTTTCAATTTCAATAATGACAATATCTGCAAAGGTTATTATAACAAATAATTAGGGTTGGGCGATATGGATTAAAAAGAAAATCAGATTTTTTTTTCCTACCAAATCTGATTTCCAATTTTAAAACTTCTTTTTCTCGCTTTCTTTTCTAAAAAAGAAATTATAAATGACAGAAAATATTTTGAGAAAGCAACGTTTGTTTCAATCATTCGTTCAGTGAGTTATACAGCAGAATGTTACACCTAGACTGCAAAAATTACGAGAATATTGTTATAATGTGGGCAGAACAAAGATACAATTTTACCAGAGGAGCTTATTAAAATTACTAGAAAAAAGGTGAGAAAACAAATTGTTATGTTTTCTGTTGAGTTTTCATAAAATTACTACTTCGTTCTCAAAATATCACAACTTTATTCTGGTAATATAAAGACACTATTCTTATAATAAAGTATTTAGACTTTATTGTTATGTAACTTTATTCTCATATTATTACAACTATATTCTTGTAACATTCTGACTATTTTTGTTCAAAATCTTTCTTTCTGTTTTTCATTGTTTTTCTCTCTCTTTCTCTCTCAACAATTAAAATTTCAACAAAGCAAAAACAGGAAATGGAAAACATAAATAAATGAAGTCCAACAGAAAATAACTAATTGTTCTGCTCAAAATGGAGCAGGAAGAAGTAGTTGCTTATCTAGTCTCGCTCCTGAAGTTTTCTACAATATCTAAATCAAAATTGTAACGTAAATACTTAAACATGTAATTGGTGAACACATTTTTAGTCCTTGATGTTCTTGTGTGCTGTTTAAATAGTGATTCCACAGATACACAACATAAGCATTAAAAAATGACTTTCTCTACATAAAAACTTTAGTTAACAAGTCATTAATTTCTCCTTTTGCAACCTGTTCATGCTAATAGAAGAATGCTAAGCAGGCAGCAGAGAAGCATTACATCGAAACCCTGCATGGATGCGATGTGGACGAGGACTTTATAAGCAGCAAGGCGGGCAAATCAGCACCTGAGCGCAAAATCTCAACAACCAGTGACAATAACCAGAGGTGAGCATTTAATCATTCCTGATTAAAGACTAAGAAGGATAAAAATAAAAAATATTTCTGTGTGCTGATTGTTTTTTGTGTTTTACTAGTGATCAGGGGGAACCCGACTTTAAAACCGTTCACTACAGAAAGGTCTACCTGGATGATGAAGACATTAATTGTGCTTCTGATAATGACGAAGAACAAGAGGAGCAGAAAAGTGATCAGGCCTCGCTGAACCACCGCGAGAGTGAAGATGCCAGCGGTCACCATGGTGATGATCCACAGTACTCTGACGAAAGTTACAATTACTCAGACGATCATGAGAATTTCTCAGATGGCAGCGAGCATGATGTTGATGATAGACAACAAGAATTAGTAGACTGATGACTTTAAGATGCATCAAACATGAGGTGTAGACAAATGCTGTTCTTCATTAGCTCTGTAATAGATAAGAGTTGTAATTGTAATTTTAGGTTGTAAAAATAAACATGAATTCTCCTGCCATTGTGATTATTTCTGAAATCTCTCCCTTGTTTCACTTTTCATTCATCTCAAAAGTTGGTTGCCTAATTGTCATTTATATGCTGGAGGATACATTTCATAGCCATACATCATATCTCTTACACACACCTTGAGAATTATACCTTGCAAAAACAATCCACCCATCTATCTGTAGGTTCTTGTGCTTGCAGGTTTTTTGGGTCAAAGTTATTGAGCAAGAGGTGAGCATGTCACCAGTTTGAGACAGACGCATAGGACAAGCAAATATTAACACACGCTTTCCTAATGAACTGTTATGCAAAGTGAAAATATGTCACTTTATTAGTTCCTAAGGTTGGTAAACTTTGCTTTGGAACAGTAAATTACAGAATTATGAAACTTGCCAGTCAGATTAATCAATCATACTTTTTGTCACATCTTTCTTATTTCCTTTGTTGCTTATTTGCATGGGGACAAATGGGTATAACCTTAGCTAATTTGCAGTGCATGTCCCCAGTTGTAGATTTAACAACAAAAAACAATTTTGAAAAATAAAGCAACATAGCAAGCTAAAGTCTCATACGTAACATAAGATTAATATTTAGTATCTGTTAAAAACAAATGCTAAATTTAACTGAAGTTGGTGGTTTCCTAATAGTTTTTTAGGTTTTGATTTCCTGGTAACACTATGATAATCATCCATTGCTATTTATGACATTTCAAATATTCCAAAATGTATTCATGCTCTTCAACAAAGAATGACTAATTTCCAACTTTACAATCATTTCGAGCGATATAAAACGTCCAAAAGGATTACAGCAAATACATATTTGGTTCAAATCACATACTAATTTTAGTAAGTATCCTTACACGTATTGATTTTAGGTCAAATTCACATTTATTATATAATACAGTTTTGAAAAGAAAAATAAAAAGAAATGTATCACATGTTGAGCAGTGCACTAGCAAATCTTCTCTTCTTGGTAAGCTCTTGCTCATGTCGCACCATATAAAGAATTTACAAGCGACAGATGAACAACTCCACCCCGTGTGACACACAGTGTGACGTTAATAGCGAAGGAACCAATCGCGTGGTTAGTGGGCGGGAGCATGATCCAAATTTTACGCGGCGCGCGGTGGGCCGAAAGACCGAGAATGAATAGCCCGGTCTCAACCGGTTCTAACCGGTCTGCAGTTGGAAGCATGAGCTTAGAGGAAGAGCACTTTTCCACGACCTAAAACATCTCTGCAATCGTACAATGTGCAAATTGGAAAAGAAATAAAATTAGACTATTTCACTTCGTGATTATGACTCGGAATATCGCTCCAACTGTGACTCCGTGAAATTGTTGCTGTTAGCTTAGCTCAACGATTTATTAGCCAGCAGACCTAAATCATCAATGACTTTTCCATTAGCAGGGGTACTAGCTGTTACAGCCGGATGTAGTTGCCGATAGCTGAAAAGCGGTTTCTTTTTCATATTGACTGAGGAAAAGAAAGACTGTGCGATATTGGTAGTTTTAAAGTAAGTCGAAGGATACCGCGGAAAGCCATTTTTAACTAGGCGTTAATCTACGAAAGCTAGCGTTAGCCTTTAGCTAGCAAGTGCTAGCTGCAGTGTAGCATCAGTGGTTGCAATGAGATAACGCTACATACTCTTCAACGTATTAAGACGCTTAGCATTCCGGGCTCTAGCTACAGGATCATTCAGTAACACTACAAACGTTTTACGACAAGTGGACTGTACATACCAGGTAAGTAAATCCCGAGCATCGCCTAGCTAAATAGTTAAGTTCGCGTGGGCTAATATTAGCATCCGCGAGTTTCGTAATAAAACTTTTTGATTTATTTCTTGTTATGTCGTGATAAATAGAAAAGTCAAAGAAATGCGGCTAGAGTTTAAGCGACCTTTTTTTCCTGGTTAAACTATTTTTATTCTATAAAACACGTCCATGCTTTGGGTTTTCGTAGATACCTTTCTGTTTCTGTGCTGCCAGACGGGGGCGCCGTTTCCCATTAGGCCATTTAATCATTTGACTGTCAAATCTGGTTACTTTAGGCACTCAACCCACAAAGTGCTACAACATTTACCTTTTCGTCTCTCTTACGCTTCATTGTGTTTGCTTTTGGATTGCAACATGTCTTTTTAAGACTTGAGAAAGAAGATTGAATTGATTTCTTCCTCCTCCAAGTTTTATACATATACACATGTACATTTTATTCTAAATTCCACTTGTAAACATAGATACATGTATTTTGTCTTTTGGCACTGTGAAGGTGAAACTGAGGTTTTGCCAGTCTTTATCTAATCTAGATTTTCCTAATCTGCACAGGAAGCTCTATGCCAGCTGAAATGACCATGTTGGCCGATCATCCAGCCAGACAGCTGCTGGACTTCAATCAGAAATTGGACATCAACCTGTTGGACAGTGTTGTCAACTCTATGTACCATGACATCGGTAACCAGGTGAGGGTCATTTTCTTCTGTCAGCATTACCTTTGTGTGGGAGGAATAACGAGGTTCTTATGCAGACTTGAACAATAAATTTTTTTTCACAGAATTTGACGTGGTAATAAAACAACCAGAACTGATTACTGCATTTCCAATCTAATATTAATCATTTTTTTGTTTTGTGTAGCAAAGAGTGGCTCAAGAAGTGCTAACAAACCTGAAGGACCATCCTGATGCGTGGACGAGGGTTGACACCATTCTGGAATTCTCTCAAAATATGAAGACTAAAGTATGCACTTAATATATTTTGTACAAGGGATATTTACAATAATATGTTTAATTTTTTCCTTCCCAGTGTTAAGATGGAAGGTTGTTCTCCAGTACCCTTTCCCATGCTAAATTCAGTGTTTTATATCTGGATTTTTATGTTTGTTGGTTTTGTGGAATGTGCCCTTCAAGAGACTGATTTCCTCAGTTCTCTGCATTTGATAGCAATGGCTCAAGATTATGTATTAACTGTAAAAAGGGATATCAAACAAAAGGTGGAAATTGTGTGCAGATTTTACTTTAACATTGTAGGTAATGAAAATCTGCTTACTTTATTCGCTATTTACTGGATCTCATGGTTTTAGACTTGGTATAAAGTCATATCTCTCCGTTTTCCTCAGTACTATGCACTGCAGATTCTTGAGGCGGTCATCAAAACACGCTGGAAGATTCTCCCAAGAAATCAGTGTGAAGGTAAATTTGACTTCTGATGTTGAATAAATGCAGTTGAGGCACCATAATGGGCTTGACCACCTCTGGTGTTTGTTTAGATCTAGAACACAAGTTATGTCTGCGTTTGTTTGGTGAGCATCTGCTAATAAAATGTGACTTTTCCAGGAATCAAAAAGTATGTTGTTGGGTTGATTATCAAGACTTCTTCTGATCCTGCAAACATGGAGGTAACATTGTCCTAGTAAAATCTTGAACTTTTACACACATAACGTATCGGTCTTTCTCTCATTATTAATTCTGCAATTTTGACATTTGTTTTGCAGAAAGAAGGGGTGTATATTTCAAAGCTCAACATGATTCTCGTACAGGTAATGACTTCAAATCTATGGGCTGACACAATAACTAACAAGTGTAGAATGTTGATGGCAGTCGACTCTTTGTTTTGGTCTATTTAGATCTTGAAACAAGAATGGCCCAAACACTGGCCCACCTTCATCAGTGATATTGTTGGCGCCAGTCGGACCAGCGAGAGCCTCTGTCAGAACAACATGATCATCCTGAAGCTCCTCAGTGAAGAAGTGTTTGATTTCTCCAGTGGCCAGATGACACAAGTGAAGGCCAAACACCTCAAAGACAGGTTACTGATTTAAAAAAAAAAATTTAAAGTGGGGAGTCCTTTAAAGACTTTAACTATTGGTTCAGAAAAAGAAAACGGATGAACAAATGTTTAATCATAGGCTTGAAAACTGCATTTCAAGTTTTTGTTATTAAAAAAGCTGGGGTTCGTCTAATGATGACAAAATGTCAATCTACATTTTTATTCAATAAGCCTTGTTGAATTTTGTAGGGTCATTTATTGTTTAGCCATTTATAGTCTTAAGGATAAAATTGTATTCTGTCAAAGTTTTCCTGATTATTAAACTATTGATTGTTTGGATAATATCAACACTATTTATTGTAAGGTTACTTCTTAAATGATTAATCTTACTGTCATTTTCTCTCTCTTTTTTTTTTTTTTAGCATGTGCAATGAGTTTTCTCAAATATTCCAGCTGTGCCAGTTTGTAATGGTAAGACTGTCAAAAGTCTGGAGACTTCTCAGTATTTTTATTTGTTTCGTTTCTTTCAGAATAATCAATGATTGTTCCTCTGTTGTTTTTCTGTGAAGGAAAACTCCCAAAATGCACCTCTGGTCCACGCCACCCTGGAGACTCTCCTGCGTTTTCTAAATTGGATTCCTTTAGGATACATATTTGAGACCAAACTCATCAGTACTCTGGTCTACAAGGTAAACAAGCCAACATGAATGAGGAAATTCAACTTTCTCCTGGGTCAGGTGATGTGTCTCAGTGTGACCTTTTCCTTCTTTACTCCTTCAGTTCCTGAATGTTCCCATGTTTCGCAACGTGACGCTGAAATGTCTGACGGAGATTGCTGGAGTGAGCGTCAATCAGTACGAGGAGCAGTTTGTCAACCTGTTCACCCTCACCATGAGCCAGCTCAAACAGGTTAGCCCCTGTTTTGCCATTTTTCTGTTCACTGACCAGTTGTTGTACAACTAAAGTGAATACTTGTGCCTTTGCTTGCCTAGATGCTGCCACTGAATACCAACATCAAAGTGGCGTATGCCAATGGGAAAGACGATGAGCAGAATTTCATCCAGAACCTGAGTCTGTTTCTCTGCACGTTCCTCAAAGAACACGGGCAGCTGATCGAGAAACGACCCAACCTTCGTGAGACACTCATGGAGGTAGAAAAGCTGAACCCTTTCTGTTCTTAAAAAAAAAAAAAGAAACTAGATTTTTTTTCATTTTTCCTTCCCCTGGTTTTAATTTAATTAAAAAACATAAGCTCAAGGGTATGATTCACATTAGTTCTGCTATATTGTGGTTAAGCGAAATCTCCCTCTGCTAGATGGGGATTAACCTTGAGACTACAGTTTTTATTTCTTTATTTTTTTTTAAGTTTTGTTGCTCGTGGGCTCCAGATTTTGTTACTCGAACCAAAGCAACAAATTTTCCCAGTGCATAAAACTAAAACTAAGGCTACACAATATATTACAAATATATCATCTTTACAATATCATTATGCACAATATTCATATCGCAAAAGACTGTTTGCAGTGCAGTAGTTGTTGGGAAATATATGTTAAGAGTTTCTTATGTTTATGCTAAAAGCTCACACTGGATATAAGTGACATGACAAAAATGCTAATATTCAAGTAGAGTAAGAAGAATATTTTACCTCATATTGTCATTGTAATATTTACACATTGTGCAGCCCTACTTAGAAAAAATAAATTCCAGCAAACCCTGTAAAGGCTTTTTCTTGTTTTTCTGTCTTTGCTGTTTGACTATCCAAAGAGATTAAAGATTCAGTGAAGTAATCGCTTTTAATTTCTTCCTCCAACTCTTTCTGTTCTCCAGGCCCTGCACTACATGCTGTTGGTGTCGGAGGTGGAGGAGACGGAGATCTTCAAGATCTGCCTTGAGTACTGGAACCACTTGGCAGCAGAACTGTACAGAGAAAGCCCATTCTCCACCTCAAGTACTCCTCTGCTGTCTGATGTTCCTCCTCGAAGACATCTTTACCTGCCTGTGCTGTCCCAGGTGAACATCATCTTATTACTCTGATGGCAAATCATATTTGAGAAGCATTGAATCCTGTTTTATTTGATTGTGTTTCTATTTACCACTACATAGATGTTTTGTTGTACATAACATGTGCATGTATTAAACAGCTTACTGAGTCACTTGAATGAGTCGAAGGCAGTCACAGATTGCTGACATCAGTCCGTTTCTTCCTGCAGGTGCGTTTGCTGATGGTGAGCCGCATGGCCAAACCAGAGGAGGTGCTGGTGGTGGAGAATGATCAGGGCGAGGTGGTCAGAGAGTTCATGAAGGACACAGACGCCATCAATTTGTACAAGAACATGAGGGAAACTCTTGGTGAGCAGTTAGAAGGTTGATGGTCAAAACTGTGTTGTCAGCCATATTAATGTAGCTTTCTAAATGTTTTTCTAGTATACAAGGAAAAAGTGCCCTTTTGATTTTTTTTGTTTATTGTTGCCATATATTTTCACTGTCACTTAGGGCTACTGAGTTTTATTATATTCACAACAACAACTGTACAGAATTATTTTCTTAGTCTTAAACTAAGGCCTTGAAACGTCTCAAATTCATTAAGAAGTAGTTTTTAATGTTTTTCTTTATTTTTTATTTTTATTCCAGAGTTTTTCTGTCAGGGAAAAGTTTGAGTCACCTGTTGACATCTTCACTGCGTTCTGTGACTCGATTCGATTGAGGCTACCAGTAACCTGCTGCTAGCTAGCGCCTCTTTCATGGGCACCTAGCTGGGTTCAGAGTTTTTGCTAGGCTTGATACATATTGATATTTATGCTATGCTGGCATAAATATCAATATGCAGCAAGTTCCCCCAACAATCCCCAATATTTATAATTTTTTTCAGTCATAATTTTCATTCACAGTGACATTAAAGGTCTTAAAGTCTTACATTTCAATTGCTGAAACCTGCAGATACCTTGAATCAAGTCTGCATCCTGTCACACAGTGTTGTTTTATTTATTTCTCCCTGCGTCTGAATCTCTGCAGTATATCTGACACATCTGGACTACGCAGACACTGAGCGAATCATGACAGAGAAGCTCCACAACCAGGTGAACGGCACCGAGTGGTCATGGAGGAACCTGAACATGCTCTGCTGGGCCATCGGATCTATAAGCGGGGCGATGCATGAGGAGGACGAAAAGAGGTTCCTGGTTACTGTCATTAAGGTGGGATGCAGTGAAGAAACTCTATTAAATCATAACTACATAATGTTGCTACCAGTTGTTGACAGCATTTGTAACTTTATCTGTGCAGGACCTGCTTGGCTTATGTGAGCAGAAAAGGGGTAAAGATAATAAGGCTATAATAGCGTCAAACATCATGTACATCGTGGGTCAGTATCCCCGTTTCCTGCGAGCTCACTGGAAGTTCCTCAAGACCGTCGTCAACAAACTGTTTGAGTTCATGCACGGTGAGTCCAAATGGCGTTTTACACCAATCTGCATATTTATTGTTAGATTTTAAAAGTGTCCACGGCCAGGTGATCAGGCTGGCTTAAATAAGCTGTAATTTTCCTATTAACTTAAAGGTTATTGTTTATGATGCGTAAAGACTCATAATTACTTCAAAAAAATTTGTAGATCTTTATTTTTCACCACCAAAAAATGGAGATCGCCTTTTTTTTTTTTTTTTCACCTGCGCAATGCATGGTGGGTCCTTGATGAGGTTATATGTAAAGTTAGAATCAGGATCAAAATATTTTCTCAAACATATTAGAACGGAGCGTTACAAAGGCTTAACAATGCTACATCACTTAAAAATATCCATTTATAATCTTTCCAATTTTTTTTATTTTGTTAGCTCATGCTAATACAGAAAAACAATACATTACAAACTGATCATGTCTGTTTATTTTCTTACATCTTGTTTATCACGGCACATAAAAACTTAGACATTTTGCAGGCCTCTGCCTCCACAACTTTAACAGGTCGAGTTAGAAACTGGATCTTCCTGTCAGATTAGTGTTTCCAAGCAGCAGCTTCTTTGGTTTAATCTCTCTTCTTCCTTCGTTTGGTCTTCATCTTTATTCCCCCTCATCACTTCTGCGTTGCCTTCTATTTAAGTTCACTCCAGTTTAAATTTAAAGTGCTTCTTTTTGCGTATCGCACAAGTTTGTAACATTTTTTCATATTTATAAAAACTAAACAGCCTACAGTGTTTTTACATATTAAATTAATGTTCTTCAAATAGTCTTACTGTTGCCACTAATCGTGGATCCCTTTAAAGTATGAAGAGAACATTGTTTGCATCTGTGTGATTTTAACATTTGAGTTAATTTTTTTTTTTTTTCTTTCTTTTAACGCTCTTTGGCTGCAGAGACTCATGATGGCGTCCAGGATATGGCTTGTGACACGTTCATCAAGATCGCTCAGAAGTGCCGCCGCCATTTTGTTCAGGTTCAGGTGGGCGAGGTGATGCCCTTCATCGACGAGATTCTCAATAACATCAACACAATCATCTGCGACCTGCAGCCTCAGCAGGTCAGTCTAAAAGCGTTTTACACCAACAATGTGAATAAAAATACAGGATACATCGAGTTCAACCTTCCTTTGCGTTGTCTGCAGGTTCACACGTTTTATGAAGCCGTGGGTTACATGATCGGCGCTCAGACAGATCAGGCGGTTCAGGAGCTTCTGATAGAGAAGTATATGCTGCTCCCTAACCAGGTTTGGGACAGCATAATCCAGCAAGCCACCAAGGTGAGAACATCACCAGGAAATCATTTTTATTGAGGGTTCTGTGGCACAGTGTGTGCTGCATCTAAAATCTGGATTCTGCTGCAGAATGTGGACATTCTGAAGGATGCAGAGACGGTGCGCCAGCTGGGCAGCATCTTGAAGACCAACGTTCGGGCCTGTAAAGCTGTCGGACATCCCTTTGTTGTCCAGCTGGGTCGAATCTATCTGGACATGCTCAACGTCTACAAATGTCTCAGTGAAAACATTTCCTCGGCCGTCCAGACCAACGGTCAGCTGACATTCACTAACCTTTGTTCTCATGTTTTTGGTATTTTTATTTGGTAATGGTGATTCATTCAAACTGTTTTTTTTTTTCTCACATCTGTGTAGGCGAGATGGTGACAAAGCAGCCTTTGATAAGGAGCATGAGGACAGTAAAGAGGGAGACGCTCAAGCTGATTTCAGGCTGGGTCAGTCGCTCCAGTGACCCACAGATGGTGAGGCTGCTCTTTGTTTCCTCAAAGCGTCATTTTTTTAAATTAGTTTTTTTTTTTTCCTTTCTTATAAAACAGTTTATAGAGAAAGGCATTATTCTAAATGTTTAACTCAATGTTTTGTTTCTGTCTAAGAACACAGAACCTAGCGCAATATCAAAACTGTATTTTAGCAAAAAAAAAAGTGTAAAAACCCTACCAAATGTAAATTTTATGTATTTATGCTACTTTTTTAAGCAGGATGAACCTGCTTTAAAACAGCTGTATTCAAACTTGGCCTGACATTTTCTGACATTTCCAAAACAATCCTCCAAATTAGTTGCACACAAAGACTTCTGGTTTTACAACCATTTAAACACACCTGATGAGATTTGGTGACGTTTTATTAAAAGTGCAGACATAAGTCTGATGTTTTCTTTTGTCCTTTTAGGTTATCCATAGTTTTGTACCATTTATTTATATAACTCTTTAAAACTCAAAATGTACCATATTTATCACAAATAAACCCAGCATGGTAGCATTTATAACAATGCTGACACTAGAAAAGCTTATTTTGGTGTCTTATCTTTACACAGGGACCAAAAGTTTGCATTTAGAGCTGTTAGCTATGGAGCTATTTTTATTTTAGCACGTTTTCATGTAGAAGTTACTTCTAAAACCCCATGTGGGGCTTAAAGTCAAAGCAGATATATTTAGCTTCAGTGAAAATTTTAACTTCTGCCCATTTAGAATGTAAATAGTTTCTTAAAAAGCTAAAATATATTTGGATTCTTAAGAAGAAATGTTTTCTCCCATTGGAAATAGCCATATCTTGCAAGTCTCCTGTATTCTGGTTTTGAGTATAATAGGGAACACCCCTGAATGTCACCCTGCAATGCATTCTGGGAGTTTTAGATCTGTCTTGCAGGTTCATTAAAACAGTTTTAAATGAGGTTTAACAGTTGAGGCTTTTTTTTGTTTTGTATTTTCTCCCTGATGACATTTCACCTGCACTTCTCTTTAAGTTGCAATACAAATCAGTAACAGATTACATAACTCTATTTAATCTGAAAGATTGGAATGATGCAACATGGCACAGTAAAATAGACAAGTGTTTCAAAAATATACACAAATAAGATGTATTTAAATGAATCAGAAGTGGAACTGAAAACACTGATGATGTTTGTTGGTCTGTGGTTCAGGTGGGAGAGAACTTTGTGCCCCCCCTGCTGGAGGCCGTGCTCATCGACTACCAGAGGAACGTCCCGGCTGCAAGAGAACCTGAAGTCCTCAGCACCATGGCAACTATAGTCAACAAGTTGGGAGTTCACATCACCAGCGAGATCCCGAAGATCTTCGATGCAGTCTTTGAGTGCACGTTAAACATGATCAACAAGGTCTGCAGAGGATTAATGCTCTGAGCTCAGTTCTGTTGGAAACTCTGCTGACCTCAGCTCTGTTCTGGTTTTCTCCTTTGTTGTCAGAACTTTGAAGAATTCCCGGAGCACCGAACTCATTTCTTCTACCTGCTCCAAGCTGCCACCTCCCAGTGTTTCCCAGCCTTTCTGGCCATTGCTCCAGCCCAGTTCAAACTGATTCTGGACTCCATCATCTGGGCTTTCAAGCACACCATGAGGAACGTGGCTGACACAGGTAGGCCTGCCGCAATAAATTATCCTGGACGATAAATTCTCCCAAATGTTACCATAAATGATAAAATTGTTGTTTTGAGACCATTTTCAAGTAATAGAATGGTAAAGGCATGATAATGCAATAACACATTCTCAAAGATCAATAAACTTTAAATTTGAATAAATATTTAGCACTGAAACTGGAAGACATTTTAAATATACAAAATAAGAGCTATTTGAAACCAAAACGCCAAAGCGAAGGCTTGTTATTCAGTTTTTGGTAGAAAGGGGGGAAAAAAGAGAAACAAATCATACAAATGGAAATTACTCAGCTCATTTTAATTTATCAGGCAATTGATTATAAAATTACGACAGGCCTAGACACGTGTTGGCTGTGGAATCTGCTTGATTAACTTTAGCTGCCACATAAACTAGAGCTGAATGAAACAGAGATGTCCAAACTATATCTAATAAAAAACTCACTGAAATTGCTTTTTTTTTGTAACCTTCATGCCAATAAAATAATCATGTTATACTGTAATTAATCAAATGCACTTTTTAATTTTTAATTTTCTTTCTTTCTTGAAAGGGGGATGTATAAACTCCAGCTGTTTTTGCATACTTGAACTGTCAAACTCTTGGGCTCAACTGGGGAGAGAAGGAACACTTTCCATATTTATTCAAGTTTGGTAGATTGTTTTGATGCACCAAAATCTGTTTTTGAGTAAAAGTCACTGGATAAACGTGGTCCTATTTACTATTAAATTAAATTAAATTAAAGGATACAAAAAATGTAGTAATTTAAAAAACAATAAAAAAAATCAAGATGTTTTACCTAACATTTTTGTGAAGAGATTTTCATTTGACCTCAATAATTTTGCCTCAATTAAAAATAAAAATTCTCCAGCTGGATCAACAACCCGAATAGGTTGTTTCCATTTATATCATATTTGAGTTGCAGTGAGAGGTCACAGAAAATTAGTCCCAAAAACCACAAAAAAAAATTCCTTCTCTCCTTTGGGTTCCCCCTGAAATAAACACATAAATGTAGACAACTTAATAACTAAGCTTTGGTTATTGCTTTTTTTTGTGTTATTCCGTCATATTCTTCATCTGTAAATGACGATTAAAAGGTGGATCTGCATTTGTCGTTTTTAGTGATGGATTTTTGTTGTTCTCAGATGAATGGTAACACAGTCTGCTGGTAAAGCTTTGCTTGTTTGATCGCCTCCAGGCCTGCAGATCCTCTACACGCTCCTGCAGAATGTTTCTGCAGAAGAGGCAGCAGCACAGAGCTTCTACCAGACCTACTTCTGTGATATCTTGCAGCACATCTTTTCTGTGGTCACCGATACGTCGCACACCGCAGGTAAATGAGGCTGACCATGATGTATGTTCCTTCACTTTCTGATGGGTTTTCATTGTAAAGTTTTCCTCATATTAAGATTTGATTACTTGTATAAACCTATTACCCAGTTCATTCAGGATAAGATTACGTTTTTAGTTGTTTCTCTAACTGACGAGCTGCTTCTTTCTGCCTGTAGGTTTGACCATGCATGCCACCATCTTGGCCTACATGTTTAACTTGGTGGAAGAAGGGAAAGTCAGTGTTGCTCTGAGCACCACCAACCCCACCAACAACCAGCTGCATGTTCAGGAATACATCGCCAACCTGCTCAAGATGGCCTTCCCTCATTTACAAGAGTAAGAAACCAAAGAATCACAACTCTGCTGCACATGCTGGTGTCTGAAACAAACACCGTTAGACTGGGAAAAGGAAATAAAATTCTATTTTCATCCAGAAGGTACCAGCTCCTCTGGAATCAATTTGGCGACATGATGATGTATATTTTTTTTACTTTTGCGTTCCCTCGCAATAAATTTGCAAATACACCTTGTTTTGTTTTGTGTACAGTCTCAGTGATGACAAATATCAATTTAAAATTACACATACAGGTCTAGAAAAAATTAAGAGATCACTTAAAATGATCAGTTTCTCTTGATTTTCCATTTTCTGAGGTTTGTTTGAGTAAAATGAACATTGTTCTTTTATTCTATGAACTACTGACAACATGTCTCTGAAATTCCAAGAAAAATGTATTATTTCTTTGCAGAAAATGAGAAATGGTCAAAATAACAAAAAGATGCAGAGCTTTCAGACCTCAAATAACGCAAAGAAAACAAGTTCTTCATTTAGAAACGATAATATGAATGTTTTAACTCAAGAAGAATTCAGAAATCAAACCAGGAGGTTTTCAACGAGGTTCAGTGCAATGAGCTCTTAATTTTTTCCAGTGCTATGTAATAATTTAAAGAGCCTCAGTGAAAACATGTTTAAGCATTCTTATCTTTTTGATGCAGTAAAATGGTTGAACATCAATCTATTAACTGCATATTCAAACTGTCAATTTCAATGTTACACCGTTGAAAATAACTCAGAAATAGTCCAAATAGTTTGGATGCATTTCTTCCTTTCTTTCAGAAAGTTTCTGTCTTAGAGAGAGAGAAGCTTCATGTTTGGCCTGTTTGTTTTGCTTTTGTCTATTTACACGTAAATTTGTGTTTGTATCAAAAAAAGATACAAAACTTCAGATATCTCACAAACAAGATATTAAGACATGTACTTCATATTGTAGCAGAAAGACTTTCAGTATTCAAGACGTCACATGATACGATTTGTAATTGCGTATTTTTGCATGGGAAAATAAAGATTTCCCATGCTCCCTAGTGGGCTATATAAGCTTCAGTACATCTAATGGGTTTTAATTTTTGACACCTCACTCTAATTACTCTGCTTTTCAACTTGTCATTATTATAATTTTTTTTTGTATTTCTCACATTTCTGTTGAATTGTATATAAATTTTTTTCGTTCAAGTTAACATCTAAATTTGGCTTTTGATAAAAGTATTGGAAATAAAATAGTTCACTTCTGCTAATTCCTGATTAACTGCATTCATTATTGTGATAGGATGGTTTTTAGTAGATATACTTGGATAAAATGTCAGATAGACTGTAAAGAACATGTTACAACAAGATAAAAGCATTGTTTTGTTCCTCTTGGAAATGTTTGTCACTTGAACCTGATGAAATGTTGTGTGTGCAGTGCCCAGGTGAAGGTGTTTGTAACCGGTCTGTTCAGCCTGAATCAGGACATCCCAGCCTTCAAGGAGCACCTAAGGGACTTCCTTGTGCAGATCAAGGTCAGTGAAAGCTGCGTATTGCAAATGTATTTATACCCTTGGAACATTTTGTTGTATTTTATCTTGTTGAAGCTAAAAACTTTAATATTATATCGGGGTTTAATGTGATTTCTTAACCACAGTTTCCTCTTGAGCTGTTGGGATCATTTTCTCCTTTCACTTCACCCAGATATCTTTTTAATTTTAAGCAGTGGTGAAATATTAAACTGCTGCTGTGAAAGTTACTTAGTAGTTGCTAGGTCACCACAAGTTACTCAGCAGGTTGCTAGGTAACCAAAGAGCATTGAATTAGTTGATTCCACCAACATTGCATAGAGAATATTTAACACAATGGCAAATATCACAATACTATAATAAAATTTTAAAATAACCACAGGCGTTGATAATATTGGTATTAAAGTCTCAAAATCTACAAAGTAGAATAAAGTTTAAAAAAAAAGAAAAAAGTTAAATAAATTCAAACATAAATAGGTAAAATAAAACTTTGTACCTTTTAGTCTACACAAATATGAGTTTCTTAAAGTGTTAAATATACTTTTAAGAGTGGGCGTGCTGTGGTGGCGTACGGGATAGCGCGACCCACATTTGGAGGCCTTGAGTCCTCGACGTGGCCGTCGCGAGTTCGATTCCCTGACCCGGGGACATTTGCCACATGTCTTCCCCTTCTCCTTCCCCTTTCCTGTCAGCCTACTGTTGTATAAGGGACACTAGAGCCCACAAAAAAAAAAAAACACTTTTAAGAGTATGGTTGTGAGAGGTGGAGCAGCTAAAGCTTTTCCTCTGCCTACATCTCCCAGAATGCTGAGCGGTTTTGAACAGTGAAGTTATTGAAAATTGAGACATATGTTCTATTATTTTAATCTGTCACAATGTTCACCTTGTATGTTCAGTTTTGCATAAAGGTTTTATTAGAAGCTTTACAGTTTTAAAGCCAAGCTCTTTACTATTTTGTTGTTTTCTTTGTTTTTTTTGACTCATCAAAACATAAATCATAGCTCTGGGATAGTAAAAGCTGCATTAATAAAAGAAGTGGATTTTTCTTTTTCCTTTTTAGTAGAATATGTGAAGATGAAAACAACTTCAAATTGCATCAACCTTGTAACATCTAACTCAAAACCAGTTTCAGACCAATTCTTTTTGGGTTTAGATTGTCTACTGAAACATGCCAAGTAGTCTGATATTGTCCTCTCTTTAGAAACAAAACACCATTAATATAGTTATCTATTGGCAAGTTTTAACTAAAATCCAGTTGGAAAGAAAATTGTGAAAGAATAAAAGCATAATAAAATAACTTACTGGATTCCAGTAGCCTACTCTTCTAATCTAGCAGCTGGATTTCAGCGGTTCTGATCTTTATCTCTGGTGGCCTAACAGGAGTTTGCTGGTGAGGACACGACGGACCTGTTCCTGGAGGAGCGGGAATCGGCTCTTCGCCAAGCCCAGGAGGAGAAACACAAGCTGCAGATGTCTGTGCCTGGCATTCTGAACCCCCATGAGCTGCCAGAGGAAATGTGCGACTAAATCACCTGCAGCATAAAAAGAACAAGCTCAGAGGCGCGAGGATGCTTCTTCATGAATGATTTTCTTTTCAAGTGTTTGAGGTATTTGAAATTGTTTGGAAAGAGAATTTGGGGCGATGGGAAGAACCCTGGCACTCGGTTGTTTGTCGACCAAATCAATGTTTATATGTAAATGAGAATCGCCGTCAGTTTTGGTATATTTTTTTCCCTTTACCATCTTATTTTATACAAAGGTTTTTGTGTGTAACATGCCGTCTTTTGTTTATTAAAGCTTTGATTGGCAACACGGTTCTTTTACATCTGCTTGAAGTTTCAAAAATTAAAGGTTAGTTTTAATCCCTCAACTCGATAGATTCCACTCCTGCTCTTTGTTAATATGTAAAATATAATGTTAAGACATTTGCCATGTTAATGTGAAAGATTGCTCGGTTTCAATGTGCTTTGTGCACTGAATAGAATGAATGTGATGCTCAAGGATAGCTTGGTCCTTCCTTTTTTTTTGTCAGTGTGATTATTTTTGGTTTTTGTTTCTTGCTCTTTTGTCCTTAAACAGGTTGGAGCTCTGCTTCTGCTATTGGGTGTAACTGAAGGTTGTGTGCAGATCATCCTGTTTGCAAACCTTTCCAAGTACAATATAAAGTTGGCTATTTTTACAAAACAACTGTATGCCTGTTCTTCAAATTATAATGTATTTTTGAACCATCCAGTGCCTTGAGATTACAATAAAAAGCAGCTTGATGAAGTTTTAACATTGCAGAATTTTGCAAAATTACAAAAGACAAATGAAGTTTTCTTTTTGTATATTTGGGTCAATGAGAACCAAACTAACCTGACTTTAAATCCACAGAGACTCGAGGGGAAGATGAGCTGAAGGCTTCACCAAACCGCTGCAGTCAGATTTATGTAAAAGGAGCCCCGAGCAAGTAGTGTCATACTTTTTAGTATAACAGTTCTTTTTCATTAGTTATGCAACATTCTAATTTTCTCATCTATGTTTTAGGTTAACTAAAAGCCATAATCATTTCTGATTATTCTAATAATGTTTTATATGGGAGTTATCTTTTCAGAGTTGAATTATTGAAAAAGCTCTATTTATATAGATGTAACATGTTGTGATCAAACAGAATCAAGTTGAAGTTTGATGAAAACAACTACAGACCCTGAAGTCAACTCTTATTTGCCTTATTTGATGTCACCAGAAGTAAGATGTATAATTTAAAAATGTTTAAGAACAAAATGGGGGGAAAAAAACAATTAAAGCAATGTACTCATTGCTTTAAATGTATAGGAGCAGAACCTTCTTTTAATTGTTTAAAAACTTTTTTTTAATTTCTCAATTGAAACGTTAAAAACAAACATATCTCTACGAAAATATGACTTATAAATGCTTATTTAAAAATGTCTTCCTGAAGACTTTTGCTCAAGCCACACTTGTTTGCCCTCATCATAGGGGAAATGTATATATAGATATATATATATATATATTTTTTTTTTCTTTCCCAGGGTTCCTATATATCTATCTATAGATATATAGGATCTATATATAGATATACAGGTCAGTCTGCTATATAGATATATCTATTTATAGAGATGTATCTCTATATATAGATATATCTATATATATCGATATATATAGATATATCGATATATATATAGATATATCAATATATATAGATATACCGTAAATATATATATAGCAATAGATATAGATATATCAATATATATAGGAACCCTGGAAAAAAAAATAAATATATATATATATATACATTTTCCCTATTCAATTGATTTTTTGTGTACCGTAAATATATATATTTTGTTTGAATTGGATTTTTGTTTCCTCGTAAATTAAGTTAATTAAAAATGAGGAAAAAATAACGTTTTTTTATTTAATAAAAAAAAAAAAACTTAAAATCTTTTTTTTAATAAAGTTGATAAAAAATTAGGGGGAAAAAATACCTACGATGTCCTTGAGATCGCCTGACAAAGTTTAAGAAATATCGCGAGACCAACGAACCTAAAACGAACCGACGAAGATAGCACGGAAACTCCCGAGCTTCCTACATGCTGTATCAACCCCCTCCCCTCCTTTTTCAACATGGCTGCAGAGTCTTCTCTCAACTAACGCTCAGATTGGTGACTGTGTCGGTTTCTACCTTTCAGTGCCTCTTACCTTTTCGGTGTTCATCATCTTCACTCGGATGCAAAGCACGTCCTCCGCCCCACTGTTTGATTTCATTGAGTGGAGTAACCTTCGCCAATCACTCCCTGCACTGGGCCTCTTTTTTTTTTATCTCCAAAACAACTAACAACAGTTTTCAGTGCAATGGTTTGAGTAAACACACTCAGTTGCCCTCTTCATGAACAATGTGTGAAAACTGCGCCGAGCTGGTGGAGGTTTTAAATGAATGTAAGTAGGAATCATTTTGTTGGTATTTTGCTGACTGAACTAGCTGGAGGATGTTAGCATTGTTAGCATGGTGGCTAGCTATATATAACTTTGTTTTCTCGATTAGCTTGCTTTTCTATGCATGCATATTAACCACTTCGACCTCAATGTTGGGACATCCAGTGGACATATTTTGTAGTGGCTGACACTCGTGTTTTCACATCGGTCTGTCTCGGTTTGCTATGAATACCTTGAAGCCTTTCTTCCTTCCATAATTGCAGTTAGTTTGGGGCCTGTCTGTCAAACACCTCCCTAAAAAACAAGCTCGTAAATACTCTGGAATCACTATGTGTGTGTCATTACAGTAAACACTAAAGTGTTTTTGTCCCTTACGAACAAAGGTGAATTTAAGTGATATAAATATTGTTAGAAGACGGATTTACGAGTTAGCAAACTGAGTTAGCAGCTTGAGCTAGCGAGCAGGCTGACTTTGTTTGATGTGTTTGTCAGGTCAGTCTGCTAGCTGTCCACTCCGCTGCCACCCATTGTTTTGCGAACCGATGGGTTCGTTGTTCGGAAAGGCATTAGATCTCTCTAAAATGTGATTGCACCACCAGCTACTGACAGTTAAACGTAAACAAACATTGCTTGTGTTTGTTTCGGAGAGTCCGTGAAATGTTCTGGGAGCTAACGGCGACTAAGCTAGTCAAGAAATTTAACGGCTGCAATAAGGCGCAGACTTTTGTTATAAACACGTCGGTAATCCTCCATAATTTGGACAAAAATGTTTACTTAGTTCTTCTTTTATATTATAGTTTCATTTCTTGACCGTTATGCCTTTGTTTTTTGGGCAACTTTGTTGGTTTATCCCATCCCAGATCTGGCTAATGTTAATTTAAGTCATGAATACATAATGCCTTTTATTGCTGACATGTAACTATCGGGTTTTTGCGCTTTAGGTATCCTCAGCCATTTTTTAATTTGCATAATGGTTTTGGAAACCGGTTTATATCATGAACTGGTTGACATTTTGGGATTTTCCTGTCTGTGATAGAGGCTATTGTGTCTGCTGGTAGTGATTTAGGGAAATCTTCTCCCAGAGGCTCTGTTTATTAGACCTGACCATTGAGAATTTAGTTCAGTTAATTTATATAACGCCAATTCATAACAAGTCATCTCTAGGCACTTTGCAAAAAAAAAAAGTAATTTCAGTTCAATTATACAGGCTTTCCAGTTGATCTTACTTATCAGAAAGTTCATTTCCATATTCAAAGCAGTTTAAAAAGTTTTCTGTCTAAGTAAATTATGCTTCTATTGCTGAGTATTTCAATTACAATTTGGATTTTCCATATTTTCATGGCTGTTTTTGTTTTATACAGTCATCACAATGTCCCCAAAACTCTCTGTAACAGGGCATGAAATGCAGGGAACATAGAAATATATTATTTGCACACATGGCACTTACAGTACAATGATTTACCCATTATTATATCAAAGCAGTTCTTTGCTACTGTGATATTGTACTCTTCTATATTGTGATGATTGCACCAGCTGTTAAGTGTTATATGGAAATAATAAAGTGCAGCTGAATAATAATAAATAAGTAAACACAGTAGTTTCAAGTTTGGAGTTACAAATGAACCAGCACATTTTTAAATATTCTTTAAAAATCAAAGTGAATATTACAATAAAATTAATCATTATAAAAGCAAATCATAATGTTTTCAAATACAATAATAGATTGGAAAACATATCCTGGTATTTAATTATTTTGTTGCTGCGATACACCTTTAGGTTGACTTGTAAGTAGGTCTGCACAGTGTATCGTCATCACAATATCAGTGAGTGCCACTATCCTGTTTTTTTTGGACACTTTTGTTCCAACACACCTGAATCAAATGAACGGTTAATGACCAGGCTTTTGCAAAATTGCTGACAAACCAAGGATGTAATTCAGCTTTTAGATTCAGGTGTATCGGCGTAAGAATTTATTTGAATGCCTCTACACGCCTGTGTGTAATAATCATATAGTAAAGGACTGTTTGGATTGTAATACATCTCGTCTGATATATTCCAGATCTTTAGTTTTGCATGCTGGTGTAGTATTTAGCCTATTGAACATAGTTTCACAGTAGTGGATATTCACTTTCCACCCGGATGACGTCGCTAAAAATGCTAACTGTCACAGAGTGAGGGAGGCACAGACTAAAAGGAGAGGAAATAAATATTCACTCCGTGCAACATGTCAGTTTTATTATTGAGCAGCACTACTTGCTAGTAAGTATCGTAAGTATTGTGCTGATTGATAATGTTTGTTTATCTCTAAACCTAATAATATAGAGCATTAATAAATACCTGGATATTTGAAAATACTATTTAATGTAATTACTGTACACTGTTGTGGAGTACCGTTGTTTATTGTACCTTTGTATACAGAATTAGTTCATTTTATGATGAGCCGATTAAATTTTTAGAACAGTAGTTGATTTTGTGTGTTTCTGACTGTATGCAGTGAGAGTTACTGTTCCCCAAAGACATTTTATAACAGTTGGAGATGCTGTTTCTAACCTGCAGAAGGTGAATCTGAGCTTATTTCAACTTCAGATTATCAGTTAAGCAGTTTTTGGAGCTGAGATAGAAACTTGACTTTTACTCAGTTTTATTTTGGTGGTTATATTAGGCCATAAATCAGTGTAGAGTTTGCAAACAAAAATAAACAGTGGATTTTAGGTATTAGTAAAGGATGTGGTAGCCTTTTTTTTAGTTTTTCAAGGTTTTGTTGGTTCTAGTGGCCTTTATTTGACAGTCAGACAAGAAATCGGGTTAAGAGAGAGAAAGGGAAGACATTCGCCAAAGGTAATTGGGCCAGGACTCAAACCCGTGACTGCTGAGTCAAGGACCAAAGCCTCTGTATATGGGTCGCACATTTCACATTTTTTTGACTGATGGAGTCAAAAAAATTCTTTCTAACCCAAAATTACATATACAGTCAGCTGTCTTTAATTTGTATTCATTTCGACTAACAAGCCAAACAGAAAATCCACAACTTGCATTCATACATCAAGCCATTGAATACATAGAATAATTAATTTCTAAGATAGTTAGTTGTAGTTGCAGCCCTAAATCGTTCTGTATTATTAGTCAGGATGGAACAAAAGATTCAGATTAGTACCGATTGACTTTTTGCCACCTTGTTAGTCTGTAAATGTAAATCTCCTCTGAATGTTTTGGCTTATTAAACACCCGGTTTTACTACATCACAGGGAGATACAGCGTATAATAACTGGAGAAACAGAACGGTGGGGGTTTCACAGTGGGGTGCCGTCAGCTGCGACCGCTCTGTCAACAAGACTGGCAGCTCCATATGCTGTGTCTGAAGGTGACCTGTGACCTTAGATCTGCAGCAGCAGCATGTGTTTGTGAGAAATGGAGCAGGAGAATCCAGTTTAACAACATGCAGGATTGTTTGTATGCAGAGTTGCATGTGACTATCACTTCACAACCGGCAATCTAAGTAATATTGTGATTAATATCTGTTTTATTCGAACCAGCTTTCATACATCTGTGTGTTTAAATGAGAGACATTCTGATGGATTTACTCTCACAGTCTGTAAACAATGCTAACACAAAGCTTTGGAGATGTAAATCCAGCTTTGACGTGAAATAAAAGTGAAACTTTTCTCACTCGGTGCCTCATGTGAGCCTAATAGATCAGAGCAAAAAACTGAAATAAATTTCTGCTAAAAAATGAACAGCTTCTGGTTTACAAATCACTTCTCTTTAATCAGTTTAGTTGATTTTGTGAAATAAATGGATTAACAGTGCAGCTGCTGTATTTCTAAATCTTGTTTGAGTTTGTTCTGACTTATTCAGGACTCTGTGGGTCAAGAAGCTGGGACAGGAATCACAATACAGACGTAGTATACATGACAAATATACACTAACATTATGCATAAACATGTGTCGTTAGTCAGGTGATTTTATGTTCTCATCTTGATTAGAGATGAACCAATCTGATATTAATCTCTGTAGTGGCAACAATGTTGGAAAATATCTAGATTGGCTATCTGTGACAATGTGCCTCATCCATAAAGGCAGATCTATTCAGTATAAATCTATGCTTTGAGCTCTGACCGGTGTGATGCTTTATTATTTTACATTATATTTATAATTTCTTATTGCACTCTCTGAACTATTTAAGATTTGTTGCAGTTTATTTCTACACGTTTGATCAACATTGTCAACGGATTGTTTTTTTCTTTATCATTTATTTTACATCAGCTGTTTTACTCCCAGTTGCACTGACTGGACAAATTAAACTTGTTTTAAAATGTTTGAGCAAACTTGTGAAGCTATTGGTGTAGTTAGGTTAAAAAAAGAGTAACTTTTTAAATGCATTCAGCTCTGTTTTTCTGTATTGGATCAGTATCAGCTGATACTAAAGTTCACATATCTGTATCAGAAGTGAAAAAGTGGATCGGTGCATCTCTAATTGTGACCAATAAAACGCTCCGTCAGTTATTTGCATTGATGGAAAAGATAAAAAACATTTTCAGTTTTCTCCTCAAACTTTATTCCAACTCCAGAAATGTCACTAAAATGAGCCTTAATTCGCTCCCAAGTCCTTTCACAACTCAGTGCTTAAAGACATTCATACAGAGAGTATGAATGTCTCTTTTTCTGTCTTAATCTTTTTTTTTTTTTCCAGATTTTCAATATGCAGTTTGAAGGTGACGTCAGTACATCCTTTACTGGGAAACAGAGCTAATTTTTAACAGCCTAAACTTTTGGATGTTTCTTTTCTTCCTGAAACGAGTTCTTAGGCTAGTTCCAGTACTTTCTAATTGCATTTTTTATTGCAGTATTGGTTTTTCATGTCCAATGTTTCATAGCATCTGGACAAAAACATATAATTACTTCAGGGAAACAAGTCTTGGACAACTGTTCATGCTCAATGAACTTTCCAACATTTTGTCTTGGGCCAAGACTCTGATGCATTTATTTTTATTAATTGATTAAATGGTTAAAAATTGAAATATGTAAACATTTTATAATTTTTTTCTTTGTACATTACATTTTACGGGTGTTTTTAGTAATGCACAAGCAACGTTCGCAAATAGCTTCACATGGTTTAAATTGTTTTTTTATAAAATTACATAAATCTTGTATTAATCAAATTTTTATTTCCAATTATTAATTGGTAATCCAAAAAATAATAACAGATCAGCCCTGCACTGTACTGATAAGTCAAGCAGAAAGGGCTGAACTTTTCAAATGTTGACGCCAGAAATATTTCTTTAGGCTACAGATGCATCTTTGCTACAAATGATTGAGCGTACACTAAAAGGATGCTGTTGTATTTCATTTCAGGCAATAAAATGTGTAATTTAACAAAGGATTCTGCTTATTTGCATCTTTTAATGTATTCCTGACGAGTTTTCCTCCAGTGTACTACAAGCCTGGTGGGCCACCAGGCTTTACCTGTTTCCCCACCAGGCTAAGCAATGCTTGTTTATTTTAGTCTTTTTAAAATGTTTGCATTTTTTAAGACTTTTTAGTTGGTGTTCCAAACACGTCCAAGTTTTCAATAACGCATAATTATCTAGTGATCAAATTTCCTGTCAACTTGAAACATTTTTTAACTCAAAAACACAAACTGGTGGCTGGATGAATGACTGCCCTGCCACCCAACCACCAGGCTTAGCCAGTTTTCTGGGGGAACCTTGTCTAATGTTACTTTATAAAAAGCTTGAGTGAAAAATGAGCAGAATTAATTGTCCTAGACTAAATAGCATCTACGATGGTTTCACTAATACTTAAACATCTCAGAATGTGAGTATTTAAGATGCCTTTATTGAGATCTGTAATTTCTTTGTGTATCCCTCCACTCCGTGCAACACCCGTTAGCCCGCTCCAGGAACTCCTAATGGGGGGGCTTGAAATTCTTGAGCAGCATGTGATGCGGTTCGTACGACGAGCTTCTGCTCTCGCTTAGAGCTGGAAACGATCCCGCCTGTGGGACCAGGGTGCCGGGTCGAACCCTGCTGGTTCTGTTTCACATTGGGAGTCTTTGGTGGCAAATTGAGGACGATGATTCAGGGAGGTCACTTGACTCCGTCAGGCTGGGTGGGAGCTTTGTGGAGCTGCATGGAGGCCAGAACAATGACTGCAATTTGAGACGCGAGCCACTCTGGTGCCATTAAAAGCCGTTGGTATGACTAGAACGTGATTTAAAAAAAAAATTGTTTTTATTGACGAACAAGAACGTATAAAGATGAACAAAAAGTTCACGTCTTCATCTACGGATTTATTACAAATAGGCCTGTCGCAATAAATAATAAGTCAGTTAATTGCATGATGAATTAAAATGAGCTCAAAAGTTTATGTATGTGTGATTTATTGTTTTTGTCTTTCTACCAAAAACTGGACGATAAAAGTGTTAAATATGGTATTTATGTCTCAAGTAATCCATTTTTCTGAAGGACAGTTTTATTTAGAAAGACTTCATAATTCATTTTATTGGTTGTTTTTGTTAATTTAGATGTTTAAAGATGTCTTCCAGTTGCAGTCTTTGAGAATGTGTTCTTGCATAATTATGCCACTACCATTAGTTATCATTTATTGCACTAACTCCTGGGACAATTTATCGTCCAGCTAAGTTAGTTATTTTGACTGGCCTAGTAATAACGGCTAAAAATGAGTTTGCAGCTGATGCTAGAGTGAAGCTATTCTCCTGTGCCTGTTTAATTTTGTTAAGTTTAACCAAATTTACAGCTCACTATTCTAAAGAGGCTTGCATTAGATGCAGGTCCAAGATTTCTGGGCTGTAAGGAAAGAAGGTTTAACATTATCTGAAAATCTCCACATCTGGCAGAAGAAACAGATGCCTGGAAGTGACATTAGTAAGAGATTTTATCTGTTCTGTGAAGGACTCAGATGTTTAGAGAACATTAGCGAGCAAAAAGCGTCTCGAGGGCCAAGAGACACAGCAGACGGGTCAGGGAAAAAGATGTATAAAAGTTTAAATTAGAGTTGGGTTGTAATAATAATTTGTAATGAATAATGATGCAGAAATCCCAATTTTATGGTCTTTTCAATCTTGTTTACTCTCTTTGACTTTCTGATGTTGATTTTTAGCGACTCAACTCAACAAACATTTTGTACGTATGTTACACTGGTCAACAGCCAAGAAACTGTCTGGGATTTTTCAACTGTTTTGGGGTAATTTTGATGTTCTGAATGCAAAAATCACATTGGTTTTTCTCAGTCATGTCAACGTCTTGAACTATGGATGCAACATTAGCATCAAAATGCATGACTTGTTCTCGCATATGGAACTGATAATGTCACAAAAATGTCATCAATTTAGTCAGAAGATCAGATTTCTCTAAATCAAATTAGAATAGAAACCTGACCTGATTTAGAAAAATGCATGTCTTCTTTGGATTTAACTGTGCAAAATATTCCTAATTCTGTTGGGGAGGGGGGGGGGGGGGAAACAGACAAATTCCAAAAAATATATTTTGTAACCCAGTGTTATTTTTAATTATTTTAGATCTCTGTCCTCACTGAAATGGTCCTTTTTGGAGCCTTCCAACAGTATTTCTGTGTAACGGGTTAGAGTTCAGGGTCAAAATTCTCCACCTTTGCACTTTTTAATAAAAGTGATGCTGTCATAACATCCATACTGCTCTGTCTCTTTATGGTGTTTTTTTTTTTTTTTTTCAATTGGCATTGCAGCATATAGATGGTAAAAACAAAACTGAATTTAATGTTTACATTTATGCAACACTTAGGAGGACAGCAACTTTTTGATTTTTTTTTTTTAGGGTGTTTTCATTAAAAGTAAAAAAAAAAAATCTAAAACAAGTGCTTTTTTTAAAAGGTTTTTGTCATTTGGTCTCTAAGTTGTGGTTTGTGTTTTTTCCTCAGTATCTGATGCAGATGGCAATGAAGGAGGCTTCCAGCTGAAGAAGGAACATGCATTGCGAGTGCTGGGCTACATCAGCTCCTGGTCACAGAGGTCAGACTTCTTACTGCTGGCTGAATCCGATCGGTTCTGCAGGGAGGCTAACATGAAAAAAAGGGGGGAAAAGTGTTTTGAAAATGAAAAGAATAATAAATTTTTTTTTTAGGATGTTTTCTCTAAATAGAATAAATGTTTCATTGGAGCAAATCCTGTGTAACAGACACATTCTGGTTATCAAAATAAAAGCACTTCCTGTTCTTTTCGTATAAGTGACCTCTCCTACTGCTCTGCATGTCTGTTAATTTTTAAAGACATGCAGTGTTTCCTAAAAATATGCCTGTTTAAAAAAAAGCATCTGAGAAGTGTGCAGTTTGTGTACGTTCACTGAGATTGATGAAATTGCCCAGTCTGTAGTTACACTAACTGTAACTGCAATCTTTTATCTTTGATAGATGGATAGATAAAAACTTTATTTCAGACTCCAGGTCCAACCCAAAAAAAAAAGAAATAACCAGATATTCATATCCGCAATCATGCAAAAATAAGATTTAATAATATTTAACATAGTCACCTGTACCATTGTCTCCAGAGCTGGAAGATTGTTTCCTTTTATGTTGTTCCTACTTTCTCTGACTTCATCTGCAAACACATTTTTATATTATTCAGCTAAATTTTAGTGTTCTAAAAGAGTGAAGGCAAATTAGATTACCAGTACCAGTCAAAATGAAAAAAAATATATATCTTTTTTTTCTTCTTCTTCTGTGTTGTTTCCAGGCAATGTCTGTGCTGCTTCAAAGAGTACAAGCATTTGGAGGTTTTTAATCAGCTGGTGTACGCCCTCATCAACCTGGTCATCACTCAGATCAACAGCCTGAGAAACCAGCTTTGCAGTGCCCAGAACCTCACGCACAAAGGCTCTGGGACCGAAGAGGGCAGGCCCGACTGGGCCGCAGGAGAGTCTGCACCCGGCTCGCTCCCCCAGCCGGCCTCCCCCGGGGAGGACGAACCCGTCAATGTGGAAAGGGACTCTGCTGAAGAGGATGCCAACATACCCGACCCAAGCCAGAAGAAGACTCAGAGCCACGAGCAGGAAAAAACCTGGCCAGATGGAGCCCAAGCGAACCCGCTGGGACCTCTGGATGGTGGCAGTGAGTCTGGGAATGGGGAAAACGCTGCTGGAGGCGGAGGCGACAACCTGGATCCCTTCAGCTCTTGGACCACAGAGGAGAAAGAAAAACTGCTGCTGTGTGCAGCCAAGATTTTTCAGATCCAGTTCCCTCTCTACACGGCCTACAAACACAACACACACCCCACCATAGAGGTGAGAACAAACCATAAACACAACGCGTGTTGGAATTTAATAAGAAATCCCTGATATTTACATGTAACTAACCCAAAAGTCCTACTGAGCTTCAACGTGCGGGAAGAAAACGATAAAGGAGTTCGTTGGCATTTTGCTTTGAATATGGCCTCTCCAAATGAACGTTGAATGTATTTTGTAATGCAACTTAATCTTACCATGTTTTCCTTAACAAAACTCAACTCAACGTGAACATGAAAAGCTAAAAACCAAACACTGACACACAGTCATTGCTTCACATTAAACAAAGTTCCTGATCTTTAGAAAGTCAGAACAGGCTTTTATTTTGTGCAGGTTTTTTATGTTTCATACATTTTGGTGTTGAGCATTTTTTAAAGGAAGATTAAAATGCTGATTTAAATCCCTTTAAAATGATTTAAGAGGAAGAGATTCTTGAGTTCTTAAAAAAAACCCCATCTTGAACAACTAATTATGTTCTGTTGAACCACAGCAGTTTGTTTAATTTGTGATTTAATTTGTGTATTTTTGTTGGCCAAAACTAGTTTATATTTATCTGTTTTATATTTTCTTTGACGCACTAAGCGTATTGTGTGATTTGTATGCATTTATATTTAAATATGTTTTTTTCTTCTGGTGACTGCTTATAAAGAAAATTTAAAAAAATATCTTTGTTTTATAGTTACACGTTTGTTTGACCAAATTTAAAAAAATCGTCTTTGAAATCATTATTGAGGTATTTAAAATGTATATCATGCCAACATTTCTAGCAAGATTTCCCAGGCCATGTAAAAAAGTCTTTTTAGAGTTAGTATTTGCCACTCATGTTTTATTAACCTGCTGTTGCCATTCTTGTGTTTTTTGTTATTATTTTTTAAAATGTTTTTCCAGGACATATCCGCTCACGAAAGCAACATCCTGGGCTCCTTCTGCGACATGAATGTAAGAACCTGTTACTTTTTCTTCCTCAAATTTATACTACTATACCTATTAGTTTGGAAACTTCTGAAATAAGGGCACTTAGTGTTTTGTTTTGTTTGTGATTTATATATATATTTTCACATGTTATATCTGTTATTCACTGTTGGGATGAATTTTATGGGTGCGGTTCATAAACTGAGCTGCAAATGGGAGATTTGTTTTGCTGTTTTAGCCAGATTTTCTAAACACCAGCTGGTGTCCCAGGACCACACAGTTAGTAAAAACGCAGCTGCTTCTACAAATTTTACATTTGGTCCAAAATGCTCATAATTTAGTAGTTTAATACATAAAGTATTTAAGTTAATACCTGCTGTAATTACTGTAAATATTTGTAACAAATATCACCAGTTTTGTTTGAATCCCATTCAGTGTTTTTAAGAGATGTCAGGTTTACAAACAAGTTTTATTTTGTATTTTCCCACAATTTTGATCAACAGCAGCAGTTTCTTGTGTCATGCATATTTTTCATTCTGCGTTTGATTTAGACATTATACTACGAGGCACAGACTGTTAGTTTTCTGACGTTTGGCCAGAGAAACCTGAAACTCAAAGTACTGAGTGTCCATATTTGGACATTGTCTAAAGTTTCGGCTCCCAGTTTATTAACTCTGTTTTGTTTCATGAATCAGCAAGATTTAAATTCGTCCTGTAAGCTATTAATTCTACTTTTTATGAAAGAGAGCCTTCCTGTTTTCTGTTTTGAGATATGTGACAAATATTTGTGTTTTCAGATGATTTAAAGATGTTTCTTCAACTTTGTGGATGAATTTATTTCTTAAAATCTGAATTCAAGATTATACAATTAATTTTTTACCACTACAATATTAACACAAAAATGTCCCTAAAAGGTTTTATTTAAATAGTCAGAACTGACTGACATCATAGTTTTCATTCTCATTTCTGTTGTTTTTGGGTCATTGAGTTGTAGAATATTTTGCTTTGTTTGGTTAACTGTTGCAGAAATTTTTCCTCCCATTGTTTTGTCAGTGAAAACAGTGCAGTAAGTGTAATGTAATCTCTGTGGTAACAAGGCTTCCTTGATGGTCCTCCTGTTGCTGCTTTGTTTCCATCTGGTCAATATGTTGCAGGATCAGATTCAATTCAGGAGTTTTTTTCCTCCCTTTACTGCACTAAATTATCTCGTGTGTATTTTTTCTTTTAGCTGTGATTTTGTTCATTTAGCGTGACATGAAAGTAGTTCTGTGAGCAAAACTTTTTGTTTCAAAACGACTATTGATCCTCCCACCTCCATTTCCTCTGTAAATATTCCTCAGCTTTTCTGGAAATGATGATCTAAAACAGACATGAGATATTTTAAAGGTTTGTGAAAAAGACAAACTTTTATTATGTTTTTGACTTTGGCGTTGGTTTAAGACTGTCGAAATCAACTTTGTTCTCAACACTTAGATTAGCATTTAGCATCATCTTACAAGTCAAGTTTATGTATATTAAAACAAAATGAGCATTTCAAGGAGAGTTTTCTACTCCGGTTAGATATTATCTGCTTATAACTTTTTAACAAAACTTTGCTTCAGAAATCCTAGAATAACTACCGTATTTTCACTTTTGAATCATTTCTGGATAAAAAAAAAAAAAATGTTTTCTTTATGTAGAAAGGAATTGTTTTCAGAAATAGGTTTGAGCCAAAGCTGTAAAAAGCTGTACTTTTTTTTTGTCATACTTATAGTAAACAAAATGTGTATTTTTAAGGCCAATTTAATTAGCTGGTCATTTTTGTTTGTTAGGATGCAAAATGAACATATTATGACTCTACTTTGATTTTTAATTCAGGACGTGGAGGTGCCGCTTCACCTACTTCGCTACGTCTGTCTGTTTTGTGGGAAACACGGCCTGTCCCTGATGAAGGAATGCTTTGAGCTGGGCACACCAGAGAGCCTTCCCTTCCCCATCGCTCATGCCTTTATCACAATTGTCTCAAATGTGAGTCAGATGTTCTGTTAGTTACATTTACTAACATTTACTTACTCATTTACTGAGGAAAATACTCACTCTAAATTAAAATAAAAGGAGCCTATTTTCTTTAATTAAATTTTTTTCCAACAACCTCCCATTTTCTCATGCTATTACTAATTCTGTATGTGACATTATGAATAATTAGTATGTTTTTTTTTTTTTAAATCCTCCCACAGATACGAATATGGTTGCACATTCCTGCAGTTATGCAGCACATCATACCCTTCCGCACCTATGTAATACGGTAAGTTACAAACATGCTGATTCACTTTCATTAGAAAATAAAAGCACACTGGACAGTTTTTGCATTTTTTTTGACAAGCTGTAGTTCCTTTTTGTTGGTTTAACATAAAACCTGTTTTCCCTACAGACTGAGATGTCATTAAATTATTTAAAAGATCCAAGTCTTTTTGTTAATTTTAGTAAAGTTTATCTGTGGAGGTACCCAAGACTTTTTAGCTTCTTACAGTTGATTGTTGGCGTAGGATTGTCTGCTGCTGTGTACGGTGGCAGACGGGTGCAAATTTACAGCAAACTGCTAAACATGCAGCAAAAGAATGATACAAAGTCCAAAACACAACAAACCAATGCAAGAGAGAAAAGCTGCGAACAGAAAATGTTGAAATCTTGACATGGATGCAAAAAAAATAAATAAATAAATACAATCTACAAAACAAAAGCAAACTAAGACGGTGCAATCACAGGAAATGGAAGAAAAAAGGAAAATGCTGCACATGGTAAAAACAGTAATTATGAAACACTGCAAACTCCAGACCACTAGGGGGAGTCGACCATATGGAGAAGGTCTCACAGTAAAGACGGGATATCATAATTTAGTGGGATATCTAGAAGTAAATTGGAGGAAGAAAGAAAAGGCACACTATTTCTCTCTTTTTTTTTTTTTTTTTTTAAATAAAATTATAAAACAGCAACACAATTACGTGAGGTATATTACCAACTCCACAGTCCATTAAAAGTATTTCTGTTTTGTTGACCAAGTTTGCAGCGTTTCACACTTGCTGCTGTTTTTGCTATTTACAGAATTTTCCCTTTTGCTTTCATTTGTTGCAGCGTTTTTTGTTTGCATTTGTTTAGAGTATATATATTTGCTTCATCTTCTGTGATTGTTGCATTTTTTAATTGCAGTTTTTTTGAATTTGTGTCTTTCCCCGTTTGCTGCATGTTTCCACTTCTTGGCCTCTGTAACTGTGGCTGAAATCTTACTGGACGAACTGTCACTACTTTTGTTATTTGGCAGCTACATAAATGATTGAGCTAAGATTAGGTTTACTTATTCTGATGATGTACAACTTTTATATCTCTTGGTATGTTCAGAAAATCACAGAGTGAGTAATGCAGAATTATTTTTTGGCCTGAAATGTAAACTTAATAGGCCAGCATTCAACTGAAACTCGGTGAGGCTAAAAAACAGAAAGAAAATCACTGTATTGTCTCACTGTTTGCAAAAGGACAGATTTCCTTATTGGTCTGTTGAGCACTGAATGGTTGTAAGTCTTAATTCTTTAGACATACTAAGCTGCAAAGGCAACATTTAGATTTCATACTCTTTCCTAAAAACCTGAGACTCTCAGGAACTGCTGACTCCTGTTAATCAGAACTGAAAATATGACTACCGGTATTTATGCAGCTTTCCTATAAAGGGCAATGATTACTTTCAGTGTAAATAAGCATTTCCTTTCTTTATTACTTGATGCTATGTGAGTTAACACGTTTTTTTTAAAGGTAATAGTTGTTGTAAGTCATTTTAAACGCTGTTGAATTACCCTGTTTTTAGCTGGTGCTTTCCTTCTCCAAAAATTAAAGAGCTGACCTTTTTATCGAATGCTGCATCCAACACCTGCTCTGGCCAGAATTTCGGCCGATCCGATTAGCGACTCCATCAAACCTGATTTAGGAAGTCCTGCTTATTGCACTTTCACATGATTTTAAATATCAAACCGGTTTGTTCTCTGGAACAGACTTGAACTGGTTTATAAAATGAGCCCCGAGCTTTAACAACTGTTCCATCTGCGACGTCTTTCTCTCTCAAATACCAGAGAGCCATTGGTTTGTTGCTAGGAAGAGTTTCTGTCACCACGACAACAGTTGCTGGGCTTCAGTCAAGTTTTGTTTTGTTTTTTTCTTTTCCTGGCAGGCCTGGTCATGTGACCCATACATATGTGCCTCTCCTGCATGTCACAGGGAAAATAATAAGACGGAAATGTTTTATGCGGCTTGCTTGAGGAAGAGGAGATGCGTTCAGTGAAACAGAAACAAAATGGCCGTCCAAACCAGCAACATGTGATTACCCTGGGACTGAAAGGGAGTGGCAAAAACTAGATGAATAAATGAAATGAGCATTGTTGTCTAATTCATAGACGCTGCTGCCGTCATTCTCTGTGGGTACAAAATATTGCTAAAAAGCTAAATAATTGTTACATTTACATTCTTGTTAGACTATTTATTTGGTTTTTATATATATAATGTTGTCTTTATAGAGCAACACAAATCTAGCAAGTTCATGTTAGCTGGTTAATTATTCAGATTGGCTTCATTGGATGTCCAGTAGACAAACATGCTGTCCTTAGCTTAGTTGCTAAGCTAATTAAAGAGTACTTTTAAAAGAGAATTTTTTTATTAGAAGTGTTATCTTCATAGGAGTGATGGATGGTGCTTTTTTTTTTTTTTTAAGTTTTTATGCCATGTGTGATTTTGCTCTTTATGACGGTAGATTCTTCTAAACTGCAAAATGTTTTGCTTGTCAGAAAGGAAGACGTATAGTAGCTTTTCAACCAGCTGATTGGGACCGTGCAGAAACAGGTGGGGACGGGGCAGGCTAGCTTTACGCTGTTCAGGGCTGCAGCTAACAATTATTTTAGTTATTATTTTTATAGGATTTTAGAAAAACACTTGGAGATCCATAAAAAACAAATAGTTAAATTCCTTTTTTACATAAGAAAATGTAAATCTTGTTGTCTGAAAAGCAATAACGCAGCGTTCTTTTAGTAAACGCTTCATCATTTGTAGCAAAGGACGCATCTGGATCTTAAAAAATACTTCAGCATGTGGAAACTCACGGCTTTCTGGATTAGCTGATTAATAAACGAATAGTAAAAGATGCTTAATAAAAAAAAATTTTTTTTTACAGCAATTTGATCCAGCTGAACCAAAAATGCCTTTTGAGGAGTTTTGGGTAGAACATATTTACAGAAGAAGGTTTTTTTTTTTTATTGTAAATTCAAAATGTTAAAATTTTTTGTCCATTTTTTGTTCATTAGTTCCCTTAGATTATTATTTTTAAATCTGTATATTTCAGTTAATAATTAATAATTATTATTAATAATCATTTCATCACCACTAATCCGGTGAATTGTTTCAGCCGTGGTTCTATAAAGCTGGACAAATTCTTGGTCACTTTGTCTGACCATCACCTTAAAATGGAAATTAAACCATAGAGATGGTAAACACATGAAATGTAAGCTGTTTTGAAACTGTAACTTTCTGCTTAATGTAATTTCTTTTTAATTGTGTTTGGTATATTGATATATGACTTTTATTGTTTTTATTTCCTCTTTGGTGACCTTGAGTGCTTTGAGAAACGCCTTTAGATGAAAAGTATTATTATTATTAAAACTTTGGTTTGTTTGTATATCAGTTACCAGCACATTTCTAGACAGAATTTAATAACTTTTCAACTTCTATGGTAGAACTGCTGACCTTATGACCTTGAAGGCAAACTATACAACAAACCATTGTGTCTTTGTAGTCTGCACATAAACTTTCTCCTTTGTGCATTTTGGATTATCTATGTTGATAAGCAGGACTGAACGCTTTTTGCTGCCTGCAGGTACCTGTGTAAGCTATCCGACCAGGAGCTGCGCCAAAGTGCCGCCCGCAACATGGCCGACCTGATGTGGAGCACGGTGAAGGAGCCGCTGGACAGCGCGCTGTGCTTCGACAAGGAGAGCCTGGACCTCGCCTTCAAATACTTCATGTCTCCCACTCTCACCATGCGGTTAGCCGGACTCAGCCAAATCACGGTGAGTCACGCGGCGAGCAAGAAAGAGATCCGACACACAGTCACATGCGGGGTCCGACTCAGGAAGGCCACAAGCCTGACGAAGACACAATCCCATCAAAACACCGAAGTAAAAGCATAAATAGAGACACGGAGTAATTGATTTTCTTTGTACTTTATGGTAATTAATATTGAGGCTAATAAAATAAAGTCTACTGGCGTCACCCTCCATGACGGACAAATGGAAGAAAACTGATTACCTGATTGAAAGAATTATGACTTTTTCTACTACAATATCATCTATGGTGGAGCAATAAAAAGAAAAATCCTGATGCAAAGTAATTAGATGCTCCAGGATTTTAGCCATGTGACTTTCATCCATATTTTTATGAATATGTGATTTACTTAGAAATGCAGTAATCAGAGATTTCGCAGCTAATTTATCACCACTGGTTTACACTGCAAAAACATAAAATCTTACCAAGTATTTTTGGCTTGTCTCTAGTGTCAATATCTTATTTAAAGTATATTACCTTTAAGGTATAGGAGGTTTTTTAAGTCATTAATTTTGTAATATCGATTAGAAAAAGCACTAATTCCACTGGCAGATTATTTCACTCATGGGAAAAATGTCTTCTTCTTAGTGAAATAATCTATTTACATTAAGAACCAACAATGATGGGGAAAGTTTTAATAGTTCTTAAATATATAGTGCAAGACAAGCTTGTTTAGTTTTTAGGGTTAATTCAAAAGACGATCCAAAGAAGGAAAGACGGAAAATAAAGCACTGCATATAAAAACAATGTTTAAATACACAAAGTAAAGGCATTGAAGAAGCAAATATTTCAAGCAGTTCTTTTGTTGGACTCATTGATACATGTGTATTATAATGAAGTAACATTCTCTTCTTTTTAAAAAGTAATTTTGACATGACATGCTCATCCACAGTCTGTGATGTAATGCAGCATGTAGTTTGGTACAAAGTGATCCTGTCAGCAGAAAGCTTTATTTTATGAACTCCAGGACTAATTTGTTATCATGCCTGATTCTCCTCAGAACCAGCTCCACACATTTAACGACGTGTGCAACAACGAGTCGCTGGTGTCTGACACAGAAACGTAAGTCGGCCATGACACCTAGACTACCTGATCACAGGAAGTATCCTTGATGATTCCTCCTCAACAACATTGTTTTTCATCTTTTTAGGTCCATAGCAAAGGAGCTAGCAGACTGGCTAATCCACAACAACGTGGTGGAGCACATATTTGGACCCAATTTGCACATTGAGGTCAGTCATATAAATTAAGCTCCTCCCATATGTAAACAGTTGCCTGATAATTATATTCCTCCTTTTTATCCTTCGTGGGTTGTCTGCTCTCCTCTGGTTGCATTTTCCCCAGTGCTGCACATGTCTCCCATTTATTTTCCAGATCATTAAGCAGTGCCAAGTGATCCTGAACTTCTTGGCTGCGGAGGGCAGGCTCAGCACGCAGCATATAGACTGTATCTGGGCTGCAGCTCAGGTGGGGAAAAACAGATTCTCACACCCCTCTGCTGCAGGCAACCCGAGGGCTGCCTGCAGCTTCTTAGTAACGCAGCAGTAGTGCTGTGTGGCTGTGGATTATTTAAATCACAGGTGTCAAACTCCAGTCCTGGAGGGCCGCTGCCCTGCAACTTTTAGATCTGCCTCTGCTGCACCACACCTGAATAGAATAATTAGGTCATTAAGGCTCTGGAGAACTTTTCTACACAAGGAGGAGGTAAATAAGCTGTTTCATTCCCGTGTTTTGTATCTGTTGCACATCTAAAAACTGCAGGACAGCAGCGCTAGAGGACTGGAGTTTGACACCCCTGATTTAAATGTAGATTTATTTTCTCAATGATTGAAATAAGGTTCAGCTAACGATCATGTTCGTAATCAGTTGTTCAATTAATTGAGTAATTGGATTTTAAAAAATGGTGCATTCTGCAGACTTTTCATGGAACCACTTAAGGATTTTTTTATATATATAAAACATTGAAAATATCTTAAAAATGCAAATAAACAAATAATTCAATAACTTTTTCTAAAAAGGAAAATAAAAATTGTATTGCCTACAATGCAACAACATAGCAAAGAATGCATCTGTAGCTAAATAAAGACCTTTCTGCTTCACTTACTATCAATACAATGTAGTGCTAATATCTTTATTAATGCTTTTTATATTAATAACTGCATAGCAAAATATGCTTAATAGGATAATTTCACAGAATTTGTACCAGGTAAAACTAAAACTGTGACACTTGAGGATTTCTGTAGAACATATTTTTTTTTTACAAATGAAGAAGGTATTTCCATATAAAATGCAAAATGTTTAGATCTTTTCTGCAGTTTTGACCTAGTTACTTCTTTGAGAGTATTGTTTTTTCAGCTAACACATTTTAGAGTCTGTTTACTCCTGTTAACGATGAATTGATTCCCAATTTAGTTTACAGCTTTCTTTTTTTGCGCTTTCAGTTGAAACACTGCAGCCGCTACATCCATGACCTTTTCCCGTCGTTAATAAAAAACCTGGACCCAGTGCCTCTCCGTCACGTCCTGAACTTGGTGTCAGGCCTGCATCCCAGCGCCCACACGGAGCAGGTACTCTACCGGCATAAATGCACTCTGTAAGCTGCTTTAAAACGGTAAAATCCTGATGCATTCCTGTCCTCCCCCAGACGTTATACCTGGCCTCCATGTTGATAAAGGCTTTGTGGAACAACGCTCTTGCAGCCAAGGCTCAGCTCTCCAAACAGAGCTCTTTTGCTTCGCTGCTGAACACCAACCTCCCCATGGGGAACAAGAAAGGTCAGTCTGGATCCTTGTCTTCAAACAGCGATGATTCATTGGAAAAATATTCTCCTCTCTTTAGCCTTTTACATTTTGCCACATTACCACAAATTCCAATGCATTTTAATGAGATTTTATGTGTTGGACCAACGCAAAGTAGTGCTTAATTGTGAGATGAAAGTAAAGAGGTGCATGTTTTTCTGAATTATAGCTCAAAATTAAATCCAGATCAGTCAGAACTGGCTTAATTATTGTTGTTTTATTTATTTCAAAAGGGGCAATGCACACTACAAAATATGCCACAGTTGGGCTGGTTTTGATCTGCAGAGCCTCAAGCTAATGCAGTACATCTCAGTGCAATAAAGACAAATTATCAGGTGTCTTCCATCAAAAAATGAGAATAATTATGATTTTTCTTTTTTAAAAATCTTTTAAAAACATATCGGTTACATATTTAAACAGAAGAACAAAACATATAAAACAAAAGTTTACCACAATACAATCAATACATAAAAAATACAGAGTGAATAAAAGAATTGCAGGAATTTGCAGATGAAGTCAAACTTTGTGTTATTTAATCCCTGTATAGATACAGCTGCTGTTTGTTAGACAAAGTTCACACAGGAGGGAAATGTGACCCACATTTTTTATGGCAGTTTGATCTTTTCACCCCCCAAAAAGTCTGATCTCAGCCACTTCCTGATGTGGAACAAAATCAAATTTGCACATGATGATTTTTATAGCGTCTGCAGTCCAACTGGTCGTGTTGCATTTCACCCAACCTTTACCTCAGTGACGTCAGACACTGATCATAATTCTGTGCTAGAAGAAGCCAGATGTAGTTATCAGGATGGAAACTAAAGGAAAATTACAAAAAATGAAATCATGAAAAAAAGGTGTATTGTTATCTGGTATTAAAAGTTGTGATAACTATTTATTGCTCCTTTTTAAGGTAATTGTGTAGCTGTGACTGCATGGCACATGAATCATACCCCTAAAAACACAAGCACTGCTTTGGAAAAAAACCCCATCTCTTTAGGACATCAGTCTCTGTAAGAAGTGTGATTTGTATCACTAAACTACACATAGTAACTGCATTTAACCGTATTTTCAGATTTATTGATATCTTTGAACAAATAAACAATTCTGACTATACAGACCATTTTGAGGGATTTTAAATATGAAGAAATTTAACACGATAAACTATAAATGTCCACCCCTATGAAGCACAACACAAAAAACTAAAATTTCAACAAAAATATGAATTGAGCATCAAGATCTGCTGGGTGCTGCTTGAAATGAGAAACTTCTGAGTGGTTCTAAAAAGTAACAGTGAAGTTCAGGAATTGAAAAGATGAATATTTTGTTATGGATGATAATGTAAGCATCCTTAACGAGCTTTAAGGATGTTTTTTTATTTAAGGAAAAACCGTAAAGCTCTAGTTTGATCGAATTCAGAATAAATGACTATTTGAGTTTTTTATTTTATTTTGAAAATGATAGAAGCATAAAATCACACACATGAACAAGGAATGCAAAAGACACATATTTTTGTACTACAATAATCTTTACATGCTGTAAAAAGCGAGGATGGTTATTGCTGACCTTTAAGTTTGACCAAATCCAGTTTGTTTTTAAGCATTTTTTTCTAATTTAAGTTGGTTATTTTCTGTGTTTTCAGGTTCTCCGGCTGCCAGTCCAGACAGCAGCGACAACAGCGACACGCAGCACAGCGGCGGCAGCGACATGGAGATGGACGATCAGATGATGGTGCCCAGCAACAAGAGGAGCCAGCAGCGGCTTTCAGATACTGAGGTGAGCCTCTAAACATGTTGCATCAACAATTATTTTAGTAATTGATTATTTTGTCGATTGTTTAATCAGATAGAAAATCAGCATATTCTGCAGATTTTTCATTCAACCAACTTAATAATAGAAATACATTAAAAGATTCAAATAAATAAAGAAATAAATTCCTCTGTGGATTGAGAAAATAATCATTCTGTTGCCTGAAATGCAATAACAGTTTCCTTTAGTGTATGTTTGATAATTTGTAGCATATTCTAACATCAACATGTTTGAATAGAATATTAATACAGTGAACGGTTAATCTTTTTATTTTTTTTGATTAGCCGATTAATAATTGGACATCTAAAGGTGCTTAATAGGAGAACAATACAAAAATGTTTATATTTTGTGTACAATTTTGGTTTAATTACTATTTTTGAGTCTGTATGCTCCAATTAGGCCTGTCACCATAAAAAATTTTGCTTGACAATAAATTGTCCCAAAATTATTGTGATAAATAATAAAACATTTTTTGAGATTGTAATAAATTGATTAATTATTCCATTATCAATTTACTAGTTTAGAGACTAGTAAACTTTAATTTTGTAGAAGACAAATTAAAGTTTGTTCTCACAAACTTTTAAAAATATATATAGCAAAATATTATTTATATTTTAAATAACAACAATAAATAGACAACAGAAATCATAAGTAAAATGAATTGTGAAGATTCTGAAAAAAGAAATGTCAATAAAAAAAATTGGTTAGCGATTATTTGAATGATTGATTCATCACGATTATTCGTTTCAGCCCTAAATTTAACTGTCTTTCACTGAAACAAAAGCTCTGAGGTGTTTCCATAGTAACGGGATGTTTCTGTCGTTTGTCCAGGAGTCGATGCAGGGAAGCTCCGACGAGACGGCCAACAGTGTGGAGGAGGGCAGCAGCGGCCCCGGCAGCAGCAGCGGGCGCAGCGAGGCCTCCAGCAACGAAGCCGCCTCCAGCCGCGCCAGCCAATCAGCCGGCAGCCCCGGCAGCGAGCTGCACTCTGACGACATGGCCGACAGCGAGGCCCTGAAGGAGGAGGAGGAGGAAGACGAAGAGGAGGACGAGGAGGAGGACGAGGACGATGATGAGGAAGACGACGACGAAGGGAACGCGTCCAACGCCGAGGACGGGCAGCAGAAGGAGGGGCACACCGAGACGAGGAAGAGGAAGGCTGGGGAGGCGCTCGGCGAGGGGTCGGGTCACGGCGTGGGCTCCATTGGGTCAGGGGGAGGAGCCAAAACCAAAGTCCTCCAGTTCAGCCCGGAGACATCCGCTGTCATGGTAACGGCGGCGTCGACTTCTTTAGAGGGCCGGATGCGGCTGCTGGATGCTTGCTCTTCGTCTTCATCGGCGCGGGCCGAGGCGATGGAGCCCCAGCAACAGCCGGAGGACATCGGCCCCTCTCAGATGGGCCAAGGGCCCCAGGAGCCGCCCTGCCTGCCCAGGCCGGGGGACTTCCTGGGAGAGGCCATGAGCAGCGAGCTGTTCAACTGCCGCCGGTTCATCGGCCCGCAGCACCACCACCACCATCACCACCACCACCACCACCATGAAGGGTAAGAGTTTCTGTTTCTTATTCAAAACTCCAAATAAATTAAATAGTGAATTGAAACTGCCTACTTTTGTTCATTTTTGTTGTCGCTCTCAAAGTGCTGTGCTGGAAAAGTTTGAAAACTTAGTGTTAAATACTTGAAAAGTTTTGTTGCTGCCTATTGTAACCGAGTTACTTAAAGATTCTCTCTTCCTTGTAATTTCCCTTTGGGAGCAATAAAGTATGATTGATTCTTCCACCAGTCCCATGGCGGAGGACATGCTGAGCGCTGATGACGTCAGCTGCAGCAGCTCCCAGGTCAGCGCCAAGTCAGAGAAAAACATGGCCGACTTTGACGGCGAGGAGTCGGGCTGCGAGGAGGAGCTGGTCCAGATCAACTCCCACGCTGAGCTCAGCTCCCACCTGCAGCAGCATCTCCCCAACCTGGCCTCCATCTACCATGAGCACCTGGTGCAAGGTGAGGCCTGCTGAATGAAACGGTTTATCCAGCTGCACACCTACCAGAATTAAGGGTTTGGTTCTCTCTGTGTGATTCTGCAGGTCCAGCTGTTCATAAACATCAGTACTCCAGCCACGCTGTGACCGACATCAACCTCGACAATGTTTGCAAGAAGGGGAACACGCTGCTCTGGGATTTGGTGCAGGATGAAGACGCAGTACGTATTTTAATTTTCTCAGAAACAAAGAGCAGGAATGACATTCTGAGATGATGCTCCTGGTTTGAAAAAAACAAACAAAACATTACCATTAATTCATCCTGTTAGGGCTTTTTAGCTGGTTTTTAATCTTAAAGATCCAGATCAAGAGATATTTGATCCAATAATTGATTGAACGGGGATTAATTCTCTGAACAAAATTACAAGATCATGCTGCTTAAATTGCCTCATTTGGGTAATTTTGTCTGGTTTGACATAAAACAAATTGAAACAGCCTGCAGCTTGTTGATTTTGAGGAATTAGTTGGTTGTTCTAATTTTCTTCACATCTGTTCAGATTCATCTCTCTGAGGGTCTGATCAACGAAGCGGAGAAGCTGCTGTGTTCTCTGGTCTGCTGGTTCACCGACAGACAGATCCGAATGCGCTTCATCGAGGGTTGCCTTGACAACTTGGCCCATCATCGGTAAGCACGACTCAAACTCACGTAATGCAATACTTCTTTTTTTCCCCGATAAACATAATGAAACTTGTGCTTTTAAACTAGACATCAGTAATTTTGCTGTTTCTGTCTTTAGCAGTTAAGTAAAACAAAACATCTTCCCCTGAACTCTTCCAAAGTTTATTCACTGTTTGTCCCTGGTGGATTATTTAACTTCTTCTTCATTCCTCTCAGGTCCGTTGTGGTTTCCTTGCGCTTACTTCCTAAACTTTTTGGCACTTTCCAGCAGTTTGGCTCCAGTTACGACACCCACTGGATCACTATGTAAGCAACAGAGCCTTTATTCAGGCGCCATGGCAACGCAGCAGCACAATAATAAGCTTTTTCTTAGCACATGTTGTTTGGTTTAACCAGCTTTTGTTTGTCGTTGGTTTGCTTTTTTTCATCAAAGTCCAGCAATATAAAGATTAAAATACTTTACTGTTTTGCAAATTGACTCATCTTTTGAAAAGATTAGAATGTAAAAAAACTTTAGTCTTCCTGCATGGAGCTCCATAGAGAGCAGACTGACTTACTGTATCTGCGTATGGCATAACAGCAGCAGTGCAGCTCAAAGGAAAGCTCTCCAAAGGGTTGTGAATACAGCCCAAGAAATCATTGGCTGCCCTCTCGCCCTCACTGGAGGACTTGCACAGCGACCGCTGTCTAAAGAAAACACAACGCATCACAAAGGACACTTCTCACCCCGGTCATTCTCTGTTCACACTGCTGCCTTCAGGCAGACGATAGAGAGCAATCAGAACCAGAACCAACCGTCTCAGAGACAGTTTTTACCCTACACCAATAACAGAACTAAATGCAATCTAAAACAACCATTAATCATCATGAATGATGTGTGTGAGAATGTGGCTATTCTTATTTATTAGTTTTTTTATCAGTTATTTGTTATGTATTTCTTACATTGTGTATAAAGTGTGAGACAGTTATTTTTAAGCATGTGCACTGACTGACGGCACTTTGTAAATTTCGTTGTTCTTGTGACAATGACAGTAAAGATTTATCTCAATCTATCCATATATCCATCTATCCATCCATCTATCCATCTACCCATCTATCCATTTATCCATCTATCTATCTATCGATCGATCGTCTGTGCTGATGCAGTTGTTGTGTCTGTTAGGTGGGCTGAGAAGGAGCTGCACATGATGAAGCTGTTCTTCGACAACCTGCAACACTACATCCAGGAAGTCCGAGAACACCAACACAAGTTTGCTCTGTGAGTCTGCCGGGGGTGATTCCCCCAAACCGGACTGGGTTTGATTAGCAAAAAAATAGCTCTTTGTTGTTAGGAGTTCCTCTTAACTTAAACTTTAGAGGGGAAAAACTGGTTTGATCCAGAACAGCCTGGAGCCAGCAAGTAAGGGTTAAGCTAGCTATTGTTTTTATGCCCATAATATGCAAGAGCAAACGTATTTTATTTACTTGCAGTTTTCTTTTCTACATATCTGTACTGATACTGGTCTTATATTCTGTTCCAAATGGTCAATAAAGGATCTTAAAACGTCTTAAATTACAGTTGATAGAGCCAAGATCTTAGCCTAAAAGTTCCTGGAGTCGTAGCTTAAGAGTGATTCAGTTGCTGCTGAGTGACTTTAAGCAAGGAATCAACAGTGTTTCCTAGCTTAGTGTGACCCTGCGTGCTTGACCCCGTTGCTAGGTGTGATGCTGTCTTCTAGGGACTGTGATTGGTTGATGTACTAAACAAAATAATTTTGTATTTATTTATTTCAAACAGGTAAAAAAAAAAAAGAGAACAAGCAATCAGACAGAGAAAAACATGCACATACATAACTAAAAACAAAATAATTTGTTTGCTATCTTTCCTATAATAAGACACACATACAAAAAAAACAAAAACAAATAGACCCACAGTAATCAGTTGGTAGAAATTTACCAGTCATTGAATCTAATCTGGATTAAGACAAGAGTCATGATGATGAAGCTATCCAAAATTGAATTAATTGCCACACAGCATGAACATGTTTAGTTGCACCTCATTTACATCCTCATTATTTTGGTTCTCCTCTTTACCCCTAGCATTTATTATGGGTTCTCTTATTTCCTTATTAATTATTATTATTGCTTTATGAGTAACTTTTATCTTACCAAAGTAATATTCTAAGAATGTTATAACAACGTCACTTTTAGTCTCAGGGTTCTTTGAGAATATTGATCCGGATCTTTTTCCAGCTCATGAACACAAAATAGGATGAAGCTTTTAAAAAGAAACCATATTTTTTGCGACATAACTGGGCTTATCTGCAGCCCCCTAAAGCTGCAAAACTCTTTAGTTATGCTTGCCTCAGATGTGGAAATTTGTTGTGTTAGTTGTTTAATTAAGTCTCCCGATGCTAACACAAATTGCTCCTTTTCTTCTTGTGCTATTGCAGGTACAGCCACAGTGCAGAGGTGCAGGTCCGCCTGCAGTTCCTCACCTGCGTCTTCTCAACGCTCGGATCACCAGACCACTTCAGTAAGGCTTTAGTTTGTGTTTTGATTAGACTCAGCATTCGTTTTCATGCGATAAATGTTTAGTTTTTTTAGCTGTAGGTGCAGAATAGGAACATTTTAGAACATGGGAACATTGTAAAATGAAGGGCTTGTAGGTTTTTGGTTTTTGTTGTTTTAAAACCAATAACCATGTTAGGTACATCATAAGTTTCTGTATTTAGTTTCTCATCATAACCCAGTAATACAAGAAAAGTATTGAAATCCATTTAATTGTAAATTTTTTCATTTAAAACCAGAAGTTTCTAACTTTGTTTCCGTCTCAATGGGATTTTATATGGTTAGACCATTAAAAAGATGTGCAGTTAAAAAAGCGTCGCTTTTAAAATTTTTCTTTACAATTAAAAGTATGGAACATATTTCTATTCACTCCTCTCAGTCAAGTTTTTGTAGAAACATCTTTACTGCATTATGAGTCTCTTGGAAAATGTCGCTGACAGCATCTAGGTTTATCTTTTCAAATAAGATAAACCTCAGACAAACTGGAAGAAGATCATCTGTAAATTGCATTTTTGAATCCTTGCCACAGATTCTCAACTAGATTTCAGTCTGGACTTTAACACAGAAATATGCTTTGATCTAAACCACTGATTCCTTTCTCTTGCTCTACGTTTAGAATCGTCTTCCTGATGGAAAGAGAATTTCTCTCCAAGTTCCAAATCTTTGTCCTAGATGTTACATTTTGGTTTTATTTGCCCAAATTATCTTCATTCACGTTTGCTGTTTCCACTAGATGACTTGTGGCAAACCCCAAACAGGAGCCTTCCTTCCCACCATGCATTTCACACTACTTTATGTAAATGCAGAAAATCCACAAAATAAACTTTGTAAGTTTCTGGTCTTTGAACATAACCGAGATGTTTTTGCATTTAATAGTTAATTAAAATGTGCCAAATAAGCTTTTTGATAGAAAAATATGTCAAATGGTTTCTCCCGCGTTTTATGTGGGCATTGGTGCGTCTCAAGGAAAAGCAGATTTTATTGTAGCTTCACAATAGGATCCTGAGTGTGCATGTGGTTTTCCTGAATCTTTGGACAAACAATGGCACAACACTGGATGTTGCTCCACGGAGAACAATGCTCTGGTTGTCTGGGTACGTATGTGTGGGAGAGAGGCTGATGTAGCATTTAGGATTTAAAAGAAACATTGTTTTCCTTTTCTGCTGGGCAGTCTGCAGAAACCTCGACTTGGACATGAATATTTTATATAAACAAACCGCTGGCTGCTTGTTTCCACTGACTGCAGCACAAAACTTCTTTCAGAAAGACAGATGTTGGTTTGGGGATTCTTTTTAGTCTCTTCTTGCATTTAAATCTTGTTTGTTAGTTATTTTTCTTCTAATTAATTTGTATATAAATTGTATATTATCGCACTCTGATCCAGTTTTCTTATGGTGCGTTCACACCGAACGCTGACGCTTCAAGTTTGACGCGTTTGCACTTTAAGTCAGATCCCTGGTATTTTGGTCTAGACGCATCAAAATCGCTCTAGGCGGCATCGAGAGGAAACTCCTTGGCATACGTGTTCCTCAAACTCTTCCGCCATCTTCTGCATATTTTATCTAATTAAATACGTTCATTTACCGTTTTTTTTCTGGATGGACTTGCATAGCTCAAATGCGGGGAAATATTTTCAAATATTAAAAGTTAGAACTTACTCGACATTCCAACTTCCTCGCTGGTCCTCTTCCAAGCAAGGTCCTTTCTATTCCTGTCTCTGTAGTCAAAAATCTCGTACCGGTAGGTTATTATTAAGCAGTGACAATTAGTTTATCCTCCATAGTTTTATTTTTTTCTGAGAATATGGCGGAAAATGCCCCACTATGTGCTGGTTGACGCTCCACCTTTAAGCCGTTAAAGTTCAGACTTTTCAGCTCCAGCGTTGGACGTGCCTCAAATCCTCAAAACACTAAAGGCTTCAAATCGCGTAGCGCTTAATACTCCACGACTCCACAAAGACATTAACTGTAAACCAGGTCCGCCTGATGCTCAAAACACGTTTGTTGTGAACACACCATGAAGTGTTATTAAGGATTTTCCTTAACTGTTTTACTGTTGACCAAACAGAAATCGCTCCATGGTCTTCTCAGCATGCAGAGTCTGAATTGTCTTCATGTAACGGTGAAATAGATGAAAGTGTTGTCGCGTGTCTGTCTGTCTCTTTCAGGACTGAGTCTGGAACAGGTAGACATCCTGTGGCATTGTCTGGTAGAAGACGCTGAATGTTACGATGATGCGCTACACTGGTTCCTCAATCAGGTTCGCAGCAAAGACCAGCACGCCATGGGCATGGAGACGTACAAGCACCTTTTTCTGGAGAAGGTATGCATGTTGCATCGAGACGTAAGAACAAACTAAATGTCTGATATTTTCTCTTTAACTAGGGAGATTTAGTTGTTGATTGTTTTGGTGTGTTTGTTTGTATAATGGCTTGAACAATTAATTGTGACAAATCGATTATTTTAATAATTCTCAGCTAGTTTGCTAATTAAGTATGCAGACTCAAAAATGAATGAACAGCACACTAAGGGCAGTATTTAAGCAAAAACTATAAAAATTTTTTTTGACTTTTTGCATTTTAAGTTGAAAAAAATCCCTTTGTCTGTAAATATGTTCCACCCAGAACTCATAAAGTGGCAGTTTTAGCTATGCTAGTTTTAGGCATAGCTAAAACTTGTGAACACGCTGCTAAATATGCAAATGGCGGAGAAACAATTCACCGTTTCAGGAAAAACGTTTATCTGCCATCATTGTTGGCCATACTAACAAGCATTAGCATTCACAATAGGTTTCAAAGCGGAGAGATAGGAGGGGGATGCAGGGTTTGAGCAGGCCGCACACGGGCATGATTGGCAGCGCTACAGCCCTCCTCCTGGCTTTTATTGGTTGTTTCTAGTTAGCACTGGGAAAAGACAGAAGAACTCATACTTTCCCCCCATGTCATACTGTCACGAGTTTCAACAAAGATGTAGAAAAATGTTTGGGTTTTTAAAAGAAAAGTTACATGCTGCCTCTTATTGAAACATTGCAGGTGTTGGTTAAAAGCTGGAATAAAAGGGGCATGCTCCGGTGGCGTAGGGGATAGCGCGCCCCACGTTTGGAGGCCCTCAGTCCTCGATGCGGCCGTCGCGGGTTCGATTCCCGGACCCGACGACATTTGCCGCATGTCTCCCCCACTCTCCCTCCCCCTTTCCTGTCAGCCTACTGTGGTATAAGGGACACTAGAGCCCACAAAAAGGACCCCCTGGTGGGGGAAAAAAAAAAAAGAAAAACCTGGAATAAAATAAAATGGAGTCAGCAGATAATTCCAGCCCAACATGTTCTCAGCTGGATGGATTTTATAGAGCGCTGGAGCGGAAAGCCACCCTGCTCCACGGGGACGGCAGCTGTTTGTTAATATGCGCTGATGTTTGTCTCCAGATGCCTCAGCTGAAACCAGAAACCATCAGCATGACCGGGCTCAACCTCTTCCAGCACCTCTGCAACCTGGCTCGCCTCGCCACCAGTACCCTGGACAACGCCTCCAGCTGCGAGGTAAGCCTGTTTATTTGTTTATCCAAGTGTCTGATATAATACTGACTATTCTTCCTGGGGTCCACACCAAACGTTGCAGTTAAAATCCTTTACAAACTTTACAAAAGTGACATAATCCCTAAGACATAATCAAAATTAAAGTACACACAAAATTCAAATCAACTGCTTCAATGACTTACAAACATTATGAAAAGACAACAAAATAACTTACACAAACTTTTTCAACCATATCAGAATTAAATTAAAAACAAAGATAAAACTCTCTCAGCTGTATTTGGAGTTGAGATTATTCCGAAACGCATTTATGCTGCTTTTTGTGTTTATTCCTGAGGGATCAGGTTTACCTACTGGAGGTGGAAAGGTAATTGCATTTTCAACTCTGCTCGCCTCGTTCTTCTTACATGGAAGGATGCTGCTCCACCCACAGAGCCAAAGTGGATAAAAGACCCACTACATAACTTAAAACTAGAGAAAATCAAGTATGCGATCAGAGGCTCTGAAAATAGATTTTATAAAACCTGGAAATACTTTGACTTTTTCCAATAAACCTTCAACAAAGGTTCAGGAATAGCTGACCATTAACATTTTTCCATGTTCCCATAAATCTTGACATTGCTGTTTTGTATGATCTTAATTTATTTTTTTTTGTTGCATACCTTGTAGTTGACAGTATTTGCAGGAATTTGTTGGGCAATTTTTTTCTTTTCTTCTTCTTTGTTGTAATTACGTGTTTTTTTGTTTTTATTCAATACAAAAAAAAAAGATAAATACAACAAATAATATCAAACTTTAAATTTAAACATTCCATTAAGTCAATACTAAATCACACTGCATTATAAAGGTTTTTAAGATGTATTTATTTTTAATTTACATGATCAGCCATCAGTATAATTTCAGAAGGCGACATATTTCAAAAGGACATTTCTCTGCACACAGCGTTGGTTCAGTGTAAAAGCAATGATAGAAATCCGTCTAGTATTAAAAGCATGTCTACTATAGGTTGGCAACAACTGTGAGAAAATGGTTTATGTGAAGCCCAGATTTTATGAAAAGAGAAAAGAGGAGCGTGCTGTTCTTTTAAAGCCCCTCCTCACTGACCTTGAATGCCGCCGCTGCGTCCCTGATGATGCTAATCGCCTGCTGTGTTTGTTTCCAGCTGTGTGGGATGGACCAGCTGTGGGGAATCGCGCTGAGAGCTCAGTCTGCTGACATCTCCCGCGCCGCCATCCAGTACATCAACTCCTACTACATCAACGGTCAGTTTTTTAACAGAGAACTGGTACAAGCTCACCTGAAATGCAGATGTCTGTGAATCGGTTGTGTTCATTTGCAGCCCAACTTTTAAATTAAGTTCTGCTTACAGAAATGTTAGATGCAACGCAAACTGATCATCTTTTCCCACCTCTCTGGCATCTTTTTTCACTATGTATTATTTATTGTGATAAATTTCTCACAATAAACTGTTTAAAAACCCCTGAAATGGTCTGTATTGTCAGGTTTGATAGTTCTACGATTTTCTTCACCTTTTGTTCAATGAAGACATTAGTAAATGTCAATAAATTTGAAAACACAGGTGCAGTGTCCAGTTTTGTGATACAAATCACACTATTTTCTGTGACTGGTGTCCTAAAGAAGCACACTACAAATGGAAATGTTTCTTTTTAAGTGCGTTATTTTTGTTTGCTGAGTTTAGACAGAAATATTTTTCAGTTTTCTTCTATCAAGCCGAAAGTAATAAGAAAACTGGATGCATTTTATTTAACAAACACTTAAAAATTACTTATTTGAAGTTTTGACTCTACAATCCGAATCCTACAAAAAAAATCTTATTACTTTATATTTTTCAATTAAAATAGTTAATTCTTAGTTTTTTGTTGAGTAGGTTAAAAAAAAAATCAACATTTTGGGTGATTTTAGTTTTTTAAAATGTTTTTGTGAACCGATTATTTTGGTACACATGACAAAAAGTTTGGACATCCCTGATTTTAAAGCAGGAATTTCAAATAATTTAACAAATCTCTCCAATTGATTTTGAAGATTTTGAAAATCTTTAACTTTATGTGTTTGCAGCTGGTAAGACGGGCTTGGAAAAGGAGCAGGAGTTCATCAGGAAGTGCATGGAGAGCCTCCTGATGGCCTCAGCCAACCTGGAAAAGGACGCTCACTCCAGCCTGACCAGCATCGAGAGGGGGCTGCTCATGCTCAAAACACACCTAGAGGCCTTCCGACGCAGGTACACACACACACACACACACACACACACACAGTTTAATAAGGATCTAAAAATACCACATTAAGGATAATCCAAACAGAAAAAGCTGAATTTATTTATAATGATGTTATTGTGTGTCCTCTCTGTGGCAGGTTTGCGTATCACCTTCGGCAGTGGCAGATCGAGGGGACGGGAATTAGCAGCCATCTGAAAGCTCTGAGTGACAAACAGTCTCTGCCTCTCAGGATCGTCTGTCAGCCTGCTGGCCTTCCCGACAAGGTGGGTCCCTGCACAGCCAGTCAGCTCCTAGAAACATTCTTAGCATTATGTCACAAGTCAGAATTTCAACATAAACATTACCTGCGTTCCCATTGACCACATGATTGGGCTAATTGGAATTACAAAAATATTTTTGCTCAATAGAAACATGCCAATTTAAAAAAAAAAAAAAAACTCACATTTTTCCATAGAAAGTTTTTGCGCCATGATGAGGTGATTTTATTTATTTTTATTTTTTTTGGATGTTTCAAAATTTGTGCATTTCACAATGGAAACACTTTTTTCACATCACACAAGTCATAATCCACAACCAGATGTTGCTACTGATGGAAAATACGAAGAATACGACAGGAAGTGGTAGAAAGAGGATGTTTTTTAATGACTTGTCAAGTAAACAAACCTATTCATGGGATTTTTAAAAAATTGTTTTTCCTCTTTAGTGTCATTGTGACAATATGTTTTTTTTTTTTCAACATTAGTGGAATATTGACAAAGTTTTGTGCACATTTGTAACATAAATGCAGGTATTGTTTGTAGTAACTCTCACAAATACAATTTTAAGTTTTATTTTCCATAAGCAAACACCACTTTTAATTTGTTGATTGATTTGATTTAAGACTCACTCTTACATGTATGTCTTGGAAAATAAACATATTTCCACCACAGCTTACAACTGTTCATGCGACAAGCAGCCATATTGAAAAGCATAGTCTGCCGTATAAGTCATAACTGGGTGTAGTTGGGGTTGCTCCCAGTTTCCCAGTGGGAAAGCTGACTTCAGACGGTGTTCTCCCCCTTCTCTTACATTAAGTGGCCTAGACTCAGCTGTTTTTGTTGTTTTACAGATGACCATTGAGATGTATCCCAGTGATCAGGTCGCTGACCTCCGAGCTGAGGTGACCCACTGGTACGAGAACCTGCAGAAGGAGCAGATGAACCAGCAGGCCCAGCTGCAGGAGTTCGGTCAGAGCAGCCGGCAGCAGGGAGACTTCACAGGTCGACTAACCTTTGGTTGAGCTTATTCAATTGTTAAAGAGGAACTATTATGCAAAATTCATATTTTGCACATTTCTCTACTTTTCTTTAGATCTCTATTGCTTCTAAAAACAGCCTACCCATCCATTTTTTTTGTATGTTTAATATTTTTTGGTGTCTAGAAAATGAAGTGTTTCAAAAACCTCCTGCTTGTTGAGTGACAATCAACAGGCACTGCAATGTTACTTAGCAGCCCGTTTGGTCAGCTGGTTTGGCCGCTGCATTTGTTGTAGAATGGCTGTTGGAAAAGACAAGTTTGTTTTGTTGTTGACTTGCCATCCAGAAACCACTTCCTGAATTCTTGTTGTTTGTGCAGGAGGCTCCACTTCTGCTTTTCAAAGATGTACGGTTGTGTAATTGTGCATCTATTTGCAGCCATTTTCACACACAAGCGTAAATAAATTCAATTCAAATCAACAATACTTTATTGATTCCTGAGGGAAATTAAATAATGTTGACACAAACTGTGAGTTGGGGGGCGTGGCCAACAAACGCTTATTTGGATTCAGAGTGACAAGACGCATTAAAAGGCTCATTCTTAAAAAAAAAAAAAGCTCATTCTGAAAGGAACTGAAAATATGGAACTCTAAAATCTCATTACACTTTACAAAAAATGTAATGATCAGGTTTTGATTAGCCCATATACCTACTCTAACCTGTTCAGGGTCACTTTTAAGCTGCTGCCATTAGCGTCCCAGCAGCTTGTGTTTTACATCTGTTGTGTGCCCTGCAGGTGGTTTGATGGGACCAGTTCGAATGATCTCCTCTGGCCACGAACTCACTACAGATTACGACGAAAAGACTCTGCATGAGCTGGGATTTAAAGACATGCAGGTGACTCGTCACAGCGGTTTACAGAAAACATACTCCCGATTCCAGTTGACTCAATCCCACGTCATGTTTGTGTGTCCGTCCGCAGATGGTGTTCGTCTCTCTGGGAGCCCCACGGAGGGAGAGGAAGGGGGACGGCGTCCAGCTGCCGGCCTCCTGTCTGCCTCCCCCTCAGAAGGAGCACATCCCCATGCTGCTGCTCCTCCAGGAGCCACACCTCACCACGCTGTTCGACCTGCTGGAGATGCTGGCCTGTTTCAAACCTCCCAGTCCAAACACAGAGAAGCTCCAGGAGAGCCCAGAGGTCATTCCCCTCTCCATTTATTAAATTTGGTGCTTTTCCAGCTTGTAAACTTGTGTGTGTTTAATCCAGAGTGCACGCTGCGAGGAGCTTCACCTCCACGCAGAGAATCTGTCCCGTCGGGTTTGGGAGCTGCTCATGCTGCTTCCTACGTGTCCCAAGATGCTGCAGGCCTTCCAGAACATCTCAGACGAGACGGTTAGTCACAACAACGAACATATCGTTCCCATGAGTCAGTTCCAGACAACAACAAAACACTAAAACTCACTTTTTCTGTACTGGCAGAGCGGGGAGGGTCTTTGTTGGAAGGAGCTGCTGAGGATCAAAAGTCCCCACAAGCTGCTGTACGCTCTGGAGATCATCGAGGCGCTGGGAAAACCCAACAGACGCATCCACAGAGAATCGACTGTAAGAGAAACACAACCCACCTGTCGCTTTAAAGTCTGCAAGTATGCTGCAAGTATTTTTGGTCAAGTTTCTATACCAAATATCTTAATACACTTGAAATAAGACAAAACCAACTAAGAGTAATATTTCAGCTCGATATTCGAGGTTGTTTTAAGTCAATGATTCCTTAAAATGTGCTAAATCAGTACTTGCCCATTGGCGGATAATTTGCATAAGTAAAATAATCTTTCAATGGAAAAGTACTTTTTGAATACCGTAGTATTAAGGATTTACTTACTTATTTAAAACAAGCTCAAAAAGTTACTAGTTTAGTCTTGTTTCAAGTGTATTAAGATATTCGCACCAGAAATTTGACCAAAAATACTTGATAAGATGTAATATTTTTGCAGTGAAAATAATAAAATGCACTGAGGTTAGCACAAGTCCAGGTAGACCAGAGCTGATTTACAGTATAAAGTCAATTATTTAGTTTGATTTCTATCCATAAATACTAGTTTACTATTCAAATAAATTACAATACATTAATTTTGGGGGGAAAGCAAATTAAGTAACTTTGTGTTTTATTCATAGGCATTCATGTTAGAAACCGAATACCAGTTATATGAAGCTTAAATAATAAGATAAATTCAGTTTGCTAAATGAGCCAGTTGCTCATTACTTGAGACAAAATCTTTATTTAGGATCCACAAACTATAAACATTCAAGCCCACTTTTTCTACAGAGGATCCAATCAGTTCTTTGGTGAATTTTTGATCTCTGGTTTTTAAAATTTGATTTCCTGATGTTTCCTGTCCTGTCTCAAGTTTACACCTTGCAATATTTATTTCTTGCTGTACTTTTTGATGGTGTGGATTTTCAAATTTCTCATTAAATATTTAAGAATGACCTTTAAAACACAAACTTCAGACTCTGAATCGAAATGGACATTGGGAGTGACCCTGTTTGACTCTGCAGTCTGTGTGTGTTTTCAGGGCAGCTACAGCGATCTGTACCCAGACTCTGACGACTCCAGTGAAGATCAGATAGAAAACAGCAAGAACACCTGGAGCTGCAAGGTACAGTAAACAACCGACAGTAAAATCAGAACAACATGTTGAGTATTTGATGGCATACCTAATGATTTATACTCCTCACATCCTACTCCAGTTTGTTTCATCTGGAGGTCTCCAGCTGCTCCTGGAGATCTTCAACTCTGGCATCCTTGAACCCAAAGATCAGGAGTCCTGGACTGTGGTGAGAAATCCTGTTTTAGCTTCACCCACATGTGATCTGAGTTATTTTATAACAGGAGTTTGTTGATGAGTTCTCACAGTATTACATCTTAATATTGCTACTATATCCCACATAACATGCTAAGCTAATGCTAGCATGTTTGCACTCTTTTTGTATGACCTGTTGATAATCCATCTTGTAACATATGGTAATATGTTAAAGTTGACCATGTGCAACATTCACAGAAAAAACGTTTCTCCTCTTTTTTGTTTTTTTGTTTTTTGCTTTGTACATCCTAATTTTTAATGGAAAATGTTTCAGCTGCTCTCTGCAGTTTTACACCTGGAGTTTACAAGTCACATGACATGTCTAAGAGCATATGCAGCTAACAGGTTCTACTTTCTGATAATAAAAAAAAAATCAATTGAAAAGAAGAGATTTGGATTGTATGGAAAAACCCAGACTCATCCGAGTTTTACTAACTGAACAAACAAATTTAAGACGAGCGGCTCGAAACAGAAACTGGAGCGATGGGCTCAGAAATTCTTTTAAAACTTTTATTTATTTCTGATGTTTCAGTATAAATGAGCTGGACTTGTTTTCTCTGACTGCGTGTTTTCCTCATGATGTCCACGCGTTTTGCCTGCAGTGGCAGCTGGACTGCCTCGCCTGCCTGCTGAAGCTCATCTGCCAGTTCGCAGTCGACCCCGCAGACCTGGACCTGGCCTACCACGACGTCTTTTCCTGGTCCGGCCTTGCCGAAAGCCAACGCAAACGGGCGTGGCCTGGAAAATCCCGCAAATCCACCGTGGAGCATGGAAAAGGCCTGCACATCCCGCGCCTTACAGAGGTACATGCTCCCGTCAGCTGATGGATGCTGAGGAGACTTTCTGAATCGCTCACCGGATCATTCCTCTCCTCTCAGGTCTTCCTCAGTCTCGTTCAGGGCACCAACCTGATTCAGCGGCTCATCAATGTGGCCTACACCTACGACAACCTCGCACACAGGTGAGCAGCAGCTCAAGAAATGGTTCAATGAGTCAATTTTAAGGGGAGATAATTATGTGAAATTGACATTTTCTTTTGTTTTATATCATGTTATACCGTTATTCCCTCATCAAACATATACCCAGAGGGTTGTCTTAATTCTTTCATGCGTATTTGAGAAATCCTTTAATCGCCATGGCAACAACTCAGCTGTGCAAAACATCTGGATGGACCTAGCTCTTCGTCAGAGCTGCAGTTTCCGAGCTTCCGCCTTACAGAGCAGCCCTCGCATTAGACTTCTCCACCCAGCTCCTTCAGACTAGCCAGCAGCAAGTAGCAAACAGCTGGTAGAACTGCACATCTGCTGAGCTCATGATAGGAGCCACTTCTCAGTGCCACACTGATAAAAACCTTGTTAAACAGTTAATAGAGGAGCCTTGTTGTGATGACTTCCTGAAGGCAGAGTTTCAGAAAGATGAGGAGTTTTTAAAGAGACACAGGCCCAATTTCAAGACGTTAAATCACCAAATCAAATTTCTTTTAAATTATATTTGACATATAGCATTTTTATAACAACTCAAGGTAACAGGGTTACTTGATAGTTCTATAAAATACATAATGCCACTCCTTTAAGTTTTCTAATTAGATGAATAATAAATTACATGTTCTGTTTTTGCTTCAGAGTCCTAAAAGCTCAGTCTGACCACAGGTCGCGGCATGAAGGTAAGAGTTGATGCCTCCTAGCTCCAAACAACAAAGATGTAAACCTTAAGAAGTCCTGATGAGTAGGAGTGAAAACAAATCTCATAGTTTTTATCGTGACGCTGTGGTTCCTGTTGATGCAGTGACTCACTACTCGATGTGGCTGCTGGTGAGCTGGGCTCACTGCTCATCTACTGTGAAGTCCAGTCTGGCCGACAGCGACCACCTTCACGATTGGCTGAAGAAGCTCACGCTGCTGGTACCTGAGGTGAGCCGCTTGTTACGGTTAAATAAGAACTGAATCTTTTGTCTTTGAGAGTTTGATTAAATCTCATAACAGTGTTCCTGAGAGCAGAACATCCTGCTCTCACTCCTCAAGGTGACCTTCACATACCGACAGTTAGAGCAAGGTTCCGAGTAACACCACTTTATTGATGTCTAGCAAACACTCTTTGCTAAGATAATCACTAAGTTAAGTGATTAACTTAGCAACAACACATTTTGACAAGCCAACTTTGCGGTACCGTAATTGCATTATTTCTGTAATTTCATACCTGCTCTTGCAAGACGCATGTTTTTCATTTTAACGTGTTGAAACACTCTTAAAATACTGTAAATTGTAAATAAGTTGCTAGATATTGAAAGCTCCAGTTGTTCTGGAGAAATAGGCGAAATTATTTACTCACAGGACTTTGTATAATTAAAATAAGCAAAAATATCCAGGTGGAGATTTGAGACTTAGACCTCAGAGGGTTAAAGCTGGAATATGCAACTTTAATAAAAAAAATTTTTTTTACGTATTTGTTGAAACTGTCTCTGTGAGTCAAGCTAACTCAACCAATCAGAGAAGGCGGGTCTTAGCGCTGTCAATCATGGCTGTATGGACGCTGCTCACCCCTCCTTCATTACATAATTCCAACACCTTCAATCCATCCCAATTTCTCCTGGATTATTATTTTTTTAAACACTTTTGTTTAAGTGTTTATGGACATATTTATAGTTTTTGTTTCTTATAGCAGAGCACAAGCCTGCTATAACACAGTTAAGCAACAAGATAAAAGTTGATTTATTGTCTTTTGTTTTGTTTTTATGTTGTGTTTTTAGCCGGCTGTGAGGCACGAGGCGTGTAACGGTCTCTACAAACTCTCTCTGTCTGGTTTGGAGGGTGGCGAGTCCATCAACCGATCCTTTCTGCTTCTTGCCGCCTCCACGCTGCTCAAATTCCTGCCTGATGCTCAGGCTCTCAAACCACTACGGGTGAGTCTACCACACACAAACACCTGGAGATGTTGGTCCAAAAAAAAGGAGCTTGCAAGCTACACTCTGTGTTGGTAGTCCTCTGGGACGATGATTTGACTCAGTTTGAGCTTTGCTAAACAAAATCCAGTTGGTTTCTTTGAGACATTGTTTTAAGGGGTAAATGCCAGAAAAACTGGGACACAGTTTCTTGAGCAAAGATGGAGAAGATTGGTGGTTAGAACTAAAGACTCACCAGTTAGAGATAAGCCCGTCATAACAAGCAATATATCAATTAATCCATGATAAATACAAACTTGATCATTTCAATTTGCATGTTTGTTGTTCCTCATGTCTTTCACTCTTTCTAACGAAGACAAAAATTCTTCGTTCTGGTGCTCTGGTATCAACCAGCTCCATTGTTTGATAAACTGAGAGTCGAGGATCCATTTTGTTTGTTGTTTTTGTTTTTATTTGCTTTGGATTTTTAAAATGGCTTCCAGTTCCAATGTTAAGTGTTTGTTAAAAATTCAAGTTTATTGATCTTTGAGAGTGTCTTCTTGCATTATTATCCTGCTATTCTATTGGCTGAAAATGGTCTCAAAACAACAATTTTATTGCAATAACTACTGGGAGTATTTATTGTCCAACAAAATTGGTTATTGTGATGCACCTAACAAGAGATCTATGACCTATTTCAGTTCTCTGCTTTTTAAAAGTCTGACCTGCTGATGCAGGTTTTTGCCAGTTTTAGGAACTATATGCAAATTGTGTTCAAAATATTTCTTTTCAGCCTTCGTGTTGTGAGCTGTCCTTATTCATTCATATCAGAAGCAGAGGAGTCAATAGCCATGCTTCCATTTGCCTAAAAATTGCGCAAATTACAATTACAAAAATGTATTTGGTCAACAGAAACGCACCAATTTCGAAAAAACGTTTTGCGCTAGAATGAGGCGATTTTTGGCTTTATCAAAATAAATGTATTTCACAAAACTACTGGAAACAATTTTCCATCAAATAACTATTCCTAATTTAATGGGAACACCGTAATTGCAATTTAGTTTTTTTTTTAGATGTTAGCAGATTATTAACAAAGTTCTGGATTGTTGTGAGCTCTACTCACAGTTTGTATCTGCAGGTGGAGGATTACGAGGAGGAGCCTCTGTTGCGGACCGGCTGTAAGGAATACTTCTGGCTCCTCTGCAAACTCATCGACAACATCCACGTCAAAGATGCCAGCCAGGTGGGGACATCAGAGCACCGTCCTCATGTTCTTACACAGCTTGTTGAGACGTGGTTTCATCTTCCTGGTGTTGCTTTGAGCTGCTGCTAGTATTGGTCTGTTTGAACTCACAGAAGGTCTCTCCTTCTCTGTCGCTGACCGGCACGATGCAGACCACGCTGCTGGACCTCGACGCTCTCGCCCGGCACCTTGCCGACTGCATCAGGAGGTCGGACAGCTGCAGATGGATGGTTCAGTAACACTTCATTTGAAGGGGTGTGCGAAAGACTGACATGACACGGTCATAAACATGAAGGAATCTTCATGAATGTTTGACTCTTGTTTACGAAGCGTCACTCGGTTAATAATGACGTCACTTCAAAAGCACAAAATCTTACCAAGTGTTTTTGATCTGGTTTCTACTACAAACATCTTAGTTTTGTCTTATTTGACGCTTACCGTCTTACAAGTAACTTTTTAGTAAGTTCTAGAGGCTTGTTTTAATTAAACAATTCCTTAATGTTGATGAAAAAGTACTTAATTTAAAAGACATTTTCCATATTTTAATTTACCTGCAAATAGAACAAGTACTTTTTCATCAGTATTAAACAAGCATATATATCTTCCTGGGAAGTTACTCTTAAGTTAATTTTATCTTAATTCAAGTGAACTAAGACATTTACACTAGAAACTAGACCAAAAAGAGTTTGTAATTTTTGAGATTATTTGACATTATAATGATTATATTTTGTCAAATAATTAACATTATTTGATAAATAAAGACATTTTTATGCAAAGTTGCATTAAAACTTGCATTAAAAAAGTCAACTTTGCATTAAAATGGTCATTATTTACTAAATTACACTTCATGAAAGCAGTGAAACATTCAAGAAGAATCCTATATGTTCATTACAGAGTCATGTCAGTCTCATGCACAGCCCTTCAAATAAAGTGTTACTGATATTTCTCTGCATATACTGAGTGATGTGTTGACTTTTGGTGAAACTGCAAAGCAAACTGATTGGGCTTGGTTTTCCTTCCACGCCCAGCCGGGAGATCCTGGACCAGCAGGACGGGAACATCGAGGACGACGGGTTGACGGGCCTCCTGCGTCTCGCCACCAGCGTCCTCAAGCACAAGCCGCCGTTCAAGTTCTCCCGCGAGGGACAGGAGTTTCTGCGGGACGTCTACAACCTCCTCTTCCTCCTGCCCAGCCTGGCCGACCGGGCTCAGCCCAAGTGCAAGTCCCACTCTGCGCGGGCGGCCGCCTACGACCTGCTGGTTGAGATGGTGAAGGGCTCGGTGGAGAACTACCGGCTGCTCCACAACTGGGTCATGTCGCAGCACATGCAGTGTAAGAATATCTGCTTATATCTGCCCCAACAACACCGAGATGATTTCAGGTGTATCCGCTAAAGTCGTTTGGGTCCTTTAGGCTGTGCTTCCACATGGATTTAGCATCCTGGGACATTAGAAACAATCATTTTTGTAAAAGGGTTCCAGAGCAGATAAATTTCAGAACGGTAGTTTGACGTTTTCCTGTGGTCATGTGAGCTGGATCTTTTTTTAAATAATGAGGTTGTAGCTCCATTTCGCTCTCTGTCATGTATGCACTTCGCAGCAGGGTTGCCAGGTCTGACAGTTTCCAGCCTAAACAATGTAAAACCCACACAACTCCAATAGAGAAACCAGCTCAAATCTCAACCCTTAATAAAGTTTTCGTAAAGAGCACCTGATTTTTATTACATCTTATCTTATAACTTATATTCTATCTTATATCTTTTGTCTTGTATCTTATTTCTAAGACAAAAGATAAATCTTGTCTTTTATCTTGTATCTTAAATTTTTAAAATCTTTTTATCTTTTATCTTTCCTATCAAGCTGCCTTGCTTGTTTGTTGTGTTTTTTTTCAGTCGCCCATCCTACAGGTGACGCCGTCATGGTTTACGCAGTAAAACCTGCGTTGCCCGACTTGAACCACAATTTGCACTGTGCGCCTCTTTTTCCTTTTTTTCTGCTTTCTTTTCTGTAGAAAGATGTAACATTGGTTCAAAAACACGTCCAGGAACCGGAGCGGGCTCCAAACCACATCAGTGAAGAAAGGCCTTCCAGTGTCTGAACTGCGCTCTTGCAGAGTAAATAAAGTTCCACGCAGTGATTTGTTGTTTACGTTGTTTCCTTCCAGCTTCTCACGCCCCGTATAAGTGGGACTACTGGCCCCACGACGATGTCCGGGCCGAGTGCCGCTTCGTTGGGCTGACGAACCTCGGAGCAACTTGCTACATGGCGTCCACCATCCAGCAGCTGTACATGATCCCTGAGGCCCGTCAAGCCGTCTTCACAGCAAAGGTCAGACCAGGAGCTGCAGCACCAGGAGCTGCTCAGCAACATTTAAACGGGTTTCTTAAAAATGGTTGAATTTCTGTTAAGTTCTCAAGGCGGGGAAAGTGCTTGATTTCCACACAAAGTCTTTGATATTCAAATGTTATTCACAGTTGAAATCAGATATTTTGCTAAATGCCAGAGGTGAGAACATTTTTACAGATTTCTTTGTATTTTTGTTTAAGTATTTAATTTATCCTAACATGTGTTGAATATTTACTATTCCTAATGTCTGAATGACTTGAGGAATAAATGTTGGTTTATATTTTATATGTTAAAAGTTATTGAAATGGAGAGATCTTTTGTTAAATAAGTGTTTTGTTCTCAAACCACTTGGTCGTATAAAGTGTGTGAGTGGGAAATTTCAAAACATAAAATTTTGTTATAGTTTAACGTACGTTATCCCTGGGGCAGAATGTTGAAGTATTATCACAAGACATTAGTAATATCTACAATAAATGTCTTAATGTGAATTGAATCTCTTTTTGTTAGTTGTTTTATATTGTTTTTATATCCAAACTGTGTTCTTGAGTCTTTTACTGTGAAACATTTACAAACCCTGATTTAAATTAATAACCTTGTGCAAATTTATTGTATTTATTGTTTTTATATGTGTGTATGTGTGCAGTACTCTGAAGAAATCAAACACAAAACGACGCTGCTGGAGCTGCAAAAGATGTTCACCTATCTAATGGTAAGCTTTCCAGATACAACTTCATCACATTCTTTTTTTTCACGTCACAACCACAAGCTTGAACATATTTTATTTTAAATGATAACCAACACAAACTTGCATTTAATTGCAGAGGTGCAGTTAACCTCCATGTTGCTGCTGTTTATCTGTCTGTGTGTTCAGGAGAGTGAGAGGAAGGCGTACAACCCTCGACCTTTCTGTAAAACGTACACGATGGACAAACAGCCTCTGAACACCGGCGAGCAGAAAGACATGACGGAGTTCTTCACCGACCTCATCACCAAGATCGAGGAAATGTCCCAGGAGCTGGTGAGCAACTCTGCCGTGTCCTCAAATACAAATACAGTCTTTCTAAAGAATGGTTCTGTGACGTGAAATGAAGAAAATACAGAATATTTAAGACAAAGTTAGACAAAGACACCATGACTCTTTTTTAAGTTGTTGCCGTTAATTATGTTCTGCAGAAAAACACAGTCAAGACTCTGTTTGGAGGCGTCATCACCAACAATGTTGTTTCTCTGGTGAGTCAACAACTTTATTTTAATCATTTTGTTTTTACTTGTTTTAAATAGACTCTTATAAGGTGATTTGAAGCAGTGCTTTAATGTCATGTTCCCATATTAATAATGGGTAGATTAGATACCCAATCTAATGTGTTTCCCAATATTAATATAAAATCTGTGCTTTTCTACAAACAAAACTTCAGAGGTTAACTTTTAAAGCTTCAGCTAAACACAAGACGGTGGAAGACGCTGTAAATTATTTTGTTTTTCTTGCAGGATTGTGACCACGTCAGTCAGACTGCAGAGGAGTTTTACACAGTCAGATGTCAAGTGGCAGATATGAAGAACATCTACGTGAGCTTTGGATTCTGCTTAGGGTTTCTAAAATCCAAGAACTGCCATCGTTTTCCAATTCTCTGCTCTCGTTTTATTAACTAGGAGTCTCTGGACGAGGTGACCATCAAGGACACGCTGGAAGGCGACAACATGTACACCTGCTCGCAGTGCGGCAAGAAGGTCCGCGCAGAGAAAAGGTGATTAAGAATCCAAGCACTTCCTGGAATAAGAGATAAGCGACTGTCGTCTCACCGCGATCCATCTCTGGTCCCTCAGAGCTTGCTTCAAGAAACTGCCGCGCATCCTGAGCTTCAACACCATGAGGTACACCTTCAACATGGTGACCATGATGAAGGAGAAGGTGAACACACACTTCTCCTTCCCGCTGCGCCTCGACATGACTCCCTACACGGAGGACTTCCTGATGGGCAAAGGAGAGCGCAAAGAGGGTTCGTACCAAAATGCTCAACAAACCCAATCTCTGTGTTTTTGTTTTGACCCTTTCCTGTCTGAATGATGACAACCTCATCTTGTACTCTTCCTGTTTTCAAATGTCCATATAGAAAAAACTATTTGTGTTTTAGACTTTAAAATATAGTTGTTATGTTTTGCTATTTTCTGATGTTAAAAAGTGAAACTTGTTCCTGACTTTGTGTTTTTCTGCCTTTAACTGTTCCAGTCTCGTCTCTCCCTTATCAAGATATTTTTTCTTTTTACAAATTTTAACAGTTTACACAGTTTACAAAGCAGCTAATATTATGTTCACGGTATTAAAATAGTAAGTTGTCAATAAATTCAATAATACACAAATCTTCCTTTATTTTAACCTCATTTATTTGAATTGCTTGTTTTGTTTTTAGCCCATTGCGATTCCAAGATAAAAAGAGCATTATATAAAAAATAAATGTGTTGTTATTATTATTATTATCAGCCAAACCTAATTAAAGAGAACAATATAAAACTGCCTTAACGAAGGTTTTTAAGTTTCCAAGCAACAGATTTATCTTGCTGTTTGTCTCTAAACTCTGAGGATGCAGATGTTTCGTTTTCTCATAATCTTCAGCTACTTTTACCTCCTAAACCCCTTTTTACATTTTACATTTAAATCTATTTCCAATCCTCCTTTTTTTGAGACAATCATAGATGATGTAATTAGCATCCTCTTTAAACGTTTTTATCATGTAGTCTACTTAAACCTTTTGAAATTAAAATACTCCAACTGTAACTCTCACACTTTAACCTCCAACAGTATTAGATTGTCGATAAGAATTGCAGTTTAGATTACAATAGCAAACATTTTGGAGAAACATTTCCTGTTGTTGAAGTTTAAAAAGACCCCCAAAAAAAACTGTTTGGACATTTTCTGCAGATTTCTGTTATGGATGCACTTCGATTTGTGCCCCAGGTTTTCGGGAAGAGGGGGAGCAGAGTGTTACGGAGAGCTATGAGTACGACCTCATCGGCGTCACCGTGCACACGGGCACGGCGGACGGCGGCCATTACTACAGCTTCATCAGAGACATCGTCAACCCCCACGCCTACAAGAACAACAAGTGGTGAGGGTCGACATGCGCATTAACGTAGCGCTCTGCAGCTTTTAGAGACGCACCGATCCGATATTTATATCTGTATCAGCACGATATTTGAAATCAATTCTAGATTGGGGATCGGTGGTCCTTAAAGGCAGATCTGTTCAGTCTGATTCTATGTTTTCACTGCAAAAACACAAAATCTTACTAAGTAATTTTGGTCTAGTTTCTAGATAAAATATCTCAGTACACGTGAAATAAAAGAAAACTAACTTAAAAGTAACTTTCCCGCAAGAAATAGGCGCTTGTTTTATGTAAATAGTTCCTTAATATTGATAAAAACAGGTTATTTAACTTTTAATATGAAATAATCTGTGAATGGAACAAGCAGCTTTTTCATCAATATTAAGGAATTATGTACCTAATACAAATTCCTGTTTCTTGCTGAAAAGTTACTTGTAAGTTCGTTTTGTTATTCCAAGCAAACAAAGATATTTGCACTTGAAATTAGACCAAAAATACTTGGTAATATTTAGAGTTTTTGTAGCGTTATGCTCTGAGTAATGACAAACTTTCTGAACTGTTTGAAAGAAGGTTTAATGAAGTTTATCTATTGCTTTTGTCAGTTTTAGTTCATTATTTCTTTTGGCTGTTTTACTCCTAATATGCACTGACTAATCAAAATAAAGTTTCGTTTTTACATGTTTGACCAACACTGTTGGTGTATTTAAGTGTGCCGTTCTGCTGCAGCGTTAGCAAACTAATTTGTAACTCAGCGCAATTATTTGTTTAGTTATCTGGGTTTTTAAAAAAGAAAAGAAAAAATAAATTTCATTTAAATTAATTTATGTTTATGTATTGGATCGGTATGTGCTGATGTAAAACCTCAAACATCGGTATCAGAAGTGAATAAAGTGGATCGGTGCATCCCTGATCCTGATGAGTTCCAGGTTTTACATCCATCTGTGACTCTGTGTGAAAACCTGCAGGTATCTGTTCAACGATGCAGAGGTGAAACCCTTCGACTCGGCCCAGCTGGCCTCTGAGTGCTTCGGAGGAGAGATGACGGTACGAGATGCAGCTGCTTTACAAATTAAATTGCTGCTTCCCGCTGACACAGTTCATATATTCTGTTATTTACCCACCAGACGAAAACCTACGACTCTGTCACCGACAAGTTTATGGACTTCTCCTTTGAGAAGGTAAGAATTTATTTCCTGTTTTGATTTAATAATTTTTTTCTGTATGTAACCGATCTAACAGCATTTATATGTTAATCTGATGTGCAGACACACAGTGCCTATATGCTGTTCTACAAGCGAGTGGAGCTGGAGGAAGAAAACGGAAAAGATTTCAGTTTCGACGTCTCTCCTGATCTACTCGAGGTAGCCAGTTATTGTCTTTTCCATGAGGTTTGAAATTGTAACTCACGTTTATGACGAGCATCACTCACTCAAATCTCTCTGCGACGCTTTCAGTGGATTTGGCATGACAACATGCAGTTTCTGCAGGACAAAAACATCTTTGAGCACACATATTTTGGGTGAGTCTCGTTACTTTTATTGCATTACCTTTTGCTTCAATGTTTTTTAATTTCCCGCTGTGTTTTCAGATTCATGTGGCAGCTGTGCAGCAGCATCCCCAGCACCTTACCAGACCCTAAAGCCGTCTCACTCATGACTGCAAAGGTTAGAAACTGTTCATCTTCCTTTCAATTCATTTTTACTAAAGTAAAATTTTATACAAAACGTCAAATGGCATCAGAAATTGTATATATATATTTTTTAAAATAGCTTTTATTTATGTTCTTTCCTTTGCAGCTCAGCACATCTTTTGTTCTTGAGACCTTCATTCACTCTAAGGAGAAGGTAACGTTTGCTGCAGTGTGGATGAATATTCAGTTTCTATTCAGAATAATTGCTTGTTGATACAGAATAAGTTAACTACTATTCTTCCTCATTATCCAGCCCACCATGCTGCAGTGGATTGAACTTCTAACCAAGCAGTTCAACAACAACCAGGCAGCCTGCGAGGTTTGAGCTCCAACATGATTCTCTGTTAACCTTCATCTTAAGTTATTTACTTATTTATTCTGCCTTATTCTTTTTCTCATTCCCATTTCTGCCCAAAGTATCCGTGTGACCCTAGATTGATTAAAACAAGGAATATTAGAAAACGGGGGATAAAAATATAAGTAATTGTCAAGAAATTATTCTATCCTACATATATTAAGTAATAACATATTTGTTGTTGTTCTGTGTTTTGTTTTAGCCTTTAGTTTATCCATTTTATTTGATTTTTCTCTCACTTTTTTGATGTTTTATTTTCTGTTTTTGTTGTTTGTTCATTTTGCTTATTGATCAATTCCACTTTTTGCTAGTCTGTAATGTTTGTTTTTCTGTGTGTTGATTTTATAAATCCCTCATTTTTACAACTTTGTGTGTCACCTAGTTTTGATATCTTATTTTTACTTACTGTAACATTAATTTCCCTTTGGGCCTTTTCTTGATTACAATACTTAACTATACTTGTGTACAATTATAGTTACATAATTAACTATTATATACGAGTAATGCAACTTGTTTTACACGATCAAATATTGTACCTACATGTTCAGTTGCTTTTTTTTCTTCCTGTGTTTCAGTGGTTTTTGGATCGGATGGCGGACGATAACTGGTGGCCGATGCAGATCCTCATAAAATGCCCCAATCAGATCGTCAGACAGGTGTGCAAGAATAGAAATGCATTCAACTGAATTTCACAGGCCTTCATCTCAGTGGGTTTTTTTAATCTGGTTGAATAAAAGTTTAATAAAAATAAAAACATCGGCTTAGTAAACAGCTTAGAATCCCTAGACAGTTCCATCTGGTTCTGAAATTTGTAGAAATTCCCAAACTTTGTGTTCCAGATGTTCCAGAGGTTGTGCATTCATGTCATCCAGAGGCTGCGGCCGGTTCACGCTCACCTCTACCTGCAGCCTGGAATGGAGGACGGGTACGTCTCAGCGGACCGATCCGTTTTCACTGTAGATTCTGCAGCTGCTGTTGTTTCCTTGTAAAGACGTAAAGTTCATGCAGACAGTTTGTGTTTTGTTTTCACACCTGAGTTTGGTAGATTCGATTTGATTGGAGACCAAAATTGCCACATTTGTTACATTTTCAGTTGATGCTTTGAAAAACCTTTTCCTCTTCTCGCATGTGGTGGCGCTGCACCAGGAAACACTGAAGGAAATGCCATCTCAGTTTACATTTCTTCATGAAATGTAAATTAAGATGGAGATTTATCAGATTTTAGTAGTTGTAGGATTTCTCTTTCGTCTTTGGTAAAAAAAAAAAAAAAACGAGTAATTTCTCTTTCTATCATTAGACAGGCGCATTAGATTTGGGTGTATTTACCCAGAATGCCCCACACTATACCCTGCTTCCTGCTTTTGTTCACTTAGCAGTTTTGTAGGCGAACTGGACTTCACGTTTTTAGTTCGCATCAGAGTTAATTTGTGCGTTCACATCTCCCCAAACAAACTGGACTTTCTACTTTGATTAAAGCAGACTAAAACAGTGCTGGTGTGAATGCATCCTTAAAGTGTGGAAAATACTTTAAACTCAGCAGTTCATGTTTCTCATTTAGTTTCCCAAAGTATTTTTGCATTGATCGGTTTTGTTGTGCGTAACTTTCGGTGCACCCCTCTCTTTTCTTTTGTGTACGTTCAGCTCCGATGACATGGACGGCCCCGTGGAAGACATCGGGAGTCGATCCTGCGTCACTCGATTCGTCAAGACCCTCCTGTCCATCATGGAGCACGGCGTCAAGCCACACAGCAAACACCTGACCGAGTACTTCGCCTTTCTCTACGAGTTTGCCAAGATGGGGGAGGAAGAGGTTCGTTTCATATTTATTCTGGCACTCAGCCCACATGCGAGTAAATGTTTTCTCTGCCTCAGCACAACGGCTCTGAATCAATGGGTTAATTATTCTATTTTTGATCAAACTCTCTGGGGAGACGATTCAGCTGAGTTTATTCAACTGGGGAAAATACCTGAAGCATGCAGGAGTAGTGGGTCAGAAAACACAGCTGTAAAGCAAATTTGTGATTATTATTCTAGGGCTGCAATGATTATTTTACTAATTAATTATTCTGACAGAAAAATTAATTGTATTAATATATAGTCACACTCTGCAGATTTTTCATTTTAACTTTTCATGTAATATTAGAAATACACTAAATGATGCAAGTAAACGAGTAATTAAGTTGCTTAAATAAAAAATAAGCATTTTATCGGCTAAAACATCACATTCCTTTAGCTTACGCTTGATCATTTGTAGCAAAGAATCCGTCAGCAGCTAAAACCAAACCAACGTCAACATAAGAAAAACTCAGACTTTTCAATACATTGTAGGCTGACCTGTTGATTATTTTTTGGATAAACCAATTATTTTGAGGAATTGACCCTTTTTAGAGTCTGTATGCTTCAGTTGTCAGTTAATCGATTACTAAATTGCAATTATTTCAGTTATTGATTTATCACGTCTAATTGCCTCAGCCCTGTGCTATTCTGTAATGGTACAGAGGCTCATTTATAGATCACTTCTGTTTTCCAAAGAAGTTTAAAAGAAGCAGGACAGAAGATGTTTTACCCGATGAGAGTCTTCCATAGCTGCTGTTGTCAATATTTTTCAGATCTGAAAGCTAAATTCCTGTTTCTGTTTTTCCCGTGTTGAACAGAGTCAGTTCCTGTTGTCACTACAAGCCATTTCCATCATGGTGCACTTTTACATGGGAACTAAAGGTCCAGAAAATGTAAGTTTACACACAGATGACTGCTTGTGTTTGTGGTGAAAACTGCACAACCAGCAGGTAATTATAATGGGATCAAACTGAGCTTTGTTCCTCCTCAGCCTCAGGTTGAGGTGCTTTCAGAGGAAGAGGCAGAGGAGGAGGATGAAGAGGAGGACATCTTGTCTTTAGCAGAGGAGAAATATCGTCCAGCTGCTCTGGAGAAGATGATCGCGCTCATCGCTTTGCTTGTGGAGCAATCTCGGTCTGAGAGGTTCGACTACCTTTCGCAGATACGATGGAGCGAATATTAATCTGTTCAAAATACATCAATCAAAATAAATCATGTCTCTCTCCTTTGTCCCTCCAGACATCTGACTCTTTCCCAGAGCGACATGGCGGCTCTAACTGGAGGAAAAGGCTTCCCCTTCCTGTTCCAGCACATCAGAGACGGCATCAACATCAGACAGACCTGCAACCTCATCTTCAGCCTCTGTCGCTATAACAACCGCCTGGCTGAACACGTAGGTTTTTGTGTGGCAGCAGTTTTTTTTAATCAGCAATAAAATCATTTTAAAAAACTGAGTAATGGTTGTTTTTCTTCTCAGATCGTGTCGATGCTCTTCACCTCCATTGCCAAGCTCACTCCTGAGGTAACAACTGTAGATGAGGAAGATCCTCTGGTTTACAGGGGCAGTATTATGTAAAATTGACCTTTTTCATCATGCTTTAATGCTATTCCCTCAACAACAACACACCTGGAGTGTTGCTTTGATTCTTTCATGCATGTTTGAGAAATCCTTTAATCGCCATGGCAACCATTCAGCTGTGCAAAGCCTGGTTGTATCTGGCTCCTCTTCAGAGCTGCATTCTCCAAGTCTTGCCTCACAGAGCAATTCTTTCCTACTCAGGACCTTCAGACTAGCCAGCAGCAATTAGCAAACAGCTGGTGGAACTGTGCAACAACTGAGCTCGTTATGAAGATATTTCTCACTGAAATGGTGGCAAAACATTGTTAAAGGGTCAATAGAGGAGCCATGTTGTGATAACTTTCTAAAGTTTCACAAAGGACAGTTTTTATAGAGACAGAAACCATTTAAAGGTGTTAAATAACAAAATCTAATTTCTTTTAAATCATATTGTATGTAAGAGCATTTTTATAACAACTGAAGGCAACATAGTTACTTGATTGTGCTGTAAAGTATTACTATGTTCCTGAAAAATATATACTGCCCCTTTAAAATAATTTAAACTTGCTCAAGAAAGAGTCTTGACCATGTCTCCTTATAAAAGGTATAAAATGTTTTCCTCTTTCCCGTCAGGCTGCCAATCCTTTCTTCAAGCTGCTAACGATGTTGATGGAGTTCGCAGGCGGACCTCCGGGGATGCCCTCCTTCGCCTCCTACATCCTCCAAAGGATCTGGGAGGTAAGTAGAGCCAATCGATCTGATCGGTCAAATTACTCAGTATGGTGTTATCACAGTTCCTGTAACATGACGCGCTGCCGCAGCGCCTGCTCTGAATGTTTGTCACTCAGTGCAGATCGCCTGCGCCATCGTTCACACAAACTGGATGATTGGGAAGATGTTCTTCCAGAGCAGCTGCCCCTTCGCTGGCATTTGTATAAACCTTCTGAGGGATAATTTTATGACATTACGTCTCCAAGATACGCGTCGACTATAAATGCCCAACCACTGTTTTGTCTCGCATACGTTCAACACAAACTTTGAAAAGTGCGACTAAGCCTGAATGTTTCAACCCTCTGCTTCCTAACAGGTGATTGAGTATAACCCTTCCCAGTGTCTGGACTGGCTGGCCGTCCAGACTCCCAGGAACAAACTGGCTCACAGCTGGGTGCTGCAGAACATGGAGAACTGGGTGGAACGCTTCCTTCTGGCGCACAACTACCCCCGAGTCCGCACATGTGAGAAACCCTCTGTGATAACCCAAATAATAAGCATTAAAGTTATTAAAACTATAGAGGCAGCCACCATTTTGCTCCCATTTATTTTCAGATAAATAAAATCTTAGTTCTCTAAAGTCAATAACAAAACACTAGACTTTTCCAGCAGCCATTAGACAGCAGTAAAACCAGCTGACCAAACTTGCTGTAACTCAGCTGGGGTTGCTAGGTAACGATGCCCATCAATTGTGACTCAACATTCAGAAGGTTTTTCAAAAGGCTAATTTTCCACATATTTTAAGCACTTGTGCTGTTTTCAGAAGCAGTTTAGACTCAAATTGAAGTGTAAAAATGTCCAAAAAGTGAATTTTGCATAATAGTTCCCTTTTAAAAAGCAATAAATCACAATGAATCCCAAAGAATTGCTGGAGTTGTTTTGGTATTTAAATAATTTACAGTCTTAGTTTGAGGTGAATCTGAGTGGGTCTGTCTTCCCTGCAGCTGCCGCGTACCTCCTGGTCTCCCTCATCCCCAGTAACTCCTTCCGCCAGATGTTCCGCTCCACTCGCTCCCTCCACCTGCCCACTCGCGAGCTGCCGCTGTCTCCTGACACCACCGTGGTGCTGCATCAGGTCTACAACCTGCTGCTGGGGCTGCTGGGCCGGGCCAAGCTGTACGTGGACGCCAGCGTTCACGGGACCACCAAGCTGGTCCAATATTTCAGCTTCATGACCTACTGCCTCATCTCCAAGACGGAGAAGCTCATGTTCTCCGGCTACTTCATGGACCTGTGGAACCTCTTCCAGGTACTTTATCATTTAGCTGCTCATCCAGTTTTCAAATCTTAGTTAAATTTGAAAATAAAATATTGTTTAAAAACAGCTCAGATATGTAAACGTTAACTGTATCACTGTGTGTGTGTGTGTGTGTGTACTTTGATTAGAAAGCATCTTGTAGTGTTATATTTTTAGTTTTATTTTATTATTGTTTATCCATTTTTCTAACCCGTCAAAGGACTGTAGATGCGAATTAGTTTATGCTATAAACTGATTAGTTCATCAAATGTTGATATTTATGTTTGAGCTGTACATTTCTAAATAATATTTATTACTGATTACATGAATAACCAATTCATGTAATCAGTTTACTCATCAACAATTTTAATAATCGATTAATTATTATCTGGAGAAAAAGAAAAAAAGAAAGGCAATTTCCTCAAATAACATATTTTGAGGAGTAATTAAGCAAAAACTGAACAAAAAAAGCAACAAAAAGATGGAAAAAAAAAACCTCTCTGTAAATATATTACATCCAGAACTCAAGTTCTTTTTGCTATAATATTATTAATCGGTTAATCTAAAAAAATAATCAACAGATCAACACTTCACTGTGTTAGGTCGACCAGAAAGCGCTGAACTTTTCACATGTTGATGTTAGAAATAGTTTTTAGCTACTAATTTTAATGCTGTTACTGCATTTTAGAAAATAAAATATTTATTTTCTTATTCAAGAGAAATTTAATCTAGTCTTTATTTGAATCTTTTAATATTTTTTGTTGCTAAATAATAAAATCTGTAGAATGGGCCGTTTTTTTGACTTCCTGTTAATCAGTTGTTAAAATAATAATAGTTAATGTAATTTGCACATGAACTTGTGCTGTAACCGGTTTTGGTCTTGTGGGTTTTTTTGTTTTTTTTTTGTCCAGCCGAAGCTGTCGGAGCCGGCCATCGCCACCAACCACAACAAGCAGGCGCTGCTGTCCTTCTGGTACAACGTGTGTGTGGATTGTCCTGAGAACGTCCGGCTGGTGGTGCAGAACCCCGTGGTGACCAAGAACATCGCCTTCAACTACATTTTGGCCGATCACGACGACCAGGAGGTGGTGCTGTTCAACCGAGGCATGCTGCCCGCCTACTACGGCATCCTGCGGATGTGCTGCGAGCAATCGCCCACCTTCACCCGCCAGCTGGCGTCGCACCAGAACATCCAGTGGGCCTTCAAGAACCTGACGCCGCACGCCAGCCAGTATCCAGGGGTGAGGAGGCAGAGGAACCGTTATTATAACTCAAACAACTTGGAGTTCAGTTTTTAGAGATTTGACTTTCTGGAACTGATTTTAGTTCTGATGTGACCAGCGGGGCGACTCTCTGTGGTTCTTTCTTCAAAATAAATTGTTTCAGAGAGTCCTGCTAATGATAATAATTTGATGCTGGTCTGTTAAAAGTTATTTGTAAAATTGATACAAAAAAGTAACTTTACAAGATACTCAGCATTCCTCATTTTAACTTGTTTTTCATGGAGTAGTTCTCAAAAAGTTAATACTAAATACTCCCAATATTATGACTTTATTCTGGTAATAATATGATTTTATTCTCATATCATGACACTTATTGTAATTTTCCTACTTTCTTCTGGTACCACTATGACTTTATACTCATGTTATTTCGACTTTATTCTTATTATATTCCAACTTTAAGACTTTATTCTCGTGACATCACAATTCCTATTATTATTTCAACTTTAATCTCAAATTATCTCGACTTCAAACTTGCATTATTACTTTATTCTTCTCATATTGCAACTTTAATCTTGTTGTTGTTTTGACTTTATTATTATTTACAATTTCTTGTATCACTACGACTACTTTTGTATTAATTTGACTTTAAACTTGTACTATTACAGCTATTTATTACAATTTATTTTATTAGTCCAACTACTCTCAGGATATTCAGAATTTATTCTGATAATACTGACTTTATTGTCACATTATTTTGACTTTATTGTTGTATCATATCTTTGTCTTGTTTTAATCATCTTGTAATAATGTAAATCTCTTAAACTTTTCTATGCTGCCTTCACTGTTTGGAAAATTGAATTTTCTCTTGTCCACCGTTAAATCGCCTGTTTCTTTTCTTTGAGTTTCTCTCTACCGTAACCGGAGGTGAGATACTAGCAGACGATGACTTACCAAAACCGTCGGGTTCATCGGATCCTTTGAGAACTAACGCAGATGATGGAAGCATGGAGGGAAAGCGGACCTGTGCTGATTGTTGTCGCCCCCTGCAGGCGGTGGAGGAGCTGTTCAACCTGATGCAGCTGTTCGTGGCTCAGCGCGTCGACATGAAGGAGGAGGAGTTGGATGACATCAAACAGTTTAAGAAAACCACCATCAGCTGCTACCTGCGATGCCTGGATGGACGCTCCTGCTGGACCACCCTCATCAGGTCTACACACACACACACACACACACACACATAGAGAGAGAGAGCAACAGATGGAGGAAAAGTCCATTCTGAACCTGTTTCCTGTGTGCTGCTCTCCCCCAGTGCCTTCAGAGTTCTGCTGGAGAACGACGAGGACCGACTGCTGGTTGTGTTCAACAGGGGGCTCATCCTGATGACGGAGGTAGGATCACCCGCCTCACTTCCTGTTGACACTCAGCATGTTTTCATGGCATCACAGTGTTTTAGGGCTGCAACCAACAATAAGTTAGGAATTGATTATTCTGACAATCAATCAGATTTTTTTTTTTTTTTAATTGGCACATTTTTTTTATTTACCCTGCTGTACATGATTTTTAATATTGTTATACAATAATAAAAAAAATTTAAAATATGCAAATAAAAAAAAATTTAAATGAGAAAATTAACATTTTATTGCATAAATGCAGTGAGATATTATTCCTTTAGTGAATGCTTGGTCGTTTGTAGCAAAGGATGCAGCTAAAAAAACAAAACCTTACTTCTAATATCAACATGTGAAAAGCTCAGTCGCTTCTGCTTGACTTTCCATCAACACAGTGAAGAGCCAAACTGATTTATAATTATATTATAAAAGGTTCCTCGTTTTTCTGCTTACTTTTACAGACTTGGGTAGAATATATTTATTGAAAAATTATTTTTAATGCTTTTTTTTTTTTTTGCACAGTTTTGGCTTAATTACTGCTATGAGTGTTTAATACTCTGAGCTAATGGTTAATAATTGACTACTAAATGTTATTTTAGTAAGCGATTAATCAAATTAACCATTAGTGTTTACCCAAAAATTAGTAGTACTTAATCTAGAGCAACAGTTAATGTAAATTGTTTTGAACTGTAGAGGTTTTTTCAGAGTTTTATTTTCTCCTCATGCGTCCCTTCAGTCCTTCAACACGCTGCACATGATGTACCACGAGGCCACGGCGTGCCACGTCACCGGAGACCTGGTGGAGCTGCTCTCCATCTTTCTGTCCGTCCTCAAATCCACCCGGCCGTACCTGCAGCGCAAAGGTCAGACCACCTCTCCTCTGGACATGGGTTTAAACAAAAAAGGTGAAACTAGAGAGATGCGGTCGAAAAACGTGGACCTACGTTTGTGCACCTAAAAGATGCAGAAAGGTTAGATGCACCAGTGCAATCGCAGTAAAATTGAATAGAAATTATTGTCTCCCAAAGGGAGAAACTCAGGTGGAACATCAAGTATAAAGGATCACACAAGAGTTTTAAAAATGTTAAAAATAGTTTGGAAAACAAGATTTTCGAGTAATGTAATGGTAATAATTCAAGAACACATTCTCAAAGGTCTCATGAATATTTAGCACTGCATCTGGAAGACATTACAAAATAAACAGAATAACAGAAACAACAAATAAAATGGATACTGAAGTCTCTGTGAATAAAATTGTCCATCATAAAAAGAGTCACTAAACCGAAGCTGCTTCTTGTCCAGTCAGAAAAAAACAATACATCATGGAAATTATCATTGCAATTTATCATACAGTTAAATTGTTGCTTATTCCAACGGGACTAGATAATATACTGTACAAGGTTAACAGAAAATACTGTGCAGTTATTACAAACAGAAATATCAGAGTTGCGAGCCAGAATGATCATTGAATGTTTAAAAAGACAAACTATTTACAATACAGAATGTCAGTGCAGAAAAACAGAAGTTTTAATGGAAAAGTTATTAAAAAATGAGTAAGAACAGAGGAGGTGATTGATTGAGTGGATGTCCACAATCTGACATTTATACTAGATTCCTGCTCTCCACCTTCAGTAGAAGATCTTGGTGTAAAACTCGGTAAACGTTGCCTCAGAATATTGTCCAGTCACGTTTTCTCCTTCATGCAGAGTTTATCAGGTGTCTGCAGTCGACCCGCTGATAAATGTTTCTGAGATATTCAGTGTTCACAGCAGATTTCTCTCTTCTCTCCCCAGATGTGAAGCAGGCTCTGATCCAGTGGCAGGAGAGGATCGACTTTGCCCACAAGCTGCTGACTCTGCTCAACTCGTACAGCCCTCCTGAGCTGCGGAACGCCTGCCTCGGTGATTTCACCTCTTCTTTAAAACGGAGGCCTTCGAGTCAGGAGCCGTGCTTCTTTCTGGCTGTGGAGAGATTTTTTTTTGTAATTTCACGTGTTGCTGTGTTTGTTCCAGATGTGCTGAAGGAGCTGGTGCTGCTGAGTCCACATGACTTCCTGCACACCCTGGTGCCGTTCCTGCAGCACAACCACTGCACCTACCACCACAGCAACATCCCCAGTGAGCAGCTCCCCCCCCAACACTCATTAGTTGTTTGGTTTGAGCTAATAATAATTAACTTTTGCCCCTGTTTAGTGTCGTTCGGGCCCTACCTGCCCTGCAGGGAGAACATCAAGCTGATGGGGGCCAAAAACAACATCCGCCCTCCCAGACCGGAGCTCAACATGTGTCTGCTGCCCTCACTGGTGGAGAGCAGCAAGGTGCCTCCGTTTTTTTCTCATTCCAATTTAGTACAGGACTGTAGGCCTGTCGCAATATATTGAAACAAAGTCAATAATTTCCATTTGCATCATTTGTCGTTTTTCTTTCTTTCTACCAAAAACTGGATGACAAAAGTCTTCAGTCTGCTGCTTTTGGTCTCAGCCAGTTTCATTGTTTTTGACTCATAATTTTGTTTACAGAAGCTTCATAATTAGTTTTGTTTGCTGTTTCTGTTGTTCTGGTTATTGATATTGGCTATTTCAAATGTCTCCCAGTTCCCGCGGTAAACGTTAGGATTTAAAGTTTGTTCTTTGAGAAAATGCTCTGGCATTATTGTGACAATCCGTTATGCTACTTGAAATTGGTCTGAAAAAAACAATGTTATCATTTATCGCAATAACCTCTGGAACATTCTGTCATCCAGTAAAATTTGTTTTTTTTTTTATATGTATATTGTTTATTTATTTACACATTTACTTTTTAAGAGGAGAGGTTATAGCAGGTCATAGCAACAAATGATAATTTCCAGAACAGGTTGATGTAATCGAGTATGATTTAATTTTAATTAAGAGGGGAAAGAAAGTAAATTTAATTAATTGGTGAAAGCTAGTATATTAACTAATTACATACATGTATGATAATTCATTGTTATTATTACTCTCACTTTATTAATGGGTTTTTCAAAATAACCAAAAAGCAAAACAAAAGACCTGCTGGCCTCCCCATCCTCTGGTCCGGCTGCTGGTCCGATCTGTTCAGGGTGTCGGCGTTAATCTGCTGTTTCTCTTTCAGGGTAAAGACGAGGTTTACGACCGGATGCTGCTGGATTACTTCCTGTCTTACCATCAGTTCATTCACCTCCTGTGTCGCGTCGCCATCAACTGCGAGAAGTTCACCGACACGCTCGTCAAACTAAGTAATCAGTGACAACAGCAACGCTGGCAGAAATACTCCTGAATTTGTCTTAACCCTGTTCTTTCTCCCCCCCCCAGGCGTCCTGATAGCGTATGAAGGACTCCCTCTTCATCTTGCTCTCTTCCCCAAACTGTGGACAGAGCTCTGCCAGTCTCAGGTACTCTGAACAGCTCCCACCAGCCGGGTTTCCATCAACGTTTTTCCATTTATCGCTTTAGAAAAGGTTGATAGAAATGGTCAAATTCAAATAAATTCTTTATTTTACATTGGCTGAACAAATTAAAATTGGGTTGTTTTTACATTTGACCAAGTAAAATAAGCTGAAGTGTGCCGAGCAAAGTTATCAAATAAGTTTGTGATTCAGTGCATTTATGTCTGTGTTAAAAAAAGGAAATTAAGAGAATTCAGCACTGATTTTCTGTATTGGATTGGTATCGATATCAGTATAGTTAGCTTTCAGATAACTGTATCGGTATCGAAAGTAAAAAAAAAAAAGTGGATCAGTGCAATAAAGTTTTATTTGAGGAGGGATATGAAGCAGGTATTTGTCAAAGGTCAATAAAACAATTGTAAAATGTGCAAAAAGAAAATGACAGTTTTAAAAATCTGAATAATCAGTGGAAAAAAAGTTTTTATAAAAGAAACGTTTTAAGTCACAGTTTTTCAGTATCGGATCGATATCGGCTGATAATAAACCTCAGATATCAGTAGAGGTGAAAAAGGTGGATCGGTGCGTTTGTTGTTTTACTCTAAAATAAACTTTTGGGTGGAATTATTGCTAACTTTCATTGTTTTTAGTTGGGGTTTTTTTTTTCCAACTCGTGTTTGTTGTGAAGCTGGACAATAAATCAATAACAGTATATATCTTGATAGATATGTGATTATTATCAATGCATCTGAGAGAATATTCAATATGTAGAATATTCACTCAACGCTGATCCAGAACCGCACAGCATTCTGGGAAATGTAAGCAGAGGAAAGACTGTTTGGTGGAAACAACTACCTCGCTCACTCTTTGGTTACCTAGCAACAACCTGCCAAGTAACTTTGGTTACCTAGCAACAACTTGTTTAGTAACTTCCACAGGAACAGCTTAAGGTTTCCCCTCTGTGCCTAAAAACTGTTTAAAAACAATAATAAAAACAATATGGAGCAGAAATTGACCAGTATAATTCAGATATTTAAAACAAAGAAGTTAATCAATAATTATCAATCGACTGATATGAAAGGCTCTTATCGGGCTACGTCCAGACAGTGAAGAACGAATTCATCTTTCTGTTTGTCTTCAGTCCGTTTTGGCTAAAACCTGTGTGAAGCTGCTGTGTGACGACCCGGCCTTCAGCGAATACATCAAATGCATCCTGATGGACGAGAGGACCTTCCTCAACAACAACGTGGTCTACTCCTTCCTCACCTGCTTCCTGCCCAAGGTACCGCCCCGTTTCCATGACGACGGCGGTGGCGCAGCTGGGAATCTGGATGTTCTGACACGATAATCCGTGTGTGTGTGTGTGTGTGTGTGTGTGTGTGTGTGTGTGTGTGTGTAGATCCAGGTGCTGTCCGGGCCCAGCTGCTCCAACCTGATCAGTGTTTTAGTGACCAACCTGCTGACGGAGCAGAGCAACCTGCAGCCGGAGCTGGCGCTGCACCGCGTGGAGCTGAACAAGACCAGCAGCCTGCTCAATGCTGTAGGAACACACACACACACCCACACACACACACGGAGCCAGAGCTGCAGGGAAGACGTGACGTCGGGGTCACTGAACGACCTTGAGATGTCTAGATTCTGACCTCAGTGTTTAACTGGGTGGATGATAAAAACGCAGGAAGAGGAAGGAGAGAAAAGTTTCTCCTGTTACTTCATTACTTAGTAACTTCACTTCCTTCCTTCCTTTTCTCACTCATTTCACTTCCTTAGTTACTTTCCTACTTCCTTCCTTCCCTGCCTTCTTACTCGCTCATTTTACTTCACTCACTTCCTTACTTCCTCTCCTCCATAGTTACTTCCTTATTTCCTTCCCCCTTAATATCTTCCTTTCATCCTTCCTACCTCCTCCCTTTCATTTTTCCTTCTTTCAGTCTATATTTTTTCCTTTCTTTCTTCCTTTCTCTCACTCCACTTACTCACTTCTTTCCTTCCTTTCTTGATTCCTTACCCACTTCCTCAGTCACTTCGCTTTTTCTTACTTGTTTCCTTTGTTCCTTTCTTCCTTCCTCACTCACTCCACTTCCTTACTTCCTCCTTCTCTTCTGTCTTGTTGTCCTTAAATCCTCCTAATCTTCTTCTTCTTCTCTGGTATTTCAGGATTTGAGGTCGTTGGTTTTGCTGCTCTCCATCCAGCCGCCCCCGAGCATCGATGCCGCCCTGTGCCCCGCCCTGCAGGAGCTGCTGGGTCGCTGCCGCCTCTGTCTGCAGCAGCGCAGCTCTCTGGAGCTGGAGGCCAAGGATCTCAAGTCCAAAGGTACAGAACCTTCGTTTCGGCCCGACCCGATTCGGACCGGTTCTGGTCGTTAATCTGTTTCCTGTTTGCAGCCGAGGATGAAGGAGCGACGCCGGTGAAGCGCCGCAGGGTGAGCAGCGACGAAGACAGAGCTGCGGACGCAGCCGCGCCGCTCTGCATGGCGTCTTCCTCCTCTTCCTCGGCGCTCCCCGTCTGCGGCGACCCGAAGCCCGACCAGCAGGAGGCGCTGACGCCCGCCAGCACCTCTGACACCGAGACGCGCGACTCGTCTTCCCTCATCGACCCCGGCACCGAGCAGGACCCTCCGTCTCCGGAACCGACGGCAGCCACTTCCAGGAACATGGACTCCACTCTGAAGGAGGAAAAGATGGAGGTGTCCTCTTCGTCATCCTCCTCGTTCTCCTCCTCCTCTTCCTCCTCGCTGCTGCAGGACGCAGGCGACGGGTTCGTCCAGGTGGAGGATCCCGAAGCGCCGCAGCCGGGTGGCACCGCCGAAGAGCGGGAAGAGGAGCGGGAAAGAACGGAGCCGCAGCCGCCAACCGCCACCGACGGGGAGGCGAAGGACTCTGTGGCGGCGGCGGCGGCTAACATTAGCGGTTCAGCTCCGACGCTCCCGGAGGAATCCACCTCGCCGTCCGCCATCGGGTTGGTCGGGGACGGGTCCGAAGGCGCCGGAACCTCCCAGGTCATCCTGAGCGGCGGCGCCCCCCCACCCGACATGCTGGACATGCTGCACAGGACGGTGGAGGCCACCATCACCATAGTTACCAAACTGTCCGTCAAAGCGACGCCTTCCTCGTGATGTCATCAAGCCACCCGGAGTCCTCCGACTCCTGCATCGCTTTCTTCTTCTTCTTCTTCTTCTTCTTCTTCTTCTTCTTCTTCTGCTGTTTCGTTGCCTTCTGTCGGATGACAAAATGGACGCCAGACGCAGAAGGAGACGCGTTGTACGAGCTGCAGCACATTTTCTTCAAAGGGCAAACGACAAAAACAACTGAAAAGGTTTAGTTTTTGTGCGTGTTTTATACTGAATCGAATTTGTTTTGGAAAGTGATTTTATTTTAGGTTTGCTGTAACGGGGAAAGGTTTACACGACTTTTGTCTCCTCTGTATGTAATTTAATTTTATTGCATTTTTACTGTGTATAAAAATGGTCGTCCTCTGTGCCAGTTTTGTACTTTATGAATGAGGCAAAAGGAAAGTTGCCTTGACTTTTTTCTGTGGTTTAAATATCCAGAAACTAAGTTTACCTGTAAATTAAGAGAACCACAAGAAACTTGATTCTGTAAAGAATCCATTCTAGTTATTGCCTGAAGGTGTATATGAAAAACTATCAAAGTATATATATATATCTTTATATATATATCTATATATATATATATATCTATATATATATAAATATATGAAAACGGTGCTTTATTTGACTGTGGTGGAAATAAAGCCCCCATGTTGGACCAGCTGGAGCTTTTATTTTCTTTTACTGAAGTACATTCCACAAGTTTTTTATTTTGCTTCTTCTGCTGTGTTCTGATCTTCTCTGATTTTATTTTATTAGAAAATAAATTAATAAAAACAGTTTTAATATGAAGAATTATGAGCTGACATTCATCTGGACTTTTTTTTTTTTACTGTAAAAATTCAGACTGAACCGTTTGGAGTTGCATCAGAAAGTTGGAGCAGCTTCAAAATATTTTTATTACTGCAGCCGCATTTTAACTTCACGTCTGACGGCGTTTTAGAGCCAAAAACATTTCTGGCAAAAAAAAAAATATTATGTTGTAGGAAAAAAACAAGAAAACTTCTGAGCTCAAAAAGTCAAATATTTGTGGGGAAAAAACCTCAAATTTTGAGATTCTCAGAAATTTTCTAAAGCATTTTGAGTTTCAAGTGAAAAAAATGAAACTTTCATAATTGATCCCAGAATTAAAATTTTTTCTTACATGTTTTCAACTTCAAATTTCCAAGTTTTTTATTTTATTTTTAATTTCTGAGATTAATCTCACTACTTTTGAATCTCAGAAATTTTTGATGCAAATGTAATATTTTTTTCTATTTTTCTACTTTAATACGCCGTCGTGCATATTGCTTCTTTTGAGCGCATTTCACTGCTTTAATGTTTGTGCAGGAATCAACATTTTAATTCCTGCACAGCATTTAGAGTCCCGCAAGAGAAAATCCCTTTATTTTTTTTTTTTATTTGATTGTAAATATCGACCAACATCAAAACTCATAAATACAGGCTGTGGCCTAAGATGATCATTACCATCCAATATCAAGGCAGGCATCTTATTAGACAATATCTGCTTTGACCACTAGGTGGCACTAAGGCTCTTTTTTCCCGTGGTGAAGAATCTCGAGCAAAACTGGACCCAAAAATGGATTCAACTCGGACTGAAAGGTTAAAACTTTAACCTGGTCTTCTGCCTACAGGAGCGTGAAATGTTTGTTGTATTTAGTCAACAAACATTTGACTAAATGTTTGTTGAGGAAAGAAGATGAACTGTTAAAAATCATGACGCTAACAAACCTTTTCTTTCCCAGAGTCGTCATATTAGTCGCATCCAGAGCTGCAGGACACATGGAGGAAACGGCAGCACTGGGAGTTCAGAGGTGAGTCGGGCCGAAACATCAAGACTGGGCCAAGAACCAGATGAAGACATTTACATTTTTAATAAGTACATTTATAAAAGGCAACAACTAACATTTTTTACTAAAATGATTTGGATGAAAAACTGCCGCATCTTATTAGACAATATCTGGTTTGACCACTAGGTGGCACTAAGGCTCTTTTTTCCCCTGGTGAAGGTTTTATTTAACCACTTGTCTTTTTTATACAATGTTAGAAATACATTAAAAGATGCCAATAATAAATAAATTCCTTTTTAAATAAGAAAAAAAAAACATTTTATTTTCTAAAATACAATAGCTTAGCATTCCTTTAGTGAACGCTTCATTATTTGCAGCTAAAAAACAAGTGAAAAGCTCGGCTCTTTTTGTTTGATTTAATCCTTACGAAACTTAAAATATTAGTTTAGTGGTGTGCACATTTTGCAACAAGGTTACTGTAGCTTTTTCTGCTTGAATTCATTTGAAAAAGGTTTGAAATGATGAACCTGAGTTTAACTGATAATTAATGACGGAAAACCTGCAGCTGTTGATTATCAGGCATAAAAGCAGAACTCATGACTCAGACCGCTCTCAGGAACACTTTAATTTATTTGTTCATATTTTACACAACAGAAACATCAGCCCCGGCTAAAATATCAGTCGGTTTCTGCAGCAGGTGAAATTTGCATCAACATTTTGAAAGCTCAGTGGAGGCATTTACCATGAAACTGTGAAGTTATAAAGTAAGAAATAATCGCAATTTAACATTAACACATGACTTAAATTACAGTTTATGGTTCCCCCACTTTAAATGAATTGATTTTTTTTCTTCTTTCCAAACATCTTTGGAAAAAAATGCCAAAATATCTACAAACATGTTTCCAACATTAGTTTTCTATTCTTTAGCATAACTCCATACACTAACCTGACCCTTTATAAAAGTCTGAGAAAGCTATAAAATGTGATTTACTGAACTTATTTACACCGTAGAATAATGTGACAAAGATCTCAAAACTGAAGCAGCAAACTTTATAAAAAAAATTGCATTTCTTTCTGTCTCCAAACATTTGGTCATGAGTAAATATCCTCGTTTGAATCAAAACTCAGAACGTTTATCTCCATTTTAAAGACAGACTGAGACCAAAGTTGAACTTCTGTAAATATAAGATGACTTTATTTTTACACTAATACAATCATGTACCAATCTAAGCTTTTATATCTTATAATTACTGCACAATAGTTAGAATTCTCTCTCAAGTCAGAGATATAAAAACTAAATAAAAAGTTTAAAAAACAACATGAATAAAAACACACAACTTCTTAAACAACGGGATAACTGAGCATTATCAAACATCTGGCAGGTTCAAACATGTCAAGAAGACAAAAATATACAGTTTTATTTCCTATTATATACTATTCTTCCCAGTGGTAAATTAGACAGTATCTGCTTTGACCACTAGGTGGCACTAGGGCTCTTTTTTTTCCCCTGGTGAAAAAGATTTCACAGTTTTACTGAAATTAAATTAGTAGAAAGCAAATGGGAACAATTTAGGATCCAGTGAAATTTCCTTTGACAGAAACTTTTTCAGTTATCTCTCACCTCCTTCCAAAATGTATTGATTTTTGATTGGTTGATTGAATCAACCAATCAAATTTGTTCAGCACATAAATACAAAAGTATAAAACAAAGTCACAGAACAGCCAGTATTGGAGCCTTCATAAAAGACTCCAAGACAAAAAAAAAAAAAAACCAGAATAACATTCTCATCGTGTAACATCAGATTATTGATTAACGTTTCATTTAATACGTGAATTATCTGTATTATGAGTTAGAGATCAGCCATATCTTGATTTGTTCCTAACAGTCTAAGATTGTTGTTCTGGTGCATGAAGGCAGCACTGAGTCTTGGTTTGATGAACCGTCCTCATCAGGCAATCGTCTCGTCAAACCCAAACATGGATTTGTTCACATCTGTAGCACAAACAAATGATTAGCCTTTTGTTTAAATGGTTTAATTGATAAAATATTTCACTGAAACATTTCAAAGATGACACCTACGTCCAACCGCAATGAAATGGACCGTCTCCGCTCTTTGTTTTGTTCCATCTTCCTGAAATGCAACAAAACAGCTCAGTTGAAAACAATGTTTGTTTTTTAAATTTTGTTTATTTGATAGGGACAATAAATAAAGAGCATCTTCTGATCACAGTGTTAATAATACTGTTATTACAAAGATTTAACTGCAAAATGGTATTTATAGTTGTAGCGGCTAAAATCCTGTATTTTAGGCTACCGGTTGTTGACTGTTGAAGCGTTGGTCTTACGTGTGCTCTATTAAGAATTCCGGATGCCAGTCTTTGTTTTGTTTTATAATAAAGTCGTTTATTGTTTGCATGTTGTCCATCGCTGCTATTTCCATTGCAAATTCACTTACATTCTGACATCGAACCTTAACCAAAAAACACAGTAGAAAACTGTTGCCCCTTCTTATCAACAACACCTGAACATAATCATGCTTGTCCTTAAATAACCCATCCCCCATTAGACACAGAACTCAAAATGAAATACGCCCCCTGGTGGCGATAAACACAAAAAAGGCTAAATGGCTCCTACACGCCAGCCCTTAATTGCGTGTGGCAGTAGACGTAGCAATTATCAAACTTAAATTAAAGGAGCCACAAATAAATATATGCCCAATTATACATAACAGGCAACCCAAGTTTACACATTCACTATTCTACCAGTTTAACAGTTCGTAGCTTCACATAACAGACAAATTTTTGTCACAGGTCTTTCAATAATGTTTGTTTTTGTTTGAAGATGAACCACTCGCACCAAACCCTTTTTATCTGGAAAAGTTTTAATAACTTTCCCTAATATCCAAGACCCTCAAGGTGTAGTGGAGTCCATAACTACTACCACATCTCCAGGAATGAAGCACCTTTTTTTCTTTATCCATTTTTGTCGTTCTTGTAATAACGGTAGATATTCTCGAATCCAACGTTTCCAAAAGAGATCTGAGATGTAAGTATTGCCTCAGCTTCACAAAGCACAGTGTGGAATCCTTCATCGCCCAACATTTGTTGACGAAGCACTGAATGTAAAATCTTTCTGATCATTCGAATGAGGTGCTCCCAAACCCCGCCACAATGTGATCCAGATGGTGGGTTAAAACTCCATGTAATCCCTTTGAGTGCCATGGCCTTCTCAATTCTTCCATTATTTAGAGAGGCTAGAGCTTCTCATAGTTCTCTTTCTGCTCCGATGAAATTGGTGCCATTATCTGATCTCATGTGTGAAACTTGACCTCTTCGTGAAATAAATCGGCGCAGTGCATTAGTACATGAGTCGGTATCTAAAGAGTACGCCACTTCAAGGTGTACGGCCCTGCTTGTCATGCAAGTGAACAGTACTCCATAGCGTTTTACAACACTGCGTCCTCTTTTCACATCAATAGGCCCAAAATAATCTACACCAACATTTGTGAATGGTGGTAGATCAGGGACCACTCTTTCCTCTGGCAATTCTGCCATCTGTTGTTGACCAGTTTGTCTTTCATATAGCCTGCAGAAAGAACATTTCGCTATGACCCTTTTCACAGCTGAAACTCCATTTGTTATCCAAAATTTTTTTCTTACAACTGAGAGGACATCATTTCTACCTCCATGACCAAGCTGCAAGTGAAAATGTCGGAGGATAAGGTTGGAGATGTGCTGGTCCTTTGCCAGAATGAGAGGATGTTTAATGTTCTCGGGGATGGCTGCTTTACTCAGCCGGCCTCCAACACGCAGAAGCCCATCTTGCAGCACAGGGTTCAGTTTGTAAATTGGGCTGCTTCTGGATATTTCTGAGTTGCGGGATGTTAATGCAGCGAATTCATCAGGGAATCTTTCCTTTTGGCAAAAGGAAATTATGGCTGTCTCAGCTTGCGTGAGCTCTTCTAGAGACACACTTTGATTTCCCAGAGAGTTTTTGAGAGTTGCCATTTATTTTGTCAATTCCAGTGTTGATGTTTCAGATGTGATTGAATTGGCCAATTTGAATTCCTTTCTTCTTTTACTCAGTGTCAGCAGAACTCCCCTTAACTTGAGGAACCAAGCAACTGCAGACTTCAATTTTTGCCAGTCTGAGAAGAATGCTATTAATTGAGAAGTTGCATTTGAGTTGATGATCATAGCATTGATCAAGGGAGTCTTCTTTAGTTCTGGGTCATCAGTAGTCATACTGAAATCTATAGGAGACTTGGGCCATTTATCTTCAGGTTCCCACAAAAATGTAGGACATTCCATCCATTTTTGGTTCAAAAGGCTGTCAACTTTAAACCCACGGGAAGCATCATCAGCAGGGTTTAAAGATGAAGGCACGTGTCTCCACTGCTCAAAGTCTGTATTATCCCTAATGATTGTTACTCTGTTAGCAACAAAAGTCTGAAACCTTCTGTCTTCATTTCTTATATATTTTAGAACAGATGTGCTGTCAGTCCAAAAGCAAGCCTTCTCCAATGGCAGCTGAAGCTCTGACTGAAGCATGTTATTCAGTCTAACGGCCATAACAGCAGCTGTGAGCTCTAAACGTGGAATAGTCACAGGTTTGAGTGGAGCTACTCTGGCTTTGCCAAACAAGAATGATACATGAACTCTCTTGTTGCTGTTCTGCATTCTAACATATGTAGCTGTACCATACCCTCTCTCACTAGCGTCAGAGAAGTGATGTAACTGAGCATCAACCACTTCTCCAAACCCTTCAGGTTTGATGCATCTGCGGACTTGGAAGTCAGCCAATTTTTCCAAGTCAGTCAGCCATTGGTTCCACTGTTTTTGAAAGGTTAGAGGTATAGGATCATCCCAGCCCCATTTCATCCTACATAACTCTTGTAACAGCAGTTTGGCAGGAATTAGAAGAGGAGCTAGGAATCCTAGCGGATCATAAATGGAGCTGATGGTAGACAACATACCTCTTTTAGTGGAAGGCTTTTCTTTGACTTTCAGTTTGAACTTAAAACTGTCTGTCTCTGTGCACCATTGTAAACCTAGTGCTCTGTCTACCGGTAGCTCATCACTGTTCAGATTCAACTCACAAAGAGTTTGGGACATGAGTTCTCCTGGGATACATTGGAGCACTTCTCCAAGTAAGTGGACAGTCATACGGTATTCCTCAAGGTCTTGTTCTAGATTACCTTGAGGCCACCACATGAAGCGTAGAAAGTCCACATGGTCCTCAGACACCTTAACCTGGTGGAACATGGATTTTATGTCTGCCATTAATGCCACATGTTCCTGCCGAAACCTTACTAGAACCCCCACCAATGAGCTAGTTAGGTTAGGGCCCTGTAAAAGCTGACTGTTAAGTGAGACCCCTTTATACTCTGCTCCACAATCAAATACCACACGCAGCTTATGTTTTTGTGGATGGTATACACCATGATGTGGTATATACCACACCTTGCCTTTCACTGCTGTCAGCTGATGTTGTGGAACCCTTTCTGCATGTCCACAATTAATGGCATTAGTCATAAAGTTTGTGTATTCTTTATGAAAACTTCTGTTCTTTTTGAATTTCCTTTTCAAGTATGCGCTGCAGAGCAACAGAAATGTTGTTTGGCAGTTTGGCAGTTCTTCCCTTTTGAAAGGCAATTTCAGTTTGTAATGTCCATTCTCTAGCTGTGCAGAGCGATCCATTATGTCTAGGAATTTTTGTTCCTCTCTTGACATTTCCTCTTGTTCTGTAAAGGACTTCTCAATGAAGTCATAGTTGTATTGACTCGTCAGAAGCTCTTCAATTTTATCAACTGTAGTTCTGTTGACATAAACTGAAGGGTACCCATTTTCAAGATCCTTGTAACCTTCTGCTGAAGCATTTATAACCCATCCTAGGAGGCTTCTGATTGCATAGGGCCCTTCACCTCTACTATTATCAATCAATCAATCAATCAAACTTTATTTGTATAGCACATTTCAGCATCAAGGCATTTCAAAGTGCTTTACATCAAATCAAACACAAAGATACAATGCAACATAGAATCAACAATAAAAACACAACATAGTCAGATTCCGTCAATAAGTTTGCAATTGATTACGTTTCGAATACAACACCACCTCCCAAGGTTCCATTAGTTTAGATGCATTTGTGCCCACTAATAAGTCTACACCAGCCTGTATGCGAGGAAAATTAATGTCCTTTAAGTATGACCATTTTGACAGCTCCTCCTCACTGATGATATTGTCGGTGGAGACTGGCATTTCCTTTTGTGTAAACACAATGGGAAGCCTATAGAAATGGCTTCCATTTATTTCTGAAATCTCCAGCCCTTTAATGATAGAGGTTGTCATTGTTTTACTATGACCCATTGTCCGGAGATGAATCTGAGCCTTTCGATCTTGAATGTTGAGTTCATTAAGAAGTCTTTCAGAGCAGAATGTATCAGTGCTCCCTGGATCCAGAAAGGCATACGTTTTAATGATCTTAGTTTCCTTTGAACTTTTCACTTGGCCAGTCCCAGTATGACCACAAGTAGAGGAAGTTTTACAGCCCTTTGCTGCCTGATCCAACTCTTTCTGATGGGGATTTTCCTTCTGTCCAATGTGCAAAATGCTGGGATGCTTTTGATTACAGTGTTTGCAAGCGATGCGCTTATCGCAGTTCTTGCTTAAATGTCCTGTATCCAAGCAACCAAAACATAAACCTTTGTTTTTTATAAAGTCTAGTTTTTCCCTGTGTGACTTTTTTCCTAATTGTCGACATTGTTCCAATACATGACCATCCTGTTTACAATACAGACAGGATGAATAATTTGATTTGTCAACAACAGTTACTTCATTTTTGAGAGACGGCATGTTACAGTCATCCTTAACAGAAACATGGGTGACAAAACTGTTTCTTTTAAACTGTGACTTTATTTGAGGTTTGCTAGGTCTTATGATTCCCTTAGCAGGTTGTAAGTCTTGTATATCTCCAAAAATCGGATCAGAGATGATCCTAATCTGGTGTTCAATAAAAGCAACAATATCTCTGAAACCTGCTCTTTGACTAGTTCTCTCAAAAATCTCATTTGCTTTTGTTCTCCATTTTTCTCTTAGCTTAAAAGGAAACTTTTGAACCAAGATTTTCATGTTAGCTGGGATGCTTAACTCATCCAAATACTGCAGTTCCTCCATTGCATTGCAGCATTCATGAAGGAACAGTCCAAATGCCTTTAATGCTTTAGCATCTTCACCTTTAATGTTGGGCCAACCAGTGGCCTTTTCCATGTAGGCTGCAGTAATATTAAATTCATTGCCAAAATGTTCTTTCAGGAGTTGCTTGGCCACAGTGTATCCTCTTTCTGCAGTCATGTGAAGGCAGCTACGTATCAGGTCTCTTGGTTGCCCCCTGGTGTACTGTTCAAGGTAGTACAAACAGTCTTCTTTACAACTGGATTTTGCTTCCACACAATATTCAAAGGCTTTCATAAATGAGTTGAACTGTAAAGGATCTCCATCATAAATGGGAATTTCTCTGTGTGGCAGTAACTGGCTTGTTTGCATTTGAACCAGAAGAGTTGTTATGTCATTCTGCTGTTTCAATACATTGTAGAGGTCTCCTCTACAATAGTCATGATTTAAGCTTCTTATACTGACTACTGCTGTCGTTGCAATATTGATACGTTTAACAAACGGTTTAAGAAAAAAACAACTAAACGTTAGAAATGTGCTGCAAGCTAAGGAAAGCTTACATTTAATAATTATTTATCATAGTGATTCCTCTCATGGTTAACCGGAAAAACAAACAGACACTTTCTGGAGATTTTTGGTTTATCCACGTACTCCTTTTTAGAAGTTATGTTACAAAAAAACTGTACAAAAATACATTAAAAATATAAGTATTTTTCTACAGTTTTGGTTTCATTGCGATGCATCAGGACCATTTTAGATCTATACAAGAGGAGGAGGAGATTTCCATCAAAAACTCAGAAATTGTGACACTAATCCCTTGGAAAACTTGAACATGTAAGAGTTTGAAAAGTCTATTTTCTGCTTTTGAAGCTGAAAGCAGTGTGAGGCTCACCTTTTAAATACAGAAAGAGTCAGAACCAGAACCACTGAAACCAGGCCAAGCAAAACCCCCAGAACGATGAGTACAGTTGGGTCTGAGCTGGAGCCTGGAGGCTCTTTTTCCGTCTCCACTTCAAACTGAACATCGTTTCCCAACACCTTGGCCAGCGCCGCTCTCACCTCTTCAGACTCGCTCTGCAGTTTCCTGGAAAATCAAACAGACAACTTGAAGCTTTAAAAGGGATCTATTAACCAAAAAAACACATTTGACACTTTTTTTGTACGTCCATTTGGGTTTCTGCTGCTTCTACAAACGGAGCACATTTGAGTCAAAAATTAAACTCCTACTTTGCGACTTCCTGAGGTTCAACAGCTCCATCGTCATCAAAAGCGACTAAGCTGACCAGAGTCTTGACCGACGCCCTCAGCATTCGGCTTTCTTCTCCATCAGAGCTCCACACCTGGGTTATGTTCACCGTCCAGCCCAGAGTTTTACCTAAAGCCCTGAGAGAAAACAAATCCACGATATGACAACAGGAATGGATGAAACACATGAGAAAATAAACTTTATTCATGAACGTACTCCTCCAGCTCTGGAATCTTTTCCTCCACAATGTTTACCGGCTTATTCAGAGAGATGAACGTCACGTCGCTGCTGCCCTGAACCACAACCTGCGACAGGAAGGAGGGATCCAATGAGAATGTTCTGCTGGTCATCAGCACTTAACTCAGAGTGGAAAAAAATGTCCAATGACCTTTGCACTTCTCAGTGCAGCAATCTTACATAAAAAGCACCAAAGCATGTCATCAATGTGAAGACCTGCCTCAAAGGGCGAAACGAATGCAGTACAAGGTGCCTCATTACGTGGATGAGTTTCCACTTGTGACTTTTACCAACATGGACGTCTGCAGCCTGCTAAACAAAATGGAACAACTCCATGTTGTGGTTTCTGCCATGAAGCGGACGCTTCAATGCCAGGCTGTGGTCAGTGAAGACTGAAGTCACAGCGGACCTGTGAAGTCAGGTGTTGTCCTGGAACAATGCACTGATCAGGTGTTGCGCATGTCCTGCACATCGCCTTCAATTCTTGGATATGGATGATAAAATGGGTTGAATATGAGCAACGGGGCAACTTTGAACAAGTATTTTGAATGTTATCATGGTTCTTATCCATGAAAGCCCTAAAAAGGTGTTTTTTCTGGCTGATTAGTTGAAATAAAAATGGTTACAGGAAAAGGTCAGTGAAAAGTTTTAATTAAAAAACTGTAAGATGTTGATGTGCAGCAGAATTTGTGCTTCAGTTCAGTAACAAAAGAAACAAAAAAAGACGATGCACACTCCAACTCTCAGACAGATCACCAGCAGAGCAAACGTTTAAATTAGCTAATCAACTACCGATCACTTATTAATAACTGCAAAATAATCACCAGGCCTGAAAATGTAAAGGGACTGAATGTTCTGTCTTTTGAGTGGGAAATGTTTGTGTGATTGTTGGTGTTGAACCAGTAAAACCTGTAAGGGATCAGAAGCCAACTGAACAACCAACATTCAGGTTTAGGCTTTTACCTTCACTCTGCTGGTAGCAGAAAGTCCATGAGGATCTGTGGCCTTCACCTTCATTGTGACGTTTATTCCACCCAGACCTGCTGCCGACACCAAAAACAGCAAACCTGAAGACGACTCCAGTTCAAAGAAGGAGTTTCCTGCTGGCAAACTGTAGACCAGACGACTGCTGTCTCCAACATCAGGGTCCGAGGCCTGAGGGAGGGAGGGAGGAGAAAAGGAAGGAAGGAAGGGAGAATGGAAGGAAGGAAGGGAGAAAGAGAGAGAAAGAAAGAAAGAAAGATCCTTAATGTTGCTGTAGAAAATGTATTCAGATAAGGTGTGTTTGTCGGATTAAAAGTACCTTTTGAAAAATAAGCAGCTATTATACACACGTTTAAATAAACCCAGATTTCTGTATTAAAATGTCTTGTCCTGTCCAACGTTTGTCCAACGTTTGTCCGTTTGTAACTGGTTCTCCAGTAACTTTTGGGTTTTAAACACCAGTAAGACAGAGACTTTGATTGTTGCTCCCAGCCACTTGCATCCAAAATCAGCCAAACAATTATCTCTTTCTGCCCACGAGCAAAATCACAGTTAAAAAAATCTAGGTGACACATTTGACTCCAAAGGGACTCAAAGTCTTTTTTCAGGCTTTGACCTAAGGAAATTATTCTTGTTTTTGTGTCTGGATTACTGTAAAGGTTTCTGAGGATATTCAATGAATAGTGTGTATATTGTGTACAGATGAGGAAGACGTGCTGAACGTGATCCTCCGGCCAGAAGGAGGCGCTGTGTGTCGTCAGGTAGGACGATAGAAAATGGTTTAGGGATGTTAAATATCTGCAGCCAGATTTTGCAGTAATGTATTAATCAACCTATTTGTACTTTATTTGTGTGTGTTGGTGCTCTGGTTTATTTCTCTCTCTCCACATATCCTAATAATACACACTGATATACTGGTATGCACTTTTGTTTTTATTCTCTTTCCCGTTCCAATTTTAGTTGGTCTATATCTGGTTCACATAAATAAGATAAAAAGGATGCAAATGATCAGAGGATATTTCTGCTCTTAACATAAAGATCAAGAAACAATGAGCTTCCTTCACATTCCTGACAATGTGACTGCAGATTGTTGACACATTAACCACTTTAATGGAAGGAAGGTTTCAGGTCAAAGTACAAAGCCATGTGTTTATGGCCTTTACAGGAACTGTTCCTGCAATCTCACTGGGTGGAGATAAACATGTTCAGAAGCACATTTCCCAACCAGCTGATGGGAGCTGGGTGTGTTTACCTTCACTTGGATGACTGGGGTTTTGTACGGAGAGATGCTGAACACAGAGGCTTCATAATCGTCCGAGGAGAACTCTGGCGGCTCGTTTACGTCCTCCACCTGAATTCTGACCTGAGAGATGCAGAAAGTCCATTTTGTTGGTATGAAAGCAACAATGAAGACAGTTTGTGATGATAGATGTGTGATGATGTTGTTACCAGAGCCACTGCTGATGTGGGAGGCATCCACGTGTCCACAGCCTCCACTTCCAGGATGTACCACTCCTGCTCCTCCCTGTCCAGCTGTTTTGTGGTAAAGATGGTACCACTGCCGTTGATGGAGAACAGGTCTTTGTGTGTTCTCAGTTCGTAGGAAACCTCGTACAGGTCACTTCCTGCGGAGGCGAGGACCTGCCCCACAGTGACCCCCGGATTCTGGTTCTCTTTCAGGCTGAAGTTGTAGGAGGAGCTCAGGAGCATGCGCCTTCAGAACTATTGATCCTGATGTTCACCACCACTAGAGCTGCAGATGGGACCAATTTTGTGGATGCACACGACATTAGAGGGTAAAAAGATGATTCTTTTACTTGGCATTCAGAGCAATGGACATCAGGAGGCATTCATTTCTCTGTCTTGAACTTTGAGATTATTACTAGACCTGTACAGTAAGGTCACAAATTATAATGGCTTATTTGGATTTAAAGTGACAGGAGACCATAAAATCATAAAACTCAAACAGTAACACAAGAACTTATTTTTTCTGTGAAGCACCTTAAATTACCACGTGTATAAAAGTTTAAATGTTTTTAGCTAAGCTGAAAGTGTTTATGCACAAAACAGAATCCATGGATGGAGTAGATGTGACTCCAACAGGTTGAGGGTCATTTGTTGAAAAATGTAACTAAAAGATAATTATTATGGCTTTATGGATCTGATGGTCTTTTTACGTAACGTTTTTATTCTAAATGCTTATGAACTCTCACCAAATTAACCTCAATACACACCTGAATACACACCTGAATACACACTTCAGGTTGCATGTTTTCTGCAGATAAACAGGAGAATGTCTCTCCAGTGTCTCTCCATTTGTTGTCTTTGGTATAAAACCATTATATTGTCTCCTGTTGTCAGATCACACTCTGAACCTTATTCAAAGTTTTAATTTTCAAGTAGGGTTCAGAGGCATATTTAAGAAAAAAGAAACCAGACAGTCTTTAAATGATCGGACAGCGGATGACATTTTTAAGGGAATTTCAGGATTCAGTTGTTGCCTTTCTAGTTTCTTGCTGTACAAGAAGCACAGATTCAGTTTCACCAGTCTTACTGCTTTATATATTTCTCCATAATATTCCTGCAGCCAGTTTTACCCGTTTACCTATGATAAAAATGTTTGATTGTTTGCTGGTTTGAAGTTACTGCTGTTATATTGTTGGTGCACCATGAGGTGTGTGGATAAAGTTCAGGATGTCTGCAGCCTCAGGACCTTCACAGTTTCAGCATTAATGCCTAAATACACAAGAAAAACTGACCTGTTGCGCTGAGCGGAGGTTTGCCATGATCTGTGGCCTCGGCCGTCTGGACCAGTCTGGTGTCTTCTGTTACATCAGCAAGGTCAGAGGTCAGTGTCACTTCTCCTGTTTCGCTGTCTAAGGCCAAATGTGGCGAATGTCCTTCAGAGAAACTGAAACCAGAAATAAAGATGTAAATGCAGGAATATATATTTTTAAAAAATTGTGTGTTTGGTTGAAATACAAGGTTTTTATAAGTTGTCAATTTAATTTTTCAATGTTTTCACTAATACGTAGTAGTACAAAGCTGTTGAATGGATGGCAAATAACACATGATTTTCACATTTTTCAGATAAAAACTTATAAAAACGCAAAATGCTTTTTGTACATATGAAAGGGACACGTTGGAGAACCACCTTTTGGAGTAGTCGAGTCTTTTGCTGTATGTTTCTATCAGCTTCAACACATTCAGGTTTTTCTCCATCAGATTAGAAAGTTTCTATAATATCAATGTTCAGCCTTGATTTTACAAAGTAAGCCTCAATTTTAATCTTTTCTTTTTTGCCTTTGCGAAAAACAAAAAAGACCCTTTAAAATCAACTTTGTCATATTTTGTGTTTGTCTGTTACTATAGATCTCTGTAAACTGCAGTTTGTGGTGGTAATGTGAGTTTTGAGCGAACCTGTAGGTGATAAGCGAGTTGTTTCCGATGTCTTTGTCGGTGGCTCTGAGCGTCAGCAGCAGCTTCCTCTTCTCTGCGTCTTTCACCAGGATGCTGGAGTCGCAGCTGCTGGAGCTGAACTCGGGTTTGTTGTCGTTGTCGTCGTCCGTGATGCTCACTCTGATGGTGGTGATGTTCTAGAGCGCAAGGTTTGACTTAAAACATTGTTTTGCAAACAAATGTACTGAATAGCTGCTTTAAAAGGGATCCATTATGCAAAATGCACTTTTCATGTTTTTGAACTTCCATTTAGGTCTGAGCTGCTTCTAAAAACAGCCCAAAAATATCAGTCTGTTTTTTAGTAAAGTAACGGTTTTTGCTTCTGGAAAATGGGTCTTTTTTTAGTGAAACAACTTCTAATTGTTAATGTCAAAAGTATCACTGGTGTAAACAAAGTGGCCATTGGAGAATTTCAGTCTGAATTGGCAGACTCCTGTTTTGCTGCCTCAGACTTCCTCCAGACTTCCTGTTGAAAAAGGAAGTCTGGAGGAAGTGCTCCGATTACAGAGGGGTCACACTCTTCAGCCTCCCCAGTGAGCTCTATTCAGTTTTCATCTACGCGATTAGAAAGTGCAAGAAGAACAGTTACGATGGTAGGAAAACCCACCTTGTCCAAATCAGCGATGTTATTAGCGAGGGAGTTCACCAGATGGAAGACGTTGTAGATCGACTGATCGAACTCTGGAGCGTTGTCGTTCACGTCTTCCACCGTGACGGACACCACAGCATCAGCCGTCTTCAGAGGGTCGTCTGTCTGGGCCGCCTGCAGACACACAGTCATCTTTCATACACACTGAGCTCAAAGCTACACTGAATCCATGTCATGGTTTTCTTAACTTGTAATATATTTTTATTCTAAATATACAGATGAAAGCATAAGTGTTCATATACACTGCAAAAACACAAAATCTTACCAAGTATTTTTGGTATATTTTCTAGCGCAAATATCTTAGTATACTTGAAAACATAAAATAAGTTGCTTATAAGCAACTTTTCAGCAAGATATGAGTTTGTTTTAAGTCCATGTATTTTCTTAATATTGATTAAAAAGTACTAGTTCCACTTATGTGTGGGTCATATCATATTGACAATAATACTGGTAAAAAAAACAACTTGCTTTAAAACTTTAGGAAAGATGTATAACAAACTTTGTTTAGTGTTGGTAAAGCAAAAGGTGAGGCTGGAAATGTCTGTGACTGATGGAAGAAATGAAAATGAACAAGTTCCAGATCATTAGGAATCGTCTACAAGCTTTTACTTTTTGCAGGGTTTTTCCATCCATCCATCCATTCATCCATCCATCCATGGATGGATGGATGGAAGGATAGTTTTGTACAAAATGTTTGCGCTCTAAAAAAACATGAAGGAGAAACACTTCTTAACATTTTATAAAAGTAATGTTCTGTTAAATCACAACAGTTTAATTTGTGTATTTAAGTCTTTTTATTTATAATTGGTAGCCAAATTAGCTTCCATTTCTATTTATCTATTTTGCATTTTATTTGACACATTAAATATATTTTGTACATATTTATATATGATCATAATGACTGTTTATAAAGGAAAGTAAAAACATTTCCCAAAGAAAATAAAAACATAAAATGTGGACTATCAGAAAACTTGACCCAGTTCCACCAGGTCCGTCAGGAGGAATGGACCAGAACTCCAGCAAACTATTGTCAGAGGCTTGAGGACAAAAACCATGAATAGAGTTCAAATGCAGTGAAAATGTAAGTAAACTTCTGATCTTAAACACATTAATAAATAAATCTGACATACTCCTTTTCTCCTTTTTGTGGCATTTAGAAAATAGAAATAATTCTGGTAATTCTGACTGACCTAAAACAAGAGACGTTTGCTGTGATGTAACTTCACAAAGAGTATTTGTGTCTTTTTATTTGGTGTATGTAAATTTATGGCTTCAGCTGTACACTTGTAATATCACTAATGATGTTCGAGTTTTCTTCCTTTTCTTCCAGAGGCTGAGAATAAACAATAATACCTTGATGTTGACAGAGATTTCACTGCTGACCATTTCCTCCCTGTCAAACGACGTCACCACAGATAGAGCTCCGGTGTTGGCGTCGATGTTGAAGTTTGCTTGGTACTCGGCAGGAGAGACTGAACAAACGTACATATTTTTAAATGTACATGACTGATCAATATGCTCAGTCTCTGTTTTATGGTGAACATGTCTGAACTGCAGGTTTTCTGTACCTGAAGTGATGCTGTATGTTATCGTCATGTTGATTCCAGTGTCTCCATCTTGGGCCTTTATTGGTTCTGGTTTTATTTCACTGAGAACCCCAACCTGAAACACAGTCAGTCTGTTCTTCAGAGCAAATCTTTCAGTTTGAAATAAATTTCTGCTTTACACACACAAAAAATTAGTTAAAACTCACTAAATGAGACTCACCTGGTTCTCTAGAACAGCAGCCTGGTAGAGACTGTGGCTGAAAAAGGGATTTAAGTCATCAAAGTCTTCTACTATAATCTCAACTGAGGTTGTGTCATTGTTTCCACCACTGTCCTGCAACAACAGGAACAAAGAAAAGGATGGCATATTTATGATGGAGTTAAATAAATCAGACTGTATAAATATGTTGTATCTTTGTGTGTGTTCTTACCCTGGCAGTGACAATAAAACTGTATTTTGGTACTACGCTGTAGTTCAGAGGTCTCATTAAGATAAACGCCCCGGAGTTTGTTAAGAAAAAGTCTGCTGTTTCTGGAGTCTAGAAGGAGAACGATAACATCAACATTCAGTGATATGCAGAACATTTGTAGAAAACCAAAACATACTTAACTTTTAATGCACTTAATAGGCTTAATTATCAGACAATTAGAATGGAAAATACAATGATTTGATAGTAAATGGCTAGAAAATATTAGTAAAAATACTAGTCACCGTAACGCATGGTGGAGCAAAACGTTGGTGTCAAATGTTTGTTTATGTCATTTAATTGGCTCTACAACCTTAAGAAAATGAAAAGGTATGATGTTTTATTAGAGAATTTATCTTTTAAGGTGCCAATAATGCTGGAAATAATAAAGACGTGGAATTTTGATTTTTAGTTGTGTTACCACCCCACGCCACTAGAGGCAGTAGCAGACCAAAAAGATGCAGATTTAGACGTACGAAAGCTACAGAATTAGTTAAGAACTAGGAGCTACATTGAAGTAAATAAGAGACAGATTTTCAGATACATGCTGAAAAAGAAAAACAGGAACTCTTTCCTAAAGGTGAAGATATATCACAGATTTAAAAAATAAACTAAAAACGGAAAACCGCGGATAATCATTTCCGGAGCACAATGGCCCCATTTAAGGTATGAAATTGCCATGTGCTCCGTCTCCTCCCCTTTCTGTTTTTTGCAGCGAGGTTCTTCTCCCTCCCTGATTGTTTTCAGTCTTTTCAATGTGTAGAAGAAGAGCACCTGTTGCTCGTTGTGTCTATAGGGCTCAGCACTGCCCCCTACCAGTGAGGAATGGTATTTTCTGACTTACCTTGCGCACTTTCACTGCATATTTATGGCCAATCAGAAAGACTAAATACAGGTCCTTCTCAATATATTAGCATATTGTGATAAAGTTCATTATTTTCCATAATGCAATGATAAAAATTGAACATTCAAATATTTTAGATTCATTGCACACTAACTGAAATATTTCAGGTCTTTTATTGTATTGACACGGATGATTTTGGCATACAGCTCATGAAAACCCAAAATTCCTATCTCACAAAATTAGCATATCATGAAAAGGGTCTCTAAACGAGCTATGAACCTAATAATCTGAATCAACGAATTAACTCTAAACACCTGCAAAACCCCAATCATTGGTAAGACTGCCGATCTGACTGCTGTCCAGAAGCCCATCATTGACACCCTCAAGCAAGAGGGTATGACACAGAAAGATATTTCTGAACAGTAGGCTGTTCCCAGAGTGCTGTATCAAGGCACCTCAGTGGGAAGTCTGTGGGAAGGAAAAAGTGTGGCAGAAAACGCTGCACAATGGTAAGAGGTGACTGGACCCTGAGGAAGATTGTGGAGAAGGGCCGATTCCAGACCTTGAGGGACCTGCTGAAGCAGTGGACCGAGTTTGGAGTAGAAACATCCAGAGCCACCGTGCACAGGTGTGTGCAGGAAATGGGCTACAGGTGCCGCATTCCCCAGGTCAAGCCACTTTTGAACCAGAAACAGTGGCAGAGGCGCCTGACCTGGGCTACAGAGAAGAAGCACTGGACTGTTGTCAGTGGTCCAAAGTACTTTTTTCGGATGAAAGCAAATTTTGCATGTCATTTGGAAATCAAGGTGCCAGAGTCCGGAGGAAGACTGGGGAGAAGGAAATGCCAAAATTCCAGAAGTTACACAGTGTCAAGTACTCACAGCTGCTGGTGTTGGTCCACTGTGGGGTTTTTTTATTACTTATTTTTTATTGAACATTTCTGAACACATACAGTGGAGAGGCATCAATACATTCAACTTCACACACAATGTTGGACAACCGTGTCCATATTTAGCTGGATACAAGAGTGGCATTCTCCTGCCTGTAGTCGCTCCATTTTTCCCATTTAACATCAAACTTGTCCTCCTGCAGTCTTAGTCTATATGTGATTTTCTCCATCGAAAATCTCTTCCACAATGCTCAGCCACTGCTCCACTGCAGGAGGGTCTTGTCTATACCATAATTTTGTGATGGTTTTCCTTGATGCAAAAGTAATATTTTCAACAGATATTCATCGTCCTTTTGAATTACATCGTGTGAGGCATCCCAGGTAGAGTGTTTTACATGATCTGGGTACCATATCCCAATATGATTTTCAAGATAAGGCTAACATTATGCCAGTATGTGGTTAGCTTTTGACAAGACCAGAATATGTGTGTGTGGCCTACATCAGTCTGGCCACAGAGTCTCCAGCATGGCTGTGAACTGGATACCATCCCGGACTTGATCTCTGGTGTTATAAAGAATCTAATCATGTTTTTCCAATTAAATCCCTCCACACACGGGAGCAGGTGGCCATGCACTGCATTTTACAAATTTTAAACTATTCCTCCTCGCTTATGTGCTCCTTCAATTCGTCCTCCCATTTTTCTTCGATGTACATAGTAGATGTCTTCCTGCCTGCCATCAGTACCTGGTAAAGTGCTGAAATAACCCGCAATTTATTCCCCTCATAGGCCTTACAAAATATCTCTATTATTTTACTTACGTTGGTTTTTATCTCTTTCTCATAATAATCTTTTATTTGCAGATATCTATACTGGTCTGGATCCTCCAGTTCATATTTTCCCTTTAAGCTATTAAAGTTCAGCAGATTGCCCTTTTCAGTCAGTTTACACAATGCTGTGGCACCTTTATCTGCCCATTGTTTGAAACCTGTATCATAAATACCTGGTTTAAACCTCGGGTCCCAAGCAAACCAGCTCAAACTCTTTGTTTCTTTCTCTAAATTGTAATTATCAATCACTGTGTTCCATATTTCAATCGTAGTTTTAGTTATTGAATCTAGCTTATTGCTTAGTTTGCCTAAGAGTATTTTATGTGCTATTAAATTTTTAACTTCTATGTCTTTTCTACTTATTTCCAGATTTTTCCATTTTGAAACATAGTCATCATTGCACCAACATACCAGGGGTCTAATTTGTGCGGCCCAGAAATATTCTTTTAGGGCTGGTAAACCCAGGCCTCCTTTATCTTTTGGGAGCTGAAGTGTTTTATATCTGACCCTAGGTTTCTTCCGCTCCATATAAACCTTGAAATCCATCTGTCCCATTCTACAAATTGTTTATGCGGGATAGTCAGTGGCAGGGACTGAAACAGGTATAACAGTCGTGGTATAATATTTATTTTAATTATCTCCACTCTAGAGCTAAGATCCAAGCCAATGTCCATCCATCGCCCCAGGTCTTTCTTAATATTGTGGTTTATTTCTAAATAATTTGCATCATAGAGTTTGTCAATTGTTTTGGTTATGTTCACCCCCAAATATTTTATAGATTTTTCATTCCACTTAAGTTTATAAGTATCCCTTATTTTCTGCTGCGGGGAGTAATTTATTGTTAGGACCTGTGTTTTTTCCACGTTAATTTTGTATCCAGAGAATTTCCCATACTCCTCAAGCAAACTTACTGTTTTTAAAAACATTTCATTTGGGTTTTTTAGATAAATCAAAATGTCATCTGCAAACAGCCCAACTTTATGTTCTTCCCCTCCTATTTCCACTCCTTTCATTTCGTCTTCCTGCCTAATCATCTGAGCCAATGGCTCTATAAACAGAGCAAAAAGACTCGGAGAGAGGCAGCATCCCTGCCTTGTTCCTCTCTCCAGAGTAAAACTTCCTGACAGGTTGCCATTTATTTTAATCCTTGCAGTTGGGTCTTGATAAATTGATTTAATACAATTTACAAATGTTTCATTAAATCCAAATTTTTCTAAGACCTTATACAAAAAGTTCCAATTAACACTGTCGAAGGCTTTTTCCGCATCTATACTTATCAGAACTGCCTGTTCCCCTCTTCTTTGCAGATGGTCTATGATATGAAGAGTTCTCCTTATATTGTCTTGTGTTTGTCTTTCCTTTATAAAACCAGTTTGATCCTCATCAATTAAATCCTGCATTAAATTTTCCATTCTTTTAGCTATGATAGAGGAAAACAGTTTATAGTCTACATTTCGTACCGATATCGGTCTGTAGTTGTGGCAGTATTCTTGGTCTTTACCTTCCTTTGGGATTACGGAAATAATGGCTTCTTTCCAAGAAGGAGGCATCTTGCCAGTCCTGAGACTATAATTAAACGAGTCATATAACAGTGGTGTTAAATGTTTTTGAAGGTTTTATAAAAAGAAGCCCCTAAACCATCTGACCCTGGTGACTTTCCTGTTTTAATCCTGCCAATTGCCTTTGTAATCTCTTCCTCTGTAATTTGAGAAGTCAATGTCATATTTTGTTTTGTGCCTATTGCTGGTAAATCCAATTTTTCCATAAAATTACTCACCTCCTCTTCCCCTGCCGATGGTGGCTGTGCATATAAAGTTTTGTAATATCGCTCAAATGTTCTTTGTATTTCTTCTTGTTCATATAAGATTGTATTGGATAGTGGATCTCTTATTTTATGTATGCTACCTAATGTTTGTTGTTTCTTAACGCGCCTAGCCAAATTTTTTGTAGCTTTCGGTCCCCCCTCGTAGTACATTTGTTTAGTAAATCTAACCTTTTTTTCTACCTCCTCCCATAAACTCTCATCCATTTCTTTCCTGATTTCTTCAGCCACGTTGTAAATTCTCATGTTGCAGCGTCTGCCGTGTCCTTCCAATTCCGTTAACTTCTCTTGTAGTTTTCTCTGCTGTTTTAAGAGCTTCAAAATGGCGGCCTTCGCTTCCGTGTTGCTCTCTTCCAGCTCTGCTATGCGGCCCTGCGCCTCAGTCATGTCCTCTTGTTGTTTCTGTATTTCCGCGTCATTCTGTGCTACTTTTTTCTTAATTTCTTCTTTAAAGCCCATAAATTCTCGCTTCATCTCCTCTTTGAATTCGTCTTTGAATTGTATGAGATTCTCCTTCACCTCCTTTTTAAAGTCTCGGATTTCCGCCGTGATGTTATGTAGCCCCTCCAACACGGCCTGTAGCTGACTCGAGTCGCCGCTTTCTTCTTCCATTTGCTCAACGTCGGGGTTGTATACTTCTGCCATTTTCTTCCTTATGCTTCTCTGCTTGCGTCCTCCACTCATTTCGTGTCTGGTTAAAATTGTATTTTGACTAATTTTCTTGGATTAGGGAGGGGTTTTTTTTCCTTCGACAAGGGAGCTCGAACTTATGCTGCCATCTTGCTCAGTGTGGAAAACTCCCTGCTGGAACCTGTGTCGTGACATCAGAGACGTTATTAGAACGCATCACGCCGCTTCGCGCATATTCATGACCGTTGACTTTCAGTGTGCTTCACTAGTAGACACTTGCAGCTCTGTTCCAGCACCTCACTAAAATGTTGAACTCTTTGTGTGTACGCAGCGTTGATGACAATGTAAGTACATAATTCCTTCGTCTGTTTGTGTTTACTACGCGCTGTTAGTTCGGTAACTGTGTAACCTTAGTTACCGCGAGCTCCAATGTATTCAGACGAGGAAATGCCGAACTAACGTTCATTTCTTGGTTTACCGTTACAAGAATAGTTCAGTTTGAGAGCTGTTTAGGAGTACTCCGAATTGTAGTGTTATTTCTACTGTTCTGAAGATGTTTAGGACGGTAAACTAGCTTCCAAATGTAGCATCGAGCGTTTATGGAGCCGTTATGTTCGAGTTATAATAATTTTCTCGACCATACGGTGGGAAGAACCGCTTCTGCCATTCGTGGTCTTTATGCGCCACCCTGTGGTCATTAAGTGTACTGCATCTATATGCTCTGTATTAACACTTTGAGTGCCTAGTTCTCACCTATATTATCCTGTTATTACTTGCTACTTGCAGTAATTCTGTTCCTTGTTACATTAATGTTACTGAGGTGTTACATAATTGCAATTACAATTATATATATTGTTAATGTAACTGGATATGTATATTTGATTCCACCTGAAACCGAATATTCTGCATACATTATAATTTGTATATGCATATGTGGAATTTAGATGTACAATATTCTAATTACTCTTTCTGTATATGTTTATCTTGCAGAAACCACACACGTATCCATACACACTCACACTCTCACATGATCATCAATAAAGTCCGTAATAACACCTAAAGTCGCAGCTGTTCTCTGACCGGAGCACATAGTCAGTGAGGGAGCGACTAGCTATCAACGTACACGTCCGTCACAAGTGGTCCTTCGAGCCGGAGTAAGCTCCGCCCACTGCGCTATGGCGACCTTCCCAGGTGAATACGGAGAGGACAACATCCAAGCCCGTCCTCAGAGAATGAGACAGCTCCCACGGCATCTTGGGGACTACGAACTCGGTTTCCCAGCCAAACAGCTGTCCCCCTTTGATCAACATCTCCATCAGCCGACCGTGAGTCAACCAGCTAGACAGCTAGCGTCTGCCGACTTCATCACGCCTGTTTCAACTACGCAAAGTGCAAGCAAAGAGGAGCAATGGCATCGTATGGAAGCACGCCACAATGACCTAACCAAACAACTACAGGAGTTGCAGCTCGCAATGGACAATGTTAAACGACTGTCCTACCCACAAAGTGCTCCAGTGTATCAGCCACCCTATCCTCCACAGTTCACTAGCGTGCCAAAGCTAACCCTGGACAGTCCTGCTAGCAGCCATTGGTCAACACCAGTACACAGCCCCACTCGCTACACTACTGTAGTTGATGGAGAGCCCCCACAGCAGCCAATGTCACAGCACAGCTCCCCATCACGACAGCCTAGTCTTCAACTGCAGACCGGGGAGCCAGGTACACAAGACCAAGCCATGCTTAGCCAGCCAGTTCATCAGGCCTCGGCACAAGTGCAGTTGATGACGGATGGATTTCCAATCCCATCTCCGTACCCCATACTCCAAATAGACAGAATGGACAACTGCTATGGTCTGTGTCACAGCCCATTATGCCTCAGGCTCCGCCAACACAGCCCATTAACCATCTACCTCCTGTCCAACAGAGTAACCCTTTCCCTCATCCTCCTTTCATATATCAGTCCTACCCTCAGTACCCTGCCTATGCACCTGCAGTTCAACACTACCAGCATTACCCATCAGTCCTGCCAGCTACACAAATGACTACAATGCTAACGCAAACACCTAACAGGCAAACCGTCCTACCATCGGAACCTACAGCTCCTGGCATCTTGGAAATGGCCATTGCCTCCTCCTACGGCATTCCAAAGCCCAAGCTTATCCCATTCAGCTCTGGCAAGGAGAGTGACTTCATAATGATGAAGAAGGGACTGGACAGTGTGCTAGGTCCACACAAGCACCTAACCGAGGACTACAAGTACCAAGTGCTCCTCGACCTCCTCAAACTACCAAACGCCTATCAGGTGGCAAAGAGGTATGTCAACGACCGAACGCCATACACCAGTACTATGCACGCCCTTGAACAGCGCTACGGTCAGCCGCGCCAGCTTGTCCAAGGAGAGCTGAAGGCTATCCTGAACTCTCCCCCTATCAAGCCAGGTGACGCACAGGCCTTTGAGGACTTCTCATATGCTGTCAGCACTTTAGTGGGCCTGCTAAGCACTATCGATGGTTCCTCTCGAGCTGAGCTGAGATGTGGTTCTCATGTGGACACACTGCTGAGCAAGCTGCCCGCCACCTACAGAGACCGCTTCGCAGAGTATTGCATAGCTAAAGGGATCATCCGCAGTGGCAGTGACCGGACATACACACTCCCTGATTTTGCAGATTGGCTGGAACGCAAAGCACAAGCTATTCAGGTGGCAAGACGTGCTACAGAAGCATCCACACCTGAAGTCACTCAGCCCGAGCGCAGGCACAAGACCGCTAAGAGCCAACCACTTAAGTCTGCTACTATCTATGTGACTAACCAGCCTGAGAACTCAAAGCCACCACAAGGTTCTGCTATCTTCCCAGCCAGTTCTAATCCCGGCCAAGCATCCAAGAAGCGAGAGCGCTTTAAGCCCTATTGCCCTTACTGCTCCAACCAAGAACACTACCTCAGTGCCTGTACAGAGTTCGCTAAGCTCAGCACAGCTGAGAAAGGTACTTGGATTAAAGAGAAGAGTAAATGCTGGCGATGTGGGCGTGGACATAAGCCGGAGAGCTGCACATTGAAGAAGCCATGCTCCACCTGCAATGAGCAACACCTTCTTGTCCTGCATGAAGTGGCCACCAAAGCCTGCCAGAGCCTTTTCACAGTTGCTACATCTTCCAGCATGGTGTACGTCAGCCAGTCCAGTCACTCTAGCCGCGTCATGGTGAAGGTCGTCCCTATCCAGCTGCACAGCAGAGGCAAGACGCTGGACACTTACGCCGTACTGGATGACGGCTCTGAAAGAACCATTCTCCTTCCTGCCGCTGCCAAGTACCTTGGCCTGCAGAGGGAGAATGAAGTTCTGTCGCTTCGCACTATAAGACAAGATGTAGTGAAGCTTAATGGAGCGTCGGTGTCATTCGAGGTATGCAATTCTAACAACACTCGAGCGAAATACACCATCAGTCATGCCTTCACCGCAGATGAGCTCAGTCTTGCAGAACAGTCCTGCCCTGCAGAGATACTTAAGAGGAGGTTTGACTATCTCCGTGGAGTTCCGGTGCGAGGCTTCAGCTTAGTACAGCCTTTACTCCTCATCGGCTCTGATCACCCACACCTGATCACTCCTGTACGTCCGGTACTGAGAGGACCTCAAGGCAGTCCAATCGCCGTGTGCACTCTGCTGGGATGGACCATACAGGGACCGACCAACTTCCTGCATGCCCCCTCCACAGAGACGTCATGTCTCCAAGCAGCATTCCAGTCTCCCAATCAAGATCTACATCAGCATGTTGAGATGCTCTGGCAAGTCGACACCCTGCCGTTTCGTTCTGAGAAAGAAGCAACACGCTCCAAGCAAGATCAGCTGGCTGTCAACACACTGGAACAGCAAACTGTCCGTGTCACTGTAGATGGTATAGCTCGCTACGCCACACCTCTACTTCGCAAGTCAACAGCCCCTAAGTTACATGCACTTCCACTAGCAGTGATGCCCTTGCTACGAGCCACAGAGCGACGCTTATCCGGCAACCCTGATCTGGCTAAGGTCTACAACGAAGAGATCCACAGGTTGGAGAGAGCTGGATACGTTGCCAAAATCAGCAGCGATGAAGCAAGCCAGTCAGAGGAGTCCTGGTACATCCCGCACCACATGGTTCACCACAACGGGAAAGCCAGAGTGGTGTTCAATTGTTCGTTCAAGTACCAGCAGACTGCCCTCAACGACATCTTACTTCCTGGACCTAACCTTGGAGCCTCGCTGCTCAGCGTGCTCCTCAGATTCAGAGAGTACCCAGTAGCCATCAGCGGAGACATCCGTGGGATGTTCCATCAAATCCGGTTACTTCCAGAAGACCAACCACTCCTTCGTTTCCTGTGGCGTGACATGGAGAAGGATCGTAGCCCAGACATCTACGAATGGCGTGTTCTACCTTTCGGGACTACCTGCAGTCCGTGCTGTGCTATATATGCACTACAACAGCATGTCAAGACCAACAGTGCCAGCAATGAAGAGGTCCTGAACTCAGTCAACAATGCCTTCTACGTGGATAACTGCCTCCAGTCTGTCTGCACCCCACAACAGGCCAGACAGCTGATAGACAAGATGAGAGCCCTGCTTGCTGCTGGTGGATTCGACATGAGGCAGTGGGCAAGCAACCGACCAGAAGTAATCGCCCACCTTTCATCAGAGGCAAGGTCTGAAGGCTGCGAGCTGTGGCTAACAGCAGAGAGAGCGGATCCTCAGGAATCAACCTTAGGTCTACGGTGGCACTGTCCCTCAGACACACTTGGCTACAAGTACCGTCAACCAGTTACCTCCGAGCCTACACTGAGGAACGTGTACAGAGTCCTAGCGTCCCAGTATGACCCACTAGGGTACATTATTCCGTATACCACTCGTGCTAAGGTCCTGATCCAAGCCCTCTGGAGGCACGATCAACAGTGGGATGAACCCATCACCGGAGAACTCCTCTCAGTGTGGCAGAATTGGGAGATCGAACTTCCTCACCTTCAGCATGTCAGCATGCCACGCTGCTACATACCTGTCACCATGAAAAGTGCTGAACCGTCTAATGTGTCCCTACATGTCTTCTGTGATGCGTCAGAGAAGGCATACGGATCCGTTGCATACCTCCGTATGGAAGATGCAGAAGGACACCCACATGTGTCGTTCGTTATGGCACGATCCAGGGTCGCACCACGGAAGCAACTATCCATGCCTCGCCTGGAACTCAGCGCTGCGTTGACAGGAGCACAGCTCGCCAAACTACTGCACTCCGAGCTCACTCTAACTATGAGTCACACCGTCATGTGGTCAGACTCTACCACGGTGCTCAGTTGGATCCGGTCTGACTCAGCTCAATACAAGGTGTTTGTTGGAACTCGCATAGCGGAGATCCAAGAACACACAAACACCAGTGACTGGAGGTACGTTCCCTCCGACCAGAACCCAGCTGATGACATCACTTGGGGGAAGTCACTACACCAGCTTGCTCAGCCTACCCGTTGGAACAATGGTCCTGCTTTCCTGTATGAATCCCCCAGCCAGTGGCCAGAGAACTTGGTGGCGAAAGCAGAAGATACAGTAGAGCTCAGGAAGTCCATGTTCTGTGGTCAGGTTACAGTCTCTGACACCTATCCTGATCCACTGCAGTACACGACCTGGTCTGACCTAGTAGATGCTACTTACCGGTCTCAACACGGGGCGGCTGTGGCTCCTATGCCCGCTTCAGCTCGCATAGAGACAGAAGTAGCTCTCCTGAAGCGGGTGCAAGCAGATAGCTGCCCAATCCGACCTAGCAGTCGCCTCAGCTCTCTCTCACCAGAGTACGACCAGATACTTGGTCTTATTAGGGTAGGAGGTCGCCTCCGCAAAGCTGATGATTTACCCGAAGACTCAATCCACCCGGTCGTCCTAGCACCAGAGCACCCCATCACTCAGCTCCTAGTTAAAGACTTCGATGATCGTCTCTTACACGCTGGTCCAGAGCGAGTCTTCGCGGAGATTAGGAGGTCATACTGGGTCCTCAGAGGCCGCCAAGCTATCAAGAAACACCAACGACACTGTGTTGAGTGTTGCAGATGGCGAAGCAAGCCTACGATCCCCAAGATGGCTGATCTACCTGCTGCGCGTCTTCGTATTAACAAGCCGCCATTTTGGTCCACTGGAGTGGACTGTTTCGGCACATACACTACCAAGTTGGGACGGCGGCACGAGAAACGTTGGGGCATCTTGTTCAAATGTCTCACAACCCGCTGTATCCATCTTGATCTGATGCCAAGTATGGACACGGACTCCTTTCTTCTTGCTCTCCGCCGCTTCATAGCACGTAGGGGCAAACCCTATGAGATACTCTGCGACAGGGGTACCAATTTCCCTGGCGGTGAGAGAGAGCTCCAACAATCCTTTGCCGCACTTGAGCCATCGCTCAAGGAACAGCTGGCCAAACAGTGCATCCTATTCAAATTCAATCCCCCTCTTGCTCCACACTTTGGAGGAGTGTGGGAGAGGGAGATTAAGTCGGCCAAAGCCTCCCTCCAGACAGTCCTGAAGGATCAAGTTCTGCCAGAGGAAGCTCTAATGACTGTACTCATTGAAGTCGAGGGCATCCTCAATTCTAAGCCCTTAGGCTATGCATCTTCCGACTTGGCCGATCCTGACCCGATTACCCCCAATCTCCTCCTCATGGGACGACGAGATGCTTCACTCCCTCAGGCAGTTTACGGCTCCAGCGATCTACTAGGACGACGTCGATGGCGGCATAGTCAGGTACTTGCCGACCTCTTCTGGAGTCACTTCATCCGTAATTACCTGCCTGGCCTACAGCCATGCCAGAAGTGGAGAACTACTACCCCAGACCTGGTAGTGGGCACCGTCGTCATGGTGCTCGACTCACAGCTCCCAAGGGCGCTATGGCCCATTGGGCGTATCACCCGTATCATCCCCAGCGACGACGGTAAGGTGCGAGTTGCAGAGGTAGACATCAAGGGTAACCTCTACACCCGTCCCGTCGCCAAGTTGGTCGAACTTCCAGAGATGCCTGACGACTGAGAACCCAGCTGTGCCGATCCAGCAGAGACTTTCCTGGTCTACGTATTCGCTCCACGAATCCGGGGGCGGCTGTGGAAAACTCCCTGCTGGAACCTGTGTCGTGACATCAGAGACGTTATTAGGAACGTACCACGCGCCTGCGCACATTCATGACCGTTGACTTTCAGTGTGCTTCACTAGTAGACACTTGCAGCTCTGTTCCAGCACCTCACTAAAATGTTGAACTCTTTGTGTGTACGTGTGCGTTGATGACAATGTAAGTACATAATTCCTTCGTCTGTTTGTGTTTACTACGCTGTTAGGTAACTGTGTAACCTTAGTTACCGCGAGATACAATGTATTCAGGCGAAATGCCGAACTAACGTTCATTTCCTGGTTTACCGTTACAAGAATAGTTCAGTTTGAGAGCTGTTTAGCAGTACTCCGAATTGTAGTGTTATTTCTACTGTTCTGAAGATGTTTAGGACGGTAAACTAGCTTCCAAATGTAGCATTGAGCGTTTATGGAGCCGTTATGTTCGAGTGGATAATAATTTTCTCGACCTTACGGCGGGAAGAACCGCTTCTGCCATTCGTGGTCTTTATGCGCCACCCTGTGGTCATTAAGTGTACTGCATCCATATGCTCTGTATTATCACTTTGAGTGCCTAGTTCTCACCTATATTATCCTGTTATTACTTGCTACTTGCAGTAATTCTGTTCCTTGTTACATTAATGTTACTGAGGTGTTACATAATTGCAATTACAATTATATATATTGTTAATGTAACTGGATATGTATATTTGATTCCACCTGAAACCGAATATTCTGCATACATTATAATTTGTATATGCATATGTGGAATTTAGATGTACAATATTCTAATTACTCTTTCTGTATATGTTTATCTTGCAGAAACCACACACGTATCCATACACACTCACACTCTCACATGATCATCAATAAAGTCCGTAATAACACCTAAAGTCGCAGCTGTTCTCTGACCGGAGCACATAGTCAGTGAGGGAGCGACTAGCTATCAACGTACACGTCCGTCACACTCAGTGTCCACCGGAAGTCCGGTCCACTGTGTTTTATCAAGGGCAGGGTCAATGCCCTTGATAAAACTAGCTATCAGGAGATTTTGGAGCACTTCATGCTTCCATCTGCTGAAAAGCTTTATGGAGATGAAGATTTAATTTTTCAGCACAACCTGGCACCAGCTCACAGTGCCAAAACCACTGGTAAATGGTTTACTGACCATGGTATCACTGTGCTCAATTGGCCTGCCAACTCTCCTGACCTGAACCCCATAGAGAATCTGTGGGATATTGTGAAGAGAAAGTTGAGAGACGCAAGACCCAACACTCTGGATGAGCTAAAGGCCGCTATGAAGCATCCTGGGCCTCCATAACACCTCAGCAGTGCCACAGGCTGATTGCCTCCATGCCACGCTGCATTGAAGCAGCCATTTCTGCAAAAGGATTCCCGACCAAGTATTGAGTGCATAACTGTACATAATTATTTGAAGGTTGACTTTTTTTGTATTAAAAACACTTTTCTTTTATTGGTCGGATGAAATATGCTAATTTTGTGAGATAGGAATTTTGGGTTTTCATGAGCTGTATGCCAAAATCATCATTATTAAAACAATAAAAGACCTGAAATATTTCAGTTAGTGTGCAATGAATCTAAAATATATGAATGTTCAATTTTTATCATTACATTATGGAAAATAATGAACACAATATGCTAATATTTTGAGAAGGACCTGTATGTCACACACATTCATTAAATATACCAAACAGACTGTGGAACATCAACATATGTAGAAAATTTGTAATTAAACAAGTACATTGGCGATATAAAGAGAGACAGCAATGGGCAAGCAGGTGAGATTTCCTCACCTGCTTCAGGGTTTATATGCATAAAACATACACTATCCTATTAGTATTGTTATTTAACGATATTGATTGCAAAGTTCTTACATAGGTGTATGTCAGGAGGCTGAATTCAGGTGTGCTGTCTGCATCCACGGCTGTCACTCGCAGAACCTCCGTGTTCACAGACAGACTCTGGAAAACCAGACAACAGAACGATTGAGGGAGAAAAGGACGAGAGATAAAATGGTGTCTTCCTAATTTCTTTGAGAAAACAATAAAATGTGAAGGCAGAAACAGTTCCTTTCAAGATATTCACTTACCTCTGAAACAGTTTGAGAATAAAACTCCTTATCAAATACTGGACTGTTGTCGTTGATATCATTGATTATCAGCCTGCGGGAGTTGTTGTACTGGAAAAATAAAAACAGAAAGTGACGGGTTTTAGATGTTATTCAGTCAGTTTGCAATGTTTGCTCCATATTTTGGAATTTCACCCACCTTCAAATCATCATTGCACAGTAATATGTATTGCAAAACTCTGTCATTCTGCAACATAAAAACACAGTGGACATTAGTTCTGCTGAAACGTGTTAGCATAAATTATGCTGAACATCTCATTCAGCAAACAAATTCAGGTACAACAAAATGGGGGACCGTACCGTAAAGAATATTCCGGCATCGGCGTCGAGCGGCTTCTTGGTGCGAACAGTCGCTGTGGTTGTTGTTGTGAAGTTCAACTCCAGAAACTGAAGATGCTCAGGATAAGTGTTTTGCTCCAGAGTCACGATAATTCCAGCTGGGATACCGACCACCAGCTCCACGTCACCTGCAGCAGCAAAACATTATCCGATAAACTTACATTTTCTCACGAATTCATTAAATCTAGTTACCAATAAATGATCTGTTTGTGTGACATAATAACATAATAGAGAAAAGGTATACTCAACGGAGAAAGTCAGTCTTAATTTATATATTTCTAATCTTAATTAAATTATTTGTTTTTATCGTTTTACCTGAATATCCTTCGTCCACATGACCCAGATCTATAGTACTAGACGCTGAAAAACAGTTTATGGTGGTGCTACCTGCAGAAACAGAATTAACTTTAAGGAAATCTGCAGAATGACATCATTCAGGGTTTTTTTCACCGAAGTTTAAAGAAGAAAATATTGCTAAAATTGCACAGATTTACACAATAGAAAAATCAAAGAATTTCTGTAAATGACTACTAAATGGTTAAAATGCTATTGCTGGGATCCAACTGACACATTGTGGTTATTAGTGCTTTTATTTTGAAGAACGGTATTTCTTCTTTGTGCTTTTAGTGACAAGCTGCACTTCCTGTTCTTACCAAGCCTGGTGAGACGTTGTGATATCCTAAAGAGGGAAATCTTTAAAATAGTACCACTGGAAATCAGAATGAGGTATAAAACATGCACAACTGTGTTTGGTAATAAGAAAGGTTCTTTGTTTATTTAAGAAGTGAGTTCTTGTGCTGACATTCAGAGCATTACATGTCCAGGCTCCTGATTGTCTTTGTCAGCTTATAACTAAATGTTCTGCTGCTCGTGTTCTTCGTTCTCAGACTCTGAATCTCCTCGTTGTTCCAAGAACACGGTTAAAACCTAAAGGGGACCAGACCTGTCAGTCGGTGGCCTCAAGTTTGCCCTTGTTCTGCTGACTCTGTGGAGGTTTTTAAAAAGCAACTAAAAACATTTTGATTTTCCCAGGCTTTTATCTCTTCATTTTACTGTTTCTTATGTTGGTTTTTATGTTTTGTATGGTTTAAAAGCTAATTTCTAAAACCGTCCAATTTCGAAAGAATTGTGTTTTTATTATTATTTTTTTACATAATATATTTCTTGAGCTTACATTTTAAATGGAAACAGAGTCATGACAAAGTGAGACGGAGGGGAAATAACCCATAAAAATCTTCCACTGTGGTTTGGAGTGGCGAACACAAAGGTACATGGAAAATTATGTGTCTGTTAGCTTTTCGAAGAAAATCTCTACATGCTCTTTTTATATCTATCCCAGGAAAAGGAGTCAAGGATTAGTCTCCCAAGACCAAATGTTCAGAGTTCTACTAATATTTCAGGTCATCCTTTGTTTCTACACCATTAAATGTAAAAATCACACAACCAAAACTACTTGGTAGTAAACTAACAATTGATACAATAAATTATTATTTAAACTATTAGGTTCAGCCACAGATTGATACACAATCCCTAAAGTGAATTAATCAGCTTTCATTGCATAATAGTTATATTAGTTGCACTGTAAAAAGCACAAATACTTGCAGGTTCATTATTTGACAATAAATGAGACTAACACTTTCCTGTTTTAGATTAGTTAAGGTTACCAAACCTTTTTTCTTTTTGATAATTAATAATGAGAGCAAACTAACAAAATATTTTACTTATAGTTCTTCAAATCTTTATAAAATCACAAAACTGGTTGAGAGAATCAACAGATTGTGAAACATAAAACCAAGACAATACCATCACAGACTCCAAAGACTTTAACAACTTAAAGATGTTCTGTTTATTATATCAGATGTTTCTTTCAAAAGCAGAACTTGAATTTGTTAAATGTTTAACAATATTTTAGGACAGGAGAAGTTACTCAGCTACCCTCAAGCTGTAATTTGAGGGTCTGTTTTTCGTTGTGAAGGACCTGAAGGAGAGAAAAGTTTGGGTTTTATAACAAGATGGGGCTACACCAGATGAAAATTAAATATTAAACTTTTCAGTTGAAATATAGAAGATACAGAAATAGTGATAAGTGGATTTTGAACCATGGACCCAACAGATAAGGAGCAATTTTATGGCAGTAAAATTCCCCCGTAAAATGTTTCCTCTTCAGGTCTGAAGTGCACAAACGAAAGACTCGTCCTCTTATTGTAGACAAAAAAAAAACATCAAACACTTCACTCTCAGATTGGTTAATTTGACCTAAGAGTCACTTTAGAAACGTTTAAACAGTAAAGGCCCACATGTTTTCATTTTACTACAAAACTGCTTTCTTAGGCTCCGGTTCCCTGTGTAATCGTGTTTAGCTGGTGATGAACATATTCAATCCTGTACTCACCTATTGGACTTTCAGTAACCACATGGATCAAAACAGACACAATAAGACCGATGCATGTCCGACGCAAAGCAGCGCGGTCCATGGTTGTGTTTCCCGTTTCCCAGCCTCGGATGACTGACACTGAACTGGCACTATGGATCACTTTCAGTTCCCTACATTTTCCTTCCCTCCAATCATCTTTTATGACAGGCTGTAAAACCACATTCACCTTTGACCTGAGGGCAGAAGGTTGTACAGAACACCCTTTACTGTCGTGTTTATTTTCATTTGGAAAAATAAGCACCATTACAACAGAAAAGGAGACATTGTTAAAATGAATGAATGAATAGTGTACTAAAGCTAAAATGGCTTCAGTCATTTCTAAGGTGTAAGATATTTGGTTTTCTTTACCCAGGCTCGTGTTTTGGAAATCAAGTGGAAATCTTGAAATGTGACTCAGGTTCTGTTCAAATATTTTGATGAACTCCATATTTAGATAACATTTTATTTCTGGTGAATTAGTGCCACTGTGGAAACAAAGACCAGGGAAGTAGAGGGGAAATGAGAGAACCTAATAAAAAGATTAAAATAAAGTGCTTTTTTATTTATCCTTTATTCATCCAATATCAAGGCAGGCATCTTATTAGACAATATCTGGTTTGACCACTAGGTGGCACAAAGGCTCTTTTTTCCCCTGGTGGAGAATCTCGAGCAAAAATGGACCCAAAAATGGATTCAACTCGGACTGAAAGGTTAAAACTTTAACCTGGTCTTCTGCCTACAGGAGCGTGAAATGTTTGTTGTATTTAGTCAACAGGTTGTCAAACTTGAGGAAAGAAGATGAACTGTTAAAAATCATGAAGCTAAGAAACCTTTTCTTTCCCAGAGTCGTCATATTAGTCGCATCCAGAGCTGCAGGACACATGGAGGAAACGGCAGCACTGGGAGTTCAGAGGTGAGTCGGGCCGAAACATCAAGACTGGGCCAAGAACCAGATGAAGACATTTACATTTTTAATAAGTACATTTATAAAAGGCAACAACTAGCATTTTTTACTAAAATGACTTGGATGAAAAACTGCCGCATCTTATTAGACAATATCTGGTTTGACCACTAGGTGGCACTAAGGCTCTTTTTTTCCCCTGGTGAAGGTTTTATTTAACCACTTGTCTTTTTTATACAATGTTAGAAATACATTAAAAGATGCCAATAATAAATAAATTCCTTTTTAAATAAGAAAAAAAACCATTTTATTTTCTAAAATACAATAGCTTAGCATTTCTTTAGTGAACGCTTCATTATTTGCAGCTAAAAAACAAGTGAAAAGCTCGGCTCTTTTTGTTTGATTTAATCCTTACGAAACTTAAAATATTAGTTTTGTGGTGTGCACATTTTGCAACAAGGTTACTGTAGCTTTTTCTGCTTGAATTCATTTGAAAAAGGTTTGAAATGATGAACCTGAGTTTAACTGATAATTAATGACGGAAAACCTGCAGCTGTTGATTAACAGGCATAAAAGCAGAACTCATGACTCAGACCGCTCTCAGGAACACTTTAATTTATTTGTTCATATTTTACACAACAGAAACATCAGCCCCGGCTAAAATATCAGTCGGTTTCTGCAGCAGGTAAAATTTGCATCAACATTTTGAAAGCTCAGTGGAGGCATTTACCATGAAACTGTGAAGTTATAAAGTAAGAAATAATCGTAATTTAACATTAACACATGACTTAAATTACAGTTTATGGTTCCCCCACTTTAAATGAATTGATTTTTTTTCTTCTTTCCAAACATCTTTGGAAAAAAATGTCAAAATATCTACAAACATGTTTCCAACATTAGTTTTCTATTCTTTAGCATAACTCCATACACTAACCTGACCCTTTGTAAGTCTGAGAAAGCTATAAAATGTGATTTACTGAACTTATTTACACCGTAGAATAATGTGACAAAGATCTCAAAACTGAAGCAGCAAACTTTATTTAAAAAATTGCATTTCTTTCTGTCTCCAAACATTTGGTCATGAGTAAATATCCTCGTTTGAATCAAAACTCAGAACGTTTATCTCCATTTTAAAGACAGACGGAGACCAAAGTTGAACTTCTGTAAATATGAGATGACTTTATTTTTACACTAATACAATCATGTACCAATCTAAGCTTTTATATCTTTTATAATTACTGCACAATAGTAATAATTCTCTCTCAAGTCAGAGATATAAAAACTAAATAAAAAGTTTAAAAAACAACATGAATAAAAACACACAACTTCTTAAACAACGGGATAACTGAGCATTATCAAACATCTGGCAGGTTCAAACATGTCAAGAAGACAAAAATATACAGTTTTATTTCCTATTATATACTATTCTTCCCAGTGGTAAATTAGACAATATCTGCTTTGACCACTAGGTGGCACTAGGGCTCTTTTTTCCCCCTGGTGAAAAAGATTTCACAGTTTTACTGAAATTAGTAGAAAGCAAATGGGAACAATTTAGGATCCAGTGAAATTTCCTTTGACAGAAACTTTTTCAGTTATCTCTCACCTCCTTCCAAAATGTATTGATTTTTGATTGGTTGATTGAATCAACCAATCAAATTTGTTCAGCACATAAATACAAAAGTATAAAACAAAGTCACAGAACAGCCAGTATTGGAGCCTTTATAAAAGACTCCAAGACAAAAAAAAAAGCAGAATAACATTCTCATCGTGTAACATCAGATTATTGATTAATGTTTCATTTAATACGTGAATTATCTGTATTATGAGTTAGAGATCAGCACATTATAACAGCCTGGATTGACGCCATATCTTGATTTGTTCCTAATTGTTGTTTCAAGTGATGTAAGGGAAGCTTGTAGAGGTTACTGTGATTTGCTTTGATAAACTTTCCAATAAAACACTTTCATTAAGTAGATTTGCACAGACATTAATCTAGAAATGGGATCCCATTCATGTTGGCAAACCTTCAAATTTAACTAGAGACAAAACTCTGATGTGCTTAAAGGATAATTTAAAGTCGCAGACGTCAAATAAATAAAACAGTCTAAGATTGTTGTTCTGGTGCATGAAGGCAGCACTGAGTCTTGGTTTGATGAACCGTCCTCATCAGGCAATCGTCTCGTCAAACCCAAATATGGATTTGTTCACATCTGTAGCACAAACAAACGATTAGCCTTTTGTTTAAATGGTTGAATTGATGAAACATTTTAATTAAGCATTTCAAATATGACACCTACCTCCAACTGCCATGAAATGGACCGTCTCCGCTGTTTGTTTTATTGCATCTTCCTGAAATCCAACAAAACAGCTCAGTTGAAAACAATGTTTGTTTTTTTAAAATTTTGTTGTTTATTTGATAGGGACAATAAATAAAGAGCATCTTCTGATCACAGTGTTCATAACACTGTTATTACAAAGATTTAACTGCAAAATGGTATTTATAGCCGTGATTGGGGCCTGCCATGCAAATCAATGGCAGGAACCTATTACTCTACACCCAATAAGGTGTCTCTATTCTTTAGTTCTTCATCCGTGACCGTTAATACAGGTCCAATGGTGGGATGGACCCCTATAAAAGTGGTATCAAAACGTGCGGCTTGATCCCGGCATTGGAGCTATTACTTCTGGTGGGATTCTGAGTTAATATGGCGGAAAAAAAAGCAAAAAAAGACCCCCATAAAACCATCTCCATTAGTGTGTATTGCGCCATGCAGGTGAAGGTAGAAAGTGTGTGTGAGCTGATGTCACAGCCACAAATATCGTCCTATTGGTATAAAACTCGGTCATGACATTGATACACATGTCTGCTCCGGGAAAATTTTCTCGATTTTTTTTTCAAGGACGTACGGTTTTCTGTCGATGTGCTTCAGAATACAGTCATGCATTTTCAGGAAAACACAGCAGCATAACACACTTGATGATGAGTCATCACTTGAGCACTGACCATTAATTACCATAGCAACAGGTGTCTGAGACTGACAGACACTGCTCTGGAGCATAACTTGTGATTGGTTGAGAGAGGATTGGGGGCGGGCTTTGGAACTGCTCAGCGCTTTCAGCACAACATGTTCAGCTGTGTTCAACAGAAGTTGGGGAGACGACGCTTGCAAAGCTCTCAATGTTTTCCTGTGGGATTTAAACTCATTGTTTTTTCTAACAGGCCTGCAAAGTTTTCACACTCTCAGGGAGTTGGTGAGTAACAAACTGACTGGGGGGGCAATGCCTCTTTAGGTCGAGGATGCGGTTGTGTCTAGCTGCATGTTGGCGCGCAAGACGTAACCGAGAGCATCCGGTTTAGGATTTTCAAAATAAAAGCTCTACCAGACTAGACTAGAACGGACATATTTAATTACTTCTGGCGCGGCCTGGTACCAATTGGTCCACGGACCGGTGTTTGGGGACCACTGATTTATGTGACTGGTTTATCCACAGCACTTTCTCCGCATGCAGTCCATCGCGCTGCGGCTTCCTGTGGCGTCCACGCCAACTGTTGGCATCGGAACTCCGGGTCCAGACCAACGGGCGCGCCCTGGCAGGCCCCGTTTAAATTTCTTCCGAAATTTTCTAGTTTAAGCTTCTTATACTCACTGCTGCTGTCGCTGCGTTATTGATGCATTTAACAAACAGTTTAAGAAAACAAAACTAAACTTTAGAAATGTGCTGCAAGCTAAGGAAAGCTTACATTTAATAATTATTTATCATAGTGATTCCACTCATGGTTAACCGGAAAAACAAACCGACACTTTCTGGAGATTTTTACCAATGTACTCGTTTTTAGAAGTTATATTACAAAAAACTGTACAAAAATACATTAAAAATATAAGTATTTTTCTACAGTTTTGGTTTCATTGCGATGCATCAGGACCATTTTAGATCTATACAAGAGGAGGAGGAGATTTCCATCAAAAACTCAGAAATTGTGACACTAATGTCTTGGAAAACTGGAACATGTCAGAGTTTGAAAAGTCTGATATTTTCTGCTTTTGAAGCTGAAAGCAGTCTGAGGCTCACCTTTTAAATACAGAAAGAGTCAGAACCAGAGCCACTGAAACCAGGCCAAGCAAAACCCCCAGAACGATGAGTACAGTTGGGTCTGAGCTGGAGCCTGGAGGCTGTTTTTCCGTCTCCACTTCAAACTGAACATCGTTTCCCAACACCTTGGCCAGCGCCGCTCTCACCTCTTCAGACTCGCTCTGCAGTTTCCTGGAAAATCAAACAGACAACTTGAAGCTTTAAAAAGGATCTATTAACCAAAAAAACACATTTGACACTTTTTTTGTACGTCCATTTGGGTTTCTGCTGCTTCTACAAACGGAGCACATTTGAGTCAAAAATTAAACTCCTACTTTGAGACTTCCTGAGGTTCAACAGCTCCATCGTCATCAAAAGCGACTAAGCAGACCACAGTCTTGACCGACGCCCTCAGCATTCGGTTTTCTTCTCCATCAGAGCTCCACACCTGGGTTATGTTCACCGTCCAGCCCAGAGTTTTACCTAAAGCCCTGAGAGAAAACAAATCCACGATATGACAACAGGAATGGATGAAACACATCAGAAAATAAACTTTATTCATGAACGTACTCCTCCAGCTCTGGAATCTTTTCCTCCACAATGTTTACCGGCTTATTCAGAGAGATGAACGTCACGTCGCTGCTGCCCTGAACCACAACCTGCGACAGGAAGGAAGGATCCAATGAGAATGTTCTGCTGGTCATCAGCACTTAACTCAGAGTGGAAAGAAAATGTCCAATGACCTTTGCACTTCTCAGGGCAGCAATCTTACATAAAAAGCACCAAAGTATGTCATCAATATGAAGACCTGCCTCAAAGTGTGAAACGAATGCAGTACAAGGTGCCTCATTACGTGGATGAGTTTCCACTTGTGACTTTTACCAACATGGACGTCTGCAGCCTGCTAAACAAAATGGAACAACTCCATGTTGTGGTTTCTGCCATGAAGCGGACGCTTCAATGCCAGGCTGTGGTCAGTGAAGGCTGAAGTCACAGCGGACTTGTGAAGTCAGGTGTTGTCCTGGAACAATGCACTGATCAGGTGTTGCGCATGTCCTGCACATCGCCTTCAATTCTTGGATATGGATGATAAAATGGGTTGAATATGAGCAACGGGGCAACTTTGAACAAGTATTTTGAATGTTATCATGGTTCTTATCCATAAAAGCCCTAAAAAGGTGTTTTTTTCTGGCTGATTAGTTGAAATAAAAATGGTTACAGGAAAAGGTCAGTGAAAAGTTTTAATTAAAAAACTGTAAGATGTTGATGTGCAGCAGAATATGTGCTTCAGTTCAGTAACAAAAGAAACAAAAAAAGACGATGCACACTCCAACTCTCAGACAGATCACCAGCAGAGCAAACGTTTAAATTAGCTAATCAACTACCGATCACTTATTAATAACCGCAAAATAAACACCAGGCCTGAAAATGTAAAGGGACTGAATGTTCTGTCTTTTGAGTGGGAAATGTTTGTGTGATTGTTGGTGTTGAACCAGTAAAACCTGTAAGGGATCAGAAGCCAACTGAACAACCAACATTCAGGTTTAGGCTTTTACCTTCACTCTGCTGGTAGCAGAAAGTCCATGAGGATCTGTGGCCTTCACCTTCATTGTGACGTTTATTCCACCCAGACCTGCTGCCGACACCAAAAACAGCAAACCTGAAGCCGACTCCAGTTCAAAGAAGGAGTTTCCTACTGGCAAACTGTAGACCAGACGACTGCTGTCTCCAACATCAGGGTCCGAGGCCTGAGGGAGGGAGGGAGGAGAAAAGGAAGGAAGGAAGGAAGGGAGAAAGGAAGGAAGGAAGGGAGAAAGAGAGAGAAAGAAAGAAAGATCCTTAATGTTGCTGTAGAAAATGTATTCAGATGAGGTGTGTTTGTCGGATTAAAAGTACCTTTTGAAAAATAAGCAGCTATTATACACACGTTTAAATAAACCCAGATTTCTGTATTAAAAGGTCTTGTCCTGTCCAACGTTTGTCCAACGTTTGTCCCATATTTGTAACTGGTTCTCCAGTAACTTTTGGGTTTTAAACACCAGTAAGACAGAGACTTTGATTGTTGCTCCCAGCCACTTGCTTCCAAAATCAGCCAAACAATTATCTCTTTCTGCCCACGAGCAAAATCACAGTTAAAAAAATCTAGGTGACACATTTGACTCCAAAGTAACTCAAAGTCTTTTTATCAGGCTTTGACCTAAGAAAATTATTCTTGTTTTTGTGGATTACTGTAACGCCCTTTCTATCTATTTCACGTCCAGAACGCTGTAATTTGCCTCTGAGGGAAATAATGAAGTCTTGAGAGCTGAGTGGAGCCGTCTCCAGGCTGAGGGCCCACGAGTCTCTGGACCCAGACAGCTGAGCTGTTTCCATGCAGTGCTGCCCTCAGACTCAAAGAACCACCAACCTGGAGTGAAGCTGCTGTCGCTTCTATTCCCCAGGAGGGAAAAGAGCGTTCAGAGTTTGGAGCATACAGACACATTTCTATGGTTGCTTACAACCATCCCTGCTAAGAGACTGGTGTTGCCTCAGTTATATGTGATTTTCTGAGGATATTCAATGAATAGTGTGTATATTGTGTACAGATGAGGAAGACGTGCTGAACGTGATCCTCCGGCCAGAAGGAGGCGCTGTGTGTCGTCAGGTAGGATGATAGAAAATGGTTTAGGGATGTTAAATATCTGCGGTCAGATTTTGCAGTAATGTATTAATCAACCTATTTGTACTTTATTTGTGTGTGTTGGTGCTCTGGTTTATTTCTCTCTCTCCACATATCCTAATAATACACACTGATATACTGGTATGCACTTTTGTTTTTATTCTTTCTTTCCCGTTCCATTCTTAGTTGGTCTATATCTGGTTCACATAAATAAGATAAAAAGGATGCAAATGATCAGAGGATATTTCTGCTCTTAACATAAAGATCAAGAAACAATGAGCTTCCTTCACATTCCTGACAATGTGACTGCAGATTGTTGACACATTAACCACTTTAATGGAAGGAAGGTTTCAGGTCAAAGTACACAGCCATGTGTTTATGGCCTTTACAGGAACTGTTCCTGCAATCTCACTGGGTGGAGATAAACATGTTCAGAAGCACATTTCCCAACCAGCTGATGGGAGCTGGGTGTGTTTACCTTCACTTGGATGACTGGGGTTTTGTACGGAGAGATGCTGAACACAGAGGCTTCATAATCGTCCGAGGAGAACTCTGGCGGCTCGTTTACGTCCTCCACCTGAATTCTGACCTGAGAGATGCAGAAAGTCCATTTTGTTGGTATGAAAGCAACAATGAAGACAGTTTGTGATGATAGATGTGTGATGATGTTGTTACCAGAGCCACTGCTGATGTGGGAGGCGTCCGCGTGTCCACAGCCTCCACTTCCAGGACCTGCCCCACAGTGACCCTTGGATTCTGGTTCTCTTTCAGGCTGAAGTTGTAGGAGGAGCTCAGGAACGCCACGCCGTCAGAACTATTGATCCTGATGTTCACCACCACTAGAGCTGCAGATGGGACCAATTTTGAGGATGCACACAACATTAGAGGGTAAAAAGATGATTCTTTTACTTGGCATTCAGAGCAATGGACATCAGGAGGCATTCATTTCTCTGTCTTGAACTTTGAGATTATTACTAGACCTGTACAGTAAGGTCACAAATTATAATGGCTTATTTGGATTTAAAGTGACAGGAGACCATAAAATCATAAAACTCAAACAGTAACACAAGAACTTATTTTTTCTGTGAAGCACCTTAAATTACCACGTGTATAAAAGTTTAAATGTTTTTAGCTAAGCTGAAAGTGTTTATGCACAAAACAGAATCCATGGATGGAGTAGATGTGACTCCAACAGGTTGAGGGTCATTTGTTGAAAAATGTAACTAAAAGATAATTATTATGGCTTTATGGATCTGATGGTCTTTTTACGTAACGTTTTTATTCTAAATGCTTATGAACTCTCACCAAATTAACCTCAATACACACCTGAATACACACCTGAATACACACTGCAGGTTGCATGTTTTCTGCAGATAAACAGGAGAATGTCTCTCCAGTGTCTCTCCATTTGTTGTCTTTGGTATAAATCCATTATATTGTCTCCTGTTGTCAGATCACACTCTGAACCTTATTCAAAGTTTTAATTTTCAAGTAGGGTTCAGAGGCATATTTAAGAAAAAAGAAACCAGACAGTCTTTAAATGATCGGACAGCGGATGACATTTTTAAGGGAATTTCAGGATTCAGTTGTTGCCTTTCTAGTTTCTTGCTGTACAAGAAGCACAGATTCAGTTTCAGCAGTCTTACTGCTTTATATATTTCTCCATAATATTCCTGCAGCCAGTTTTACCCGTTTACCTATGATAAAAATGTTTGATTGTTTGCTGGTTTGAAGTTACTGCTGTTATATTGTTGGTGCACCATGAGGTGTGTGGATAAAGTTCAGGATGTCTGCAGCCTCAGGACCTTCACAGTTTCAGCATTAATGCCTAAATACACAAGAAAAACTGACCTGTGGCGCTGAGCGGAGGTTTGCCATGATCTGTGGCCTCGGCCGTCTGGACCAGTCTGGTGTCTTCAGTTACATCAGCAAGGTCAGAGGTCAGCGTCACTTCTCCTGTTTTGCTGTCTAAGGCCAAAAGAGGCGAATTTCCTTCAGAGAAACTGAAACCAGAAATAAAGATGTAAATGCAGGAATATATATTTTTTTAAATTGTGTTTGATTGAAATATAAGGTTTTCATAAGTTCTCAATTTAATTTTTCAATGTTTTCACTAATACGAAGTAGTACAAAGCTGTTGAATGGATGGCAAATAACACATGATTTTCACATTTTTTAGATAAAAACTTATAAAAACGCAAAATGCTTTTTGTACATATGAAAGGGACACGTTGGAGAACCACCTTTTGGAGTAGTCGAGTCTTTTGCTGTATGTTTCTATCAGCTTCAACACATTCAGGTTTTTCTCCATCAGATTGGAGAGTTTCTATAATATCAATGTTCAGCCTTGATTTTACAAAGTAAGCCTCAATTTTAATCTCTTCTTTTTTGCCTTTGCGAAAAACAAAAAAGACCCTTTTAAATTAACTTTGTCATATTTTGTGTTTGTCTGTTACTATAGATCTCTGTAAACTGCAGTTTGTGGTGGTAATGTGAGTTTTGAGCGAACCTGTAGGTGATAAGCGAGTTGTTTCCGATGTCTTTGTCGGTGGCTCTGAGCGTCAGCAGCAGCTTCCTCTTCTCTGCGTCTTTCACCAGGATGCTGGAGTCGCAGCTGCTGGAGCTGAACTCGGGTTTGTTGTCGTTGTCGTCGTCCGTGATGCTCACTCTGATGGTGGTGATATTCTAGAGCGCAAGGTTTGACTTAAAACATTGTTTTGCAAACAAATGTACTGAATAGCTGCTTTAAAAGGGGTCCATTATGCAAAATTCACTTTTCATGTTTTTGAACTTTCATTTAGGTCTGAGCTGCTTCTAAAAACAGCCCAAAAATATCAGTCTGTTTTTTTAGTAAAGTAACGGTTTTTGCTTCTGGAAAATGGGTCTTTTTTTAGTGAAACAACTTCTAATTGTTAATGTCAAAAGTACCACTGGTGTAAATGAAGTGGCCATTGGAGAATTTCAGTCTGGATTGGCAGACTCCTGTTTTGCTGTCTCAGACTTCCTCCAGACTTCCTGTTGAAAAAGGAAGTCTGGAGGAAGTGCTCCGATTACAGAGGGGTCACACTCTTCAGCCTCCCCAGTGAGCTCTATTCAGTTTTCATCTACGCGATTAGAAAGTGCAAGAAGAACAGTTACGATGGTAGGAAAACCCACCTTGTCCAAATCAGTGATGTTATTAGCGAGGGAGTTCACCAGATGGAAGACGTTGTAGATCGACTGATCGAACTCTGGAGCGTTGTCGTTCACGTCTTCCACCGTGACGGACACCACAGCATCAGCCGTCTTCAGAGGGTCGTCTGTCTGGGCCGCCTGCAGACACACAGTCATCTTTCATACACACTGAGCTCAAAGCTACACTGAATCCATGTCATGGTTTTCTTAACTTGTAATATATTTTTATTCTAAATATACAGATGAAAGCATAAGTGTTCATACACACTGCAAAAATACAAAATCTTACCAAGTATTTTTGGTATATTTTCTAGCGCAAATATCTTAGTATACTTGAAAACATAAAATAAGTTGCTTATAAGCAACTTTTCAGCAAGATATGAGTTTGTTTTAAGTCCATGTATTTTCTTAATATTGATGAAAAAGTACTAGTTCCACTTATGTGTGGGTCATATCATATTGACAATAATACTGGTAAAAAAAACAACTTGCTTTAAAACTTTAGGAAAGATGTATAACAAACTTTGTTTAGTGTTAGTAAAGCAACAGGTGAGGCTGGAAATGTCTGTGACTGATGGAAGAAATGAAAATGAACAAGTTCCAGATCATTAGGAATCGTCTACAAGCTTTTACTTTTTGCAGGGTTTTTCCATCCATCCATCCATGGATGGATGGATGGATGGAAGGATAGTTTTGTACAAAATGTTTGCGCTCTAAAAAAACATGAAGGAGAAACACTTCTTAACATCTTAGAAAAGTAATGTTCTGTTAAATCACAACAGTTTAATTTGTGTATTTAAGTCTTTTTATTTATAATTGGTAGCCAAATTAGCTTCCATTTCTATTTATCTATTTTGCATTTTATTTGACACATTAAATATATTTTGTACATATTTATATATGATCATAATGACTGTTTATAAAGGAAAGTAAAAACATTTCCCAAAGAAAATAAAAACATAAAATGTGGACTATCAGAAAACTTGACCCAGTTCCACCAGGTCCGTCAGGAGGAATGGACCAGAACTCCAGCAAACTATTGTCAGAGGCTTGAGGACAAAAACCATGAATAGAGTTCAAATGCAGTGAAAATGTAAGTAAACTTCTGATCTTAAACACATTAATAAATAAATCTGATATACTCCTTTTCTCCTTATTGTGGCATTTAGAAAATGGAAATAATTCAAATAGAAATAATTCTGGTAATTCTAACTGACCTAAAACAAGAGAAGTTTGCTGTGATGTAACTTCACAAAGAGTATTTGTGTCTTTTTATTTGGTGTATGTAAATTTATGGCTTCAGCTGTACACTTGTAATATCGCTAATGATGTTCGAGTTTTCTTCCTTTTCTTCCAGAGGCTGGGAATAAACAATAATACCTTGATGTTGACAGAGATTTCACTGCTGACCATTTCCTCCCTGTCAAACGACGTCACCACAGACAGAGCTCCGGTGTTGGCGTCGATGTTGAAGTTTGCTTGGTACTCGGCAGGAGAGACTGAACAAACGTACATATTTTTAAATGTACATGACTGATCAATATGCTCAGTCTCTGTTTTATGGTGAACATGTCTGAACTGCAGGTTTTCTGTACCTGAAGTGATGCTGTATGTTATCGTCATGTTGATTCCAGTGTCTCCATCTTGGGCCTTTATTGGTTCTGGTTTTATTTCACTGAGAACCCCAACCTGAAACAAAGTCAGTCTGTTCTTCAGAGCAACTCTTTCAGTTTGAAATAAATTTCTGCTTTACACACACAGAGTGTGTGTAAAGCAGAAATTTACACACAGAGTGTGTGTAAAGTTAAAACTCAGTAAATGAGACTCACCTGGTTCTCTGGAACAGCAGCCTGGTAGAGACTGTGGTTGAAAAAGGGATCTAAGTCATCAAAGTCTTCTACTATAATCTCAACTGAGGTTGTGTCATTGTTTCCACCAATGTCCTGCAACAACAGGAACAAAGAAAGGGATGGCATATTTATGATGGAGTTAAATAAATCACACTGTATAAATATGTTGTATCACTGTGTGTGTTCTTACGCTGGCAGTGACAATAAAATTGTATTTTGGTACTACGCTGTAGTTCAGAGGTCTCATTAAGATAAACGCCCCGGTGTTTGTTAAGGAAAAGTCTGCTGTTTCTGGAGTCTAGAAGGAGAACGATGACATCATCATTCAGTGATATGCAGAACATTTGTAGAAAACCAAAACATACTTAACTTTTAATGCACTTAATAGGCTTAATTATCAGACAATTAGAATGGAAAATACAATGATTTGATAGTAAATGGCTAGAAAATATTAGTAAAAATACTAGTCACCGTAACGCATGGTGGAGCAAAACGTTGGTGTCAAATGTTTGTTTATGTCATTTAATTGGCTCTACAACCTTAAGAAAATGAAAAGGTATGGTGTTTTATTAGAGAATTTATCTTTTAAGGTGCCAATAATGCTGGAAATAATAAAGACGTGGAATTTTGATTTTTAGTTGTGTTACCACCCCACGCCACTAGAGGCAGTAGCAGACCAAAAAGATGCAGATTTAGACGTACGAAAGCTACAGAATTAGTTAAGAACTAGGAGCTACATTGAAGTAAATAAGAGACAGATTTTCAGATACATGCTGAAAAATAAAAATAGGAACTCTTTCCTAAAGGTGAAGATATATCACAGATTTAAAAAATAAAATAAAAACGGAAAACCGCGGATAATCATTTCCGGAGCACAATGGCCCCATTTAAGGTAGGAAATTGGCATGTGCTCCGTCTCCTCCCCTTTCTGTTTTTTTTTTTTTTTTTTTTTCTTTTTTTTTATTGAACAAATTGTATACAAAGTCTCGATGAGGTGCAAGAACATTACAACATAGGTAGAAAAATTAAACAAAAAAACAAGGGGCTAAGACTAAAGACAAGCACATAAAACAGTAAGGCAAATGAATAATAATAGAGCAGGATTTTAAAACAAAAGAAAAGTTGAGATACTGGCAGTTACTTTTCTTGCAGAAACAGATTTCAAAAGTTTCAGTGAGGTGAAATAAAGTTTAAATTGGTTAAGAAAAAAATCAAAACAAGGAGTAGAACCTCTCCATTTACAGCAGTGTATGTGATATTTAACAAGTAAAAAGATAATATTAACCATGTCAGATATTTTACTATCAAGGCCATCAATATAATATAAAATATGGGTGATGGTTATCTCAGGAATGTCATCAATTTTAAGGGACAACCAATTTTTAATGTCTCTCCATAGTTTAAAAGAAAAGGGGCAGGAAAAAAGAGATGATTAAGGGATTCTTCTGGACATTCACAAAGAGCACAACATGCTGAATCACATCTAAATCTTTTGTACAAAAATTCAGCCACTGGGTAAAAATTGTGAGAAATTTTGAAGTGAGTTTCTTTAACTTTTGGTGAAATCGGCCATTTTAGGTACTTGGAAAACGCATTCTCAATTATAGACAGATTGGTTGTTATCAAGATATTATTATTGTAATCATTAAATAATTTAGATTTGAAGGCAGTCACAAGCAGAACATTGTTGCACTTTGTATCAGTCACACTATATTCTCCAATTTTCAATTTGGGTAAAGATGAAGTGACATTTGAATATCTTAGGGTGTTTTGGATGAGATGGATCAGAGCTACAGGGATAGCTCTACATACTTTTAAATATTCATTACAAGAACAGTTCAGATCAAATTTGTTAGTGAAATCTCTATGATTTACAAAACACCATTACTATCCATTAAGTCAGTTACAAATAAAATACCTTTTTCATACCAGTCAGTTTTAAAAATAGATTTTCTATTTATCAATATTGATCTGTTATTCCACACTACAGATCCATGTGGGGTAAAGTTGTGGGTAAATATCATTTTCCAAAAATGTAAAACTTGCTTGTGAAAATTAGACAGTGTAATATTAATCTTGGTTAATTCAAAATCACATTTAAGCAGGAAATCCAAGCCACCGAGCTTATTAAATATAGATTTAGGGATATGAAACCACATTGAGTTGGAATGAGACAAATAGGTCTTCAGCCAATTTATTCTAAATGAGCCAATCAAAGCCTCAAAATCTAAAGCTCTAATTCCTCCTTTATCATAATCTTTAATAAGATCAGATCGTCTTAAATAGTGAGTTTTGTTTCTCCAGATAAATTGAAAGATTATTGAATTGGCTTTCTTAATATTCTTGCCGGAGATAAAAGCAGATTGGCACGGGTAAATTAATTTGGACACTCCTTCAGCTTTGGACAGAAGTGTTCGTCCAAAAATAGTCAGATCTCTAGTTAACCAATGACTCAAGGATCTCTTCATACCATCCAAGCAACTACAAATGTTTTCCTCCTCTCTTCTAATAATGTCTTTTGAAATCAGCATTCCCAGATATTTAACCTCGGACTTAACTGTAATGGAGGCAACAGACGTCTCAGAGCTGGAATGGATCGGCAAAAGTTCACATTTATCAATATTGAGAGACAAACCAGATGGGTTAGAAAACATTGAAATAGATTTTAGTGCAACATCTACCATCGTTTTATCTCTTAGGAAAATTGTTGTATCGTCAGCAAATTGACTAATCTTGAATTCCTTATCAAAAATTTTGATACCATGTAAATTAGAATTTTTCATTATTAGTAAGGTAAGCATTTGAGTTGTTAATATAAATAATTTAGGTGAAATTGGGCAGCCCTGCCTGATTCCCCTTGACATAGAGAAACTAGGGGTCAAACTCGTTCCCATGGAAACGGAGCTACTTATATCAGTATAAAATAATCTAATTATACTACAAAATTTTTCCCCAAAGCCAAAATATTTTAAGGTTTTTATTATAAAGCAGTGTTCCAGTGAGTCAAAAGCCTTGAAGAAATCCAGGAATAAAATAAAACTCTCACCATCAATAAAGCTACGATAATCAATCATATCAAAAATCAGTCTAGTGTGATGATGGATATTTCTTCCCTTTAAAAATGCTGATTGACATTCATTAATAATTGTTCCTAATCCACTGTTCAAGCGATTGGCATAAACAAGAGCTAAAATTTTATAATCTGTACATAACAGAGTGATGGGTCTCCAATTGTTTAAAGATAAAGGATCTTTGTTAGGTTTGGGGATCAGAGTAATCAGACCTCGTTTCATGGTGGGAGAGAGATTATTGTTTGAAATACATTCCAGCAGGGCCTCAAATAAAAGTTTTCGTAAATCTTTCCAAAAGAAAGTATAAAATTCAGTGGTTAACCCATCAAGGCCTGGAGATTTCCCTTTTGCCATTTGTTGTATTGCTACGTCAAGCTCTTCGATTCTTAAGTCATCTTCCATAAGGTTTTTAAAATCAAGGTTAATTTTTTCATCAGATTCCTGGATTTCATCAAAAAAAGATTGGCAATTGGATTCTGAATACTTGGAGCAATAAAGATTACTATAAAAATGTCTAATTGCTACATTTATTAAATCCAGGTCTTCAGTGATGCTACCATTAATAATTAGTTTCTGAATCTTCTTTTTGGACTGTCTCTGCTTCTCAAGATTAAAAAATATGAAGAGTTCTTTTCACCGTCTTCAATCCATCGAGCCCTGGAACGAATGAAAGCCCCCCTTGCTTTATCTAAAAAAACATCATCTAGTTGAGATTTGAAACTATCAAGCTGACTCAGTTCTTCAGATGATAAAACTGATTTTGAACATAGAGAATTTATATTGCTTATAAGTTGGGAATGTTTCTGTCTCCTCAGCTTTGAAGCAATTTTGCCTGCCTTTATTGCTGTTGTCCTAACATTAAATTTAAACCACTCCCACTTATTTAAGGGCGACAGATCCATTACTGAAATATCTTCAATAAGGTCCAGGACTTCTGAACAGAAGGTTTTATTATTCAGTAGATTAATATTAAACTTCCAAGTTACATTTGAAGGTAGTTTTGATTTATTCAGAGAGAGAAACAAGGTAACTGAACAATGATCTGTTAAAGGAGCTGCTGAGATTTCACAACTTGAAATATTATTTACCAGATTATGAGGGATTAACCAGTAATCTAGCCTGGAGCATTGGCCATTTCCCGAAGGGTTGAACCAGGAGTATTGTCTGATATTAGGATTTCTAATTCTCCAGCAGTCTGTCAAATTTGTATTAGAGATTAAATTTACAAAAATACCATCATAAATATGGTGTTGTCCCCGAGAGGGCAGACGATCAATGGATCCATCTGGAGCTACATTAAAATCTCCTCCCAAGATAACCTGATCAGTGGAATATTTTATTTTCCATTGTTTTATCTTCACTCCGAGGTCAGTAAAAAATATACTATTCATTGCTTTATTGTTGTATCCATATACACACACCAAAATGATCTTATTTCCATCAATCTCCACTATTACAGTTACCCAGTGGCCATTTGTATCACTGATATGCTCCAACAAAGAACCTGGGAATTTATAAAACATAATCATAACCCCAGCTGAATGCGACGTACCATGACTAAAATAAATTTGATCCCCCCATTGAAGTTTCCAGAATTTAGCATCCTCACTTGATGAATGAGTTTCTTGCAGAAAAAAGCAGTTTGCCTTTTGCTCTTTGCAATAAAGATAAATAGCCTTACGTTTGACAACATTTTTTAAACCCCTAGCATTAAGTGAAAGTAAGGATAACATGCAAAAAACACAGTAGTTGTGCAAAAACTACTCACAGGAACGATGAGCAGGAACGAGATAACATAGCCAATAATAGCTAAATGGAATAGTGCAATAGCCCTTTAAACAAATACAAACATAATATACCATACCAGTGAAAGTAAAGAAACATGGCGGTGTAATTAGTCCGGGTCCACTCTTCGATTATCGATCAGGGCGAAACCTTCCTTCAGGTATGCACGTTTGCCTCTGCTCCTGGCTTCCTGAACCAGGGGCCACAGTTTAGCCCGGGCGATCCTGTCCTCCTTAGAAAAGTCCTCCTTGAAACTGATGTGCATTTCTTTACAAACTTTAGCATCTTTGGACTTCCTCCAGACCTCATCCCGCATGGTTCGCATCCCGAACTGAATGATGACGGCTCTGGGACGGTTGTTGGGCGAAGCAGCGCCAGCTTTTTTCCCCAATCTATGAACGGTGTCGACTGTATCACGCAGCCGATCCACGGAGACAGGAATGATCCTAGTGAGAATCCCAATGATGGATTCCCGTACATCCTCGTCGTCTTTCTCGGGCAGTCCATCACCCTCAGGTTCCAGCGTCTCTTGTAACGAGCCTGGTCTTCACAGGAAATCCTCAGCGCTGCGTTTTCTTTTTTGAGAAGGTTAACTGTAGCTTGGAGCTCAGATATGTCTTTCTTATTAACCTCAATGGCGACAGTATTAGCTTCTATGCGTTTGTCAATGCTTTTTAAAATTTCAGTCTGATTGTCCATCTTTGTGTTAAGTTCTCCTATCGCACGAAGAATGGCGTTCGCTGTGTCCTCCTTACATGTGTGATCCCAATTCACCTTTTGTTCTTTAACAAAAGAATCAGACGTTGCCCCGACCGATTCAATTTCTTCCATAATATCTTCGTCGCAAGCCTCTTGAAGAGCCGATAGATTGTAGTCGTGGTCTGACATGCTAACTTCCATTGATAAATTGCAAGACGGAAAAAAGGAGTAAGAAGGCTGAAAAGGTTTCAAAAAGTTGTTGAACTAAGAATAAAAAACCTAAGACGTTTTAAAACAAGGGCTAGAGCACAAAATTTGGGTTAAATCTAGGCTAAATAATAACTGTATATTAGAGCCTGCAAAAACAACACCTCTCACTCCGCCATCTTGGGACCTCTCCCCCTTTCTGTTTTTTGCAGCGAGGTTCTTCTCCCTCCCTGATTGTTTTCAGTCTTTTCAATGTGTAGAAGAAGAGCACCTGTTGCTCGTTGTGTCTATAGGGCTCAGCACTGCCCCCTACCAGTGAGGAATGGTATTTTCTGACTTACCTTGCGCACTTTCACTGCATATTTATGGCCAATCAGAAAGACTAAATACAGGTCCTTCTCAATATATTAGCATATTGTGATAAAGTTCATTATTTTCCATAATGCAATGATAAAAATTGAACATTCAAATATTTTAGATTCATTGCACACTAACTGAAATATTTCAGGTCTTTTATTGTATTGACACGGATGATTTTGGCATACAGCTCATGAAAACCCAAAATTCCTATCTCACAAAATTAGCATATCATGAAAAGGGTCTCTAAACGAGCTATGAACCTAATAATCTGAATCAACGAATTAACTCTAAACACCTGCAAAACCCCAATCATTGGTAAGACTGCCGATCTGACTGCTGTCCAGAAGCCCATCATTGACACCCTCAAGCAAGAGGGTATGACACAGAAAGATATTTCTGAACGAGTAGGCTGTTCCCAGAGTGCTGTATCAAGGCACCTCAGTGGGAAGTCTGTGGGAAGGAAAAAGTGTGGCAGAAAACGCTGCACAATGGTAAGAGGTGACTGGACCCTGAGGAAGATTGTGGAGAAGGGCCGATTCCAGACCTTGAGGGACCTGCTGAAGCAGTGGACCGAGTTTGGAGTAGAAACATCCAGAGCCACCGTGCACAGGTGTGTGCAGGAAATGGGCTACAGGTGCCGCATTCCCCAGGTCAAGCCACTTTTGAACCAGAAACAGTGGCAGAGGCGCCTGACCTGGGCTACAGAGAAGAAGCACTGGACTGTTGTCAGTGGTCCAAAGTACTTTTTTCGGATGAAAGCAAATTTTGCATGTCATTTGGAAATCAAGGTGCCAGAGTCCGGAGGAAGACTGGGGAGAAGGAAATGCCAAAATTCCAGAAGTTACACAGTGTCAAGTACTCACAGCTGCTGGTGTTGGTCCACTGTGGGGTTTTTTTATTACTTATTTTTTATTGAACATTTCTGAACACATACAGTGGAGAGGCATCAATACATTCAACTTCACACACAATGTTGGACAACCGTGTCCATATTTAGCTGGATACAAGAATGGCATTCTCCTTGCGTCTGTAGTCGCTCCATTTTTCCCATTTAACAACAAACTTGTCCTCCTGCAGTCTTAGTCTATATGTGATTTTCTCCATTACGAAAATCTCTTCCACAATGCTCAGCCACTGCTCCACTGCAGGAGGGTCTTGTCTATACCATAATTTTGTGATGGTTTTCCTTGATGCTGAAAGTAATATTTTCAACAGATATTCATCGTCCTTTTGAATTACATCGTGTGTGAGGCATCCCAGGTAGAGTGTTTTACACGATCTGGGTATACCATATCCCAATATGTTTTTCAAGATAAGGCTAACATTATGCCAGTATGTGGTTAGCTTTTGACAAGACCAGAATATGTGTGTGTGGCCTACATCAGGTTCACACAGAGTCTCCAGCATGGCTGTGAACTGGATACCATCCCGGACTTGATCTCTGGTGTTATAAAGAATCTAATCATGTTTTTCCAATTAAATTCCCTCCACACACGGGAGCAGGTGGCCATGCACTGCATTTTACAAATTTTAAACTATTCCTCCTCGCTTATGTGCTCCTTCAATTCGTCCTCCCATTTTTCTTCGATGTACATAGTAGATGTCTTCCTGCCTGCCATCAGTACCTGGTAAAGTGCTGAAATAACCCGCAATTTATTCCCCTCATAGGCCTTACAAAATATCTCTATTATTTTACTTACGTTGGTTTTTATCTCTTTCTCATAATAATCTTTTATTTGCAGATATCTATACTGGTCTGGATCCTCCAGTTCATATTTTCCCTTTAAGCTATTAAAGTTCAGCAGATTGCCCTTTTCAGTCAGTTTACACAATGCTGTGGCACCTTTATCTGCCCATTGTTTGAAACCTGTATCATAAATACCTGGTTTAAACCTCGGGTCCCAAGCAAACCAGCTCAAACTCCTTATTTCTTTCTCTAAATTGTAATTATCAATCACTGTGTTCCATATTTCAATCGTAGTTTTAGTTATTGAATCTAGCTTATTGCTTAGTTTGCCTAAGAGTATTTTATGTGCTATTAAATTTTTAACTTCTATGTCTTCTCTACTTATTTCCATATTTTTCCATTTTGAAACATAGTCATCATTGCACCAACATACCAGGGGTCTAATTTGTGCGGCCCAGAAATATTCTTTTAGGGCTGGTAAACCCAGGCCTCCTTTATCTTTTGGGAGCTGAAGTGTTTTATATCTGACCCTAGGTTTCTTCCCGTTCCATATAAACCTTGAAATCCATCTGTCCCATTCTACAAATTGTTTATGCGGGATAGTCAGTGGCAGGGACTGAAACAGGTATAACAGTCGTGGTATAATATTTATTTTAATTATCTCCACTCTAGAGCTAAGATCCAAGCCAATGTCCATCCAGCGCCCCAGGTCTTTCTTAATATTGTGGTTTATTTCTAAATAATTTGCATCATAGAGTTTGTCGATTGTTTTGGTTATGTTCACCCCCAAATACTTTATAGATTTTTCATTCCACTTAAGTTTGTAAGTATCCCTTATTTTCTGCTGCGGGGAGTAATTTATTGTTAGGACCTGTGTTTTTTCCACGTTAATTTTGTATCCAGAGAATTTCCCATACTCCTCAAGCAAACTTAGTGTTTTTAAAAACATTTCATTTGGGTTTTTTAGATAAATCAAAATGTCATCTGCAAACAACCCTATTTTATGTTCTTCCCCTCCTATTTCCACTCCTTTCATTTCCTCTTCCTGCCTAATCATCTGAGCTAGTGGCTCTACAAACAGAGCAAAAAGACTCGGAGAGAGGCAGCATCCCTGCCGTGTTCCTCTCTCCAGAGTAAAACTTCCTGACAGGTTGCCATTTATTTTAATCCTTTCAATTGGGTCTTGATAAATTGATTTAATACAATTTACAAATGTCTCATTAAATCCAAATTTTTCTAAGACCTTACACAAAAAGTTCCAATTAACACTGTCGAAGGCTTTTTCCGCATCTATACTTATCAGAACTGCCTGTTCCCCTCTTCTTTGCAGATGGTCTATGATATGAAGAGTTCTCCTTATATTGTCTTGTGTTTGTCTTTCCTTTATAAAACCAGTTTGATCCTCATCAATTAAATCCTGCATTAAATTTTCCATTCTTTTAGCTATGATAGAGGAAAACAGTTTATAGTCTACATTTAGTACCGATATCGGTCTGTAGTTGTGGCAGTATTCTTGATCTTTACCTTCCTTTGGGATTACGGAAATAATGGCTTCTTTCCAAGAAGGAGGCATCTTGCCAGTCCTGAGACTATAATTAAACGAGTCATATAACAGTGGTGTTAATTGTTTTTGAAGGTTTTATAAAAAGAAGCCCCTAAACCATCTGACCCTGGTGACTTTCCTGTTTTAGTCCTGCCAATTGCCTTTGTAATCTCTTCCTCTGTAATTTGAGAAGTCAATGTCATATTTTGTTTTGTGCCTATTGCTGGTAAATCCAATTTTTCCATAAAATTACTCACCTCCTCTTCCCCTGCCGATGGTGGCTGTGCATATAAAGTTTTGTAATATTGCTCAAATGTTCTTTGTATTTCTTCTTGTTCATATAAGATTGTATTGGATAGTGGGTCTCTTATTTTATGTATGCTACTTAATGTTTGTTGTTTCTTAACGCGCCTAGCCAAATTTTTTGTAGCTTTCGGTCCCCCCTCATAGTACATTTGTTTAGTAAATCTAACCTTTTTTTCTACCTCCTCCCATAAACTCTCATCCATTTCTTTCCTGATTTCTTCAGCCACGTTGTAAATTCTCATGTTGCAGCGTCTGCCGTGTCTTTCCAATTCCGTTAACTTCTCTTGTAGTTTTCTCTGCTGTTTTAAGAGCTTCAAAATGGCGGCCTTCGCTTCCGTGTTGCTCTCTTCCAGCTCTGCTATGCGGCCCTGCGCCTCAGTCATGTCCTCTTGTTGTTTCTGTATTTCCGCGTCATTCTGTGCTACTTTTTTCTTAATTTCTTCTTTAAAGCCCATAAATTCTCGCTTCATCTCCTCTTTGAATTCGTCTTTGAATTGTGTGAGATTCTCCTTCACCTCCTTTTTAAAGTCTCGGATTTCCGCCGTGATGTTATGTAGCCCCTCCAACACGGCCTGTAGCTGACTCGAGTCGCCGCTTTCTTCTTCCATTTGCTCAACGTCGGGGTTGTATACTTCTGCCATTTTCTTCCTTATGCTTCTCTGCTTGCGTCCTCCACTCATTTCGTGTCTGGTTAAAATTGTATTTTGACTAATTTTCTTGGATTAGGGAGGGTTTTTTTTTCCTTCGACAAGGGAGCTCGAATTTATGCTGCCATCTTGCTCAGTGTCCACCGGAAGTCCGGTCCACTGTGTTTTATCAAGGGCAGGGTCAATGCCCTTGATAAAACTAGCTATCAGGAGATTTTGGAGCACTTCATGCTTCCATCTGCTGAAAAGCTTTATGGAGATGAAGATTTAATTTTTCAGCACAACCTGGCACCAGCTCACAGTGCCAAAACCACTGGTAAATGGTTTACTGACCATGGTATCACTGTGCTCAATTGGTCTGCCAACTCTCCTGACCTGAACCCCATAGAGAATCTGTGGGATATTGTGAAGGGAAAGTTGAGAGAAGCAAGACCCAACACTCTGGATGAGCTAAAGGCCGCTATCGAAGCATCCTGGGCCTCCATAACACCTCAGCAGTGCCATGGGCTGATTGCCTCCATGCCACGCCGCATTGAAGCTGTCATTTCTGCAAAAGGATTCCCGACCAAGTATTGAGTGCATAACTGTACATAATTATTTGAAGGTTGACTTTTTTTGTATTAAAAACACTTTTCTTTTATTGGTTGGATGAAATATGCTAATTTTGTGAGATAGAAATTTTGGGTTTTCATGAGCTGTATGCCAAAATCATCATTATTAAAACAATAAAAGACCTGAAATATTTCAGTTAGTGTGCAATGAATCTAAAATATATGAATGTTCAATTTTTATCATTACATTATGTAAAATAATGAACACAATATGCTAATATTTTGAGAAGGACCTGTATGTCACACACATTCATTAAATATACCAAACAGACTGTGGAACATCAACATATGTAGAAAATTTGTAATTAAACAAGTACATTGGCGATATAAAGAGAGACAGCAATGGGCAAGCAGGTGAGATTTCCTCACCTGCTTCAGGGTTTATATGCATAAAACATACACTATCCTATTAGTATTGTTATTTAACGATATTGATTGCAAAGTTCTTACATAGGTGTATGTCAGGAGGCTGAATTCAGGTGTGCTGTCTGCATCCACGGCTGTCACTCGCAGAACCTCCGTGTTCACAGACAGACTCTGGAAAACCAGACAACAGAACGATTGAGGGAGAAAAGGACGAGAGATAAAATGGTGTCTTCCTAATTTCTTTGAGAAAACAATAAAATGTGAAGGCAGAAACAGTTCCTTTCAAGATATTCACTTACCTCTGAAACAGTTTGAGAATAAAACTCCTTATCAAATACTGGACTGTTGTCGTTGATATCATTGATTATCAGCCTGCGGGAGTTGTTGTACTGGAAAAATAAAAACAGAAAGTGACGGGTTTTAGATGTTATTCAGTCAGTTTGCAATGTTTGCTCCATATTTTGGAATTTCACCCACCTTCAAATCATCATTGCACAGTAATATGTATTGCAAAACTCTGTCATTCTGCAACATAAAAACACAGTGGACATTAGTTCTGCTGAAACGTGTTAGCATAAATTATGCTGAACATCTCATTCAGCAAACAAATTCAGGTACAACAAAATGGGGGACCGTACCGTAAAGAATATTCCGGCATCGGCGTCGAGCGGCTTCTTGGTGCGAACAGTCGCTGTGGTTGTTGTTGTGAAGTTCAACTCCAGAAACTGAAGATGCTCAGGATAAGTGTTTTGCTCCAGAGTCACGATAATTCCAGCTGGGATACCGACCACCAGCTCCACGTCACCTGCAGCAGCAAAACATTATCCGATAAACTTACATTTTCTCATGAATTCATTAAATCCAGTTACCAATAAATGATCTGTTTGTGTGATCATAACATAATAGAGAAAAGGTATACTCAACGGAGAAAGTCAATCTTAATTTATATATTTCTAATCTTAATTAAATTATTTGTTTTTATAATTTTACCTGAATATCCTTCGTCCACATGACCCAGATCTATAGTGCTAGACGCTGAAAAACAGTTTATGGTGGTGCTACCTGTAGAAACAGAATTAACTTTAAGGAAATCTGCAGAATGACATCATTCAGGGTTTTTTTCACCAAAGTTCAAAGAAGAAAATATTGCTAAAATTGCACAGATTTACACAAAAGAAAAATCTAAGAATTTCTGTAAATGACTACTAAATGGTTAAAATGCTATTGCTGGGATCCAACTGTGACACATTGTGGTCATTAGTGCTTTTATTTTGAAGAACGGTATTTCTTCTTTGTGCTTTTAGTGACAAGCTGCACTTCCTGTTCTTACCAAGCCTGGTGAGACGTTGTGATGTCATAAAGAGGGAGATCTTTAAAATAGTACCACTGGAAATCAGAATGAGGTATAAAACACGCACAACTGTGTTTGGTGATAAGAAAGGTTCTTTGTTTATTTAAGAAGTGAGTTCTTGTGCTGACATTCAGAGCATTACGTGTCCAGGCTCCTGATTGTCTTTGTCAGCTTATAACTAAATGTTCTGCTGCTCGTGTTCTTCGTTCTCAGACTCTGAATCTCCTCGTTCCAAGAACACGGTTAAAACCTAAAGGGGACCAGACCTTTCAGTCGGTGGCCCCAAGGCTGTGGAACAGTTTGCCCTTGTTCTGCTGACTCTGTGGAGGTTTTTAAAAAGCAACAAAAAACATTTTGATTTTCCCAGGCTTTTATCTCTTCATTTTACTGTTTCTTATGTTGGTTTTTATGTTTTGTATGGTTTAAAAGCTCATTTCTAAAACCGTCCAATTTCGAAAGAATCGTGTTTTTATTATTATTTTTTTACATAATTTATTTCTTGAGCTTACATTTTAAATGGAAACAGAGTCATGACAAAGTGAGACGGAGGGGAAATAACCCATAAAAATCTTCCACTGTGGTTTGGAGTGGCGAACACAAAGGTACATGGAAAATTATGTGTCTGTTAGCTTTTCGAAGAAAATCTCCACATGCTCTTTTTATATCTATCCCAGGAAAAGGAGTCAAGGATTAGTCTCCCAAGACCAAATGTAATGTGAATTAATCAGCTTTCATTGTATAATAGTTATATTAGTTACACTGTAAAAAGCATAAATACTTGCAGGTTCATTATTTGACAATAAATGAGACTAACACTTTCCTGTTTTAGATTAGTTAAGGTTACCAAACCTTTTTTCTTTTTAGTGAAATGAAATGAAATGAAATGAAGTTTATTCGAACATGATACAAATATAAAAAAATAAAATAAAATAGTGCACAGTAACAAGAAGTGCATAAGAAAGAAGAGAAAATACAGATTTTTAGTTTCAGTTAACATATCATGCTCAAAATGGGGTAGGAAGAAGTGAGAACTTATAAACTCCTACCCCTAAACACTTGAGACTTTAGAGTCCTACTGTCATTAAAAAAAATCAAAATCAAAGTGGCAGTCAGAAGTAACAGTTACTAATATTTACCTATACATTTTCCCATTTTATGCTGGTTTATCTTTCTAAATCCTTACACCAAGTTGTTATCTTCAATACACACCTTATTGCTTTCTGTCCCCATGTGTGTATCTATTGAAAATTACCTCTTTGTACTTTCTTTTGAATTGAGTTAAACTAATGCTTTGTTTTAAATCTTCATGTAACCTATTCCATAACTTTACACCTTTAATTGAAATACAGAAGCTTTTTCTTGTTGTTCTAAAGTTGCGGATCTTGAAGTTTGAGTGACCCCTTAAGTTATACCCCCCTTCTCTTTCAGAAAACGAAGGGGGGTATAACTTAAGGGGTCACTCAAACTTCAAGATTAGTAATTAATAATGAGAGCAAACTAACAAAATATTTTACTTATAGTTCTTCAAATCTTTATAAAATCACAAAACTGGTTGAGAGAATCAATAGATTGTGAAACATAAAACCAAGACAATACCATCCCAGACACCAAAGACTTTAACAACTTAAAGATGTTCTGTTTATTATATCAGATGTTTCTTTCAAAAGCAGAACTTGAATTTGTTAATGTTTAACAATATTTTAGGACAGGAGAAGTTACTCAGCTACCCTCAAGCTGTAATTTGAGGGTCTGTTTTTCGTTGTGAAGGACCTGAAGGAGAGAAACGTTTGGGTTTTATAACAAGATGGGGCTACACCAGATGAAAATTAAATATTAAACTTTTCAGTTGAAATATAGAAGATACAGAAATAGTATCTTCTATTGAACCATGGACCCAACAGATAAGGAGCAATTTTATGGCAGTAAAATTCCCCCGTATAATTTTTCCTCTTCAGGTCTGAAGTGCACAAACGAAAGACTCGTCCTCTTATTGTAGACAAAAAAAAAACATCAAACACTTCACTCTCAGATTGGTTAATTTGACCTAAGAGTCACTTTAGAAACGTTTAAACAGCAAAGGCCCACATGTTTTCATTTTACTACAAAACTGCTTTCTTAGGCTCCGGTTTCCTGTGTAATCATTGTGTTTCTTTCAAAAGCAGAACTTGAATTTGTTAAATGTTTAACAATATTTTAGGACAGAAGTTACTCAGCTACCCTCAAGCTGTAATCTGAGGGTCTGTTTTTCGTTGTGAAGGACCTGAAGGAGAGAAACGTTTGGGTTTTATAACAAGATGGGTCTACACCAGATGAAAATTAATTATTAAACTTTTCAGTTGAAATATAGAAGATACAGAAATAGTATCTTCTATTGAACCATGGACCCAACAGATAAGGAGCAATTTTATGGCAGTAAAATTCCCCCGTATAATGTTTCCTCTTCAGGTCTGAAGTGCACAAACGAAAGACTCGTCCTCTTATTGTAGACAAAAAAAACCATCAAACACTTCACTCTCAGATTGGTTAATTTGACCTAAGAGTCACTTTAGACCAGGGGTCTCAAACTCCAGGCCTCGAGGGCCGCAGTCCTGCAGCTTTTAGATGTGCCTCTGCTGCATCACACCTGAATAGAATAATTAAGGCTCTGGAGAACTGGTTTACACAAGGTGGAGGTAATTAAGCCATTTCATTCCAGTGTTTTGTACCTGTGGCACATCTAAAAACTGCAGGACTGCCGCCCTCGAGGACTGGAGTTTGAGACCCCTGCTTTAGACACTTTAGAAACATTTAAACAGTAAAGGCCCACATGTTTTCATTTTACTACAAAACTGCTTTCTTAGGCTCCGGTTTCCTGTGTAATCATTGTGTTTAGCTGGTGATGAACATATTCAATCCTGTACTCACCTATTGGACTTCCAGTAACCACATGGATCAAAACAGACACAATAAGACCGATGCATGTCCGACGCAAAGCAGCGCGGTCCATGGTTGTGTTTCCCGTTTCCCAGCCTCGGATGACTGACACTGAACTGGCGCTATGGATGACTTTCAGTTCCATTTTCCTTCCCTCCAATCATCTTTCATGACAGGCTGTAAAACCACATTCACCTTTGATCTGAGGGCAGAAGGTTGTACAGAACACCCTTTACTGTCGTGTTTATTTTCATTTGGAAAAAAGGAGACATTGTTAAAATGAATGAATGAATAGTGTACTAAAGCTAAAATGGCTTCAGTCATTTCTAAGGTGTAAGATATTTGGTTTTCTTTACCCAGACTCGTGTTTTGGAAATCAAGTGGAAGTCTTGAAATGTGACTCAGGTTCTGTTCAAATATTTTGATGAACTCCATATTTAGATAACATTTTATTTCTGGTGAATTAGTGCCACTGTGGAAACAAAGACCAGGGAAGTAGAGGGGAAATGAGAGAGCCTAATAAAAAGATTAAAATAAAGTGCTTTTTTATTTATCCTTTATTCATCCAATATCAAGGCAGGCATCTTATTAGACAATATCTTGTTTGACCACTAGGTGGCACAAAGGCTCTTTTTTCCCCTGGTGAAGAATCTCGAGCAAAAATGGACCCAAAAATGGATTCAACTCGGACTGAAAGGTTAAAACTTTAACCTGGTCTTCTGCCTACAGGAGCGTGAAATGTTTGTTGTATTTAGTCAACAAACATTTGACTAAATGTTTGTTGAGGAAAGAAGATGAACTGTTAAAAATCATGAAGCTAAGAAACCTTTTCCTTCCCAGAGTCGTCATATTAGTCGCATCCAGAGCTGCAGGACACATGGAGGAAACGGCAGCACTGGGAGTTCAGAGGTGAGTCGGGCCGAAACATCAAGACTGGGCCAAGAACCAGATGAAGACATTTACATTTTTAATAAGTACATTTATAAAAGGCAACAACTAACATTTTTTACTAAAATGATTTGGATGAAAAACTGCCGCATCTTATTAGACAATATCTGGTTTGACCACTAGGTGGCACTAAGGCTCTTTTTTCCCCTGGTGAAGGTTTTATTTAACCACTTGTCTTTTTTATACAATGTTAGAAATACATTAAAAGATGCCAATAATAAATAAGTTCCTTTTTAAATAAGGAAAAAAAAACATTTTATTCTCTAAAATACAATAGCTTAGCATTCCTTTAGTGAACGCTTCATTATTTGCAGCTAAAAAACAAGTGAAAAGCTCGGCTCTTTTTGTTTGATTTAATCCTTACGAAACTTAAAATATTAGTTTAGTGGTGTGCATTTTGCAACAAGGTTACTGTAGCTTTTTCTGCTTGAATTCATTTGAAAAAGGTTTGAAATGATGAACCTGAGTTTAACTGATAATTAATGACGGAAAACCTGCAGCTGTTGATTAACAGGCATAAAAGCAGAACTCATGACTCAGACCGCTCTCAGGAACACTTTAATTTATTTGTTCATATTTTACACAACAGAAACATCAGCCCCGGCTAAAATATCATTCGGTTTCTGCAGCAGGTAAAATTTGCATCAACATTTTGAAAGCTCAGTGGAGGCATTTACCATGAAACTGTGAAGTTATAAAGTAAGAAATAATCACAATTTAACATTAACACATGACTTAAATTACAGTTTATGGTTCCCCCACTTTAAATGAATTGATTTTTTTTCTTCTTTCCAAACATCTTTGGAAAAAAATGTCAAAATATCTACAAACATGTTTCCAACATTAGTTTTCTATTCTTTAGCATAACTCCATACACTAACCTGACCCTTTATAAAAGTCTGAGAAAGCTATAAAATGTGATTTACTGAACTTATTTACACCGTAGAATAATGTGACAAAGATCTCAAAACTGAAGCAGCAAACTTTATAAAAAAAATTGCATTTCTTTCTGTCTCCAAACATTTTGTCATGAGTAAATATCCTCGTTTGAATCAAAACTCAGAACGTTTATCTCCATTTTAAAGACAGACTGAGACCAAAGTTGAACTTCTATAAATATAAGATGACTTTTTTTTTACACTAATACAATCATGTACCAATCTAAGCTTTTATATCTTTTATAATTACTACACAATAGTAATAATTCTCTCTCAAGTCAGAGATATAAAAACTAAATAAAAAGTTTAAAAAAACAACATGAATAAAAACACACAACTTCTTAAACAACAGGATAACTGAGCATTATCAAACATCTGGCAGGTTCAAACATGTCAAGAAGACAAAAATATACAGTTTTATTTCCTATTATATACTATTCTTCCCAGTGGTAAATTAGACAGTATCTGCTTTGACCACTAGGTGGCACTAGGGCTCTTTTTTTTCCCCTGGTGAAAAAGATTTCACAGTTTTACTGAAATTAGTAGAAAGCAAATGGGAACAATTTAGGATCCAGTGAAATTTCCTTTGACAGAAACTTTTTCAGTTATCTCTCACCTCCTTCCAAAATGTATTGATTTTTGATTGGTTGATTGAATCAACCAATCAAATTTGTTCAGCACATAAATACAAAAGTATAAAACAAAGTCACAGAACAGCCAGTATTGGAGCCTTTATAAAAGACTCCAAGACAAAAAAAAACCCAGAATAACATTCTCATCGTGTAACATCAGATTATTGATTAATGTTTCATTTAATACGTGAATTATCTGTATTATGAGTTAGAGATCAGCACATTATAACAGCCTGGATTGACGCCGTGTCTTGATTTGTTCCTAATTGTTGTTTCAAGTGATGTAAGAGAAGCTTGTAGAGGTTACTGTGATTTGCTTTGATAAACTTTCCAATAAAACACTTTCATTAAGTAGATTTGCACAGACATTAATCTAGAAATGGGATCCCATTCATGTTGGCAAACCTTCAAATTTAACTAGAGACAAAACTCTGATGTGCTTAAAGGATAATTTAAAGTCGCAGACGTCAAATAAATAAAACAGTCTAAGATTATTCTTCTGGTGCATGAAGGCAGCACTGAGTCTTGGTTTGATGAACCGTCCTCATCAGGCAATCGTCTCGTCAAACCCAAACATGGATTTGTTCACATCTGTAGCACAAACAAATGATTAGCCTTTTGTTTAAATGGCTGAATTGATAAAATATTTCACTGAAACATTTCAAAGATGACACCTACCTCCAACTGCAATGAAATGGACCGTCTCCGCTCTTCGTTTTGTTGCATCTTCCTGAAATCCAACAAAACAGCTCAGTTGAAAACAATGTTTGTTTTTTTAAATTTTGTTGTTTATTTGATAGGGGCAATAAATAAAGAGCATCTTCTGATCACAGTGTTCATAATACTGTTATTACAAAGATTTAACTGCAAAATGGTATTTATAGTCATGATTTAAGCTTCTTATACTCACTGCTGCTGTCGCTGCGTTATTGATGGATTTAACAAACAGTTTAAGAAAAAAAAAACTAAACTTTAGAAATGTGCTGCAAGCTAAGGAAAGCTTACATTTAATAATTATTTATCATAGTGATTCCTCTCATGGTTAACCGGTAAAACAAACCGACACTTTCTGGAGATTTTTGGTTTATCCACGTACTCGTTTTTAGAAGTTATATTACAAAAAACTGTATAAAAACGGAAAAGTATTTTTCTACAGTTTTGGTTTCATTGCGATGCATCAGGACCATTTTAGATCTATACAAGAGGAGGAGGAGATTTCCATCAAAAACTCAGAAATTGTGACACTAATCTCTTGGAAAACTTGAACATGTAAGAGTTTGAAAAGTCTGACATTTTCTGCTTTTGAAGCTGAAAGCAGTCTGAGGCTCACCTTTTAAATACAGAAAGAGTCAGAACCAGAACCACTGAAACCAGGCCAAGCAAAACCCCCAGAACGATGAGTACAGTTGGGTCTGAGCTGGAGCCTGGAGGCTCTTTTTCCGTCTCCACCTCAAACTGAACATCGTTTCCCAGCACCTTGGCCAGCGCCGCTCTCACCTCTTCAGACTCGCTCTGCAGTTTCCTGGAAAATCAAACAGACAACTTGAAGCTTTAAAAGGGATCTATTAACCAAAAAAACACATTTGACACTTTTTTTGTACGTCCATTTGGGTTTCTGCTGCTTCTACAAACGGAGCACATTTGAGTCAAAAATTAAACTCCTACTTTGCGACTTCCTGAGGTTCAACAGCTCCATCGTCATCAAAAGCGACTAAGCTGACCAGAGTCTTGACCGACGCTCTCAGCATTCGGCTTTCTTCTCCATCAGAGCTCCACACCTGGGTTATGTTCACCGTCCAGCCCAGAGTTTTACCTAAAGCCCTGAGAGAAAACAAATCCACGATATGACAACAGGAATGGATGAAACACATCAGAAAATAAACTTTATTCATGAACGTACTCCTCCAGCTCTGGAGTCTTTTCCTCCACAATGTTTACCGGCTTATTCAGAGAGATGAACGTCACGTCGCTGCTGCCCTGAACCACAACCTGCAACAGGAAGGAAGGATCCAATGAGAATGTTCTGCTGGTCATCAGCACTTAACTCAGAGTGGAAAAAAATGTCCAATGACCTTTGCACTTCTCAGTGCAGCAATCTTACATAAAAGGCACCAAAGCATGTCATCAATATGAAGACCTGCCTCAAAGGGCGAAACGAATGCAGTACAAGGTGCCTCATTACGTGGATGAGTTTCCACTTGTGACTTTTACCAACATGGACGTCTGCAGCCTGCTAAACAAAATGGAACAACTCCATGTTGTGGTTTCTGCCATGAAGCGGACGCTTCAATGCCAGGCTGTGGTCAGTGAAGACTGAAGTCACAGCGGACCTGTGAAGTCAGGTGTTGTCCTGGAACAATGCACTGATCAGGTGTTGCGCATGTCCTGCACATCGCCTTCAATTCTTGGATATGGATGATAAAATGGGTTGAATATGAGCAACGGGGAAACTTTGAACAAGTATTTTGAATGTTATCATGGTTCTTATCCATGAAAGCCCTAAAAAGGTGTTTTTTCTGGCTGATTAGTTGAAATAAAAATGGTTTTTGACACCCTTATTGAGACGCGTTTGAGTTGATTATTTCACAGTCAGTGTCTTATGAAGACGTTCTCCACTTCGAGATTTGCAACAGGGTTTATACAGGAATCCTAGACTTGTACAAGGATACAGGAATCGTTGTATAAGGATATAAGGATAAAATAGGTAGTAAAAGATAGTAAACTTGAATTTACTACATATTTTTAACACCTCTACAATATTTTCTAAACACAAAATTGAGCAGCAATCTTTTCTGGGGGAGGAGTAAATGTTATGGGTGAACTGATTTATCAGCCAGTGGATTTACCGGCACTGATTTCCTTAATTGGTGATCGGCCGATACTTACATATGAAGCCAATCTTATCTACCTTAACAAAGGTCTAAAATCAGTGTCTGTCCTTTTCTGCTCTGCAGTGAGAAACGTTTGACTGACAGACCGTCCACCAGGTCAGGTCTGCAGTTAGCAACAGTTACCCCACTGTTACCAACTCAGCGCCTTTCTTACTATATTTAGAGACATTTAAAAACAAATTGGCATGGGCCAAAATCCGAGATCTCACACTTAAAATATTCCAAATACATTTAGAAAAGTCTTAAGAATATAAACAAAACACTATGACATACAAATTTCACAAACCAATGTCTCATTTTCAATAGAATATTGGTTTGGTGCTAATCGTCAACACTATAACTAGATAACCAGATGCAAGAGTAAAACTTTTCACAGGTCAGTGAAAAGTTTTAATTAAAAAACTGTAAGATGTTGATGTGCAGCAGAATATGTGCTTCAGTTCAGTAACAAAAGAAACAAAAAAAGACGATGCACACTCCAACTCTCAGACAAATCACCAGCAGAGCAAACGTTTAAATTAGCTAATCAACTACCGATCACCTATTAATAACCGCAAAATAAACACCAGGCCTGAAAATGTAAAGGGACTGAATGTTCTGTCTTTTGAGTGGGAAATGTTTGTGTGATTGTTGGTGTTGAACCAGTAAAACCTGTAAGGGATCAGAAGCCAACTGAACAACCAACATTCAGGTTTAGGCTTTTACCTTCACTCTGCTGGTAGCAGAAAGTCCATGAGGATCTGTGGCCTTCACCTTCATTGTGACGTTTATTCCACCCAGACCTGCTGCCGACACCACAAACAGCAAACCTGAAGACGACTCCAGTTCAAAGAAGGAGTTTCCTGCTGGCAAACTGTAGACCAGACGACTGCTGTCTCCAACATCAGGGTCCGAGGCCTGAGGGAGGGAGGGAGGAGAAAAGAAAGGAAGGAAGGGAGAATGGAAGGAAGGAAGGGAGAAAGAAAGAAAGAAAGAAAGAAAGAAGGAAGAAAACTCCTTAATGTTGCTGTAGAAAATGTATTCAGATAAGGTGTGTTTGTCGGATTAAAAGTACCTTTTGAAAAATAAGCAGCTATTATACACACGTTTAAATAAACCCAGATTTCTGTATTAAAATGTCTTGTCCTGTCCAACGTTTGTCCAACGTTTGTCCCATATTTGTAACTGGTTCTCCAGTAACTTTTGGGTTTTAAACACCAGTAAGACAGAGACTTTGATTGTTGCTCCCAGCCACTTGCATCCAAAATCAGCCAAACAATTATCTCTTTCTGCCCACGAGCAAAATCACAGTTAAAAAATCTAGGTGACACATTTGACTCCAAAGGGACTCAAAGTCTTTTTTCAGGCTTTGACCTAAGAAAATCTGGATTACTGTAACGCCCTTTCTATCTATTTCACGTCCAGAACACTGTAATTTGCCTCTGAGGGAAATAATGAAGTCTTGAGAGCTGAGTGGAGCCGTCTCCAGGCTGAGGGCCCACGAGTCTCTGGACCCAGACAGCTGAGCTGTTTCCATGCAGTGCTGCCCTCAGACTCAAAGAACCACCAACCTGGAGTGAAGCTGCTGTTGCTTCTATTCCCCAGGAGGGAAAAGAGCGTTCAGAGTTTGGAGCATACAGACACATTTCTATCATCCCTGCTAAGAGACTGGTGTTGCCTCAGTTATATGTGATTTTCTGAGGATATTCAATGAATAGTGTGTATATTGTGTACAGATGAGGAAGACGTGCTGAACGTGATCCTCCGGCCAGAAGGAGGCGCTGAAAACATAAAGATAAAGAAACGATGAGCTTCCTTCACATTCCTGACAATGTGACTGCAGATTGTTGACACATTAACCACTTTAATGGAAGGAAGGTTTCAGGTCAAAGTACACAGCCATGTGTTTATGGCCTTTACAGGAACTGTTCCTGCAATCTCACTGGGTGGAGATAAACATGTTCAGAAGCACATTTCCCAACCAGCTGATGGGAGCTGGGTGTGTTTACCTTCACTTGGATGACTGGGGTTTTGTACGGAGAGATGCTGAACACAGAGGCTTCATAATCGTCCGAGGAGAACTCTGGCGGCTCGTTTACGTCCTCCACCTGAATTCTGACCTGAGAGATGCAGAAAGTCCATTTTGTTGGTATGAAAGCAACAATGAAGACAGTTTGTGATGATAGATGTGTGATGATGTTGTTACCAGAGCCACTGCTGATGTGGGAGGCGTCCGCGTGTCCACAGCCTCCACTTCCAGGATGTACCACTCCTGCTCCTCCCTGTCCAGCTGTTTTGTGGTAAAGATGGTACCACTGCCGTTGATGGAGAACAGGTCTTTGTGTGTTCTCAGTTCGTAGGAAACCTCGTACAGGTCACTCCCTGCGGAGGCGAGGACCTGCCCCACAGTGACCCCCGGATTCTGGTTCTCTTTCAGGCTGAAGTTGTAGGAGGAGCTCAGGAACGCCACGCCTTCAGAACTATTGATCCTGATGTTCGCCACCACCAGAGCTGCAGATGGGACCAATTTTGTGGATGCACACGACATTAGAGGGTAAAAAGATGATTCTTTTACTTGGCATTCAGAGCAATGGACATCAGGAGGCATTCATTTCTCTGTCTTCAACTTTGAGATTATTACTAGACCTGTACAGTAAGGTCACAAATTATAATGGCTTATTTGGATTTAAAGTGACAGGAGACCATAAAATCATAAAACTCAAACAGTAACACAAAAACTTATTTTTACTGTGAAGCACCTTAAATTACCACGCGTATAAAAGTTTAAATGTTTTTAGTTAAGCTGAAAGTGTTTATGCACAAAACAGAATCCATGGATGGAGTAGATATGACTCCAACAGGTTGAGGGTCATTTGTTGAAAAATTTAACTAAAAGATAATTATTATGGCTTTATGGATCTGATGGTCTTTTTACGTAACGTTTTTATTCTAAATGCTTATGAACTCTCACCAAATTAACCTCAATACACACCTGAATACACACCTCAATACACAGCCCAGGTTGCATGTTTTCTGCAGATAAACAGGAAAATGTCTCTCCAGTGTCTCTCCATTTGTTGTCTTTGGTATAAAACCATTATATTGTCTCCTGTTGTCAGATCACACTCTGAACCTTATTCAAAGTTTTAATTTTCAAGTAGGGTTCAGACTCATCCATGATCAAATATTATATTATGGAGCTCCAATCTTGACAACATTTTATTTAGGAAAAAAGAAACCAGACGGTGTTTAAATGATCGGACAGCGGATGACATTTTTAAGGGAATTTCAGGATTCAGTTGTTGCCTTTCTAGTTTCTTGCTGTACAAGAAGCACAGATTCAGTTTCACCAGTCTTACTGCTTTATATATTTATCCATAATATTCCTGCAGCCAGTTTTACCCGTTTACCTATGATAAAAATGTTTGATTGTTTGCTGGTTTGAAGTTACTGCTGTTATATTGTTGGTGCACCATGAGGTGTGTGGATAAAGTTCAGGATGTCTGCAGCCTCAGGACCTTCACAGTTTCAGCACTAATGCCTAAATACACAAGAAAAACTGACCTGTGGCGCTGAGCGGAGGTTTGCCATGATCTGTGGCCTCGGCCGTCTGGACCAGTGTGGTGTCTTCTGTTACATCAGCAAGGTCAGAGGTCAGGGTCACTTCTCCTGTTTTGCTGTCTAAGGCCAAAAGAGGCGAATCTCCTTCAGAGAAACTGAAACCAGAAATAAAGATGTAAATGCAGGAATATATTTTTTTTTAAATGTGTGTTTGGTTGAAATACAAGGTTTTTATAAGTTGTCAATTTAATTTTTCAATGTTTTCACTAATACGAAGTAGTACAAAGCTGTTGAATGGATGGCAAATAACATGTGATTTTCAAATTTTTTTAGATAAAAACTTATAAAAACGCAAAATGCTTTTTGTACATATGAAAGGTATGGAGCCCCCTAGGGGACATGGGGAATTTTTTTCTTTTGCGTTACCTCGCAAAACTTTTGCGTTCCCTCTTTGCGTTCCCTCGCAAAAACTGTACTGATCAGTTGTGCGGCATAATTGAATACTGTAAGTCTTTCTTACGGTGGCCGCCGTACTTTCTGATTTAATATAAGGTTATGTAAGGTTTTTCCATGAATGTTAATATCTCGTTGTGAAATATCTGAAGTTTTATATCTTTCTTTATGATACAAATGCACTACAAACCTATGATATAAACAGAAACCCTCCGTAAAGAAATATAAATACTGTACATCCAAACTATATTTCTGAGTTATTATGGCGGCGTAATAACTCATCTGACAGTTTTGATTGTGTCTCTGTTGTGTTGGTAGCCTGAATGGTTTAAAGAGCTGCTTTTATGTTCAGTTCCATCTCAACCTTAACAGACATAAATATGCAGTAAATAAATCGATTTTCAATCAGTTTTTTGCACCAAAGACTTCATAATAAAAAACACGTTTTATTATTAAAAACACGACAAACTAATTATGGTAAAGGGCCGAATTGGGTTAACTCGGGGAATCTCATCTGTCCGTGTATCAATTAGCACCAAACCACTGTCACATTTATCGATTTATTCCATTTTGATTATTATGCTCCAAACTTTGCAAGGACTGACCAACCCGCTCACCGTTTCCTTATACACAGAAACCAGCAGGCCAGTAACCTTCCCATTCATACTTGATGACATCACTCCCACATCGGCACACCCACCACCGAAGTGTCAAAGTCGCGTGCTCCTATCATATCAATAATTACTTATTTCATTCATATGGCTCTTACAGAGCCTAAGTGAAAACGTGTTTTTTATTATGAAGTCTTTGGTGCAAAAAACTGATTGAAAATCGATTTATTTACTGCATATTTATGTCTGTTAAGGTTGAGATGGAACTGAATATAAAAGCAGCTCTTTAAACCATTTAGCTAACCAACACAACAGCGACACAATCAAAACTGTCAGATGACTTATAACGCCGTGATAATAACTCAGAAATATAGTTTGGATGTACAGTATTTATATTTCTTTACGGAGGGTTTCTGTTTATATCATAGGTTTGTGGTGCCTTTGTATCATAAAGAAAGATATAAAACTTCAGATATTTCACAACGAGATATTAACATTCATGGAAAAACCTTACATAACCTTATATTAAATCAGAAAGTACGGCGGCCACCGTAAGAAAGACTTACAGTATTCAATTATGCCGCATAACTGATCAGTACAGTTTTGCGAGGAGCATAAAAACTTTTCAGAGCATAAAACTTTGAGTAGCATAAAAGTTTTTCGAGGCTAAAAAAAAAAATTATGTCCCTAGGGGGCTCCGTAGAAAGGGACACGTTGGAGAACCACCTTTTGGAGTAGTCGAGTCTTTTGCTGTATGTTTCTATCAGCTTCAACACATTCAGGTTTTTCTCCATCAGATTGGAGAGTTTCTATAATATCAATCAGCCTTGATTTTACAAAGTAAGCCTCAATTTTAATCTCTTCTTTTTTGCCTTTGCGAAAAACAAAAAAGACCCTTTAAAATCAACTTTGTCATATTTTGTGTTTGTTTGTTACTATAGATCTCTGTAAACTGCAGTTTGTGGTGGTAATGGGAGTTTTGAGCGAACCTGTAGGTGATAAGCGAGTTGTTTCCGATGTCTTTGTCGGTGGCTCTGAGCGTCAGCAGCACCTTCCTCTTCTCTGCGTCTTTCACCAGGATGCTGGAGTCGCAGCTGCTGGAGCTGAACTCGGGTTTGTTGTCGTTGTCGTCGTCCATGATGCTCACTCTGATGGTGGGGATGTTCTAGAGCGCAAGGTTTGACGTAAAACATTGTTTTGCAAACAAATGTACTGAATAGCTGCTTTAAAAGGGGTCCATTATGCAAAATTCACACTTTTCATGTTTTTGAACTTCCATTTAGGTCTGAGCTGCTTCTAAAAACAGCCCAAAAATATCAGTCTGTTTTTTAGTAAAGTGACAGTTTTTGCTTCTGGAAAATGGGCCGTTTTTTAGTGAAACAACTTCTAATGGTTAATGTCAAAAGTATCACTGGTGTAAACGAAGTGGCCATTGGAGAATTTCAGTCTGGATTGGCAGACTCCTGTTTTGCTGTCTCAGACTTCCTCCAGACTTCCTGTTGAAAAAGGAAGTCTGGAGGAAGTGCTCCGATTACAGAGGGGTCACACTCTTCAGCCTCCCCAGGGAGCTCTATTCAGTTTTCATCTACGCGATTAGAAAGTGCAAAAGAACCGTTACGATGGTAGGAAAACCCACCTTGTCCAAATCAGTGATGTTTTTAGCGAGGGCGTTCACCAGATGGGAGACGTTGTAGATCGACTGATCGAACTCTGGAGCGTTGTCGTTCACGTCTTCCACCGTGACGGACACCACAGCATCAGCCGTCTTCAGAGGGTCGTCTGTCTGGGCCGCCTGCAGACACACAGTCATCTTTCATACACACTGAGCTTTGAGCCACTAGCAGACTAAAAAGATGCAGATTTAGACGTACGAAAGCTACAGAATTAGTTAAGAACTAGGAGCTGCATGTCATGGTTTTCTTAACTTGTTATATTTTTATTCTAAATATACAGATGAAAGCTTAAGTGTTCATACACACTGCAAAAATACAAAATCTTACCAAGTATTTTTGGTATATTTTCTAGCGCAAATATCTTAGTATACTTGAAAACATAAAATAAGTTCCTTATAAGCAACTTTTCAGCAAGATATGAGTTTGTTTTAAGTCCATGTATTTTCTTAATATTGATGAAAAAGTACTAGTTCCACTTATGTGTGGGTCATATCATATTGACAATGATACTGCTTAAAAAAAAAAAACTTGCTTTAAAACTTTAGGAAAGATGTATAACAAACTTTGTTTAGTGTTGGTAAAGCAAAAGGTGAGGCTGGAGCTCATCGTCAGTCATTACTTCACTGGAAATGTCTGTGACTGATGGAAGAAATGAAAATGACCAAGTTCCAGATCATTAGGAATCGTCTACAAGCTTTTACTTTTTGCAGGGTTTTTCCATCCATCCATGGATGGATGGATGGAAGGATAGTTTTGTACAAAATGTTTGCGCTCTAAAAAAACATGAAGGAGAAACGCTTCTTAACATCTTAGAAAAGTAATGTTCTGTTAAATCACAACAGTTTAATTTGTGTATTTAAGTCTTTTTATTTATACTTGGTAGCCAAATTAGCTTCCATTTCTATTTATCTATTTTGCATATTATTTGACACATTAAATATATTTTGTACATATTTATATATGATCATAATGACTGTTTATAAAGGAAAGTAAAAACATTTCCCAAAGAAAATAAAAACATAAAATGTGGACTATCAGAAAACTTGACCCAGTTCCACCAGGTCCGTCAGGAGGAATGGACCAGAACTCCGGCAAACTATTGTCAGAGGCTTGAGGACAAAAACCATGAATAGAGTTCAAATGCAGTGAAAATGTAAGTAAACTTCTGATCTTAAACACATTAATAAATCTGACATACTACTTTTCTCCTTATTGTGGCATTTAGAAAATAGAAATAATTCTGGTAATTCTAACTGACCTAAAACAAGAGAAGTTTGCTGTGATGTAACTTCACAAAGAGTATTTGTGTCTTTTTATTTGGTGTATGTAAACTTCTGTCTTCAGCTGTACACTTGTAATATCACTAATGATGTTCGAGTTTTCTTCATTTTCTTCCAGAGGCTGGGAATAAACGATAATACCTTGATGTTGACAGAGATTTCACTGCTGACCATTTCCTCCCTGTCAAACGACGTCACCACAGACAGAGCTCCGGTGTTGGCGTCGATGTTGAAGTTTGCTTGGTACTCGGCAGGAGAGACTGAACAAACATACATATTTTTAAATGTACATGACTGATCAATATGCTCAGTCTCTGTTTTATGGTGAACATGTCTGAACTGCAGGTTTTCTGTACCTGAAGTGATGCTGTATGTTATCGTCATGTTGATTCCAGTGTCTCCATCTTGGGCCTTTATTGGTTCTGGTTTTATTTCACTGAGAACCCCAACCTGAAACAAAGTCAGTTCTTCAGAGCAACTCTTTCAGTTTCAAATAAATTTCTGCTTTACACACACAAAAAATTAGTTAAAACTCAGTAAATGAGACTCACCTGGTTCTCTGGAACAGCAGCCTGGTAGAGACTGTGGCTGAAAAGGGGATTTAAGTCATCAAAGTCTTCTACTATAATCTCAACTGAGGTTGTGTCATTGTTTCCACCAATGTCCTGCAACAACAGGAACAAAGAAAAGGATGGCATATTTATGATGGAGTTAAATAAATCAGACTGTATAAATATGTTGTATCACTGTGTGTGTTCTTACGCTGGCAGTGACAATAAAATTGTACTTTGGTACTACGCTGTAGTTCAGAGGTCTCATTAAGATAAACAGCCCGGAGTTTGTTAAGAAAAAGTCTGCTGTTTCTGGAGTCTAGAAGGAGAACGATGACATGAACATTCAGTGATATGCAGAACATTTGTAGAAAACCAAAACATACTTAACATTTAATGCACTTAATAGGCTTAATTATCAGACAATTAGAATGGAAAATGCAATGATTTGATAGTAAATGGCTAGAAAATATTAGTAAAAATACTAGTCACTGTAATGCATGGTGGAGCAAAACGTTGGTGTCAAATGTTTGTTTATGTCATTTAATTGGCTCTACAAACTTAAGAAAATGAAAAGGTATGATGTTTTATTAGAGAATTTATCTTTTAAGGTTGCCAATAATGCTGGAAATAATAAAGACGTGGAATTTTGATTTTTAGTTGTGTTACCACCCCACGCCACTAGAGGCAATAGCAGACCAAAAAGATGCAGATTAGCTACAGAATTAGTTAAGAACTAGGAGCTGCGTTGAAGTAAATAAGAGACAGATTTCCAGATACATGCTGAAAAATAAAAACAGGAACTCTTTTCTAAAGGTGAAGATATATCACAGATTTAAAAAATAAAATAAAAACCAAAAACCGCGGATAATCATTTCCGGAGCACAATGGCCCCATTTAAGGTATGAAATTGGCATGTGCTCCGTCTCCTCCCCTTTCTGTTTTTTTGCGGCGAGGTCCTTCTCCCTCTCTGACTGTTTTCAGTCTTTTCAATGTGTAGAAGAAGAGCACCTGTTGCTCGTTGTGTCTATAGGGCTCAGCACTGCCCCCTACCAGTGAGGCATGGTACTTTCTGCCTTACCTTGCGCACTTTCACTGCATATTTATGGCCAATCAGAAAGACTAAATACAGGTCCTTCTCAATATATTAGCATATTGTGATAAAGTTCATTATTTTCCATAATGCAATGATAAAAATTGAACATTCAAATATTTTAGATTCATTGCACACTAACTGAAATATTTCAGGTCTTTTATTGTATTGACACGGATGATTTTGGCATACAGCTCATGAAAACCCAAAATTCCTATCTCACAAAATTAGCATATCATGAAAAGGGTCTCTAAACGAGCAATGAACCTAATAATCTGAATCAACGAATTAACTCTAAACACCTGCAAAACCCCAATCATTGGTAAGACTGCCGATCTGACTGCTGTCCAGAAGCCCATCATTGACACCCTCAAGCAAGAGGGTATGACACAGAAAGATATTTCTGAACGAGTAGGCTGTTCCCAGAGTGCTGTATCAAGGCACCTCAGTGGGAAGTCTGTGGGAAGGAAAAAGTGGCAGAAAATGCTGCACAATGGTAAGAGGCGACTGGACCCTGAGGAAGATTGTGGAGAAGGGCCGATTCCAGACCTTGAGGGACCTGCTGAAGCAGTGGACCGAGTTTGGAGTAGAAACATCCAGAGCCACCGTGCACAGGTGTGTGCAGGAAATGGGCTACAGGTGCCACATTCCCCAGGTCAAGCCACTTTTGAACCAGAAACAGTGGCAGAGGCGCCTGACCTGGGCTACAGAGAAGAAGCACTGGACTGTTGTTAGTGGTCCAAAGTACTTTTTTCGGATGAAAGCAAATTTTGCATGTCATTTGGAAATCAAGGTGCCAGAGTCCGGAGGAAGACTGGGGAGAAGAAAATGCCAAAATTCCAGAAGTTACACAGTGTCAAGTACTCACAGCTGCTGGTGTTGGTCCACTGTGGGGTTTTTTTATTACTTATTTTTTATTGAACATTTCTGAACACATACAGTGGAGAGGCATCAATACATTCAACTTCATACACAATGTTGGACAACCGTGTCCATATTTAGCTGGATACAAGAATGGCATTTGGCCGGCGTCTGTAGTCGCTCCATTTTTCCCATTTAACAACAAACTTGTCCTCCTGCAGTCTTAGTCTATATGTGATTTTCTCCATTACGAAAATCTCTTCCACAATGCTCAGCCACTGCTCCACTGCAGGAGGGTCTTGTCTATGCCATAGTTTTGTGATGGTTTTCCTTGATGCTGAAAGTAATATTTTTAACAGATATTCATCGTCCTTTTGAATTACATCGTGTGTGAGGCATCCCAGGTAGAGTGTTTTACATGATCTGGGTATTCCGTATCCCAATATGTTTTTCAAGATAAGGCTAACATTATGCCAGTATGTGGTTAGCTTTTGACAAGACCAGAATATGTGTGTGTGGCCTACATCAGTCTGGCCACAGAGTCTCCAGCATGGCTGTGAACTGGATACCATCCCGGACTTGATCTCTGGTGTTATAAAGAATCTAATCATGTTTTTCCAATTAAATTCCCTCCACACACGGGAGCAGGTGGCCATGCACTGCATTTTACAAATTTTAAACTATTCCTCCTCGCTTATGTGCTCCTTCAATTCGTCCTCCCATTTTTCTTCGATGTACACAGTAGATGTCTTCCTGCCTGCCATCAGTCCCTGGTAAAGTGCTGAAATAACCCGCAATTTATTCCCCTCATAGGCCTTACAAAATATCTCTATTATTTTACTTACGTTGGTTTTTATCTCTTTCTCATAATAATCTTTTATTTGCAGATATCTATACTGGTCTGGATCCTCCAGTTCATATTTTCCCTTTAAGCTATTAAAGTTCAGCAGATTGCCCTTTTCAGTCAGTTTACACAATGCTGTGGCACCTTTATCTGCCCATTGTTTGAAACCTGTATCATAAATACCTGGTTTAAACCTCGGGTCCCAAGCAAACCAGCTCAAACTCCTTATTTCTTTCTCTAAATTGTAATTATCAATCACTGTGTTCCATATTTCAATCGTAGTTTTAGTTATTGAATCTAGCTTATTGCTTAGTTTGCCTAAGAGTATTTTATGTGCTATTAAATTTTTAACTTCTATGTCTTTTCTACTTATTTCCATATTTTTCCATTTTGAAACATAGTCATCATTGCACCAACATACCAGGGGTCTAATTTGTGCGGCCCAGAAATATTCTTTTAGGGCTGGTAAACCCAGGCCTCCTTTATCTTTTGGGAGCTGAAGTGTTTTATATCTGACCCTAGGTTTCTTCCCGTTCCATATAAACCTTGAAATCCATCTGTCCCATTCTACAAATTGTTTTTGCGGGATAATCAGTGGCAGGGACTGAAACAGGTATAACAGTCGTGGTAAAATATTTATTTTAATTATCTCCACTCTAGAGCTAAGATCCAAGCCAATGTCCATCCATCGCCCCAGGTCTTTCTTAATATTGTGGTTTATTTCTAAATAATTTGCATCATAGAGTTTGTCAATTGTTTTGGTTATGTTTACCCCCAAATATTTTATAGATTTTTCATTCCACTTAAGTTTGTAAGTATCCCTTATTTTCTGCTGCGGGGAGTAATTTATTGTTAGGACCTGTGTTTTTTCCACGTTAATTTTGTATCCAGAGAATTTCCCATACTCCTCAAGCAAACTTAGTGTTTTTAAAAACATTTCATTTGGGTTTTTTAGATAAATCAAAATGTCATCTGCAAACAACCCTATTTTATGTTCTTCCCCTCCTATTTCCACTCCTTTCATTTCCTCTTCCTGCCTAATCATCTGAGCTAGTGGCTCTATAAACAGAGCAAAAAGACTCGGAGAGAGGCAGCATCCCTGCCGTGTTCCTCTCTCCAGAGTAAAACTTCCTGACAGGTTGCCATTTATTTTAATCCTTTCAATTGGGTCTTGATAAATTGATTTAATACAATTTACAAATGTCTCATTAAATCCAAATTTTTCTAAGACCTTACACAAAAAGTTCCAATTAACACTGTCGAAGGCTTTTTCCGCATCTATACTTATCAAAACTGCCTGTTCCCCTCTTCTTTGCAGACGGTCTATGATATGAAGAGTTCTCCTTATACTGTCTTGTGTTTGTCTTTCCTTTATAAAACCAGTTTGATCCTCATCAATTAAATCCTGCATTAAATTTTCCATTCTTTTAGCTATGATAAAGGAAAACAGTTTATAGTCTACATTTAGTACCGATATCGGTCTATAGTTGTGGCAGTATTCTTGGTCTTTACCTTCCTTTGGGATTACGGAAATAATGGCTTCTTTCCAAGAAGGAGGCATCTTGCCAGTCCTGAGACTATAATTAAACGAGTCATATAACAGTGGTGTTAAATGTTTTTGAAGGTTTTATAAAAAGAAGCCCCTAAACCATCTAACCCTGGTGACTTTCCTGTTTCAGTCCTGCCAATTGCCTTTGTAATCTCTTCCTCTGTAATTTGAGAAGTCAATGTCGCATTTTGTTTTGTGCCTATTGCTGGTAAATCCAATTTTTCCAGAAAATTACTCACCTCCTCTTCCCTTGCCGATGGTGGCTGTGCATATAAAGTTTTGTAATATTGCTCAAATGTTCTTTGTATTTCTTCTTGTTCATATAAGATTGTATTGGATAGTGGATCTCTTATTTTATGTATGCTACCTAATGTTTGTTGTTTCTTAACGCGCCTAGCCAAATTTTTTGTAGCTTTCGGTCCCCCCTTATAGTACATTTGTTTAGTAAATCTAGCCTTCTTTTCTACCTCCTCCCATAAACTCTCATCCATTTTTTTCCTGGTTTCTTTAATCAGATTAAATATGTCTGGGTCATTTGTTTATGTTGTTGTTCTAAATCTCTTAGCTTTCTTATTAGTTTATTGTATGTTTCTAATCTTGCTTTTTTCATAAATGCTGTGTAAGAAATCATTTCCCCCGTATTACTGCCTTCAGGGCATCCCAAAGAATTACTGGGTCTACTTCACCATTATCATTTTCCTCTTTGTAACGGATTATCTCCTCTCTTACTTCACCAACTAGTCCCTTGTTATTTAATATACCTTCATTTAGTCTCTATAGAGTATTGTTCTTTTTGCTGTCCAAATGGATCTTAAGATAGATTGCGTTATGATCGGAAACGTCTGAAACTCCAATCCTACACTCTTTCACTCTGTGTAGTTCTCTCTTGTTCATTAGTATATAGTCAATTCTGGAATAAATACCATGTGATATTGAATAATGGGTATAATCTTGATCTAAGGGGTGAAATTCTCTCCAATTGCCATTTCTAACATCATGGTGTTCATGTACCTACTGATTTGTTTTTTACTATTTTTCTTGCTTGTAGTATCCATCCTATAATTTAACACCGCATTAAAGTCCCCGCTACATATCAATATTCCCTCTGCTTCCAAGTTAATGAGATCAATTATTTTCTTAAAAAGTACTTTGTCACTTTCTGGAGGGGCATATACATTGAGTAGTGTGGTTAACTGGTTTTTTCCAATTTGCCCTTTATTATTAAGTATCTTCCTTCTTTATCCCCAATTTCCTCCAAAAATTCAAACTTTACACTATTTGAAATCAGTGTCATATCTCCACGCTTATGCCTTTCTCCAAATGAGGAGGAAAATGAGTTTCCATAATCTCAGCCTCTCCACTTGAACTATGAACTCTCTGCTGTTTTAAGAGCTTCAAAATGGCGGCCTTCGCTTCCGTGTTGCTCTCTTCCAGCTCTGCGGCCCTGCGCCTGTCATGTCCTCTTGTTGTTTCTGTATTTCCGCATCATTCTGTGCCACTTTTTTCTTAATTTCTTCTTTAAAGCCCATAAATTCTCGCTTCACCTCCTCTTTGAATTCGTCTTTGAATTGTGTGAGATTCTCCTTGTGTGAGAAGTCTCGGATTTCCGCCGTGATGTTATGTAGCCCCTCCAACACGGCCTGTAGCTGACTCGAGTCGTCGCTTTCTTCTTCCATTTCCTCAGCGTCGGGGTTGTATACTTCTGCCATTTTCTTCCTTATGCTTCTCTGCTTGCGTCCTCCACTCATTTCGTGTCTGGTTAAAATTGTATTTTAACTAATTTCCTTGGATTAGGGAGGTTTTTTTTTTCCTTCGACAAGGGAGCTCGAATTTATGCTGCCATCTTGCTCAGTGTCCACCGGAAGTCTGGTCCACTGTGTTTTATCAAGGGCAGGGTCAATGCCCTTGATAAAACTAGCTATCAGGAGATTTTGGAGCACTATCAGGAGATTTTGGAGCACTTCATGCTTCCATCTGCTGAAAAGCTTTATGGAGATGAAGATTAAATTTTTCAGCACAACCTGGCACCAGCTCACAGTGCCAAAACCACTGGTAAATGGTTTACTGACCATGGTATCACTGTGCTCAATTGGCCTGCCAACTCTCCTGACTTGAACCCCATAGAGAATCTGTGGGATATTGTGAAGGGAAAGTTGAGAGAAGCAAGACCCAACACTCTGGATGAGCTAAAGGCCGCTATCGAAGCATCCTGGGCCTCCATAACACCTCAGCAGTGCCATGGGCTGATTGCCTCCATGCCACGCCGCATTGAAGCAGTCATTTCTGCAAAAGAATTCCTGACCAAGTATTGAGTGCATAACTGTACATAATTATTTGGAGGTTGACTTTTTTTGTATTAAAAACACTTTTCTTTTATTGATTGGATGAAATATGCTAATTTTGTGAGAGAAATTTTGGGTTTTCATGAGCTGTATGCCAAAATCATCATTATTAAAACAATAAAAGACCTGAAATATTTCAGTTAGTGTGCAATGAATCTAAAATATACGAATGTTAAATTTTTATCATTACATTATGGAAAATAATGAACTTTATCACAATATGCTAATATTTTGAGAAGGACCTGTATGTCACACACATTCATTAAATATACCAAACAGACTGTGGAACATCAACATATGTAGAAAATTTGTAATTAAACAAGTACATTGGCGATATAAAGAGAGACAGCAATGGGCATGCGCCTGCTGTCACTCCGGTCTTCTTTCATGTATTTCAACAGGTAATGCGTAAATTCTGCGATTTTGACCATAAAAATATTGAAATTACCAATAAGAAAAGCAATTTATAGAAAATTCAAGAGAACAAATTGATTTTCTCTCATCATTGTTAACATCTATTTTACTTCTCATGTGCTTAATTTACTTGTCAGAATTACAGGTGAGATTTCCTCACCTGCTTCAGGGTTTATATGCATAAAACATACTCTATACTATTAGTATTGTTATTTAACGATATTGATTGCAAAGTTCTTACATAGGTGTATGTCAGGAGGTTGAATTCAGGTGTGCTGTCTGCATCCACGGCTGTCACTCGCAGAACCTCCGTGTTCACGGACAGACTCTGGAAAACCAAACAGAACGATTGAGAGAGAAAAGGAGGAGAGATAAAATGGTGTCTTCCTCATTTCTTTGAGAAAACAATGAAATGTGAAGGCAGAAAGTTGAACATTTAATTTGATCATATTGAATAATTCATCACCAATATTATTTCTCTTAGATGTTGCAGATGTGTGAAAGGTTTACAGTTCCTTTCAAGATATTCACTTACCTCTGAAACAGTTTGAGAATAAAACGTCTTATCAAATACTGGACTGTTGTCATTGATATCATTGATTATCAGCCTGCGGGAGTTGTTGTACTGTAAAAATAAAAACAGAAAGTGACGGGTTTTAGATGTTATTCAGTCAGTTTGCAATGTTTGCTCCATATTTTGGAATTTCACCCACCTTCAAATCATCATTGCACAGTAATATGTATTGCAAAACCCTGTCATTCTGCAACATAAAAACACAGTGGACATTAGTTCTGCTGAAACGTGTTAGCATAAATTATGCTGAACATCTCATTCAGCAAACAAATTCAGGTACAACAAAATGGGGGACCGTACCGTAAAGAATATTCCGGCATCGGCGTCGAGCGGCTTCTTGGTGCGAACAGTCGCTGTGGTGTCCCCTGGTTCAAAGTTCAACTCCAGAAACTGAAGATGCTCAGGATAAGTGTTTTGCTCCAGAGTCACGATAGTTCCAGCTGGGATATCGGACACCAGCTCCACATCACCTGCAACAGCAAAACATTATCCGATAAACTTACATTTTCTCATGAATTGATTAAATCCAGTTACCAATAAATGATCTGTTTGTGTGATCATAACATAATAGAGAAAAGGTATACTCAACGGAGAAAGTCAGTCTTAATTTATATATTTCTAATCTTAATTAAATTATCTGCAGAATGACATCATTCAGGTTTTTTTCACCGAAGTTCAAAGAAGAAAATATTGCTAAAATTGCACAGATTTACACAATAGAAAAATCAAAGAATTTCTGTAAATGTCTACTAAATGGTTAAAATGCTATTGCTGGGATCCAACTGTGACACATTGTATCATTAGTATACTTATTTTGAAAAAAATATTTCTTCTTTGTGCTTTTAGTGACAAGCTGCACTTCCTGTTCTTACCAAGCCTGGTGAGACGTTGTGATGTCATAAAGAGGGAGATCTTTAAAATAGTACCACTGGAAATCAGAATGAGGTATAAAACACGCACAACTGTGTTTGGTGATAAGAAAGGTTCTTTGTTTATTTAAGAAGTGAGTTCTTGTGCTGACATTCAGAGCATTACGTGTCCAGGCTCCTGATTGTCTTTGTCAGCTTATAACTAAATGATCTGCTGCTCATGTTCTTCGTTCTCAGACTCTGAATCTCCTCGTTGTTCCAAGAACACGGTTAAAACCTAAAGGGGACCAGACCTTTCAGTCGGTGGCCTCAAGTTTGCCCTTGTTCTGCTGACTCTGTGGAGGTTTTTAAAAAGCAACTAAAAACATTTAGATTTTCCCAGGCTTTTATCTCTTCATTTTACTGTTTCTTATGTTGGTTTTTATGTTTTGTATGGTTTAAAAGCTCATTTCTAAAACCGCCCAATTTCGAAAGAATCGTGTTTTTATTATTATTTTTTTACATAATTTATTTCTTGAGCTTACATTTTAAATGGAAACAGAGTGTTACTCAGCTACCCTCAAGCTGTAATTTGAGCGTTTGGGTTTTATAACAAGATGGGGCTACACCAGATGAAAATTAAATATTAAACTTTTCAGTTGAAATATAGAAGACAGAAATAGTATCTTCTATTGAACCATGGAAACAGATAAGGAGCAATTTTATGGCAGTAATGTGAATTTCACGTATTGCAGGTAATGACATTTTCTTATTTAACATAAAAAAACATCAAAATATTTTACTTATAGTTCTTCAAATCTTTATAAAATCACAAAACTGGTTGAGAGAATCAACAGATTGTGAAACATAAAACCAAGACAATACCATCCCAGACACCAAAGACTTTAACAACTTAAAGATGTTCTGTTTATTATATCAGATGTTTCTTTCAAAAGCAGAACTTGAATTTGTTAAATGTTTAACAATATTTTAGGACAGAAGTTACTCAGCTACCCTCAAGCTGTAATTTGAGGGTCTGTTTTTCGTTGTGAAGGACCTGAAGGAGAGAAACGTTTGGGTTTTATAACAAGATGGGGCTACACCAGATGAAAATTAAATATTAAACTTTTCAGTTGAAATATAGAAGATACAGAAATAGTGATAAGTGGATCTTGAACCATGGACCCAACAGATAAGGAGCAATTTTATGGCAGTAAAATTCTCCCGTATAATGTTTCCTCTTCAGGTCTGAAGTGCACAAACGAAAGACTCGTCCTCTTATAGTAGACAAAAAAAAAATAAAAACATCAAACACTTCACTCTCAGATTGGTTAATTTGACTTAAGAGTCACTTTAGACACTTTAGAAACATTTAAACAGTAAAGGCCCACATGTTTTCATTTTACTACAAAACAGCTTTCTTAGGCTCCAGTTTCCTGTGTAATCATTGTGTTTAGCTGGTGATGAACATATTCAATCCTGTACTCACCTATTGGACTTCCAGTAACCACATGGATCAAAACAGACACAATAAGACCGATGCATGTCCGACGCAAAGCAGCGCCGTCCATGGTTGTGTTTCCCGTTTCCCAGCCTCGGATGACTGACACTGAACTGGCGCTATGGATGACTTTCAGTTCCCTACATTTTCCTTCCCTCCAATCATCTTTCATGACAGGCTGTAAAACCACATTCACCTTTGACCTGAGGGCAGAAGGTTGTACAGAACACCCTTTACTGTCGTGTTTATTTTCATTTGGAAAAATAAGCACCATTACAACAGAAAAGGAGACATTGTTAAAATGAATGAATGAATAGTGTACTAAAGCTAAAATGGCTTCAGTCATTTCTAAGGTGTAAGATATTTGGTTTTCTTTACCCAGACTCGTGTTTTCGAAATCAAGTGCCTCAGATTTCCTCTTGAAATGTGACTCAGGTTCTGTTCAAATATTTTGATGAACTCCATATTTAGATAACATTTTATTTCTGGTGAATTAGTGCCACTGTGGAAACAAAGACCAGGGAAGTAGAGGGGAAATGAGAGAGCCTAATAAAAAGATTAAAATAAAGTGCTTTTTTATTTATCTTTTATTCATCCAATATCAAGGCAGGCATCTTGTTTGACCACTAGGTGGCACTAAGGCTCTTTTTTTCCCCTGGTGAAGAATCTCGAGCAAAAATGGACCCAAAAATGGATTCAACTCGGACTGAAAGGTTAAAACTTTAACCTGGTCTTCTGCCTACAGGAGCGTGAAATGTTTGTTGTATTTAGTCAACAGATTGTCAAACTTGAGGAAAGAAGATGAACTGTTAAAAATCATGAAGCTAACAAACCTTTTCTTTCCCAGAGTCGTCATATTAGTCGCATCCAGAGCTGCAGGACACATGGAGGAAACGGCAGCACTGGGAGTTCAGAGGTGAGTCGGGCCGAAACATCAAGACTGGGCCAAGAACCAGATGAAGACATTTACATTTTTAATAAGTACATTTATAAAAGGCAACAACTAACATTTTTTACTAAAATGACTTGGATGTAAAAACTGCCGCATTTTTCAAGGTTTTATTTAACCACTTGTCTTTTTTATACAATGTTAGAAATACATTAAAAGATGCCAATAATAAATAAATTCCTTTTTAAATAAGAAAAAAAACCATTTTATTTCCTAAAATACAATAGCTTAGCATTCCTTTAGTGAACGCTTCATTTTTTGCAGCTAAAAAACAAGTGAAAAGCTCGGCTCTTTTTGTTTGATTTAATCCTTACGAAACTTAAAATATTAGTTTTGTGGTGTGCACATTTTGCAACAAGGTTACTGTAGCTTTTTCTGCTTGAATTCATTTGAAAAAGGTTTGAAATGATGAACCTGAGTTTAATTGATAATTAATGACGGAAAACCTGCAGCTGTTGATTAACAGGCATAAAAGCAGAACTCATGACTCAGACCGCTCTCAGGAACACTTTAATTTATTTGTTCATATTTTACACAACAACAGAAATATCATTCGGTTTCTGCAGCAGGAAAAATTTGCATCAACATTTTGAAAGCTCAGTGGAGGCATTTACCATGAAACTGTGAAGTTATAAAGTAAGAAATAATTGCAATTTAACATTAACACATGACTTAAATTACAGTTTATGGTTCCCCCACTTTAAATGAATTGATTTTTTTTCTTCTTTCCAAACATCTTTGGAAAAAAATGTCAAAATATCTACAAACATGTTTCCAACATTAGTTTTCTATTCTTTAGCATAACTCCATACACTAACCTGACCCTTTATAAAAGTCTGAGAAAGCTATAAAATGTGATTTACTGAACTTATTTACACCGTAGAATAATGTGACAAAGATCTCAAAACTAAAGCAGCAAACTTTATAAAAAAAATTGCATTTCTTTCTGTCTCCAAACATTTGGTCATGAGTAAATATCCTCGTTTGAATCAAAACTCAGAACGTTTATCTCCATTTTAAAGACAGACTGAGACCAAAGTTGAACTTCTATAAATATAAGATGACTTTATTTTTACACTAATACAATCATGTACCAATCTAAGCTTTTATATCTTTTATAATTACTACACAATAGTAATAATTCTCTCTCAAGTCAGAGATATAAAAACTAAATAAAAAGTTTAAAAAAACAACATGAATAAAAACACACAACTTCTTAAACAACAGGATAACTGAGCATTATCAAACATCTGGCAGGTTCAAACATGTCAAGAAGACAAAAATATACAGTTTTATTTCCTATTATATACTATTCTTCCCAGTGGTAAATTAGACAATATCTGCTTTGACCACTAGGTGGCACTAGGGCTCTTTTTTTTCCCCTGGTGAAAAAGATTTCACAGTTTTACTGAAATTAGTAGAAAGCAAATGGGAACAATTTAGGATCCAGTGAAATTTCCTTTGACAGAAACTTTTTCAGTTATCTCTCACCTCCTTCCAAAATGTATTGATTTTTGATTGGTTGATTGAATCAACCAATCAAATTTGTTCAGCACATAAATACAAAAGTATAAAACAAAGTCACAGAACAGCCAGTATTGGAGCCTTTATAAAAGACTCCAAGACAAAAAAAAACAGAATAACATTCTCATCGTGTAACATCAGATTATTGATTAATGTTTCATTTAATACGTGAATTATCTGTATTATGAGTTAGAAATCAGCACATTATAACAGCCTGGATTGATGCCGTGTCTTGATTTGTTCCTAATTGTTGTTTCAAGTGATGTAAGGGAAGCTTGTAGAGGTTACTGTGATTTGCTTTGATAAACTTTCCAATAAAACACTTTCATTAAGTAGATTTGCACAGACATTAATCTAGAAATGGGATCCCATTCATGTTGGCAAACCTTCAAATTTAACTAGAGACAAAACTCTGATGTGCTTAAAGGATAATTTAAAGTCGCAGATGTCAAATAAATAAAACAGTCTAAGATTGTTGTTCTGGTGCATGAAGGCAGCACTGAGTCTTGGTTTGATGAACCGTCCTCATCAGGCAATCGTCTCGTCAAACACAAACATGGATTTGTTCACATCTGTAGCACAAACAAACGATTAGCCTTTTGTGTAAATGGTTGAATTGATGAAATATTTCACTGAAACATTTCAAAGATGACACCTACGTCCCACTGGAATGAAATGGACCGTCTCCGCTTTTCGTTTTGTTGCATCTTCCTGAAATGCAACAAAACAGCTCAGTTGAAAACAATGTTTGTTTTTTTAAATTTTGTTGTTTATTTGATAGGGGCAATAAATAAAGAGCATCTTCTGATCACAGTGTTCATAATACTGTTATTACAAAGATTTAACTGGAAAATGGTATTTATAGTCATGATTTAAGCTTCTTATACTGACTACTGCTGTCGCTGCGTTATTGATGGATTTAACAAACAGTTTAAGAAAAAAAACAACTAAACTTTAGAAATGTGCTGCAAGCTAAGGAAAGCTTACATTTAATAATTATTTATCATAGTGATTCCTCTCATGGTTAACCGGTAAAACAAACCGACACTTTCTGGAGATTTTTGGTTTATCCACGTACTCGTTTTTAGAAGTTATATTACAAAAAACTGTATAAAAACGGAAAAGTATTTTTCTACAGTTTTGGTTTCATTGCGATGCATCAGGACCATTTTAGATCTATACAAGAGGAGGAGGAGATTTCCATCAAAAACTCAGAAATTGTGACACTAATCTCTTGGAAAACTTGAACATGTCAGAGTTTGAAAAGTCTGACATTTTCTGCTTTTGAAGCTGAAAGCAGTCTGAGGCTCACCTTTTAAATACAGAAAGAGTCAGAACCAGAACCACTGAAACCAGGCCAAGCAAAACCCCCAGAACGATGAGTACAGTTGGGTCTGAGCTGGAGCCTGGAGGCTCTTTTTCCGTCTCCACCTCAAACTGAACATCGTTTCCCAAAACCTTGGCCAGCGCCGCTCTCACCTCTTCAGACTCGCTCTGCAGTTTCCTGGAAAATCAAACAGACAACTTGAAGCTTTAAAAGGGGTCTATTAACCAAAAAAACACATTTGACACTTTTTTTGTACGTCCATTTGGGTTTCTGCTGCTTCTACAAACGGAGCACATTTGAGTCAAAAATTAAACTCCTACTTTGAGACTTCCTGAGGTTCAACAGCTCCATCGTCATCAAAAGCGACTAAGCTGACCAGAGTCTTGACCGACGCCCTCAGCATTCGGCTTTCTTCTCCATCAGAGCTCCACACCTGGGTTATGTTCACCGTCCAGCCCAGAGTTTTACTTAAAGCCCTGAGAGAAAACAAATCCACGATATGACAACAGGAATGGATGAAACACATCAGAAAATAAACTTTATTCATGAACGTACTCCTCCAGCTCTGGAGTCTTTTCCTCCACAATGTTTACTGGCTTATTCAGAGAGATGAACGTCACGTCGCTGCTGCCCTGAACCACAACCTGCAACAGGAAGGAAGGATCCAATGAGAATGTTCTGCTGGTCATCAGCACTTAACTCAGAGTGGAAAAAAATGTCCAATGACCTTTGCACTTCTCAGCAAAGGTCAAAGGCCACATAAAAAGCACCAAAGCATGTCATCAATGTGAAGACCTGCCTCAAAGTGTGAAACGAATGCAGTACAAGGTGCCTCATTACGTGGATGAGTTTCCACTTGTGACTTTTACCAACATGGACGTCTGCAGCCTGCTAAACAAAATGGAACAACTCCATGTTGTGGTTTCTGCCATGAAGCGGACGCTTCAATGTCAGGCTGTGGTCAGTGAAGACTGAAGTCACAGCGGACCTGTGAAGTCAGGTGTTGTCCTGCAATAATTCACTGATCAGGTGTTGCGCATGTCCTGCACATCGCCTTCAATTCTTGGATATGGATGATAAAATGGGTTGAATATGAGCAACGGGGCAACTTTGAACAAGTATTTTGAATGTTATCATGGTTCTTATCCATGAAAGCCCTAAAAAGGTGTTTTTTTCTGGCTGATTAGTTGAAATAAAAATGGTTTTTGACACCTTTATTGAGACGCGTTTGAGTTGATTATTTCACAGTCAGTGTCTTATGAAGACGTTCTCCACTTCGTGATTTGCAACAGGGTTTATACAGGAATCCTAGACTTGTACAAGGATACAGGAATCGTTGTATAAGGATATAAGGATAAAATAGGTAGTAAACTTGAATTTACTACATATTTTTAACACCTCTACAATATTTTCTAAACACAAAATTGAGCAGCAATCTTTTCTGGGGGAGGAGTAAATGTTATGGGTGAACTGATTTATCAGCCAGTGGATTTACCGGCACTGATTTCCTTAATTCCTTAATTGGTGATCGGCCAATACTTACATATGAAGCCAATCTTATCTACCTTAACAAAGGTCTAAAATCAGTGTCTGTCCTTTTCTGCTCTGCAGTGAGAAACGTTTGACTGACAGACCGTCCACCAGGTCAGGTCTGCAGTTAACAGTTACCCCACTTTTACCAACTCAGTGCCTTTCTTACTATATTTAGAGACATTTAAAAACAAATTGGCATGGGCCAAAATCCGAGATCTCACACTTAAAATATTCCAAATACATTTAGAAAAGTCTTAAGAATATAAACAAAACACTATGACATACAAATTTCACAAACCAATGTCTCATTTTCAATAGAATATTGGTTTGGTGCTAATCGTCAACACTATGATAACTAGATAACCAGATGCAAGAGTAAAACTTTTCACAGGTCAGTGAAAAGTTTTAATTAAAAAACTGTAAGATGTTGATGTGCATCAGAATTTGTGCTTCAGTTCAGTAACAAAAGAAACAAAAAAAGACGATGCAACTCTCAGACAGATCACCAGCAGAGCAAACGTTTAAATTAGCTAATCAACTACCGATCACCTATTAATAACTGCAAAATAAACACCAGGCCTGAAAATGTAAAGGGACTGAATGTTCTGTCTTTTGAGTGGGAAATGTTTGTGTGATTGTTGGTGTTGAACCAGTAAAACCTGTAAGGGATCAGAAGCCAACTGAACAACCAACTCTCAGGTTTAGGCTTTTACCTTCACTCTGCTGGTAGCAGAAAGTCCATGAGGATCTGTGGCCTTCACCTTCATTGTGACGTTTATTCCACCCAGATCTGCTGCCGACACCAAAAACAGCAAACCTGAAGACGACTCCAGTTCAAAGAAGGAGTTTCCTGCTGGCAAACTGTAGACCAGACGACTGCTGTCTCCAACATCAGGGTCCGAGGCCTGAGGGAGGGAGGGAGGAGAAAAGGAAGGAAGGAAGGAAGGAAAGAAGGAAGGAAGGAAGAAAACTCCTTAATGTTGCTGTAGAAAATGTATTCAGATGAGGCATGTTTGTCGGATTAAAAGTAACTTTTGAAAAATAAGCAGCTATTATACGCACTTTTAAATAAACCCAGATTTCTGTATTAAAATGTCTTGTCCTGTCCAACGCTTTGTCCTTCACGCCCAGAACGCTGTAATTTGCCTCTGAGGGAAATAATGAAGTCTTGAGAGCTGAGTGAGCTGTCCAGGCTGAGGGCCCACGAGTCTCTGGACCCAGACAGCTGAGCTGTTTCCATGCAGTGCTGCCCTCAGACTCAAAGAACCACCAACCTGGAGTGAAGCTGCTGTCGCTTCTATTCCCCAGGAGGGAAAAGAGCGTTCAGAGTTTGGAGCATACAGACTGATTTCTATCATCCCTGCTAAGAGACTGGTGTTGCCTCAGTTATATGTGATTTTCTGAGGATATTCAATGAATAGTGTGTATATTGTGTACAGATGAGGAAGACGTGCTGAACGTGATCCTCCGGCCAGAAGGAGGCGCTGTGTGTCGTCAGGTCGGACGATAGAAAATGGTTTAGGGATGTTAAATATCTGCAGCCAGATTTTGCAGTAATGTATTAATCAACCTATTTGTACTTTATTTGTGTGTGTTGGTGCTCTGGTTTATTTCTCTCTCTCCACATATCCTAATAATACACACTGATATACTGGTATGCACTTTTGTTTTTATTCTTTCTTTCCCGTTCCAATCTTAGTTGGTCTATATCTGGCTCACATAAATAAGATAAAAAGGATGCAAATGATCAGAGGATATTTCTGCTCTTAACAAAAAGATAAAGAAACAATGAGCTTCCTTCACATTCCTGACAATGTGACTGCAGATTGTTGACACATTAACCACTTTAATGGAAGGAAGGTTTCAGGTCAAAGTACACAGCCATGTGTTTATGGCCTTTACAGGAACTGTTCCTGCAATCTCACTGGGTGGAGATAAACATGTTCAGAAGCACATTTCCCAACCAGCTGATGGGAGCTGGGTGTGTTTACCTTCACTTGGATGACTGGGGTTTTGTACGGAGAGATGCTGAACACAGAGGCTTCATAATCGTCCGAGGAGAACTCTGGCGGCTCGTTTACGTCCTCCACCTGAATTCTGACCTGAGAGATGCAGAAAGTCCATTTTGTTGGTATGAAAGCAACAATGAAGACAGTTTGTGATGATAGATGTGTGATGATGTTGTTACCAGAGCCACTGCTGATGTGGGAGGCGTCCGCGTGTCCACAGCCTCCACTTCCAGGATGTACCACTCCTGCTCCTCCCTGTCCAGCTGTTTTGTGGTAAAGATGGTACCACTGCTGTTGATGGAGAACAGGTCTTTGTGTGTTCTCAGTTCATAGGAAACCTCGTACAGGTCATTTCCTGAGGAGGCGAAGACCTGCCCCACAGTGACCCCCGGATTCTGGTTCTCTTTCAGGCTGAAGTTGTAGGAGGAGCTCTGGAACGCCACGCCTTCAGAACTATTGATCCTGATGTTCACCACCACCAGAGCTGCAGATGGGACCAATTTTGTGGATGCACACGACATTAGAGGGTAAAAAGATGATTCTTTTACTTGGCATTCAGAGCAATGGACATCAGGAGGCATTCATTTCTCTGTCTTCAACTTTGAGATTATTACTAGACCTGTACAGTAAGGTCACAAATTATAATGGCTTATTTGGATTTAAAGTGACAGGAGACCATAAAATCATAAAACTCAAACAGTAACACAAGAACTTATTTTTTCTGTGAAGCACCTTAAATTACCACGCGTATAAAAGTTTAAATGTTTTTAGTTAAGCTGAAAGTGTTTATGCACAAAACAGAATCCATGGATGGAGTAGATGTGACTCCAACAGGTTGAGGGTAACTTGTTGAAAAATGTAACTAAAAGATAATTATTATGGCTTTATGGATCTGATGGTAATGTTTTTATTCTAAATGCTTATGAACTCTCACCAAATTAACCTCAATACACACCTGAATACACACTGCAGGTTGCATGTTTTCTGCAGATAAACAGGAGAATGTCTCTCCAGTGTCTCTCCATTTGTTGTCTTTGGTATAAAACCATTATATTGTCTCCTGTTGTCAGATCACACTCTGAACCTTATTCAAAGTTTTAATTTTCAAGTAGGGTTCAGAGGCATATTTAAGAAAAAAGAAACCAGACAGTCTTTAAATGATCGGACAGCGGATGACATTTTTAAGGGAATTTCAGGATTCAGTTGTTGCCTTTCTAGTTTATTGCTGTACAAGAAGCACAGATTCAGTTTCACCAGTCTTACTGCTTTATATATTTATCCATAATATTCCTGCAGCCAGTTTTACCCGTTTACCTATGATAAAAATGTTTGATTGTTTGCTGGTTTGAAGTTACTGCTGTTATATTGTTGGTGCACCATGAGGTGTGTGGATAAAGTTCAGGATGTCTGCAGCCTCAGGACCTTCACAGTTTCAGCACTAATGCCTAAATACACAAGAAAAACTGACCTGTGGCGCTGAGCGGAGGTTTGCCATGATCTGTGGCCTCGGCCGTCTGGACCAGTGTGGTGTCTTCAGTTACATCAGCAAGGTCAGAGGTCAGCGTCACTTCTCCTGTTTTGCTGTCTAAGGCCAAATGTGGCGAATCTCCTTCAGAGAAACTGAAACCAGAAATAAAGATGTAAATGCAGGAATATATTTTTTTTTAAAAGATGTGTTTGATTGAAATACATGGTTTTCATAAGTTCTCAATTTAATTTTTCAATGTTTTCACTAATACGAAGTAATACAAAGCTGTTGAATGGATGGCAAATAACATGTGATTTTCACATTTTTTAGATAAAAACTTATAAAAACGCAAAATGCTTTTTGTACATATGAAAGTGACACGTTGGAGAACCACCTTTTGGAGTAGTCAAGTCTTTTGCTGTATGTTTCTATCAGCTTCAACACATTCAGGTTTTTCTCCATCAGATTGGAGAGTTTCTATAATATCAATGTTCAGCCTTGATTTTACAAAGTAAGCCTCAATTTTAATCTCTTCTTTTTTGCCTTTGCGAAAAACAAGAAAGACCCTTTAAAATTAACTTCGTCATATTTTGTGTTTGTCTGTTACTATAGATCTCTGTAAACTGCAGTTTGTGGTGGTAATGTGAGTTTTGAGCGAACCTGTAGGTGATAAGCGAGTTGTTTCCGATGTCTTTGTCGGTGGCTCTGAGCGTCAGCAGCAGCTTCCCCTTCTCTGCGTCTTTCACCAGGATGCTGGAGTCGCAGCTGCTGGAGCTGAACTCGGGTTTGTTGTCGTTGTCGTCGTCCGTGATGCTCACTCTGATAGTGGTGATGTTCTAGAGCGCAAGGTTTGACTTAAAACATTGTTTTGCAAACAAATGTACTGAATAGCTGCTTTAAAAGGGGCCCATTATGCAAAATTCACTTTTCATGTTTTTGAACTTCCATTTAGGTTTGAGCTGCTTCTAAAAACAGCCCAAAAATATCAGTCTGTTTTTTAGTAAAGTAACAGTTTTTGCTTCTGGAAAATGGGCCGTTTTTTAGTGAAACAACTTCTAATTGTTAATGTCAAAAGTATCACTGGTGTAAACGAAGTGGCCATTGGAGAATTTCAGTCTGGATTGGCAGACTCCTGTTTTGCTGTCTCAGACTTCCTCCAGACTTCCTGTTGAAAAAGGAAGTCTGGAGGAAGTGCTCCAATTACAGAGGGGTCACACTCTTCAGCCTCCCCAGTGAGCTCTATTCAGTTTTCATCTACGCGATTAGAAAGTGCAAAAGAACCGTTACGATGGTAGGAAAACCCACCTTGTCCAAATCAGTGATGTTATTAGCGAGGGAGTTCACCAGATGGGAGACGTTGTAGATCGACTGATCGAACTCTGGAGCGTTGTCGTTCACGTCTTCCACCGTGACGGACACCACAGCATCAGCCGTCTTCAGGGGGTCGTCTGTCTGGGCCGCCTGCAGACACACAGTCATCTTTCATACACACTGAGCTCAAAGCTACACTGAATCCATGTCATGGTTTTCTTAACTTGTAATATATTTTTATTCTAAATATACAGATGAAAGCATAAGTGTTCATACACACTGCAAAAATACAAAATCTTACCAAGTATTTTTGGTATATTTTCTAGCGCAAATATCTTAGTATACTTGAAAACATAAAATAAGTTGCTTATAAGCAACTTTTCAGCAAGATATGAGTTTGTTTTAAGTCCATGTATTTTCTTAATATTGATGAAAAAGTACTAGTTCCACTTATGTGTGGGTCATATCATATTGACAATAATACTGGTAAAAAAACAACTTGCTTTAAAACTTTAGGAAAGATGTATAACAAACTTTGTTTAGTGTTGGTAAAGCAAAAGGTGAGGCTGGAGCTCATCATCAGTCATTACTTCACTGGAAATGTCTGTGACCGATGGAAGAAATGAAAATGAACAAGTTCCAGATCATTAGGAATCGTCTACAAGCTTTTACTTTTTGCAGGGTTTCTTTATGTGATATATTTTGGTGTTGAGGGTTTTTAAAGGAAAGATTTCCTTATCTTAGTTTTGTACAAAATGTTTGCGCTCTAAAAAAACATGAAGGAGAAACACTTCTTAACATCTTATAAAAGTAATGTTCTGTTAAATCACAACAGTTTAATTTATGTATCTAAGTCTTTTTATTTATACTTGGTAGCCAAATTAGCTTCCATTTCTATTTATCTATTTTGCATTTTATTTGACACATTAAATATATTTTGTACATATTTATATATGATCATAATGACTGTTTATAAAGGAAAGTAAAAAATTCCCCAAAGAAAATAAAAACATAAAATGTGGACTATCAGAAAACTTGACCCAGTTCCACCAGGTCCGTCAGGAGGAATGGACCAGAACTCCAGCAAACTATTGTCAGAGGCTTGAGGACAAAAACCATGAATAGAGTTCAAATGCAGTGAAAATGTAAGTAAACTTCTGATCTTAAACACATTAATAAATAAATCTGACATACTCCTTTTCTCCTTATTGTGGCATTTAGAAAATAGAAATAATTCTGGTAATTCTAACTGACCTAAAACAAGAGAAGTTTGCTGTGATGTAACTTCACAAAGAGTATTTGTGTCTTTTATTTGGTGTATGTAAATTTATGGCTTCAGCTGTACACTTGTAATATCACTAATGATGATCGAGTTTTCTTCATTTTCTTCCAGAGGCTGGGAATAAACAATAATACCTTGATGTTGACAGAGATTTCACTGCTGACCATTTCCTCCCTGTCAAACGACGTCACCACAGATAGAGCTCCGGTGTTGGCATCGATGTTGAAGTTTGCTTGGTACTCGGCAGGAGAGACTGAACAAACATGCATATTTTTATATGTACATGACTGATCAATATGCTCAGTCTCTGTTTTATGGTGAACATGTCTGAACTGCAGGTTTTCTGTACCTGAAGTGATGCTGTATGTTATCGTCATGTTGATTCCAGTGTCTCCATCTTGGGCCTTTATTGGTTCTGGTTTTATTTCACTGAGAACCCCAACCTGAAACAAAGTCAGTCTGTTCTTCAGAGCAACTCTTTCAGTTTGAAATAAATTTCTGCTTTACACACACAGAAAATTAGTTAAAACTCAGTAAATGAGACTCACCTGGTTCTCTGGAACAGCAGCCTGGTAGAGACTGTGGTTGAAAAAGGGATTTAAGTCATCAATGTCTACAATGATCTCAACTGAGGTTGTGTCATTGTTTCCACCAATGTCCTGCAACAACAGGAACAAAGAAAGGGATGGCATATTTATGATGGAGTTAAATAAATCAGACTGTATAAATATGTTGTATCACTGTGTGTGTTCTTACCCTGGCAGTGACAATAAAATTGTACTTTGGTACTACGCTGTAGTTCAGACGCCTCATTAAGATAAACGCCCCGGAGTTTGTTAAGGAAAAGTCTGCTGTTTCTGGAGTCTAGAAGGAGAACGATGACATCAGCATTCAGTGATATGCAGAACATTTGTAGAAAACCAAAACATACTTAACATTTAATGCACTTAATAGGCTTAATTATCATACAATTAGAATGGAAAATACAATGATTGTAAATGGCTAGAAAATATTAGTAAAAATACTAGTCACCGTAACGCATGGTGGAGCAAAACGTTGGTGTCAAATGTTTGTTTATGTCATTTAATTGGCTCTACAACCTTAAGAAAATGAAAAGGTATGATGTTTTATTAGAGAATTTATCTTTTAAGGTGCCAGTAATGCTGGAATTAATAGTAAATAATAAAGACGTGGAATTTTATTTTTTTGTTGTCTTACCACCCCACGCCACTAGAGGCAGTAGCAGATTTAGCTAGAGAATTAGTTAAGAACTAGGAGCTGCGTTGAAGTAAATAAGAGACAGATTTTCAGATACATGCTGAAAAATAAAAACAGGAACTCTTTCCTAAAGGTGAAGATATATCACAGATTTAAAAAATAAAATAAAAACGGAAAACCGCGGATAATCATTTCCGGAGCACAATGGCCCCATTTAAGGTATAAAATTGCCATGTGCTCCGTCTCCTCCCCTTTGTTTTTTTGCAGCGAGGTCCTTCTCCCTCCCTGATTGTTTTCAGTCTTTTCAATGTGTAGAAGAAGAGCACCTGTTGCTCGTTGTGTCTATAGGGCTCAGCACTGCCCCCTACCAGTGAGGCATGGTACTTTCTGCCTTACCTTGCGCACTTTCACTGCATATTTATGGCCAATCAGAAAGACTAAATATGTCACACACATTCATTAAATATACCAAACAGACTGTGGAACATCAACATATGTAGAAAATTTGTAATTAAATAAGTACATTGGCGATATAAAGAGAGACAGCAATGGGCATGCGCCTGCTGTCACTCCGGTCTTCTTTCATGTAATGCGTAAATTCTGCGACTTTGACCATAAAAATATTGAAATTACCAATAAGAAAAGCAATTTATAGAAAATTCAAGAGAACAAATTGATTTTCTCTCATCATTATTAACATCTATTTTACTTCTCATGTGCTTAATTTACTTGTCAGAATTACAGGTGAGATTTCCTCACCTGCTTCAGGGTTTATATGCATAAAACATACACTATACTATTAGTATTGTTATTTAACGATATTGATTGCAAAGTTCTTACATAGGTGTATGTCAGGAGGTTGAATTCAGGTGTGCTGTCTGCATCCACGGCTGTCACTCGCAGAACCTCCGTGCTCACGGACAGACTCTGGAAAACCAGACAACAGAACGATTGAGGGAGAAAAAGAGGAGAGATAAAATGGTGTCTTCCTCATTTCTTTGAGAAAACAATGAAAAGTGAAGGCAGAAAGTTGAACATTTAATTTGATCATATTGAATAATTCATCACCAATATTATTTCTCTTAGATGTTGCAGATGTGTGAAAGGTTTACAGTTCCTTTCAAGATATTCACTTACCTCTGAAACTGTTTGAGAATAAAACGTCTTATCAAATACTGGACTGTTGTCATTGATATCATTGATTATCAGCCTGCGGGAGTTGTTGTACTGTAAAAATAAAAACAGAAAGTGACGGGTTTTAGATGTTATTCAGTCAGTTTGCAATGTTTGCTCCATATTTTGGAATTTCACCCACCTTCAAATCATCATTGCACAGTAATATGTATTGCAAAACCCTGTCATTCTGCAACATAAAAACACAGTGGACATTAGTTCTGCTGAAACGTGTTTGTGTGATACACTATAAAGTGAAAGATTGTAACCGTCATTTGTTTATATAGTCAGGAAATTTTAAGTGTATAAGCCACCACATAAATTATTGCAATGCATTATATATGTTTTTTTAGAGTGAAATTTACCAAAATATCACGTCAAATTAAAAAAAAAAAAAGAAAAAAAAAGGGAACCAAATTATAGACAGCGCTCCACCAGGAGACCTAGAGTGAGGAGCCCCGCCCCCTCGCCCCTCAGACAGAGTTTGGGGAAGAAGACGGCGGTCGCTCTCTCATTCACTGGAGCTGTTCTTGTTACAGGTTAGTGATGAGAAGCTGGTGGAAACTGTAAACGTTAAAGAAATGTTAAATTACAAATTAATTTCGTACCAATTTCACGATTACATACCAATTTCACGATTACAAAAGATAGAGAAAAAAAAGGGATTTTGTTCATGATTGCGGTTAGCAAGATTGTAGCAATAACGGTCGTGAAACAGCCGTTATAAGAGTTCGCTACATGTTTCAAGTTACCTATACACTTCCCGACCCAATTTTGTTAGATTACGGTTGTATCCTGACTCATTGTGTTATCTGTTAATCGGAAGCGTTGATGTTACTTTTTTTTTCTTTGCTACATATAATCGGTTCTCATCAGAGTTGCAAATATATATATTTTTTTAGACGTTACCCCCCCCCCCCCATACTGTGTAATCGATTTTAGCGTAGTTATTTATTGCTTAATGTAGGTTTAGTTATCTAAATATTTCCAATTTAAATTATGTAACTAATCACATGATTATATATTTTTTTCAGAATTATTATAATGCAAGGGCATTATTAGCTTTACAATTTCATTGCACATAAGAAATAGGTTTTCTTTTTATGTACATCTTACAGATTTAAATTGATTGTTGAGTTATTTTGATTTGGCCCTTGGGCGTGGTCACAGCTGGTGGGAGCTGATACTGTTTGTTGAAGTGAATAGAATATGGTTGTTTTGGAGCAACAGAATGATACTTTGAAAATGATTGCACAGAAAAAAAGTTATTGTCTAATTTCATGATTTTACAATGTTGAGAATTTGTAATGAAGACAGAGTTTGGGGAAGAAGACGGCGGTCGCTCTCTCATTCACTGGAGCCGTTCTTGTTACAGGCTTCCCACGCGGAAGAAAGGAGTAGCAGAGACAAGAATACAAAACATCATTTGTTACAGCAGTTTCATTTCACCTGAGACGTGTAACATTAGCATATATTATGCTGTACATCTCATTCAGCAAATAAATTCAGGTACAACAAAATGGGGGACCGTACCGTAAAGAATATTTCGGCTTCGGCGTCGAGCGGCTTCTTGGTGCGAACAGTCGCTGTGGTGTCCCCTGGTTCAAAGTTCAACTCCAGAAACTGAAGATGCTCAGGATAAGTGTTTTGCTCCAGAGTCACGATAGTTCCAGCTGGGATATCGGACACCAGCTCCACGTCACCTGCAGCAGCCAAAAATTATCTGATAAACTTACATTTTTTCATGAATTGATTAAATCCAGTTACCAATAAATGATCTGTTTGTGTGATCATAACATAATAGAGAAAAGGTATACTCAACGGAGAAAGTCAGTCTTAATTTATGTATTTCTAATCTTAATTAAATTATTTGTTTTTATCATTTTACCTGAATATCCTTCGTCCACAGGACCCAGATCTATAGTGCTAGACGCTGAAACACAGTTTATGGTGGTGCTACCTGCAGAAACAGAATTAACTTTAAGGAAATCTGCAGAATGACATCATTCAGGTTTTTTTCACCGAAGTTCAAAGAAGAAAATATTGCTAAAATTGCACAGATTTACACAATAGAAAAATCAAAGAATTCCTGTAAATTTCTGTAAATGGTTAAAATGCAATTGCTTGGGGCGTGCTACGGTGGCGTAGAGGTTAGCGCGCCCCACGCCTGGAGGCCCCCAGTCCTCGACGCGGCTGTCGCGGATTCGATTCCCGGACCCGACGACATCTGCCGCATGTCTTCCCCCCTTTCCTGTCAGCCTACTATGATAAAAGGGACACTAGAGCCCACAAAAAGGACCCCCTGGTGGGGAACAAAAAAAAAAATGCTATTGCTGGGATCCAACTGTGACACATTGTGGTCATTAGTGCTTTTATTTTGAAGAACGGTATTTCTTCTTTGTGCTTTTAGTGACAAGCTGCACTTCCTGTTCTTACCAAGCCTGGTGAGACGTTGTGATATCATAAAGAGGGAGATCTTTAAAATAGTACCACTGGAAATCAGAATGAGGTATAAAACATGCACAACTGTGTTTGGTGATAAGAAAGGTTCTTTGTTTATTTAAGAAGTGAGTTCTTGTGCTGACATTCAGAGCATTACGTGTCCAGGCTCCTGATTGTCTTTGTCAGCTTATAACTAAATGTTCTGCTGCTCGTGTTCTTCGTTCTCAGACTCTGAATCTCCTCGTTGTACACAAAGGTACATGGAAAATGATGTGTCTGTTAGCTTTTCGAAGAAAATCTCCACATGCTCTTTTTATATCTATCCCAGGAAAAGGAGTCAAGGATTAGTCTCCCAAGACCAAATGTTCAGAGTTCTACTAATATTTTAGGTCATCCTTTGTTTCTACACCATTAAATGTAAAAATCACACAACCAAAACTACTTGGTAGTAAACTAACAATTGATACAATAAACTATTATTTAAACTATTAGGTTCAGCCACAGATTGATACACAATCCCTAAAGTGAATTAATCAGCTTTCATTGCATAATAGTTATATTAGTTGCACTGTAAAAAGCACAAATACTTGCAGGTTCATTATTTGACAATAAATGAGACTAACACTTTCCTGTTTTAGATTAGTTAAGGTTACCAAACCTTTTTTCTTTTTAATAATTAATAATGAGAGCAAACCAACAAAATATTTTACTTATAGTTCTTCAAATCTTTATAAAATTACAAAACTGGTTGAGAGAATCAACAGATTGTGAAACATAAAACCAAGACAATACCATCCCAGACACCAAAGACTCTAACAACTTAAAGATGTTCTGTTTATTATATCAGATGTTTCTTTCAAAAGCAGAACTTGAATTTGTTAAATGTTTAACAATATTTTAGGACAGGAGAAGTTACTCAGCTACCCTCAAGCTGTAATTTGAGGGTCTGTTTTTCGTTGTGAAGGACCTGAAGGAGAGAAAAGTTTGGGTTTTATAACAAGATGGGTCTACACCAGATGAACATTAAATATTAAACTTTTCAGTTGAAATATAGAAGATACAGAAATAGTATCTTCTATTGAACCATGGACCCAACAAATAAGGAGTAATTTTATGGCAGTAAAATTCTCCCGTATAATGTTTCCTCTTCAGGTCTGAAGTGCACAAACGAAAGACTCGTCCTCTTATTGTAGACAAAAAAACAAAAAAAACATCAAACACTTCACTCTCAGATTGGTTAATTTGACCGAAGAGTCACTTTAGAAACGTTTAAACAGTAAAGGCCCACGTTTTCATTTTACTACAAAACTGCTTTCTTAGGCTCCGGTTTCCTGTGTAATCATTGTGTTTAGCTGGTGATGAACATATTCAATCCTGTACTCACCTATTGGACTTTCAGTAACCACATGGATCAAAACAGACACAATAAGACCGATGCATGTCCGACGCAAAGCAGCGCCGTCCATGGTTGTGTTTCCCGTTTCCCAGCCTCGGATGACTGACACTGAACTGGCACTATGGATGACTTTCAGTTCCATTTTCCTTCCCTCCAATCATCTTTCACGACAGGCTGTAAAACCACATTCACCTTTGACCTGAGGGCAGAAGGTTGTACAGAACACCCTTTACTGTCGTGTTTATTTTCATTTGGAAAAATAAGCACCATTACAACAGAAAAGGAGACATTGTTAAAATGAATGAATGAATAGTGTACTAAAGCTAAAATGGCTTCAGTCATTTCTAAGGTGTAAGATATTTGGTTTTCTTTACCCAGACTCGTGTTTTGGAAATCAAGTGGAAGTCTTGAAATGTGACTCAGGTTCTGTTCAAATATTTTGATGAACTCCATATTTAGATAACATTTTATTTCTGGTGAATTAGTGCCACTGTGGAAACAAAGACCAGGGAAGTAGAGGGGAAATGAGAGAGCCTAATAAAAAGATTAAAATAAAGTGCTTTTTTATTTATCCTTTATTTATTTTTTATTCTGACTGACTTTATTTGCTTTCTTTCTCTCCGTCTTTCTTCTCAATTCTACTCAAAATATCTGTTACACATTTTAGAGAAAAGTAAAATAATATTTTAAAGATTAAAAGAAGAAAAAAAAATCCACACGTTAAATAATTTCATTAGTTTTGTTGTGACACCAATTGATTGTGTTCTGTGTTTTGTCTTTGTTATGAATGTTTCCATTTTTATGTGCAACTCCTTGCTTGATTGGTTATTTTTGCATGTTTGGTGACGTTGCGTCACTGTGGCGCACTTGTTATAAGTCTCTCTGGGTTCCGGATACAGAAGGCACTAATGCCGGTATTAGAATCCAATCGGTGCTGACGGTCCCGCCCCTCTCTCTGGTTCTTATACATCACAACAAGCGAAGTTTGTAGCACCGCCAAAGTTTCACCTAAGGGCGGGACAACGGTGTCAACGTGTCTAGTCGATGCAACTTCACATGTAGGCGCTTGATGTCACTTTTTATTCCGGCAGAATAACAAACTGCGATTACTTACAAATTAAAAAAAGATTTCTTTGTTCAGATTTGGTTTACCATTCAAGCAAAAACATATAAATCTATATTTCTTGTGGAGGGTTCCCATCAGAAGTTAAAGTACAACATTTTAATAGATATTATAATAATTATCTCATTACAATGAGATAATTATATATTAATTATATTATAATAATTATAATACTAGAATTATTATATTATACAATAATTATATATATCTATATATCTATATATATATATATATACAATTATCTCATTACAATGAGATAATTGCCTTCGGGTAGAATCTGTTTTTTAGGCAATTTGTCCTGGTTTTTATTGCTCTGTTTCCCTTGCCTGATGGCAGCAGCTGGAAGAGACCATGGTCAGGGTGTGAAGAGACATTTAAAATGTCCATAACTTTCTTGCGGAGCCTGGAAGTGTAAATCTGTTCCATGGTGGGGAGGGGGAAGCCTATGGTTCTCTCTGCTGCCCTGACAACCCTCTGGAGCGCCTTCTTGTCTGAGGATGTGCTGCTGCTGTACCAGACACACAGACTGTACGTGAGCACACTGTCTATGGAGCAGTGATAGAAGGCCTGCAGCAGGTCTGAGGGGAGACAGTTCTTCTTGAGGATTCTCAGACAGTACAGTCTCTGCTGTGCCTTCTTCAGCAGCTCCTTGGTGTTGGTGCTCCAGGTTAGCTTGTCCTCCAACTCCATGCCCAGAAACCTGAACACTGGGACCCTCTCCACACAGAGAGGGTCCCAATCCAGACATCCAGCCTCTGATGGTGAGAGGCTGGATGTCTGTTTTTTATTTCTTGAAGTTGATCACCAGCTCCTATGTTTTGGAGATGTTGAGGAGCAGGTTATTGACTTTGCACCACTCTGAGTGCACCTCATCCCTGTGCTCCAGCTCCCCCTGCCCGCCTGAGATGAGACCAACAACAGTCGTGTCATCTGCAAACTTTATGATCGTGTTGCTGAGGTGGTTGGAGACACAGTCATGACTGTAGAGACGTGGGCTGAGCACGCCACCCTGTGGCGATCCGGTGTTCAGGCTCAGAGCAGTGGAGGTGTGGGGGCCCAGTCTGACCCTCTGGGAGCGACCAGTTAGGAAGTGCAGGATCCAACTGCAGGTGGCTGATGGGAGCCCAAGGTTTACTAGCTTGGACACCAGACATTGGAGGAGCATAGTATTAAATGCTGAGTATAAAAAAGCATGAAGTGCTGTGGATACTCAGCACTTCATGCTTTTTTATACCTGCTTAACAGGAACAAGTATAAAATGAACAAACTGCTGAACAACGAACAAGTATAAATTGAACAAACTGCTTAACAGGAACAAGTATAAATTGAACAAACTGCTTAACAGGAACAAGTATAAATTGAACAAACTGCTTAACAGGAACAAGTATAAATTGAACAAACTGCTTAACAGGAACAAGTATAAAATGAACAAACTGCTTAACAGGAACAAGTATAAAATGAACAAACTGCTTAACAGGAACAAGTATAAATTGAACAAACTGCTGAACAGAACAAGTATAAATTGAACAAACTGCTTAACAGGAACAAGTATAAATTGAACAAACTGCTGAACAGGAACAAGTATAAATTGAACAAACTGCTTAACAGGAACAAGTATAAATTGAACAAACTGCTGAAAAGAACAAGTATAAAATGAACAAACTGCTTAACAGGAACAAGTATAAAATGAACAAACTGCTTAACAGGAACAAGTATAAAATGAACAAACTAACCAAGTATAAAAAGACATAACTGCTTAACATGAACATGCATAAAATGTCCTAATAACTTCACATGGACGGAGCAACCCTAGATGAATGTTTCCGAGCAAATCTGATGAAAAAGCTCCTGATCTTCTCCGTCAGACCTTTGCGTTTTGGCTCAGCAGTTTGGTTTGTCATCTCTTTTTCAACGTCTGCGAGCTCTTTAGGCTGAACTGGGTTGTTAATGGCTACTATCTGGGATTGCTCATTGGATGCACGCAGTATAACCATGAGGTCCTTTATGATCGAGATGGTTTCCTCAACCATATATCTGATTATCATTATATAAGGTTTCTGACTCCTTGGTGTATCATCCGAGTCCAAGCTGTGATAAATCCTGTCCAGCAGATATTTCACAATGAGCTGGTTTAAAAGCTCTGTGTGTTCGGTATGGTAGTCTCTATCAACGTCTATGATTTCAGCAAGGGTTTCCGGAACCTTGTTGCCTACGACTGCCTCCAAACCCTCAATGGTAAATTTTTGTTTATGGAGATTTTCCAGAACGTTGGCTGTAAATATTTTCAAGATATCTCCAAAAATCTCACTCAGGGTGGAGGTGGTGCTGTGTTTCCAGCCGCCAGCCTCAACCACTCCTCTGGGGTCATGTCGATGAAGAAGCGGTCGATCACTGCCTCCAAGGCTTCGACTGTAACGGTTTCCATGGATGGAGAATTCCTACTATTGGGCATGGTTGTTGTAGGTTTTTCAAGTTTGAGCTGCTAAGATACTGAGAACAAGAACGATCTAGGTTCTGCGACCAACAAGTGCAAAGTGACGGTTATAGAAAAAGAACGAGCAAATAAAGACCCTGATGCCTATGACGTTTACCAGTCATAAGTATCAAACCCGCCAGAACAACAGTCTTATGTCGTCACGTAATAAGTCACGTAGCTTCAGCAGCCACTGCGCATGTCGCCTTCAGACTGCTATTTACATTATTAACAGTTGGGCTGATTAAATAATTTACAACCCGCAGCCACCGCAGATCGCCGCTCTTCGCCCGGCTCCTCTTTTTAATTTCTGAAGGCTTAGTTTGTCTGCATTTTCTTCTGGTTGTGACCAAAATAGGATTTTTTTTTTTATTTATCCTTTGCACGCTAAATATGAATTGCGGTTTATTGTTTTTGTGGCACCCGAGTGGAGTCCCAAATAAAAGCTGAAAGGATTGCGAACAGAGTTTTAAACGGACCAATAAAATTTACTATATATATATATATATATATATATATATATATATATATATATTTTTTTTTTTTTTTTAAAGCGAAGAATCAAAAAGAGAAGGAGGCGCAGGCAGTCCTTGACAATAAGTCAACAAACAAATATGTAATATAGACGCTTAGCTGGGTCCTCCACGGCTCCCAATACTTTTTGGCTCGGTCCGAACCGATCGTCCGGTCCCTGACGAACCTCGGCAGCGTTCCAGTCACTCCCGCTCCTACAGCCGGCCGGCCGCTCCTCGACGGTGTCCAGTCGGGTGACTCGCTGCCCTCAACAGCGATCAGATGGATGGTACTCCTTATGATCAGTCCTCCCGTCTTTAGTCCTTCAGTCTGCCTGCGCCGTCCTCCAACAACCAGCCCAGGTCCGTCTGCTTCTCGTACTAGCTTCTTCTTCTTCTTTTTTTATGGCGGTTGGCAAGCAACTTTTAGATGTGCATTACCGCCATCAACTGGAATGGAGTGTGAATCGGGACGCTAACTATATACACCCCCCTCAAAAAACAAACAAACAAACAAAAAAAAACTTCTCTCGTCCTAGCTGTCTCACCGTCGATGACTTGTCCCTCCTCCCAGTCTGCACGCTGCTTAATTAAATGCAGAACACCTGTGCTTTTGCAATGGGGCGTCTCCGGGTGTTCGTGGCACGTGACCTCAAAACAACCAATCAGAAACATGCAACACAACAACCCCAAAAATATAACTCAACTAAATCTAAGAAAAGTAAATAATTTCAAAATATAACAAACAATCCAAAACAGTGATATAAGGAACATAAATTTAAACCAAAAAAGGCAAAACGAGGCCACATTACCACATTTTCATAAAACTTATGTTTTAGGAAAGCCCTGTTCTGGTGTCCTTATTGTTCACCATATTTGTCTCATTTAGAGGGACTCTGCTTATCTCACTGAGACCTGATAATTTTATCACGAATAAAACCGCTTCATTATCGCTATTAATGTCCGATGTTTGGTGAATTTTCTCTCTCATTTAAAAACTCCCTTGCATTTAATCATTACGGCTCATTCAGACAATGATATCTTTTTAGAATAGAAATCTATAAACTCGGGGAAAGTAGCACATCTTTCTTTCACAATAGGATGTGTTAATCTGGACCTTTCTCAACATGGACTGTTTCTCTGTTTTGTTTGTTTTTGTCTCCTGTTTCCAGATTCCACAGACAAATATGCACTTTCAAATTAGTTGTTTTTCAATAAACCTTTACTTTTTCTTACCAAAAACCCTGACACTCTCAGGTGCACCAGTTGTATAAAACTGAAAATTGAAACTCAATGAAAGGTGCTTTAACACATTAGGGGTGTGCAGCACAGTCTGTCCCAGTAAACCTGCAGCTGTTAACAAGAATAAAGCCAGGACTCATGACTCAGACACTTCTAAGGAATACTTTTAATTTTTTTATATTATATACAACAAAAACAGCACCCAGAGGAAGGACAGCTAAATTATCAGTCAACTAATTGTAGCAAGTAAAATTAGCATTATATTCTTACAGTGAACATTTTGGAAGGTGAACACCCAAATTACGAAGTTAGAAAGTTAAATAATCACAACTTTACAGTATGTAAATGTTCTCCATTTTAAATAAAGTATTTTTTTTTATTATTTCCGAACGTCTTCAGAAACAAAATGTTCACAAAACATCTGCAAATAGCTGTTTTCCAATGTTACGGTTTCTATTCTTTTTTTTTTTTTTTTTACACTAATCTTATAGAGAAATTGTTGGAATCTTTATAAAAGCTATAAAATGTGATTTAGTGAACTTAAATATACCATATAATAATATAAAAGATCTTGAAAGTGAAGCAGCAAACTTTGTGAAAAAGCTACATTTTTTTGTCTCTCCAAACATTTGGTCGTAAATATTCTGAACTCAAAACATTTAGGATTTTACCTCCATGTTAAAGTCGACTGAGACCAAAGTTGGACTCGTATAAATAAAATAGACTTTTATTAAGTAGATTTGTACAGTCATTAACAAAGAACTTCAATCACATTCATGTTGGGAATCTTTGCTGAAATTTAACTAGACAGAAACAAAGGTGCCTGAAGATGATAATAAATTAGGACATTTTAAAGACACAGAGGTCAATTAAAAATAAAACTGATGATTATTCTGGTGTGTAAAGGTTTACAGAAATGTTTGGATCAGAGAGCAGAGGTGTGGCTCTCATCGCTCTCGCTGTTATTGTGTCGTCTCACTCCCAGACTGTCTTTGTTTGACGCCCGGTCCTTATCGGCCCGTCTTTCCCAGTAAGCTGTGTCTTTGTCTTCTGCCCCACTTTTATGCGCATTCACAGGAAACTGAAACACAAACTGCTGGTCAGCCTCTCGTTTAAACTTTTGACTTGATCAAATATTTTAGTTAAACATCTTAAAGAGTGAAGATTTATTTGTTTCTACCTGCAGACCAGGATTTGTGGAGGGTGTCTGGAAATTCATGTTCCTGAAATGCAACAAAACATCTCAGTTAAAAACATTTTTTTAATTTATTTTGTTGTTTGTTTGATAGGAATAGATACAAGAACCAGATCAAGACAATCTGATGCCTGCATCACGGTGTACACAGTATAGCCATTGCTAATTGCAACAGCCGTGCCTACAATACGACGGTGTATTTGGATATTGTAGATAAAAAAGAAAAAGAAAAAAGGAGCAAATTTCCGCTAAAAAAACTGAATTTCTGAGATTGAAAGGATGAAAATTTGCCAGGAAGAACCCAGAAATTTTGAGATTAACCTAAAAATGTTTCTAAAAAACTTGGAAATTTCTGAGTTTCGTAAGTCAAAAATTTGCAAGAAGATATTCTTAGATTACTCTCAAAGATTTTTGAGAAAAAACATGAATATTTTTATGTTTTAAAAGTCAAACATTTTCCACTTTTGAACCTCAGAAATTTCAAAAGTGAAAAGCTCAGCCCTTTCTGCTTGATTAAAAATCAACACAATGTAGGCTTAACCTGCTGGCTATTGTTTGGACTAATCTTGTAATAACTCGACGGCAAAAGGCGCTTAACATTCATTACATTTATTTTACAGAATTTGAACAGGGTGATGCTAAATCCATCCCACTACAGGAGTTTTTGGGCAGAATATATTTACAGACGAAGAAAGTTTTGTCTTAACTCCAAAATGTATATACTTTTGTAAATATTTTGTTTAATTACTTCAGGGCCACTGTAGACAGAAAAAAAAGAGTACCGTACATTTCCGGCAAAAAAGATTTTTCTAGAAAATCTTTTAGATTAATCTCAGAATTTCAGGTCTTTGCTGGAAATGTTCAACTTTTGGAGATTAGAAATTTACTTGTTTTGCTTGAAACTTTTTGAGATTAATCTCAAACTTTCATTGCTTTTTGCTGGAGATTTTCAACTTTTGGAGCTCAGAAATTTACTTTTTATCTGGAAATCTTTTTAGATAATTCTAAAAAAAAGTGTTTTTTGGTGAAAATTTGCAGCTTTTTTATATATTTATCCACTGTGTCCATAATCTTGCGTTGTAGCTGTTGTTTTTTGAGTCAGGATGCTCCAGTTAATGATTAATCAATCACTAAATTAGTTAACAATTATTTCAATAATCTTTTCATCACAATTAATCCTACTTACGTGTAACCTTCAGCTTTCCGGTTGATGTCAAAGCTCTCTCTGTCAGAAGCCTTTTGCTTCCTACTGGTCTTGACACTAATGGCAAACAAGAATCATACAGATTTACCAGTTTGAGTTATTCACCAAACAAGAAACCACAAAGCAGTCTGAGGCTCACCTGATGAATAAAGCCAAGAAAACAATCAGTGCCACGAACGTCAGGCCCAACAAAACCCCCAGAACGATGACTACAGTCTGGTCTGCCGAACTCCCTGAGCTCGGAGAGTTTGTCTCTACGTCAAAATGAATCTCGTTCCCAAACACCACGGCCAGCTCCGCTTTCACCTTTTCAGACTCGCTCTGCAGCTTCCTGGTAAATCAAACAGACAAGTTAAAACTTTAAAGGGGATCTATTATACTTATATTTTTCCTGTTTTTAAAATTCCATTTGGATTTCTACTGCTTCTAAAAACAAATCAAGCAGTTAAAAAAAAAACACCCAGCCATTTTTTTTGGCAAAACATCACAGTCCGCCACCTAGCAACCCAAGCTGAGCTCCAAGACGTTCAGTCAGCTGGTTTCATCGCTTTATGTGCTGTGCAATGGCTGCTGGAGAAGGCAAGGGTTTTGTTGCCGGCTTGTCATCCAAGAACCACTTTTTGCATTCTTGTTGCTTGTACAGGAGGCTCTACTTCTGCTTTTCAAAGACATCTGCAGCCACTTTTATGTGCGAATGGAAACCTTGAGTTGTAAGGGGGGGGCCAGCAGCTTATTTGGACTTAAAGTGACAAGAGGCTCTAAAACATCTCAAAATAGTCAGAACTGAGGAGACTAAAATCTGATTATTTAAGAATAATTTTGTTTAAAAATTGTAATGCACATGTATAGCCCAAAAACCTATCCTAATCTGGTCAAGGAAGCAATGTACCATCTAAGATGTTACATCACATTTACTATGTTCCAAAAAGTTCCATGTTTGAGTCAAAAATTAAACTCCTACTTTGCGACTTCCTGAGGTTCAACAGCTCCATCGTCATCAAGAGCGACGAAGCTGACCAGAGTCTTGACCGAAGCCCTCAGCATTCGGCTTTCTTCTCCACCAGAGCTCCACACCTGGATTATGTTCACCGTCCAGCCCAGAGTTTTACCTAAAGCCCTGAGAGAAAACAAATCCACGATATGACAACAGGAATGGATGAAACACATCAGAAAATAAACTTTATTCATGAACGTACTCCTCCAGCTCTGGAATCTTCCTCTCCACAATGTTAGCCGGCTGATTTATAGAGATGGTCGTCACGTCGCTGCTGCTGGCGCTGCCCTGAACCACAACCTGCAACAGGAAAGGACGATCGAAAGCGATTTAGTTACGCTGCAAGAGTCATACAGATGTATAACAATGCAAACAGAATAATGACAAGCTATATAGCAGAAAAAGTGAATTCCTCTGCCACAAGTAACATCGTTTTGCAGTATTCCAGCATCTTCTCTTCCTCTTTAGTTTACGACTTGGGGATCTGTAGAATTCACCTGGTGAAACAACAACTAGCCAACCAACCGACCAACCAACCGACCAAACAACTGACCTGGTCACTCAGTCTTAGGCACTATGCCTCAAACGTGGCTGTGAATAAAACCCTTGGGGATCAATAGCCTTCACCTCCAAAAAACCAACCAGCCAACCAACCAACCCCTTCATGCAGTCTTAGGAACTATGCCTCAAATGTTGCACGACTACGGGTCACGGGGATCAGTATCCTTCAACCAGCCACCAGCCAACCCCTTCATTCAGTTTTTGGCACTATGCCTCAAATGTGCCAAAGACTGAATGACTCACAAAGACTCACAAAGCTCCTGAGGATCAGCCTCCACCACCAACCAAATATAATGCAGGCGCTGTATTTCAAATGTCCCTGTGACATAAAGCTTTGGGGATCATTAATATTCACATTCAACCAAACAACTAACATTCAGTTTTAGGCGCTTACCTTTACTGTGGTTGTAGCAGAAAGTCCATGGGGATCTGTGGCCTTCACCTCCATTGTGATGGTTTTTCCCCCCAGATCTGCTGCTGACACCACAAACAGCAGACCTGAAGTCGGCTCCACGTCAAAGGAGGAGCTTTCTCCTGACAGACTGTAGACCAGACGACTGTTGTCTCCGACATCAGGGTCCGAGGCCTGAGGGTGGGCAGAAAGATAGAAACAAAGCTCCTTGATGGTGCTGTAGAAGATGCATTATAATGAAGCTAATTTTTCAGATTAAAATTATCTTTTGAAAATAAACTTTAAGCAGGCATTAAATGCACTTTTAAACAAACACAGATTTCTGTGTTGATCTGATTTAATGCTCTAAAGTCGTGTGTTAATGAGCTTTAAGTGATAAATCATCAAAAATATCAGAAATTAAAGCTTAAAAACATCAATCTGTGTGTTATTAATCTATATAATGTGCTCAATAGCTGACTGCTGCATCCTTGGTGCACAAAGGAGCGTTATAATAGATCCTTCCTCCCAGAAACTCTTAGACTATAAACACCACTAGTTCCAACAAACTCAATGAGAGTTTACATCCCTCATGGTATTTATACATTTTCTTCACTTCTATGTAGTATGATGGTTTTAATTACAAATTTCTGATAATTATTGAGTCGGTAAGTAATATTTCATTGAATTCAGAGAAGGGATAGGATTAAATAAGTGTTATTCACATTCATTTTCAAATGGAAAAATGTGCTAAGCTATTTATTTTGTTCATGTTTTCTCTTGTCCTTCTGATTGCTCGCTTTCTTGTTTTTAAAAAACTGTTTGAAATAAATAAGTATTTCTTGTTGCTGTTGTCTAGGCACAATTGTAGATGGACTTTTTTAAAAATAACTTTTACTAACTGTACAGTATTATCTCTTATGCTGTAAATTTACAATAAGTTTCTTATTCTTATTTTCTGCTTGTAGAGTTTTTTTACCCGAGTGTTGTGGTTTGTTATTCCTACGTTGTTCACGATATTTAGTGTTATAGAAACGACGAGCTTCCTTCACATTCCTGACAATGTGACTGCAGATTGTTGACACATTAACCACTTTAATGGAAGGAAGGTTTCAGGTCAAAGTACACAGCCATGTGTTTATGGCCTTTACAGGAACTGTTCCTGCAATCTCACTGGGTGGAGATAAACATGTTCAGAAGCACATTTCCCAACCAGCTGATGGGAGCTGGGTGTGTTTACCTTCACTTGGATGACTGGGGTTTTGTACGGAGAGATGCTGAACACAGAGGCTTCATAATCGTCCGAGGAGAACTCTGGCGGCTCGTTTACGTCCTCCACCTGAATTCTGACCTGAGAGATGCAGAAAGTCCATTTTGTTGGTATGAAAGCAACAATGAAGACAGTTTGTGATGATAGATGTGTGATGATGTTGTTACCAGAGCCACTGCTGATGTGGGAGGCGTCCGCGTGTCCACAGCCTCCACTTCCAGGATGTACCACTCCTGCTCCTCCCTGTCCAGCTGTTTTGTGGTAAAGATGGTACCACTGCCGTTGATGGAGAACAGGTCTTTGTGTGTTCTCAGTTCGTAGGAAACCTCGTACAGGTCACTTCCTGAGGAGGCGAAGACCTGCCCCACAGTGACCCCCGGATTCTGGTTCTCTTTCAGGCTGAAGTTGTAGGAGGAGCTCAGGAACGCCACGCCTTCCACCAGACTGGCGATCCTGATGTTCACCACCACACGAGCTGCACAGATACCGTCATTCAGCCTTTTAAATATTCACACGTTGCATTGGTCTGAGAACAATACACTAATTTAACAAATGTTCATGCATAAAACATAAGACCAACTTTATTTTAATTACACATATGAGTAACTCATTGAGCCATTAGGAATAAATAAATTAGGAATAAATAAATAAATAATCATTACATTTGTAATCACACTAAATGTGATCACAAATGTGTTACAAATAATCACTTAAGTTTCTAAGAAGCAATCTTTTTTTGGAAGGGGATTATGGCCATGGGGGAAAAAAAAAGACTTTAAAGAATTTTCATTTAACAGCGTTTTGCAATTATTATTTTTCCACCTCAGTCAATATTCTGACCTGTGGCGCTGAGCGGAGGTTTGCCATGATCTGTGGCCTCGGCCGTCAGAACCAGTCTGGTGTCTTCTGTTACATCAGCAAGGTCAGAGGTCAGCGTCACTTCTCCTGTTTCACTGTCTAAGGCCAAATGTGGCGAATCTCCTTCAGAGAAACTGAAACCAGAAATTATGAGAAAAGCTGCCTGATTAGTTGATTTATTTGATTTGAGACGAGTATATTTTAAATACATTGGTGTGTTTGAGTGATTGAAATACAGGAATTTCATAAGCATAAACACCAGTTTAAATCTGCCTCAATTTGTTACGATAATAGTGCAAACTTTGTCATTTTATTTGAATTTTATGTGACAAATAAAGTAGTACATAGTTGTCCAATGGATGACAAATATGAGGGTTTCAACATTTTTTACAGATAAAACCCTAAAAATGCAACATGGATTTTGTACTTATTGAGGCAACACTTTAGTTAAGTCTTCAGTGGTATGTCTCTACCAGCTTTATATGTCAAGACATTGAAGTTTTTCCTCAATCTCCACTGCAAAATAACTCAAACTCAATCATATTGGATGGACTGTGTCAATTTTCAGCCTTGGCAAAGATTCTCAATTTGATTTTACGAAGTATTAATGTTAAAAACAAAAAAGATCCCATTACATCAACTTTGTCTGTTACTATAGATCTCTGTAAACTGCAGTTTGTGGTGGTAATGTGAGTTTTGAGCGAACCTGTAGGTGATAAGCGAGTTGTTTCCGATGTCTTTGTCGGTGGCTCTGAGCGTCAGCAGCAGCTTCCCCTTCTCTGCGTCTTTCACCAGGATGCTGGAGTCGTAGCTGCTGGAGCTGAACTCGGGTTTGTTGTCGTTGATGTCCGTGATGCTCACTCTGATGGTGGTGATGTTCTAGAACGCAAGGTTTGACTTAAAACATTGTTTTGCAAACAAATGTGCGGAAAAACGTTGCTTTAAAGGGGACCTTTTACGTAAAATTCACATTTTGCAAGTTTTTGTTCATTCATTCAGGTCTCTTTCTAATAATTAAAAAACACAACCAGTGGTTTTATATCATGTTTTTAATGTCTGGAAAATGAGGTATTTCAAAAACTTCCTGATTGTTTCGTCTCATTCCATGGGACCCAATGCTCCAGAACATTTGGAACATTATGCGTTGCACAATGGCTGCTGGAAGAGACAAGTGTTTTGTCGTTGACTTATCCACTTTCTGGATTCTTGTTGGTTGTGCAGGAGGCTCTACTTATGCTCTTCTAAGATGTACGTTTGCATAACTAAGCATCTGTCTGCAGCCATTTTTAGGTGTAAGTGTAAATGTTGAGTTAGTGGGCGTGGCCAGAAGAATCTTGTCTGGATTGAAAGTGACAAGACGCCATAAAATGACTCATTCTGATAGGAGCTCAAAACAGGCAGAACTGACCAGATTAAAATCTCATTACGTAAGAAAGATTGTAAACATAAAATGTCATAAACATGTTTTGCATGGGCCATGTACCATACAAAACATGTTCAAGGAGGCATAATAAGTCACCTTTAAGTGCTATTATTAGATTTAATGAATTCTCTGAATTATTCCTACTACTCTCTGTAATAAAACCAAATACTAAAGACATTTAAAGGGAAATAAAAAGGTTAGCTGCAGGGTTTTTTTTTTACCTCTCTCTGTGGGCTGCCTTTGTCTGAAGCCTTCAGAACCAGGTCGTACGTTTCCGTGTTTTCCCGATCCAAAGAACCAACAACCAACAGCATCCCATCCTGCAAAACAAACATGACTTCAAGATCCACGCAGCAAAACTCTCTGTCAGTTCACTATTAGGAAAGAAAACAATGCTGGTTTTACTTCACTAAATATGAACCAAACTTTTCTGGCTCACCTCTCTGAAACTGAAAATGGGGTGAGGTGGACTGAGTGAGACGGTGACCTCTCCATTCAGACCGATATCTGCGTCTGTGGGCTGGATGGTGAAAATTTCTCCGGGGTTTTCCGCTGAATATTCGCCCTCCGGGATCTCCAAGGGATACGGGATGTTCGGGAACTGAGGGGTGTTGTCGTTATAGTCCAGGACGGTGATGTTGAGCTGAGCCGTGGCGCTCAGGCCGTCAGTGGGCTGATCCACAGCCACAACCTGAAACAGGAAGGATTTACAGCTCAAAACACAATAAACAATAAATCAATTAATCATACGATAAATTAAAATATGCACAATAATTTCCATTTGGACAACAAAGAGATGCTGCATTTCATATTGTTGAAAAGCCGCCATTTTGAGAAACGCTGCAAACATTTGACAGCCAGAACGAAGTAGTTAGTCTGCAACTTTGGTTACAGAGACGTCATAATTCATTTTAATTATTGTTTTTTTTCCGTTTGTTTTCTTGGTTATTTTGGATTTTTAAAATGTTTTTCTGTTCCAGTGTTAAATGTTCTTTAGAAATTAACACTTTTTGGATCTTTGAGTGACTCACATTATTATGCCATTATTATTATATTAGTTGAAAATGGTCTCAAAATGATAATATTATTGTTTATTGCAATAATTTCTAAGACAATTTGTCGTCTTTATATCTCACGCTAAAATTTACTGTGACCTATTTTTGCTTCAAAGAACAAAAAATGTTTGAGCTGCTGAGATATATTGACTTGTAAATATTTAACTTTATGCTTATCAGCATTCTTAGGTCCATTTATAACAAACGGCTAACGACAGCCAAGCACTTTATGGATATAAAGCCGTCTGTGATAAACATTCCTCTGTTCTTCATCCAAACAGGGCGGGGAAACGTCGATCTCTAACCGTCGTTTATGTCCTGTTGCAATCAACTCAGATATCATGTGGAAAATGACGTCAAATTTCTCTTGGACATGGAACAAAAAAACAAACAAAACACTTAATCTGAACTACATGTTAATGTGGTTTAGATGTATATGTACATGTATGTATATATGTATATGTTGGTTGGTTAATCCAAAACTTAACCTCTGAGATCTAAAATGGTGTATTAGGGCTATTTTAGATAATAAAAATAAAGAGGAGTAAATTTCCACCAGAAAACTCAGAAATGTTGAGAATAATCTCAGACATTTCCTAGAAAAAACAAGAAGATTTCTGAGTTTGAAAAGTGGAAAATTTGATAGAAAAAAGCTAAAAAATTTCACATTGTTCTCAGAAATTTTCAAGAAGAAAATGTGGAAATTTTTGAGTTTCAAAAGTCAAAGGTTTTTAGGAGAAATTTACTCCTCCTTTCCTTCTCCATTTCCGATAGCCCTGAAACGCCGTCGTAGATTCATAAGGTAACGTTGCAGCCAGGTTCTACTTTTCAAATGCTTTGGATTGACCAACCAACTCTGTCGATTGGAGCACTGGAGCAAACCGGTGTGCAAACATAATGCTATAAAAGGAGGAAATTTCCCATGACCTCAGACAAGAAACTGTTGCTAAATATTTTAAACAAATCATCCTAACAAGTCAAAAGAAGATTGAAAAAGTGAAATCAAACCATGCGACGCTGAGAGAAATGATAAAAACCAAATCCTCCATCTGAGAAACATACATTTTTCCTACGACACAAACAGCGAAACCAAAACACAGAAAATATAATCATGTTGGACAGAATGATACTTGCTTACCTGCAGCATGTAGCTGTCCTTCGTCTCTCTGTCCAGAGTTTTGTCTTTCTTTAGTGAAACTACTCCTTGATTGTTAATGTCAAAAGTATCACTGGTGTAAATGAAGTGGCCGTTGGAGAATCCGTCCTGCACAGGAAGAAATGTTTGTTAAATAACCAAGATGGACCAGAATAAAGCATTGAGCAATTTAAAAAAATGTAAAGGTAATAAATAAATACCTTCACACTTTCTTAGATGTAACTGTCACAGAGTGAATGATTTTGTAAAGTCTTTTTTTTTTTTGCCTTAAGGTTGCAAAGTACTCAGGATTTAGCGTAACATTGATGTCCTGTGCCTCACCTCATCCATGTCGGTGACCTCCAGTGTGAGGATGGATGCACCGCTGGCCAGGTTCTCAGAGATCGCCTCATCGTAGCGCTCCTTGCTGAACTTTGGAGGATTGTTGTTGACATCCTTCACCTTCACCACCACAGATCCATTACCGACCAGAGAGGGCGACCCTCCATCTGACGCCTGAACGCTCAGGGTGAACTCTTTGACCTCGCTGTAGTTCAGAGATTGGACCAGCTTCAGGATCCCGCTGGAGGCCTCCAGCTGAAAAACTGCAGGCTCAGACGACGGACTCTGTCCTGAGATGCTGTAGGTGACTCTCCCATTCGCTCCTTCATCCGGATCTTCAGCTGACAGCGTCAGGAGGCTCGTACCCACTGCCTCGGTTTCAGAGACTTCCAGCTGGTACTCCGGTTGTGAGAACTTCGGGGTGTTATCGTTGATGTCGGTTACTTGGAGTGCCAGCGTGGCGGTGGCGGACCTGGCAGGGCGACCCTGATCTTCAGCCACCACCAGCAGCTCGTACGCCGCTGTGGTCTCCCTGTCGAGCGCACCAACCAGGCTCACCATCCCGGACACCGGGTCGATGAAGAACCGCCCCTCCCCTCCCCTCAGGGAGTATCTGATCTCCTTGTTGAAGCCACTGTCTTTGTCTGTGGCTACGACTTCGGTAATGTTGGATCCCACCTCTGTGTCCTCTGGGACAGACCCTGAGACAGAACTGGAGGCGAAAACAGGGCTGTTGTCGTTGATGTCAGTGACCTGAACCTCAACGACCGCCGTGTCAGTGGTGGCGCCGTCGCTGATGGAGATTCCCACTGAGTAGTTGTGTGGGCCGTCATCGCGGTCAAGCTTCACTGTGGTTTTGACTTCACCAGCAAGGGAAATGGAGAACTTATCAGCTTCTGTTGTAACTTGAATGGTCACGGGCTCAGAAGAAATCGAGAGGAAGTTCACCTGAAACCAACGAGGAAACAATTAGGAGGCTAAACTGATTTTACTTTTGCAAAAAAACCTGCAAAAAATACTCATAGTTCTTTTGCAGTAGTATGTAACTTACCTTCACAATCAGAGCTCCTGGTTCCTGCTCCTCTTCTACGGCGCCTTGGTAGAGTTTTTGTAGAAACTGAGGATTCGAGTTACCTGGAGCGCGAATGATCACCTGTGCTGAGGTGGAACGGGATATGGTACCTCCTGAAGGAGAAGTGGACATAAACAGAAATGTTATGCAATGAGTCCGATTGATTTCCGTTTTTATCATCATGCCTCTTCTGAGCAAATACATTTTTAAAGTAACCAAATGCAGGGAGGCAGAAAGTCTTCCTGTCATCAGGAAGCGTTCTGACCCAGAAATAAACTGTTTCATAAATCTACAGCCACATGATTTACAACTATCTGGAATAACAGTTTTATAACCTCTATAAATTGGATAAAATGTGTGTGGAAAGTTAGAAGGATAAATATACTTTATGTATCTTGTAGTCCTAAGATTTCCTGTTCTCGTTTCTCTACTTTATTTCCTCTATAAAGCTCGTTTCTTAAACGATTAGGAAAAAATTTGTCCACTTGACAGAATGCAGCGCAACAGGAACGCTGTAGTAGATATGCCAGGCCACTGGGTGGCGCTATAACACTGCGGCAGAACGGCACCATGTTTATTATTTGTGAGAGTGAAACACATGTGGGTTACAAAAAAGATGCGTCTCACATGTACAAACTGGAACACAACGGAGCATTAGGGCCATTGTAAAATTAATTTTAAAAATGGTAAACATCAGTAAAAAACAATTCTGAAATTTTGAGAAAAATGTAAAACATTTTCTAGAAAAAACGTGAATTTTCCTGAGTTTTGAAAGTAAAAAAGTGTTTGGCTATTGAAACTGAGAAATTTGTATGTTTTTTCATACTGAGCATTGTTCAAGGAGGCCAGTCTCTACAAATAAACACATTGTTGCTTTGTACAAGCTGGCATGATGTGAAAAAGAGTTTCCATGTAATAAAAAATCATGGTACAGCTTGATACAGCTGAAAAACCAGCTCATCCTAGCACAAAAACATTTTTCATAATTCAAAATTGGCATGTTTTCATTGAGTAAGCCTTCCACAATAAGGAATCAATCAATTAATCTCATTATTAATTAAAATGAGTGATAATTTCCATTCTGATTACTTATATTTTTAAATTTTGTTTACAGAAACATCATAATGTATTTTATTTATGATTTCAGTTTTAAGTGGTTGTAATTTCCATTTTATTTATCGTCTTTGGTTGTTGTGTTTTACTTTGAATATCTAATTTATCTTCCAGGTCCAGCGTTAAATGTTCTCTACAAAGTCATAATTTATTAGCGTTTGAGAGGATGAACTTGCATTAGCATTCAATATAAATATATTGTTTGAAAATAGTGGCAACATAACAATATCGTTTATCGCAATAATTAGTGTAACAATTTATCGTCCAGCTAAATGAGTTATTGTGAAAAGCCCACTATTAAGCAAATTTATTTTTGTAATTCCCATTTTATGGTCAGTGGAAACAGATAATGTCTCCTTCATCTCCACCTCAGTATGTGTAGCTTCCTGTTCTCACTGTTCCTCACTATTTCCTTTAATTACTCTGCTTGTTTCCTGTTCCTCGTTCCATGTTTGAGTCTTCCAGCAGTCAGAAGTTTTCTTTTGTTTAAGACTTTCCTCTCCTTGCATATATATCTGCACTTTGGTTCTCCATTGAACACCAAACATGTCACTTAAAAGTTGGTTCTGATTGGTTTAATTCATACCGCCTACCGTCTCTGGCAGTGATGTAGAGAGGAAACTCCAGCACCCGGTTTTCCTCCAGAGGAATGATTTTAGCCAGACTGATCTCTCCGGTGCTAGCATCGATGGAAAAGTATCCGTCATTGTTCCCGAAAGTGATGGAATATTGGATTTCCCCGTTCTTTCCATCATCAAGGTCCTCTGCCTCAACCTGTAAAGTCAACAACAAAGTCATCAGTGTGTAATCTATCAAATGTTCAGTTTTTTTTAATATAAATAAATCATAAATCCCTTCCTCACCTTGACAACCAGCATTCCCACTGTCTGATTTTTAAACACCTGTCCTTCATACATGCTGCTGGTGAATATTGGGCTGTTGTCGTTCTCATCCAGGAGGTTAACGGTGACTTGAGCTGTTGTAATTTGATTGGGAACCTCTGTCTCCTTCGCTTCAATCTTCAAATTGGGAAAAAAAAACAATACAAATACACTGTATTCACCCCTGATCACGAGCTAAAACTAAATGTCACAATTTAGGGTTTATAAATCTCTAGTTTCTAGTGCAAATATTTTAGTACCAGGGCTGGGCAATAAATCAATAACAGCATATATAGAGATAGATACATGATCAATATCAGAAGATAATACGTTCAATTATTTGACTGAACTCCAATCCAGAACAGCAGAGCATTCTGGGGGATGTAGGAAATGCTTCAGCCGCTCAACATCTCATGGCCAGCTCAGCGAGGTGGAATCAACTAACTTACTTACTCTTTGGTTACCTAGCAACAGAGTAACTTGTGCAGCAACAGTTTCAGGTTTCACTACTGTTCATCATAACTGCTTAAAAATAAAAAGCAATGGCGTGGAGTTAAAAGAGAAAATTAGTTCAACAGCTCGAGAGGAAACTGTGATAAAACAGGAAGAGTCACACCACAAGTTTGGCAAACAAAATCAAATCAATAATTATTGCTATCAACATATGTTAGTACACTTTAAATAAGACAAAACTAACTCACAAGTAACTTTTCAGCAAGAAATAAGAGATTTTTTTTAAGGAAATAATTGCTAAATATTGATCAAGAGTGCTGGTTCTACTGGCAGATTATTTCACTCAGAACAAGAAATTTTTGTTGTAAGTGAAATAATGTGCCATTGGAACTAGTACTTTTTAATCTATATTACTAAATTATTGACTTAAAGCAGCTCCTACATCTTGCTGAAAAGTTCCCTGTAAGTTAGTTTTGTCCTATTTCATATGCACTAAGGTATTTGCACTAGAAACTAGACAAAAATACTTTTCCGGTGTAACTAGTGGAAAATTCTCTTCACCTGGAATACAAATGTCTCGGTGACCTCTCGGTCCAGAACTTCAGGGTTTATGACTCGGACCGTCCCATCAGGGCTGATGGAGAAGGAGGTTGATTCTGGGAGAATTTGCAAAGTTCCCACGAATCCTCCCTGAGGAACGATTGGCAAGAACAGAAGAGAAATTAAATCATATACTTTGCCTTAATGTGATTAAGAGTAAAGCCCAGTTGTTCTGTCAGTAAAGTCCACCTGGTCCTTATCCGTGACGGCAGCTTTGAACACGACGGTATTAGCGGGAGAGTTTTCCAGAAGGGAGACGTTGTAGCTCGACTGATCGAACTCTGGAGCATTGTCGTTCACGTCTTCCACCGTGACGGACACCACAGCATCAGCCGTCTTCAGGGGGTCGTCTGTCTGGGCCGCCTGCAGACACACAGTCATCTTTCATACACACTGAGCTCAAAGCTACAGTGTCATGGTTTCCTCAACTAATGTTATATTTTTATTGTAGGGATGCACGATATATTGACACCAACATCGCTATCGGACAATATTGGTAATTTTTTAACATATCGGTATTGGGACGTAAGTAAAACTGGGCCGATATTTACAACTAATATCTCTTTCCATCTTGTTCCAGTCTGTTTCTGGTGGCTTTTATTCCCCCAACGGTGCCAAAACAGTAGAAAAAATATAAAATATCGGTAAATATCGATTATCAGTCAAAACGGTTATATTAATATCGGCCCAGATTTTCATATCGGTGCATCCCTAATACAGTATATACAGTTGGAAGCAGAAGTTTACATACACTCAAAAAAACACCAAATGTTCTAGTTACTAGAGCAAATATTTTAGTACACTTGAAGTAAAACAAAACTAACTTACGAGTAACTTTTCAGCAAGATATAGAAGCTTGTTTTAAGTCAATAATTTTTTAATATTGATCAGAAAGTTCTAGTTCCACTGCAGATCATTTCACTTATAAAATAGAAAAAAATGTCGTTATAAGTGCGTTCTACTGGCAGATTATTTCAGAGTTCAAATGCAGCAGAAATGTATGGAAACAATTTTAGAGACATTAATAAATAAATATCTGACATATTCTTTTCTTGTTATTGTGGAATTTGGCAAATAGAAATAATTTTGGTAACTGACTGACCTAAAACAAGAGAAGTTTTGTTTGATTTTACTTCAGAAAGGGTACAAAGAGTATTTGTGTCTTTTTATTTGGTGTATGTAAACTTCTGTCTTCAGCTGTACACTTGTAATATCGCTAATGATCGAGTTTTCTTCATTTTCTTCCAGAGGCTGGGAATAAACGATAATACCTTGATGTTGACAGAGATTTCACTGCTGACCATTTCCTCCCTGTCAAACGACGTCACCACAGATAGAGCTCCGGTGTTGGCGTCGATGTTGAAGTTTGCTTGGTACTCGGCAGGAGAGACTGAACAAACATACATATTTTTAAATGTACATGACTGATCAATATACTCAGTCTCTGTTTTATGGTGAACATTTTATATGTTCACTGTTCACTGTTGGAGGTGAACAGTTCACCAACTGTTCACCTCCAAATCCGAGGCCATGGTCTTGAGCCGGAAAAGGGTAGAGTGCCTTCTCCTGGTCAGGGGGGGGGTGTCCTGCCCCAAGTGGAGGAGTTCAAGTATCTCGGGATCTTGTTCACGAATGAGGGAAGAAGGGAGCGGGAGATCGACAGGCGGATTGGTGCAGCGTCTGCCGTCAAGCGGGCGCTGTACCGGTCCGTCGTGGTGAAGAGAGAGCTGAGCCAAAAAGCGAAGCTCTCAATTTACCGGTCGATCTACGTTCCCACCCTCATCTATGGTCATGAGCTTTGGGTCATGACTGAAAGAACGAGATCACGGATAGAAGCGGCCGAAAGGGGTTTTCTCCATAGGGTGGCTGGGCTCTCCCTTAGAGATAGGGTGAGAAGCTCAGTCATCAAGGAGGGACTCAGAGTAGAGCCGCTGCTCCTTCACGTCGAGAGGGGCCAGTTGAGGTGGCTCGGGCATCTGGTCAGGATGCCTCCTGGATGCCTCCCTGGTGAGGTGTTCCGGGCACGTCCCACCGGGAGGAGGTCCTGGGGAAGACCCAGGACACGCTGGAGGGACTATGTCTCTGGGCTGGCCTGGGAACGCCTTGGGATTCCTCTGGAGGAGCGGGTGGAAGTGGCTGGGGAGAGGGGAGTCTGGGCCTCCCTTCTGAAGCTGCTACCCCCGCGACCCGACCCCGGATAAGCGGAAGAAGATGGATGGATGTCTGAACTGCAGGTTTTCTGTACCTGAAGTGATGCTGTATGTTATCGTCATGTTGATTCCAGTGTCTCCATCTTGGGCCTTTATTGGTTCTGGTTTTATTTCACTGAGAACCCCGTCCTGAAACAAAGTCAGTCTGTTCTTCAGAGCAAATCTTTCAGTTTGAAATAAATTTCTGCTTTACACACACAGAAAATGAGTTAAAACTCAGTAAATGAGACTCACCTGGTTCTCTGGAACAGCAGCCTGGTAGAGACTGTGGCTGAAAAGGGGATTTAAGTTATCAAAGTCTTCTACAATGATCTCAACAGAGGTTGTGTCATTGTTTCCACCACTGTCCTGCAACAACAGAAACAAAGAAAGGGATGGCATATTTATGATGGAGTTAAATAAATCAGACTGTATAAATATGTTGTATCACTGTGTGTGTTCTTACCTTGGCAGTGACAATAAAATTGTACTTTGGTACTACGTTGTAGTTCAGACGCCTCATTAAGATAAACGCCCCGGAGTTTGTTAAGGAAAAGTCTGCTGTTTCTGGAGTCTAGAAGGAGAACGATGACATCAGCATTCAGTGATATGCAGAACATTTGTAGAAAACCAAAACATACTTAGCATTTAATGCACTTAATAGGCTTAATTATCATACAATTAGAATGGAAAATACAATGATTTGATAGTAAATGGCATGTTTTTCAGATCTACAGAGCTATAAAACACTAATCATTGCAAAGAAGTTAGTGTCAAATGTTTGTGCAGCAAAAAGTTTCATTCGTAGCGTTACATTTTAATAAAAAGTTTCCAGAGGTCATCAGAGATCAACTTGAACCCCAACAAAATCAACAAAATCAAACGATTACATTTGTGTAGCTAAGATTAATGTAGTATAGCTGGTGTCAACCTCACCAGATTTTCTGAAATACTGGTCTCACTTGTAAACAGTAGTCGACTTAAATAGTTACAGTTATTTAACTTTCAGAGTTCTTACATAGGTGTATGTCAGGAGGTTGAATTCAGGTGTGTTGTCTGCATCCACAGCTGTCACTCGCAGAACCTCCGAGTTCACAGCTTGAATCTGAAAAACAACGATATACCATCAGCACTGTTTACCAAGAGACACAACCATTCAATTAGTCTCCAAAATTTTACCAAATTTAGTTCACGAATGAGATTTTAGATCACAAAAACAATCTACTTCAAAGATAAGAAAGACTGCAGCACAAACTGAAAAAAGTGTCAAGTCTGGTATTTAAAAAGGGAAAGTTTGTAAACTGTTTAATAATCAAAACTGTTTAGTATGTAGATGTTTTTTATTTGAGTAAGTTTCTTTTCTGTCTCCTTGATACTTGGAAAAACAGATCCATCTTATACACAGAAAAACAATCATATCTTTCCACTTACAGACAGATATTTTAAAAAAACTTCTTCCTACTGAAATAAAAATCTTACCAAATATTTTTGTCAAATTTCTAGTTAAATATCTTAGTACACTTCAAATGATAAAGCTAAATTGAAGTAACTTTTTAGCAAAGTGCAGGTGCTTCAGTTATGTAAAAATTACTTGATATTAATTTTAAAAGTACTAGATCCACTGGCAGATTATTTCACTTAAAACATGTAAAAATATCTTGTTATGCGTGACATAATCTGCTAGTGGAACTAGTACTTTTTAAAATTAATATTAAGGAATTATGAACTTGAACGAGCTCCAATTTCTTGTTGAAAAATTACTTGTAAGCAAACAACTATCTTAACTTTAGTTAAGATATTTGCACTGGAAACTAGACCAAAAGTACTTGGTAAGATTTTGTGTTTTTGCAGTGATGCTCATTATCCTGAGCATGCAAATGGTGACTGTGGGAAGGAATGACTCCTTTTAACAGAAATGAACTTTAAGCACAATATTTTTGGATTTCTTTAAGGCAGCATGTTTTAAAAATATGCAAAATTGTTTAATCCTGGTATGAAAAAGGGAAGAGAGGACAGAGAGATTGGGTGCCTTCTATTTATTTGAGAAAGGCTGAAGAGTGAAACAGAAAGTTGGAGGTTTATTTTGACATTGAATGATTCATCACCATCGATTTTATTTCTGCTCATCACCTGATTCCTTAATGTTGCAGATGGTTTATTGTTCATTTCCAAGAGATCAACTTACCTCTGAAACAGTTTGAGAATAAAACTTCTTATTAAATACTGGACTGTTGTCATTGATATCATTGATTTTCAGCCTGCGGGAGTTTTTGTACTGTAAAAATAAAAACAGAAAGTGACGGGATTTAGTTGTTATTCAATCAGTTTGCAATGTTTTCTCCATAATTTTGGAATTTCACCCACCTTATTAGCATTGTCACAGACTATACCGTAGTACAAGACTCCATCACTCTACAACACAAAAACACAGCGGACTTTAGTTCTGCTGCGACATGTTAGCATAAATGAAGTTGGACAACTCAGTGAAGAAAAAATGTGAATTAAACACAAATATTCAGCAAACAAATCAATCAATCAATCAATCAATCAATCAATCAATCAATCAATCAATCAATCAATCAATCAATCAATCAATCAATCAATCAATCAATCAATCAATCAATCAATCAATCAATCAATCAATCAATCAATCAATCAATCAATCAATCAAATTTTATTTGTATAGCACATTTCAGCAGCAAGGCATTTCAAAGTGCTTTACATCAAATCAAACACAAAAACACAATGCAACATAAATATGTTTAAATATTGATTCAGGTACAATAAAGTGGGGGAGCTTACCATACTGAGGACGTCGGCGTCAAGCGGCTTCTTGGTGCGAACAGTCGCTGTGGTTTCCCCTGTTGTGAAGCTCAACTCCACAAACTGAAGATGATCAGGAAAACTCTCAGACTCCAGCATCACACTAGTACCAGCTGGGATACCGGACACCAGCTCCACGTCACCTGCAGCAGCAAAAAATTATCTGATGAACTTACATTTCCTCATGAATTGATTAATTCCAGTTAGCAATAAATGATCTGTTTGTGTGGTACATAATACAGAAAAGGCATGCTCAACAGAGGAAGTCAGTGTTAATTGATCTATTTCTAATCTTAATTAAATGAGTTGTTTTTATCACATTACCTGTATATCCTTCGTCCACAGGACCCAGATGTACAGTGCCAGCTGAACCACAGTTTATGGTGGTGTTACCTGCAGAAACAGAATTAACTTTAAGGAAATCTGCAGAATGACATCATTCACGTTTTTTAGCAATTTTCAGAGAGGAAAAATTGCTTTTCTGATAATAATAATCTATTCCACAGATTCAAGATTCTTTATTGTCATATTATATATGCTACTAAAATCTTATAAATTACTGGAAATACTGATAACAATCCAATAATGATAATCTAATGATCAGAGTTGGGTAGTGACTGGTCACATTTACTCATTTATATTTACTTGAGTAACTTTTTGGAATAAATGTCTGAATATGAGCCCTTTTATTACGCTGTATATATCTTTACATAACTGTATATTTTTTAGTTCCAGTAATATTTCTTTTCATCTGCCTGAGTAGATAATAATAAAACTGTGCTCATGGGAGGATTAAACAGATTGTTTTCTAAAAGACGGTAGATGTGTTCAGTGAAAACATTTGAAACGTATAAAATCCTTCTCTCAAACTTAAAAAGTGAGCTCTTGATATTTGGCATTTTAATTTCTGCATGCACTGGCATAAACTCTGTGATGAAATCTGAGCAATGTGTTGGACACCTGGAAAAAAAACTGTTAACAAAACTATCAATCTTCTCAAGCGGATTTAGATCCGATACCAACATTCACCTTGGAATTGATATTATCGATATTTAAACAACCAGCCCTAATAAAAATATGAAATTAAGTTGTCAAGGTCCCTGATTAGACACATACAAGATATGCTAAGAGTCATGAATACATAAAATAAGTCATAAAACTAAGAACAATGAAGGCACTGACAGAGATAATAAACATAGATGACTTCTGCATAACAGTTACTTTGTACAATCACAGACGTGATATTTCTAGTAAACCTTTTGGTAAACCACAGTCTGTTTTACCAATTTGGGTAGTAAATACAACTTTCTGTAAAAGTTTGGGTAACATTTTAATGAGGCTTGATTTAGGGTTCTAATCTAAACTGAAGTAATCACCTTGCTTCCCCACAAGGTGGCGACATTGGCAATATTAACCAAATTAAAATGGAAAAGAAGAAGATTGCGAACATCCACAAAGAAATCCTATGTAAAGGATCCTCTGAAAACTGTTTTACTTTGACATAATTTATTTATCGAGCTGACATTTTAAATAGAAACAGATTCGGGAAAAAGCTAAATGGAGAAGAAATAAATATTCCTCCATAGAAGTTGCTCATTTACCCTCAAGGTGTAATTTGGATATTTTTCTGTTCTTTCTCGGTTGTGAAGGGCTTAAAGTTGGATTGTAGGTTTTGGTTTTTGGGGCTACACCAGAACAAAATGATGAAAATTAAATATTAAACATTTTGTTGAACATACAGAGACAGTAATAAAAGTGGAAGGTGTGGATTTTGAACCATGGACCCAACAGATAAGGAGCGACGTCTTCTCTTCAGAGCTGAAGCGTACTAAACTAAAAGCTCCTTTTCTTATCCTAGACAAAAACAAATCCATCAAACATCTCAGAGCGCTTTCTGAGAGTGGACAATTTATCGTAAGAATTAAATTTAAATAGTAGAGGTTCATATTTTCTACAACAAAACTGCTTTATTACACTGTTGGCTCTGGTTTTCTGCTTACAGAAGAACATATTCCACCTGTACTCACCAATTGGACTTCCAGTAACGACATGGATCCAAACAGAGACAACTAGAGCGACGCATGTCCGACTCCAACCAGCGCCGTCCATGTTGGTCCCGTTGTGTTTCCCCAGTGAACTGAACTGATCAGCTGAACCACAGGCGCTATGGACGATACGCAGTTTCCCTCACCCTCCTTCCAACCAATCATCTTTTATGACAGGCTGTAAAATGTTCCTGTGATGTTGGACAGTATCAAAGATCAAGGAACGCAGAGTTTCATTTCCCCTGTACAGAGTTTACAGCCTGGCTGAAACTAGCTGTTAGCTCGGCCCGAGCTGCTGTACTTTTGTTTTATGTTCCAGATATGATCCAATGTGAGTTTAGATATTTTAATTTGTGGGTTTTTCCTGATTCCTCCTATGAGAGCATTGCTTCGACAATGTCTTAGAGGCCTTGTAGATAAAAAAGGAGTACAATTATGCAAAACAATTCTGAAGGTTTGAGAATAATCTAAGAAATTTTCTAGAACAAACAAGAAAATTTCCTAGCTCCAAAAATAAAAAGAAAAAAAAAACTGAGAATTTTTTTTGACATTTTTAGATTAATATCAGAAATTTTCTTGAAAATACAAGGAAATTTCTAAGTTTCTAAAGTTGAATATTTTTGATTTTTGAAACTCAAAATATTTATATAATGAGAATTTTTTTTGTAACTTTTTGAGCTCCAACTTTTCTTGGTTTTTGAAAAAAAAATTTGAGATGAATCTAAGATTTATTTTTGATTTTGTTCTTGCAAACTTCTGACTTTTCACGTACAAAAACCTCCTTGTTTTTCTAAGAAATTACGAGATTATTCTAATTCTAATCTGAGTTGTTTTTTTATGTGTAAAATCTCTTACAGAGAAGTTACAAAGGTTAAAGTGATCTCATTAGGAAGGTATGAGTCAAGAGAAGAAATATTCCACACCAATATATATTCACGTACTTTGGCACAATAAACACAGTCATGGAATAACAGTGATAATACTAATAGGATTTCAGTTTTAGCTTTATTTTTTCTGTTGTGTGTAATCATAGTAAATGACTAGAAAAGCATATTAATTTAAATTATTTTCAAAAATGTCTCCATTCCCACTCAGTGTTTCATGAATGTGATTTTCTCCTCATCTACCTAAAGTTCTTGTTAATATATAGTGGTATTTTATTCCTAATCTTAGGAATAAATTAGCTAAACTTAGGTATTTTAAAATGATCAAAGCATTTTTAAAATGATCAAACTCTAACTTGATTTTTCTCTAATCTTTTTGATGTCGCATAAACTTTCAAAACAAACAAGCCTCTGTGTTTTATCACATATAAATGTGTCACATTTCTTCACTTCCTCATATCTGTAAGCTTTTAGGCCTTACTCTTCTTTGATGCTTCACAGAGTTTACATAGAAAATGTTCAAATTGATTATATTTTCAACAATTTAAAATCAAACTCTTCGTATCCAGAGATATAAATTGGACCAGAAATAGTAGGACTGGACAAAACAATGAGTGAGAAGGCAGCTAAAGAGAAACTTTGGCAAACATGTTAATCTGAAGCACTGTAAGAAAATTTAACTCATTGAAAGGAGAGGAAAAAGTAATGCAATATATTTTGAAACATATAGATTTAATTCTCGTCATTGTGGCTGTTTTGTGTTGTTAAGTCTTTAACAATTTACTCTTTTGATTTTAGTTCCCATGCTCTAACAGAATCAAATACTACAGATTTCATAAACAACGTGAGAAAGGTTCAGACCACCTTCATGAGTGAAGCTGAGTTTTTGAGAAAACATTGTAGAAAAATCGTAGTTAGTGGCAGCATTAGCTCCTCCGGTGGCTTCATCTAGAAGAGAAACAGACCAAGAAATAAGCACATTACATGATACACGTCATTAAAGATAGGTTGGGAAACCTTTGAAAAAAATTATGATGTCATTTTTATGTCCCCAAAACTTTGTATTTTCACAATCTTTTGTGTTTTTAATCCACTGCCTGATCACTGTTGTCCAGCAGATTTCCAGCCAACATTGAAGTCGTGACAGCAGCGAGTTTATCGCTAACAGAATAGCATGTTTCCGAATTCCTGATTTACAATCAACCAGGTGTGGCAAAGTTTATAAAAGAATCATTACCTGAAGGAAGTGCGTAAAAGCCAAAGTCAAGATATGTTCTGCATAATCACAGTTAAATCTGCCTGAAAGGGGAAACATCTATTTATGGGAATCTTTAGGGTCTGTGGCTGTTTTGGGATTTTGGTGGATTTAACTTTATATGGTTTTTTTTAACCCCTAACACTGCGTCTAAATTCAACCTGCTCCGTCTCTCCTTTAAAGCACTTTGGACCCGTGTCCTTAGGTTTATTCAGCCGTCTGTCAACACCTGTCATTTAACAAGCTGTGAATAATTCAGAGAAAGAACATTCAGTCACTACTTCAGTATAATAATTCACTGATTTTAACATGATTGTACATAACAACAAAATGGTGAAGTGAAACATATTTAAGTGCAAAGCATGATTCAGTTTGGAGAGCGGAAATCTTTTATTTTGAAGAATGTTTAACAGGATATAGTTTTGTCTTTTTTGCTATCTTGCCTTCTGTTGATTTCGGTTGCTAGGTTACAAACAGCCCAACAGAAACATGTCGGCTTTTCACTTAGTGGGTATCCAGAAATTTTACTCAAGTAAGAGTAGCGATACTGCATAATAAAATTACTCAAGTAAAAATAAAAAAGTGCAGCATAGTAAAAATACCCCTAAAGTTTTATTTGTTTTGTTATTTTTAGACAAATTAATAAATTAGGAAAAACAACTTGGACAATTTATTTTTCATATTTGATTGTTTTAAAACATTAATATGTTGTGCAAGGGCTGCAAGAACTCATTTCTCAAACCTTACCATCTATTTTACGTTATGTCTTATTATTAGACTCTGAAGAGTTGTAAAACAACAGACACAAAAAAGAAACAAACTGCCCTCTACTGCCCAGTACCTGAACAGCAGGTGTCTCCACCACTTCATGTCTGGGTTCAGTACAACTCCAAGGTCACGTGTCTCTTCAGGGTAAAACAACCTTCTTATATAACTGCAGTTGTAGTTTCGGCTTCTTTAGTGGAAACACAGAGGGAAGGAAAGAGCCAACAGAGCCATCAGGTAGAAATTTGTTTTTGAAATTTTTAACAGATCACCACTGTTTGGTTTCAGACTACACTAAACTTGTTTTGCTGCAAAATGAAATATCTAAAAGTATTTTAAAAGAAATTAAAGGATTACTTTGACTATAAGAATAAAATACTTTCTTCTCAACATCCATGGTGACGCTGGTATTGAAAAAGCAACTTGTGCTACAATTAATTTTTTTGGTCATTTTGATAATCTTAGTGTGCTATTATTTTTAATACGTGCCAAACATTTCGGCCGTCTCTTCAGAATCAAAGTGCTGGACCCACCCTGAGCTCTCACAGGCTGGGAATGACTGAGATGGAGGAAATGACAAGCAAAATTAGTAAATTAATAAATGTTTTATGTGTCTTTGTCTTCTAACAGATCAACACCTGAGACAACAAAGGTAAGATTTTCCGTTTGGTCCTCCAAACATGCGCAAGTCTTGTTACTTATATGAATTATTGTCATTTTGGTCCTTAAAATACCAAATTTCCACATAACTTTATATTTTGATACATCTGATGATGTAATTTTAAACTATTAAATTATTGATGTTTTGATCAGTTACTTGCCACTTGGATAGACTTTCTACCAAATACTTTTTTACGTACTCTTACTTGAGTAATTTCTTGGACGGCTACTTTTTACTTTTACCTGATTAAAAATGTGTTAAAGTGGAGCTACTTTTACTTGAGTATAATTTTTCTATTCCCTACCCACCTCTGGTAATGTCTACATAAGCTGTGATTGTGTTAGTATTTGATTGAAAATGTGAAAAACAGATGATTTAAAACAGATAGAAAACTTTGCTTTGTCTTTTTTAAACTTTCTCACACTTTAGGTAGTTGCTCAAACAATGTTTTTAACTCTCACATTTTCAAATAAATGTATCTCCAATTAAATATATTTTTCAGTGAGTGATTTAACTTCTTAAGTCTTTAAGCAGGAAATTGTTCACTTCAGACTGAGTCAATATTTAGCACAAATTAGATCACAAGTTTGGAAAAAATATTAGGAGCCAATGAACAGAGAATCCTGTAAGTGGATCAGATTTAATGAGAGATTTAACATCAGCCTTAGATATTCTAAGCATATATGTACATTTGTTCACTTTTGTGTGGTAAAAATACTGAACTGAAAATGAACTGAACTGTTTTCAGATGGGTCTCCTGTCCTGGATGGTGCTTTCACTGACTGTGTTGCTGCCTGCTGCAAACAGTTTACCTCCAGTGAACGAGGCCCAACTACAAGATATAGTTTCAGATATCTTGAAACGGTAAGTTGAACTTCTTTGTTGTTATAGGAAAACTGGTTGTAAATTCATTCCAGTATTTATAATTAAAAATGTTTCTAAAATATCCTGTGTTCTTCCTCAGCTATGCTGATAGTCAAGATCAAAGGTGTGTAAGTTACAACATTCATAATTTTAAGTACATCCAAACAGCAGAACAGTTTGGAACTAAAAGAGAAGAAATTACATTTATTCTGTAGTTTAAATTTTAAATAAACTATAGAAATAATACAAGCTACTCTTTTGACATGCCTTTAATCAGTTTATAACAATTTTTAGTTTTTTTGAGTTAAGAAGCATGGTAAGTTTAGAGTAGAATTGGAGTCAATATATATATATATATTTTATATGATTTAGGTTTTTATTCTGGTTAAGTAATTAGTACAGTAATGTTTGTGTGAAAAATAATAAAAAGTATTACACAGATTATCAAGTCCCATTGATGAAATCCACATTATTGACAATATATCGATCTACAGTACATGGATTGTTCATAATAATTTTTTGACCTTTATTTTTTTCACATTTACAGTGTGTTTTAGTATGGTACACAAAAAAAACAAGCTTAGTGAATTTGTGAATTTATTCCTGACGTCTTCCCATCCTTCGTCAGATGTTTTGCACACTAATCAGATTTCCATATCATTTGATTTTCCTTTTAAAATTTGTATTCAGTAAATTATTCTCTTGTTTCTTTGGACAGGAAATGGCCCATGTTCAGCTTGGTTGTGAGCATCCCGTTTAACAGTAAAACTAAGACGTATGATATCAACCAAGTCCCAGATGATGCCAACAACGTAAAGAACACCATCTTAAATCTGAATTCTGAGGTGTACACTGGAACGAAGGTTGTGGCCGCCACAGTTTTAAGATATAATGATGGCACAGCAGATCATGCAGAGTATCGTACTCTGCAGAACTTGAAAACCATAAAAAAACACATTGACGTAAATGACCTGTTGCTTATTTATGTCTATGCTTCTCCATGTTCCGCGAGATGTACAAACAGCAAGAAACAGAGTAATATCCTTAGATTTTTACAAAACTATAAAAATGATAAGGTTGTCTTTGTGTTTTCTAAAGTATTCAAGCCTAGCAATACCAATTTATCTGCAAAGGCTCTACAGGAGGCTCTGCAGAACCTGGGGGGAACAATCGGTCTGGGCCGCATATTTCGTTGTGATATAGTGAATGGTAGGATGAAATGTGTGAGCTGTAATAGGAATGGAAAGGTTGCTGAGTGGTGTTATGATGATAATAAACCGCCAGCCTAAAAAGGCAGGGGGTAAACAGTAGATGTGGCTTCCATGATTCATTACATGAACTTTAGCTTTGCAGGAACATGAGGTTTATTTTTAAAATAATATCTAAGTATTTGTTAGTCAGCTGAGTCCAATCTATCTTCATTTGAATGTAACCCAAGCAATTAGAAATTAACTGATTTCACTGACCAAGAAATGATGATGAAAACTGCCTTTTATATTTTCTCAGGTCAAAATTTGTTTCATAATCTGAAATATTAAATGTGCACTAAAAAGAAAAAAAAATAAAGGAAATCTTTGATGTTTTTTTGTTGTTTTTTTTTTTTTAGAAAAGTTTCTGCTGTGCTTTATTTGTATACTTTTTTTTAAATTTTATGTACTTTATTGTAAATAATTACTTCATTAAATTAAAATGTGCACATTTGTGTAGGTTTTTGTGAAGTTCAAATAACCTAAGCACCTTCAGACAGACATAGACAAAGGAAAAAGAGACAAGTGAATTAAATTTTACTTGCAAAGAGAGACAGACAGGAATGTGCTTTTGTTACAATGTCTTGCTACCCTGAAGCACATTCTGCCATACTCTCCCTTTTTATTTTCTTAGGGGCAGTCCCTGGTTACTTAGATCATTTTTGTCATCTCAAGTCAGTTACATAGCATTGCCATTTCCTCAGTTATTTCTTCTGTTATCTTGAGTACAGACACGCCGCACATACACGCTGACAGTTGAGTTCAGTTTCTGTTTTCTGCAGCTGCAAGGCAGAAACTGAAAAACTCAGAACAATGGGAGAACAGAACAACTTCACCAGTCAAAATACAGTGAACATAAGATAACATACACTACATATTTCTAACAGTTGTCAACAGCTGTTGGGGTAAATTAACCCAGACTATTAAATTTGATCATTTCTTGAAATTGCAGAGTTATTATCCAAATTAATTTTATTGATTCATAATATATTCAGAATAATGATGTACTTACTAGACTTTATTTTTTTATGGCTTGATTTTCCCTTCAGAATAAAGTTTTGCTCAGCATTTAGTCTGTTTTATGTTTATTTCTCTTCTGAGGGAACAACTTCCTGACCTTATCATAATAAAGTGAAACTTTGCAAAGTTTTGACCAAGAAGAAAAATCATTACACATTTGACAAAAAATTGATCTATTTAAGAAAGGCTGAGGTCTTTATTATCTTTCCGAAAATAAATGCTGTGATCAAAGTGAAGTCAGTTACATGGTCATGTGATATTTCAGTTTTTTAAATATACATAAATTTGTAAAAAATATTCTACATTTCTTTTTTTCTGTATATGGGATGCTGAGTGTACATTCATGAGAAATAATATTAACTTATTGATTTTAGCAAACGGCTGCAATGAAACGAAGAGTGAAAAACTTAAATCGGTCTGAATACTTTCCGTTCCCACTGTACCTGTTTAGTAACTAATCTTTGTCCAGGGCCACTAAAAGCTCGACTGACCCGCGTTTCGTTCATGCATGACTTGCAGTTAAGCATAAATTTGTATTTGATCACCATATATAGAAGCACTTTTACAGCCTCCTACTAACTTCCTCAGAACTTTCTAGAAGCAGAAGTGCTGAAAGAGATGAACAAATCATCTTTTTTAATCTCTGTATCTTTTATTCCATCTGCAAGTATGAATGACTTGCAGAGGGAAGTCTGGTTTTGGTATTTCTCACCATCTTGTGTCTTTCAAAGGACATTTCAGAGTTAAAGTTGAAAAGGGATCTGGTCACATACATGCAAACATTCACATACTGACATCAGCTCATCAAGTTATGAACATAAACTCCAGCAGCAAATCGATCTCATGTTATACTGTCACGACATGATGACAGTTTTAACAAATGTATAAAAAACCAGATTTTTGTTAGTTAGTTACTGCAGCTTTAAGGTCAAATGTGCATTGTTTTATTATCAAATCTACGTAAAATTAGTTTTATCATGTAAGGAGCTTAAGATGGAATATCTTGAAACATGTCAAATAATCCTAAATATCATAAAGTAAATAAATCCTAGAAATTTTAACTTTCCCAGAATTAAGGCAAAGGTTTATTTTATAGCTTGAGGATAATGTTCTGTTCACACTAAATGTTTCTGAGCCGAATTCATTGAGATGTTTAATAAAATTCATCAGATCAGAAATTTTGTTTGGACAACTTGTCCCTTGTTGTTAAATCAACTTCATGAACTTTAATTTGTTTATCATAAAGCATCAATCTATGTGCAATAAGAAAATAACTTATCATCACCTTAACAAGTTGTGTTTTATTTCCTAACATGGAAAAACTTCCTGGGAAAGCAAGTAAAACCAAAAGAAGCTCCAGCATCTTCAAACGGTAAGGCAGCCTAAATAAAAATGATCTAATCAAATCTATATTAAAACTGTACATTTTTAATCCAGAACAAACTTAACAAGCCAGAAATAAAAGTGGGATAATTACAAATGTAGTGGCGAAACAGCATTTGAAATATTTTTTATGTTATATTTCTGCCTTTAAAACAAAATTATCTGCAAAGTATTGCATCGTTTTAGCAAACCGTTTTTAGATTACAGTGTCAGAAGAGTTGACTAAATTTCTGTTTAATTTTAACACATTTAACTTATTTATATTGTCACTGTTCTTTCAGGTGAAGTAATGGAGAAAATTAGTAACAAGGGTCTGAAGTTACCAAGAAAGTCCCTTCACAATGTAGGGTAGCTGTGTAGCTGACAACATAATTTCACTTCATGTGCTTACAATAAAAATCCCAAGCCTTGTCTTATTAAACAGTTGATTTATTGATTTACCGTTATAATAAACCTGGTACTTCTAACAAAAACTGTCTCATTAGAAGTCATTGCATTTATATACATCACTGTTTGCTGAAAATAAAAACTTAAAACTACAGGATTATGAAGGGACTATGACTAAATATTTCAAAGTCGATTAAAAATGTAAATAACCACAGAAGAGTAAAACCAGAAACAACTTTATAGTATTCATACAAATACTATATTAGCAGAGAAGATATAAAGATCTTTGCTTTTAACAGAGATCTTTATATCTACACAGACTATTTTCTTAATAATCTATGTAGAAAATCCAAAAGAATCTGGACTTAAAAACTTGAGATGGGATGAAAGAATCAAAAACTGACAGGAGAGAAGCATAATGTTTCAGATGAACATCAACAGATGAACAAACAAAAAGTACAAAAATCATTAAAAGACTGTTATACAGGGAAATAAGAAAGTTAGTCACAATTATAGAAAGTTTGAAAGTTAGTCTGATTTTGGTATTTTTGGTTACTTCAATGAATTATTGCCAAAATTTTCACTTAACTTTATATTGTGGTCCGTCTGATGACGTAATTTTAAAATATTAAATGATTGATAATTTGATCATTTACTTCAGTACACCTTTTACTAAATACTGTTTTCTCTTAATTGAGTAATTTCTTGGATGGCTACTTCTTACTTTTACTTGAGTAAAAGTTTTACTTTACCCACCACTGCTTCCATTTAAATGTTTTGTGGGTGACGGTCAAGGGGTTATAAAGTTCAATACATGTCTTTTTAAAACCCAAAGACAGAAGAAGAGCAAAGATATGGACTCAACAGAGAGTAAGGAACCGGCTTATCGACGGACAGCTTTAGGAACTGACTATTCTTTACAGAATAGACTCCACCAACAACTCTGGTAAATATCCTTCAGAGTTTTAAAACATTCAATCATCTTCTTCAAAGAATTATTCAGTTAAATTTCAATTCAGTTTTTACTTTCAAACTATCATCAAATCTTCCTTAGTTTATCTCGACTTCTCTTGGCAACCACTCAAAAACAAACCGGATGAATACAGATAAGAGATCTTGTGAAAATGTGTTTTGCACCGCAGCTTTTCTGGCGGTCATCACCTCGTGACGAAGCATTTCACAACTGATACAGATCTAAACTGCATCAACATGCCATTCTCCATGCAGAGACAAAAGAGGAAATGGTGAACATGTTGCAAAAACAGCAACTTTATTAAAAGTCACGCAGGAATTTTCTACTTATCATCCACCTGTCAACATGAAATCTACTCTGATGTTGAAATATATAGTGGAAACTTTCTTTTCCTCCCTGGTTTAGTTCAATTAGAATAATTTGCATCCCAGTGGAAGTTGTTTTTTTTTTAATTAAAATATGTTTCTGCTGAAAATGTATACGCTGCGAAACAAGTATGTTATAAATCCTAACAAAAACCAATCTGCACTCCTGTACACTTTTCTTATTACTGATGGAAATTCACAGAACCTGGTGAATTAATGAAGAAGCTGCTATCACACATGAAATGATGCCCATAATGGTGAGACCAAAGAGAAGTTGTTAGTTTTTATTAGACTGATGATATCAGTTTTTTGTGGTCAAACCACTATGCAAGCAATTGGTGTAAATGTATATTTACAAATAGATGTGAACATTTTTGTAAAAATTCAGTTCTTTCAAAAGAAATGTTCACAAAATGATTTCCCGTTGTTTTATCTCTGCAATAGAAAAAGATTTAAATGCTTTTAAACAGCAAATTTGTTTTACTCATTGCAGGCATCAACAAATAAAAATGAATTTAGGATATTATGCACAGTAACTGATCAAAATATTTTCAGCTAGATAGTTATCTCAGTCATTCACCCAGTTTCGTACATCAGACTTCCAGCTGTTCAATGTTTGAGAGGTTTCATGTTTGTAAAGCTTTTTTAAGTCGTGCATGTTTGGGTCATTGTCCAATTCTGATTTAGCTTAATAACTATTTTTATGGAAAAAGGTCACATATTTTCCTTAAGCTCCTTCTTATGATGGAGAGTTAAGGCCATACCGAAAAATGAAAAAGCAAAATCACAAGAATAAAGCTATAAAATCACAAGAATAAAGTTGGAACATTAGAAATAAGTTGTATGGGGCTAAAGCCACAATATTACAAGAATAAAATTGTAATAGAATAAAGTCATAATATTACAAGAATAGACTAAATATAACAATTCTTGTAATACTGTGACTTTATTTTTGCATTATTTTAACCTTATTATCATGCAACATCGTCGTCCTACTGTTACAACTTTATCCTTGCAATATTATTTTCTTTTTTTTTTTAGCTTAGCCCTAACACTCCGCTGCCCTGATGCCCAGTTGAATTATTGGTGGATTTTATTATGGCGAGTATTTCAGATCCTGCTGCAGAAAAACTTTCCCACATCATGACATTTCCAGCGCTGTGCGTCACAGTTTGCTTTTTTCCTGCGTTTGATTCATGTCATGTTCTCTGTTCTGGGATGCAAATGAATAATTTTAGACTCAGCTGTCCAAAGAACAGTAGTAGTTAGTTGGTTTGGTGTCAACCACCAAAACCTTTTTGTTGTTGCATTTATTTCCACATTCAAACAAAATATAGAAATAGACAAAAGTGTGTATTAAGATGTAGCTTCACACAATCTGTTTCCTAGATTTATCTTTTTTTTAATCCCCCACCAATAAGCCAACTAATTTAATATTTTAAATTAATTACATTTTCACAAACTTCAAATACTCAAATGTTCTGAATCATTTTCATATTAGCTTTTGTTTGCTTTCTTATCTACGTGTAAGGAAGGTGTTGAAGAACAACATTTCATCACATATTAATACGTGCTTCAGCAGGGGTTCCTATAAAATAAAGCTCTTCAATGTGCCAAGCTCATCAACAAGCAGACAAGTGGAGAAGAAAACCTATGAACTGCATCTCATAAAGGTAGAACACTTAATAAAAATACTTCTTGTCACTCGTTAAATTAAAACTAGTTACTGTTAAAAATAAACAAAACAGAGGGTAAATCTTATTTGTTTTAATCTTTTAGGGCAGCTGGACCAGCGAATTCAGGAAAGGAAAATGTAACAATTTTTAATGTACTTTTTATCATGTAATAAAACAGAAAAGCATATCTGTAAAACAAGCATCTACAATCTCAAATTAATAGTCAGTTTCTTACAATGCAATACTAAAATATACATTTAAAACATTTCTTTTGCTGCAGTGGTTAGCTTGTTATGTGAATTCAGACAATTTACTTTGTTATTTTTTCTTTGCTCAGATGAAAGGTCTGTTCTGGGTGACTGTGGTCTTCTTCCTGTCTGCTGAAAACACTTTGGCTACTATGGACCAGAAATGGCTCGCAGATATTGTGCAAACCATCAAGAATAAGTGAGTAATTGATTTGCTTTGTTCTACCAATGAGCTGCAGAAGTACAGAAAGTGAAGCACAGAAAACCACGGCCTTGAACTGAGATGAAAATGTGCAAAATGAAACGCATTAATGAAATTTGTAGAACCAGATACTGAACATCCACTCCTCTTCCTCATGATCCACTTTAGAAAATACTCAAGCTGCAAGAAAAAGCTTGAGATCCAAACTTTGAAAGGGACAAATGAATTTTATGTATTATCTTTAAAGACTTGTTTGTAACATGGCTCTTTTTGTTTTGTACAAACTCCAAAAATGGGCACGTTCCCCAGCTCACCAATAACTTTTTACCAATGGCTCCTCACACATAATACTTTAGGAAACGCTTGCATTCTTTATTAAGATAACTCTCTATACCTTTTCTCTGCCATTACCTCCAGTTTTTGGTTTATAATCTACAAATACCAGTATCAAAAACCAGTGGCCCTAGATGCCAAAGGAGAAACACTGTATGCTATACTAGTTTAAAAAATTCACATTTTGCATGTTTTTTGTACTTTGATTTGGGTTTCTACTAGTTTTAAAAACAACCCAAGCTCTTCAAAAAAATCCCCACCCATCCGTTTTTGGCATTAAGTTGATATATTTTAGTGTCTGAAAAATTACCTATTTCAAAAGCCTTCTGAATGTAACGTTGCCCTTCTAGCAATCTCAGCAAAACCCAGCTGTTACTTAGCACCCCTAGTGAAGCCCAACCTGTCACCTAGCAACCCAAGCAGAGCTCCAGCACATTTGATCAGCTGGTATTACCGCTGTATGTGCTGTACAATGGCTGCTTGAAAAGACAAGTGTCTTGTTGTTAACTACTGTTCAGAAACCATTTCCTGCATTTTTGTTGTTGGTTGTGCAGGAGGCTCTGCTTCTGCTTTTTAAAGATGTAAAGTCGTATAATTGTGCATGTGTTGCAGCCATTTTCACATGCAAGTATAAACCTTGAGCAGCAGCTTATTTGGATTTAAAGTGACAAGAGGCCCAACTCATTTTGAAAGGAGCTAAAAATAGGCAGATCAGGCTAAAATCTCATTATCTAAGAATAATTTTGTGCAATAAATTTCATGAACATGTTTGGTTTGGGGCTGCACAGTGACGCAGTTGGTAGAGCTGTTGCCTTGCAGCAAGAAGGTCCTGGGTTCAATTCCCGGCCCGGAGTCTTTCTGCATGGAGTTTACATGTTCTCCCTGTGCATGGTGGGTTCTCTCCGGGTGTCCGGCTTCCTCCCACAGTCCAAAAACATGACTGTCAGGTTGATTGGTCTCTCTAGGTGTGAGTGTGTGTGTGAATGGTTGTGTGTCCTGTATGTTTCTGTGTTGCCCTGCGACAGACTGGCGACCTGTCCAGGGTGAACCCGCCTCTCGCCTGGAACGCAGCTGGAGATTGGAACCAGCAACCCTCCTGATCCCATTAGGGACAAGGGTGAACAGAAAATGGATGGATGGATGGATGTTTGGTTTGGCTCACAGACCTATCCTAACCTGTTCAAGGACAGGTCTTTAGTAAAAACTTTCCATCTTATTCCAATGTTTTAGACTAAAACTAATACTGACAGCTGTGAAATGTTTTCTTGTGACAGGTATCAGCTGGGTGACACTTCCAGTTGGGCTGTAAATATACCACAGAACCAAGATCCAAGCCATCTGATGGAGGTTCTGCAGGAAGACCCACCAGATGCAGTGAAAATAGCAGTTTCAAAGGGTGACGTGTATCAAGGAAAAAACAAGGAAATTTCTAAGTTTCTAAAGTTGAATATTTTTGATTTTTGAAACTCAAAATATTTATATAATGAGAATTTTTTTGTAACTTTTTGAGCTCCAACTTTTCTTGGTTTTTGAAAAAAAATTTTTGAGATGAATCTAAAATGTATTTTTGATTTTGTTCTTGCAAACTTCTGACTTTTCACGTACAAAAACCTCCTTGTTATTCTAAGAAATCGCGAGATTAGTCTAATTCTAATCTGAGTTGTTTTTTTATGTGTAAAATCTCTTACAGAGAAGTTACAAAGGTTAAAGTGATCTCATTAGGAAGGTATGAGTCAAGAGAAGAAATATTCCACACCAATATATATTCACGTACTTTGGCACAATAAACACAGTCATGGAATAACAGTGATAATACTAATAGGATTTCAGTTTTAGCTTTATTTTTTCAGTTGTGTGTAATCATAGTAAATGACTAGAAAAGCATATTAATTTAAATTATTTTCAAAAATGTCTCCATTCCCACTCAGTGTTTCATGAATGTGATTTTCTCCTCATCTACCTAAAGTTCTTGTTAATACATAGTGGTATTTCATTCCTAATCTTAGGAATAAATTAGCTAAACTTAGGTATTTTAAAATGATCAAAGCATTTTTAAAATGATCAAACTCTAACTTGATTTTTCTCTAATCCTGATCACATTAAATTTTAAAAATATTAGAAAAATATATGTCGCTCATTTTATTTTTGATGTCGCATAAACTTTCAAAACAAACAAGCCTCTGTGTTTTATCACATATAAATGTGTCACATTTCTTCACTTCCTCATATCTGTGGAAGAAACAAAAAACTTTAGCAGATGCAAAGACAAATACACACCTGATAAAGGATTTCAAAGCTGCCCTTAAGCTGTACTTGAACAGCAGGTGTCTCCACCACTTCATGTCTGGGTTCAGTACAACTCCAAGGTCACGTGTCTCTTCAGGGTAAAACAACCTTCTTATATAACTGCAGTTGTAGTTTCGGCTTCTTTAGTGGAAACACAGAGAGAAGGAAAGAGCCAACAGAGCCATCAGGTAGAAATTTGCTTTTGAAGAATTTTAACAAAACACCACTGTTTGGTTTCAGACTAAGTTGGATTTCGGTCCTGTTTTGTTGCAAAATGAAATATCCAAAAGTATTTAAAAAAGAAATGAGAGACTTACCTTGACTATTAGAATCTCTACTTTCTTCTAAACATTCATGACAGGTAAAATTAGTAATAAATGTTTTCTGTGTCTTTGTCTTCTAACAGATCAACACCTGAGACAACAAAGGTAAGATTTTCCGTTTGGTCCTCCAAACATGAACAGGTCTTGTTACTTATATGAATTGTTGTCATTTTGGTCCTTAAAATACCAAATTTCCACTTAACTTTATATCTGGGTACGTCTGGTGATGTAATTTTAAAATATTTAATTATTGATGTTTTGATTAGTTACTCAGTTCTTGTGTAAACTTTTACCAAATACTTTTTTTACCCTTATTTGATTAATTTCTTGGACGGCTACTTTTTACTTTTTGTTGATTAAAAATATGTGAAAGTAGCGCTACTCTTACTTGAGTACAATTTTTGGGTATTTTGCCCACCTCTGGCAATATAAACAGTCATTATCTATTACAGTACCTAAATAGCCATACCTTAGCTGTGATAGTATTTGATTGAATCTGTGAAAAACAGATGATTTAAAACAAATTAAAAACCTTGAAACTCTGCGTTGTCTTTTTTAACCTTTTTCACACTTTAGGTAGTTATTCAAACTCTGACATTTTCAAGTAAATATATCTCCAAATAAAACAGAAGTTATGAGACCTAGTACTTGATATGTTTTTCAGTGAGTGATTTAATATCTTAAGTCTAATACTGATGCCCAGAAACTGTTAACTTCAGACAGAGTCAATATTTAGCACAAATTAGAGCCCCCAAACTTGGAAAAATACGGAAACCAAATGTTCGGAGAATCCTGTAAGTGGATGTAAAATAAGATTTAACATCAGCCTTAGATATTCTAAGCGTACATATTCATTTATTTCAGATAAATATTCACTTTTGTCTAGTAAAAACACTGAACTGAAAATGAACTGAACTGTTTTCAGATGGGTCTCCTGTCCTGGATGGTGCTTTCACTGACTGTGTTGCCGCTTGCTGCAAACAAGTTCCCGCCTGTGAACGAGGCCCAACTGCAAGATATAGTTTTAAGAATTTTGAATGGGTAAGTTAAACTTCTTTATTGTTATAGGAAAACTGGTTGTAAATTCATTCCAGTATTTAACTAGTTATAATTAAAAATGTTTCTAAAATATGTCTGTGTTCTTCCTCAGCTACAGACCAACCTACGAGGTTGAAGGTCAAAGGTGCGTAAGTTACAACAGTCATGATTTTTGAGTTCATCTAAACAACAGAACAGTTTGGAACTAAAAAAAAAAGAAGAAGTGACATTTAATCTGTAATTTTAATTTCAAATAATAAACTACAGAAATAATCTAAGATACTTTTGACAGGTCTTTAATTAGTTTATGACATTTTTTACTTTTTGTTTATTGAGTTATTAAAATAGTAAGTTGTAGAGTAGAACTTGAGTCAATACTTTTGTTTTCATCTGTTTTAGGTTTTTGTTCTGGTTAAATAATTAGGACAGTAATGTTTGTGTGGAAAAATAATAAAACTTATTACACAATCATCAATTTCTATTGATGAAAACCACATTCTTAAAAAATTGTTTTTTGTTTAACTGTGATGTACCCGCCTAGTTTGGGATTGGATTGGACCAAATATCAGGCCTGTCACGATAACAAATTTTCCTGGACGATAAATTGTTCCAGAAGGTATTGCGATAAATAATAATATTGTTGTTGTTTTGAGACAATTTTTAAGCAATATGATGGTAATGAAAAAAACACTAGAAAATATTGCCAAAGATCAGTAAACTTTAAATTCTAATGAACATTTAACACTGGAACTGGAAGACATTTTAAATATTCCAAATAAATCAACAAAACAACAAATATAAAATGAATTTTGGAGTCTTTCTTAACAAAATTGTCCTTTCAAAAAAAAAGGGTTAGATGACACCAAACTGAAGACTTTTATCATCCAGTTTTTGGTGGGAAGAGAGAAAAAAGAGATAAATGATAAATCACGGCAATGGAAGTAATTGAGTTTGCTTGAATTTATCATGTGATTAATTGATTTATTGATTATTTTGACCAAATATCAATCTGCAGTACATAGATTGTTCATAAAGATCTTTTTGATCTTTTTTTTTCACATTGACAGTGTGTTTTAGTAAAATACACTAAAAAAATAGGGTTGGTGAATTTGTGAATTTATTTCTGTCAATCCCTACATATGATGTTTTACACACTAATCAGATTTCCATCTCATTTGAACTGTGTGTTCAGTAAATATTTCTGTTATTTCTTTTGACAGTAAAAGCCCCATGTTCAGTCTGGTTGTGCGAATCCCGTTCAACGGGAAAACTACCAAGTATGATATCAGCCAAGTCTCTGATGCTGCCAGCACCGTAAAGAAAACCATCCTAGATTGTGAGGTGTACACTGGAACAAATATAGTGGCAGCCACAGTTTTAAGATGGCCTGATGTTGTGTCTCAGTGTCCGAATGGACGTGTTCAGTGGCGAACACGCAGCCAGGCAAGAACTTGGTTGGAGGCGTACCGTCAGAATCCAGAGCTATTTACTGATGGCACAGCAGATCATGCAGAGTATCGTATTCTGCAGAAATTACAAAGTTGGCCCAACATTCACAATATGGGACAAGACCTGTTGCTTTTTTACGTCTATGCTTCTCCATGTACTACAAGATGTACAAACAGCGACAATAGGTATAATATTCTGAGTCTCTTAACAAGCTACGTAAAGTTTAACATGGTCTTTGTGTTTTCTAAAGTGCACCAGCCTAGAAATGCCAATATACCTGAAGAGAACTTGCGGGAGGGTCTGATGAGCCTGGGGGGAAAAATCGGTCTGCAGCGCATATTTCGTTGTGATAAAGTGAATGGTAGGATGAAATGTGCAAACTGTAATGATAATGGAAATGTTGCTGGTTGGTGTTATGATGATAATAAACCGCCAGCCTAAAAAGGCAGGGGGTAAACAGTAGATGGGGCTCCCATGATTCATTACATGAACTTTAGCTTTGCAGGAACATGAGGTTTATTTTTAAAATAATATCTAAGTATTTGTTAGTCAGCTGAGTCCAATCTATCTTCATTTGAATGTAACCCAAGCAATTAGAGATTAACTGATTTCACTGACCAAGAAATGATGACGAAAACTGCATTTTACATTTCCTCCGGTTGTTTTTGTGTGATATTAAAGTTGGTTTCATAATCTGAAATATTAAATGTGCATTAAAAGAAAAAAACTAATTCTCTGAGAAAAAACCTTTCTGCTGTGCTTTATATGTATATTTTTTCTGACATTTGATGTACTTTTACACATTTGTGTAGGTTGCAGACAGCCATCGGTGTAAAATAACCCAGACTATTAAATTTGATAAATATTTCTTGAAATTAGAGTGTTGTTATCAGAATTTATTTTATTGATTCATAGTATATTCACAATAATGATGTACTTACTGGACTTTATTTGTTTTTATGCCTTGATTTTCCCTTCAGAATAAAGTTTTGCTCAGCATTCAGTCTGTTTTATGTTTATTTCTGCTCTTCGGGAACAACTTCCTGACCTTATTACAATAAAATAAAATTTTGCAAAGTTTTGATCAAGAAGAAAAAAAAAGACATCAAATACATTTGATAAAAAAATGCATCTATTTAGAAAAGATGAAGTTTTTATTATCTTTATGAAAATAAATGTTGAACTGAAGTGAAGTCAGTTTATCAGTGTGCTGCTTGTGCTACTGAATTGCTAAAATCACAAAAGTTTGGATTCTCATGAATCTACACTCAGCATCCCATCAGGACAGAAAGAACTAGAGATGTAGAAATTTTAGCAAATTTATTAAAAAAGAAAACCTGAAATATCACACATGGTCACGTGATATTTTAGCTGGTTTTTTTAAATACATTTATTAAAAATTTTAACTTTTTTTCTGTATATGGGATGCTGAGTGTACATTCATGAGAAATAATATTAACTTTGTTGATTTTAGCAAACGGCTGCAATGAAACGAAGAGTGAAAAACTTAAATCGGTCTGAATACTTTCCGTTCCCACTGTACCTGTTTAGTAACTAATCTTTGTCCAGGGCCAATAAAAGTTCGACTGACCCGCGTTTCGTTCATGCATGACTTGCAGTTAAGCATAAATTTGTATTTGATCACCATATATAGAAGCACTTTTACAGCCTCCTACTAACTTCCTCAGAACTTTCTAGAAGCAGAAGTGCTGAAAGAGATGAACAAATCATCTTTTTTAATCTCTGTATCTTTTTTTCCATCTGCAAGTTAGAATGACTTGCAGATGGAAGTCTGGTTTTGGTATTTCTCACCATCTTGTGTCTTTCAAAGGACATTTCAGAGTTAAAGTTGAAAAGGGATCTGGTCACATACATGCAAACATTCACATACTGACATCAACTCATCAAGTTATGAACATAAACTCCAGCAGCAAATCGATCTCATGTTATACTGTCACGACATGATGACAGTTTTAACAAATGTATAAAAAAACAGATTTTTGTTAGTTAGTTACTGCAGCTTTAAGGTCAAATGTGCATTGTTTTATTATCAAATCTACGTAAAATTAGTTTTATCATGTAAGGAGCTTAAGATGGAATATCTTGAAACATGTCAAATAATCCTAAATATCATAAAGTAAATAAATCCTAGAAATTTTAACTTTCCCAGAATGCTTAGCGGCTGGTTTCTGTATCCTGAGATGGAAGAGCGTTACATTGATCTGATTCTTCTGTTTTATTAAGGCAAAAGTTTATTTTATAGCTTGAGGATAATGTTTTGTTCACACTAAATGTTTCTGAGCCGAATTCATTGAGATGTTTAATAAAATTCATCAGATCAGAAATTTTGTTTGGACAACTTGTCCCTTGTTGTTAAATCAACTTCATGAACTTTAATTTGTTTATCATAAAGCATCAATCTATGTGCAATAAGAAAATAACTTATCATCACCCTAACAAGTTGTGTTTTATTTCCTAACATGGAAAAACTTCCTGGGAAAGCAAGTAAAACCAAAAGAAGCTCCAGCATCTTCAAACGGTAAGGCAGCCTAAATAAAAATGATCTAATCAAATCTATATTAAAACTGTACATTTTTAATCCAGAACAAACTTAACAAGCCAGAAATAAAAGTGGGATAATTACAAATGTAGTGGCGAAACAGCATTTGAAAGATTGGAAATATTTTTTATGTTATATTTCTGCCTTTAAAACAAAATTATCTGCAAAGTATTGCATCGTTTTAGCAAACCGTTTTTAGATTACAGTGTCAGAAGAGTTGACTAAATTTCTGTTTAATTTTAACACATTTAACTTATTTATATTGTCACTGTTCGTTCAGGTGAAGTAATGGAGAAAATTAGCAACAAGGGTCTGAAGTTACCAAGAAAGTCCCTTCACAATGTAGGGTAGCTGTGTAGCTGACAACATAATTTCACTTCATGTGCTTACAATAAAAATCCCAAGCCTTGTCCTATTAAACTGCTGATTTATTGATTTACCGTTATAATAAACCTGGTACTTATAACAAAAACTGTCTCATTAGAAGTCATTGCATTTATATACATCACTGTTTGCTGAAAATAAAAACTTAAAACTACAGGATTATGAAGGGACTATGACTAAATATTTCAAAGTCAATTAAAAATGTAAATAACCACAGAAGTGTAAAACCAGAAACAACTTTATAGTATTCATACAAATACTATATTAGCAGAGAAGATATAAAGATCTTTGCTTTTAACAGAGATCTTTATATCTACACAGACTATTTTCTTAATAATCTATGTAGAAAATCCAAAAGAATCTGGACTTAAAAACTTGAGATGGGATGAAAGAATCAAAAACTGACCGGAGAGAAGCATAATGTTTCAGATGAACATCAACAGATGAACAAACAAAAAGTACAAAAATCATTAAAAGACTGTTATACAGGGAAATAAGAAAATTAGTCACAATTATATAAAGTTTGAAAGTTAGTCTGATTTTGGTATTTTTGGTTACTTCAATGAATTATTGCCAAAATTTCCCCTTAACTTTATATTGTGGTCCGTCTGATGACGTAATTTTAAAATATTAAATGATTGATAATTTGATCATTTGATCATTTACTTCAGTAGACCTTTTACTAAATACTGTTTTCTCTTAGTTGAGTAATTTCTTGGACGGCTACTTCTTACTTTTACTTGAGTAAAATTTTTACTTTACCCACCACTGCTTCCATTTAAATGTTTTGTGGGTGACGGTCAAGGGGTTATAAAGTTCAATACATGTCTTTTTAATACCCAAAGACAGAAGAAGAGCAAAAATATGGACACAACAGAGAGTAAGGAACCGGCTTATCGACGGACAGCTTTAGGAACTGACTATTCTTTACAGAATAGACTCCACCAACAACTCTGGTAAATATCCTTCAGAGTTTTAAAACATTCAATCTTCATCTTCAAAGAATTATTCAGTTTAATTTCAATTCAGTTTTTACTTTCAAACTATCATCAAATCTTCCTTAGTTTATCTCGACTTCTCTTGGCAACGATTCAAAAACAAACCGGATGAATACAGATAAGAGATCTTGTGAAAATGTATCTTGTACTGCAGCTTTTCTGGCGGTCATCACCTCGTGACGAAGCATTTCACAACTGATACAGATCTAAACTGCAGCAACATGCCATGTCACAAATACCAGTATCAAAAACCAGTGGCCCTAGATGCCAAAGGAGAAACACTGTATGCTATATTAGTTTAAAAAATTCACATTTTGCATGTTTTTTGTACTTTGATTTGGGTTTCTACTAGTTTTAAAAACAACCCAAGCTCTTCAAAAAAATCCCCACCCATCCGTTTTTGGCCCTTCTAGCAATCCCAGCAAAACCCAGCTGTTACTTAGCCCCTAGTGAAGCCCAACCTGTCACCTAGCAACCCAAGCAGAGCTCCAGCACATTTGATCAGCTGGTATTACCGCTGTATGTGCTGTACAATGGCTGCTTGAAAAGACAAGTGTCTTGTTGTTAACTACTGTTCAGAAACCATTGCCTGCATTTTTGTTGTTGGTTGTGCAGGAGGCTCTGCTTCTGCTTTTTAAAGATGTAAAGTCATATTATTGTGCATGTGTTGCAGCCATTTTCACATGCAAGTGTAAACCTTGAGCAGCAGCTTATTTGGATTTAAAGTGACAAGAGGCCCAACTCATTTTGAAAGGAGCTGAAAATCGGCAGATCAGGCTAAAATCTCATTATCTAAGAATAATTTTGTGCAATGAATTTCATGAACATGTTTGGTTTGGGGCTGCACAGTGGCGCAGTTGGTAGAGCTGTTGTCTTGCAGCAAGAAGGTCCTGGGTTCGATTCCCGGCCCGGGGTCTTTCTGCATGGAGTTTGCATGTTCTCCCTGTGCATGGTGGGTTCTCTCCGGGTTCTCCGGCTTCCTCCCACAGTCCAAAAACACGACTGTCAGGTTAATTGGTCTCTCTAAATTCTTCCTAGGTGTGAGTGTGTGTGTGCATGGTTGTGTGTCCTGTATGTCTCTGTGTTGCCCTGCGACAGACTGGCGACCTGTCCAGGGTGAACCCCTCCTCTCGCCCGGAATGTAGCTGGAGAGGAACCAGCAACCCTCCTGATCCCATTAGGGACAAGGGTGAACAGAAAATGGATGGATGGATGGATGGATGGATGGATGGATGGATGGACGGATGGATGGATGGATGGATGGATGGATGGATGGATGTTTGGTTTGGCTCACAGACCTATCCTAACCTGTTCAAGGACAGGTCTTTAGTAAAAACTGTCAATCTTATTCCAATGTTTTAGACCAAAACTAATACTGACAGCTGTGAAATGTTTTCTTGTGACAGGTATCAGCTGGGTGACACTTCCAGTTGGGCTGTAAATATACCACAAAACCAAGATCCAAGCCATCTGATGGAGGTTCTGCAGGAAGACCCACCAGATGCAGTGAAAATAGCAGTTTCAAAGGGTGACGTGTATCAAGGCAAAAGAATGACAGCATCAACACAGTCAGTTGCAATACCCCATGTGCTAGAGGAGGAGGAAGACGTAGGAAAGGTGGCGAGAGGAGGAGGAAAACGTTCGGGAGGTAATGTGGGAACAGTAAGAAAATGTTCAATGCGTAAGAAGGTGGGGGCAGGAAGAAGTACGAAAGGTGACAATGTGGCAAAAGAAAGAAGTCGTGCAAAAGGTGGTAAGAGGTAAAAAGGAGGAAGACGTGCAAAAGGTGGCAGGTCAGGAGGAAGAGGAGGAAGACGTGGAAAAATGTCATAGGGTAAGAGAGAAAGGTCATATGAAATATGGTAGGTTGAAAACAGGCCAAGTATCTAAAACCAGATAATAAGGGCAAAAAGCTGTCATGGGTTCTGAGGATAAAATAAAGCAGCTTTGAAACCAACAAAGTATTGATCATTCTTAATTTTTAAAATCTAATACATTCAAGTAAAAACGTTATTTTTAATGAAATAATGTTGCCAATTATGCCTATTTTTGAAAGCATAAAAAGTAAAAGAAATAAACTTAAAAATGCGTTATTTGTGGTTTTGTACAGACAACTACTTTATTGCTTTTGTGCATGTAAACAGTTTTAAAATTTATGTAAAACCTAACAGAAACAGTTCACTGCAATAAGAAAAGCAACTATTTTGTAATCCTATTGCTTTAGAATGAATAGTATTGGTGTTGAGTCTTGTCACCTGGATTTTGGCTAGCCACAGCCATAAAAAGTACCGGGGACTAATGTAGATCAAATTCCTGTGGGAAGAAGTGAGGTCAGGCGCAGTAAGAGGTTGGTGGCAATTAGCAGGGACCAAAGCATGCAAATTCTGGGCATTGCAAAAAGGTTTTTGAGTAGAAGATTTTGGGTGATATTTTGCTAGATATCACATATCTGGCAAGAAAGACACAGAGGTTGTGCTTCTGGGGGCAGTAATGTTTGTCTGGAGGAAAATGAATCTACCAGGAAGGTTGTGATAAGGAGGAACAGCTTCCCCAAATTGAATCTGAGCTTTGCTGGCTTGGGATGTCCATAGCAGACAGTGTGTTTGAGCACCATGTGGTTTAAATATGTATTTTGTATCCTGTCAATGGTCTACTGGTCAATTTTGTAATCATGTGGTATTAGGTCATCTAAGGACCAAACTATCAATTGAACACCACCTGGTAGTGAGTTTCATCAATTGGCAGATCTGGGTCTTGTTTATGAAAACAAGGAGTGGTGGAAGTTATCATGCTAAAGACGGAAGTCTTCAGGGGTTCGCTGGGAATTCCTGAAACAGCTGGCAGGTATGGTCAGACGGCCTGCAGCTTCTGTGGTCAAAGAAGGAAAAATGTAGGAATATGAGGCATTCAGAAAGGCTATGGAGAAAAACTTTTGTTTGACAAACAAGGAGATTCTGTAACTTAGTAAGAAAAACAGGTTTGGTTTTTTGTTGGGGCTGAAGCCAATGAGATGACAGAGTGAGGGAGTCAAAATAAATTACCGGCGTCTAGATGGTAAAAGACATGCTGAAGGCTCTGGACATTGTGGGGCTGTTGGTGTTGATATGCCCTTGCAGTGTTGCATGTGAGACCAGGACAACATTTTCAGTCCAAACTTTCAAGAAAGGCAGCAGAACAGTGTGCTCCAACAAGTCTCATGCAGGACAGTGTGCCTTGAGGACCAGGGTTGGAAAACACTGCATTTCTGCTACATTTAACATACAAACAGGCACATTAGCTTTTCTTGCGAGAGTTGTACTTGTACTTAATAAACTGCACTATACGCACCTCATTAAGTATTCTGGTGTTGCCTTAATTTGAATCTCTTGAAGTAAGCTGATTGTGATATGTCCGCTTTTGTTTTCTGGAAGTGGTGAACGATATTATTGACAGTTGTTTCTAAGAGTTATTCTTTACACCCTGACATCATGCATAACTTGCGTTGTTCAATGAGGTGTTAGTTTCCTGTTCAAACGTATAAAAATCACTTTCTAGCCAAGCATCACTATAGCAGAACTGGCAATAGCACCCAGAAAAAGTGGACGACTCCTTGTGCATCTAAACGAGAGGTAACAATAAAAAAATAATGGTTTTATTATTATAACAATGTAACAATTTCTTAAAATGCACAACAGCTTGAACTATGTTTGTGTTGCATAGTCATTATTTGTGAAAAAAAATTACAAAACTTTCAATTGCAAAAAAAGTAGTTTAAAATTTCATACGTTTTTAACCAATAACTCAATTTGCCAATAAATAAATAATCTCTAAAACCGATAAATGTTTTAGAGATTAATACAATATTTTTTAAAATTTTGAACTATAAAACCTTTAATTTTTATTTCATGTCGTCAGACTTGGAGCTGGTAGATCCCTCTGGAACTCAGCAGGAAGGTAAAACTATCATTTTATTTATATTTTCAAATTTATTTGATTAGGGAAAAGACATTCCCTGGTCAAGATTTTTAAAGGTTAACCTCTAAAACTAATGAGACAAAGAAACTTATTTAAAACTAATGATAAAATGAAACTTGAATTTACATATCAAAGTATAATTATTGCATTGTTTGTCATGAACTTGGTTGCATGCTTTTATTATTGTCTTAATGTGGGATTTGATCGATTCAGATGGCTGTCCTGCGCTGGATGGTTCTGGTTCTGGCCGTCTTCCTGTCTCCTCAATGCAGTTTAGCCGCTGTAAACCAGAACTGGCTGACCAATATTATACAAAACCTCAAAAATGAGTAAGTTTTAAATCAGTTTTCATTGTTTCTTGTGTCTTTTATCCTCAAGAATATGGAACCGCATCAACTTATTTACAGGTTATTTGTAATTCAATTTGTTGAATTAAAAAACCAGAGCAGTAGCGATGCAGAGCCAACTTGCATCACTACTGGGATTTTGCAAGATGGCTGCAAAAAAGGCCACATTGCACTGAAAAGCATCATGAATTATTATTTTAGGGAAAGTTGAAATTATATAAAGACTCTCAATTGAAAAACAAAAATAATAAAACTAATATAGAAAAAGGGTCAGTGATTGCTTTTCTATCAACATTTTTTTTTTTTGAAGTTTTGCATTAGAAAAGAAAATGTCAAAATCCAAAATAACTTCCTCAATTTCGCAAAAATTTTTGACACTCCCTTTTAGTTCTTTTTAGCTTTTCTAAAACAGAGTTAATGCGCTAAAAGATAGACAGAAACAGATATGCCAAATAAGTTCTGACGTAATGTAGTTTGTGATTCAGACAACAGAGTTGCAGTTTTTTTGGTGTAAGAGCAACAATTTAGCCATAAAAGGCCAGAAGGTGACAGAACCTTATGCTGAGTTGGATACTTTCTGCACTAGAAATCACAACAATCATTTTTAATGGTCTATCATCTGTCTTGCTTTTTCCACACTCCATTTAACTTCAAAGGAAATAGTAATTAAATATCAGCTACAATATTTTGGAGAATCATGGCTTTAGCCACACTGGCCAAAATGCCACTCCTCTGATGCCACTGTCCTGCACCTGAATCAAATAAATTGTTTACAGAAACGTGCTGACATGCCAAGGAGGTAATTAAACATTTTGATTGAGGTGTTGAAGCAGAGATGGATCCAACACTCATAGGACAGAGGCACTGGAAATGTAGACCCCCACTCTGGATGACACACATAATTAAAATTTTAAGACGTTACTTAAATTGACGTTTCTGCCACCTGGTGGCGTCATGTGGTATTTCAGTACTTTCATGGACTTTTTTTTTTTTTTGTTTTAGCAAGTTTTTGATTAACACAGGAATCTGGGGAAGATTGCTTTTTTATTTATTTGTTTGTTTGTTTGTTTGTTTATTGCTCATTCCTTAAACTAAATAACCATTTAATTTAGCCCTTGCTATACCATTGTTGATATAATTTTGTTTTAAAAAAAACCCAAAGTGCTTTTTAAAACACTTAATTTTGCATGGTAAATATTTTGATACTTTTATTAATTTTTTTCATGCTAAAAGTAAGTATTTTGAAATAACTGTGTCATGTGCGTCAGTTTATCGGGGTCATTAAATTTCTGCCAAAAAATTAAAAATTGTTGAGATCAAACTCAGAAATCTTAAAAAAAAAAAGAATATTACAAAAAAAATTAGTTTTGAAACTCAAAAATTTCTAGAAAATTTCTGAGATTAATCTAAAAATTTCAGTTTTTCCAACAAATTTTTGACCTCTGAAACTGTAACACGATTCTTGTCACACATTATAGCTTCGCTATGTAGAAATGACAGAAAACCCCCATCAATGGCAGTTATAGTAATGATAATAAACAACTTAAAAACAATATAAGCAAATTTATTTTAACATAATGATATCTTGTAGTTCGCAGGTATTTTCTGCAATAAAATGCAATTGTCAGACTGACTTTTTTTTCTTGTCAAATTATCATCTGATATGAACTGAAATATTAATAATTTATGTGTTTCTTTTTGATAGGTATGAATTGGGCGACAGCTACAGCTTGGCTGTCAACCTCCCTGTGAACCAAGACTTAAACAGTCTTGCAGACGTTCTTAAGGATGACCCTGCAGATGCAGTGAAACAAGCTATTTCTACGGGTCAAGTGTACCAAGGCACGAGGGTTGTTGCAGCTGCCCAGTCTGGAGCGCTGGCTCATGTTCTAGAGAAAATACAGCCCCTCATAAAAAGCAGTGATGGTAACGTCCTCATCGTCTACTCTGAAGGCTACCCTGATGCAAATGGCATTGACAACAAGATCAGTAACATTGTTCAGAACTGGAAGAGTTATGCTTTTGTGTTTTCTAAAGTAGCTGATGTTGCTGATGCTAACACACTTCAGAGGGCTGCAGAGTTCAAGGGGCAAGAGCTTTCAAAGTTTGGGCTTGAAAACATATTCCGTTGTTATGAGCAAAGCGATTCTTTTCAGTGCACAAACTGCAAAGCAGGTGATAATGTTGCGCCATCCTGCGTTGCAGATACAATGCAATCAAATGCCAACGAAGAGACAGCAGTAGATGCACCTGAGCCGCCTGCAGGAAGTGATGAAGGCACAATTTCAGGTTTAAATAACGGGTCTGGCATAGGCTCAGTCACTGGCACTAACCAAGAGCATGAGGGTGGAGGGATGATTGATGTCATGGGTGGACAGAAACCAAGAAAGGGCAAAAAGAGGAAAAAGGGGAAGAAAGGTGAACAAGGTGGAGAGGTGAAAGAAGGAGGTAAACATGGAAAAGGTGGCAAAGTGAGAAAATCAGGTAAATGTGGAAAAGGAAGCAAGATGAAATCAGGTAAACGTGGAAAAGGATGCAAGATGAGGAAATCAGGTAAACGTGGAAAAGGAGGCAAGATGAGGAACTCAGGTAAACGTGGAAAAGGAGGCAAGATGAGGAAATCAGGTAAACGTGGAAAAGGAAGCAAGATGAGGAAATCAGGTAAACGTGGAAAAGGAAGCAAGATGAGGAAATCAGGTAAACGTGGAAAAGGAAGCAAGATGAGGAAATCAGGTAAACGTGGAAAAGGAGGCAAGATGAGGAAATCAGGTAAACGTGGAAAAGGAGGCAAGATGAGGAAATCAGGTAAACGTAAAAGTGGGAAGCGTAAAAACAAGAGAAGGGGGCAGATAGCTAACAGTGCATAACAAACTGCTTTGCCAAATTTTGAGCAACACAATAAGGGACATTAGTTAAAAAAAATAAGATACTTTGCAAAAGTGTTCTTACTTCCTTTATTTAATCTTATGAAACCATTAGCTTTGTCTGGCTAAATCAGCGCTTCTCAATTCCAGTCCTCAGGCCCCCCCACCCTGCATGGTTTCAATGTTTCCCTTCTGCTACACACCTGGATTGAATACATGGGTGATTAACAGGCTTCTGCAGCCCTTGATGGTCATGTAATCATTTGAATCAGCTGCTCTGGAGCAGAGCTACATCTAAAGCATGCAGAGCAGGGGGGGCCTGAGGACTGGAATTGAGAAGCACTGGGCTAAATAAACATAATTCATTTATCTGTATTGACAGGATTTATTTGAAAGGATGTTGTCATGTTTTGCTTTTCTATATCACAGAATTCCAACTGTTTATGTGGAACCTTGATATTTTTGCTACTTTTGATTAAAGTTTGCTTTAGCATTTTAATGTCTCTTTCTGTCCATCAAACTTTGACTCACATGTGTCAAACTTAAGGCCTATGGGACAAATCTGGCCCACCATAGCTTTTTATGTGGCCCTCTAGATTCTAGACTAAGTACTAATTGTGCTTAAATATTATGTTATCAAGCAAATCAATGAGGTTTATATCTGTTTACTGCCAACTTATATCAATTAGTCCCTCCAGTTTCTTGAGAATTATCGTGGAATTTCATGCAAAATCAAATTCATGCACTTTTACATAATTGAGTTTATTGCAGATTTTTCTCAAAAATTGTCAAAAACTTTCTTTCTAAACAGCTGCCTCAGCCTTGATTGACGTCAGATTGTAGTTTATAATCTATACGAGTGATAAAAAGTCGCAATTACCGTCATAAATAAGCGCAAATATCTCCAAATTAGTACCACAAACACTGAAAAGATGTTCAATAATATTTACTTTTAAGAATTTAAAAATGTGGACAGGTTTTGTCAATAAATTCTGGCACAACCGGCCCTTTAAGAGAATTCATGATCTTGACTTGGCCCAAAATGAAAATGAGTTTGACATCTCCGTTTTAACTGCTTCAGTTTTAAAGTAAGAGTATTTGTTTGCTCAAATGTGATATTTCTGTCAGAAAACAGTTCTTCTTGATACCTGCGCTTATAAAATACAGTAATTAAATTCAAACCATCAGGGTATTGAGGTTTTTGATGCCTCCTTAATTTAAATATTCCTACCTGAGGTCGTCACTCGTCTCCTCTGCAGCAGATATTATCACTGAGCTCATGTCAGTCTCCTTCAGCCCTTGTCTGTGGTGTCCTCTGCTAAGTCATATGGTCAACAAAACATTATATTAAAATTATAGATCTTAATACAGTTTTTAAAAATAATGTTTAAAACTTATCGAATGGGGTTAAGTAGCTGTTCCCTAACCGTCAGCAGGCTTCGTTCTCACACAAACCTGTAGTTAATAGTACTACATGTTTTTTTTCATAATCTATTCCGAAAATATTCTCAGAATAATAAAGAAAAACAGCAAAATTTTATATTTATTTTTCATAAATAAATATGAAAAGAGTTTCAAAAGAGTTATTTTGAAACTCTTTTCAAAGTTTCAAAAGAACAAACTAATTTAGAGAAACAGTAAACAAGTATTTATATATGCACATATATAACTATATTCATAGTTTTTAAAACTATATGAGGAATAAACTGGCTTTTTATGTTTTCAAAGCTTAATATCAAACTGCTGCTCCAGTATATCCTGACTCTTATGGAGAGTTAAGAGTGTCAAATGACAATAAATAACTTATGTAATAATTATTTAAGTGTCTCATTAATTTATTAACATTCTTCAATCTCCATAGATCTGTGTCTTTTGATCTGCCTTTAAATAATGTAAGTTTATTCATAAATTGTTTATTTAAAAATGTACAATAAAGTTTTGTAAAATACATTTTTCCTTCTTTATTTCATTTTTATTCATTTTTATTTTATGTATTCATTTTTATTCATTTATGCAAATATAAGTCAACAGATCTTGCTTAAACATTCAGCTTGGATTTAATTTAAATGTAAATCATAAAATTCCTGCCATGTTGATGTTTCTGAACTAATTACATTTTATTTACTGGTCAGAATTCAGAGCTCTGCAGATCAACTGTGATCTCTAGAAACAGAGACGTTCTGCCTTCAGCGAAACTGCCTGTCAGAGCCAATTTTCTGTCAAAATGTTTTTATAGTCTTAACCATATTTATTATCTTTCAAGTCTCTTATTTAACTATAAACCATTTACTTAAAGACAATTCTGAAATTGCAAAATCAAAGCAGAATTTTTCTCCACTTTTCAAATTTTTCTAATGTGTTTTGAAAAATAAATCAACTTAAAATAACAGTAAAGCTGAACTGATAATGTGCAGTCTCTATTTTATTATGATACAATTAAATTGTAAATGATCAGATGTTATTATCAATTATTCCGTACTTATGGAGCCATTTCACAAAATACTCTTATTACTCTTATTTGAGTAATTTCTTGGACGGCTACTTTTTACCTATATGTAAGTAAAAATATGTTTAAATAGTGCTATTCTAAACTTAAGTATAGAATATTAATGTTATTAGCATTTTCACACTCTATTAGTCAATCTGAAATGCAATAACTACAACTCCCACAATGCCATGCATCTGTATTTGACACGTGATGGCCTTCACCCACTCATGTGACCCGCACGTAAACATGGCGGATGTGGAAGTAGCAAAATCTTTGAGCGGTTTGCTGAATGGAATAGCTCAGATGGTGTATTATAATAAAAGCGAAATTACGGAGGAGTTGCTGAAAAATGAGCTGTATCCGGAAATGCCGCCGGAGGAATTCAAAGTTTTGTTCGAAAAAATGAAAGGGCTCATAAAGGTAAGAGAAACATGTTTTCCTATTTGCAGATACAAACGAACAGCCCAAAACAAGTATCTATGTATTGTCATTACTATTAAAAGTAGCGAAGAGTATTTTTAGTGTTAGAAAAACTCTTAATATTAATGCTAACGTAATAAACTGTTTGACTTTTTCCAGGGTTCAGGCTCAACATAAGTCTTGGCTTTTAGCCGGCAGTGACTGTAGTACGATTTTACTGCGCCCTCTTTAAAGCTAGCTTAAAATGAATGGTACAGGTTTTAAATATTATTTGTAAATTAATAACAAATAATGAAGTTATTTGCGTACCACTGCTTCCTTTATTAATGGTTGTCAACAGAGGGCAGCATTGCCTGCTAATTTAAACATCACAGCAACAGTTTTGCCTTAACATCAGAGCTTAAGTTTACCTTTATTTAATTTTAGCATGTAATTTATTTTCCCATTAAGAGCAAAAACCCGATGAGAAACATAAACAAAGTGACACATGCACACGTGTTTGTAATTTAAATTATACGAAGGGGACGGCATGATCTCAGAAACGTTTTTATTTTTTTTTTAAATTTTTCTTTCATTTAAAAAATGTTTAAACAGAGACAAGACTTAAAATAAAGTGGCAGCTCCTGGATAGAACTTTAGAAATTAACCATCAAGCTAATAATAGAAGTAAATATATTTAAAATGAGGAGGATGTTTGTTGAAATGATGTTTTGTCTGTCCAACTGGCAGAAAATGTGGTTTGAATGCCGAATTTGCATACATAAATCTTGAAATATAAGTCATTTAGATAACTAGTGTCTATTGATATATTTTGCAGCTCTACTCTATTTCATGTAAACAATTTAAAGAACCACATAAAAAGAAGAGGAAATTGATCTTTTTCTTGTAGCACTCTTCTTAGAAAGGTGATTTTAGTTAGAATGCAATTGGAAAAGCCACAATAAACTTTGATGTTTTGTAGCGATTTGACTTTAAAAATAAAACTACATTTTCTTACATTCTCTGATTACAGGATTTTTCCCGATGGTTTACTCAAGATAACGAATTAATTTCTCGATGATGTTCTCGGGATAATAAGTTAATCTCTAGAATCATGAGATGATTGGTCTGTCTTAAACACGTTATCTCGAGAAAATTATTGGGAAAATGTATAAGTGAAAAAGAGGATATAAACTCATTTTCTCAAGAAAACAATCGGGAAATTAACTTATTTCAAAAAAACAATCAAGAAATTAGCTCATTATCTTGAAAAAACCATTGCGAAAAAGTATCTGTGGAAAATGTCTACTCTTGGCTTCTGTAATTGCTTCATTAGGACATTCAAATGATTTTATTTCTTTTTAGAAAACAATTGAATACCTTGGTTTATATTACTAAAGTAATTTGAAATTACTTTAGTAATATGTGGTCAAATAAATATTGTATAGGGAGTTCTTCAGCTTGAATGTAACAGAAAGGCCGAACAGAAATGAACAGTGAAGTTGCAGAATCCAAACACCCATTCTGATCCTCGTTTTGCTCTCTTTGTGGTTTGAAGTCCATTGCCACGGCAGACATGGACCACGCCCAGCTGGAGGCCTTTCTCACAGCTCAGACCAAGAGGCACGGTGGCAGCTGGCTGAGTGCTGAGCAGGCCGCCGCTCTCTCTCGCTTCTGGAAGAGCCAGCGAGTACGGGTGAGGGAGAGCCTGTTGGCTCAGCATCGCTGGGAGCCCACCCTCAGGGGCCTCTCCTGGAGAGTGGACCTCCAAACTGGTGACAGTCATGGGAACGCTGAGCACAGAGGGCCAGTCGCTCTGATGGAGCTGGAGCTTGGCAGAGCTGGACAGGTTAGCATCACTCCAGTTTTATGCACATATCAGCAGAAAATATGAGGAATATTTATTTGTATGGCTGCACAGTGGCGCAGTTGGTAGAGCTGTTGCCTTGCAGCAAGAAGGTCCCGGGTTCGATTCCCGGCCCGGGGTCTTTCTGCATGGAGTTTACATGTTCTCCCTGTGCATGGTGGGTTCTCTCCGGGTTCTCCGGCTTCCTCCCACAGTCCAAAAACATGACTGTCAGGTTAATTGGTCTCTCTAAATTCTCCCTAGGTGTGAGTGTGTGTGTGAATGGTTGTGTGTCCTGTATGTCTCTGTGTTGCCCTGCGACAGACTGGCGACCTGTCCAGGGTGAACCCCGCCTCTCGCCCGGAACGTAGCTGGAGAGGCACCAGCAACCCTCCCGACCGCATTAGGGACGAAGGGTGAATAGAAAATGGATGGATGGATGGATTTATTTATATTTGACTAAGGGCTGGGGAATATATCTGAAAATACATTACTATACAGGCATTTCGTATCCGTCAATATCAATAATGATTTAACTGCAAAAACATAGAATCTTACCAAGTATTTTTGGTCTCGTTTCTACTGCAAATATCTTATTACATTTGAAATAAGAGAAAACTAACTTGCAAGTAACTTTTCAACAAGATATCTGAGCTCGTTTTAAGTCAATAATTTCTTAATATTGATGAAAATACCAGTTCCATTGGCAGATTATTTCACTAAAAACATGGGGAAAATATCTTGTTATAAGTAAAATAATCTGCTATTGAAACTAGTACTTTTTCATGAATACTAAGGAATTATGGACTTAAAACAAGCTCATATTTCGTACTGAAAGGTTGTATATATGTTAATTTGTCTTATTTGTACTAAGATATGTGTACTAAGTGTACTAAGATATTTTCTCTAGAAACTAAACCAAAAATACTCTGTAAGACTTTGTGTTTTTGCAGTGTTGTTGTTAATGTCCACTTAGAAGACCCATGTGCAGCAAAACAGCCCCACAATGTGATGCTGCCACCACCGTATTCTGGTAAACAGGAGATCATGGGTTCAAATCCTGGCAATGCCTCCAAATGTAAAAGTCCTGAAAAGGGAAATAATTCAATAAATGAGCCACAGACATGCTCTTTCCTTTGCTATAGTGCGTATTGAATGAGTTATTGTTGCGTACATGCATATATAATTTTTGTACAGTTTCGACTTAGTTACTGCTCTGAGGTTGCTATTCTTTCAGCAAATTGCCTTTTTTGAGTCTCTACACTCCTATTAACAGTTAATCAGTTACTAAATTAGTTGACAATTATTTCAGTATTCAATTGATCGTAACTAATTATTTCAACACTAGATGTGTTGTTTCTAGATCAAGTTTGATCTAAAATCTCAACTAAAATAACTCGTGTTTAACACGAAGATTAACCAGAGATCTGCCTATTTATGTGACCTGGTTGCTAACTTTATTGTGATACATTTGCGCTACTGATATGGGTGACACACAGGGAACATTCCTGGTTCTAGACAGCCCGAATTACAGTAAACACAGCAGACAGACTGGCTATGAGCTGGATTAGAAGACAGATTTTATCATGGCTGGAGGCCTGGATCTGAATGTGATCAGATTACATGTAGATTTTAATAAACCTCAGCCCCATGACAAAGCTACATTTGTTTTTCAATTTTACAGAAAGCAGCTTCAGAGGCTCTCCAAGACAAAAATCTCACAGAGCTTTAACCCCTGAAAGGAAATTGTAAGTGCGGCAAGCTCTCACTAGTCTAGCCCCTTAAAGCTCTTTCGTTCGAATCCGACGGTCATCTTTAAGTCTTTACTGAACTTTAAAGAAAATAAAAATAACAAACAGATTCAAAACAAATAGAAAGTGACGTTCAAAAGACTGTGCTACTCTCAAGGTGCCAGACTTCTACAAAGAGCAAGTACTTTCTTCTTTCATAAACTAATTAGTCAATATCCAGTCAAAAGGCACCACGTCATAAGCTTAACCACAATACAATTACAGATGCTTATCTTTTTCAAATAGCAGAGTAAAATATTAAACTCACATAAACACAAAATAACATTTGGTATTATAAAAAATGTTTATATGGCTCCTACAGAAATCCACAACATTAATCTAAAGTCAGGACTTATAAATTACTCATGTTCGTTATCATAAGTGATATAAATGATAACGAATTATTTATCATTCGTTATCATTCGAACAGAGGTCATGATTTCCTCTGGTTCTTACTCATCGTGCGATTTTATTTACCTGGATAAAAGTATTTTACCTGTTTCCTAATCTTTGTTGTGATACAGCACTATGACATGCAAATAAATACATTTTCAATAAGGTAATGCTGATTATTTTTGCCTGTAATTTGTAAATTAATGTAGTAGTATTATGGGCTTTGTTCATAATTACGGAGCTCCCTTGGGGACATGGAGGACTTTTTTTTTTCCTTTTGCGTTCCCTTGCTAAACTTTTGATCAGACTAATAATGCATGTTCTTTTGGAAATGCACCACAAACCCATGTGCTAAATAAATCAATTTCAATCACCAACTGTGCCACTTAACTCTTTGCACTAAAGAGTTAAGAGCATATAAACACGTTTTCACTGAGACCCTTTAAATGTGTCTATATTTGAAATTTTGAATAGACATTTGTGGCTGTATACAAAATAGACCAGGGTGTATTTTGTGATTGCGCAAAATAATTTTCTTCCTCTATTAACCACAGGGAGCTCTGTACATAATAACTAAAATAAAACATATAATTTTAATATATTTTATCATATATCTTATTTAATCACAGCAGCTGGGTTTCTGTTGACCATATGATTACACAATTTGACTTTTCTAAAATGAATTTGCTTAATGGAAACATGCCAAATAAAAAAATTAAAAATAAAGTTTTTTGATTTAATGTCTTTGTGATAAGACGAGGTGCTTTTTCATTGGAATTGAGTTTTCTTGCAAAACGGCAATGGAAACATTTTTTTTCACACACAAATCACAAGAGTGACATGAGTGGAAGGAGGATGATGGCATGTTTTTGTTTTTAATGACTTACTTTGTGAACAAATTTAATTACGTGTGATTTTTAATTGCATTTCTAATTCGATGGAAGCACTGCAATTGCAAAATAGTTTTCTCTCCGCAAAATTTTGCGCACATTTGTAACGGAAACGCAGCTATTGCATGTCCGCTTGTTTTGTTTCATCAATCTGATATGAATGTAGACAAATGTAGCTTTGTCACGGGGCTGAAGCTGATATGTAACTTATCCACTGATGAACAGATATCCCACAGCTTTCTGTAAGGGAGTGTTAATAATAGGTTTTCTGTAATAAAATTACTGTTCTTCCTTCCTCCTTTTTTCTTGTTTCCCATCAGGACTCTGAGTTTTTGTGTCTGGAGTTTGATGAGACCAAGGTGAACCAGGTGCTAAAGAAGATGGCTGACATCCAGGAGAGCATAGACAGAATAGTTCACCGTACATAAAATCCCAGAAAGTTACTGGACCTTTGAGCAAGTCCAGCTGTATTTTCTGGTTTTTACACCAGCCAGGGAGAAATGATTGTCTTCATTGGAAGATTACTTGTAAGTAGCGCCACAATAGAGCAATGGCTCCAGCTTCATGTAAACTGTGCTGCTGCGGTTCCTCAATCGCTATTTTGATATTGCCAGAAATGCATCTGCTTTGAATTTGTTAACCGGCTTGATACATTGTAATATTGAAAATAGCAAATGCAACACTCAACATAATATCATGTAACTTAGATGTTTTCTGTCTGAATGCAAGTAACTTTTTTTAAATAAAAATGTAATTGTCCAGTTAGGTCGTAGGTCTGATCCTTACTTTCTTGGAGAAGAATCTGTGATGTTCTTCTGTTGTTTTTTTATATCATTGTTGATCAGATAAAAGGCGTAAAGATTAGATATATATAGAACCATGCTGACACCAGTGAGTCCACCTGGTGTCTTATCAATTATTTATGAGTAGGAAAGAGAAACCTATAAACCTGCACAGTGCCAAAGTGTTTATGCAACACTTCATGTTTGGCAGAAAAACTACTAAAGCAACAGTCTAGTTTTATTACCATGATTGGATCTGAACGGTACTTTTAAACTGTTTACTACCGTACTTAACGGATGTTTTTTTTGTCAAATAAACATAGTACATGGTCATTTATTACTGGATTAAAGAAGTGTAGTTAAACAAAGTTGTGTTTGTTTTCAACATATTTCTCTGAAGCGTTTTAGGATATAGATCAGGTTACATCAGAGTAGATCACTGAACTGTATGTATGTACCATATCTGACAAGCAGTAAATAGCTCCTGCAATAAAGTGATAAGATTTTAAAAGCTAGACTGTGTGAACTTTGTTCAGAGCACCCTATTGTTTTTACCAGTAATTATTGATTTAGGAATAAACTAAGGAATAGTTACATTTCTGGGAGTATATCTTATCTGAGCTTTTCTTTGACTTGAAAAACTTTGAGATTTAGGGGTATTTGCTTTTTTTCTCCCCCGTGATTGCCCTTTGATAGGGTTGCAACATGTCCTCTCGCTTATTGCTGATTGTGTAGAGGGTAAAGTCTGCTTTTGCCGTCTGTGAACAGTCTGACCCACAGGCCTGTGATGGTTTGATAAGATTTCCAGAGGTGAGGGCCTTCTTGATTTACACCTTTGCTGTGTTTTTACTTTAGACATTCATTATCAAAGAACGAACTCTCGGTATTCAAAGCTTTAAATGTGTTGTAGACTGAAATCATGTACGTAACAGCAAAATGCCGTTTATGCAAGTAGTTATTTTTTCAAAACATTAGGCTAACACTGCATATTGACTCACTCCAGCTTAAATAGACCCATATTCTATGAACTACTGACAACATGTCTCTGAAATTCCAAGCAAAAATGTAGTATTTATTTGCATAAAATGAGAATACTGAAAAGGATGCAGTGATTTCAGACTTCAAATAATGCAAAGAAAACAAGTTCATATTCATGTAGAAACAATAAAACAAATGCTATAAGTCAGGAAGAGTTCAGAAATCAATATCTGGTGGAATAACCAGGAGGTTTTCAATGGGTTCAGTGCAGTAAGCTCTTAAGTTTTTCCAGAGCTGTCTATGTAGATGTAAGTTTCACACTTGTCTCAGTCAAAGGTTGTGCTGGTGGCTAAATAAACACTTCTTTTTGTATTTCAAACTGTTTTAAAGACTCATTGAGTGTGGAATAACCCCCCTGAAGTTCGATCTTTTGAAAGTATTGGAAATTTGGAACTACATTTGATCAAATGCAGTTCAAATTATATAAAAAAATATATTGAAATAGCTCTTTAATTCATCCCGAAATAGGACTCTCAAAGTAGATCTGCTACTGAGAGTTGAACTGTTACTGGATCATTACTACCCAGTAGCAGTTCAAAGTTATATTTCATTGCAGTGCTTGAGCATAAAACATAATTAAACAATAGGAAGCTCAAATTGAACCTCAAAACTTTTACTGTCTGCAGGAATGACAGTGAGCTATATGGTACACAGATATGTAATTGCTTTATTGGAAAATGTTCCTGTTGATCTTCATGTCTTTTCCACTGCAACCGAACCCCTCTTATTGTTTAAGTTCCTAATGATTTAAATGGTTTAGCAGAAACAAATTTGATCCAAATTGATGGATGTTGCATATTTTTCTTAATACAAGAAAATCAATTATTTGAAGCCCATATGCCGTTCAATCTACTAACTAGATTGATGGAAGGATTTTATAGCAACGTTTCTGTTGTGAAGGAAAAAAATAATAATCTAACAAAACTATTTGCAATAAATTGTAACAGAAATTAAGCACATTAAAATATGGAAACAATATGAATTGTTGCACAAAAAGAGGAACTGCAAACTTTGCGTTGCTTAATTTAAAAACCTTTTGCCGTGACTGTTCTGCAGTTTAGCCCAGAGTCTCAAATAGTTTCAATCCGCCCCTGAAAAAATCCTGAGCATGTTGGAGCTTGCGAAAAACCCCACAAGGGAGGAGTCACGAGGCTCAAGGCACAGGAAGGAAGGACTTAAATTCACAGACCACACTTACGGAGTGGCGATAACAAAACTAGTTTGATTACGTTAGGTGACTGACATAGAGTTTATTATCCGATTTGGACTACTCACCATCCGGATCTACAGAAACGCGCCGGCCGTTCCAGAGGTAGAATTGGGTCTGCGCCAAAGGAAGGCTAAGGAACCAACCACAGGTTGGTACCAAAACTAAATAACGCTTTTTATTTGTTCGGTTAGTTTACTATTTATAATGTTTAATATGTTTGTACATGAAGGTATTTAGAAACAAAGCCAAACATATTTTTCCGTAACTCCAGTCGCGGATTTCAGCAAACATCTATAACAAGCATTCATACCCGTTATATCTTTTTACAGTTTGTCACGTTACAGCCACAAAGTTTCATATATTCTGTTACGAGTTACTGTGAGAAATTGAAGGATAATCTGATAAGTTTGACGTGAGTATATCACCTTTTACTTCGACACCCTTAAATAAAATCCAGTGTAACCAGTTGCTTTAAACCGTCACTTAATTTTTAAACAGGTTCCACCAGTGTGTAATTCAACCTTAGCATATGTCATCCTGTTCCTAGAATTTGTCAGAGAGTAAGCAAATACGAAGAACAAGGAACACACTTTAGGGAATAAGTTAAAAGGTTAGAGATTCTCTCTGCCTGCTGTTCAATCCACCATCTGTAAATGTCAAAGGCTCAGCTGCTAACCAAAACATAACCTTTCACTTAACAAGTAACATTGTAACTCTAGGAGAGATGTGAAAAATCTACATCAGAGGCTGGAGAAGAAAAAAAAATAAAAAATTAATAATAATAATCATTAGTTTTTTAGTCCATGAATATGGCTTTTGTGTAAGAGGTGAAAAAACAAAGCCATCGTTCAATAAAAAAATACTTAAAATATTCATCACTTTGAACACAGAGCTTTCTCAAGCATGGTGGTAGCAAATGGAAAGTCCAGACTAAATATAATTAACAATTTATGGGAATATTTGAAGGTTGAAGTTCATAAACACTTTTATACAATCTGACAGAACTTAAGATATTTTGCTAAGAATGGACAAATATTACAGTTTCTAAAAGTACAAATCTGGTGAAAGTACACCTGAAAAGATGTACCTCCAGTGTCAATACAATACAGTGTCAATACAGTTTCAATACCAAGTATTGACACTGGAGGCATAAATACAACTGCATGCCACACTTTTCAGTAGGGAAGTGCCATTATAAAAACTTGGGCCGATATTGATATCTGACATAAATATTGCTGTTTTGGCTGATAACTGATATTTATCTACTTTACCTTTGTAAATAAATATATTTTATATTATACTCCTCATTTGACACCTTGAAACAAACAACCACATCGCTGTTAAACTCAGATGTTACTATCAGCCCAGTTTTATACCTTGGACTGATACCAATATGTTACAAAAAGACTAACAGCGATGTTAGTGCCCATACATCTCTACTTTTCAACTTGTGAGTCACAAAAATGTAGATTAATATTATACCAGTTAGAGGTATAATATTGCAATTATACTTTGTACTGATATCATGCAGAACCTACTGAGGAACTACTCATGTTGTGACATGTTGACACAAAGGTAAGCCATCTTCTGGAGCTACAGGCTTAGCAAAAATAATAAAATTAATAATAATAGAGTAATTGTTCTATTGAAAACACATATCCATCAGATAAATGAACAGATAAATACAAAACAAAACAGTCGGCCCAAAAATGACTTAAGGAGAGGATTTCCTCCTCACACAAGTAATTTGTTGTTGAGATAATGCAAATAAGTAATGTTTTAATAAATAACCCTAAATAAATTACAAAGCAATAGCTCCCAATGAGCAGCTGACAGCAGTTAGAGGCAGTTAACGTTTGTAAAATTAAACATTGCTAAAATGGACAACATCAATAATGATAACAACAGTTAAAAGCGTAAACAAAACATAGCAAAAGTACTAATGAAACACTGAATGTTATTAAAATTGCCTAAAGTATATGGTAAAATATAACATTTGTAAAGAAAGCTCAGGTCTGATAACAGAGGAGCCGTCAGTTACCGGTTACTATGGTAACCACCAACTGCCAAGAGCAGCGTAGCAGAACTTAAAGCACCAATAAATGTCTGAAGAAACAACTGGTTGACTAAACAAAATAAATTCAAAAATAAATAAACAAATTTTGACAAACTTCACATCTACAACATTGTTAAGTAAAACCCTGTTACACTTAGACGTAACGCAGAAGATTTCCGAAAGTTAGAGATTTTTGACTCTGGAGTTTTTTCTGGAACATTTCTGACATTAAATCCTAAAAGATTTTATTTTTCTTTCAACAATGGCCTCAAGACGCTGTTGTAATTTCCTCATGTGGTTTATAACTAAACCACACCACGAAACTCTCTAAAGGTGGTTTTGTGTCTGTATCTTTTTGCACTTAGTGGCATATTAACAAAATGATTAACCCATTTAACATCAACATTTATGCTGTTTGAATATCAGCTCAACACATAGAAGATGATGGCACATTTTGCTGCGTCTATTTAGTAATAAATCACATTTAACTTTGAATAAACATTTACTCGGTCTATTGAGGATAATATGTGTGATGACAGATCACATTCACTTTAACAAAAACATTTCTTACTGATTTGATGTTTACAGATTGAATTCCTGATGGCTGCAGAAAAAACAGAGACAAGCTTCTCATTGCTGGAGCGCACTCATGTGAAACCAGGGGTGATGTGAGTGCCACCCACAACCAGCGAGCTGTCAGCCTATTCAGAAGTATGTAACAAGTTGGTGCCCTACTCTTTGGTACAATACTTGCTCTGGGCACAGTCTGTACTGTAAGAAAATGTGTTTTTCTGAAGAAATCTTATCTTGCACAATTTATGCTTTGTAACTTTTGCACATATTATCTTGTTACTGTATCAAACTTCAATGTGTTTCTTGGGATTGTTTGTGATTGCCAACACCCTGCTTAATTGTGACAAGTGATGAAATACTCTCTTGTGTAAATATGTTACACTTTATTTGAACTGCACAGTCACATAATGAAGTTCTAATATTTTACAAACTTTGTACTTATTTCCCAATATGGAGTAGCTTTCAACAAGTAAGCAATTTGCTCTTGGGGATCAATAAAGTATATTTTATTTTATTCTATTCTATTCTAATATTAATCACAGCCATGTGGCCCCTTGTTTGTGCAGTCTAAGCCCACTGAGCCTCTGATATCTGTAAAGTGGTGTCATGTGCATGGCTGAATTAGAAACGTGTGATTCTTGCTAGCCTGTCTTTGTTACGGAGAAAGTAGGAGGGATTAGAAAAGGGAAAAATTGTTCCTGGGGAATTAGGAGGGAAAATGTGGCCTTGAAATCTGCAAATTTAAGCTCTAAAACCAAACTTTGGAGGATCAAACTTCCTGTTGACCTTCTTGTAACATATTTCTCCCAATCCTTTCAAGGTGGGCTATTATGTTTCTGCATATTCCTATTCATTCTGCCTATACTGTGAGTCTTGACATGGCACTCCAGATCTACTGGTTTTTCATTTATTTGCTGTTGTATTCATTTATTAATATATTGTCTTTTTTTCTAGATTCACGGTGCACACATGCCATTGGGCCGGAAGAAAGGAAAGGTCCTTTGCATGTTGATGATGATCAACATCTTGATCTGTGTTCTGGTGGGCGTTTCGTGGAAAATTGGGCACAAAGGCAGTCCGGAGGCAATTCAGATTCCATCCGAGAGGTTCTGGAGCCGAACGTTAATGAGCAAATCCTTCTGGAACAAGGAACAGCAGCGCTTGGACATATTTAACAACCCGCTTATCAACTCGGAACTCTTTGGAGGCTCCTTCATTGCTCTGCCAGATTGGCTTAATGATACCGGACCTCTTGACCCATGTGAAGCGGATTACCGGGTCGCAAGGCAGGTTTTGGACTATAACACTCTACCAAAGCGGTTCCAGGACTTTCTTTTATACATGCGCTGTAGGATGTATCCGATGCTGATAAATCAGCTCCACGTCTGCGATGAAAAACCCTTCCTTCTGCTGGTGGTCAAGTCACTGATACCGCATTTCGACCGGCGCCAGGCCATTCGCCAGACATGGGGACACGCTGGCTTCTTAGCCAATCGGAGTGTGGCAACCGTGTTCCTACTTGGCAGTACTTCATCGGTGGACAACTTCCCTGACCTGCAGGAGATGGTAAACCACGAGGCAAAGCTTCACAAAGACCTGCTGCAGTGGGACTACAGGGACACGTTCTTCAACCTCACCCTTAAAGAAGTCCTTTTTCTAGAGTGGTTCAGCACGCACTGTCCTCACGCTCAGTATATTCTCAAGGGTGACGACGACGTCTTTGTTAACACCTTACAAATTATTGACTTCCTGGGAGGCTTGTCTGAGGGCAACGCCAAAGATTTGTTCATAGGTGATGTTATCAAGAATGCAGGTCCCCACAGAGACAGAAAACTGAAGTATTTTATTCCTGAGAGTGTGTTTGTGGGGCAGTACCCGCCCTACGCTGGCGGTGGAGGCTACCTGCTCTCTGGGGATTTAGCAATACGTCTTTCCAACATTTCTCAGCAGGTGGTCTTGTATCCCATTGACGATGTCTACACTGGGATGTGTCTGGAGAAGCTGGGCCTGGCGCCTACAAAGCACCCTGGATTTAGGACGTTTGACATTGAAGAGAAGTACAGGGACAACCCATGCATCTACAGAAGCCTGATGCTGGTTCACAGTCGAACACCACAGGAGATGCTGGATATCTGGCCGTGGATTGTTCACCCTGAGCTGAGCTGCCAGTGACCTGTTTCAACTGGTTTTAAAGTTGAAACTCAATAAAATCCTCTTCATTTTTTTGAGTTTTTTTAAATATGGTTTTACGTATTTGTTAAAATGATCACTATGCACTGAAATTATAATATGAGATAATCTGAGAAAAAAATCTGCCTTCTCCCAGTGCTCCCAGTTCTGGATGCACAATTACACAGCTCTATCAGAAGTAACCAATCACAGCCAGGAGGAGGGTCTTACTGCTGTCAATCACCCTCATATATGAGCTGCACTTACTCTCCCCTTTTCTCTCTGCTACCACAAAGGAGCATACCGAGCATGACTAGCATAATTGGTTATGTTAACTATGCTAATTAGCAGCATAGCAGTTTTTCTGTAACTGTAAGTTGTTTCTCCAATATTAGCACATTTAATAGAACGTACATGAGAATGATTGACAGCGCTAAGACACTCTTTCTGGCTCTGATTGGTTGTTTTTGACCAGGAGTTGTGCATTTCTGCTGATGGTGATTTTAGCTTAGAGAAGAGGTGGAGGAAATTGATCTTTTCATAGACTATCCGTCTTATGCTGTACTGTCACGACAACTTTAACAAATATGTAAAAAAGCATATTTTTGCAAAAGATACAAAATGCAGCTTTAAAATAGTTATACTATTTTATTGATTTAAATAGGTGTATTTCATTAAGGCACAAGAATTAAAATTTTACTGTGTGAATTATTTGTTTTGTAATAAACTGGAGGAAGTGACTGAGGAAGATGAGGTCTGAGAACATCGCTAAGAGTTTCATATCAGTTGATATAGATAATTATTGATTATGTTTTTGTTCTAAATATCTGAAATGCTGCCAAACTGATGGCATGATCTTTCCCATTTTATCCACAGTTGTCTTTTGAGTTTATTCATTTTCTCCTTTCAATCTACGCTGTTATGTATTTGCAAGCAGTTATGAGGCACAGCGGCAAAACCTGAAATTCCAGCAGTGCAAGTTACTCAACAGGTTGTTGCTAGGTAACCAAAGAGTGAGTGAGTTAGTTATACCACCAACCTTGGTCAGCTCAACTGAAGCATTTACTCTGCTTACATCCCCCAGAATGCCATGCGGTTCAGTGGAATTATTATACTGTTTATCTATTGATATTGATCACAGATATATTGTTATTGATTTATTTCCCAGCCCTAACAAGGCCAAAATAAAACACAACCACAAGCAATAGATAAACAGAAATAAAAGCCACTTAACCAAAATCATAAATGAAATGGATTATGAAGTCTCTTTAAGCAAAACTGCCCTTCAAAAAATATTAATAATCATAAAGGAAATAATCAAGGTCATTTTAATTTATCATGTGGTTAAATGATTACCTATTTATTGCAACAGGCTTGATGAATAGACCTATTATGAAAACAAACACACCTGGATTATACACTGCCCCAATAATTATTGCAATAAATAATCATATTATTGTTTTTAAAGTAATATAATGATAAAGGCCTAATGCAAGTTTGTCCTCTTAAAGACTAATAAACTTTAATTTGGTAAGGAACATGAAACACTGGAACTAGATAATATTTCAAATAATCAAAATAAAACATCACTCAACCAAAAACAACGAATAAAATTGAAATAACACACAACCGTAACTATAAATAAAATGAATTATGATGTCTCTGTAAGCAAAATTGCCATTAAAAAACTATTATTAATCGCAGTGGAAATTATTGAGATCATTATAATTTATGATGTGATTCGCTTTTTGCGACAGTCTTAGCTGTAAATGGTATTTTTATTGAATATTGTTGCTTTTGAATCGCTAAAAGGTTATTAAAAAAAAGACAATTATTTAATTGTTGTATTTTACTTATTTAAACAAGTAATTCGACTAAAAACTTCAGGAGTACACATGTAAAGTTCCTAAAGACATCCATCCATCCTCGGATCAAATTTTAAATACTATAGCGACATCTGCTGGACGGAATAATCCCAGCAGCCGGTAAAAGGAAATTCAATCAACACTTTATGAGGTTCACCTGCGCCGACAGGAAAGGAAAAGGAGTTTGACTGAAACGGAGAAGTTATCTTTGACTTGGTTATTTTTCTTTTTCTTACTCGAATAAAAAGTTGAACAGTTAAGGTAAAGGTAGTAAAATGCCTAAAAGGAACAGCTTGAACTTTCCAAGCACGCTGCTGGTGTTCCTGTTGACGTTTGGGGAACTTTGTGAAGCACAGGTTTGTTAAGAAGACATTCCTCCGAAAGCAGCTGGTTCTGATGTAACTCTTCGTGTTACTGTATTTACACGACTGTCTGTTCTCCGCAGGGGAACACAGAAGGAGTCAACAGGCTTCCAGGTGAGAAAATCAAGTTCTTGAACATTTAGCATTTAGTAATTAGCTTATAGTAAAAAATAAGCTGCATTTTAAAAAAATTATCTGGTGTATTTTTACACCAGATAATTTTTTTAAAATGCAGTATAGGTTCCTGTTTTATTTAAAGCGGAGTTGTTGTAAAAATCCAATCAGACTGTTTATTTCTGTGGCATAAACCAATGATCTGGTCATATGTACATCAAAAAGTAAAATCTGAATTCTCAATGATTTGCACAATAAATTCGATGTCACGTGACGTTTGATGAGAGCAATATGTCTGAACGAGCCAATTAAATGAACCATAGGACATTAAATCCATACCAACTAACAGAATCTTAGGCTCCTCACTATATTTTGTTTTGTTTTTAGCTAAATAAAAAAAAAAAAAGTGAAATTACGTCTACTACAGTAAGCTGTGATGTCTTGGTTGCTTTCCATCTTAATAAAGACTTATTTATCTCAAACCATAGATCTGCTGTAAGACTGTTGCAATTAATTAATTAATTGCATGATGAATTAAAATGAGCTTAAATTTTTCATTCTGATGATTACTATTTTTTGAAGGGCAATTTTGTTTAGAGGCATCATAATCCATTTTATTTATGGTTTTTGTTGTGTGTAGTTTTTATTTCCATTTTAGTTATTTTGGTTGTCATGATAGTTAAAATATCACCCAGTTCCAGTGTTCAGTGTTTCTTTACAAAATTGTAGATTATTGATCTTTGAGAAAGGAAGTTTTGGTATTATCAAAATTGTCACTTTACTAATTAAAGTTTGCTAAACAAAGTAAATTTTTGCCAAAAGTGATGTATTTTCTCTCTTTTTTTTTTCTTTTTTTTTGGTTAAAAAAGTTGTTGATTTTTAAAATTTTCTTTTCTTTTTTTTTTTAATTTTTTTACCAAAATTATTTTGTGTAACAATTATTGAAAAAAAAAAAAAAAATAGGTCTCAAAACAACAATGCCATTTCATTTGAACATCCAGGAACAGACCTTCATATGTGACAATAATATGCATTGTCACATATAAATATTATGTAAAATGTTACAAAAGCATGAACATTTTGCAAGGCTCTGAGCGTTAATGCATGGTTGGTTTTTTCTTCTAAAGATGGCCCTAAAGGGGACAGCAGTGCTTTCTTCGCCCTGCGGAGCTGCCACCAGCTGTTGAACAGCGACAGCGGCGAGTTTTTCTCCCCAGACTATTTGTGCTCCAACCCTCCTCTGTGGTGCAACTGGACCATTCAGGTGGATCCGGGAAAGAGGATTCATCTCCGCCTGGAGGACTTGACCCTTGAAGAGGCCTGTCCACTGAAACAGGACCAGATCCATGTGGATGAGCCTGGCGCCCAGTCAGGGGGCCACAAGGTGCTGCAGAAGTGCTGGCAGGAAGCCAAGTACACGTCGTCCTCCAACACTCTGTATGTGGTGCTCCTGATCGGCGGCTGGCCTGACCCTCCTTACCGAGGTTTTTATGGCCACTACCAAGCATTTGGACCGCCGGTGGTTTACAGCCCACAGGAAGGCTCAACAGGAAGACGCAAAGAGTCGAAACGTTCTCCTGGACTGAGTGAATTTGAGCCGTTAATGAACAACGTGGAGCTGGAAAACGATGATCTGGTGTATGATTATTATGATCAGCAGTTGGCGACTGCTGGGCTGCCCTGGGTGCCGCGGGGTGGAGACAGAGGTGCAGAGGTGAGTATTCTCTCACTCATCCATGCATTGTCACACAAATTCAATGTAAAAGCAATGAAACCATTGAAGTCACAAATAAAATAGTTTTGAAAAGCTCAGACCTCTATTTAAATATTGTAGACTTTTGCTAAAGTCTACAACATTATACGCTGTGAAGCTGTAAGAAGAGAAGCCAGAACTACTAGAATAAAAATGTTTCTGGTTGTTTTGAATTTATACCATCTTTACACTTTAAAGATAGTATAAATCTTTAAAGCTCAAATCTTATCTGCTCTCAGGCAGTTAAAAACCTCCATCCATCACTGAAGAACAACTCCCGTATCTACCAGTCCATGGCTGCACCTACGGCACCGACGTCCACCCAGAGGACGTTCCGGTCAGGAAGAGGAGCCACTCGCAGCCTTTCCAGCCAGGCCGACTCGGCCGGTCGCTCTGTAATCCCACCACCACAACAGCGTGATGAACTCAAACCTGGCAACAGCACTCCAATAGCAAGAAAAGAGAAAACGGTGGACACTGTGTCTGCAGATGGGAGCAGTCTGAATGGTCAGGTCTCTCCTGATGGTTTGGAAGAAGTTGCAGACGACAGACTGCGGATCAATCAGGCGTCAGACCAGCAACTATCCTCTTCTGATGGCACAGAAACCCAGAAAACGGACCGCAAGCATCACCACCCTGAAATGGTGGAACCCCAGTCTGAACACAAAGGGAACTGTGAGTCGATTAGTCTGTCTGGATTCTGCAGATCTTTAGTTCATGCTTACTTGTTCACTTATGACGTTGATGCATGCTTATTTGTCTAAATAATATTAATTTCCCTTTCAATAGAACTGAAAAGGTCCTAAAGCAATTCTAAACCTGAAATCAAATTGTTTTTCTGCAGCTATAAATGATTTTAGCTGGACTATTATTTCCTTAAATCTTCCAGATTATTGGATTTAAGAATAGAAATGGCTTTTACTGCAGAAATGGCTGTGTTTATAGCAGTATCGGATATACAGGTTCACACCACAGGGCTTCACACCAAATAAAATGTACTAGGTTTATGGGATGTGCAACTAAGTAGGATGCTTTTTTTTTTTTTTTAAATAAATTGCACATGTTTTGAACTTTAAAAAACATAACAGACTACTTACAACACAGTGTATTAATAACACAGAATAAAAAGTAAAAATGGGTCTGTTGTGACCCGTTTCAGAGTTATACCCCACTTATGAACATTTTAAATTGTTTTAAATGTCAAGGTTTTGTCAAAACAGTCTCTGAGTAGCCTGCTAGCTTTCACTACACAGAGGAGTTATTTATGATTTCTCTGAACCTGACTTCAGATAATCCAAACTCCCTTTTCATGACCTTCTCCACTCCTCCTGTCGACAAAGTACTGAAGTAATTGTTGCTCAATCTACATTTTCGATGAGCTATCTTGGAGATTTGTGGTGTTGAGTGAAATCTTAACCATAGAAATTTCTTTTACTTGTTTAATTTATCTCTCTACTTTTTCCACCTCTGCACACAAAACCAAAAGATTTGGACTTTAAAACAAAATCTAAGAATCCATAATGTGTCCTCGAAAGTTCCTGGTTTCATTTTTTTACTTGACTGCTTTCAGGAGTTACTTCTGAGTACAGAGGTGGGGAGAGCTGGGATTTAAACATAGACAATACATCCTAATTTCAATGTAACTATAAGGTTTGGAGGTCTTAAGTTACAGTACGAAAGAACAAACCGAACATTTAGTTCTTTAATCTGACGATGTGTTTTCTTCTGTGCGACTCACAGCGAACATGAAAAATAAATCGGAGAGTCCACATCTGCCTGGTGGTGAGTAGAACGTAAAGTAAAAAATAGTAGAATAAAAATGTGTTCTTTACAAATAATTTTGTAGAATCCTACGACATCGTATTAGAACCATTGTCAATTAAAAAAAAATAAAAGTAAATTTCTGCCCGAAAACCCTGACATTTTGAGATTAATCTCAGAAATTTTCTACAAAACAAAAACTTAAAAATGTGCGTTTCAAAAGTCTACATTTTCAACTTTTTCAAGTAAATTTTTTTCCAGGAAATTTCTGAGATTAATTTAAAATGTTTTTTTTATGCACCATTACTCTAATACCCTTCTGTAGGATTCTGCTGCGTTCTAAATAAAAGCAGCTTCTCAGACGTCATGTGGGGTAGTTTGACATCGGTTGCAGTGTTTTGGGTCTCTTGGCAGATTACCTGTTTGAAGTGGCTGTTGAGGTGAATTTCAGTCACGATTCGGAGGATTCCTGGGACAGTCTGGCTCAGCTGCTGCTGCTGTCAGTAAAGACTTTGGTATGTTGTTTCAAAAGAGAAAAGTTTATGATCTAAACACAAGAGATGGGATTTGAAACGATATGAAACGAGCTCCCTTACCTTTTGTGTTTCTGCAGATCAGCAAACAGCTGGAAGCTCTTCAGACACGACTTTCCCTCTCGTCAAAAAGAATTAAGAGGTTTGGTCACAACGGCCAGTTTGGCTGCTTTCACACAGCATCTTTTGATGCTCAGTTCGGATTTTATTTTGCTCCACAATGGCCTTTTGTGGAGCAACTTGACGCCAACTTCTGTAGAGAAATCTGTTTGAATATGTAGTCAGAACTGAGTGGTGGGATTTTGATGTGATGGACCTCTGTTGAACAGACTTCATTCATACTTTCAGAATTATTTTCAGTCATTGTTTAAGTTTAGCTTTCTGGTGTACCGTCTTTCTGACGTACCAGTATTATGATTTGTGTTTTACATCAATGACATAAAAGCCTGTTAAAATGTGACATGACTGTTCTGACTGCAGACACGTTGAAAACAATTGGATGTGTATTTGATTTTTTTGGGGGGAGAAAAAAATCCCCTGGACTTGGGGTGGTCAGACTGTGGTGAATAAGTTGGACAGTAGGTCACAGGAGGGCAAAAAAAGCTGATTTGAGTCGCAACTGCCTGCTGTGTGAATGTAGCTTAAGATGTCGAGTTTCTTTTTGGAAACAGAAAATCAAAAGTCCAGTTTGTGAAAACTGATTCATGGGGGTCTTGTGTGCAGGCTGAATGCAGGAGCACTCTACATCCTTTGGCTGCAGATCGGTCATGGGCCTGGAGGCGTGCAGATCCACAGGGCCGTCCACTCAGCCATGCAGGGGCTCCTCGCCACAGGCGTCAACCTGAGAGTCAACCACAGGAGCGCCGTCATCATGTCTGTGTCCACGGCAGGTATCGTGTCTGGGTTTCATTGAATCTCTGACATGGACTGGGTTTAGATGAGATGCTATGAAGATACTGAACAGCTCAAAGACAAATATCTGGTTATTGACTAACTTTCCACTAAAGCAGGGGTGTCAAACTCCAGTCCTCAAGGGCCGGTGTCCTGCAACTTTTAGATGTGCCTCTGCTGCACCACACCTGAATACAATATCTAGGTCATTAAGGCTCTGGAGAACTGATCTACACAAGGAGGAGGTAATGAAGGCATTTCATTCCAGTGTTTTGTTGCTGTGGCACATCTAAAAACTGCAAGACAGCGAACCTCGAGGACTGGAGATTGACACCTCTGCACTAAAGTATCTGAAAACTGCTGAATCTTTTTGTAGTAAAAGAGCTTAAAGCAGGAAAAGTTGAAAATGGAGATTTTGGAGTTATTTGTGTAATCAGTAGCCAGCTGTGTGCGTTTCTTTCAGATGTGAATGAATGTGGGACCCAGCTGGTTCTGTGTGACGCTAACGCAGACTGTGTGAACCACTTTGGTACATACGCCTGCCGCTGCAGAGCAGGCTTTAGGGACGAGTCCCATCTGGGATCCGGGGGAACCACCTGCATGGAAGCACAGCCAGCAGGTACGGTTGCTCTGACAGACTGCACAGTCTCGTTTAAAGTTTTGAAACCACAACTGCAGTTTTTATCAATTTACTTGGGTCTATGATGTTGGAGCAATCAGTAATTTAACCACAAGGAAACCCAAGCTATTATTCTGGCTTTGGATCAAAGGGCCTTCCTGATGAAGGGATTTTGCTGCTGTCAGAGATTGCATCAAAATTTCATCATAAACTTTAAGTAGAAAAAGTTGAGGTGTTGTGCACAAAACTGCCTTAAAAATATGCAAGCTCAGTCTCCTAAAAGTGATTCAGCAAAGAAATCTGTTTTGGATTGCAACCTAATAGGCTAGGAAGAGAGTTTTGGACACTGGCCTGGTGTCAAGTAGGACATTGAACATTTTATTGGATGTATTTCCTATTTATATTGATCACGTGTCTATCGTTGATTTATCCACCTGCAGGTTGCGGATCCAACCTGTCCTCGGAGACTAAAGGGGTCTACATCCTGTTCTTCCTGCTCAGTTCCCTTATCCTGACGCTGCTGGCGGTGTCCGGCACGCTCTATCACCGCCATCACCGCAGAGGCTTTGTAGTCCGCTGCCCTTCCCCACCCGACCCAAACAACAACCATCTCCAGCCTGACGACAGCTACTCCACTCCCACTGACTGTGATCTGCCCCCTCCGCCTCCACCTGCAAGAGGAGGCAGAGAGAGCTGGGCCCCAGGGAAGGAGCGCTGCCCCCCTGTGGATCTGCCTCTGCTGCGCTTCAGCTCTCTGCTCCCTGCAGACGGCTACATCGACCCACAGGAGAGCGGAAAGTTGTAATCCATAGCCAAGTTTATCTGTATTCTTTAAGATGCCTTTTTGTTTTTTCTTTATTCTAAATAATACTCTTATCCACTGTGTGCAACCTGCTCTATTAAAATCACATCAAAACACCATTTCTCTGTTGTTTTATCTGCTAATATACCTGAAGTAAGCATGCAGCCAAAACTGCATGTTGAGTAACTGATGCTGCCTACTTAAAGCTTCCTACCTGGTACCACAACATGCAGGCAGTTGAGTCCAGTTTTCTAAGCTGGCTCACCTGGAGAAAACCACTAATACAGATTTACAGCAGCTAATCCAAAGCAATGAAGAATCACCTCTTGCCTCCCCAGGAAGTCTGCTACAACCTACGATGGAGTAGTAGGACCAGGCTAGAAACACAAAAACATTGAGAATACAGTTGTTGGGCGTGCTGTGGTGGCGTAGGGGATAGCACGACCCACGTTTTGGAGGCCTTGAGTCCTCGACGCGGGTTCGATTCCTGGACCTGGCGACATTTGCCACATGTCTTCCCCCACTCCGTCTTTCCCCCTTTCCTGACAGCCTACTTTCATATAAGGGACTCTAGAGCCCACAAAAAGACCCCCTGGAGGGGAGGAGAAAAAAAAAAGAGAGAATAAAGTTGTTACAATAATGTGTTCAAGAAAAGTCAAAAGTCATATTTTGAGAAGTCAGTATTATGAGAATAATCTTGAGATTACAGTAGAAATTAAGTCTTGTTTTGAGAATAAAGTCAAGAATATAGAATAAAGTAATCAAAAATAAGGTATTATGAGAAGTCATTACAAGAATACAGCTGTATGACAGTCGAAATAGTATTCTCATAATTTTTTGCTATTTTTATTCTTAAATTGACTTAATTCTCCATATATCAACTTTATTCTTGTAATCTACTTGTTTTTATTAATGTAACTAATAATTTGTCATTAAAGCCAGTTCCGACAAATAAAAATAATTCTGACAGAGCAAAATAAAGCTATAATTTCTACAAATTGGCAAACCTAAATGCATAAACATTGTGGTATAACTCATAAGTCTGTGAAAAACAAAATGTAACTTTCCAACAAGAGAATGCATAGTGGTTTATTCAATGGAACTAATTTTAAAATAATTTTTTTTGTAAAGCAGAAATTATGCCAGACTAATATATCGCTGAAAATGCATCATCACTGCTAAAAAGCTCAGATTTACTTTAAGTTTTTGGAATATCACTAAAGCAATCACTGTTTTAACATAGTTCATGATTTAAAGGGAAACATTCATATTTTCAAAAATATTTAAGACAGAATTCCTGTGTGAAATAACATTCCTTCTCGCACGGTTAACATTTTTGCTTCTCTTTTGTTTGGTTTCCTTCTGCATTTTTTCTACATATTTCTACACTTTGAATATGAAATGAAACTATCATCACATCTCGACAAAATCTGATAATCTGAAAAGGAAAAGAGGTAAAATGCCGTTAAATTTACGCAGTGTGCACATGTATTGGCCGTCTCTATTTCTGGGCTGAGATATGCTGCCAGATGTGGTGTGCTTTGAAAGTTGCTGCTTGTGCACCGAGCTAATCGTTGTCCGAATGCTCCTCACGTCCAGCAGGCAGAATCCCCAAGGACAGAATCCCCACAAAGCTGCTTGCTGGGTGAGGAGTAGATGTTTGTCAGCGGTTGGTCCGGCCTGTAGGCTCAGCTTCCTTCCTCTGCTGGCAGCCTGAGGGTCAGAGAGGTCGGCACTTCCTCCTTCTTCCTCTGCTGTGCAAAAATCTGAGCAGCAAGCGGCTCTCGTGTAAACCTCACACCCCCTCTCTGTCAGCAGTATCTTTTACTGTCTTTTACAGCCAGATTGTCTGTTTTTGCACATCTTGCAAGCTTGCTGGATCTCAGATCACCTTGTTTTGTTTATATGCACTGGCTGAAAAAAATGCTACTTGCAGCAATGTAAAAAAGTTAAGGCACCAAACAAAAAAAGCCTGTTTTCTGGAGATGCCATGTCAAATTGATCAAAGCCAAAAAAATCAAGAAATGTAACTTAAGAATGAAAAATATGGAGAGGAAAACATGAAGACAGAAAATTGGACACACTTTTTACATCAGGTGCTCTTGATTACTTAGCACTGTGAGCAAAGCTCGGCATTTAGTTTCATTTTCTCATAAAACATCCAACACTTATTTATAGGCTATTTTGAAAAGATGCTTTTCAAAATAGCCTTGTTGAAACACATTAAATATGACTGTAAAATGTTCTTGTTGCGGCCTCACTTGGTCCATTTTTTTTTTTGCACTTTTAGAAGAAAAGTCTTTACTTGTACGATTTAAAATTTGACGTTTATTTCATGGGCCAAATAGTGAAGCAACAGGTTTGGCTGATGTTATTTTTTGCATTTATTTGAAGTCGTTTTATAGATCAATAAATATTTTTATACTATTTAGTATCTTTTAGTAATAAGAGTATATTTTGTTTACATTTTTCCAACATTTGTTGTTCGCCCGTATTCGTTTCACAAGCATACATAGTCAAATGTGTTAATAATAAATGTTTAAAATTTCTAAAACACCGGTAACAGCTTCTTAAAATAAGAGACTCAAAAGAAGAATTAAACAAGGCGAATAGAGTGTACAAATAATTTTGAACAAAACCGTAAAGTTATTGACCATAAAGACAGAAAAACTGAAAGAAAAATAAATCATATTGTTTAAGATAAACAAAAAAATCCATCTGGATTGAGAGAAAAATGAATGTAGCTCATCAGGGGACAGTCTGGATGCATGGAGTAATTATCGTTACGTTTCCAGGAATCACAACTGTCTCATTTTGGGTTGAAAATAAGAACCATCCTCTGTAGAGGTGGATGCTGGAATCCATCCAGGTTTTCTCCCTCAGCTGTTCTGACTCCTCTGGCAGAACAGCTGAGGAATGATGACCTTGCATCTAAAATCCAGATTAGCGGGTGAGTAATCCCACCAGCATTGGTTAACCTGTAACACTTCCCTTCTCTTGTTGAAGCTGGATCTGCTGCAGTTGATTTTCTTATTAGCAGAGCCGAGTGAAGTGTGATTGGGTGGTGAGCTGTCGGAGAGGATGGAGGAGCTGCTTGGGCCGATAAGGAGGCATAACCATCACAACATGCAGCTCAGAGTCAGCCTGCACCTTGAGGGGAGTCCAAAGTAGTTTCTCACAGAGGTATTATTTTAGAGAACAGAATCCAATCGATTCTGGATCGAAGCAAGCCTGAAGAAATTAATTATATTTGGCCAAGTGCAAAGGGTCAGAGTTGAGCTTGTCAATTTGTCCTATTGCTATGTTGAGAACCATCCCTAAAGCTTCCAGATAAAACATTTAATTTTGTTCTCAGTGGAAGATGTTTGCTATTTCCCCAACAGGGCGAACTGAAAACTGAGTCTTTCGTCTTAAAGCTGCGGTGTGTAACTTTTTAAATATTTTTATGTTTTTAACATATTTGTTGAAACTGTCACTAGGTTGTGACAGCATGGTATGAGACAGATAATCTGTGAAAAAAAATCAAGCCTCCTCCCTTTGCTCCTAGTGCTAACTAGAAACAACCAATCAGAGCGAGGAGGAGGGTCTTAGTACTGTCAATCATGTCTCTCTACTACGCTTCACCATCATCTTCACCAGAAGATGGTGAAGAAACATCTTTCCTGTAACGGTAAATTGTTTCTCTGCCATTAGTACATTTAGAAGCGAGTACATGAGGTTGATTGACAGCAGTAAAACCCTCTTCCTGACTCTGATTGGTTGTTTCTCCATGATTGGCTCAGAGGAGGTGAAAGAGACTGATCTTTTCACAGATTATTTGTCTCATAACAAACTGTGTCAACATGGTGACAGCTTTAATAAATATATAGAAAACATGTTTTTTAACTAAAAGTTATATACTGCAGCTTTAACCTCCTTCCATAAAGGCCAGATTTGTGGATTGTTAGACTAAGAGAGCGTTATTCAGAAAAACTTCCAATTTTCCCAGGTTAACTCGCAGAGATCCACAACTTAGGTTGCTTAATCTGCTAACAGAACCATTTCTGATCATTATCTCCACTAAAGTGAGATATGAGGAACAATAGATGTATGTATTCATGCATTAACATGTATTAATACTAGATTAATCCAACAACCATGACTTAAGATGAATGACAACTTCTGACTGGATTTGTGGGTATTTCATCAAGTTTGTTTTTATAATTTTGGTCTTTTCTGACTAAAAGAATATTCTGATATTATTCTATTAGACGTAAATAACATGAGGTTGAAGAGGTTTTGTGTAAAATGTTTAGGATAACTGATATGAAGAGCCCATAAGTTAATAATTTAGCTCCATTTAGGTGGAAGGAAACACATGAAAAATAATCAAATAATGTATTTTATTATTTTATGCACATTAAAGCATGTTGCCATGGTCTTATGAATATAAATGTTGCCTTTGAAAGGAACCCAGGCGCTGTGAGCAGGATTGTCCTACAGGGGGCAGTGTGCGGCCTCTGCTTCTCACTCCATCTCCTTCCTCGGGCTTTAATCATTTGTTAGCCATATATATATAAAAAAGATGCACTTATAATCATATGCCTGTAATAAAGGAAATTTCTCTTTGTCCTCTTTCATTCAGCACATTGTCACAACCCAGAGCCTTAATCCTACACACTGACGGACAGTTGCATCCTGGGAAAAGAGCCTCACGCCTTTGTTTGAGCTAGTCAAATCTGTTAAGCCCCAATTCTTTTGTGGGTATTTGCATACTCGGAAGTATTCTTTTATTGAAGGGCCAAATCCTCCTTGTATGTTATGCGAGGCATTTTTAGTATCATTTGTGGGGTATCTACATGCACTATTAGCGCTGCATAATACCTTCATATAATACAGCGGCATAATCTTGCAGATAAAGGATTTTTCTTTCTTTCTGAAGTGTTGCTACGACGGGATGAAATGCAGCGTTTGCAAGTGGATTCAAAAAGGCTCAAATGTCATCAGAAATGTCAAGCGCCTCTGCAGTGACGGGATACGAGAATTATGTTTTTTTTTTATCATTTTCATCAGCGGCTTCATTTCTGAAATTCACCTCTCGAGTTGAAAGACCTTGCTTGCTTGGACCCCTGCGATGTAATGGGCCTTGCCTTATAACAGCTATTGCTTACCTCTGATTTACCTGCTTTTCTTATTTTCTACTTCTACCTGCCTCTTTCCATTTCCCCGCTCCACTTTTGTCCCATCCTTGGAAAGATTTTCCCCATTTTCCAGCGGAGTTTCTCTAACCGGCTGATAAACTGTTTATCTGTCGATGGTGTTGGGCCCAGTGTGCTTCACACATTCACACTCTCCACAGGCCTTTTCTCTGCAGCTCTCTGGAGTCCCTTCTGCAAAAGCTCTGATAAGATTGTGAAGCAGAGATGGCAGATGAAGAACTAGAGAGTGAAGAAACGGTGGTGTAAAGGGAAACCTTTAGAGTCCAAAAATATATCTACCCATGACATATTAGCTCACATTTTCAAGCAGAAATTGGAAAAAATACGGATTCCGTCTTCCAGTTTTAATATTTTACAGTTTGATTTTATGACACTCTCATGGAGTCTCTCAATTGCAAACTCTCCTTCTACCAATTTCTAATTTATTAGCTGAAATAAATGTGCAAATCTACCATTAAATGTCTTTCGGAAATAAATGTTTGAAGTTGGTTTTGTCGTCCTTCCAAAAACAGAAAAGCAAAAACATACCAAGAGCAAATTCACCAAACAAGCTTTAAATTTTCCAGCATGTTAGAATACAAAGTAATTAGGTGGAAATTATAATCACAACAACCAGAAACATGACCTGCCAAAAGTGTTCAAAGCCTGTGGATCCATGCAAACAGTAATAAGACAAAATCACCTCCATGTTCAACTATAAATCAGTTTAATTCCCTTTTGGTGATCCTCAAGCTTTTGTCCTAAGTCTCTTCTTCATGACGTATCTCCTTCATCTTGACTATTTCTGATGTGTCATTTCTTTGCCCTGTTTGTTTAATTTACTTTTATACACTGTGGAGTATTTATCACATTAGAGCAGGGATCTTAAACTCCAGTCCTCCAGTGGCTGTCCTGCAGTTTTTAGATGTGTCACAGGCACAAAACACTGGGATGAAATGGATTAATTACCTCCTCCTTGAGTAGATCAGTTCTCCAGAGCCTTAATTACATAATTATTCTGTTCAGGTGTGGTGCATCAGGACTGGAGTTTGACACCTGTGCATCAGAGCAACATTTAGCTTTTATTTTCAATATCAGAGCAAGACCTGGAGAAACTCCTGTTAGTTTACAAACTTCGAAAGTACCGTCCACTTAACAACCCAGAACAAGAATCAATCATGAAGAGCACAACATTCAGTTTTATTAGAACAAGAATACAGAAAAACCTCTACTAGCTTATACATTTTGGACTTATTCTTATAAAACACAAGGAACCAATATGTAGTTTTATACTTTTACTTTTTGTCTTTCTTTTGGTTTTGTTGTTTTGTTCATGTTTTCTTCTGATTCATGTGAAGCACTTTGAACTGCCTTGTTGCTGAAAATGTGTTATATAAATAAAGTTGCCTTACCTTACCCTTCTATAAATTCAGAATCAGTTTTCATTGCTATTCTTCCAAGCAGCATTTTGCATTTTGCTACTTTTTCCAACTACTCTCCAATTGTGAATTATCTGTAGTTTTTGCTTTCATTACCTTTAACTTCTCTCTCTGCATGTCACACCTGGCCTGATATTTCTGTTTAGGTGTGATACCTAACTTCATGTTCTGATTCCACAGATGATTCTTTTTTGACTGAGTCTTTCTGTGTTTAAAGGAGCAGTGTTATGTATTTACTGTATTTTTAAATTACAATCAGGTAAATATGCTACCCTCAGTTGTTCTATATGTCGAAAATATCTTAAAATAAATTTGATTTTGCAGTTTAACACCTCTATGGGTCTTTGTCTCTTTAAGGAGCTACCTTTTCACATCATTGCTCCTCCATGATGCCGTTTACAACTGTTCTGAGGAGCATTAGACTGAGGAGTTGTTTGTATAAAGATGTGTAGTTCCACCAACTGTTTCTCTAATTGCTGCTGCCGCTAGTCTGGAGGAGCTTTGTGTTAATTGAGAGCAAGCATGTCAGAACTCCCAAATAGCTTTTTTTAACCTTTACTTCCCATATCATATGTTTTTATTTATTTTTTTACATATTTGTTAAAACTGTCGTGACAGATAACCTGTAAAAAGATTGATGTCCTCCTACTGAGGAAATGCACCACCCCCTAACAAAAACAACAGAGCCAGGAGGAAGGTCTTAATGTTGTTAATCAAGATAGTGTACTTGCTGCTAAATGTGCTAATGGTGGAGAAACAACTCACCGTTCCAGGATATTCCAGGATATTTTTCACAAATTATCAGTCTCATACCATACAGTTCTGACATGGTGACAGTTTAAATTAATATGTAGCAAAACATGTTTTATAATTTACATACTGCATTTCCAAGGTGTTTTAAAATGCTGTTTTGGTGAACCAACGAGGTGATTGGAGGATTTTCTGGGGTCTTGAGTAAAAAATGTCTCCTTTATTAGACTGGAGTGAATCTTCACTGTCATATCGCTGACTAGCAGGTTCTCCATTTCTTCTCCGGATAATGGACCACGAGATTAGCTTCATATATGGCTAGTACTTATCAACAAAAGTCCCAAAGACATTCATAAACCACCTCATGTACACAGCCAAGCATCTCTGTTGTGAGGGATGTTTCACCGTGTTGCAGCATCACTTTCCCTCCATATCTGAGCAATGTCATGCAGTTAGCTGCTTTGCATCTGTTTTCTGGCTGCTGTTTGCCTGTTTGTTTTTGTTCTGTCCTCCTGTGTATTTAAGCGCCGATTTGTGCCAGCAAGGGATACATGAAAAGAGCCACAGCACGAACGGAAAACAAGCCTTTGGAGACGAAGGCAAAGAGGAGGGGGAAGAAACGACAACCCGAGGAACGAAGCAAGGCTCAGAAATAAGCTCTGATTAAATAGTAAAACAATCAAACTGCAAAGATGAGAGGAAGAACAAGACAGAAAAATAGATGCACAGCACACATTTGCACACACACTCAACGGTAAAAGTAAACACAACAGGCAAACAAGGAAAACAACCTGAATTTAAAAAGACCCAGTGAGGATAAATTACACCAGCTGCTGCTTGTGTTTAGTTTCAGTCACAGAAGCAGAAAAGTTCTCCTGGGGATGCAGCTTAACTTTTTACAGTGTGGTTGTCACTTTATTTATGCTGCAGGATAAATGTGCATAATAATCTGATTACACTTTGATATTTGATTTGAGAATGAAGACAATCATAAAATCCACCGCTCATAACTGTGGTGTTTTAATATTCCCTCATGTCGTTTTTTTGCCCTTTTAGCTGGACTTCTGTCTTGGAGTTGATTAAAAGTAAAATTTAACACTTAGTGTACCTGCCTATTCTTGATATTTCTTTGAAAAAAGCTGCAGGTCATAAAATATTAAAGTGGACGAAGCTGTCAAAATATGAATTTGGCAGCTTATTCAATTGCAAATCACCAAGTTAACTTTTCTATCAATCCTGACATTTTTTTTTTCTAAGGAAATGGTTTTTTATTATATTATGAATGAAATGTTAAGTCATGAAAATATCCAGTGGCAATTCTGCAACTCAAAACAAAACATGCATTAGCATGTAATATACTGTACAATTTTGGAACATGAGCATTATATTTTATTACTATGGTTCTCAAATAAAAATTCTCAGCATCTTTTTCACTCCTATTAATATTAGGAATTTACCATTAATTATGATTTCGGCCAATGCTAGTCAATTTATAACATATTGGTGTCAACCTGATGAGTAAAATGATATTTATTTTTGAATTTTTGCCATTAAAAGTGTGGAGATGTGTATAAAAATATAATAGTTTACTAAATATAATGAATCCATATATATATATCTACATATAAGAAGTACTTTATGTATTTTGAACAGGCAATACAAATCTATTTATAGATTATGACGATGTGAGTTAGCCATATTTGGACTTAACTAAACCCTAAATCAGTTATAAGTTATGGTTTTTGCCTCCTGCAAATTAAAATATTGTTTTTCAGAGCTTCTAACTTGTTGCACTGGAAGATTTTGAGAAAAATAGTTTATGTTGCTGGTGAAAGCAATAAAATCAGAAAAAATACAGGAAACAATAAAAAAAAAAAGAAAAAAAAAAGACAAATGCTAGAACGTGTGAAGAGGAATGGATACAACAAAATGCACAGAAAAGTCTAACAAAAATTATTTGCATTAAGTCATGGGGAAAGTAATAAAGTGAAACAACAGGGACAGAAACATACTGTAGATGGTCTAAAGTATTTTACATGCATGTCAAACATGCTTAAGGAAAATTTACTGACATCAAGATGTTTGAAACGGTTAGTTTGATCAGTGCTGAAGGAAAAGTTTATTTTTTTCCATTAATCTGCTTTGACGTATTTGATTTATCTAAACTTAGTAAATATTTTTATGACTGAACATGAGAACTTTCTGTAAATCAAGTAATGTATAAAATATGATAATGCACACCTGTTGGTATAACATTAGCTTGTTACATTAGCTTCAGCCACAGTTTGAAGGCCATCCTAAGGAAGTTTTGTGGTTCTTCTGAATATGTGCTGACTGTCTCAGCTGTGCCAACAGCCTGGTCGCCTCCTGAAGGAAGCCGTTCTGCTTTTTCGTGTTGTTCCAGTCCAGCGACTCCCTGATGTCTCGACTCCAAGGCTTTTATGACACATGGAAGACTTTTCAACCACCCCTATGCAGAGGCAGTGGACTGGTTCCTGTTAATTAGTACTTTGTCTCCTCTTAGAAATGACCTTTTCTCTTTTGCACTCTGAATAAATTGACTCCCGGTCTTCCACTGTGTGTTTCTTTGGATTTCCATGGCTGCTGGTGCGTGCTCTAGTCTTGGTGCTGCAGCAGAATCAAACGACTTCATTCTACCTCTATGAAGCCTGACTTTACTTCAGTTGAATAAATAAATTACAGTTGTCTTGAATCCTTTTCTGTAGGCTCAAGAATAGGATTACTGAAAAATTGATTGCAATGGCATCTGAGCTCAGAAAACGTTTAAGCTCGAAGGTTACAAATCTGCCTGCTGCCCATGAAGCTTAAAGATAAAAAATATTTACACTTCTGATTATTTGAGCATTGTGAAGTCATTAATTCTACTTTTTTATATATATCATGTTATTTTACAGTTTAACTCCATAAAATACATTATTATCTTGCTTTAAAGACGTTACGGTAGGATGATAGGTTTCCTTTTTAAAACTACAACCAGAAGCTCCGCCCCCATTTGGAGAATCAGAGATTACTTTTTCATAAATACAAGGAAGTCAAGGCAGATTAAAGCAATAAAACAAAACAAGAATAAATATAAATATGTGCATACATACATAAATACATGTAAACAGACGCAAAAAAATATGTTTTGCAACATAAGAATCAGTAATTTTCGCTGTCATACTTGCTTGAAAAGGAGTGAGAAGAAATTTACACTTTTCTTTAATTGAAAAAAAAGTGACTTTTTCCTTCAAAGATGATTTGAGGGAAAACGTCAAATCATCTTTTCTGTCAAACAGTTTAAGCGTCTCCTACTCCGCCCACACTTTGTGGTTCTTTAGGCATTGTTAGGAAAAATAAAACAAAAAGGAAACTTGGTTTTAATGTAAAGTAGGAACCGATCTTGTTTAGATTTAAATAAACAAAATATGTGTAATCCCTTTGTGATGGAAGTGCATAATTACTGTCAGTCACTGATGCATTTCACTGGAGACAGGACTTTCTGTGGATAATGCTCTTATCCTATATTTGTTATGCTTTATCAAATCCATATCTCACTATATGTAAACAGAGATTGTATTTATTAAAGTAAATGATTTGCCCATAATAAACTGCAACAATATAATAATAATTCTGAGTAGCTAGCATGCCATGGTTTCAACATGAAGTATGTTGAAAGGTTGATTCAAAATAGAAAGAAACAAAACAGATCTACCTTTTTTATCTGTCTACTTTTTGTAGCTGCCTCATTCTTCTGACCAAAAAGGTTTGATTATTTTGGAGGAGGCCTTTCAAAAAGAAACAATTACTTGTAAGAATGTGTCTTCATTGCATAGGCAGAATCAGGTTGCCACCAGTGCAGAGCTTACTCAACATTAGCTGCTTTTCCATTACAAATGTTTGCAAATCTTTGTCTATTTTGCATTGATGTTGGAAACAAAACTATTTTTCAATTGCAATGTTTCCATTAAACAGGAAACACCATTAAAAATACTTGTGAATAAGTTTGCTCATAAAATAAGCCATTAAAAAGCATGAAGCGCCATCATCCTCCAACCACTTCCTGTCTTCTTCTTCTTCTTGCACCAGGGCCAACATCTGGTTGTTGATAATTTGACTCGTGAGATGCAAAAAAACAAAAAACAAGCAGACAAAAAAATAACGTTTCCATTGCAGTTTTGCAAAATAAACCAATTCTGATACAGCCAGATGAGTTTATTAACCTTCTTCTCATTCGACCACTGAAAGGTCATTAGCTGTAAAATCAGAAAAAATTGTGAATCCAATGCAAAAATAAAGCAAAACAGTTGATACTACCAACATTATCAATGTATATTGTATATTACAGAGAAAAATGTGTCTTTTTCAAAGGTTGAATGGTACAGTTTTACAGAAGCTGTTTTGCAGCTGGTGAGAAGGTAACAGTTCATTTTTAAAATGTGAAAGTCCGCTCAATAATGAAATGCAATTTAGTAAAAATACAAATAATAGTTCTTCTATTTCTCACCCTTTTTCTTTGCACTTTTGTATTTTGTAAGCAGCAAATCTGCCTGGGGAGAAACAACATGACCCACAAATTAGCAAAGACTCAACTGTCTTCAGCTCCCTGCGTCCTTCCCAGCAGACCAGGGGCCGTCGCTGAAAAACTTCCAAGATCACTTACCGAAAAAAAAACAAAAGAGCAAAAGAAAATTGTGGAGCGGCCAGGCCACAGCCCTGAGGATTATTCTCCTAGTGTTACATGGCTTAGCTGCAGCCCAACCTTTGACTCTTGTTAGGGATGACTTGACTCCTGGCCCTGTGCAGGCAGGGAGGGGCCTCAGGTTTCACTAGTATGTGTTTAGATACACTGGATGTGATGTTTGCTAGGAGTGTTAGCTGGTGAATTTTGAAAGGATTGTTTAGGAATAGTTATGCTGGCTTCAGTGAAAAGGTTGTATGAATCTGCAGGAGAAAACTCTCATGGCACTTAAACTTTTAAAAAACCTCGAAGGAGTTTTGCTAAAACTGTTGTATGAGTTTGTAAACCGTCATAATATTTGCATTTAAAGGTTGGATATTATGTAAAATTTACTTTTTGGAGCTTTACATCATGATAAAATGTCATTCTGTCATCAAGGTTGGGCGTCGGAAGCAACAGGAGCTTCTTAAAGAGACAGAAATCCAATTTTAAGTCAAAGATCTTTTAAGTTATGTTTGAAATATACTGAATTTTTGTAATAGCTTAAGGTGATTATGTTACAAAATGTCACTATTATGTGCATGGAAAATACCTACAGGAAACCACTGATCTTCCTGTGATCATTGTTCTGTTCTTCGTGGCATTTAAATTTATTTTTATGTTAGGCTTTTAGCCTTATTTTGTAGTTTGCTTCACTCTAAATCTGTTCGTATATCGTCATTTTTGGCCCATTCTTGATCTCATTTTCCACTCGTACAACAATTTTTGGGATCAGGCCAAGTTTCTGCTACATTATATGTTGTCCATTGTGTTTCTCTGTTTGCTCCCTCACTATATGAACTCAATGTTTCCTCTCCTCATTTTGTAAGTTTTCCATTTTCATTATTAAATCTTCACATTCAGCCCAGCTTTAAAGTCACAAACCAGCAGAGTTATGTCACAAGAGTCCAATCTTTTTTTACTTTTTGTTGAGCATCACCACATCGTGTTCGTGCTTCATTAGCGGAGTGAGAACAGAACACGATAATGGTTGACTCTTTTATGTGTTTGCCATGTGGCTATGAGCGCTCAGCTTCATGCTAAGTCCTCCGAGATCTCCCAAATACCGCAGTACATGTGCATAAACACTTTACAAAGCTCTGTGTAATCTGCCTTTTCTCTGCTGCACTCTTAGTTTCATCTGCAGGGGGATTACTGTAGCACTTTCTGTGTGGATGTGAGAACGTGGAATCTGCAAGAGGAGGAGGAACATACAGAATGGTGGGAAAAGGAAAACAAATTGTATGTAATCTCTCCATAGAAAGGACAGTTGAACGGAGGGAGTCTTGCTGGGCCTCCATCTTTTTTTTTTCTCTTCTATGGGACAGAAAATCCCATAATCCTCCATGTTTGATGTCTCAAGGCTAATGGTGTTTATTAGGACAGCCCGAAAGGCGCTTTGTCCACGGCACGGTTGCTGTTGAGGTTTTGAATGACATTGCAGGAGGAGAGCTGGTAACTTTAGCTTAATCTTGGCTTAGCCGGCCCCGATGCATGCGCAGGTGTGTGGCCCATAAGCCCAGAGCAGGCCGGGCTCTCCTGAGCAAACCAAAGATCAATCCTGCTCCAGGGGCCTAAGATGTCCCGAGAAATACACAGTGCACCTTTAACCCGGGAGATTTTAGCCCCTTCATGAACCAAACTGCCTATTATCACATTTTAATTAAATGACTGCTCTCATTCCGTTTATCTACTCAATAAGATATGGAATGACCTTTTTCTACTGAGTCAGTGTGCGTTTCATGCCACGGAGTTTGAGTTTATGTTTCAGCCACTTCATTCATCTCAAAACCTTCTGCTTTACTTTGGCCTCTAGAACGTTTCCCTTCATCAACACGCCTTATGTTTGTGATTTTAGTTCACGTTCACACAGCAGGTCTTGAAACTCAGTTCAGTTTTTGGTTGAAATCAGATTATTTTTTTTTTGCATGGTCGATCATGTTACTAATTAAATGCGACCACTATGAAACTGAATGTGTGAACGACTTACTACTATAATAATGGATGGAGCCATTTATGGATAAACTTTAAAATTTATTCAGCAGTTTTGACACAAGATTATTGTAAGACAAAGGAAGCTAATAAAAAGATAGCACAACTAATAGCATTGAGTTTTTGTGGAGAACTGACTGCATTTTCTGTAGGAAGTGGTGCAGACCCTGCACAGTGGCAGCACTGTTGCCTTGCAGCAAGAAGGTCGTGGGTTTGATTCCCGGCCTGGAGTCTTTCTGCATGGAGTTTGCATGTTCTCCCTGTGCATGCGTGGGTTCTCTCCGGGTTCTCCGGCTTCCTCCCACAGTCCAAAAACATGACTGTCAGGTTAATTGGTTTCTCTAAATTCTCCCTAGGTGTGAGTGTGTGTGAATGGTTGTGTGTCCTGGATGTCTCTGTGTTGCCCTGCGACAGACTGGCGACCTGTCCAGGGTGAACCCCGGCTCTCGCCCGGAACGCAGCTGGAGATAGGAACCAGCAACCCTCCTGGTTAGGGAAGAAGGGTGAACAGAAAATGGATGGATGTCTGTTTTTAGGTGAAGTTGGAATCAATCTGATGTGTGATTGTGATGCGCTTCACTAACACAGAATACTTTCTTCAGCCATTATTCACATAATGATTAACATCAATGACATAACAGCTGGAAAATAAGAATCAGAGTTCTTTAAAAAAGCTGAACATTTGTCGCGTACGGCCATAAAAAGCAGATTTCAGTCTCTTTTCAATCAATCAATCAATCAATCAATCAATCAATCAATCAATCAATCAATCAATCAATCAATCAATCAATCAATCAATCAATCAATCAATCAATCAATCAATCAATCAATCAATCAATCAATCAAATTTTATTTGTATAGCACATTTCAGCAACAAGACGTTTCAAAGTGCTTTACATCATAAAAATACAAAGTCATAGAAACAGTCAGTAATGGAAATATTACATTTTGCTGTCATTACACATCAAAATGTTGATAAATCTTTCACTGTTTATGTTTCAACTCCAAACAGGAGAGTTTTTAGTTGAGATTTAAAGGAGCTCAGTGTTTCCGCTGTTTTACAGTTTTCTGGAAGTTTGTTCCAGATTTGTGGTGCATGGAAGCTGAATGCTGCGTCTCCATGTTTGGTTCTGGATGCAGAGCAGAACCAGAACCAGAAGACCTGAGGCGTGTGGAAGGTTGCTATGACAACAGCAGATCTTTAATGCGTTGTGATGCTAAACCGTTCAGTGATTTCTAATCTAGTAGAAATATTTTACAGTTTATTCTCTGAGTTAGAGAGTAGGGACTTTAGAACTGGGTCTTGTCTTCCTGGTTTTAGTCAGTGCGCCAGCAGCAGCAATCTGGATCAGCTGCAGCTGGTGGGATGATTTTTCTTATTCAGACCTGTGAAAATGTTATGGCAGGAATCAATGCGACTAAAGATAAATACATGGATGAGTTTCTGGAGATCTTGCTGAGACATTAATCCTCTGATCCTGGAAATGTTCTTCAGGTAATTGAAGGCAGATTTTGCCTGCTGTGTGAACGTAGCTTGAGATTCAATATCCAGTAAATAGAAAGTTAAGCTTCAACAGCTTCCTTTCTTTTTTCTCCAGCAGTTTTTAATCATTTTATTTGTTTTTATTGGATAATAAAAATTTATTCTTGACAAAAATGGAATTAAACTTGATACAACATGGAAATTATATCAGTAGCAATGAGGACAACATCCTTTAACTGAGCTCAGTCCTTTTTGCATGTTTTCCAACTTCATTACAGATTAATAGGACATTACTGCATAATATTTAATTTCTTTTTTGCTTTTTTAGTATGAAGCTTAAAAACTTGACCTGCAGAACAACGAAGACTCTGATGGACTGGTCATTCACTTAATGGATTTAGAGCCTATTCCTCCAATAAGCAAATTAATTTCCAATAATTTAATGACCAAAATCAGCTCAGTGATCCACAAACACTATGTTGATGAGGTCATGTTTACCTCATGACTGCATCTTAAGGCGGCTGCGTTAACCTACATAAAGAATCAGGATGACATCAGGTGTGGATTCAAACTCTGTGTGATGAAACTAATGTGATATTTTTGGACACAAAGGAGTGAATGTGATTCATCTTTTGGATCAAAGGCAAACAGAGGACTTATTATTTCTTTTTTCAGTGTAATTCCCAAACCAAGGGTTTCTTCCCTGTAAAGGAAACCCTCATCATTTGCCCAAACCCAATATTTCTTCAATTGCTACAATCAACCATCAAATAACACGTTTTGTGGTTTCATTTCCCAGTGGGGAGGATTCTGCCTCCTCTGCCCTGGATTCACCCTGCCTGTGGATTCACTCCTTTTTTATTCACTCCACAAAGAAATCTTGAAGCACAGAAGAAAACATCACTTCCTGTTAGGTAGGAAATGCCTGAGCATCATAAACACAAGGCCATTAATCTTTTTTTTTTTTTTTTTTAGTTGAGTTTCAGAGAATCTATGAGATTTCTCTGCCAGTTGATTACGAATAGATCTAAACATGAACACAGTTGACCAATAGGGGGCGATAGCAGGAAGTTTAACACAAGCATATAGGTTCCACCAGAATCAAAGAATCAGTTTCTGCTTAAATCCTCTTTTAATCACTCGTTTTTCTTCTCATTCGGTTGCTTTTTTAATTACATTTTATTTCTATTGGTGTTTTTGAACACCAATAAAAAAAGTATTTTATTTCCACCAGTGCTTCTATTAATACAAAATATTGATAACGCACAGCAGGTGTGAGATCTTCACTGTATTTAAGCAAAAATAGAAATATATGAAGTGGTAGACTCACTTTGATTTAAAGCAGAAAAACAGCAAGTATTACAAATGCTAATAAAATAATGTAACAATGTGATAGCAAGGTGCAACAATGTAACGTATAACATTTATATTTGTTATTTTTGACATATAGACTCTAGCTCAATATATGTATATATATACATACATGTATATATATATATATATATATATATATATATATATATATATATATAGCTTGTAGCTGGATGCATTAAAAAAGAGAATGCATTAAAAAAGTTAAGTTAACTAGTTACATGTAATCAAATGAAGTTTGTCAAACTTTATTTATGTTTATTTAACATGACAACTTAAAAAAACTTAATATATTTACTTGGATGAACTTAATTTGTTAATTTTTTTTTTTTTTTTTTTTTTTTTACAATTTTCATTGTGTTTCACTAAAGAGTCTTGCATGAAATCCTGAACAGGACTAAGACAATATACAAAATGGATGCATAATACAACTCTTTATAATTTATTACATGAAACTCGTCACTCATTTATGGCATTTTGTCTCAGATGTGTTCAAAATACAAAGTAATCTGAAAACAGATAAATTATTGAGACTACTCTGAAGAAGAACAAAATAAGTAGAAGGATAATAAATGCTTAACTTTGATACAAATATTGCTGTCATGAATCCAGGTATTGCTGCTGTTGATTATCATTCGTGCTTCACAGGAACATAATTAATAACATATCTGACATTATGCATGGATGAGAAGAAATTAGGATTTATTATGTTCTGCTTCTTCCAGAGAAGCATTTAATAATTTGCTTTTAAGCCTCAGTACAGCTGCAGGGGTGTGATGTTCTTCATTTTTATATTTTTTTTTCATCACGGTTAACACGTTGCATGCATGTTACTTTGGGTTTCACACCAGGATGCTCCTCATTGGATGATGTAACAGGTTGGATGAACTGCAACTCCCTTTGATCCTGAGAAGCTGTGTTGTTTTGGTTTTTATGGTAAAATTTCTGGTTTGGTCTCAAACACACTGCCTTAAGACGAGTTTTGCTCCTTAAAACCTTTATTTTATTTTTTTTAAAACTTTTACATAACTATTTATTTTGTATATTTATATTGATTTCATAAAAGTGTGAATCCACTTTGTGACCCCCATCTGAATTTTGCGGGTCACCTGGGTCACGTGTCTGAAGCTGACCTATAAATAAATTAGTTGAGAGAAAACTGACATAATATTATTATTATTTGATTATAGTACTTATAGTCAGCTAGTTAAAGTGAACTTCAAAGAAGGGCTTCAGGTTAAACGCAGATAAAAACAAATTAACGTCTTTTTAGATTTTAATTTCTTCTTATGGATTTTATTCTGCTTTGTTTTGCTCTGTCACCCAGACAAAGTTTGTGGTTTAAGCTTAATAAAAATGAGAAAAAGTGACAGGTTAGAAAACCTCTGAAAGCTGCTGTGCAGTAAAAAATAAAATCACATCAACATCCATTCTTGTGACTGAAACACGAGGGTTTTCCTGCCAATTGTTTTTTCTGTGTCGTGCTAATTGCAGCCTCTGGTCGCCCATCAGACCCCCGCTTCGCCGCCTTTTGATGTGACAGCTCTCGTTTCTCTCACTGGCGATCCCTCGCTCCAGCCATGCGTGGGTCACGATGTTCTGTGAAAGTAGCATTAATTGTTTTGAACTATTTGGTGGCCGGCCGCAGTAGGTGGGCTTCATAATCTATACTGACACCAGAGGAAGACGGCAGGGTAACGCCGGGACCCCCTGCTCTGCAGCAATTGGTAATTAGAGAAACTGACTTCGAAAGAGGAAGATGATTCTCATCTTTTGTTTCTGTTTGGTGGAGTTAAAAACGTTCCAGAAGCTCCTGATTGAAAGAATCATCATGACGTAATGTCTACGTTCTGCGATTTAAAGTCTGAGGTCTGAGAATGAAATACGATCTGAGAAGAACATAAATAAATTCAATCAAACGTTACTGAAAGGAAACAAACTTCCTTTCTACGATTATAGGACAATCAAATCAGTAAAGGTTATGTAGGAAGGGAGGAAGAAACTAAGTAAAGAACGATGGAAGAGAAAGGGCAGAAAATAAACGCAGGAATTGTGGAAAGTTGGAGGAAGGAACAAAAGAGGGAAGGGAAGAAGGATGGAAGGAAGAAGGAAAGGAAAAAAGGGAGCAAAGAAGGAAGGAGGAAATGAAAGAAGAAAGAAAACGAGGAAAGAAGAAGGAAGGAAAGAATGAAAGAAGAAAGGAAGGAGGTAAGAAGAAGGAAGGAAAGAATGAAAGAAGAAAGGAAGGAGGTAAGGCGCTTCCTTTGTGAAATAGTAACTTTTAATTTGTCATTTATCACAATCTATTGTTTGATAAAGGTCTTTGTATTGAAGTAAGTTTTGTATCCTTTGAAGAAATGTTTACCTTCACCCTCTCACTTCTGACTGTTTTTGTTTTTTGGACTCTGTGTTTAAAACAAACGGCTTTTCTGAGCTCTCCTTTGGTTAGATAAATGATTTTTTTTTTCTCTCAGTGGAGTAGAAATGTGTTTCCAGAGCCACAAAGCGAACGGCTGAGGAGAGTCCAGGTGAGCCCCCTCCTCCTCGTGATCACTGGCATGTTACAATCATTTTAATTGGGCTGTGTTTGATTTTCAGCCACAGCTCCTCAAACCACCGGCTCCACACTCCAGCAGACACCCAAAATACTCTCCACCTCAGTTGCTAAAGTTAACCGTGGAGCTGTGATTGGTCGGAGCTGAGAGTGACCGCACAGCTGGAGGGAGGCGGATGGCTCACAAACCCCTTTCAAAGGTCAGAGACGTCCCTCTGGTCTGCTTCTTTACTTCTGTTTTTCTGGATGAACACCTTAAAAACAAAATGACACCTGCAGCTTACTGAGTCGATGAGCGATTCAAGATAAAGCTACAATCAGTTCAAAAGTCATTTATTTGCTCCCAGAATGACCAAACACTGCAGAAACACAAAGTCTTACCAAGTCATTTTGTCTAGTTTCTAGTTCAAATATCTTGGCACACTTGAAATAAGACAAACTATCTTACAAGTAACTTTTTAGCAAGAAATAGCAGCGTATTTTAAATCAATAATTCCTTAATATTGATGAAAAAGTTGTTGCTCTATTGGCAGATTATTTTACGTATAACAAAACATTTTCCCCATTTTAGAGTTAATTTATCTGTCAATAGAACTAGTACTATTTCATCAATACTAATGAGTTATTTACTTTAAAAAGCTTCTAGTTTACTAAGATATTTGGGTAACACTTTATCTGACAGGGTGTGCATAAGACTGACATGACACTGTCAGAAACATGACATAATGTGTTCATAACATGTTCATGACAATTTCATGTTGTCCATTAAAAGTGCCAACTTTGCATTATTTTGTAAATAATGACACTTTAATGCAAAGCTGGTATTTTTAATGGACTTTCAAGCCAACGTTTAGAGCAACTTTGTATTATTTGCCAAATGACACTTCATGACAACAGTGACAGACGTTCATAAAAACCCGTTCATGTTCATAACAGACGTTATGTCATGTTTATGACAGTGTCATGTCAGTCCTATGCACACCCTGACAGATAAAGTGTTACAGATTCTTGCACTAGAAACTAAACCAAAAATACTTGGTAAGATTTCGTGTTTTTGCAGTGCAGCGACAACAAGGGTACAAAACTGCATCAATAGAAGAATTCAGTTGGATCTTTCTTGTCCGTTTCTTCTTCTCTTCTTCTCATTCAGACTCATCTTGTGACGTGCATGTCTTCTCTTGAGACTAAGTTGTGATGTGCTAAAGAATTACCTGTTTAATTGAGAGAAAATTGCTCTGAAGCCGATGTTAAAAGTATTTTTTCAGCTCGACAGATTTAAGCAAGATGGTAAGATTAAAGAACTAACTTTCACATCTATGTTGCAGTCATTACACTTAATTTTCACCAGGAATGTTTTCTCACATAATAGTGTAAAAAGCTGATGTCTAAACATTGAAAATCACTCATTTCACTATTCTGTTTCACATTAGAATAAAAAAAATTTTTTTAACGAGAGCTGAACTCCACAGATTAATAAATGAATTACTTTTTAAGAACGCCATAATACTTTGACTTTCACTTTTCTAATCCAATCAAAACCCATCCAGTTGATGGTGATTATTATATCCATGACTGCTCTGCTGCTAATTGAAGAGGTTTGTCTTCGTAAAGTGATAATAAACAGAGCGGCGCGTTGGCTCTGTGCTGTTTCCAACTCATCAGTGCGTCATGCTCGATGGGCATTTTTCCATTTAAAGAGCCCAATTAGGCCTGCAGACGTCCCTGTTCATCACAGACTGATCAGGCTGAGGGCACAAACACAAACACACCCAGGACCCTATTATCCTTCAGCACATCCAGGCACCAGAAACATTTACTCCATTTAACTTCCACTGCACTCTCAAACCTACAACTTTGTTCAGATAGTTGGGCAGAACTGCTGAAATGGCACCTATTAATGCAGTGATGTCCAAAGTGCGGCCCGGGGGCCGTTTGTGGCCCTTGGAAGGAGTTAGTGTGGCCCCTGCACTGTCAAACATTTGAAGGTGGTTTAATTGGAAAATGAAAGTCCGCCTGCTGCCTTGAAAGTGCAATTTAAGTCAACAAGAAAATTTGCTGGTTTTTACTCCGAAATTACAATAGTTATTTTAACTTGACATGATGAGTAAAATAATAGAGAAATGTGGCTCTTTAATGAGGTGAAGGCAGTTTTTAGTTGCATAATGTGAAATAATTATTTGGTTTAAATTGCAGCATTAAGATAAAACTCACAATTCAAAATTAATGAACTTTAAAAACAATGTTCAAACAACTTGTCTCTTGTTGTTAAATCAACTTTAGTTTTTGAGTCAAAACCAAAAAAATTCTTGTTGACGTAAATTGCGTCTTCAAGGTAGCAGGTGGACTTTCATTTTGAAGTTAATCGACCTTCAAATGTTTTATAGTGTACGGCACATTTAAACCTGTCATTAATGTCCTTTACAGCACAGACAATTCTGCTTCTCCCCATAAATCCATTGAAATTAAGGTGCATTAATCACCAACTGAGGATAAAAGTAAGAAGTTATTTGAGGGAATTTCAAGCTTCATCCCAGCTCTCGCTCGGAAATCTGTGCTAAATTAAAGCACATATTTCCTCCGGGGTCCTGGGGGCTGGACGTGGGGCGGTTTCATGCCGCCCTGTCAGTTACTGTTGCTGAATAAGTTTGAAGACGGATCAAAGAGGTTTTTCTCCCCAAGCTGCAGTCTGGTCAGTCGGACACTCGGGCTCCTGCGTGTCGGCTGCAGATTGGACCGTCAGGCGGAGCAGCAGCAGCCCTCTGCCCTGTTTGTCCTCTGCTCCCATGGTTCACTGTGCTTCTGTTCAAAAATAACACGCTTTACCGACACTCAGATGCTCAGGCTTTTAAAAATAAAATAAAAAGAGAAGGAAAATATAATCATGACGTTTTTATCTTTTAAGACTGCTGCTACCCTCAGAAGTGTGTCTATTAAGAGAAATATCTATCGAAAATAATTAATTCACTTAAATAAAAACAGTAAGCACATGCAGAATGTTGGAAAATGCCAAAACATGTGTAGCAATGATTTTCACTTGATCCTTTTGTCATGATTAAGGCTGAAAGAATTAATCAGATTAATTGATTATTAAAATAATTGTCAATTTAGTACTTCATTAATCAATTACTGCAGCATACAGACTCAAAAAGGTCAAAAATGAACTCAGAGCAGTAACTAAGTCAAAACTGTGCAATATATACATACATTTCCTATTTAAAAATAAAAACCCATCGTTTGTGAATAAGTGGCTTAGTTTTAGCTTCATTTGGTTCAAATTCTGCAAAACCCCCCAAAACAAACAAACCTCCAATTAGGCACTTTTTAAATCCAATTCAGTTAATCCAAAATGTTTGACTTCAGATTTGTCCTTTCCCACAAATGATCAGATGTTCACTAACTGAATGCTATGTTATTGGATTTTACTCAATAAAATATTCTGTTTATTTAAAAAGTTAACTGAATTATTTGTTTATTTGCATTTTTTTTGTATTTTTAATTTTGCATAAAAAGGCTTCGGTAGTTTAATGAAAAATCTGACGAATGCGACAAGATTTTTGTCTGATTCGTCGGTTAATTGTCAGAATGATCAACAAAATAATCGATAATCAAAATAATTGTTAGTTGCAGCTCTGATTAATTATCTTTGTCAAATGTTGGAGGTGTATTTTTTTCCATATGGTATTAATAACATGTACCAATGCAGTTCCTTGGAAAAGTATGAGGTATTGTGCAATTTTTAGTTAGATTTTTTTTTAGTAGAGTAGCTGATTTTCTGTACATGTGTACAACAGTGCAAATATTTACAGTGACCTTTAATGTAAATGCAGTTTGGTGTGAGGTAGCAGTTTGCATTTCCTGAACAACTTACCGGGATTTTAGGCCACCAAGTAAAGGTTCCACAACCTTTGGTCCTTCTGCAACCTTTCAACATTTGACTTCGGTCGTATCATCATCCCAGACATACATACACACACGCAGTCATGTTTTCATCACTTGTGGGGACTTCACATTGACTTCCATTGATTTCTACAGCCTAACCCATACCATAATTTTAACCCTAACCATCACAGGCCTAACCTTTACCTTAACCTTTACCCTAAACCTGTGCTTTTCAATTCCGGTCCTCAGGCCCCCCTGCTCTGCATGTTTTAGATGTGCCTCTACACCAGAACAGTTGATTCAAATGATTGCATGATGTCTTCTGCAGCCACCAAGTTCTACAGGAGCCTGTTAATCACCCAAAGATTCAATCCAGGTGTGTGGCAGAAGGGAAACACCTAAAACATGCAGGGCGGGGGGCCTGAGGACTGGAATTGAGAAACACTGCCCTAAACCTAACCATCACAGGCCTAACCACTAACCCAAAAACAACAATTTCCCTCAGGGGGACCAAAAAAATTTCCCCACAAGGAGTAATGGTTCCCATAACCCCACATTGTAGACAGAAATAGGTTCCCATAAGGATATGAAAACCTGGTGCGCACACACACACACACACGCCTACACCCTCACACACACAGCTTATCTCTGTGCTCCAGACAGCCGCCACAGATCAGTCAACAAGCTGCACGATCAATGCATCTGATAAGGAATTAAGATGGAATATAGGCTGTTACATGGGGAAAGCTGTACATGGTCTAATTATGATGCTGTGTGTGTGTGTGTGTGTGTGTGTGTGTGTGTGTGTGCGTGTGTGTGTGTGTGTGTGTGTGTGTGTGTGTGCATACTACAGAAAAAGGACCACTTCCACTATGTTCACCAGTAAAAACAGATCTTTCTCACCTTTTCTCAGTCCTCATGCTTTTGCAGTTACAGTTTACTAGTTAGATTTAAAGGTCTGATGTGAAATAAGTTTTGGTTTGGGTTAGGAATAGACTAATTTAAGATTAGGAAAAATGTCTGGATTAGGCATAAATACAGTTACTAAATTGGAAGGGAATCCATGCCATGTCCTCAGTTTGCATAGATGTACAAGGCTGTATGTTAGTGTGCATCAGCTATGGATTAGCACCTTATCACCGGTCAGTCTTAACCTTTGCTAACAAAGCTGACACCTGTTTGCCAAACAACCTGGAAGACAAACGCTCAACAAGAAAACCTGCTCAGGAAAACTGACTTAGAACCAAACATGGAGAAGTAGCATTCAGCTTCTAGGCATCACAGATCTGGAGCAAACAGCTGAAACACTGAAGCTGTGCTTCCATTACAAACGAGCACAAATCTTTATCTGGATTCTGCTAATGTTGAAAAAACACAATTTTGCAACTGTGGTGTTTCCTTTAAATAAGAAAAGAAATTAAAATCACAGGAATAAGCTTGCTCAGGAATAAGTCTTTAGAAGTCATACTTACAGCTACATGATATATGTATATTTGGCACTAGCCTCCATCATCTATCAGCCATCAGAGGAAACGTCGCCGTCTGATCCAGACCTTAGAGAACATGCCTCTTATACTATGTGGCGTTTTGGGGAAATTGTAGTCGGCCATTTTACAGAAGAGCTTTAGATTCAACACGTTTGAGTGACTCTGGAGGAGCCAGCTGTGCTCTATGCCAAAAAACCCCAAAACAAATCATCCTCCTCCTATCACTTCCTGTCTTCTTCTTCGTGGTTTTCACCAGTAGTAACATCCGGCTATTGATCACTTGATTTGTGTGATGTGAAAAAACTGTTTCAATACGTCTGCAAAAAAAACACCTCATCCTACCACGAGAACGTTTTATCAAAAATTTCTAAATGGGCGTTTCCATTACTCAGATTTAATTTTGTAATTTCAATTTGCACATTTCCACGGCTCCTTTAACTCAAAGGCAACTCGAAAGCTATTTCAAGTTACCTTTAATTTTTAGTGATTTTTGGTCAAGTTATTTGATGTGCATTAATGATTTTGATGATAAAGTTTAACATTTAGTGCTTGTTTCACAACTGGTGACTGTGAAGCTTTTATGACGTGAACCACTTTGAACCTTTTGTTGCTGAAAACACAAATCAACTTGACTTTACTAGCTAGAAAGAGATGGTGGACAGATTTACTAATTAGGCATTGTGCTAAAAATACGGGATATAGCGTTAATACACAGCACAAGTACATCAAATGATCTGTTGTAGAACCTGGCTGATGTGAGTGTTTGGTTTTTCCATGGACAGACGGGCTTTGACCAACTGTTGCACAGTGAGAACTATTTTTATTTTATGTCTATATTTTCTTTGCATTATGTTTTTGTTACAAACATACATTAATTATATTCTGAGTTACCATTAAAAATTATTTGAATCTCTAAATGAATCATTTTTACAAACCCAATTAGGAAATCGCCTCCATTCGAGGTTGATGGATAAATATTATCAGAATCTCTGTGTTTATTTCTGCTTTTCTTCATTCTAGTTGTGAACTGCTCCCCCCCCCAAACTCTCACATTTATTCAGAAAAACATTTGTTCCCAAGTGAGGTAGGAGGGGGTAACGCAGCTGTGAATGGACTCCCATCAGGTCAGTGTTATCATAAGCTCCCCATTAGCATCTCTGGCTTTTCTCTCTTTCAAGAATGGCAACAAACAAAAATATTTACATGGAAATGAGTGAAATGTACCTAATTAGTTTCCCTCCTGGCATTGTTAGGCACCATAAATATGGGGCTGAATCGCTTTTGAGTTTCCCAGCTTGAGCTCAGCAGCTGCTCAGCAGTGAAGCCGAGGAATTCAGCAGGAAAAAGTTTTTAGATGTTTTAATGTTTACAGCTTAAATGAGGAATCGAAGCTGAGGACCTTCCAAAAGCTCAGCAGAGGTGAAGACAAAAACTGTACTCAAATAAGAGTAGCACTACTTCGACATATTTTTACTCAAGTAAACGTAAAAAGTAGCCGTCCAAGAAATTGCTAGAGAGTAAAAAATATTTGGTAAAAAAGTTGACTCAAGTAGTAAGTGACTGGTCAAATGATCAATAATTTAATATTTAAACATTAAGTCATCAGATGGACCAAAATGTAAAAGAGTTAAGTGGAAATTTTGTATTTTAAGGGTAAATAAAAGAAGCAATAATTCACATATTCATTCACATAAATGACAAAAAATAACAAAATTCAGCAAAAGAAAATTTTCCAAATCAGTTTCTTTAAATAAATTTAAAAAAAATTATGAAACTTTTACAAAAACTGCAGCTGTATCTCAGTGTCTGGTAAATTTTTGGTTAAAACATGTTTGTTTTTCATTCGGTGGGTAGAAAATCCAGAAATTTTACTCAAGTTTAATTTACTTCTTTTAGCTACTTTTTACTACTCTGTATAAAGTTAAGCGTAGTAAAAATATTCCTAAAAGTGCATTTAAAAAAAGTTACTCAAGTAAATGTAATTGAGTAAATGTAACTAGTTACTACCTAACTCTGACTTAACATGTTAGCAATGAAGTTTTCAGAAAGAGAAGGAAAGCAAAGGTAATACATTTTTAATAAAATAATATTTGGGATTAAATGCACATAATGTGCCCAAAATAATGTCTGATCAACTGAAGCTGATACCTCAGCTATACTATAGATCTAAAATTGAATGTTTTACATTTTAGCAGCTTCCCAGATGTCCAGCATCGTGCTTTTACTGTCACATTACAGCTTTTTCTAACACCAAACGATACTGAAGTAGCATCGTTTGGTGTTTTTAGTATAGTATGAATTGTGTGGGGGTATCTGTATGCGCTTGTGGTCTGCAGCAGGTTATGTTTTCATCCCTCAAGCCTTTAAACTGGGCCTGGATCAGAGTCTCCAGAGCCTGCTGCTCAACTGATCTGAAGAGCAGGATTAGCCCTGTTCACAGGCTTTTCTGGGCTTTAATCTTTAATCCAAACCATAATATACACTACACCATCAGTGGCTGCCGCTCATTTCTGCATAAGATGAAACCATCACTGAGCACTTGGATGTCAAAGGCCACTTAAACAAAAGCTGTTTGCTTAGAGTCTCCAGAGCCGCCAGGTTTCGGTTAAACCATGTGATATTAATCCTCCATGGATGACAGTTTTTTTTTTTTACTCATTCAGGAGGAATTGCTGATCATAGCGCAACTTCACTTTTGCTACAGCATTGGATATCTGCAAATTGATGACTCAGTATTTATTGTAAACCAAATGGTATCAAAAAATCTTGATTAAAATATTGAAACAACATTTCTATCTGTCCATCCAAACCCACTTAACCTTGCAAGGTGTTGGCGTGGGGCTGTGTACTTGTCTATACTACATATAGAGGACCACTGTGTCTATTTTCACCAACAAAGGGAGCTAAATGTGGAAAGTAAGGACATTTTCCCTGACCTCACTTTTTTTTTGTTGAGTTGAAATATTCTCTAATAGTTAAGTTTAGAGGCCTGGTGTAAATTCACTGAATAAACATGAAATCTTACCAAGTAATTTTGGTTTAGTTTCCAGTGCAAATCTCTTAGTTCACTTGAAGTAAGACGAAATAACTTATGAGTAACCTTTAAGCGAGATATATGAGCTTGTTTTAAGGCAATAATTCCTTAATATTGATGAAAATGTTCTAGTTCTACTGGCAGATTGTTTTACTTATATCAAGATATTTCTCAAATTCAAAATCAAAAATACTTTATAAATCCCAAAGAGAAATTAAATGTTGTCGTAGTGAAAATAATTATATTTTTTGTTGCTTAGATGAATTATTGTCATTTTTGTCCTTGAAATACCAAAATGTACATTTAACTTTATATTTTGGTCCGTTTGGTGTTATTTTTAAATATTAAATGATTGATAATTGGATTTGTTACGCCGTATTCAGGACAATTTTTATCAAATACTTTCTACTCTTGAGTAATTACTTGGATGGGTACTTTTTGCTTTTACTAGAGTAAAAATATGTTTAAGTATTGCTACTCTTACTTGAGTAAATGCTTTGGGTACTCTGTGCACCTCTGGGTTTAGATTAGGATTAGTATTAAGGTGTGACTTGAGTTTGATGTTAGACATGGTAATCACTAGGTTTAGGGTAAAGGTCGGGTTAGGCTGCAGAAACTGTTTTAAAAAAATGGAATTTAAATCAATGCAAAGTGCTTTTTCACTGGCAGATTATTTCATTTCCCCATGTTACCAGTAATATAATCTGCCAGTGGAACTAGTATTTTTTTATCAATATATTCAGGAATTATTGACTTAAAACAACCTTTTATTTCTTGCTGAAAAGTACCTCTTTAGTTTTGATTTATTTCAAATGTACTAAGATATTTGCACTAGGAATTAGACTAAAAAAATACTTTTTAAAACTTTATGTTTTTGCAGGGTGTTTTTTGCCTCCAAGATGATGAAAATATTTCAGATAACTGCATCCCAAATGGCACAGATTTCACACACACAGTTCATACCGTTAACATCCCTCCAGATTCCTCAGATCCTTTGGTTTTCTCCCCTCTACTGGGAGGAGGCTGGGGAATTTCCCGGCTCTCCTCTGTGCTGCCGACTCGGGGTTAATAGGTGTTCAACCCTCCTATTATCCCGGAGCGTTTGTGAATTACCAGCAGAGTGATGTTTACCACTGATATCATATATATATGCTAATGTGGATCCTTAATTGGGTAGGAGGCGCTGTGGGCGGAGGGGTTGCATTCAAGTGTAAAATTGATTTGTGAGGGCCAATATTTTATTTGACGGTAGCGGCCGAAGTTGTTGGCAGGAGTCTGGTGAAAAAGTAGCTTTGTTTCTGAAAAATAGACTAAAACTCTGGAATGCCTGATGGATTAATGTGTTTAATATGATACAGCTCTGGAAAAAAATGAAGACATATGGTATCAGGAAGATGTCAAGAAGAGTTCAGAAATATTGATTTCTAAACGCTTCCTGAGTTAAAACATTACTATAGTTGCTTCTAGATGAATATAAACTGGTTTTCATTTTCATTTGAGGTCTGAAAGCACTGCATGTTGTCAGTAGTTCATCGAATAAAACAACAAAGCTCATTTTACTCAAACATAAATCTATAACAAGTCAAATCAGAGAAACTGATCATTTTAAGTGTCTCTTAATGTTTTCCAAAGCTGTCAAAAGAAGCACATTTTTCATAACCGACTGCTGTTTTTATGTTTTCATCTTTGCAAAAATGCAAAAAGGGTTTCATTCAGAAGAAATAAGTGTTTCTGTGGTATTCTGCAGTGATTAGTGCCACTCAAAGCTATATTTTATTATTATTTGTCTTTAGTACAATAAATGTAATTAACTTCCATGTTTGTGTAATGTGTTTACAGAAGATAAACATTCAGGATGATTCTAAAACAAAACACATCTATACCACAGCATTACTAACTGTATTTTCACCCCTGATATTCTGGTAGACTCAGTCTAATTAATTTGTTACATTTCGAGCTGCTACGGTTCGCTTTCACACTGCGCTGTGTCAAACGAACCGAACCCTTTGACCAACCTGTTCACCTCCTCACCTGTGGTGGCGCTGCACCAAGAACTACTGAAGGAAACGACAAGAAGACATTTGAAGAAAACACTGAGTGTAAAGTTCTTTTTCATAAAATGTAAACAAAGACAGAGTGGCATCAGATTTTAGCGCTTGTGGGTTTTCTGTTTTGTTTTTGGCAAATTACGACAAACCATTTGTGCCACTTTATAGCGCTAAACTCTCACATTTGTTTTAGGTGAATGCCCTGCGCTTTAGCCCATTTCCTGCTTTTGGACCGGTTTCTGGCTCGCTTGGCATTCACACACGTACCCCTTTCATGCATAAATGATGACATTATAATCCTTTATGTCAGGACTTTTTTTCCAAAGTGTTTTTGATTTTCTTAAGGCATAAAATAAAGGTGTGAAAACAAACTGCCTTGGTGATTGTTGGTAATTTTCTTCAAATGCAAAGTTGTTTTTTTTTGGAAAATACGCCAGTAGTATTAGTCTTTAGGGGTTAATTGATGTCACAATATTTTTTTCTTTTACCTTTAAAAGTCCTCTAACGTAGCAGGAGGGACTGAATAATCCTGAGTTGCTTTTTCATCTTGCACTTGCAGTGGATGGCCAGTAGTTGGCAGTGTGTTGTATGATGTACCAGTGTCCACTTCAGTGGTCATTGTGCATTTAGAACATAAAAATCCACAAGAAAATGGCTTTTAGATAGCTGTCCACTGTAGTGGAAGGGATATTCGAACCGCACCAGAATTCACTTCAACCGAACCGAGACCAAGAATTTTAGGCCGACCAGGATTCGCTTTTTTGGTCTGATTGCGCATTCACTCCTCCACAAACAAACCGGACTTTGAAGGCAAACAAACTAGAGCTTGATTTAAGTGGACTAAGCAGGGCTGGTGTGAAAGTACACTATGACATCAGAAGTGTCAGTTTTTATTTGGGTGACTGCCCAGGGTATCATTAGAAAGGAGGGAGGAAGCAGCCGGTAAAACAAAATTTAACTTCTGTTATGTAATATTTGTCACTTGCACCCTAATCTAAAGTTTTGTTGCATGTGACTGTTGAGGATTTGGATCCCCTGCTTAATACTGAGAGTAGTATGACCAGGTTATGAGCTTTTTTCCAAACCATGCTGCATTTTATTCCTCCTCAGGCTCAGATAGTTCCTTTCACTTTGGTTAGTTTGTGGTTTGCAGAAGGAGGACTTTGCCTTAGGCCCCGTTTATAAGAACCACAATGGAACATCAGGACTCTGACAGTGAAACCTAAAGAAACAAACTTCATCAGTACTGCATCTGATACCTCAACTCTTTAAAATCTGTTTGAAAATCCAAGAGTTTCCACCTAATTGTGATTCTCAGTGTGTAAATCAAGCACGCTTGGACAAATATGTTTTCCTTTGATAAGTTGAATTTCATCTCCTGTGCCAGGCTCCGCTCCCTCTTTGTGGCTCAAGCCGAAGGTTTTAAGCTGCCGTACGTGAGCTGCATGGCTGAACGTCTGCGGGCTTTGAAACAAACAGCCTGCGAACTCTTTAAGTATATTATCGGCCACGTTCTTTTAAGAGCGCGTTGCTAAAGAAGCTTACCATTTAATTAATGTAACTTCAGCAAGATTACACCCGGCCCAGCCTTGTAAGCAGAGGCAGAGTCTTATTGACCTTCTATGCAAGAGCTTAAAGACGCAAGAATGGCGTTTTTACTCAACTTTGATGGGATAACTGGTATAATCTTACATAGGAATGGGAAGAATAAAGTGTTTTAAACATAATTCCCATCCAACCTCTGAGAGGCCCTGCGTGACACTCAAGTGGCCAACTGTGATGCAAAAACTTTCCTGTTTCCTGAAGTGAATCTTGACTCTTTGTAGCCTATTTTTGTTTTTGTTAGGAAAGATTCATTTTGGGCCAGTTTAAGCTCAGAAAACCCAAGCTTCAAAAACGACATATTCTGTGTATTAATTTTGATATAAATTGATTTCTGAGGATCCAGAATATCTGGAAAAAAACTCCAACTTTAATATAGAAATATTGTTGACTTTATCTGATTAACTGACCAGTTGTGACACAAACTGGTCAGCTAACAAATGATAGCATAAAACAAACATCAAAGTGTCATCCTAATATTTGTTTTCAAAATTAATTATTACCCTTAAGTTAATTTAGATTTAATAAAATTCTTGTTTTTTTTTGATAAATTAAAGAAAATCAGATTCTTTAAAATGTTTTTTTTGTCATTTTTTCCACCCAAAACCTTCATTCTCAGACCTAATACTATCCCAGATGTTACCAACAACCCCCAAAGCCTTTTTCTGTTTTTTCTTTCTTTTTTGTTTTGTTTTGTTTTTGGTGTTGCCCTTTCAAACATTCTTTAACAGTGGGATAAAGACGACGGGGGGGATTGGGGGAGATTAGACTACGGGATCCTGCAGGCATTGTCTGAGAAACTGGAGATAAAAAAGGGGGTGAAGAATAAAAAAAAAACCCAAAAAAACCCCGTTGGTTTGGTTTTGATTCTGGGGTCTGGGGGGCAGGGATGGACTGCGGAGGGAGGGGGCGTGATGGCGGCGGTGGGGGCGGAGCGAGGAGGCTCAAAGTGCAGGTGGTTCTGCTGGCTGGGCGGTCAGCTGCCATGTGAGCTTCAATAAAAGGATATGGATATTTAGAGATGCCCAGGCTTTCTCTTTCTGATTTTGTGTGACAGAAGAGATTTCAAAAGCTTAATCTGATCTGCATTTTTTCCCAGATGTCCTGATTCCCCTTATGGATCTATTGGATCCATAAGGGGATGAGATATTTCTATTCTATTCTGTTATAATTACATTATGGATGATATATTTATTTAAAAAAAACACCAAAAAAACACCACAAAATATCATTGATTAATTTCGGATAGATCATTCTCAACAATGTATTTTATAAAATGTCACAACAGACATGTTGGCTTTTCATCCTGATATCCATTTTTAAGAACATTAGTGGGGTGATCCTTAAAAAAACAACAACATGTAGCCATAATATTAAATATTAACCTTGTGGTTAAAACTAAAGTAACAGGATATATTAGCAGCATTTCCAGTTATCATATAACTGCACAATTTGACATTTTGAAAATAAATTTGCTAAATGGAAACGGAGCAATTTTGAAAGTTTTTTGCTAGGATAAGGCGGTTCTTTGGTTGTATTGAAATGGGCTTGTTTCAAAATGGAAACACTTTTTTGCATTACACGAGTCACATGATCAACTGGATGTTGATTGTGTTTTTTAATAACTTATTGCGTGATCAAACCTTTCCATGTGTGATTTTTCTTTCTTATTCAATGGAGACATCTTAATTCCAAATTTGTGTTTTGTCAACATCAGAGTTCAACAAAGTATATTACATATTTATGTCACTTTAACAGAATTTTCCTTCAACAATTATGAGACGTCTCTTAATAAGTACAAATTTAGCAGATGTGATTGTTAAAATGAAAATAAATAAGAATGTTATTTTATTTGCTTGAAGAAGCATCTAAAATTAAACGAAAAAGTATTTTTTTGTCACTGCAAAAGTGGTTTCTCATTACTGTTATTCAACATCTTACTTCATCTTCTGTGACTCTCTAATTCTGCCAAACTCACCTGCAAAGCATCAAGGAAGATAAATGAGAATCTCTGATTACACACTGCAAAAACACAAAATCTAAACAAGTGTTTTATGCCTAGATTTTACTGCAAAGATTTTACTGCACTTGAAATTAGACAAAACTAATATAAAAGTAACTTTTCAGCCAGAACTATGAACTTTTTTTATGTAAATAATCCCTTAACATTCATATTTGCAGATTATTTCACTTATAACATGGGAAATATCTTGTTATAAGTGAAATAATCTGCCAGTGGTACCAATGTTTCATAAATATTAAAGAATTATTGACTTAAACAAAGCTCCTATATTTATGTGTTTTTGCAGAAAAAGAGAAACTGTTTCATTGAGTTTCTTTGCCTTTTCAATCATTTTTTCTATTTTTTTTCTTTTGTCCAAATGTTTTGTTTGTGAAATGGAGACATTTGTCGTTGGACCCATCTGAGGGACGTTTCTTATCTGCTGCAACACCTGAGGATCATTTTCACTTTGCTTTCTGTGAGCAAATGTTGTTATTCAACTCTTCCCATAAAGATCTATTTATGAAAGTTTCAGGTTTCACAGTAGCGCCTCATTTTTAGAAGAATTTGTTTTGGAAGGTTTGAAACTGAGACAGAATTCTGATTAATTATTTACATTTTCCTCAATCGCTGTGTTACCCCCATCATATTGCTCTCTTCTATTTAGGTTTTATATACAGGATGTTGAATTTGAAGTCTATACAAACAGATAATAACACACTTTCAGTCATATTATTATCCTTTGAGTTAACTTAACTTTGTCTTTGGTTAAGAATATCAAGAGGCTTCAGCAAAAACCATAAAATCAACAAAACCTTCCCTTCAAGCTGTTATGTTTTAAAAACCTTAACATCACTTGAAACAATTTTAAAATCTCATACATTTAGTCTTGTTTCAGATATGTTTACTTTCAAACCAAACAGGTAAACTTTGAGTTACAGGGGGAAAAAAATGTCCCTTACGCTTACACTGTAAAACATTTGAAGTTGGTTTAACTTGAAGATGGAAGTCCACTTTGAAAATGCTATTTAAATCGACAGTTGATTTAACAACAAGAGACAAGTTGTCTAAATGTTGTTTTTTAAGTTCATTAATCTTGAATTGTGAGTTTTAACTTAATGCTGCAATTTAAACCAAATAATTATTTCACAATATGGAAGTTAAAGAGTTAAAGAGACACATTTCTCTATTATTTTACTTCTCAAGCTTTAAAATAAAAATTTTCCTTAATAAAACACAAGAGTCAGATCAATGTAACGCTCTTCCATCTCAGGATACAGAAACAAGCCGCTAAGCATTCTGGGAAATAGTTCCCACTCCTGTCTTTTTCTTCTTTCAGTTTTTAAGTGCTAATCTAAAAACTCTAGTTTATTAAACTCTTGGAGGTTTTGACAAAATTAATAAAAAGTTAACAACTTACTGCTGTAAGTTTATCTTTCACAAACTCACATTCAGGTTCAAAATCTAAAACTTTAAATTTATTTGACTTAAAGAGCAGAAGATGGAAGCCCCAACTAAATGTTTTACAGTGTAAAGGCACTAATGCTGCTTAATTAGTTTTTTGGGTCTGCTGGATCGGTGGGGGGTTATCAGCTGTTTATCAGCTGCCTGTTACTGATCCGATTCAGATGTCGGCTAATTAACAGCAGCTGAATCTCTAATCTGCATCCATTCATGTGCTAAAGTGAACAGGCCTTAATTGTTATTTCCTTTTGTCTTTAATGTGTTTTGGTTTCAAAACATCCACATGACAGGAAGATGGATGAAGCTGACAAACAGCAAAAGTTATTGTTTAATTTGATGCCTTTGGTTACGTCTCACTGCTTGTTTATTTGTTTTTATTGCACCCTCACTTTAACATCTCAATGTTTTCACTGGTTCAGAGTCAGAGGAAAATCTTATTTCAGTTTATTCTCTATCTTCTTAAAACTGATGCCGCTATATATTTTAAAAAATGTATTTCTACAAATGAATAAACAGGAGCTTTTATTGTGAAAAGTCTCATGTGTTCTCAGAGCTTGATTAGATCCAGCAGAACAGGTTCAGATTCGTTTTAAACGTCCCATTTTCAAATGAAATTGAAAGATTTCGCCAAAACTCCCGCCCCGGTGGGTTCAGTCGGCGCAAACGCCTCCTTGTCAGGATGGAGTCAGCTCAGCCATTAGCCAGCCAGATTGATTCATTACACTAATGTGAGTCTAACCCTGTTGGCCCTGTTGAAATGCGTGCAATATGACACTCCTCAAATTTGTTCTAACAGATGCCCTGGGGAGCCAAACAGAGCCGTCGCTAATGGGGGAGGTGGAGCCAATTATGCAGAGCGGAGCTGACTGTCAACAGATATTAGGACGGTATCTGTTGTGAGTGCTATCAGCAGGACCAGCCTCCTCACACACAACAAATCCACATCTTCTCCCAGAATCCCCCTCTCTTATGCAGTTTGGCGTTTAAAGATGCAGCAGGAGGAGCTGCAGAGTCTAAGATGGAAAAGTTGTTTTTAAAGTGAATCTTTAAGACTTTAAGATGACGACTATTTATCTGATATATTCAGTCGTTTTACTTGAGTGATTTCTTTGAAAATATTTACTTTTGGGAGTATTTTTACTTTGATGTACTTCTTATTTTTACTTGAGTAAATTATCGAAGCCTTTTATTTCGAGACAAAAAGTAGCCCAAACCATTTAGAAAAAAATAAAATGAAATAAAAACAAATCAAGTAAAACATAACACATCCATCACAAAGCAGATTAACAATTATTCCAATATTTTAATGTAAAAAGCCTTAATTTGCAGTTGTCAGAGCTCCGACATAAGTTTATACACAAAGCAAAGCATGAAAAGTTTGCATGTTATTCATGTCAAACATTTTTACTTGCAGATGTTCATCATGAAAGTCTGGTGTTTATTTCTAAAAGCGTCCTGATTGGTTATTTCCAGTTTCTTCATTATTCTGCTGTTACACCACAGCCGTGATTAGATGTTTGTTTTTCTAATCCAGCATGAACTGATGTGATAAATGAAACAGTTAATTTATCATTTATCTCCAGATTTTAAAAAAATCAATAAATCTCACAATTTGTTTCGAACACAAATAACAGAAAATCTATATGCTTGATTCATGAAAACAGTTTTTTTCCAGTCAAAAGTGTTGAAAAAACAGAATATCAGTGAGGTGTAACTCATGCTACTTTTTCATCCTTAATGAAGATTATCTCCAAAATGCATCTGATTATTATTAGTTACCAAAACAAGGTAATTGATTAGAAAAAAATATTTTCATATTTATGTCAAACTTTAGCTGTGAGTTTTGCTTTCAAAACTTTTCCAATCAGAATGGATTTTGGTTTTTCACCAGAATCTGTTGCTGAGTTCAAACTTAAAAAAAGAAACCTTGAAACTTCCCTCTCTCTAATAAATGATGATCTCCTGTGAGTGAAGCAGCCTCAGTCTGGGTGGTCTTTATTTACCTGAAGCTGAGGGAGATTTCTGCCCCCTGCGAGCTGCCGCCCCCCAAACCGCCCTAAACTCTGTCAACACTCGTCCAAAACTCTCAGCCTGAAATAACCCGCTCGCCCAAATAATGACCGCCATCAAAATGTGCTGACAGCAAAAGTCTTTCTGTAGAAGCAAGTGGTCATGGGAAAATCCTGTTTTGTTTTTTTGTTTTGTTTTTTTTAGATAGGTCTCCTCTAAATGTTTTAAGAAAAGTGCAACAAATGTGCTCAATAGTTTTCATATAATGGGTCAGATACCAAATTTTGTTTTGTCAAAGTCAGTTTCTAACTTTGAAAAGCAATTTAAAAAAAGATAAAATAGAGATCATTGCTATTTGTTAGCATCTGCCCTCAAAGGAAAATGATTAAAAGACATGCTGATGTGAACCATACACTTGTTAGAAAAACAGTTTTAGATAGAAAGTTGGCTTTAATTTAGGAACATTAGTTAATAGAAAAATGAAATAAACCCAGATAAATATGGAAGGCCATTTCTATTCTATTCTGTTATAATTACACATCAATCAAGCATCTATGTAGGTACATCCTTAAACACAAAACAGGCAGTAAGTATACACATGAAAACATATATCTTTGTAATATCTCCTGAATTAGAGGAGTGATGAGGTGAAGCTCAGATAATTTGATTCTGTCACCCATATTTTGCACATAAACTGAAATCCAGTAGTTAAAGTTCTGTTACCACAGCTGGAGTAAATGAAGCACATCTTGGATACTAGCTGCATTTCCACTAGAAATACGCACAAATCTTTGTCTATATTATGCAAAGATAAAAATGAACAATTTTGCAATTGCTGTGCTTCCATTAAATAAAATATGAAGCTAAAATCACAGGTGAATAGGTTTGTTCAGTTGATAAGTCATTAGGTGTATTTATATTTCAATCATGGCTCTGGTGCTCATCAGCCATCAGAGGAGACGTCGGCATCTTATTCAGGCGTTGGAACGACAGTTCCCTGTCGGCGGTGTGGGGAAATTACAGTCAGTAATTTTACAGAAGAGTTTTGGATTCAACATGTTGGAATAACACACAACTTTTTATGAACTGTGCGATGCTGTGAGAGCTGCGGAGGAGCTAGCTGCACACAAACAAATTATCATCCTCCCACCACTTCCTGTTGTCTTCTTCACGGTTTCCACCAGTGGTAACAGCCATCTGTTCGATGTGAAAAAAGTGTTTTGATGCAGCTGAAAAACCATCTCAATCTAGCACAAAACGAGAGTCTTTTTGAACTTGACTTGTTTCTATTCAGCAAATTTATTTTTGTAATTTCAGTTTCCGCACCTTTATATTTAAGCTGTAATCTCACATCAAGAAGATTTTCAGTTACTCTGAAAAAACTGACAAGAAACTTCACTGAGATTGTTGTTGTAAACTCTGACAGTCCATCCATTTTAGTGGATAAACTGTAAAACATTTGAGCCGCATTTAGTTGTCGACTATCTTCTAGTCGTTAAGTCAAATAAATTTAAAGTTTTAGATTTTGAACCTAAATGTGAGATTGTGGAAGATAAACTTACAGCAGTAAGTTGTGTTAACTTTTTATTAATTTTGTCAAACCTCCAAGAGTTGAATAAACTAGAGTTTTTAGTTTAGCACTTAAAAAAATTAAAGAAGAAAAAGACAGGAGTGGGAACTATTTCCCAGAATGCTTAGCGGCTTGTTTCTGTATCCTGAGGTGGAAGAGCGTTACATTAATCTGACTCTTGTGTTTTATTAAGGAAAATGTTTATTTTAAAGTTTGAGGATAATGTTCTGTTCACACTAAATGTTTCTGAGCTGAATTCATTGAGATGTTTAATAAAATTCATCATCAGATCAGAAATTTTGTTCATGCAATTTGAAACCAGAATTTAAATTATTATAAAGTAAAATAAGTTGTTAATTTAATTGATAATGTGAGTAAAATAATAGAGAAATGTGTCTCTTTAATGAGATGAGGGCAGTTTTTCTCTTACATATTGTGAAATAATTATTTGGTTTAAATTGCAGCATTAAGTTAAAACTCACAATTCAAGATTAATTAACTTAAAAACAATGTTTAGAAAACTTGTCTCTTGTTGTTAAATCAACTTCATAAACTTTAATTTCTGAGTTAAAACCAAAACTATTTTCTTGTCGACTTAAACTGCATTTCCAAGGCAGCAGGTGGACTTTGATTTTCTAGGTAAACCACCTTCAAATGTTTTACAGTGTGAACTCTAAACGAGGTGTTTTATTCACGCTCATTAAATGCAGGAGGAATTAAAAACTCGTAACCACGCTGCCTGACAGCTGCTGTTTTCCGTGCCGTGGGCCTGGCGGCCACACCAGTGCCACTCCTTCCCCCCTGAAGGCCACATTCTTCCATATCCATGCTGTCTGAGCAAACTGCCCTTCTGAGGCATCCTGACTGGCCACTGCCTTGGCAACATGCATTGTTGCTCGATGCAAATCTGCTCACACTGGGACAGAGGCTCGGGGAGGGGGCATCCTGGGCTCAGGAGCCGGGATAGAGAAAGGAGGCAGGCCAATAAATGAAAGTTTGCCTTAAATCCTCAGGATAATAGAGGCAGAGGTTGGGGCCGAGGCTCGAAGCCGAGATAAACAGAGGGATTACTCCTTGGTTTTGCATCACTCGCTCTCCTCTGGGTGGCCCTCAGCCATCAGGAAAGCGCAGAGGGGAGAGGGGCTGGCGAGAGAAGAAAAAACGTTTAACGCATGGACATTCTCACAGCACATGGGGGAAAAGGAGTGAGCCTAATTCCATCAAAGACTGAGAAATTAGCAATTAATTTATTCCAACCTCCCTGCCCCTGCTCCTTTTCTATTTTCAGCCCAATTGTTGGTTAGTTCTGCAACATCTGGCCCAGAACAGTCACTGCGCCTGATGACGGATGCACCATCCATTAAAGTAGAAAGGCAGAGAAAATCTTCCCCTTTTCATTCATTTCTTGTCCATGGGAGATTAGTTTGGTATGAAGAAAGTAATGATTAAAAATGTTGCTCCTTTTGCAGGCCTTGCATATCCACCACGGGCAGCGCCTTTATTTGCAATTGTAATTTAAAGAATAATTAAAGAAGTTAAATGATTTTGTAAATGTAGAACAAGTTGAGTCTTTGTACTCAAGGGTGCATGAACCTGCACCTTATGGCTGGTTGCTCCGATAAACCCGGTAATGAAAGAATGCAGCGCCGCACTAATGACAAATTTTTCGAGTGCATTGGATTTGCTCAGCCTGCAGCTCACACTGACGCTGATGAACCGCAGAGCAGGAGACTGGCAGCAAACATTCAGACTGATTTTTACAACAGGACTTCGGTTATGTAATTTTCATTACAAAGCAAATCAATAGAAAAATAATTTCCTGTTATCTCTGCTAAAATTAGATACATGCAGCAACCTGCAAGTTTTGAAAAACTAAATATAATTAAATGTTCTTTAAAATCCAACCCAGCACTTCAAAAATATTTGTATTTATTTACGTATTAGTACAATTTAATAAACACATCTAATTTGTAACCAAGCACCTTTAAATTAAAGCCTAAATATTTTTAAAATGTATAAAATAAAAAAGACTTACAGTTGAAAACATTCATTTACATCATTGCATAAAAGACAAATAATTTCTATTTTTTAATGTCAAAATTATGAGAAATTGTTGTTTTATTTTAATAAAGAGAGAAATAGTTTTCATAATCACATTACCTTTTTAAATTCTGGGAAAACTCAAATGATGATGTTTAAGTTTTATAAGCTTTTGCTGAAATTTGATTTCAGTCAAATTTGAGTTTGATTTTGAAAGAAACTTTCTACTAATAATCATGTTGAAACTTTTTCTTTTGCCTGTTTGTTATTTTGTCGTTATCTTATTTATATGAATTATTAAAATAAATAAATTTCCACTTAACTTTATATTTTGTTTGACGATGTCATTTTAAAAATGGAAGGATTGATGTTTCAATCAGATTCTCAGTACTTAAATAAACCTTTTACCAAATACTTTCGTACTCTTTCTTCAGTAATTTCTTGAACGGCTGTTTTGTATTTTAAATTGAGTAAAAGTGCAACTCTTACTTGAGTTCAACTTTTGATTCTGTGGAAACAGAAAAGGAACTTCAATAAACGACCACAGAAGGACAAACTAGCAAAGAACTGAAGCAGAAACTGATTTTCCTAATCTTACGATAAGCTGATGAGGAACAAGTGGGTCGAATGATAAAAGCTCAGGCTGACATAAAGATTGTAGAAGAACTTATGCAACAACGACGATGAACGAAATAAAATCATCTGGGAAAGCAAAATGCTGAAATCATTGTTGATCTATATTTACCAAATGAACAGCTTTTGGCATTTTGAATGCTGTATGGAAACCTGTTAGGAGAAACACATGAACAAGAAAGGCTGATCTGATAAACTGACCTGAAATGCTTTAAACGGAAACCAAAACCTGAAAGATGTAAAAGAAAATGAAAAACTACCATTACAACAAATCAAAGAGAAGCAAAGACTCGAAGAATAACTCAGTTTTAAAGTACAGCTCTGGAAAAAGACACTTAAAATGATCAGTTTCTCTGATTTTACTCTTTATAGGTTTATGTTTGAGTAAAATGAACATTATTCTTTCATTCTATAAACTACTGACAACATGTCTCTGAAATTTAAAGCAAAAATTTAGTATTTATTTGCAGAAAATGAGAAATGGTCAAAATAACAAAAATTATACAGAGCTTTCAGACCTCAAGTAATGTAAAGAAAACAAGTTGATATTCATTTAGAAACAACAATAATAATGTTTTAACTCAGGAAGAGTTTTAAATCAATATTTGGTGGAAAAAACAGGAGGTTTTCAATGTGGCTCTTAATTTTTTCCCAGTTTTATAATCTGTTCTTTGTCAGCTTCTGAAACCTGAAATATACAAAAAACACAGATTTAATAAACACAGATGAAGCCAAATCTTGAAAATGTGTGAAACACTAAGCCAGTTCCCAAACCTGTATCTGAATATGAGAAAAAACAAAACAAAAACTTAGATTAAATCTCCTCCTAAAGAAGAAAACAAAACTATGAATCTTAAACTGAAATCTATATTTGTAAAACTCAATTTATGTTCTCAGATGTTTGTGCTCTTTTGGGGTTTCCTTTACATTTGGATCAGAAAATAAAGAGTTAATTTCTTAATGAAATCAAATTCTGATTTTGGCACTATATTTTATTTTCCCATTTCTCAGCGAGGAAAACAAAACAGCAGCATCACTTGACTCATTCGATGCGATAAAAGTGTTTCAATACGGCTGAAAAATCGCCTCACTGAACGCAAAAAACACGAGTTTTTTCAAAACTGGCTTTGTTCTGTTAAGCAAATTTATTTTTGTAATTTCAATTTGAGCAATTTTAAAGTTAATGGAAATGGAGCTGTAGTCTCATGTGAAGTAGCTTTTCAAGTAAACTGTTGGAAAACTGCAGCGAGACAGTTGCTGTAAACTCTGTAAGTCAAGCCATTTTGGTAGATGGATCCTAAACGAGGCACTTTATTCACATCTTTAACAGCAAGAGGAATTAAAAACAGGGGCGGACTTTAAACCATGCTGCATACATCTGCTGTTTTACGGGAAAATCTCAAGTTCGTTCATATTTCTCTTCGTAATGTAATCAAACGTCTGACCTTGGCACTCTACTTTAATTTCCCATGATTCTCTTGGCAGCATCTCAGCGAGGAAAACAACCTGACATGTCGGAAAAAAACTTGAAAGAGCACAAAGGCACAAAGAGGCGGAGGGTGCAGCGGCTGGAGGCGGCCGTCTTGGGCCCAACCGAGGACCCGGCCCTGCCATAAAGCCGGGCCACTCCATTTCTGAGCGAATGCTAATGAGATTGCTCTGATCCTTCTGCTGCTTCCCATGTTTTCAACACCTTCAAGGACCACATGGCGCTCACAGCATAAAGACAACTAAATGAGAAATCTGAGCGTTTTTTTGTGATGCCGGGGGCCTCCTCGCTTTTCAACCTGGCCGCCCATTCAGCCAACCCTCCCCAAGACGGGAGGATGAAAAAAAGACGGTACTACAGGGGGTGTGGGTGGGTAAGCAATAATCATAATAAAAAAAATAGCATTTTGTGAATGAGAAGTAATAATCAGTTTATGGCTGTGTGAGGAGGACGGATTGTCGGGTGGGAAAACTGACAGGGAGGGGAAACCGAGGAAGAGAGATGCTCACGTTTTGATTCTCTTTCTCACAGCCGCTGTAATGAGATCACTAACATCTTGAGCCGGCCTTCACTATGGCCGCCAAACAACGGGCCACCAGATGAAAGGCGAATGGGCGTAGGTTCCCGCTGGCTGGCTCAGAAGCGCTTTAATAGCACAACGCTCTAAGAAAGGTTCCTGGGCAGTAGCTCATATTAGCAGCGAAGCACACTGCTTAATAGGATGATGCCTTTTGGCTTTTGTCATGAGATGATTAAGGGCTTCGTTGTCACCGCTGCCTGCAGAGCACAAGGCACTAGAACCCACTCTGACTGGCTTTATTGTCTGACTCCGTGTTGCAGAAAGGAGAGCTTTTGGTGAAAACACCTCTCAGGCAGCCATCAGGTGAGCTCTGCCTTTCAGGCTCACATATATGGCCTCCTTGAACATATCTCAAGTGCTTTGTTTTCCTCTAAAGACCCTTAAATGTGTCACCATGTCCGGATGACGACAAATGCCAAAATGAGAGCAGCAGACACACATGAGGCTGCACTGCAAAAACACAAAGTCTTACCAAGTTTCTAATGCAAATATCTTAACACGCTTGAAATAAGACAAAACTAACTTGTAGATGACCTTTCAGCAAGAAATAGGAGCTTGTTTTAAGTCAATATTTTCTTAATGTTTGCAGATTATTTCACTTGCTATAAGTGAATTTATCTGCCATTTGAACTGGAACTTTTTCATCAATATTAAGGAATTAAATTTCATATTTCTTTCTGAAAAGTTCCTTGTAAGTTCATTTCGTCTTAATTCCAGTGTACTAAGACATTTGCACTAAAAGCTAGACCAAAACTACTTGGTTAGATTTTGTGTTTTTGCAGTGTAGCCCATAATTATCCTTGAACAGATTCATCCGGTTTTAATTTGTGTTGCTGCTGATGAGAATGAATCATCATTTCTTTCATTACAACTTTAAATTTATCTTTATTAGGAATGTAAGTTCGCTAATAATGAGCAGTGGCGGACAAAAATGTACTCGTGTACATTTACTCAAGTAAATCTACTAATCTAAAGTTGTTATCAATCCACAGATTTTCTCTTGTACCCAAAGGGCTGGCCGTCCTCCCATAACATAAAGTTTTCATAATATACAGAATTTAAGAGAAACGTCATTACATTTTAACATTATTTTGTATCGGCTGTACTAAATACTGACTGAATAAAAATTTTTTGTCTTCTCACAAAAGAGCAACATCTTACCATCAATGAATCAGTTAAGTTTATTTGTGTAGCACATTTCAGCAACAAGACAATTCAAAGAACATTAAAACACATCATACGGTCAACAGTTCTGACAAAAACTAACAGACATTGCATTGTAAAAATCATCAACACACATCAAAACATCTTATTTTGCTGAATAAAAAAAAAAGATGAAACGTATCAAATATTTGATATTAATTCCCCATGAACAGAAATATGTTCATACAACTTCTCTGCATGAAGTGCATTAACTCATTACAAAATTCTGGAGATTTAAAAATTATTCACACCACCACATATATTTAAAATGGGATCCACTGTGACAAAATATCTGCAAATGTTGCAGCAAAGATCACACAATATGACCTGATCTCATGTAAAGCCATGCCGACGCTCTGTCTGCGCCGATCATTTACTTGCCTCCAGATATCTTAAATAATTGAAACAATCCCCATTAAAAACAGCAGCTTCACCTGTTTTCTGATTAAATAACTGAGAATTATGCGTCTTGATAGAACTTGAATATCTTTAAATATGGGGGAGGGGAGATGGTGGCAAAATGGAAAAAGTAACAAACTCCGTCTTAATGCAGTTTAACACTGACGCTGGTATATTCCTCTCCGCAGGTCCAACAAAATGGGCATTTATTCAATAAGATTCATCCTTAGTTAATTATTTTATAGTTGTGAAATCCTTGAAAAACTATTAAACAGTCTTATCAAACATAAATTCACTGTAAAACAATTGAAGGTGGTTTAATTTGAAAATAAAGGTCCACCTGCTGGAAATGTAATTTAAGTCGACAAGAAAATAGTTTTGGTTTTAACTCAGAAATTAAAGTTCATAAAGTTGATTTGACAACAAGAGACAAATTGTTTAAACATTGTTTTTAAGTTCATTAATCTTGAATTGTGAGTTTTAACTTAATGCTGCAATTTAAATCAGATAATTATTTCACAATATGGAAGAAGAAAATCTACCCTCACCTTGTTAAAGAGACACATTTCTCTATTATTTTACTCACATTATCAAGTTAAAATAACAACTTATTTTACTTTAGAATAATTTAAATTCTGGTTTCAAATTGCATGAACAAAATTTCTGATCTGATGATGAATTTTATTAAACATCTCAATGAATTCAGCTCAGAAACATTCAGTGTGAACAGAACATTATCCTCAAGCTTTAAAATAAACATTTGTCTTAATAAAACACAAGAGTCAGATCAATGTAACGCTCTTCCACCTCAGGATACAGAAACAAGCCGCTAAGCATTCTGGGAAATAGTTCCCACTCCTGTCTTTTTCTTCTTTTTAAGTGTTAACCTAAAAACTGTGGTTCATTGAACTCTTGGAGGTTTTGACAAATTCAATAAGATGTTAACACAACTTACTGCTGTAAGTTTCTCTTTCACAAACTCACATTTAGGTTCAAAATCTAAAACTTTAAATGTATTTGACTTAGAGAGTAGATACTAGTAGATAGTAGTCAGGGCCGGATTTAGGAGGATGGGGGCCCCTGGGCTGGAGTCAGGATGGGGGCCCCTGGGCTAGAGTCAATATATATATATATATATATACATACATATATATATATATATATATATATATATATATATATATATATATATATATTTTTGTGTGTGTTTGTTTTGTTTTAGAGGATGAACAGAAAATGACAGTAAGTTTTGACAACTTACAACTTTAATAAGCCAGTTGTCACAAACTACAAACAACTCTGAACTCTTTTCTAGAAAGACTAAACCACATGTTGGGGTTGAAACTAGAATATGATGCTTGCATCACAAAATAAAATCACTGAATAGTTATTGTTGCCTGGACTTCAACACAAACTATAAAACAGATTGAGTGCAAGAAATGCAATGCTCAAATATACTTTTACAAAGCAAAGCGAGTAAAACAATATTTATACAAATATCCCCAGCATTTACAAGTTCATATAAGTACAAGTGGAATATATCAAAACTCAAACTTTTTCTTTGGTTTTAAAGTTCTTGGTAAATAGTGGAGGAAATAAATGTCAAAAAAGTGCTTCTCTGCCAGTCAGACAGAACATGGATATAAACAATATCTTCTGGAAAAAAGAGATCAGGCATACTGTAGTTTTCAGAAAATATCCTGACCCAGGTAAGTCCAAAGTGCTGCCCTCTGAAGGATTTTTAAAGTTTAGGCATTTGCGTTCAGTTGCGTGCTTCCAGTCACTGAAACCAGTTTCAAAGTTTGACTGAGTATTAGCATTTCTGAAAATGCGGCATGCAAAACAAAATGCAGCTCCGTTGGATGGAGAGTAGAGCAGCCACGGTCTTCGATACTCACAATTTAACATCTTGCGTTTAAAGTGAGATTTGGAGAAGTGACGCTTTTGATGCTTGTACACCCGTTCTGATGCTTGAAAGCCAACATTCATATTTTGACAGCTCTCCGTCCTCGCCAGCCCAGTAAGCTCGCACGGACTCGTCAATTTCCCCAATGCGCGGATCGGTACTGTACGGATCCACAGTCGCCTTTCCATCTGCGGAAGAAGATCCGCTTCCACCAACTCTGACTCCACAGACGCCAGTCCAGCCACCGACTCAGTCACGGTTATAGGTTCTGGATCTTAGTGCCGTGTTAGCATAGCTAAGGGTTTGAGGAGCGGGGATAATAATGTTTCTGCTCCATCTCCGCTAACAGGTTTAAAAAAGCCTGTCAATTTAGGCATTTTGTTTGTCGCCTCTTTGGCGCGATGCTCTTTTTCTTTTCTCTTCCTTCTTTTCTGCGCTCCGCTGTCATATTTCCTGTTGTCCGCCATTGTAAAATAATATTCCCTTGACGCTCCTCCTCCCCAATGCGTAAGATGCGTCAAAAGTGGACCAATAACAAGCAAGCATTCAAGATGGACGTTTGCCAGAACAAATTGGAACATTTTTTATCGGTGCTGTCAAAATCATGGTAGTCATTGATTAAATTCTGACACTATCCATTCACAAAAATATAAAACATCCTTCGGGGCCCCCGAAATGCCGGGGCCCCGGGCTGCAGCCCCGGTAAGCCCCTGCTAAAATCCGGCCCAGATAGTAGTACATCTAAATGGGGCTGAAATGTTTTACAGTGTGGATTCTTTATTTCTTCTGCAGTGGTTTAATGTAAACATCCATCAGTTTCAGATCTGTCCTGTGGCACAATATCACTGAAAAGGCATGAAGTTAGCTCTACTTATGCTCTAAATGAAAGGAATATTGTGTGTTATACTGTCATCACAATTTAGCACATCTTGAAGGAGGCTGAAAAGAATAAAAACTGGCCAGTCTGACGTTAAACAGAGAATGCTCTATTTCCATTTTTTGCAATCAATGCTGGTCTTTTCAATCAGGAGAGCTTTATACTCGGGATTAGTTTTGGTGACTTAAGAAGCTAGACTAGCGCCGTACCCCCACCATCTGCATCTGCTCCACACTCCTTAACCCCCCTTCCAGCCTCCTTAACCTTCCCCAAACCCCCCAACCCTCACAAAAATAGCACAAGGATACCGCCACCCTTTTCACTGCTGCCTAACAAGGCAGCTCCGAAGCACAGGCCCACTCCAAGTAATTAAATCAATCCCTTTGTGTTCCCCGATATTCCCCTTCAGTGGGTGACTGCCCAAGATCTGATTACGACTCTTCATGCATATTCAAGCGACAACTTGCCAAGAACAACCGCATACCTTTTAAAAACAGCTATTATCAATATCCTCATTTTTAAATAACGTTCCGGAGGTTCGTTCTGTTATTGTACAGTTTGTAAAGTCAAAGGTTTGATTCTGATTGACTGTCGAAGTAGGCGCGGTCACCGACTGTCAAGGCTTCGGCACATTTGGGGGAAAAAGGCGTAAGAAGGGAAGTTAGGGTCGAAGCCCGAAAGACAAATTGGATTAGCAAGTATTGGATTAAAGGTAAAACGGAGGGATAACAAACAAGAAAAGCTGCCTGTGATCACAGGCTTTAATATATTTCTTTTCCTCTTAGATCCCTTTATTCTCTCCCTCCCCCTTTTTCCTCCTTTCTTTCTTTTTTGAGTACAGATCCCAGGCTTAAGACAGACTTATTAAAACTGGGATTAATTTGTAATGCTCCCCTAACCCTCGGGGTCAACCGAAGATTTGTTATCTAAAGCAAACAGGAAAAATGTACTCCAACAACAGCAGGGCTTTAAAGCCGTGGGGCTTCGGGAGACTTTAGCTTTGTGTGAAAGGTGTTATCCTGAGATATATGAGAGGAACGGCAGCCCATTAGGGCACTCAAGGTGTGGATTAAGATGATAATTCAATTTCACAATTATTATAGGAATTTCTTTTTCAAGTCTGAGATATTCATGTAGAAATTGATAAGTGACGTAAGAAAACTCTCTCTAAGCTCACCTCTTTCATTTTTATTTAGTTTTCGAGAACTAAAATGATTTAAATGTTATTTATATTTTTATTTTCTATGGGAAACCGGTGAAGGGACAAAGCTGACCAACTTCCCAGCTGACAGACCCACATCTACACGCTTATTGTTGGTCCTTAAAACCAAAATCTTCCTTTTTAGATTTCAAAGGATCATTAATCAAATTTTTAATAATTTATAACACATGTAAGAGATGGTACATTTCACCAAAAACAAGCAGCTTTATCCATAATCTTTTTTCGTTGTATTGCCTTCAAATCTCACAGCATTTCTGAAAGAAAATTACTTTAAGTGTAATTTCTTTTTTCTGTTTTATATACTACTACCTTGCTTTGATTGCCTGTCACTTTGCTGCTGTGAGACATTAAATTATGTTTCTGTTACATTTTATTTCAGTTGTTAACCCTGAAGATAAAACAACATGGGTGAAAAGGACGACACAAAAGCAAATATTTAATTTGATGAGCATATAAGTTATCTTGTATATTATTAAAAAGATCTATTAGAGATACTTTTACTACTCATATGATGATGGTACATGAACGCTGAGTTGTTTCTCCGCCATTGGCACATTTAGCAGCGCTTTCACAGGGATGATTGACAGCGCTAAGACCCTCCTCCTGGCTCTGACGGGTTGTTTTTGACTGTGACATTTCTGAATTTCATTTCACAGAACATTTGTCTCATATTTCACTGTCGCAACATGGTGACAGTTTGAACAAACATGTAAATAAAAGTTACATCCTGCAGCTTTCAATCAAGTTTAAAGAATCCGGAAAGGGAACAGATTCGTTATGATTTATGATTCTGAGAACATAAATCCCCAAAAAGTCATATTTATCAGCAGAAGCTTATCAGTATTAGTTTAAAGACGACTGAACAGTTTCTTTGTTTACTGCTGAACTTGTAAATCCGCCTTCCTGCTCTTATTTCCCTGTAAACTTTTTTGACATTATATGAAAAATAAAGAAAAAAGTTGAGCCGTCTCCTCATTTTTCCTCTGAAAATGTGATCAGTGTCTCTCATGTCCGTTTTCTGATGGTAATCCTCCACAAATTGCCCTCCGCTGCAGTTTGTGTATCTGCTATTTGCACTGGATTACTGTGAGTCACTGGTGGCAAGTGTTCAAATCAATGTTTATTAATGGTTTCTTTAAGTGTTTAAAGATTAAGTCATTAACATATTGATGAAGTTTTTAAAGTTGCCCGTGGAGAGAAAAGGAGCCGGAGCTGGAGAGGGTTAGACGAGCTGCCAGGAACCAGAAAACGAGGCTCTGAGGAGGAAGAAGACAGAAGAAAAAGAGTCAGGAGATTCATTCTGCAACAAGAAGTGACTGTGTTCCTGCACAACATACATCCACATTCCTCTTTTCCTCAAGGTTTACACTAAGACCTGCAGCTCTGGTTGATAAAGTGACTGAAACATCCAGTGAGAGCTGCATTCTCAATGCGATGCAGCTCAGTCAATTCAAATTGATTTTACTGTTCAGGAATGGCCGCCGCTGCCCTTTTGCTCGCCACTGTAATTCCCTCCCTCGCCTGATAAAGGAGCTGATCCATAATAAATCAATTCTAATTAGTTTTATGTTTGGAGGGAAGAAGACGGAGGGTTAGCTCGTTGCTAACGGGACTCTGCTGTTGTTTTTCCTTTCTATCCATCAGTCATCAGCACTCTTGATATCACTTAATCTTGTGATTATTGAGTGTGGATTACTGATGGCTTTATTTGCTTATGCTTCTTGTGTCAAGGACATAGGAGCGTTCTTTCCTCCAAGCTCTTTTTTCTTTAATGATTTTGTGTCAAACACCTGTAACAGAATGTGTCAAAGTTGTTTCTGTTTCTTTTAAAGGTGATCTATTTTGCTGGATGGATTGATTTAAAACATGTCCGCTACGTGTTCATTGTCATTTTTAGACAATGAGATTTCAGTCTGGTCGGTTCTGCCTACTCTGAGCTCCTTTAAGGTGTTTTAGGGCTTCTCGTTCCTTTAAATCCACATAAGCTGCTGCTGGCCACAACCCCCCAACTCAACACTTACACTTGAACCTGAAAACCAATGCACAAATTTACAACTGCTTTGAAAAGCAGACGAGGAGGCTCCTGCACAACCAACAAGAATGCATTAAGTGGCTTCTAGATAGTAAGTCAACAACAAAACACTTATCTTTTCCAGCAGCCATTACATACAGCAGTAAAATCAGCTGACCAAGTGTGCTGGAACTTTCCTGGGGTTGCTAGGTAACGGCCTCGGCTTCGGTGGGGTTGCTAGGTGACAGGCAATTCCTGCTGATTTGTGACGCTACATTCTTAAGTGATTGGACATTTTTTAGAAACAGTAAAAATATGCAATACAAATAAACTTGACTTTTGAAAATAACAACCTTTTAGCAAATACAGGATAAACTTTTTTATAAAGCCCAGGTTTCTTTACTAAAAACATCTACTTTATATGTGCAATACTCTTAATATATTTAATATACTCTAATAATCTTAAAAGTTGTTTTTCATTGACTGCAAGTAGAAAATTGTCATAATTAAGAAAACTAAATGCTTGAAAACGTCACTCTGTGTACAGTTAATCTGTAGAATATGAAATAACTAACATAATTTGAATTATTAGGAAATAACTGTACATACAGTGTGTTTGTGATCAGTCTTAAATTACGACTAAAGACAGACAAAAGTGTTGCTTAACATAGGAACAAGATAAATATTTGAAGATCCTGTTTAGGGAAGTTTCAGAGGATACATTTTAAAATAAACAGTAACAACATGCAGATGTAAACGCAGAGCTATGCGTCCCCCCCCCGCTCAGAGTCTAGTTGCAATTCTGAACTTAACAATGTACCACTCTATGCCTACCATTGATTTCTCCACCATTTATTTCTGTTTTGGTTCATGCATGGGGTCTCTGCATTTGAAAGTGGATGCTCGTCTCTGAAAGACGGATCCAGGCATGGACTCCACTACTTTTGTAGTCTGCTGCGGTTTTATATGATAAGGTTTCTTAGACGTTCAAAATCAATATGTAATCCTGTGCAGGGGCTTATCCCCAGGACTGGCCCATTTGTGGGGCTCTTTGAGCTTTGTTACAGGTCTTCTGGGCACTCCGTGCTGCAGATTGATTAGCTTCAGCACCAGAATCCTATCAAATAGCCAGCTCTGATGATGGAGCAAATTCTCTCGCCGCCTCTAGTTGACTGGACCTGGAGATAAGGATGGATGGCAATTCCTTCCCTTGTGAAGGCCGAGGTGCAGGGAGGGAGAGGTTGTGTCTGCCCTGACCCCCAGCGTGGCTCGCACAGAACCTGGAGCTGCTTAGGAAAGTGTGTATAGTTTGTATCAGTAATATTAGCAGCTGTGCTTAAACCTAGATGTTTGCTCTGAAAAGCATAAAAGGTTTCATTACAATATGTCCAGACAGCATGCAAAGTCCCTGGTCAGGGCTTGATGCTCAATTTCGATTTTTGGCCCAAAAACTATTTTTTTGTGGTCATTCATAATTCTAAATTAATGTGACTGCAATTAGACTTTTGCACAAACTGCTTACGACCCCAAAGTGGCCCACATTTGCAGAAGAAGAACGTTGACGTCAACAAGCAATGCACTGTTTCCAAAAATAAAAATGTCCCCCTTATGTATTAGATCAATTTCAAAGTTTATTGAGCAATGGGAGTCAATCGTGTTGCCACAAGATCATAAGACAAGAAAAAATGCTAACTTAAACAAGGCACAACTATAAGCTGTGGCTTTTTGTGGAGCATTGAAGGAAACTTGTGCAGAGAAATCTGTTTGGGTGTTTAGTCAGAACCAGAGTGGTGGGGCTGTGATGTGATGTGATGAATTTCATAAATATATATATATATATATATATATATTTTTTGGTCATTGTTTACTCCTGGTCTGGCTTGTCTGCAGCGACGCCCCCAGAATGTGTTCTTAGGGATGGCCAGACCAAATCAGACCAGTGAAAATTTAAACCAAAAAACATGTATTTATTTTTAATATTTTTATTGGGTTTTACATTTATGTCTTTATTGAAGTACATGACTCTGTATGCCTTTCTAGGACATGAATGTGGTTATTTAGGGGGCTAGAGGAGTGGCAAACATTTTTCAACAGGGGGCAATGGCCCCTCCCCCCTTGGAGATGCTCCTACTCTTCTGGTGCAGAATTATGATGCATGTCTCAAGTCACATAAAGTTAAATAACATGAAACTTGATCATCAGACCACAGAGTCTTTGAAAATCGGATACATGTCCGACTTAGTACCACATATGGAAGTGTCACAAATACATTTTTTTTGGATGACAAAATCTTAATTGGGCCTTTTAGATTGCCGTCACTGAGTAATTTTATTGTAAAGTATCGATACGCTGGATACTCCACAGTGAGAAACTTCACTGAATGAAAAACAAACTTGACACAGAAGCACACCTGCAGTTTTTGTTTAGGTTTCATAAGTTTATTTTGAAAGAAATTGATGTTGATTTTCTTTTATTTTGCCTGATTTTATTATTTTGTAATTATGTTACAAAATTTATTAATTTCATTTTGGTCCTTGGTCTGATGATACAATTTTTAAATATTAAATGATTGATATTTTGATCAGTTACAGTACTTTAGAAAAAAATACTTTTTTACTCTTCATAGAGTAATTATTTTTTGGTTGGCTTTTACCTTTACTTGAGTAAAAATACGTTGAAGTCGTGATACTTTTACTTGAGTCCAATTTTTGACCTCTGACATTAAAGTCCTGGTTTTGCATTTGGTTTGTTGTCTTTCCATGTTCAGATGATTGCTTGAACAGAGATTTGTGATGTTGTTTTATTACCTGAGGTAATAAAGCACTGAGTTTTAAAAAAAAAAATTTTATCAAACCATTTTTATCAAATCTACAGTAATTTTTAACAGCATCACTTAAAAGGGGAAAATGTAATTTTTACACAGGTTTCAAGATGATGACGACTTAAAAAAAAATTGTGTTTTTGGCACATTTTCTTCAACTTTGCTGAAGTTACCTTTAAAATCAAGTTTGCATCCAGACAGGTGGGAAAAATCTTCTCATGTTTACTTTATTCCTGTTTTTTCTAGCACAGAAGATGCCAGGGAAGTGAATTTGTGCATTCCTGCATGCCTTGCCAGCGCTCACATGGTTACCGGTGCTCCGCATTGTAAGAGATATCTGAATGAGCGCTGGCCATGCGAGTTTTAAGGTGATTGCCCGAGGGGCAGCAGAGTGAAAGAGCGACGAACAGAGCCAGAGAGGAGAGGAAGGGGGGCATAATCCTAAAAGGATTGGAAGTTCACCCCCATACACACACAAACACACACACACACGCACACACGTTAGTAATTCCCTTCACACAGTGTGTGTGTTTCAGGGGGTGATGGGTACTGGATGGGGTCAGTTGGTTTCGTGGCTCTGGTGTCTGATTTCTCCATCCTCGTCGTCCCCCCTGCCTCCCTTTATTGTTTGCCTTCTTAATGAGCGGGGCCGGGCCCGGGGCCCCTGATTGACACCTCCAGACTGCTCTCTCTCAACTCTCCGGGGTTTTCTCTGTCTGGACTCGCTTCCTACTGTACCTGATGCCAAACGACGAGCTGCTTCTTATCCCCAATGAGATACTAGCAAGTCTGTATTTTTTAACGCTTAAAAGTGACCTACATTTCCTTGAACAGGCTAGGATAAATCTTCTTGATATACAGAACATGTACATTAGTTGCAGAAAATCGTTCTTAGATAATGAGATTTTAGTTTGGTTAGTTCTGCCTTTGGTTAGTTCTCCATTCAAAATGAACTGTTTTTGAGCGTTTTGTCTCTTTAAGTCCAAATAATCTACTGCTAGCCACGCCCCCCAACTCAACGTTTACACTTGCACAAGAAAATGGCTGCAAGCAGTCGCAAAATTATACTAAAAGAGACTCCTGTACAACCAACAAGAAGGCAGCAAGTGGTTTCTGAATATTAGGTCAGCAACAAAACATTTGTCTTTTCCAGCAGTCATTGTAAAGCGGATAAAGTGGTAAAACCAGCTGACCAAACATGCTGGAGCTCTGCTTGGGTTGCTAGGTAACAAGCTGGGCTTTGCTGGGGTTGCTAGGTGAAGGGGCAGTGCCTGTGGATTTGTGATGTTACCATGGAGAGGTTTCTGAAATGGCTCATTTTTCAGACACCAAATAGGATGAACTTATGCCACAACCTGTCTGGGATTTTTTTAAGCGCTTGGTCTGTTTTTAGAAACAGCAAAAACTCAAATGGAAGAACAAAAATGTGAATTTTGCGCAATACATCCCACTTGAGTAAAAATACACAAGCCACTCTTGCACCTGGGTGTTATCTTCAATCCGTATTTTAAGAAGCGCTCACTATGGTATAATTTTACACTGATGTTCTTCCTGTTGGAAAGAAAATGGAAGAAAAATGCATGCATTACTTAAACACAGGCTCTTCCTCCTGACAACTGACGATACATAAAGTTGAGATATTCAGATGGTAAAAAAAATTTTTTTTTCTTTAAATAAAACTAAAATATACCAAGAATACTTGATAAAAACTAGAGACTTTCAAAGAAAATTAGCTTGTTTTCTGTGCTTAATCAAAAACATACGTGCATTATTAGGATGGAGGATGATAAGAGTCTGAATAGTGTAAATTTGCACTAGATCCCAATAAAAATATCTAATTCTTCATGTGTGTGATAAGATCTGTCAAAAATAAGAACCACCAGCCTTTCTAAATGTAAACTGGTTTAACCAGATGAGATGGCTGTCTCTTTAACTTGCAGATGGTGCTATTTACGTCTTCAGTGAATCTCCTCTCCTTTCTGCAGATGATTGTCAGATTGGTCCTCACACACAGCTGTACACACAGCCAGGTAAGATGACAGTCAGTGAAGTGCTGTTATCTACTCCGCCAGCCTCCAGTTGCTCCACTGAGCCCAGTTCATCATCACTGGGACAGCGTGTGCAGAGAGGACGCGGCTGCCGGGTTAAGTGACTGCACTCTGCAGAGAGAAACCTCTCCTGCCCTATCTTTCCCATCCGCCTCATCAAACTGCTAACACTTTTTGAATTTATTTAATTTATTTAAAGGACACTGTTTTGTTTTGTCATACAAATGCATTAGATTTGTATTAAACAAACAAGAAGATTTAAGCAATATTTTTGGAAAAGCTCAAAATTTGTATTATGCTTGTCTTATTCTAAGGTGGTACAGCTAATCGAAGGCAGACCTTTAGGGCTAACAAGAAGCTCTATAGCATATCTCAAAATTAGCATTTCTAGTGTCTGGACTGCAAAAACCGAACATCCTACAAAGTATTCTTGGTCTAGTTTCTAGTGCAAGTATCTTGATGCATTGCAAATAAGACAAAACTAACCCAAAATGAACTTTTCATGAAGATCTAGGAGCTTAAGAGTCAATAAAAAGAGCATTTAAACTGATCTTTTTACATATTGAACTTACTGGTTTTGCATCACCAGCAAATGCATTTAAAAGTTTCAGTTTACTGGACTTTTTTTTTTTTTAAATGGTGCATTTATTTTCACCAAATTTATATAACTCTGATGCAGTTTGTAAAGTAGTTATAGGAAATGTACAAATCTAACTAAAAAGACAAGAACTCACACATTTGCTACAGTTTACACTCTTATGGAAGGAGATGATAGATATAAATGCTAATCTATGTTTGTTTATATCTTTGAAAATATTCAGAAATGCTGAGTTAGATGTATTTAGATAAAAAATTTTCTTACCTGCACCAGGTACCTGCACTATAATTTTTCAAGATTTTTTTCTTAATTGGCCCTAATCACAGTCATCTCATCTTTAAGTATTCTTAACTGGTTTGTCTGGGACAAAATCTGACATCATCTAGCCTCTATTTTTGTTCTGTAAGCCTCTTTCACAGCAGAGTTCTTAAATTATTACAAAACAAATTGAACTATTACTTTAGCAGCATGCTGGATGATAAATTGTGACAACGTTTTTATGAACTTTCACAACTCAAAGTGAACATTTTTCATTCAAAATTACAGAATAAAGTTTGTTCTTACCTGTGAGTCGCAGTGAAACAAAAGCGTTCAGGTCAGAGTAGCAGCAGTGTGTGTTCGCAGTGTGTGTTTTCACCCACGTCCTCAGGATAAACACGATCCCTCTCTGGACTCGGCTGGTTCTGGAGGTTCTTCTGCATGTCCGGTTCTGTGTGGCGCTTTAAAAGGACGGCAGTGATCAGCACCAGCCTGTGGGAGCCTGCAGGAGTCCGTGTGCTTTCTGACAACCTGAGATTTTATGCATCATGCTTTTAATGACCACCAACAACACAGACAGGAAAGCCTCTGCAGACTTAACCCCCACCATCTCCAACACACACACACACACGCGCGCACACACACACACACACACACACTCACACATCTCATCAGGCTGCCTGATCCCTGGATTTTCAGGCTTAGTATTAAGAAAATACTCCTGCAATTTGGGATTAAATCCCCCCAAACCCTTTCCAACAACAATGATTCTGTCCGTTTGATGTCTTGATACTTGTCATCAGTTGCTGGTTTTATTGCTGTCAGGCACCTGAAACTTTTAATCTGTTCATCTGAGAAAAGTATTTTTTTTAATTATGCATTTTGATGTTAAGACAACTTTAGTGGAAAAGTTGGATGTAAAATGTGTTTCTGACTTTTCTCAATAGTTGGGCTGGCTTGTTTGTCTCGTGGTATGGTTACTTTTTTAAATGTTTGTTTCAAACATGCGCACATTTCCCGGTAAATGAAAGCCTTTCCTAGGAATAAACTGATAAACAAACCTCTTCAGTTTAGATTATTGACATTTACATTTGGACTTACGTCGCCCGTCATTAATGTGCTGAGTTAAACCAAACTTTAGCTTGGAAATTTACGAGAAGCAGCTTTGTCTTAGAATGCAAACATTTAGTCAAATTGGCTAATTTTGCACGTATATTTCTACTTTTCTGTCCAAAACCAGCTGTTTGATGGTATTCCTGTCATAAATAGTTGGAAAAACTGTAGATTTTTCCTATTGCACTGTCATTAAGAGGAACAAGTTCAAGTAGTCATTAGGATTTATTTAGTAAAGGTGGAACAAATTCATGTATTTATGCAGAAAATGAAAACAAATGTAACTTTATTTAAATGGTTTTATTTAGCAAATATTCTCATCACTATAAAAATGTTGGTTGCTGCAGTTATAAAGTGACGTTTGTATTTTCAAGTAGCTGAATGACTGAGTCAGCTAACAGAGAGTCAGCAGCAACAGGTGGGAGAGGGGCAGCACCGGTATGTGCACGACTGGCAAGTACTGATCATTTGGACGGACCTCAAATTTGTAGTTTTGATTTAATTTATTAATTGAGAAACCTGCTGCAAGAGTGAAAATGTTTCCCACCTCTCTGATGAGTTATACGACTTAAATAAATGTTTAAATTTGGTAATATGACTCCAGGAAGTATTATTTATCAGCAAATTGTTCATTTAGTATAGTAAGGGATTCGTTCTGCCACTTTTATTTATTTGAGCCAGTAAAATGAAGTGAAACTAGAAGCTTTAGGGAGTTTAATATGCAGTTTAATTCAATTACATGTAAATACAAATACTGATCAGAATGATTTGATCAGCGGACACTCACACTCTGAAACAATCTCATTAAATCTGACGGATTGTTTTCTTTGTTTTAAAGTGAGCTTTAAATATTTAAAAAATAGCTTCCCCCCCACCCCCCTGGGTTTTTGTGATTTTTAAATCTTGAAAGATGCTTTCCAGGTTAACTTTTACTTGTTTTTACTAAGAAGCTGCAGAGTTTTCTTACAGCTCAGGCGGGCATTGCTCTTGTTTATCATCCTTCATACAATGGAAAAACTAAATCAGGTGATCCTACTTTTAAAATTAGTTAATTTGTTACAAATGACGTTTATCCAACTGAATATATTAAGTTGCCATGTTAAACAAACGTAAATAAAGTAAGTTTAACAAACTTATTCCTGATTACATGGTAACAAATTAACTCAGTTTATTGAAGTTGAAGCTACGTTTTCTATTTTTGCATTAATATAATAAAAACCTCAGTTAAAAACTGGCCTTTATTTTAAAGTTTATGCTTTAATTTTCCGGTTAAGGCAGCTGATTTATTCTTCCCTCTCCTGCAGGCCGAACGGATCCAACTTTCAGACCTAAACTTTTCGACTTTCAATATGACGTGTTGCGCCCTGATTGGTCCGCTTCCCCGGCTGAGCGCTGTGATTGGTCGGCGGCGGTAAGGGGGCGAATCTGCGGCTGCTTGATTCATAGAGCAGCGGGTTTCACAAACCTTCATCAATCTCCGTCCGGCAGCAGCAGCGGGAGAGAGAAGAGCCGCGGATCTCTCAGAGAGCGTCATTAGGCTTTTATTTTCATCTCTCGGCCTGGAGGCTGGTGTGAAATAATACAAGAGGATCTGATCTTCAAAACAACCGAATAAATCTTCCCTGATGTGGATATATCTTCTAAATATATGGATAAATATCATTGGTTTAATATTTAACGGGAATCTACAGAGGAGATCAAGAAAGGTGAGACCTGGGAATTAATTGATTTTTTCTTTCTTTCTTTCTTTCCTTCTTTCTTTCTTTCTTTCTTTCTTTCTTTCTTTCTTTCTTTCTTTCTTTCTTTCTTTCTTTCTTTCTTTCTTTCTTTCTTTCTTTCTTTCTTTCTTTCTTTCTTTCTTTCTTTCTTCACTGTAATAAAAAGTAATTCCATGCGGCTGGAATTACTGGAATATTTTTTGTCCATTTTTCTTACTGCAAACCTCAAAATCACGCAACGTGTTGGATTGCGGTAACTGCAGAGGCGTGAAAAACATATTTGGTTTGCGAATTAAACAAATTGATATAATAAAACTCATCACATCGCAGCTTTTCTTAAAGCCTTGTTCTTTAAATTGTTTAGTAAAGCAGTAACATTAAAGAAGATTTATATAAAAACATTTTTAAATTACATTTTATGGGAGAAATTTCTTTTTTTTTTTTATCACAGTTGAGTTTATCGCCATTTCGGATGACATTTGTTCCAGCTAATTTCGTGTAAATTCACTCAGGTCATGGATCAACTTTTTACAGTTACTTTTACGCAGTTTAGCGTCAAAACGGACGAAGAAATGCGTAAGTCAACAAGCTATGAAGTGGAGTGTTGCTCTGGATGTCAGCCGAATCTAAAAGTGACATTTAACTTCACTGTCAGAGGTTTATTCCGCATGCAGATGTGAACTTCCCAGGTGGAAACGGGCTGAAACGCGGACACTCCGCTCCGATAAGAGCTCTCTGCTAATTGCCGCCTGTAGATCTAATCTAAATTGTAATGGAGTTCATTTGCACACAGTTTTCGGTGCATTTACATTGCGCAATCCGGGCGCCTCCCGCTGTTTATGGAAACAAGCGGAGCTTTATTGATGCCCGAGTTCAGCTTTCAGGCGGAAACAAGCTTCACTTAGCAGAAGATTATTCTTACCTAAATACACGCTGGTTTACACACAAAGCAATGACAATTACAGCGGGTTTTAAAGCAAATTTAAAAAAACAACAAAAACACACAATTCATTCTAAATAAAATAAATACATTTAGAAAAATATCAACCTTCTTTAAACAATGTTTGTCCACAATTACGCGTTTCCAAATGCAGTGGAGCCAGGTTTGGATGCGACATAAAGCCTTCCAAAAACTGCTTTTGTTTGAGTCAGAGGTGATAATAAACAGATTGAAACTGCAGCATTAATCCAGAATGCAATGAGCCGCGTCTCGGGTTGAGTGGCTCTTCAGCAGCGCATTCCCTCAGAGGATGCAGGAAATCCTCCAGCGGCCTGAAACTCAAACGCGAGTCTCCGCAGGTCCGTCTTAATAACTGAATTAATGATAACATCATGATGGGGAGGCCACACGTTCAGGGGAATAAAATAAAAACTCAGCCTCGTTTCAGAGTGAAAGCTGCTTAATTTCATTTAAACTTCGCATTTCATTAAATCTCTCGAAACTGTCGGTTAGTTTCGATGTCACGCAATTGTTCAAATCAAAATAAATCCAAAAATTCTAAAAACAATTATTACAATTCAGCCAAAATCAGGGTTCTTTTTTTTTGTTTTGTTCTATTGAATGTTAAAAATAAGGCTTTAGAAAATCATTACTATGGGATTTAAGCAGTTTATCCTCAACCCAATTCATTAAAGTTTTAAACTTCTTACTCTTAAAAAAACAACCGACTGGATTACAAACAATTCTTTAACATTTGGCGTAAATCTTGTCGGAATTTGATCAAATCCAACTTTAACTAGTTAAAGATATTGCTACCGATAAATATAAGTACTCATTTACATTTTTATGATAACTATTTTTCTCTGCCTTGTCTCACCATAAAAAAGAAACAAATAATGGTTTGAGATAAAGACATAAAGCATTACTGAAGAAGTAATAAACTTTTAAAATCTATTCTAACGAGGTGGAACGTAAATGTTTTTAATCACAACGAAGCTTTGTGCTAATTCTGCTAACAAACTTCGGTTTTTAGCTCAAAACAGAAACTTTCTCAATTCTTAGCTTTCTAACTTTTAGAGACTTGTTAAACTCTTTATTAATTTATTTTTACTATTTTCTGCTGAACACTTTAAAACAAGGATAAGATCTGAATGAACCAACATATTCACTTTAATTCTAATCAGAAAGTTGATTGGTGACCAAAATAAATTAGCTACAGTTGCTCGAATGAAAATGTTATTTAAAATCATGTTAATGAACAAACGTGCTTGATTGAAATCTGTTCTAAGGCAACATTTAGTTATCTTTAAAAATAAAGTAAAATAAAATAAAATAAAGCTCCCGTTTGGAGGCACTATCTGATCGAGTCCAATTCGGAATAAAATTGGAATATCAGGTGTTGCTTTTTATATAAAATCAGGAGTTATTCTTATTTCTTACATCTACTTCTCTAAAATATAACATTAAACGGGGTTTAAACAGTTCGTTAATTTGAGGGAGTCAGCATTTTTAGACGCATTTTTAGAGTTCTGCGCATGTGTGTTTGTGTTTTTGCAGGAGCCGACGGTCCCAGTCGATCACCGGGGACCCGAACCTGTCCAATCCGCCCAGAGTCCGGTCTCCCCTCGCTGCTTCTAGCATGATGTCTTACCTCAAACAGGCCCCGTACGGCATGAGCGGGCTGGGCCTGAGCGGAGCCGCCATGGACCTGCTGCACCCGTCCGTGGGTTATCCCGGTACGCACGAAAAAAACACAAAACAATGCCTGAAATGGAAACCAAAACCTCCAAAAATGTATCGTTCCCATTGTTGTTTCACTTCCAGGTGCTTGTTTTAGAATATATTCTTTTTTTATTAGGATTTTTTGCTAAGCTGTTGTGTTTGTTTTACGCTTCAAGCTGAATCCTACCTGAAAGCACTTCGTATTCTTCATGTAACTCACCAGTTTTCCACTTTACTATGAAGATAAGAGACTTCAAATACTGACCATAACATTATTAAAAATAATGTCACCAGACTGACAAGAATAGAAACTTATTAGCACATTCTTGCATTTTACAGATTAAAATAATAAAAACAAATAACAATCACAAAATAGCAAATGTAGGCAAAATGAATGCTTTCTCCAAAATATATAAAGGTATTTCCAGAGACTATTCAGTGTTTACTGTATCTGATTGACCTCTAAGGGACACAGCAGGCTCAGCAAATGGAAAATAACTTTGCAATGCAATAACACTGCAGCTTGTGTTCAAACACAGCGTCTCACTTTAAGATAAGCTGGAGGTTTCTGTCGTGCATTACTGGTTAAAACAACTTGTTCTTCATTCAGTAAAGTTACTTGCAGTGGGAGCGTCGCGCATTTTTACTCTAGTAGTGTCACTACTACTAAACTCCAGCAGTGACACTTCATAGTAAAATTAGTCAAGCAAAATTAAAAGGTGGGATGTTGTAAAACTCGGAAAAGATTTCTTTTTTCTAAAATTTACTCAAGTAAATGAAACTTATTACCCACCTCAGACAATATCTACTTCAGCTTGGTAACTAATGCTGAGTAAATAGGAATTAAAATCTTATAAAATCTGTTCTTGAGAAAGTTTTTGAACTTTTTTTTTTCTTTTGCTCGTTTAGCCGCAGCGTTAATGCTGAAGGCGAACTGCTAAACTGAACTTGTGAAGCCAAAGGCAATTATTGCCACTGAGTAACAAATCTGAGCAGAGGCTGGCAGGGTGAAAGGGTCACATGCCAACGTGTTGCAATTTATTTGAAAAGTTAAAAAGGAATTTACAGAAGAGGATTAGGGCCACCGAAAAAAAAAAAAAAAAAAAAAAAAAAAAAAGAGTTCTGACTCAGATTAAATTCTGAGATTAAAATCTCAGAATTTAATACTAGAATGTAATATTTTAATACTTTAAAGTCAGAAAAGGATTAGGGTAACCGGAAAAAAAAGAATTCTGACTTTAAAGTCAGAATTTAATCTGAGATTAATTTAATCTGACTTTAAAGAATTTAATCTCAGAATTCTTTAAAGTCAGAAGAGGATTAGGGTAACCAGAAAAAAAGAATTCTGACATTAAAGTCAGAATTTTGACTTTAATCTCAGAATTCTGAAATTAAAGTTGGAGGATTGGGGTAGCCGGAAAAAAGAGTTATGACTTTAATGTCAGAATTCTGAAATTAAAGTCATAAGAGGATTTGGGCCATCAAAAAAAAATAAAAAAAAATAGAGTCCTGACTTTAAAGTCAGAAGAGGATTAGGGCCACCATAAAAAAAAAAGTTCTGGTTTTAATCTCAGAATTCTGATTTTAAAGTCAGAAGAGGATTAGGGTAACCGAAAAAGAAAGAGTTCTCTTTCTTTCTCCCCCCCCCCCCCCCCCTCCCTTTTTCGGTGGCCCTAATCCTCTTCCGTAGGAATTTAACTCAGTATTTAAATTTATGACGTTATAGTTTCTGCTCAGAAATATAGACAAAAATCCCCACAAATTAAAAATGGCACATTATTTAATCTTTTTGGTAACAAATTCACTCAATTTGAATTGAAACTTATTTACAGTGACGTCAATGACAATAATTTACAGATTTAGTTTTTAGTGTAAAGTAACAAATTTATTACAGAAAATGATTTTTTTTTTTAGATTCTATGAAAAATGAAAGAATCAGAACAATGTAATTAGATGCAAATCAAAAAAAATTTTTAATCTAATTGTTCAATTCAAACAATAACACACTAATAATACACTAATAATAATACACAATTACAAAGGATTCAGCAGAATAGAAAGCAAAATGTTACAACGAGCAAACAGTTTCTATGGAAACACGTTTTCCCATGAGGATTAATTATGACAAGCTGCAAAGCAATAACAGTTCATGGATGATTAAAACACATTTTTATAGTTAAATAACACTTCATAATGTTTCCATTTGTAACTTTATGTCAACTTAAATAATTAAAAGAGCAAAATAAATAAATACAGCAAAATATAGTGAGAGCTCAGCCCACAAAATGTTTATAATCTTCTAATCTGTCATGTAATTTACATCCAGAACATTTCTGTAACAACATGAAGTAAACAGGGCCGAATCTTTAGTGAGATACAGGAAACAACTGTTGTTGTTACAGTAACTGAGTGAAAAACAGATCAAATTGTTTGTAGTGTAATTACACCAGGATGTGGCAGGTTTTTAATCAGGCAAAATGGCTCTCTGCCCAGGACTGCAATCCATCAGGGGGCAACACAAGCGCTCTGAAATTAAGATTTTGTCATTTGCATCTGTAATTACTTTTCTGCTGCTTGCATGTCCACTGCTTGCACACCAGTGTCATTTTACAGTGCAGAGTGCAAGCACTGTAAAAAAAAAAATAAAAAATGCTTATGGTTCTGAAGTTGGTGTCTGATTTGAAGATTACTTGGTTCTACATTCTGGTCTTTTTCTCTGCTTTTTTAAGGAATTTGGACTGAATTTGACCAGATGTAGCTCAAAATCTAAATGATTAAAACTGAAATTGGCAAGAGAGTCTTTAAAACACAGTTTGAGATTTATTCAAACTTAATTTGTTTTGTAAAAACACAGAAAAGAGTTAAACGTTAAGCACTTTTTCAGGTTGAATCAAGCATGTAAATCCCAACATAGAGTATGAGCAGATCAAACATGGACTCAATTCATTATTCATTGCAGACTTTTACTAAACAGCAGATTTAATTTAAGAAGTTTTTAACATGAAGGTGATTTTATTTTTTTAAAGCCTCAGTGTCGATGTGCAGAAGGAGAGGCTCACCTGCTAATTCACTAATGTCAGGAGAAAAACCAACAGGTTCTTTCTGAGTCTCAAAGGTTTTGAGTAAACTGGGTTTGTGCAATTTTTGTTCATCACTGTAAGTTTTGAATTTGGTTGCTGTTGGTGTATTTTGCAACTTTATAATAAAACTTTTCCATGTTTATGATTGATAATTCCTTCATGCATTGAAAGCTGATTTAAATTTTTTTTCCTTCAGGGAAAATCATAACAAGTTTTGACCAAATCTTCATGCACATTTAACTTTAGGGCCTTATCAGGTTTTTGAAGTGTCCTGGTGATCAACGTTCTGAAGTTAACACTTTTTTTTTGTGATTTTTATTTATTTTTATCTTTTGTTCCATCAGCCAACCCTCGAAAGCAGCGGCGGGAACGTACAACCTTCACCCGGACGCAGCTGGACATCCTGGAGTCTCTGTTCGCCAAAACGCGCTACCCAGACATCTTCATGAGGGAGGAGGTGGCGCTGAAAATCAACCTGCCAGAGTCCAGAGTGCAGGTCAGTGAGAATAAACACTACAGTTATAAAAAATACACAACTTCTCATCAGAGTGGGACAAAAATGCTGATTTGGCGTTTTTTTTAGTCTGGAGTTGAACGTTAAATTTAAACTTAGATGTGTTCTTTGAAGCTTCCAACTTCAGGAAATGCAGTTTAAAGGGTTTAATAGGATTCAGTGTCACTTCCTGTGAGACTTTTCTGTGTTTCACCTCGGCCTCGATTAACTTTGCTGTGAGCAAGAAGTGTTCAGCGACGTTCAGTCGAGTTTAGACAAGTCTTCAAAGAAAGGAGAGAATTTGGCAACTTTTGATACGATGAGTTTTCTTTGAAAGAAGCTCCTCAGAGATTTTCCTAAGCAAGCTTTAAAAATCCTCAGCCGGGATTAGAGCAACAATATTGGCTGCTTTTTTTCATTTTATCTGAGAAACATCCAAGTTTCAGCATTTCTATTATCATTGTGTGTTATATTTTACAGAACCCACATATCATTTTAGCAAAATGCAGCAAATATGTATTGCTGTATAACTTCATAACTACAGGAAGTTACAAACGGGGAAGTTTTTTTGTGCAAAATTAATTAGGAAAATGTAAGAAAAAACACAACTCTCTTATCTTACAGATTTTTTTCCTTCAAATGAATTTAATTAATCCAAAATCTGAAAGGTGTGAAGATGAAAAGATTATGGCCAGATGTGGCACATCTCATCATCATCTTTTAAGTTTTTTAATTATTTGTCATGAATTATCTAAATGGTAGAAAACCTGAAATGATATCTCAGGAGGTTTTGTTACATAGTTATAACCAGGTAACATTTTACCTGCAGCAAATCCTTGTGTTGGCCCCTTCATTTGGTAGAAATCCTGATTATTCACCCCAGAGGTTGAAGTTAACTAGACCAAGACCTAAATGGACTTTTACCACCCACACACAACTTATTTCTCAAAAACATCATAGTGAATATTATGTTTATGACCATTTAAACTTTCACCATGCACAGTTATATACAGAAAATCTGATGAATATTTACACAAATAAGGGAAGTATGAGGCAGTGCTCCACAAATGATCTTCCTGTGATGAAGGAAAGCAAATGGAAGATGTAAAGAAAAACCACTTAATTAAAAAAAATCAAAGCTGAGTAGAAATAAGCTTTAACCTTAACCACTATAGTACTTTTTTTTTTCTTTTTATTATATGTTTTTGCAAAAGATTCAGATTTCCTACGTAAACAATCATTGGGTTTTGTGTAAACAACCACCGAATGCAACTGTGACAATAGTTTAAAAATCTGCAAAATCCAATTCATGAATATCTTTAGTTATTTTTGGAAGCTAGATGTTCACTTTGGTCTCTTGGTCCATTTTGAACTAGCCATTAGCTTTAGCCTCAGGGATCAACTAGTAGAGAAAAAAAGACTGAAGGTCAGATATTAACTGGTTACAGCATTTTAATAAAAGACACTCAAAAACCCTGAAGTATCAAGTCAAACATGTCAGTTCATGTAGAAAGTTTTGCTCTATTGATGAGACACTAAAATAGAAATACAGGCAGAAGTCAACATTTTGCATCTTCAGTTGTTTGTGGTTTGATGCAAGAAAAGTTTAACTAAGAAGAAAATATTTGGACTCACTCTGTGTTTTATGTATTCGCTGTAGATGTATTTTAATAATTGATTATTCTGATGAGCAATTGTGTAATCAAGTTTTAATAATTGCACATTCTGCAGATTTTTTCTTTAACCACTTAAGCTTATTTCATACAATATCAAAATAATTGCAAAAATGCAAATAAACAAATAATTCAATTGTTTTTTCTAGATAGGAAAATAAAAAATGTATTTCCTAAAGTGCAGTATCAGATTACTTGGGATTATTTGTGATTAATCACATTAATTACACCTTAATCACACCGTCAATGACGTGGAGTGTGGCTTAATTTATGCTCTGAGAATGTTTTTTATTCAGCAAGTGGCATATTTTAGAGTTTGTATAGCCAAATTAGTGATTATTTGATTACTAAATAAGTTGACAGTAGGTCCATTAATTGATTAATCACAATGAATCAGATTGATTGTTTCAGTCCCAGTCTGATGTACAGTAATGACCTTTTAACGTCTTCGTTCCCCAGGTTTGGTTCAAGAACAGGCGAGCCAAGTGTCGGCAGCAGCAGCAGAGCAACAACAGCGCCAAGGTAAAACCAATGAAGAAGAAGTCGTCCCCGACCAGGGAGAGCACTGGATCCGAGAGCAGCGGCCAGTTCACTCCTCCGGCCGTGTCCAGCTCTTCCTCCTCCACCTCTACCTCCTCCTCTTCCTCTTCCTCTGTCTCCTCTGGTCTTGGCGGTCCTGCTTTGATCAGCACTTCTACCTCCGTCACCGCTCCGGTGTCGTCCATCTGGAGCCCGGCGCCGATTTCCCCAGCCCCGGCACCGGCCAACCTGCCCGACCCGGTTGCTCCAACCAGTGCATCCTGCATGCAGCGCTCCGCAACCTCCTCCTCGAACGCCGGAGCAGCTTCATATCCGGTCTCCTACAGCCAAACGGCGGCGGCGTACAGCCAGGGCTACCCGGCCTCGGCGCCGGGCTCCTACTTCAGCGGGGTGGAGTGTGGCTCCTACCTGGCACCCATGCATTCCCACCACCACCCGCACCAGCTCAGCCCCATGACAGGCTCCTCCATGACTGGACACCCACACCACCATATTGGCCAGACGACGGGCCACCACCACCACCACCCGCCACATCACCACCAGACGTACAGCGCGCCCGGCTTGGCCTTTAACTCCACAGACTGTCTGGATTACAAGGAGCAGACTGCAGCTTCAGCCTGGAAGCTCAACTTCAACGCTACCGACTGTTTGGACTACAAAGACCAAGCCTCTTGGCGCTTTCAGGTTCTGTGACTTGCTTAGTATATTCAAAGACTTTCTTTTTGTTCGTTTTTTGTAAATTGAAGATCCCGAAGCTAATAGAAAAGACATTTTTAAAGGGGCAGTGTTATAAAAAATTTACGATTATTATTATTTTTTTTAGCGTTTCATCATGTTATAATCTTATTCCCTCATCAAAACCATACCTGTAGTGTTTCTCTGATTCATTCATGCATATTTGAGAAATCCTTTTATCTCCCCTGGAAAGCTGCACAAAACACCTAGGTGGACCTAGCTCCGCCCCCACTCAGCTCCTTCAGACTAACCAGCAGCAATTAGCAAAAATCTGATGTAACTGCACATTTGCTGAACTCATCATACGAGCCATTTCTCAGTGAAACGCTTGTAAAGAACACTGTTAAAGAGTTGAAGAAGAGCGATGGGTATCACTTTATTTGAAATACTGTGCATAAAACTGACATGACACTGTCATAAACAAGGAGTGTTCATGAATGATTTTGACCGTTGACATGAAGTTTCATTCAGTAAATGAGGACACATATTGCAAAGTTGCACTAAAAGTTGAATTAAAAGTCCATTAAAAGTGTAAACTTTGCATAATAACCCTTTTAATGGAAAGTTATATGAAAATGACCAAAAAAAGTTCATTTAAAGAGTCAACGTTGCATTAAAATGTGATTACTTACTGAATGACACTTCATGACAACAGTCATAAGCATTCATGTTCATGACTGCTGTTATGTCATGTTTATGACACCATCACGTCAGAAATAAAGCGTTACGTTGTGATGACTTCCTGAAGGCGGAGTTTCGGAAAGAGCTGGAGTTTTTACAGAGACAGAGACCCAATTTCAAGGCTTTCAATTACAAAGTAAAATTTCTTTTAAATCATTTTTGATGTATAGAATTTTTTTAACGACTTAAATAAACATAGTTACTTAAAGTTGTGCTGTAAAAGTGGCACTATGTGCCTGGAAGACATAATACTGCCCCTTTAAAAACGAATCTGTGAATGAACTGAAACCATGCACTGAGCAGCTAAACCTCGAGTTCAACCCTGCTTTTACTTGTGGATTATTTTTCTACTCCAGACTTCGGAAAAGAAAAAAAAAAAGGACTTATTTCCAACTGAAGGCCTTTAAGAGGAAAACTCCTCTGGAGATACACACAGTCTGGGATCACCTCAGCGATTATTCCCTGAAAACAAAAAAATAAAAACATACAAGATGGGGAGAAACAAAGTCACCTGTTGGACATTACGACGGGCTAAGATCTTATTTTTAACAACAGGATGCTGCTAGGATTTTCAGCCTGAATCTCAGAAACTCCATTTTACAGGGGAGGGTCAGAGAACGGTTTGCAGCACTTGTCTGGGATTGTCACACTTTCCTAGTTGCTCTTTGCAAGGGAAAGAAAAGCAAAATGTGAATTTGTATCACAATGTCAGAACGCTGTAGATTCTAAAAATGTACATTTGTGTCTTTATAATAAAGTCTTGTTTAAACCTTGAGAAATGTTTGTCATTTCTAAAGATAAGTGTTGGCTTCACAACAGAGCACAGCAGTAAGTTGTGTTAACATTTTATTAATTTTGTCAAAACCTCCAAATTTTTGTCAAAACTAGAGTTTTTAGGTTAGCACTTAAAAAACTGAAAGAAGAAAAAGACAGGAGTGGGAACTATTTCCCAGAATGCTTAGCGGCTTGTTTCTGTATCCTGAGATGGAAGAGCGTTACATTGATCTGACTCTTGAGTTTTATTAAGGAAAATGTTTATTTTAAAGTTTGAGGATAATGTTCTGTTCACACTAAATGTTTCTGAGCTGAATTCATTGAAATGTTTAAGAAAATTCATTATCAGATCAGAAATTTTGTTTATGCAATTGGAAACAAGAATTTAAATTATTCTAAAGTAAAATAAGTTGTTATTTTAACTTGATAATGTGAGTAAAACAATAGAGAAATGTGTCTCTTTAACGAGATGAGGACAGTTTATTTCTCGCTTATTGTGAAATTATTATTTGGTTTAAATTTCAGCATTAAATTAAAATTCACAATTCAAGATTAATGAAGTTAAAAACAATGTTTAGACAACTTGTCTTTTGTTGTTAAATCAACTTTATAAACTTTAATTTCAGAGTTAAAACCAAAACAATTTTCTTGTCAACTTAAATTACATTTTCAAGCCAGCAGGTGGACTTTCATTTTCAAGTTAAAAACCAACTTCAAATGTTTTACAGTGTATAATTACAGTCTGAAAAGAACCAAATAGCGATGTAACAAATTGAAGTCTATCTGACAAAACTCAAACTGGTTGCTGCTTTATTCTAAGCTACTATAAAGAGCAGGAAGCCATTTTATGTTTCATTTGTCTCCGTTTGAGTGCAAATGTTGCCTACCAACAAAACAAACAGCGACAAAGAAGCTAATTGGAATAACTGGAACAATATCTAAACTCGCTAACAGTTACAGTAGCTGCTGAGTTTTCCAACAAGAACCTGACAACAGTTTGCAACTGCAAGAACCTTTACCAGATACATTATACCAAAAAATGACATAATTTTTCAGTGTTTATAATATTTTATGTTTATAAAATTATTATAAATATATATATATGTTTATAATAATTTTTCATTAGAAGTAGATAAACTATTAAAAAGTAAATGTTTGGATTGATTAACCTAGACTTAATTATTCAGATTGTTTAAAATAAAGTTTGTTAATAACTTTATTTTACAACTTTTTTGGGTTGTTTTTCAAAAATGTGACATTTTGTGTCGTCCCATTTCTTAAGTTGGATGTTTCATCACACTCTTTTCTGAGATAAAAACTTATCATCATTTATCACAACAAATACTTCCAGCTCAGCTTAACTTACCTGCTGATACCAAACTGTTTGCTCACCAGTTTACAATCAGACAGACTGATCAATAACCTTTTTCAAAATTTAGCCAGAATTTTCTCTAAGATGATTAAATAATTCTAAGAAACAGCAACCAAGGAGGTTGCATGGTTTAATTTTTATTTATTTTTTTTACTTTATCCTAGTGACTGCAGACATTTGTGTCCAGAGTGATTTTTAAAGATGAGGATGTGTGAAGTCAATCCCTTAATTTAAAACAACTGAAACTGAAAATATTCTTATTGGCAGTGTACAAAAGTGTGGTGGATATATTAACCGTCTAGATATTAAAGGAGACTTTAAAATATAGTCTATATATATATATATATATATATATATATATATATATATATATATATATATATATATTAATATATATATATATATATATATATATATATATATATATATATATATATATATAATACTTATATAATATATATATATATATATATATATATATATATATATATATATATATATATATATATATATATATATATATATATATATATATATATATATTTTTGTATTTTGCCAAACATCAATACACTGTAACATTATTTTCACATCACTCGAGTCATGTGATTAACAACTGGATGTTACTACTGGTGGAAATGACAAAGAAGACTGCACTTCTTCTTTGTAGGAGGATGATGGCAACGCCAGTTTTGAAATGACTTATCGTGAGAACAAACTTATTCACGTGTGATTTTAATTGTTTCTTATTTAATGGGAACACCGCAATTGAGAAATTGTGTTTTTCTCACATTATACCAGCAAAGTTTTGTGCATATTTGTAATGGAAGTGTAGTCACTGCCAAAAATTCAAACAAACCCTTAAAAAGTTGCACATAAATCTGGGGACACGAGATTCCTGCTTCTTACCTGTTGAACATATTTTAAAAGCAAACAGAATCACATAAAAGATCGACAACACAAAACTCAGAAGATGACAATCAAAGGTTTCAAATCTTTTGTAAAAGATATTATCAAAAAAAAAAGAAGTATTTGCTGAAGCTCAAAGTGGGTCAGTGTAAATGTTATCTCTGGCACCCAGAGGAAAACATTCAGCGAGGATGTCAATAATCAAAGCCGTCCCCCTCAGGAGCGCTGGGCCAGGTTAGCAAACATGTACACTGGCATTCCCCGTGTTTGTCTGGCTGTGTCCACCGCAATATACAACTCATTTGATCCGAGGGAAAAAGGGACGAATCACGATTTTAATTAACCACTGCCCTGCTTCCTTGCTGTGTCCCTCCAGCAGCTGGACAAACAGTTTTTTTGTAAACATGGCGTCTGCGCCACGTGTTTGCCCGCCCTGCATCCAGCCGGGTTCTACCAGCATGCACCGCTGCCTTGTGTAAACACCGACCCAGATGTACCACATTGGGACAAACTAATCTGTAGGCCATGTTCAGGCGATGAACAAGCCTCCCTGAACGGCTGCTTGTTTTTTTTTTATCTCTGTAGGGACTAAATTTCTTGCCTAAATAAACTCCAGGTTCTTTTAGGAGCTTTTTTAAGTGAGAGAAATGAAAATAAAAACCATTTAGAGAAGTTCTACTGGACAAAGATATTTCCAAAAGCAGATAGCAGCAGCGAGAGAAAGAACAAATCCAACTTTTGATAAAGGTAGTCCTTTGATTCATTTTTTTTCTGCAAGGGAGAAAACTGAACAAATCATGAACAATAGAATTTTTTGTTGCGTCTAATTGCTTGTTTGTAAGATTAATCAAACATTTCTTGACATATTTGCTCAATGTTATCATTAAACAAACCCTAAGGAGGTCTTCAGACTGCTCCCGTTTCTTTTTTTTTTAGCAAGAAGTCAGAAAAATAGCAAGATTTATTTATTACTTTTGTCACATACTGAGAAGGGAACGTGCAAAGCATTCTGGTCAGAGTAACTGCCTAAAACAACATCAAAATAAACAAAGTAGTTTGCATTAAATTGCTGTTTTTGCTGTTTACGCCACTTTACTTCCTCTCAGATTTTTCTATTTTCCACTCTCCGTACGTGTTTCACGCAGGAAGATTATTATTTGCGCTTCTATTAACCATAAGATTTTGCAAACTGAAATTTAAAAAATGAATTATTTGATGGAAAAATACCAGAAAAAAAGTAGTTTTTTTGATAGATTAAAAAAAAGTTTCTGATGTAGGATGAGATGTTTTTACGGCTGTATCAATATAAATGAATTCCACAACACTAAAATAAGAACACTTTTAATTTTTCTTTTTGATCACAAGTCACATGATCAGCAGCCGGACATTACTACTGGCGAAAACAACGAAGAAGAAGATAACAGGAAGTGGTAGAAGGATGTTGGTTTGCTGTTGTCTTTTTCAGACAATGTGCAGTTGGCTCCACCAGAGTCTCACAGCGTCGCACAGTTCATGAAAATTTGTGTCATTCAAAAGCGTTGAATCCACAGCTCTGCTGTAAAAGTGCCGACTACAATTTCCCCAAAACTGCTCCGAAGTATAAGAGGTTTATCGCTACAACACCTGAGAAAGACGCTGACGTTTCCTCTGATGGTTGATAGATGATGAGCGCCAGGACTGAATTATGAACATGATCTCAAGTAGCTGCCATGATTTTTACTGATTTACCGCATGAACAAGTTTATTCATGTCTCATTTTAATAAAAAATTTTTATTTAATTGAAACATTAAATTTGCAAAGTTGTGTTTTTTGACATTGGCAGAATATCAACAAAGATATCCGTAAAGGAAACGCAGCTAGTGATGCATCATCTTCCATCCACAATCTTAGAGAGAATCATCATTTTAAAGCTAAAGGTTTTTCAAACAACCAGGATGATTTTGAAACTAATTTGTAGGTGAGATAAAAACTCCTTGTTACCTTTTAACCCAACATCTTTTTTCTTATCAGTGTTTGGCTTGTGGGTCTATAATAAGTTCTGAATTAAACATAAAGGCAGAAAAACAGATAAAAGTATAAAAATCAAAAATGATGAGTTATCATTATAAGCCCTTCCAGCATCTCTGTGTGTTTGTAGTTTCATATGGAAATGGCTTTCACACGCCAGCTAAACAGATTACGATACAGTGAGGGATTAGGGGTTGCCTTGCCACCGGCCCGCTAATCCTAAACGCAGACTGTCATCAGCCCTGACATGTCCGGGACTCCTTCTGCACAAAATGGCTCCTTGGCTTAAGAAGCCAATCTAGTGACACACACACACACGCACACACGCGCACACACACACCCACACACACACACACACACACACACACAAAGACAATCCACTACCTCCTCCTGCATGAATATTCCTATCAGGCCTGTCAGCGACAGGAAAGACAATGACAGTCGTCTTCAAAGCAGGAGATTAGATGCTGCACGAGACAAAAGCCGACTCTTTGAAGTGATTTTAGTTCACATTCCAGCAAGTTAACCACACGACAATAACAGTTCGGGAGTTTTTTAAAAACTTCGCTCAGACTTCAGGGATCTCAGTTTCTGGGCAGGAATCACAATCTGAGCACTTTCTGCCTTTCTTTTACATACATTCACGATGCAGGCGGTTATTTTGGATGTTTTCAGAACAAATTGTGCATTTTCTTCTTGAACTGTGTGTCAGTCCTTGCAGATAACATTTATTTCTTGTCAAGAAACTCACTTAAAAACCTCACTTGATCCTCAGTTAAATATAAAATCATACATGGACCTGAGGGTAAAATAAATGTAAATAATTGTTGTTGTACTTGTAACAAGGCTGATCCTGCAATGAATTTAAATGCACAGATTAAACAACAACATTTATTCAAAGCATTTGAAAAGTAATGTCTGTGCAAAAAGCGAGAGTCCAGCTAAAAGGTGTGTTGTAGATTCAACAATGCGGTGAATGTAAAGGGAAGATAAAAGCCAGTTTTAGGGATACTTTAAGTGATAAAAATATCACCAATACTAAAAATTAATAAATGATTTCAAGACAAATATAGTCAAGTACTTTGGTCAGATTTGTAAAAAAGATTTTATGTTAAAAATTACCAGAAACAGCAAATTAATGCTCTTCGCATGAGTGTTTTGATCTTTTTCTCACTAATTTAATTAATAACAAAACGATATAAATAAACAACATATTAACTGACACACGGTAAGGTAAAGATAAATTATAGCAGGATTTATTTTTGTTCCATTTCTCACTTTTATTAATGAATGCATGTATTTGTTTGTTACTTGTATGAGGAAAGATAATCACTTTGCATTTATCTTTTTGTGTTTACATGGTGACGCAGTCGAAGGCCCTGGGCTGAAATCCCAGCTGGGCAGAGGAGAAATTTCATGTTTCTCTGGTGAATTTGTAGCATTTTTCTGCATTTTCTGTCTTCTTGTTTTTCTGAGGCAGCAGGTCCAAACTTTAGCTATGAAAAATTCAACGAAAGTTTCAGGAAATTTAACTGACATACTTTTTCTCAATTATAATTTGAGTTACGTGGCTTAACTGCAAATATTCATGCACTTTTGTTATTTTTGTGGCACATTACACAAAAATGTAACGTGCCACATTACATTGCGGCACGTTACATTTTCCACCCTGACATGCGCAGGACGGATATTACATTTTCATTTTTATAAATATGCAGATATTTTTGAAAGGTGGTGAAATTTGGAAATTTGCACAATGCATTTCCTTCCTTAAAAATACAAACACTTATCTTAAAAGTTATTTTTGCTTTGTTCCTTATTACCTTCCAGATCTGGAGTGCATCTTGTTCTCAGCTTCCTACATTTGATGTCTGTGCTTCCTAAGTGCCTGTTGTTTTTATCCGAGGCCGTGCTGGCTGAAGCGGAGCCTCTCCTTGAAACAAACAGCGATACGAAATCTCTTTTGTCAGGGCCGTGCCTAAGCCTAATCTAATGATTCAGATGACTGGGGGCCATATTTAGCGGATAGCCACTGGCTCACTTCAAACAAGCCGCTACGGGTGGAACTTTCCCAAGGATTAACACTTAAAGGAGAGCCAGAGAGAGGAAGAAAGAGGGGGGAAAACAGAGTGGATGTCTTGCAGGGAATCCACCATTAAGTCGAGTCTCAGAGTGCCAGAGAGGAATGTGTTTGCTGAGCTGTGATCCAGGACTGTTTCAGCACTAATGGAAAAACTGGCCCAGTATGTCTGACATCCAATGTAGGGGTTTTCTACTAAAACAAACAGACATGCTCATTGAGTTAAATGTTTGGGATTCAAGCAGACGTTTGAGCGATAATAGCTGATCTGTGTTAGCACCGTGACAGAGTCGAGAAAAACTGGAGTGTGTAAGAAACGATATTCTATGTATTCAAGGAGAAAACAAAAAAAAAATGTTGCCAGGCAAAATTATAAGGTTACCATAGTTAATTAAAACTAACATAATAAAATCTGAAATTGAGAAAACATTTATGTTATGTTAACGGTATTAAAGATGGATTAAAGCTCTAATACGCGGTTTGTTTTTTATTTTATATATTTTTTTAAACTGTCTATATGACAGTAAATCAAGCTGCTCTGCCTCCTCCCTGTGATCCTATTTCTGTCTGAAGAATTGCACCAGAAAGAGCCTGAAGGAGGGGCTTAGCGCTGTCAATTCCGCTTGTGTACACGCTGCTCATTTTTAAAAAGGTGAAGAAAAAACCTACAGCTACAGGAAAACTGATTATTCTATAATTCAGGCTAACTAGCCTGAGCACTCACAGTTTTCAAGTCAAGTTAAAGTTTATTTATGTAGCACAACAGCCTCAGCCGAGGAAAGTGCTTCACAACAAACATAACTTCTCAGGTAGATAAATGATAAAACAGAAAATAGTTTAGTTTAGTAAAAACAATAAGACAAATATAAAATTGCCAAAGATGCCAAAAGCTCATGTGAATAAAATTCAAAACAATACTTAATTTGAGCTGCAGCAATTTTCTTCCATCCTTTACCTTTTCTCTCTAACTGGTGTTGAAGCCCAGGGAGGATGGAGCCGCAGCTGCTGGTTGTTCTGGAAAAGTCCTGGATAGATAATCGTTTAAGTTAGAAAAACATTTGTAGGGAACAACTTGTAGCTTACAAGAGCATGACTGACAACACTAAGACCTGCCCCCAGTCTCTGATTGGTTGTTTCTGACTGGGAGTGGAGTGTTTCTGCAGATGGCAGTAGGACCACAGGGAGGAGCTCCATTGTTTTACATACTTGCCTCACACCATATATGCTGACAGTTTTAACAAATGTGACATATTATTCATAGAAGTTAAATACTGCAGATTAATTATTTTTTGTTGTTTGGTTTTTTGTTTGTTTTCTGGATGTGGCACTAAAGTGAAGCTGTGGAAACAGAAAGCTTTTGGCACTTTTAGTTCCTCTGAAACTAAAATCAGGCTGTTTGTGTTAATTCAAACTAACGTAAAGCTCTAACTTAATAAAAATCACAAAAGTCTAAAACAAACAAATTTTATTGTGTAACATCTGCGGAAAAATCTAATAACTGAACTTATGATGCTGATTTGTTGCCACGCTGTTAATACAATAACGACAAAATTAAACAATATTTCCCTCACATTCGGTAATATTTTCAGGTGGATGTTAATCAACAAAGGTTGTTATTTGAAGATTCCAGATGTGTTTTGCTAATTGAACTTCCCCCGCTGAAAGATTCGCCTGTTTGTTGGTGACGGACTTTGTTTCTGGCGCTCCGGTAACGAGTCGAGGCTTGTGTCTGACAGCTTGAGGTGCCCCTCGGTGCTGCTGTCACCGCTCTGACTGACAGGCCGCTGCAACACAAGGAACCCTGGATTAAAGTCAGCCAGGCGTAAACAAACACTGACTTTCCTAAAGGAGAGCAAAGCAGAGGGCACAGGGTGCTGACCCGGTTCAGACTCCAGGGATGTTATTCTGCGACTGCAGCAGGTGAGATTCTCAGAGGAGAAAAATGCTGAAATCATCCTAAATAACTCACTTGTCCTTCAATGTGCCGAGCTTGAAATGGCATAAACATCCAGTTACAGTGAAATCCACGTCTGGCCCAGTTTGAGTTCAGCAATTGAACCAGAGACGACATAATGATGCATTTACTAATTAAATGAAGTAACAGTGTTTTCTTCTACCTACACTGTAAAACATTTGATCTGCATTTAGTTGTGTCGACTATCTTCTAGTCGTTAAGTCAAATAAATTGAAAGTTTTAGTTTTTGAACCTAAATGTGAGTTTAATAAAGACAAAATTACAGCAGTAAGTAATTTTGTTAACTTTTTATTAATTTTGTCAAACATCCAAGAGTTTAATAAACCAGAGTTTTTAGGTTAGCACTTAAAAAAACTGAAAGAAGAAAAAGACAGGAGTGCGAACTATTTCCCAGAATGCTTAGCGTCATGTTTTTGTATCCTGTGATGTAAGAGTTACATTGATCTGACTTGTGTTTTATTAACCAAATGTTTATTTAATTGCTTGAGGATAATGTTCTGTTCACACTAAATGTTTCTGAGCTGAATTCATTGAGATGTTTAATAAAATTTATTATCAGATCAGAAAATTTGTTCATGCAATTTGAAACTAGAATTTAAATTATTTTAAAGTAAAATAAGTTGTTATTTTAACTTGATAATGTGAGTAAAATAATAGAGAAATGTGGCTCTTTAACCAGGTGAGGGCAGTTTTTCTCTTACATATTGTGAAATAAATATTTGGTTTAAATTGCACCATTGAGTCAAAAGTCACAATTCAAGATTAACTTAAACAATGTTTAAACAACTTTTCTCTTGTTGTTAAATAAACTTTATAAACTTGAATTTCTGAGTTAAAACCAAAACTATTTTCTTGTCGAGTTAAATTGCATTTTCAAGGCAGCAGGTGGACTTTCATATTCACGTTGAACCAACTTCAAATGTTTTACAGTGTGGAGGATTACATTAACTGTTTGCACTGCTAATTGTAATTTGCTTAACAACTGAATCTACTGGTTTTTCAGCTTACTAAAATGCTAAAGTTGCCAAATGGGTGGATGGCAGAAACATGGCATTTTAATACAAATCACAGGCAGATCTGACTGCATTCGTCTCTCTCTCAAATGTAACAGAGGATATGCTCTAATCTTATTTATTGAACAGCTTATAGAAGCTCACAATGAGAAGCTTTACTTTAACTAAGGCGGCAGCCTTATCATTAGCTGGGAGTGAAGGCGATTAGGAGCAAATTACTAAACAAAGAATTAAGTTCTGAGAGCCAATCTAGATGAGATCGCTGTTAAACTGAACCAATTTGGAAAGTGCTGTGACATCTAGACCTCACTATCTACAGAAATGTTGACACACTCTGATAAAAGTGTTTGACCATTTCTCCTGCTGGACTTTTCTCCATCTTGATGTCACTGCAAATGTGCTAAAAACTCCTCACAATAACATTAACACTTATAAGTAAATAAGTGTTATAACGTATATAGCGTTCCACCTGCTGCCTTGAAAATGGTTTTGGTTTGATTCAGAAACTAAAGTTCATGAAGTTGATTTAACAACAAAAGACAAGTTTTCTAAACATTGTTTTTTAAGTTTATTAATCTTGAATTGGGAGTTTTAACTTAATGCTGCAAATAACTATTTCACAAAATGTAAGAAAACTCTGCCCTCACCTGGTTAAAGAGACACATTTCTCTATTATTTTACTCACATTATCAAGTTAAAATAACAACTTATTTTACTTTAGAATAATTTAAATTCTGGTTTAAAATTGCATGAACAAAATTTCTGATCTGATGATGAATTTTATTAAACATCTCAATGAATTCAGCTCAGAAACATTCAGTGTGAACAGAACATTATCCTCAAGCTTTAAAATAAACATTTTCCTTAATAAAACTCAAGAGTCAGATCAATGTAACGCTCTTCCATCTCAGGATACAGAAACAAGCCGCTAAGCATTCTGGGAAATAGTTCCCAATCCTGTCTTTTTCTTCTTTCAGTTTTTTAAGTGCTGACCTAAAAACTCTAGTTTATTCAACACAAAATTAATAAAAAGTTAAGTCTCCTTTGACGTAAAGAGTAGAAGATAGTAGACACAACTAAATGCGGTTCAAGTGTTTTACAGTGTGTTTGAGGTCAGAGGTCATGCGGATGCTCGGGTTTGTGTGGACTATTTTGGTGACTAATTAAAGTAGTGTGTGACCAATAGGGTGAAACATCAGTGTCCATCCACACATACCCTCCTTTGTCGTCTTTAAAGTGGTCGTAGGGGTGTTAATAATTTGACCCCCCACCTAAAGTGTCTCTTAAGTGATGAGGAGGAGAGAGGCTGTTTGAAGACTGACCCTTCCACTTGTTTCTTGTCCGCCCTTCCTCCTCCTCCTCTCCCTCCCCTCTTCTCATTCTCCTTGTCCTGTTGTCTTCTTCTTCTATCCTCTTTCATGCTCTGTGGCCTCGGCTCCTCCTTTTCAATCTGCCGCGCTCAGCAGTCACCTCTTACAGGACAAACAGACTGGAACTGTTGCTTTTCTCTTTCATGTGTGGGTGGGAGGCTGGGACTGGGGCTGTGGATGGTAATGACAGGTTAAGGCCACCGATATGCTGAACACGTGGATTTTGGATGGTTGTGTGGAAACTTTGGTTGATTCAGTTGGACAACAAGGTGCTGATGAGAAATATTTTCACCATATGATGTGTAGATGTTATGATCTGTGGGTATCTGTGTGTTTTCTGTTTGTTGTTTCTTTTAATTTAGGGTATTTTATGCTATCTTCTACTTATTGACTGTCTCTAGAGTGGCACTGACTCTGATAAAAAAGCTTTTCACTTCTCAGCACCATCGGCTTGCAATCTGCTTCAGGAGGAACTGAATTTAATAGAGAAGGTCTCATTGTATTCCTTCCTTGTGTTGTTTCACTGTGTTGTTGTCATTAGGAGTTTTATGTTGGTTAAATAAAGGATAAATGAAAAAACAATTCCCTTGTATTCAGTTTTTTAGGGCTCGTTCACAGCAGCCCTGTTTACTAAGCTTTGATCAAATTCTAGATTATTTGTGTAGAAAGTCCGGTTTGTTTTTGGAGTTCTGGATGCACAATTGAAATCCAATAACACAAACTCTGAGTCCACTTACCAACCTCGGTCTCGGTTGGCTGGTGTGAACTCTGGCGCAGTTTGAATCCAGGCGGATTGAAGACCGCTCCAAAAACAGGGCATTCTGGGTAAATAAACCCAAAACAAAGGTGATAGTCTATCGCCAGAGGGAAAAATAGCTTGTAATCAATTACCAAAGCAAATGGAACATTTTACAACCGCTAATATCTGACTCTTTTCCATTTTTGTTTACATTTTGTGAAGAAGGAAGTTTGTCTCATGTCTTCTTCAGAGGTTTTTGTAACATTTTCTTCAGTAGTTTTTGACGCACAAGCAAGGAGGTGAACAAGTGTTTCATAGAGTTTCGTTCATTTGACACACTGCAGTGTGAAAGTGAACCACACCAGGTTAAAATGTCACAAATTTTAGTATCAGGTAGAAAAACATCCTTCGTTACTTTTTCTCCTCCTTCTTCACTTTTCTCTTGATTTATGGAAAAGGCAGAGATGAAATGACATGTAGGTAACAAATGGGGTCACAGAAACGGACCTGGAGTTCATTATTTCTCCTCTCCTTTCTTCAGCATTGGCCTCACTGTGAGATTACCATCATGTAAAAAGTCTGTCAGTTTGTCCTTTAACTTTTTTCTGAATAATTAATTAGATAATTTTAAGGAAAAAAAATCTTTCCAACATTCTTATTTTGACTATCTGCACAGTGATTTTATGTTATGGTCTTGTACAACATTATTACTATCATTGTAGTTTTTGTTGTTATTGATAAATTCATTTTGTAAATATTGCTTGGATGCCTTAATAACTTTTTGTGGACAATAATAAAGACTATTTCTAATCTATCCTATTTTATTCTTGTTTCTTAGTGTTTGTTAAATTTAATTTTCTTAACAGTAACTTAAAAACGTGTACAACTACAAATGTAGCAATTCTTGTCGATAGCTAATATTTAAGTGAAAAAGCGTTTGTTCTCTACATTCTTTCTGCTTTCTGACATTTTTCACCTGTTTTATGGAGCTTCCTGTCAATCTATGCCAAAAGCACTTGCAAGAAAAACCTTCTTTTTTTGTTTTCTTTATCCCCCTACTTTCCTTCCTCCTGTCCTTTCTTCCCAATTCCCAGGCACTTGTATGTTTTCTCAGCTTGGGAAGGCTGCAGGCGGCAGAGCAGCAGCAGCAGTCGGGCCGCTGGCTGCCAAAAAGGGAATTAAGTCAGTTGCCAGGCTGGATAAGAAATTGGATTCTCTTCCTTTTCTGTTATCCCTCTGGAGCAGATCCTGTTGGGCGTCAGGGAGGGGCTGGGGGTTTTGGAGATGGAGGAGCGGCGTTTGGGGATGTACAGGTGGCACGGCGGGGTTAGATCTCTGCCAGGTTGCTGTCACCTTTCTGAGTCCACATCAGGCCACACCTTCCCCTCTAAACCCGAGCTCCGTGTCTGAGAGGCAGCTGCAGCCAGCCGGGGGCCGGCATCAGAAAAACCAGACACACCAGCTTATGCATCTTCACAGGATGCAGCACCTGGTCAGACCTCCACCCTGCTGGGTTGTAACACTGCTGACTTATATCATTAGAGGCTTTGGGGCTCCATCACAAATCTCCTGGCAACTTCAGCTGGCACCATAATGGAGGAACAGCAAAGAACCCGCTGTGTGTAAATAATGCTCTGTTTGCACCGTATTCTGGGGAAACAGAATCAGAGGTCATCTTATTTTTCATGCACACATTGATGTGTTGCGGCTTCAGAAGGTCCTGGCCAGGGCTCTGAGTCCCTCTGACCCGATGTGTGCACACACTGCTTCTTTATTAACTAACATGACTTACTGTTACTAATGCTCCGAAGCTGCCGGGTAGTTGCCTTTTCTGGAACAAAACTGCAAAACACAATATCTTACCAAGTAATCTTGGTCTAGTTTCTAGTGGAAATATCTTAGTACTTAAAATGAGGGAAAACTAACTGACATGTAAGTTTCCGCCAAGAAATAGGAGCTTGTTTTAAGTAAATAATTTCTTAATTATTTACTAGTTTTACTGCAGATTACTTCACCTATAACATAGGAAAAATGTCTTGTTATAAGTGAAATTATCTGCCAATAAAACGAGTATTTTTTCACCAATATTGAGGAATTATTGACTTAAAACTTTCTTAAACTGTTCCCGCGGGCGCCCTCTAGTGGTAAACAAGGTACTACATTTAAACTAACCATGTTTTTTTTTGTTGGGTTTTTTTGCCATGACGTCAGCGCAAAGCATACAGTTAGCAAAGAAATGTTTTCTGCTTTAAAAAGCAAAGCAGAAAACAAATAAACATGAAACATTTTTACAAGCGTCGAACTAACCATTCCAGCATATTTGGTCAACTGGTTTTACCGCTGTATGCGCTGTACAATAGCTGCTGGAAGACAGTAAGTTGTTGATTTACCACCCAGAACCCACTTGTTGGTTGTGCAGGAGGCACCACTTCTGCTTTTTAAAGATGTACAATTGTATTATTACACATCTGTTTGCAGCAATTTTCATGTGTGATTGTAAACGTTGAGTTGGAGGGTGTGGCTTTAAAGTGACAAGACGCCCTAAAACAAAATAGGAAGAACCGATCAGACTAAAATCTTATCTAAGAATGATTCTGTGCAAAAAAAATAATGAACACGTTTTGATTAGGCCACAGAATTATTCTAACTTGTTCAAGAAGCATAATAGGTCACCATTAGATTGTTTAGCCTCTTTTTTTGTGCTTCTTTGGTTTTGTTTTGGTGACATTAAACGTCTGATTTCAGTTTTGCCATTTTTGAAATTGTAAACAATAAATTAGAGTTTCTAATTGGTCCTATAATTTCCAGACCGGCCCACGTTGACTGTGCTTTCACCAAGGGGGTAGAATTAAGACCACATAGGGAACCAAATAACATTTTTAAAAGCTGGGAGACTTAAGTAGAAAATTGGCTTAGCATGCAGATTGCAAAGTCAACAATGGAAACATATATCCCAGCTTGGAGTGATTGAAGTCCCTGTCTTTCTGATGAACAAAGTGTTTGATTTCCACCATGCCTCTTACGTAAACTGCTAACTTGATTTCACACCCTGCATCTGAGGGTGACAACAAACACTTTAATTAGAGAAAGATGATGCAGGGAAGAGCAGGGAGGAAAGGTGATAGACAGTAACAAATCCCCAGCACACTGCAGACAGCTTAAATATACAACCAGCAAAGCGAAATATGATTCCCCCCCACTTTTCATATCGTATTATTTCTCTCTTCATTCTCTAGCTTAGAACTGTGAATATTTTTGCATAGCTTAAAGTCTGGGTGCTATCTCACCCAAACTTACGCTGTTCATTAGCATCATCAGGGGTTTATGCAGGAGGTGTGTAAGGCTAGAGGGGATGGGTGCATGCCAAAATGAGGCCTTTGTGGTTAAGAGCTGGACATTGAACGCATCATTCTGGTTTGGGCAGCATAATGTCAGGCACCTTGTCGCCCTTTGAATTCGGCCACGCCACTCCCGCAAGATTAGCCCCTTTCAGAGTAGCTCCATTATCGAAGTAGTTGCTGTTACGGTGATGGAAGAGAATAAAGAAAAAGGGAATAATAAAGCAAAGCAAAAAGATCAAATCTATCACACTTGATCCTCTGGACATTATTAAGTAGGCAGGCTGATCAGGAAAAGTGATAAACGTTCTGCAATAAGCGTGCCAATCATCGCCTTCACCTTCTCTGCAGTCTGCAAAACAATTGCCTTCCCCTTTCTCAGATTGGGCTTTATTGGTCAGCAAATAATCAAAGCCCCTTTTTTCCATTGGAGGGGATTAGAAAGGCAAAGTTAAGCCTGCTGGATGAGCCGCTATAGCGGAGAGGCCAGGGGTGGTCTCCTTATCAGGGATATGCTGTTGGATGCAGCTCTGCCACAGAGCAGATTGCTTTCACTGTCACTTGTCTGCAGAGAAGAACAAAGAAGCAGCGCTGCCACAATAATACCCCTGCTCTGATGGGACACGGAAAACGTTCTTTTATGTATCTATTATTAGGAGCACCAGGATCAAACATGCCTCCACCTTCTCTGAATGTTTTCTTTTTTATTCTTTCATTCATCAGCCCTCTGTTGAACCGGGTTAGTTTGGTTTTTATAAACTCCATTTCCTCCATTTGGGCGATTAAGGAACCCAGAGACAATGCTGCAGGGTGTCCACATATCCTTAAAAAGTCTTTAATTCATTAATCTAAAATTAAGGCCTTAAAATGTCTTAAATTAATCAAGAAAATGTAAGACGGTCTTAAATACGTCAAATAAAGGTCTTGATTTTTGTTGTGGCAGGAATATTTAATCTCCTGGGTTTCCCCCAGTGTATTATAAGCCTGGCGGGCCACCAGGCTTTATTTGTGCCCCCACCTGGCTCAGCATTGCTTATTTATTTATTCTTTTTTATCTTTGCATTTCTTAAAACTTTATAGTTGGTGTTCAGATATTAATCCCCCAATCTTCCAATAACACATAAATATCAAGTGATATTTTAAAAATTTCTGTCCACTTTAAACATTTTTTAACTCCAGAAGATGGCGGGCCGCTGGAAGAATGACTGCTGAGCACCTCAACCACCGGGCTTAGCAGGTTTTCTGGGGGAAACCTTGAATCTCGTGTGTCATATTTAGTTTTGGTGAAGGGATTTGAATCACAAGCAGACATGACATGGTTGAGGTTACTGCTAACTAGCTGCTGATATACTCTTACTAGCTGGCTAACTAGCCAGATTTTTTGTGTCCATGATAGGTGAGTGCAAAATGCCTTTACCTTTAACAAATCTCTGTATTATTTCAATCCATCCATCCATCCATCCATTTTCTTTACACCCTTCTTCCCTAATGGGGTCGGGAGGGTTGCTGGTGCCTATCTCCAGCTGCGTTCCGGGCGGGAGGCGGGGTTCACCCTGGACAGGTCGCCAGTCTGTCGCAATTATTTCAATCCCTAATATTATTTATCAATGAAGATCAAGGAGCATCCCACTCCAGATTGGCTGGAAGATCTATCAAAACCCTCTGTAGTTGGGTTTTTTTTTCTAAAAATGAAAACAAAACAGTAAACAGAAGGGCTTTTCCTTGAGGCAGTGTGGTTGATCTCCAGAAATTTAACACCATTTTGGATCAAACAAATTTTAAGTTTCCAGTGTCACCTCTTTTTCTTATCTTCTCCTGTCTCACTTTTACCATCTCATGTTTCTCCTCATCGGCCCTTTTATACGACTCTTTCTTCTTCAGTCTTATTTTGTCTCTGTTGTAGGATCTTGAGGGATTTCTGGCTCATTTGATGCTCTGCAGAAAGGTGACATAAAGGAGTGAGCAGCCTGAGGGGCCTGACGGTGGCGTTCGGTGGACAGAGTGGCGCCAGGGCTCGCCAGCAGCCACAGTCCAGCACGTTTCCTCAGATTCCTTCAGTGCAAACTGAAATACGTGACACAAACTCCTATTTTAATTGTGTCTACTGTTTTTATATACTTTCTGTCAGAGTTAAGAAAAGTAAAACGGCTCATCTACTTTATACTTTCAAAATTCTGTGAAATGGAAAGTAATGTATTAAAATATTTCATATATTTTAATAGATTCCATCAGTAGTAATACTTATTGCTAGAATTTATTTATTTTAATAGTATATTTATTCCATTACATTTCATATTTCATTGCAATATGACACATTTGGAGCCACGATCAATTAAAATTTTTAATTAGTTTTTGAGTTTATGTTTTCCAAATAATATTGATTTTGCTTTTGAAATATTCAGTGACAAATTTTTGATATCCAACCAAATTTTTATGAAACATTTTAAAATTACTAAAGCGACTAAAGTGGAAATAACCAAAGTACCAAATGTGTACTTTGGTAGACATTTGGTTGAAATGGGCACCAAAATTTACAATAACATCTGTAAATAACAAAATAAAATGGCAAAGTAAAATTCAACTTTAATTAAAAAATTGTTAATTTAGACAGACAGACAGACAGACAGACAGACAGACAGACAGACAGACAGACAGACAGACAGACAGACAGACAGGCAGGTTTTTTAAAAGTAGGTGCATCTTCTTGTTTCTGAGTGTCGGCTGGTCAGTTTTTCATTGTTGTTTTCTTTGCGTCTCCATTCGCCATATAATTGTGCGAATTGAAATTTCAAAAATAAACTTGTTTTATGGAAACACGCCAACTTAAAAAAAAACCTCTCGCTTTTAAATAAAAAGTTTTTGCACTAGAATGAAGTGGTTTTCCGGCTGCTCTGAAATTTGTGTATTTGGCAAAATTTCAACGGAAACACAGAAGTCGTGTGATTGTTTACTGGATGTTACTAAGACAAAGAAGACGACAGGAAGTGGTAAGAGGATGACATCTTTTTTAAGGATTTATTTACCTGTGATTTTAATTACAAAATTATGTTATTTTTGCCATCAGCCAATATAGTAGAAGCTTTATGCACATTTGTAATGTTTGAAAACTTCTGTTTGAAAGTCCTCAAATTTGATTCTTTATATCCAAACCTAGAAAGTGAATAATAAATCCATATGTGATTAAACTTAAAAAAATAAAAAATAACTAGTCTTTGACTTTTTAGTTAGTTTTGTCAGACGGGTTGTCCTCAAGTCTAAAGATATGCATTATAACCTCAGTACTGACAGCCAGGCAAGAGGCGACACGACGGCAACGGCATGATGTTGCACATGGAAGATGGCAGACATTAAGAGGTCATCTTCATTTACAAAAGATGTGAAATTCTCAGGACTTCTCTCCCTCAGGAGGAGAGCAAGGGTGAAGAGTTGAAAAGTTCATCCACTGAGCGAAAAGAAAGGTAAGTGGTGCAGTCATGCAAATATCTGAGGCGAAGACAGAAGAGGAGGCGGAGGGCAGGATTAGATCGAGCTAAGGTGACAAAAGGACAAACAATAGGTGGAGCTGCAGTGAGTATTTGACAGAGTAAACTGAGACTTGTGCTTTCTTTTGGGTTGACTCCATGTTTTCACTAGGAATATTCCTCAAGGAATCCAATGTTGGAGAAGTTTACAACTCAACAAAACCGCAAGACAAAAAAAACACACTGATATGTTTAAAACACACACTGCTGATACAGGACTATAAATTAACTTTGCGGCTGCAAAAGCATAAAAGATTTTCACCGTATATCTGGATAGTAGTACACAATTTTTTATTTCTTTTTACAAATAAAGCACAAATCAGCAATGATAGCAATGGTTTCTTTGAATAGACGTTTCTCACAAAACAGTGACATCATAAATCTGCTCCTTCAAATGTTTGACAATTCATGAATCACCACTCAAGCAGCTCGTATGAGTGAGTTTTCAAACATTGAGGTTTCAAAGAGGCTTGAATTATACATTTTTCTTAGTAGATTCAGAATTGCCTATAACTCATTGGTTTTAACCTTATCAGTAGCAACTAGCATATAGTTTTCATATTGCTTTTTAAAAACCTTGTTGTAGCACCAGGCCACTTTTAACCATGTTATATATTAATGTGAACCAAAGCGTGGAGAAGCAGCATTCAGCTTCTATGCACCACAAATCTGGAACAAACTTCCAGAAAACTGAAATCAGCCGAAACACTGAATGCCTTTAAATCAAGGACTCAAAGCCCATCAGTTTAGATTTGCTTTTAAACAATAATAAATTGAACACTGATCAATACATTCGATGTGTATTGATGATTTTGATGATGGAAATTGACAAAATGCAATGTTTGTTATTGGTTTCATAATTGGTGACTGTATAATGTGTTTATGATAATTTTTTATGATTTAAAGAACTTTGGACTGCCTTGTTGCTGAAATGTGCTACACAAACAACCTTGATTGATTAATATTTCTATTTATTATCCATTTATGTCATCAGGTTAAGTGGGCTCTCTAAATTCTCCCTAGGTGTGAGTGTGTGTGTGATTAGTTGTTTGTCCTGTCTGTCTCTGTGTTGCCCGGCGACAGACTGGTGACCTGTCCAGAACGTTACCTGGAGGTAGGAACCAGCACCTCCCGACCCCACTAGGGACACGGGTGTTAGAAAATGGATGGATCAATGGATGGATGCTTTTATCAATCAAATCAATCAATCAAATTTTATTTGTATAGCACATTTCAGCAGCAAGGCATTTCAAAGTCCTTTACATCAAATCAAACACAAAAACACAATGCAACATAGAATCAACAATCAAAACACAACATCAAGTCAGATTCCATCAATAAATTTGCAAACTGATTACGTTTCAAATTCAACTCTACACAAGTGGGTTTTTAGTTGAGATTTAAAGGAAGTCAGTGTTTCAGCTGTTTTACAGTTTTCTGGAAGTTTGTTCCAAATTTGTGGTGCATAGATGCTAAATGCCGCTTCTCCTCATTTGGTTCTGGTTCTGGGGATGCAGAGCAGAACCAGAAGACCTGAGAGGTCTGGAAGGTTGATACAACAGCAGCAAATGTATTGTGGTGCTAAACCATTCAGTGATTTATAAACTAACAACAGTATTTTAAAGTCTATTCTTTGAGCTACAGGGAGCCAGTGGAGAGACTTTAAAACTGGTGTTATGTGCTCTATCTTCCTGGTTTTAGTGAGAACCTCAGCAGCAGCATTCTGGATCAGCTGCAGCTGTTTGATTGATTTGTTAGACAGACCTGTGAAGACGCAATATAAATGTGGCTGAAGATAAACGCATTTATGCCACGTTTCCTGTTTGTCAAGAAAGCTGATTCACCTCACAGTAACCAAATGTTCCTACTGGTATAAATAAAGTAGATTGATTGACAACATATTTATCCTGGAATTGATTTGTTGAAAATGGTATCGATGTTATCAAGTTTGGACGTTTTTTTGCATCTGGACTAATCTAGATGTCACTGGCAAGACACTTGGTTTTACCCAATTTGCGGGACAAGAAGAAGGAGATGCAGAGAGTGAACACTCAGAGGGGATAACTCAACACTTTCACCATTTGTCAACACAATTGGCCATTAATCAGCATAAGAGACCTGGCTCTGGTTCAGCACCAGCACTTTAGGCGTTTTCTATCAGTCCCATTCCAGACAGATGGTGGAGTAAGTGTGACTGGCACAGAAACCGGTGGAAACAGAGCGGATATTGTTGCCAGACAGTATTAGGACGGGGAACGTGAGGGTGTGGTGAATGAGGCACAGGGCCTGACCAGTCGTAATTATCCCAAAAGGTTGCCAAGTGCTGCGACAAACTGGCGACCTGTCCAGGGTGAACCCCGCCTCTCGCCCGGAACGTAGCTGGAGATAGGAACCAGCAACCCTCCTGACCCCATTAGGGACAAGGGTGTAAGAAAATGGATAGATGGAGGTTGCCAAGTGTTTCTTATCTGACAAGGTTTAGGAGCTGGATGGGGAATTTTCAAACCAAAATTCATGTCGTATGTAATTTCTAAAAACAACCCTGTTCGTTGCCTTCAGCCCAGCTTTTAGTTTTTCCCACGATATGAAAAAGAACAATAAAGGAAGCAACCAGCAACTGCTATCGGAGCATCTGAACCAACTCAAGAGTTTTAATCCTTGGTTTAGATGAGTTTCTCCGATCCGGTTTGCAAATCCCCATTGGAATGTGACCGTGAACACACCGACTTTACGAAGATATGGATCGGCTGACGTGGCCTCGAGGAGCTGATAAACAAAGCAAACTGGGGTACAGCAGGTGCAGCGTGACCGCCCAAAGAGGGGTCAAAATGGCCGATGGGTATTGTATTCATACGGGCAACGGGGAAGGCCAGACCCTCGCCGTCTTGCAGGATCAGCAGATAATTGGTCATTCCAGGTGAAATCAGAAGTTCAACCAAAGGTCGGACTAATCTGACACAATATTCCTTATTTTCACACGCAACAAGCATGATCAACAACAACAAAAAGAACTGGCTTGGCGATGCAATCAGGCTATCTGTTCTGCTATCGTGGCGCTGGAATATTCCATGTCCACATATATTCATAATCCCTACATAAGTTGGTTCACAAGACACAACAAACAAATCCCCAGACATAGAGGTGACGCCAGATGTAGAAATGAACTTGTTCTTTTCTCATAACTTCATCAGGAGAGCGATGAAAATCTCAGCTTGCATCCAGCTCGACATTCAGAATTGAACATTCCCAACATTCCTGCTCTGTGCTGACGACCTGAGCTGCACAGCATTAAAGCTGCTCCACTGGCAGCTTTAATTACTGCTCACAGTTCCAGTCATGGGAAATGTCATCAACAATAAGCTTCAGCAGATTTACTGGAGTGAAAAAATACTTGTACTTCAAATTTGTTGAGGAGAATCTAGAAATATTTGTGCTGAGTGTAAAAGTTTAGTTCCTCCAGGCTACACTTGCAACACATGGGATTTCCCTTAAGTGTAGCTTTCATGTGTGGCTTTTTGACACATTTTCTAGTTTTTAGACACTCTAATATGATTGCCTTTGTTTTGGTTTTTCCAAAGAATTTCTTTAGCGATTCCCTTTAACATGCTGCTGCTATCTGCCTTGAAAGTAGTAGAGTACTGTGATTTTGACAAAATTTCCTTGTGCTTTTCCCGTATTATTTTTTTTATTATTTACATAAATCCATTGTTTTTTTGTGTGAGATCAGATCCATCTCAAAATCAACAGCATGTAGCTCATGGTAACACTGAAATTGTCTTATTTGGTCTGTAAGTTTTCACTTCTCTTCCATCATCCATGCAAAGAAAAAAATGGCAACTAAAGAGGCCAAATCTATCTATCTATCTATCTATCTATCTATCTATCTATCTATCTATCTATCTATCTATCTATCTATCTATCTATCTATCTATCTATCTATCTATCTATCTATCTATCTATCTATCTATCTATCTATCTATCTATCTATCTATCTATCTATCTATGTGTCTAGTTTCTATCACAAATATTAATATATGATATTTACACTAGAATCTAGACAAATTCTTGATAATATTTTTATCAAGAATGATGCCTACCTACAGCGGAAAATCACAAAATCCTACCAAGAAATTGTCTAGTTTCTATTGCAAACATTTTTTGCACACTTACGTTTAAGTCATTTTTGTCTTAATGTAAGTTTTCTATAAAGTGCCAGATTATTTAACTTAAAACAGGAAACTATATCTTTTTTTCATCAATATTCAAGAATTACTGACTTAAAACAAGCTAATATATATCTTACTGAAACTTATTTTTAAGTTTGGTCTTTTTTCAAGTGTACTAAGATATTTTCACTAGAAACTAGACAAGAATTCTCTGTAAGATTTGTTATTTTTGCAGTCAGTCAGTCTGTCTATCTATCCTGTAGAAGAAGTCAGAATGAGAAGCTATGTGTTTTGAATCATGTGTGTTTTTACGTAGAAGTGTCAGGTGTGCCTGTGTGCAGGAGCCCTCACCCTTATTGGCAGCTGTCAGTGACTGACAGCTAAAACGGAGGGCAGGGAGGACAGACAATGCAGGGTAATGAGAGATGCGGTGAACAGGCTCGGCCATGCCTCCGTTGCTGCAGCGCGGCTAAGGTGACACGTCAGCCCCACGCCGCAGCGCTTTGTTTACACGTCACCTGTCAGACCTGAAGAGGGGCCTGAAGTGGAGAAGAGGAACTCATTAATACCAACCGATGATTTCTGTTTCCAATATGCAGCTGAGTGATTACTGGGAGGAGCCTTCGTTCGTTGGCTTCCAGCGATCATCTTTCATTAAACTTTTTGTTTCCACATAATTTATTCAGAGGAAAAAGTGCTTTGATGGAGAAAATTTTCTTTTTTTGAATTATTTGAACCTTTGGATTTGCTAGACCGGTTCAGCATTTAACATGGTAGAGCATGTCAAAGCAAGTTATTCTCATCTATTTTCTTTATTCACATTCCAAACTGCAGCACAGCAACTGGTGGGGGCACATCTACCTCTACCTACACAGCCAATTTTGAAGACTTAAATCAACACTGTGCCAGGTTTTTTGGTTCTTCTCAGAACTGATATGACGCCACCTATCAATCATTTTAGTGGGTTGGTCAGCTACAGACCAATAGCTGGTCGCAATTTGTCCAGAAGTGCATCCCCCTTATCTGGAGGAACAGAACGTTGTGAGGGTTCATTATTGCTAACACGCTGCCATAATGATCACAGCATAAAGATTTTCAGGGAAATAATAGAATATTGTGGTCCAACGCTGTCAGTGTGGAACATGCAATCCCAACAAGTGTTACCAGAGCATTTAGAGGGTCGAATATAATTTATTACATTTCCAAAATCCAAATGGAGCCTGGAATGGTGTAAGAAATTACATTTCTTACATTATGGCGAGCAGCCGACCTTATGTCCAGTTGAATGAAACTGTGATCAACAACAACTGCCACTTGTTCATCTGCACCAAGGTAACTGATAGTAAGCTTCCCTTTTTTGTCATAACGACACTTATTTAAAGTCAAATCAAAGATCAATAAGTGAAGGCAGTTATGCTTGATCTTATGCATGTAAATTCCAATGGTAGCTCTACAGCAGCATGAGAACATGTGCTGCAGTAACTGCGGTATTTACTTTCAGCAGCATTTTATGCTAATATTTATTTTTAAACATTTTCCTGAAGGCAGTGATTAATCACGTGCTTTTGCCCAAGATGTGCCCCACAGCGTTCACACTCACATCCGATGAGACTTTGTGCCCCTTATTCTTCCTCTGGCTATGAAAAACTTGTGCTTTAGCTGATTTCTCTGTTGTTCCCCACAAATAATATTATAAACGTGATGAACGACTCGTTGGACACTTTTCTTGCCTGTCATCTTTGCCTCAGTGTCGGCTGATAAGGCAAAAATAGTGCAAAAAATAACACATTGAGTTCCACCAACATTGCCATTATAACACTGTTTGTTTGTAGTGTAATATGTGCATTTCCACTAATCATATAGTTCCGCAAATTGAAATTACAAAAATGAATGAATAAAAGATAATGGAAACAAGCCAATTTTTATAAAATGTTGCTGCATTAGGATGAGTTGGTTTTCAGCCACATCAAAATAAATGTATTTCGCAAAACTGCAATGGAAACACTTTTTTCACGTCACAGGAGTCATGGGATCAACAGCCGGTTGTTACTACTGAAAAAAACCACAAAGAAGACAACAGGAAGTAGTAGAGGGATAATCATTTGTTCTTTGTTTTCAGACAATGTGCACCTGGTTCCACCAAAGCTCTCACAGAATGACTTTTGGCAACAAACAAGCTTCTTCCCATGTGATTTTAATTTCAATTTGTGTTTAAAGGAAACTCTGCAAATGAGAAATTGTGTTTTTTCAACATTAGCAGAATATAATGAAATATTTGTGTACATTTGTAAAGAAAATACTAATAATGCTATAGTTTGTTGTGATGTACCTCACCATCTCTCTGCTCTCATGCAACTTAACGTTGACTTTGTGCAACAGTGTCAGGTTGTAAGTGTGTGTTGGATTGTCACTATAATTGACCGAGTGACTGGCTGGCTGTTCTTTGGCAGGTTAGGACCTGCTGTGCAAATCACTCAAGGCTGCCTGATCACGCTTTCTCCTTGCCAGTGACGGCTGCATGAAGGAATGCCAGAATTCACCTCGCGGTCAGAGGAGTCGCCACGCCTGGATTCAGACAGGAACCAGGCCACATGGTCAATGAGGAACACCGCACAACCGACCTTTTCCAATCTAATACTCATCAGCCATTTTTACTTATTTTCTTAATTTGCTTGCACACATCTTGAGTTAATTTTTATCATCTTCAGTAGTGGGATGTTACTGTGATGGAAGCTGTCTCATTTCCTAGAGGACCACCCATGTTGGATAAATCCACCAGGTTTTCGTCTGACCGTGAAATCTTTTGTTTGAATTCACAGCATTAGAAAAACTTCTCTGCAAGAGTTTACACAGCTTACTGAAGCTGATAACAAGTGTGATGTAGAGATGCATTCTCCCAGGAAGAACAAGGGTTTAGAATATTCTGGAAATTTCTCACACCACAAGAAATTATCACAAAGTTTTAAGAACTGATGCCATCTAATGTCATAATTACTGCAATTTCTAGAACTGGCTCCAGGCTTTTAAATGCCAGCCCAGCTTCACTAAAGGGTGGCAGTCTGAAACTTTTCCTGTGGCTCCCCCTTCAGGACAAACCCGAGAACTTCAGCAGGCTTAAAAAAAAAAAGGAATTTTGAGAATTGTTCAATTTGACTTGAACTCTTATTTTTCTCTGGCCAAGTAAATCATAAATCTTTCTCAAAAATAAATCTGGATGAGTTTATTCAGCTGCATTCCCTCAGCCTAACTACATGTGTTTTTTTCTGACCTATTACTTAGTTTCACTACCGGTATCATTATAACACTGTTTGTTTGGGGCGTCATGTCAATTATTTCAAATTCAAAATAATCTAAAAAAAAATCTGATCTAGGACTCAAGTAAAATAACTAAAAAAATCACAAAAATCAAAAATCTTCAGGTTATATATTACTAGTTACAGTATGAAAACATTTCCACTAGTTTTGCAGACTATTTAATTTTCAAATTTGCTAGAATCAATTTTAATATGCAGGTATCATCACACAACTTCAGCCCAACATTTTCTTAGAAATCCAAAATCTTGAATATTAGAACATGAATTATTTCATTTGTCTGGCAGAGGAAATAATGCAGCATTAACCCTTTGTTTTTCATTCTGGAGTTTTTATCTTTTTGACATGTCACAAAACTGAGAGACCAAATATTTTTAAAACTACTCTGACTAGAGTAACGCTGCTGAATTCTGTATGATATAAATCACTGAAAATGTATGATTTTCAGTGATTTGCACTTATATGCACTCCAGATTTCTGCAGTGTTGAATAAACTAGAGTTTTTAGGTCAGCACTTAAAAAGCTGAAAGAAGAAAAGACAGGAGTGGGAACTATTTCCCAGAATGCTTAGCGGCAGGTTTCTGTATCCTGTGATGGAAGAGCGTTACATTGATCTGACTCTTGTGTTTTATTAAGAAAAATGTTTATTTTAAAGCTTGAGGATAATGTTCTGTTCACACTAAATGTTTCTGAGCTGAATTCATTGAGATGTTTAATAAAATTCATTATCAGATCAGAAATTTTGTTCATGCAATTGGAAACAAGAATTTAAATTATTTTAAAGTAAAATAAGTATTTATTTTAAATTGATAATGTGAGTAAAATAAAAGAGAAATGTGGCTCTTTAACCAGGTGAGGACAGTTTTTTTTCTTGAATATTGTGAAATAATTAAGTTAAACTCACAGTTCAAGATTAATTAACTTAAAAAAACAATGTTTGAACAACTTGTCTCTTGTTAAATTAACTTCATGAACTAGTTAAAACAAAACAATTTTATTGTTGGCTTGAATTGCATTTTAAAGACAGCAGGTGGACTTTTGTTTTCAAGTTAAACCACTTTCAAATGTTTTACAGTGCACTGGTGCTAGCTGACTATTAATCCTGATCAAGTTAACTGGAATGGGAAGATTTTTATTTTAAATTACCTTTAGGCTTAGACTATTAAATATTTAGCCAGCCGAGATCCAGACACTTCTGCATTGAAGGAAACCTGCCAACCAGAAGTTCTCCATTTGACCACAGAGGGGCGCTGTGCTGCTGCTGGGAAGTCTAACATCCTGAGGAAAGAGCCCCTATCCCTCCTCTGCTCCTCCCCCGCCTGTGTGCATGTGAGCCAGGTGTATAAAGGAGTCTTTCTCCTGGCGCAAACAGACTCCAACAGATCCACACACTGAGATCTTTGTCACAAACTGTCGGATTTCCTCAGGAAGATGGAGACGCCTCTCGCACTCTGCATCGTTCTCATGTTTGCCTCAGGTAATTAAAACAAACTTAGTTTCACATCTTCATGCACTTACAAATTAAAGCTTGTATGACTTCAGCTCAAATGAAAAATTGATGTGTAAAAAGTTTTCTGGGATCTGACTCCAGAGGTAAAGAGATGCATTTACAGGCTGGAAAAAGAAAAACCTGAAATTTTTTTGAGAAACGTTTCAAACCATCAGTTTGTTCTTTTTCTGGTAACATTTACCAGAACCTGATGGATGTTGATTAATTTCTGTAGTTAATAATTTTCATTAACTAAATCAGCTCATCTAAACCTACACCTTTTGTTTTATTTAACAAAACCTCGGTCTTCAAAATGTTGTGGAAAAAAATATTCAGTTCTGCTCGTAGAAGTAGGAAAGAACTTCCTACTGTAGTTTCTGTTGTTCTTCAGGTTTGGCAGAAAAGGTCAAAATAAAACCTGTAATGAATACTGAGTCAATCATATTTTAGGAGATCTTTATTTAATATTTAAGCATATATATATATATATATATATATATATATATATATATATATATATATATATATATATATATATATATATGTATATATTATTGTTATTGGGATATTCAACAATAATATCCATTGTTTTCAAATAGTGCAGTCCTAATTTGGACATAAGAAAAACCAGATTTGCAGCCTTTCTCTGTGATTGACAAAATGAACCATAGATCTGCTAATACTAAAACACACAGACAAATTTTGGAAACTACATAGATACCTCTGTTACCACATCGTGACACAAAAACATCTGGGTCAGGACATAAAAGCTTTGTCCTTTTATAACCTGTTCATGTTATCTTTATACAGATCTTTTTTCAGACTGGTTCAACAATACAGCTAATTTTTGAAAAGATTCTGGAACAGGAAAAGTTCTTATCTCTGATTTTCTAAAGTTGTCATTGAAGAAGCAAACTGAAGCCATAAAAGCTGTCCAGAGAGGGTTATTGCATTATTATCTTTACTGGGGAAATATATAAGCTTTATTAGGTTTTTGTCCTTTTGAAAAATGCAACATGGAAAAATGTCCAGAAAATATATTTTTTTAACTAATTTTTATTTTTTTCCCTACTTATCCAGACCAGGAAAAAATTAATGTAGTATTATTACTCTGTTTCAGGTTCATGTTCTTGTGATTTAAACAACGGGTCTTGTTTATTTTTGTCTGCTTTACTTCTGTGTATTTTTTGTTTAGTGTCAGTCATCAGAAGCCAAACCACTGCAAAGCCTGTGACGATTACAACAAATGAAACCACAACCAGCAATAGCTCAATATCTCCCCAACCCACCAACTCCACATCTGGTCCGAGTGTCACCAGTAACACCACAGCAGTTACATCTGGATCCTCCAACATAACGACTGTGAACAGCAGCGCAACAACGATCAACACCACTTCCCCAAGTAGCAACAGTTCTACAGTTTCTCCAAACATCACACCAGGACCAGATGGAAGCAACGTGACCCAGAACACCAGCACCAACACCGACTCACCACTGGTCACAAACCAGACTACAACCGTCTCAGCAAACAATGAAACTGTTACTTTGAATCCAAACTCAACAAGTGCTCCAAACCTGACCGCAACTCCCAACACAAACCAAACATCTGAGAATGTGACGGCTACCCCAAATGTGAACGCAACTGGCACTCCAAACACAAACTCAGCGACGACCCAGAACTCCAACTTCTCCTCAAACCCAACAACGAGCTCTAAAACCAGCTCTAGTCCTGCTGCGACCAGTGGAGGGGTTCCTGGATGGGGTATTGCTCTGTTGGTTCTGGCTGCTCTGGTTCTCCTGCTGCTTCTTCTGCTGCTGATTGCTCTTGTGAGTACAGTTTAGATCTTTAACCTCATTTCTCTTGATGCAGAGCAGGAAAAGCTGCCGATTAAATCACAGCAGCAGCACACTGTCAAATTATGTTGCAAAAATTAAGTATCTCAATGAGTTACCATAGCAGAGTACTTTTTACAGTGCATTCATACCAGTCCTGTTTACTCCGCTTTAATCGAACTCTAATTCATTTGTCTAGAAAATCCAGTTCATTTGGGGAGGTGTGAATGGGCAATCCAACTCTGATGCGGACCAAAAAAGTGAACTCTGGTCCACTTTAAAGTCCAAGTCTCAGTTGGTTGATGTGAATACCAAGTGGATCAGAGAACGTTCCAAAAGCAGGAAGTGGACTATAGCGCAGTGTACTCTGGGTAATTACAACCAAAACAAAGCTCAAAATTGGTGCTGGCAGGAGAAATGGCTGATGGTCTTTTACCAAATACAAAGGAGAAATCTTACAACCACTAGAATCTTACACTAGTCCATTTTTGTTCACATTTTGTGAAGAAGTAAGTTTGCACTCAGGCTCTTATTCTAATGTTTTCTTGTTGTTTTCTTTAGTGGTTCTTGGTACAGCGCCACCACAGGTGAGCGAAAGAACAGTTTTTCCACAGTGCAGTATAAAAGCAAACAGCATGATACAATTTTTATCCCCAGTTGAACCGAGTCTTCCAGAATATAAGACGTGAAAATGCCACCAAACCTGTTCACCTTCTGCCCTGTGGGGGCGCTGCACCAAGAACCACTAAAGAAATCAACAAGAAAAGATTAGAAGACAACCCTGAGTGCAACTTCCTTCTTCACAAAATGTAAATGGACCTTACCAGAGGGGCCGCTTTTCATTGGCTGATGCTCTTTCTACGTGGTCACGTGGGTGGCAGTCTCACAAACACTAGCTTCCCGTTAGCTAAGTACAGCATAATAGCAGTTCTGATACAACTTCTACACCTTGAAGCCTGTCTGCTACACAGTCTAACGTTAGCTAAACAGATCAATATGCAACGTGTACTGTATCTGACACACACTAAAGATTTTATTTTAGCAGAAAAGGCTTTGGACTAAATTGTTACTCGTGTTAGCCTCTCTAGCACAAAGTACAGCTGGTCAATCAACCATCGCTGTGTTCAGGGAAGCGCTGATTAATAATACAGAAATAAATATCAAGCCTGGAAACTTGATATCGTAACGGACTGGATGTTATGTTTTTAACGTAATCTTTGCTCGTCTTGCGGGGCGCAGGCGATTGATACGGTAACAAGTATGCTTAAACTACAAAGAGAGACAGACTAAAAAGGTACGAATGGTTTTGAGTTGATCACCTGTTCGGGTTATTTTACCTTTGTTTACATTTGCTGTGGCTCCTTACAGCCGCTGTAGTTTCTAAACGTTGCACCAATTACCCTGTTTGTTTGTGATTATACGTCATTCATAACAAACATCAAAAAGAACAAATAGATTTCATAAAATTTTAACAAACAAATGGCTTCTTTACCGTAACAGAGCTCTTTGGTTCCTCTTATCAGTCTGTAGCTTCTCATATTGAGGTCATCAAACCAAATTTCAGATCTACCATAACTGACCGACTGACACCTGCTGGCCTCAGGTTTGCAACCAGCTTGTGACTGAAAAACCAGTAACCTCCTCCCAGATGATGACATGAACTTGTTATTTCCTCTGTCCATTGTAGTAGCTGATATATTGTGAAAATCAGGTAGAAATTATGCACTAATGGAGTCATGTTTACATAGAAACAATGCGCTACGAGGCTTTGCTTGTGAGACTTGCGGTCACGTGGGCCAGTTGTGGGCGGAGCTTGGTAAGGTCCATTAAAACGAGTGGTGTCAGATTTTGGCAGTTGCAGGATTTCTCTTTTGGTCTTTGGCAAAGGACCACAACTCATTTCATCCGCTAGCACCAGACTTGCACTTTTTGTACTTGTATTTACCCAGAATGCCCTATGCTATAGTCTACTTTCTGTTTTTGGTCTGCTTATCATTCACCTCAGCCCGAGGTTTGTAGGTAGGCCAGATTTCGCTTTTTTGGTCAGCAGCAGATGTTCGATTGCATATTCACACCAGATTTTCTTAACAAACAAACAGGAGGTGTGGTGTGGTGTAAATAAACTCTTATTCTATTTCTGAAATAATGGGTCAGCATGTGAGCCTAATCTCTAAACACTAAATTAGGAAAAACACTGAACAGTTTCTGTTGCATTCTGCACGTTGATTTCAATGTGAACTGGGATTCATATCTTTATTTTTCACCTGTCCTGAAGTTTCAGGAATATCATTTTAAGAAGCCAATTGCCTGTATAATATTTATAGATGTGATATTTTTATTGCGTGACTGACTTCATGAAATCAGGGTGACTGACATCAGTGCAGAAAGGCTGCACAATAAAATATGAACCTGTGTTTGTATGACCTTCAACCTTATGAATGGATTGTGTGTACACTAGGTGTGTACATGTGGAGAAGGTGTGTGTGCCAATTTGTCACATGGAGATGTGTAATTATTAGAATGGTGAGGTAAAGTAAGATAATTTTATTCATAGCACACATTTTCAGCAACAAGGCAGTTCAAAATGCTTGAGATGCATTAGAAAGAAATACAAACAAAACAACGAAACCAAAAGAAAGACAAAAAGATAAAGGAAACAACAAAAGGACAGAAGTTATACACAATTAAAACTAAGGAGTTTCTCTAGATTTAGAGTTTGTTCTCAATTGGTAATAAGAATAATTACTTATTACCAATAAGTACTCCACAATTTATGACCTTCTAAAGGTTTCTCTGAATCTTAAGTTTGTTCTGAATAAGTAAGTATAAAACTAGATGTTGGTTCCAGTTGTTCTGGGCTTCTAAGTAGATAGTATTTTCTAAGTTTGTTCTGTTTGTAAAGTGTAAAGTTAAATTTTGGTTCTCCAGGAGAAGGCTAGAACCCTCACAGTATATAATACCCAAAAAAATCAAGAGGCAGCAGCGCCAGCAAAAAAAACACTTCTCTCAAAACAACTAGAAAATATAGAAATCAAAATGTTTTTCCAAGTTAAAAGTGAAAAAAATCTGCCAATGGAACTGGTACTTTTTATCAAAATTCGAGTAATGCTGACTTAAACCAAGCTGCTATGTCTTGCTGAAAAGTTACTTGTATGTTAATTTTGCCTTATCTCAAGTGTATTAAGGTATTTGCACTAGAAACTAGATAAACATTCTTGGTAAGATTTTGTTTTTGTGCACACAGAAGACAGTCAGCAGGGAAGCAGCAGTTCATCAATTCCAGTCCAAAAAGGCTTTTTATTTAGGAAGGTCAGTTTAGCAGTAAATGTGTCTTGGGCAGTTATTGCACGCAGGTATTGTAATGCACTTTTAAAAAGGTATTAATATGTGTAAAGGCAGTGTTTGATGTCATTAAAGTTTTATCTAGACTTTTAAACTCTCTTCTCCGTTAAAGTCTCCACCCTGTTCTAAGTTACGTTTGCAATCGGAGTAAAACCATCAAAGGTCACAGTTTGGCTACACCCTCAAACGCTGCATTTTGTTCAATTTCTTTGATCCTTCCATTGACGTCTTCTCTGTAAATGTGTTTATTGTGTTTGCAGCTGGTGTGGTTCTGCTGCTCCAGGCGCAGAAAAAGCTTCAGTCCCTACTCAAACCTGATCGAAACAAACAACATCCCAATGTACACCACCCACAGCCGCTTCTATGCCACCAACGGCAGAGATCACGTGAGTGAAACATTCGCCATCGCTACTGATCCAGTTTGCTGCTGGATCTGAGTGCTTCATGGTCTTAAGATGAACTTTTGATTCATTATGTAACTGAGCTTTGGTGACCAACTATACTTCCTTGAACAGGTTAGGGTAGATCTATGGGCTATATAAAACATGTCAACTACATGTTTTTGCAAAAATAATTATTAGATATTGAGGTTTTAGTCTGCTCAGTTCTGCCTATAATGAGCTGTTTCAGGGTCTCTTGTCCCTTTAAATGCCACGCCCTCCAACTCAGCATTTACACTTGCACATGAAAATGGCTGCAAACAGAAGGGCAAATACACAAATTTACATTTTTGAAAAGCAGAAGTGGATCCTCCTGCACAATCAACAAGAATACATGAAGTAGTTTCTGCATGATAAGTCAACAACAAAACATTTGTCTTTTCCAGCAGCCATTGTACAGAACACACAGCAGTAAAACCAAGACCAAATGTGCTGGAGTTGATTTAAAAATAAGAGACAAGTTGTTTAAACTGCAGTGCCTGTTGAATGTGATTTAACAATTGGGAGGTTTTATGAAATGTCTAATTTCCCAGACACCAAAAAACATTAACTTATTGTCATAAAACATTAGGAGGGATTTTAATAACCAGCTGAGATCCAAATAGAAGTATAAAAACATACAAAATATGACTTTTGAATAAAAGGTCTCCTTTAAGGCAGGAAAACACTCCTAAACTCAAGGAACAAAACTCTAATGTATCATCACATGAAATGGTTTCAATGGATTCACCCTCCAGGATGGTCTAAGCAAATAAAACTATCTGCCACATTTTCTAGATTGGCACAAATACTAAACATATTTATTATTATTATTATGAATTTATTTGAGAAAAAAATATCTCAATTGTAAATCTAAGAGAACAGGAACAGGAACAGGATTCAGTAGATTTAAGTTGGATTTAGAATATCTCAAGCCTCCTGAAGACAGTGTGTTTAGTCTGGGTGTGTCAGGACAAGGTCAGTTTGAAGGTTGCTAATGTGCGTTTTTATGAGTCAAAGTTTAACAAGAGATTACAGAGGGACACCTGAAACGCTTAACTGTGATGAATGCTCCTGAGGCAAAAGAAAGAACAAATAAAAGCTGTCGGGGTGTGTGTTGACGTTTAGCCACACACTCCGAACATGCTGGAGTTTTGTAATCTACTGTAAATGATTTCATTATATTTCTACCTGGAGATCAACACATTTTATAAAGTCTGCACTGTATAAACACTAAATATTACCATGTATTTTTGGTTTAGTTTCTAGTTCAGACATCTTTGTATACTTGTAACTTTTCACAAGATATATCAACTTTCACTAAAAACATGTGAAAATATCTTGTTGTGAGTGAAATAATCTGCTTATATAGTTCTTGCAGTAAGAAGTTAGCAGATGTTATTAGTTTTCTCTTATTTCATGTGCAATAAGATATTTGCATTAGAAACTAAACGAAAAATACTTGCTAAGATTTAATGATCTTGCAGTGTGATACTTTGAGTTAAATTAAGTTTGATAGCTTAAGTGGAAATGTATGTCCAAACGGAGTTGAAATCAAAAATTTGAAAAGCTGATTAAGCTGATCACATGATTGATTATTGATCTGTTTCAGGAAGACGTGACGAAGCCCGTGAACCAGCAGTCTGGGTTGCACACCATCACCCAGTGACAACCATCAGCAAGTCAATCAGCAGAGAGGAATCACCAGATTACAACTATTTTACAGTTTTATTATTATAATTATCATTATCTCATATCTGTATCATATTTTAAGCCCTACTAACTTTATTTATTGTCTGTAAAGAACTTTGAGAGTTTGTTGAAAAGCTATGATATTGATTCTATCAGCTTTTTTATTTGAAAAGCTGATATTTCAGTTAATATATCTTATAATTTATATATTTTTCCATCTATATCCTCTTGTGTGTCCCAGACCTGGATTTGAACCTGGCAACTCTGTTACCAACTGTGCATCCCACTAATATATAATAAGTATAAAAATGATAATTATATGTTAGAATTATAGTATTTTTGAATAAATATAATGAACAGGATATGAGAAGCTACAGCTGCACTGTAAAACAGTCACAGTTGGTTTAACTTGAAAATAAAAGTCCACCTGCTGCCTTGAAAATATAATTTAAGTCGACAAGAAAATAGTTTTGGTTTCAACTCAGAAACTAAAGTTCATGAAGTTGATTTAAAAATAAGAGACAAGTTGTTTAAACATTGTTTTTTAAGTTCATTAATCTTGAATTGTGAGTTTTAACTTAATGCTGCAATTTAAAGCAAATAATTATTTCACATATTAAGTGTTTTTCTTACATATTTCATAATATGTAAGAAAAAAACTGCCCTCACCTGGTTAAAGAGACACATTTCTCTGTTATTTTACTCACAATATCAATTTAAAATAACAACTTATTTTACTTTAAAATTATTTAAATTCTTGTTTCAAATTGCATGAACAAAATTTCTGATCTGATGATGAATTTTATTAAACATCTCAATGAATTCAGCTCAGAAACATTTAGTGTGAACAGAACATTATCCTCAACCATTCAAAAAAAATCACAGTTTTTATCTGTTAAATCACATTGAGATCTTTAAAAAATTAAACATTTCTCCATATTTTAGTTTCATTTTCTTCTGCGTCCCCATGAAAAAACACCCCTGGAAAATTTAGTCTACAGAGGCCACTGGATGTTTTTTGTGTTTCGTCTGGTCCTAAAACCCCGCAGGCCAGCTTTTGTCAGCAGCTGGGGCGTGGCCGTGTGCGGCAGAAAATAAACATTGTTCATAATAGATACTATCTGAGTTATTATTCCTTATCTTCTGTTCAATCTCATATAGACGCAAGAAGCAGTGATACTGTTTAGTGGCATTTTTTTGTTGCTTTGAACAATTTTATTGTCTAAAAGAGATTAGCAGAAATAACTCCATGAAGAATTATTAGAAATTTTAAAATATAGTTCAAAGCAGATGGATGATTAATGTTTTAGATCAAAATGACTGAGCAATCTTAACCATATTGAACACAATTATGATTCATGTTTTACATCCACAAACTTAGAAACAACTTTCTAGATTCATCAATTCTCTTTCTGCTGCTTTATCAATAAGTTGATAGATTCTGTCATGCACGTTAAGTAATTCTGCACTTGTTTGTAAATTTTTTTAAAATAAAAAAACAATAAACTATCTTACAAATAGCTTATAAATCTTCAAAACAATAAGTAAATACTTATTATTTTTATTATTGTTATTGTTGTTTGGCAATTTAAAACAAATGTTTTTGCCATTTAAGTGTTTTAATTCGATTAGTAACAATGGTTATGTATCTTCTATTAGTTTGTTCTGGAGAATCCAATATCTTCTGCCATAATCTGTTGAGACTGAAGAATCAGAGTCAAAAGAAAATCGGGCTTGCACAACAAAAGAAAAGAAAAAAACACTGGAAAATAAAATAAAAGCTCTCCATGAGCAGATTAAATCACACTGGAAACAACAGCGTGCAAGCCAGGCCTGTGTGTCTTCATAAATGTCCCACAAATGAGGAGATTTTCCTTTAAAATGCCAAATAATCAGAAGAGCAGCAAAGACAGAGCTCAGACGTCGGCCATTTTGGTTGTTTTGTCTGGTTCTGTTCTGGACCCCTTGAAGATGACGATGCATGCAAGGATTGTTCATAAAATCAAGAAAATTACACACAACCCTGATATCATCTTCATAAAACTGTCTGACAGAATCTCTTCAGTCAGAGGCTTCTCAAGAGTCACTGTAACACTGACTGCTACAGGAAACCATTCCTGCTGTCACAGCCAGCAGCATGTAGAACAAATATCTGAGGAAATATTTTAAATTTCCCTTTAATTTACTGATGTACTTTTTAAATTAATTGAGTAAAATTACTGTTTTTGTGTTGAAATTTTGCCTTTTTAAATGTACCTGCAGGTTTTGGTTATGATGAAAAGATGTTTGTATTATGAAAAATCTTCATCTTTATTCATTAGCTGCAAAAACACATGCAGCTCATTGCAAACTTTTTTTGTTGCTTTGAACAATTTTATTGTTCATTTTTCATTTTCCCACAAAAGACAAGACAAAACCACAACTGAAAATTCCTAAATAGCACAATGGCAACAATAAAATATAAAACAAATTATACATACTTAAACAAATAGAAATCTTTACAAATATAAAACCTCATATTTGACCATAAAACACCATTAAAGTTCCCCATTTTTACTGTAGTAAATATATTTGTATAAATCTTATCACATTATTTTATATGTCACAGAAAATATTTTATTTTCTTCACGTCAAATGGAATTTTTAGAAAATGATTTCATATTTAAATGCAAAAAATATTATATAATTTGGCTTTTTTTTTTTTTTTTTTTTTTTTTTTAGAACCAACCTGGCCTCATATCAGCTTATGCTCATTTTTCCCCACCCAATCTTCTGCTGCCCCTGTCATTAATATTTCTGTCTTATTCAGGGTGTCAGGGTTTAATTTGGCACCAGCTGCTGTGTCCCAGTTTGCTCTTTATCGTGTAGCTGCAGGAAAATTCCACGTGAAAATGGATCCTCATTGTTCACAGACTGATGCCTGTCTTCCAGCCAAAAGTCCAGGTTTAGTCTTATCCAGGGCAGAGAGTCTCACAAAGGCAGAACGAGAAAACAAAGGTGTGTAAGTGAGGTGTGGCAGCAGAGCAATGTGTGGCCTGAACTGTGTTTTATTGTAGAATGATAAAGCGGATATCAAGGTAAAAGACTGGGCCAGGCGGTGAAATGTTTACCGTCGTGATTTGGCAGTTGACGACAAACTGACTCTTGGGTTTTTATTTGGTTTCTACTTATTCGTTGTGGAAATGTGACTAGATTTTAGACCATGATTGAGTCATTTTTTCCTTTTAATAACATAACTGGAGATCAAGGTTTCTAACTCACAACGCTCCTATCCACTGTGTCACTGATGGGATAATCACAGATAAAAATATTGTTAAAAATATTTTATTAAAATTGTTTTTGTTGATCCTTGTGAATAGCTTAATCACATTAGATAAATCAGTAGATGGATTTTGGGTTTGGAAACAATCAATTAGATGACGTTTATGAAGTTCTGGTTGGATTTTCTTATCTTCCATAAGGGGGTTCTGCAAGTTCAGATTTTTTTTTTGTCCTGTTATTTACATTGTAAAACATTTGAAGTAGGTTTAACTTGAAAATGAAAGTCCACCTGCTGCCTTGAAAATGCAATTTAACTCAACAAGAAAATTGTTTTGGTTTTAACTCAAAAATTAAAGTTCATAAAGTTGATTTAACAACAAGAGACAAGTCGTCTAAACCAGGGGTCTCAAACTCCAGTCCTCGAGGGCCGCAGTCCTGCAACGTTTAGATGTGCCTCTGCTGCAGCACCTGAATAGAATAATTAAGGCTCTGGAGAACTGGTCTACACAAGGTGGAGATAATTAAGCCATTTCATTCCAGTGGTTTGTACCTGTGGCACATCTAAAAACTGCAGGACTGCAGCCCTCAAGGACTGGAGTTTAAGACCCCTGGTCTAAACATTGTTTTTTAACATAATTAATCTTGAATTGAGTTTTAACTTAATGCCTCAATTTAAACCAAATAATTATTTCACAATATGAAAGAAAAAAACTGCTCTCACCTGGTTAAAGAGCCACATTTCTCTTTTATTGTACTCATGTTATCAAGTTTTTAAAAAAAACTACTTATTGAACTTTTAACTCTTTTTCTGCAGTCTGTTAACAGTACAGACACAAAATTAATAACCTGGTTATGTGGCAACTTCAGTCACAATTTTATTAATCAAACATTTTGAAACAGATAGCAGTCATTCATAGACATTAAAATAAATATAAATGACAGATATACATATCAGATATGTATATCTGATAACATCCACATGTTAATAGATATACGAGAGAATAGTGTTTCAAATTTTACGCCAGAATATTTTATTTAAGAGGTAGGATTTTGCCAAGGTTGGTCATTAAAGTTATGTTTTAATCAGCTTCATAATTCCTTTTAAACTCCTGGGTGGGGAGTTAAACTTCCTGTGGTCCTTTTATTCTTTTTTTTTTTTTTTAGGTGTTTCAAGTTTGGCATGTTATTTTCTATTTGTTAAAAAACAGAAGAAAGAAATATTGCAAGCTGGGTTTTTGTGCAAAAGTCTAATCTTATATTTTCTTTCAACTTCTTGTCTGTTGCACCAGAGACCTTGTCGACTATGTTGATGAGGAAGTCAAGCTGTAGTTTCACTAACTGTGGTTTTAGTTTTATAAGATAAATACAGATCCACTCAATCAATTAGAATATTACCAAAAGCCCATTTACTACTGGAACTTTATCAGTAAGTTATATTATATTATATAGACTAATTACACATAGGTAGATGTTAAAAAGCCTTTATTTTGTTAATTATAAAGATTTCCTTTGACAAATAAAAACATGACCAAATCAGAATATTGCACCATTAAAAATATATTTAATACATAAATGTGGGTTTATTTAAAACTTGCATAAGGTTATTTTTCAAAAAGGCCTCATTTGAATGCAAATTTTAATTTATTAAATATTATATATATAGTAAATTCCTGAATCACATGGAAAATACTTTAAAAACCCATTTAGCTACTTATGTTTTTATGTTTAGTGTTTTTTAAAGGTGGGAAAGTGGGCGATTTTTGTGGAAAATGCTGATCTATTTGTCTCCTCAAAAGCCTCAGGCAGTAAATGTAATGACAGCGTTGATGTTATCATCCACTAACTGGAAGAAGCACCTTCCTATTTTCACCTTATTCCCAAACATTTCCCAGTTCAGGTTTGGCCAGTTATTGGCATTTACTGGAAGAATAATGAAAAAAAAGAAGGCGTTTGAAAATCGAGCTTTGGTTGGATAATCTGATCATTTAGCTTGGTCCTGCCCGAGATACAGTTGCGCCGACCTGGTCTTCCCATGCAGAACTTTCTGTGCACGCCCCTGTGTACTGATCCTTCTTTTCTTTACTGTCTCTTGCTGCTGTTCATCAATGAGCTAATTCTGCGGTAGCCTGCTGGCCTTACGTAACGCTATAATATACATTTTGGGTTGCAGCAGCCTTCATATCCCTTTTCCCCTGCATTGACGTCACTGACTCCCACACACATCTCCTTCATACACCAGTTTTACTGTACAACCATTAACACTTTTTATTTACACCTGTGCCACGCATGAAACACTCCATGGCGTCTTGGTCAGAGGCTATTTGCGGACTCAAAATCTTATTAAGCGACTAGACTGGGCTCGGCGCTTTGGGTTTGTGTATTTGTGGGCTGCAGGAAAGGTTGGGCGGAGGTGTGAGTTGGAGCCGCTCGTAAGATACGCAAAAAGGCGTGAAAGTCGGACTGCAGCGCGGTTAAGGACGCCTTGGAGGTATCCTGTCGCACCTTCCTCTTTACTCTGCCATCTTTCTGTTGGGTCAAGCCGCCATTTTTTTTCCTTCAGAGGACCGTTGTTATCGTTTGAAGGCAACAAAACACGGCGGGACCATGCTGACGCTGCTGACGTCCATGTATCTGGTGGTGCGGGCTGTTTCCCAGCAGGTGAGCTAAAAGCAGCACAGCTGCCTCGAAAGACCGGGGGCGGAGTTGACTTTGAACGCACCACGGCAGATGAATTCATACGTAAAACCGTTTCTGTCTCAAATGTGTCTACCTCTTATCTTTGTTTTCCCCTTTTTCTTTTGCTACATTGGTAAATATAGGAATGCAGCATAAAGCCCTATATTTTGTTAGGTAGGCCATTAAAATGAAAGTAGCCTATTTAAAAAGTCTCTCTATACATACCAACACTTTTGTGGGAATTCTCTCTGATTTATTCAATAATATAATCCAAACTCTGCGGTTTTGTTAAAGTATTTACTCCAGTAGGTCAGAGAATGTATATCAAGCAACTTCCGCTTACTGATTTCAGAATAAAAGTCTGCAAACAAAACTGACTTAATTAGCCGTGAAGTGTTAATTTTTCTGTAAAATGTAATAACAATAATTGTAATTATTGGTATGTATTTATTGTTTAAAATTACGCATTCAGAGATATAGTTTCATTAAAACGTTTTAGGATACATGAATGTACAGTACAGACCAGTACAGACACATGAATGTACAGTAGAAGGTGTGTCCAAACTTTTGGTCTGTACTGTATGTCAAACCTAATCTTTATTCAACTGAAAACATGAGCTACACGATTTTATAAAGTCATGCAATGGAGATATTGTTAAAACTGATAATATGACTTGTTGAGTCCACTTTTTTTTCTCCTGCTATTTTGCAGCCAAGAGCATCAGGGCACAGTCATTTATATCAAGTGACAGTAAGATTTCTTAGAACAGGCTGAATGTGTTAATTAATAACACTTGAAGTTATGATTGTATGTAAATATTAACCATTAACACTTTATTTGCTGTGTATTATGCAGACACCTCCAGTGAGAACATTTGAATTTAAGTACATAATTTATGTATATAATTCTTTAATTGGTAGAAGGTTTAAACTAAACACCTCATTGTTTATTTATTTTTGTTTTTATTTACGAATAAATGTTAATAATAAAAGAAAATTGACTCGAGTGACCCCACTAGGATTAACGTCAGCAGGAGCTGATCTAATTTTACTTTGAAAGTCACATTTCAGACTTCCGCTTGTGTTCTCTGTGTTTGCCGGCGCTTTGCTGCAGCTGAACAAACTGCAGTTTATCAGCACCACGGTCAGTTCCTCACACTGCTGAGCTCGCTGCAACTCTGAGCAGCTTGATAAAAACAGAACTTGAAAATCCAACATGGCTGCTGTGCCCTTGACCTGCTTATACCCTGGCATCAGTTTACCTGGAAACACCACCTGATTCCCTGTCTGATCTCTCCTGCACAGTGCCTCACAGCCCTGATCCTGCATGTTTTTTAGACGTTTGCCAGCCTCAGCACACCTGATTTTAAAGAATGAGTTAAGTCAGCAGCTTGTCATCAGGTTTTTCTGTTAGTTGGTCATTGATTTAAATCTTGCATCCTGCTGTACTCTAAGATTCAACAGTATTTATCAGCCACATTTATTGTTTTTCATGCAATGTGTCTGGTTTCAGAGGAGGATTTTGCACAGTAGTGAATAAGTACAAGACATGAAAACTTGTAACCTTTTTTAACTTGAACCTTGTATTAAGGTCCTTTTTGCACCATTAAAAATGCTCACTAGAGCATTTATTTAAGAGTTTCAAAGTTCAAAGTCTAAAAAGCATATTTCTGATTTTAACATCTACAAAATAAATTTAAGACTACAACCTCTTTAATGTTGCTTGTAAAAGCAGAGTTGTCCTATTCTCTAGAAGGTCAGACAGGATTCATTACAAGGATTTACCTCCTGCCAAGCTACAGATAACAGGTTGACAACTTGGCAAGTTTACAGTTAACCCAAGAGACTTCCTGCAAGAGAGGGAGAGACTTTTACTTTGAAATGAAAGTAATCATCTAATTCAACCCAGTGAATTCACCTGGGATTAATCAGTTACTTTTATTTATTTTTAGCACAAATGAGTACTTATTTTGTTATAATAAACGATCAGGATTTATCAGAAAATAACAAGAATAGAAAATTAGTGCCTTATCTTTGAAATGTTTTTTTGAAACCCTCCTTGGGTCTTTTTTAAGTCTTAGTTTTATGTATCTTTGGCTTACACAAATTACTTGTTTTTTCCTTCGAGTCTTTTATAAACATTTTAAACTAAATGGAGTAAATTATTGAAATCCCTTCAAAACTTTGTTCCATTGTCATCCACTAGGTGACGATATGTTCTTATGTACTGTAAATGTCCCAATGTGGATAACAACAACACAATCATTGAAATAGAAATTTAAAGCATCACTAATGTAGAATGTTAAGTAATTTTATTTGCTACATATTGTGAGGACTGAAATGAAAGGTATTCCTGAAAACAATTTAGAAAAACATCTGATAACATTTAATAATATTATAAAAATGATTAAAAGTGCATTTTTGTGTGTGACAGAGAGAGAGCACAAAATGAACTGAAAAATCTTAGAGTTTGAATTGACCTGTTTACTTTTGGGCCTGTATTTTACTATAATTTGGTAAAATATGGGTGCATATATGCTCACAGCCTAATGCAGGATTGATTTCAAGAGCTTATTATTATGTTTATATAATAACATATCTACATCCCATCAATAAACCTAAGGTCAAAGTACCAAATGCTCCTCATCCTTTCTAAATCCAAAGTAAAAAGCAATAATAGTGATCATGTGTTTACACTAGCTTATCATATTCTCTGGAATAATCTACCTTTTGTCATTAGATCTGTTCAGAAAATTGATCATTTAAAGAAATTTTTAAAGGTCCACTTTCACTCAGGCCTTTGACTCTACTTCAGAGTCTGTTTTTGAGCTGTCCTTATGGTTTTTATGCTTTTATAGTTTTTACATGTGTTTCTGTTTAAATCTTGAGTGCTTTCTGTAAACACGTTGGTGTCTTGCTTAATAAATTTTTCAACAAGACCCCTCAAGAATATGCATCCGAATACAATAAATGAAGGTTTGTGATGTAATTTTTTTTAAAAGGAAAGAGTTTAATACTTTTACAGTTAACCTTTACAGAACATTATTCAGTGGCTTTGTAGATTATTTTTTAAAGTTTAGGTGATTCCTCAAATGATCATATTTAGTGTAATTTTAGTTGGTCTTTTTTTGTCCCGAAGGTTTAAAATCTTACAGGTTCTTAAATCACAATGGGATCTGATGGGATTGTATCTTGAAAATTTCTTTAAAAAATGAAATATTAATGGTAGGGAAACGGACTTATTCATTTTTCTTATTTTGTTCGAATCTTGTAGCGTTAAAGACTGATGTCTCAAAGAAAATCATGTAATTTCTCAGTTGGCCACAAGATGTCACTGCTGTGCGGCTTAAAGAATCACCTCTAAAAAAGGAGTCTTTTCAGAAAATCGTTCACTGTTTGAATGTGGCACTAGTGGGCGCGGTTTGATCAGAGCAATGCATTCTGGGGCGTTGCGTTCTTCTTGAGGTAGTTGCAGTCAGGAAAATTGAAAAAGCATCGTAAAAAGACTACAAATCCCGTACTTACGTAGGAAGTGTCACTTCAACGTTTGACTGTAGAATACACGGATAGAGGTGACCCTTCCGTCTACCAGTCCGACTCTGAGCAGGGAGAGCAGCAGCTGAGCCAACGCAATTTCATCCTTTAGCAGAAATGGTAAGAGGAGCAAATTAATGATTAGGAATATCACTTTATGATACTATAAAGACTTTGCCAACGTACGTCTTTCGAAATAATCCAAATGTAGTTTTGTAGACGGTGGAAACATCGCACCTTATTGTTCACATTATGCTAAAATGCTAATATTATTCGTATGATTTACTGTTTGGTGAGCTGCTTTAGCCGGGATGTTGCGCAGTTAGCATCACGGTAATGAGGGCCAGCGGTTGAATGTAAACACACGTTAGCATCAAGACACAACGGTGCTTGTTAGTTCAACACCGAGAGGAGCTGCTGCTTCTGCTCGGCGGTGCTTTCATACATTTTCATCCGCTTTGACACGGACAGGGCGGGTGGCGTGGCGTAAGCGTCACGATGACGTCAAAGAGTTTTGATTTTCTATTTTGCCCGATTAACCAATCTGGGCGATCTTCATCAGGGTGAATCTTAACAAATCGTAACGGTTGAAAAACGGTTACATGTTGGCTGTTTAGTATTTTTGAAGCAGAATGTGAAGAAAAATCTTAGATGCCAGCAAACAAATCAAATTAAAAACAAAGCTGAATGACTTAAGATTCAACTTAACGTTTATGCAAGGTAATTCTGCTGTTTTCAGTGATCTTAATGGAGTTTGTTGACGAGTCTCCTTCATGTGAAGGACAGAGCTCTGGTGCAGGGCTAGTTGCTGTTAATGACCTTGTGAACAAACTGCCTCACAGCAGAGTTTAACCGGTTACAGACATATCCTCTTTTCATAAAACAATGTACACACACAACGAATGATCTAACTCGCACAACAGAAATGCAGGCTGGTGCCATAACATGTCTCTTAAGTGAGTAGGTTGGTTACTCAAAGGAGCCACTCTTGTTTTTTCTCCTCCAGGCTGAACCAATTCGTGTTGTGGTGACTGGTGCTGCAGGCCAGATTGCCTACTCCCTGCTGTACAGCATCGCAAAGGGAGATGTGTTTGGCAAGGACCAGGTAAGATTCATTCAGGTTTTATTATATAACCTTCAGCAGCAGCGGAAGGCCCCCTTTTGGCATGAACACGATCACTGCACAGCTGGGACAAAGTGCTTTACTGTTATGTAATGGAATTACAATGAATAATGTACGTTCACTGAAAGACTACCCTTGATTTACTTGCAGCATGGCTTGATGATGTAGAGGAGGAAAAGAAAAATAAGACTTTAAGAAACAATCCCAAGAAATATATGTATAAGCTGGAGATAGAGAGTTTACTGATCTACTCAGGACCCAGTGAAAATGTCTAATATGTATCAGCTTTAGGATTTGAATTCAACTTTGTAAAATTGTCTCAGAATGTAATTTATGCACTGTTTGTTCAAAATGTAATCATGTTGGTAACCTTGCAGCTGAGCAAAAACAAAAACCAACTTTTTTTTTACAAGTTTTTAAGATACAGCCGTGCACAAAAACATGTTTACAGTGACTTGCAAAAGCACATCTTGAGCTATTTAATAAAACTGTAGGTGATAAACTAACATAGAAATGTACACAGTTGTGAAGTAGAAAGAAAATGGGTTTTCAAATTTTTACCAAAACTGAAAGGTGTAGCATGCTTTTTTTCCTTTCTATCTGTTTTTTGGGGCACCACCTTTACCCTGATAGTGATAAATAAAACCCAGTGCAACCTTTTCCCTTCAAAAATCAGCTAATTGGTAGGAATTGTCAGTCATGCACTTAACAAATATAGTCCTGTTTGCAACAATAGGTAAAGGACAGGGTACACAAGAAGTACATGCTTTGGTCAGGTGAGACTAAAAATGAACATCTTGGTCTATATTTAAAATCCTGTGTGAGCAGCTATAAACTTTAATTATTGGCTGCACTAAATATTCTGCAACATATTGAGTTTAACCTGAAAGAACAATTCATAGCTGCAAAAATATTGAGAAAATGTGTGCAATTTAAAGTATTAGTTTTTTCCTCTTAAATAAAAAAAAACAAAAAAACTTTTGGTGTTTAAAGATGGAGAATTTTGTAAAAATGTCTTTCAGGAAACATTGAGAAACATGAAGGACATTTGATGGCATAAATTTTAGGAAAGGTTTTAATTTTTCTGAACCAGATGGAATGTCATAGCGTGCATATTTAAACCAACATTAAGATCACCCTAACCCACACCTGAACTGTTAGTTCTTGACTTTGTCGTCTGAAAAATCCTCTTAAAATCAGTTTTCCATCCTATCATCAGCCAATCATCCTGATCCTGCTGGACATCCCCCCTATGCTGCCTGTGCTGGACGGAGTCGTCATGGAGCTGCAGGACTGCGCCCTCCCGCTGCTGAGGGGTGAGTGTTTTCCTCTTTCTAATCAAAAGGAAACTAACACTTCCTTTAGCTTCTTATTTAATGAAAGTTTTTAAACCTGTTCTTGAGTTTTGCACTAAAATGCTTCATCACAATCGATGCATATGATCCCTTTTGTTTCAGGATGTTTTCCCAAAGAAAAACAGACAACAAAACACAGGTTACTTTCAAGTGGGTTATAATGAGTCTCTGTGGTGTCCTTGAGTTCTGTTTCTCCTACACACATGAGGAAGGAGTGTCAAAAACAAAGCTTCTGATTGGATGCTGGTTCAGCCACCACAGCAGCTAATCAGAGCTGTGGTGGTACAACAATGAACAGAGCAGCAGTGAGCACAGATTGAAGTTCAGTCTGATAACAGATGGAACCCAGCAAACGGCAAACTATGTCATCATTAGGATCAGTCGAAGCAGCAGGAATTTATCTCCAAGACCTACTGATATTTCTCTGAAGTCTTCAGATCATTTAGCTTTGAGACTGAAGGAAAAAGTAGCATAGTATGCATAGGAAGTCATCAGAATATTAAGAAGAATGCATTAAGGTCTTTACTTTTCTTTCAAAATGTTCTGGCAACTTAACATGTCCCACAGTTTCGTTGAATATGGATAAGTGTAAAGTATAAACAAATACTGAACTCTATGATATTTATAGCCTTAGGAAGTTTGGCTATAAACTAGATGAGCCTTTAATAACATAAAACAATTGAAAAACATTAAAACAACATGGCAAGATAAAATGTCATACATGACATAAATCCTCAAGTAAACTTTTGTCTCTGCTGTCTACAGAGGTCATCCCCACTGACAAGGTGGAGGTGGGCTTCAAGGACATCGATGCCGCCATCTTGGTGGGCTCCATGCCCAGGAAGGAGGGAATGGAGAGAAAGGACCTCCTGAAAGCAAACGTGGCAATCTTTAAGACTCAGGGATCTGCTTTGGACAAGTATGCCAAGAAGAGCGTAAAGGTGACGCCTTCGGCTTCCTTTGGACTTGATTAGGCGTTATTGAGCTACATAATGGTGTCTAACCTCATTGTGCTGCACTCCAAATTTGAGGAAATAATTTCCCAGAAATGTTTGTTTTTTTCCTTTCTATTCTTATGCTTATGCTGCTACTAACAAAACACAGGACATGAAAGTGCTGAAGTGAACTCTTTTCACCAGAAAAACTGCTGGCTTTTTTCACAAAGCCAGCAGTTTTTTCTGCTGTCCTTTAAATCTGTGTTCAACCACATCTTCATCTTGATACAAAATCACACTTGACTATGATCTGTAAGTCTGCAACAAATAAGTCAGCGCCTTGTGTCATCAAACCTCTTGAGTGGCATCAGACAGGTTAAATATCTCCAGAAATCAAGGTGTGATAAATGGCAAATCTGTGCAGAAAGGAAAACATGTAATTATTTAGACTCACCCACAAACAGGTTGATTTCAATAATTTAGAATATGAATATTGCTCTATACTTACTCTAGTTATCTGTCGGATATTGGTTAAAACATTTAAAAGACAAAAACAAAAGAAATTTGTAATGGTGCAAATACTTTTTACAGCCCCGTATCTATAAAAATGTACAAGTTTAACAGTTTGTTCTAACTTCCTAACTTTTATTGATGAAAAGGTTCAAGTTCACCTAGCAGATTGTTTCATTAAAACATGGGAAAATGTCTTGTTATAAGTGAAATAAACTGCCAATGGAACAAGTACTTTTTCATCAATATTAAGGTATTACTGACTTAAAGCAAGCTCATATTTCTTGCTGAAAAGTTATTTGTAAGTTACCTTGTCTTATTTCAAGTGTAATATGACATTTGCACTAGAAACTAAACCAAAAATACTTCATAAGATTTTGTTTTAAAAGAATGACTATCTGGTGATTTTGACAGAAACATCCTGATATTATGATTGTAAATCCTCCTCTGTTTCTGAGCTGTGTGTAACAAGTGTTGCCCGACTCACAGAGAGATTCTTGATTCTTCCCATCAGGTTTTGGTGGTTGGAAACCCGGCAAACACAAACTGTCTGGTTGCCTCCAAGTCTGCTCCATCTATCCCAAAAGAGAACTTCTCCTGCCTGACCCGACTGGACCACAACAGAGCGTGCTCCCAGGTACGTCCAGGTCTTAATGAAGATGACCCTCGGTTATGAGCACGCTGGAAAAAACAAGGACAAAATGACTTCCTTTATCTCTGTAAGAACATCTTTTTGAATATACAGTTGAAACCAAAAGTAGAAGCTTCTTAAAGAGACAGAGATCCAATTAGCAAAATAAAATTTCTTGAGAAACAATCAATTCAGAAACGTTATGTGTCAAATAACAGAGAAGATGAGTGTTGATTCTAATTTGAAAGAAGATTTGGAAAGGTATGATTGCGTAATAAATTAAAACAAGCTCAGTAATTTCCATTTGCATGATTTGTTTTTTCTTTCTTTTTCTGGATGACAAAAGTCTTCAGTCTGATACTTTGGTCTCAACTAACTCTTTTATTTGAAGGACAATTTTGTTTACAGACTTCATAATTCATTTTATTTGTTGTTTTATCTATTTTGGACATTTATAATGTCTTCCAGTTCCAGTATTGAATGTTCATTAGAATTTGAAGCTTATTTATCTCTGAGAATGTGTTCTGCAACAATTTTATGGTAAGAACTTTTAGGACTAATTATAGTCCTGCAATATTTAAGATGATCATTTTAGTTGCAGTACATCACTCTGTCCTGCAGGTGGCGATGCGTTGTGGTGTGTCCTCCGGCCATGTCAAGAACGTCATCATCTGGGGGAACCACTCCTCCACTCAGTACCCTGACGTCCACCATGCCAAGGTGAACGTTCCCGGCGGTGAAAAGCCCGCATACGAAGCTGTGAAGAACGATGCCTGGCTCAGAGGAGACTTCATCTCTGTGAGTACTCAGCCTCCTGTCAAAGATGGGTATATAAAAATGTAAAATGATCTAAAACTACCTTTGTTTTTGGAATAAGACGGTGCAGCAGAGAGGTGCGGCCGTCATCAAGGCGAGGAAACTGTCCAGCGCCATGTCGGCGGCCAAGGCCATCTGTGACCACATGAGGGATATCTGGTTTGGCACCAAGGAGGTCAGTATGAGCAGAAAGGACAGGAAGTGGTTACTTTGACAAAAATCGTTACTTCCAGAAGACAAATAAAAACAGATACAATTGAAAATTAACCTATGTAAAGATTTAATAACGAGGAATTCATCTGAAAACATGGGATGAGTTTATGGGGTTGGACTTCATTTGTTTTTTTTACTCCCACTCCTTTTTGAACATGTTAAGATTATTGTGGTACAAAAATATTAACATATACAAGTATGTCTATCAGACATTTTTGTCTGATCTTTGCTAATTATTTAAAGCTCAATCAGTTTCCCTGAACATTAGTTTTGAAGTTTTCACACAAATTTTCAATTGCATTTAGCTGTGGACTTCGACTAGGCCATTCTATCACTTGAAAATGTTTGATTTAAATCACTTTAGCTCCAACTGTTTCATTAAGGAGGCAGTATGATGTAAAATCAACTTTTTTTAGATTTACGTCATGTTACAATGTTAGTCTCTAATCAAAAACACACTAAGTTTGTTGTTTTGATTCTTTCATGCGTGTTTGAGGAATCTGTGAATCTCCCATAGCTTGCTAATAGCAATTAGCAAACACCTGGTGGAACTGCAAATCTGCTGAGCTTATACAAACTACTTCTCATTATGCTAGAAAAGACAATGAAGAGCGTTGTTGTGAATCTAAAATGCTGGCGGGGGAGTTTTGTAGAGTAGGAGCTTCTTAAAGAGACAGGGATCAATTTCAAGATGTCAAATATGGCTGTGATGAGAAGCCAAACTTTTTTAAAGTAGTTTTTGATACAACATAGTTGGTATCACTCTCTGTTGTTTAAACTACTATAAATAGTTTCTCTGTTTGGTTTTCTGCAGGGTGAGTTCATCTCCATGGGTGTTTATGCTGCTGGAAACTCCTATGGCATCCCAGAGGACCTCATTTACTCCTTCCCCGTCCAGATCAAGGTGAGCTGTTTCTTAGTTTGAAAGGGTTCACTCAGTTTATTTCTCTTCCTGTTGAATTTTAAACACATTTCAGGTTTTTTTTCTGACCCTTTGAATGAGAGATGTTTCTTTTTGTCAAACTGAGGCTTCTAAGTGAAATGAAAGCCACTTGTTTCAAAACTTTTAAGTATCACACACAAAGTACAGGGTTTGTGAAATCCTTGAAAATGTTTGAATTTTGTAATAAATTGCAATCTAATGTTTCTTTAAATCTCAAATTTGAAAGGCATTATGTACAATTGAAATCAGATATGTAACTATAATAAAACACAATTTTTTTTTCTCACTGTCTGAAGTTGCATCAGGCCACATTTCTGTTGTTTTAGGGCAGTTGGAATTACCAAAAATATTTCTATTTACTAAATGCCGGAAAACTTGCCAAGAACATTTTTAAGAGATTTTTGTTTTACTTGGATAACCATATTTTTCAGTTTTATTAGACCAGTCAGGTCTATATGGTGTGTGAGTAAGAGAGGCATTTTATTCAAAACATAAGTTTGTTATATTTTAATTTACCTTGTCCTCTCTGTAGAATGTACTATACTATCACAAGATATTATCAACAGTAACAAAACATATTAGAAAATGGTAAACTGAAGCTGTTCTCTTTAGTTCGTTTGTATTTTTATCTCCAAGGGGTGGTGCTGGAAAAGTTTGGAAACTTGCCTTGTAAATACTTGAACTCTACTGTGGGTTAAGTGTACAAACCCTGAAAGTGTTTTCTCTGTTACAATCCCCAGAACAAGTCCTGGAAAATAGTGGATGGTCTCGACATCAATGACTTCTCTAGAGCCAAGATGGACGCCACAGCAGCTGAGCTGGTGGAGGAGCGAGACACGGCCCTGGACTTCCTGTCCAAGTGACTGTCCCCTCCTGCTGACCAGCAGCAGCTCTTACATCCTTGCTGTTCTCGCCTCTGAAGATGTCCTCCACTGCTAAACCATCTGAGCTGGAGTCTGTGTGTCACCTCTGAGAGTACGTGTGGATGTGTGCGTGTGTGTGTGTAACTTGGCCCCTTCTTCAGGTTTCCAGAAAACCTGTTATAACCTCCACAACCTGGCCTGACCTGTGTCTGTGCAAGACACCAAGACGTCTCTGTTGGTAGATAAAAACACACACATTAGCTGTGCAGAAACTGTAACGAACCATATTCTCTTCAATAAAACTAAGAAATCTGACCAACCCTCTCCAGCCTCATCGATTCTCATCACTCTCACTACTACACACCTCAGCCGGCTCCTAAACGTCTCTGCTTGTTTTAAACTGAGCTGAAGCAAGAGCTCAAAGGTTTAGCATTTGATGTCAAACAAATAATATACTTTGTATACATTTTACACACTCAATTTTACATACTTGTAACATCCTTTTGTCCATCATTTGCTTACAGTAGACAACAGCAACCACATGGGGGCGGCATAATTTCAAATTCAATTACATGTAAGTGTATGTGTATGCAGTAAAAAAATCTTAAATTAGTTTTTCAATATGAAACTAATAGGCAGTAAATATAATATTGTTTATCTTTATAACTAAAGACCAATAGCATTTGTGTGCAAACATGAGATACTGTGTTTGATTTTGGTTAAAACATGCTCTTTATTTAGTGGGTGGAGTATCTAGAAAGTTTACTCAAGTAAAGGTGGTACAATAATAATATTACTCAAGTAGAAGTAAAAGTACACCAAGTAACATTTTTATTTCCATAAGGTACTCTAGTAAATGCAGAGTTGAGTAGTAACTAGTTACATTTACGCAATTACATTTACTTGAGTAACTTGGGAAAAGTATTTTTTACCACACTGCAACTTTTAACTTTTACTTGAGCAATTTTATTGTGAAGTATTGCTACTCTTACTTGAAGAACAAACATGTTTTAAGCCAAAATTCACCAGACACAGACACATACCTGCAGTTTCTGTTAAAGTTTATTAAAAGAAACTGATTTGGGGGGAAAAAAATCTTTCCTGATTTTATTTTTGGTTGTGTGAACCCACATAAAGTGTATATGCCTCTTTAAGAGAAGAGGTTAAGGAGGCTGGGTGGTCTGCCTGGCCAATGGGAAGTTTGGTTTCCAGAGCGTCTGGACCAATCAGGGTGCAGGCTGCCGTTGCGGGTCCCGCCCTTCTCCCTCGGGTCTGCAGTACTGTTGGTTTTGCCCTGGAGATCCGTGGTGACACTGCTGAGCGGGGCGGCGCCAGAGTATGTATCCTGACAGTTAAAGTATTTCGTACGAACTGTATTATTTACAAACTGTACTGTAAACAAACTCTTTTGTAAATAGATTTTATGATGATCGTCCAGCTTTTGGGCTGGAAATGATTTATTAAGTGAATATAAACTGAATTTCAGTTTTCTGCCGTTAGAGCCGTTAGGAACCGTTAGCTCTTTCTAGTAGTTGTTTCATCTTGTTCTTCGTTCAGTAAAAGGTAAAATTTAGGGTATAGCATATTTTTACTTTATTAAGTTTATATTATTTAGGTCAAATATGCCTTGTTACACCATCTAGTGCCCCACGCATCCGGACTGAGAGCCACTATAGTATACGGTTGTCTGAGGCGTGTCGCATTAGATCGGTGAGCATATTCTGAGCCTTTTATTTGTGTTTTTGTTGTTTATCACATTGTTGTTAAAAAATATCCTTTGTTTTAGTGATTGGGTGATGTTTTGTTATTGTGTTGGAAAAAAAGGATTAAAGCTAGAACAGCTTAGTAAAATCCTATATTTCTGCTGGTCCTGTCTGTTGACAGGTCAGGTTTTTTATTTTATGCTGGATTGTCCCTGAAGTGGATCCCTCCTTTGATCTTGATGGCGAGCCTTCCCACCTGGACCTAAAGAAAGAACCAGATTTCGTCTGTCCCATTTGGAGTCCTGCTGCACCCTGCGGTGTGGTAGGCGTGTAACACACATCTTCACACACGGTTATGTGTGAGACCACCAAGTGACATTCTCCATTCTTATTGTTTTTTTGTTTTTTTTTTTATTTTTGGACAATACCTTTTGGACTATTTTATTTCAGACATTATAACAAACAGCTGTGGTGGAAATTCTCCTCATGTGAATGATGTTGAGCTAAACCAAATTGGAATTAATTTGATTAATCTGTTGACGAATACAATTTGGAGTGCAGATTACCAGGGTGCACCCAAAATATTTGAAACTAAGAATTAGCACTTGACCAAGTATTATTGTTATTATTTTATGCATTTTATTGTGTGTAATTTTATTTTCATAATTGTGTGTTTTGTGCAACTGTCAATTGTATGTTTTCTATGTCACTAAATCCAGTTCTTTAAATACACCCAACTGCCTTTGTGTGTCATTTAAACACTCCACTGTGCTCCGATAGCCGAACCTATTGGCCCATTTATCTAAAATATATACAATACCCTTCTCTACTGTGTTACAGTTGCTTATATGGATTATTTTCTTCCTTAAAATACCAAAAATAAAAATTTCATCCGTCTGTTTAAGTTATTTTTAAATATTAAATGATCAATAATAATGATCAGTTACTAAGTACTTGAACAGACTTTACCAAATACTTTTTTGCTCTTGAGTAATTCATAAATGGCTACTTTTTACTTCTACTTGAGTAAAGTGTGATGAAGTAGTGCTACTCTTACTCTAGTACAATTTTTGGGTATTCTACCCACCTCTGAGTAAATGTAAGTTACTAACATATACTGTACTAATTTTATAGTAACATCAAGTTACCTGTCAGTATCGATCAGGAAAATAATAAAATCAATAAATAATATATATAACTTAAATATATTTTGCTTTTATTAGTTGTTGACCGGACGAAAACATAAAAGTAGAAGAAACTTGTTTTGACTTGACAGGTGGTCGAGTCGTATTCTTGTCTATTATAGGTTCCTCAGGGGGCGGGGCAAACATTGACGAACGCCTTCGACCAATAGTGGCCGTGATTTCCAGCTCCTGCCATTACGTCACTACCGTTAGAGGGAGGGATTGGCTCTCGCTGCAGAAGCAACAGGCTAAGCTTCTCGGGCGGCGTGATGACGCTTGCTGCCTGTTTCCACCTTGTTACTCGCCTTTTTTCTGTCCCAGCTTTAAGTCCTCGGGTGGTCCATGGTACCCCGTGTGAAACTGTGTGTCCGAACCGCAGAGGGTTTCTTTTTTTAGGCTTTGACTTTTTGAGCAGGTGGGTAAGAGCTTCGTTAGAGAGAAATGTAGCTCTTAGTGCAAGTTTGGTGTCCTTTTTCACGGCTGTGGGCTGACATACATGTTTGATTTAAATGCACTGAGTCGTGCGCTTCTGTCCTGAATCTGTCAAATCAATGTGCATTTGTGTTTGTGGTTTTATGTGTCACAGAACTTGCACGCACACATTATTAAAGTCTGAAACATCATTAGGGCCATTTTAAGACCAGAAAGGTGTATTGTCTTGCAAATCAACCTATTTAATTGTGTTTTATATGATATTTAAAAGCCCAACTGAAGCTATAGCCATGTTAAAAACACATATAATGTGATGAATATGAGTATTTCAAGCAGGCTTTACCCAAGTAGTTGCTTTATTTTGAAGTCATAGTAGCTTGACCTTTTGACCTCATAAACAAAGTCGCTGTTTAAGCCTCTCCAATCTACTTGTTTTTGATGCCAAAATACTGAATATTACATTGTACCTGTTCAAGGTCTACTTTAGTGAAAGCCTTTGTCAGTGACTTAAACATAAATTTTTACTCCTTTAACGGAAAATAGATGTTTTTTTAAAAAACCTGACTGGGGTTGCAAACATTGAAAGAATTAAAAAAATTATATTTGGCTGCTGGGAGTATTTTTATTTAACTCTCTAAAACCTGCTTTTCTTTATAGCTTAAAACCTAAAAATTTTCAAACCAGAACCTTCAATCAGACTAATCCACTTTTAATTTTTGCTCATTTATTAAAATGGGAGCCTTTTTATTTCTGATACTTATTTTGTTTTTATTTTGCCCAAATGTTTGAGTGTATTTGAGATTACCACAGGGCATGCTAAGCAAAGAAGAAGAAAAGCCAAGTTCATAATAATAATAATCATAACAATGTTTTCAGAGTAATGCTGCTTAAATTTTATCCAGATGATTTAGTTGCAAATGTCACATCAGCTGTAAGCGCCAGAAGTTTCAGCCAAAACTTTAAAGTGTTCTGGATTTGGAGTGCGGCCTGGAGGGTGTCTGACAGGGACACTCCCACCCAAACACACACTTTGAGACTCTCTCTGGTTGTGTGTGATTGGTGTGTGTGTGTCTGTGGGCCGGCCCTGCGCTCAGATTAGAATCACAGTCCAGAATGTGTGAGCTTCCTCTGAGCTGAGGATGAGGAGGCTGAGTATTGTTGTGGGACAGAGACTGGCGCTGCGGTTTTAACTAGAGACCATTTTTGACTTTTTAATGCATGCTAAGGACTCTTAGTGAGCTGCTTGACCTGCCAGGAAAACCTGCGAGCTGCTGACAGTCTCCACAGCTTGTTACTGTAATCTTTGTTCTTTAAACAGACTCTGGTAAAAATGTCGCTTACGGTAGACGGTAAGTTTACTGCCTGGTAGAAAAGTCATCAGGACTTTTCAGAAGGTTTTTCTTACCAGACATGTAAAAAAAAAAAAGTTTGATAGTGACATATTTTTACTAATATTGTTTTTAATTAGAATAAATAACAATCGCAAAACCTGAATAGCTCATTTGTTTCCAGGGGAGTAAAAAGGAAGATCTTTGTGTGTGTTTCCAGCTCTCATCAGAGGACCGATGACGGAGTTTGAGGAGAAGCTCCGTCAGCAGCATGAAGCCTCCATGCATCAGGAGCTGGAGGCGCTGCTGGCCACGGCCAACAAAGCTGAAGCCGAGGTGGGTAGACCTCTGCAGAAACGTCCTTAAAACTCTGATTGCAGGTGAAACCATGCAGAAATATTAAGCTCTTGTTGTTTGTTTGCAGGTTTATGCACTTTAATCATGTTTATTCTGTGCACTCTTGTCTTTTATTGTTACATATTTCAAACATGACAAATTTTTCATAGTCCATGACTCTTGTTCCACTCTGTGGCCCACGCAGAGTGGAACAAGAGTCACGGACTGGTTTATCTGTATTTACATGTATTGAGCAATTGTTTGCAGAACAAGTGTTCCAGCAAACCGAAAGTCCATCAGAGCTTCTGTCTGAAAACACGGCTCTGCAGGAATCAAGACAAACAACCTTTAAGTTCTGACCCAAACACACACAGGATGTAGATATGGCCTGTTTAAGAAAAACGAAACAGTGCAGTGGCATCTTCTGCCCGTTTTAAAGACAAGTTTTTCACAGATTATAAATATTTTTTTTGATATTTCTGAAACTTTCTAACACATTAGTTGTGTCTTAGCTGTTTTCCAGGCCAGCCTCAACACTGGTACACTGAATATGGGTCTGTTCTTTGGTAAAAAAAAAAAAAAAAAAGGTATTCTTTTTCTTAATTATGTTCTCTATGTTAATAGTTATATCTTTATAGGAAACCGTAGACAACACAAAGGGATACCAGTATTGATTTTAAAGGTTGATGATGGAAGAGGCAACAATCCTATTAATGCAAATATTTGTACATTATCTATGAGAAATTATCAACTCAAAGCTATTTTTATGTCACTTAAATATTTATTATTGTCTTTTTTCAACAAACAAGTTAAACAAAGAAACTAAACAATGGAAATCTTAATATTCTGACAATTTATCAGATTAGTATTTTCATCAATTACTATTCCAGTTCTCATTCTTCATTTAAAGTCTTGTAAAAATGTCAGTTTTTCCATTTTTTGCACCTTTGTCAATTTTTCCATCAAAATATTTCTTCCACAATTTTTATGTATTAAGCTTTTGTTCTTTTCAGTTCTTGGTAATGGCGTAATGTTTCTTTTTAAAGTAGTTCTCAAACTTTTTATAGCAGCTCCTGCCTCATTAATTACTAAAATGGGAAATATGACAGACATTTTACAAGAGGACTTGAACTTTGAGCTCCCTTTTTACCCAGAAAGAGAGTTCAAATCCAAATCTAAATCTGTAAAAAGTTACAGAAAGCTCTGCTAAAGTCAGGATGTCCAACATTTTCTAAAAACCCTCACAGGTCAAGATCCAGTAAAAATCTGCCATCCATCTAAACGTTATTGATAGATATCTATAAACAGTTTAATCAACATTTTGCACTAATTGTCTGAACAATCCACTTTTGTCACTTCTGATACCGATACAGATGTGAGTTTTGGTATCGGCCAATACCGATACAGAAAGACGGTGCTGAATTAACTTAAAATGTTTCTTTTTTTTTTTACACAGACAAATTGATTTTATAACTGCACCATTAGAGCAGATAAATACACCAATCACTCCACACATTTTAATGTGTTCAGTCAGTGCAATTAGGAAAATAACAGCCAATTAAAGTAAATGAAAGAAACTGAAACTGATCAAAATAATAGATTGACTACCAAATAAACTGCAACAAATCTTTCAAATGGTTCAGAAAGTGCAATTAGGAATTCTAAATACAATGTAAAATAACAAATAAAACATGAAGTTGCCCTTAACAATCTAGCACATTGTCACAATATCCAGTCTAGATTGTTTTTCAATTTTTGTACCGATACAGATACTAATATTGTATCGGTTCATCTCTAGTTTAAACATTATTTACAGACGGAATACTGTGCAGCTTTGTTTGGTTACCACGTTGCTACAGTGTTTAAAAATGCAGAGAAAGATTTTATTGGCTTGTGTCAATAATGACCGTTAGATTGAGAAACGAACAAATCAATCAGCAATTCTCACCGGCTCTCCAAAATGCAGCTAGTTATTTTTTATTTCATTCCCACATCCAGGCTCCAAACTTCTCATTTGAGAAGTTTTTCTTTGCAACAAAGATAATTTATTAGTTTAATTTAAACACCAGGTACCACAAAAAGCAGCTCATCCTCCAGCGTTGGTACTTTAACCGTTCACTCAGGTTAAACAAAACATGAGGAAAAACCTGTTTTCCATCAGAGACAACTAATCTTTGGATGGTTTTCTTTCAGGTCTCCAGAAAAGACTTCAATGGCTTCAAGAACCTCTTCCACAGATTCCTGCAGGTCAAAGGTCCCTCAGTGGACTGGGCCAAAATCAAGCGGCCACCAGAGGAATCGGTAAGCCACCCGTCACCTGAAGTCACGCTGTTTATTCGGCTCCATGTGGCAATCCCTCTGGTTCTGCAGTCCAGCTCTGGTGCTCACAACAAACCTCGACTCGGACGTCAGGCTGCAGGATTGCACTGTGTCTATTTTATAACACATTCTCACACAGTTCTACCTTAAATCAAATATATTTAAAGTATATCTAAACTAAATGCGACATAAATTTAATTTAAAAGTCTCACTTTAGCATTTGAATCCAAATAATGGTTCCCATAATTTTCTAGTAACTTTATTTAATTTGCAAAATAATTTCCAACAGAAATTTGACTGCAGCATGGATAATGGATTTTATTTGTAGTGACACAACTCAAACATAAATCTGATGAGATTAACCAGATTATAGCAAGAGCTTATTCCGATCTGCAGTCCTTTGACAAGTCACAAAAATGAATGTACAATAAAATAAGTCAAAAAATATAAAACTATCACACACACACACACGCACACACACGCACACACACAGTCATACAGATATCAACATCAGCAGTTTTCTACTTTTTGAAAGCTTTTGCTACATGTTATTTTTAAACAAATCCCTTCAATTAAATCTCAGTTTAACTGCATGTTTGCGTCTTGAAATGTCCACTTATTACCCATAAAAGCAGGTTTTCTGCAGACCGATTCAGCCTAATGAAAGCTTGTTTTTCAGCTATGATCTGGTCAGTCTGCATCGTTCCATTTGGGAAGAAAAGTAAATGTTGCCTACGTTGCAGTATAAATGAATATGTTAGCTGTATTTAGCTGCTTTTAATAGTTGCTGGTATTTCTGGGTTTTTAAATGTGGCTCCTAGTGAATTTGCAGTCGCCTGATTTGACGTCTGTGTTGACAGTGAAAGTCATTCAGAGGCTCAAGGGCGAGTTCACATGGAGCTGTGAGCAGCAGTCACATGATTAGTCACCTCTTGGTTTACTTCCTGAAACTCAGACTCCCTCGGGACTCACTGACCCTGCAGGGTCGGTCTGCATGCAGCCACAATCCTGGTTAGCTTACAAAAACTTTAGTGAAACTAAACTTTTTTTTGTAATCTTTCAATAAATGGAGACATCTGAACATTAAGAGTTTAACTTTACAGAACCTTCCAAATGTCTTCCAGACTTTTTACAACTTGTCTTTTTATTTACTTTGATGAATTTTGTTTGAATTTCATGTGGCAGTTAGTGGTTCACTGATAAATCGACACCAATTTTCTTATTTTTGAAAGATCATCAATCGGCTGATACGTAAATAACAAAAAACTATCTTATCTTATTTTACTTTAAATTTTAAATCTTTGTTTTTACGTAAACCTTAAAACCAGTTACTGTGCTGCAGAATCACAAAACATTTCCGAGTTGTTTTGTTTCTACAGAGAACATATTTTATTAGTTAACTCGGAAAAAAAACAAAAAATTAACAGAACCTTTTAGTAAGAAATAGGACCTTGTTTAAAGTCAAGAAATTTTTAATATTAATAAAAAGTATTAGTACCACTCGCAGATTATTTCACTTATAAAAAGACATTTTGAAAAAATCTACTTGCATGAAGCTTACTCTTGTTTTTATCAGTATCGAATAATTATTCACTTAAACAAGTTGTTGTTTCATGCTAAAAAGTTATTTGTAAGTTAGTTTTGTCTTATTTTCAGTGTACTAAGATATTTGCACCTGAAACTAAACAAATACTTAGTAGGATTTTGTGGTTTTGGAGTGTAGATTGATTTGAATTAATCTGCTGGTTTGACTCCAGTTCATTGACTAAAATGTGGAACTGTTCCTTTAAATGGTTTATTAGCAGTAGAATGGGAATACGCGTCATCCCCCTGAAACAACCAAGTGTAACCAGACCTAGACGTTGAGAACATCCAGGTTCTGACCAGCATGGTGACTTTTCTCACACCCACACACTCCCAGAATACCCAGGACAGTGAAGGTTACAGCTAAGATTAGACTGACCGCCACAGCATTCACAAAGTTCGCTTTGGAAGACATTAGACCCCCAAGACATCCACCCTCCTGACTCCTTACTACTGCTGATAATCACCGGGTCGCACGAGAAAATGAGTTTAATTTATATGAAACTATATTTTGGTATGCAGCTGTTGCTGGTTTGGTGCAACACCGAGATTAATCTCTGACCTGTTGCACAGCATTCATTTGGACTTGAAATAGAAATCAAAAATAGGGGCAACACACAGCCTGGTTTCTTTTTCTGCACCTGCAGAAAGTTATTTTTCAATAAGTCAGTGTGTTTGTCATGTTTCATCAACATGTCTGATGTAATGGGGGGAGGTGTTTAAGAGCTTTTCTCTAGCTTTAAAGCTGCCCTCCCCCCAATAACTTCACCAGGACACGAGGTCCTCAGATTACAGACAGCTGGTCAAAGACAGAGGGATAGCAGTCTATAGCAACAGGCAGTGATGGTATAGTTACTTTGAAAAAGTAACTTTAATCAGACTACTGATTACTCCTTGAAAAAGTAACTTAGTTAGATTACTGACTACTTGATTTGGAAAGTAACTAAGTTACATTAAAAGTAACTTTTTAGTTACTTTCAGCAGCTGCTAACAACAACGCTCCGCCTCCTGTGAAAATCACATGGATCTTTGCCAATACCTAATTGTAAGCTATTTTATAATGGTAACATCAACAATGTGTCTCCACTGATAAGGTTGAACTGAAGAGGAGATTGTACAAAAAACAGTACAAAAGAATTAAAAAACGTGAATAATTTGTGTGATCCCCCCCTCCCTCCCATTTGTAAAAATGTCTCCATGCTCAACGAAGAGTCGGGTTGTGACCCGCTTACATTTTTATCTTGTTCCTCAGAAACTGGAAAGTTTGAGAAACAAAGGTCTAGGATTGGTTGCGTTTCTCAGTCAGTTGCTAAACCTGCAGATCAGTTTCAGATTGGCGCTGACTTGTGTGATTCCTCTACATAAACTATCTGTATGTCAAATGAAGGCCTCTCTGCTGCTGCCCGATTAAGTTACAGCTGGTACTGAGACTCGCGGTGTGTTCAAAGTGAAACTGTAAGCCTCCGCTCAGTTACGACTGTCAGGAGCCAAAAGAAAGCAAACCTTTACATGTTTATTTTAAGAGCTGTTTTTTAAATAATCGGCCACGACCGTGGAAAATAAAAGCATCTGGCTCAACCTGTTATGCTATTTATGGGTCTCTGACCCTGAGATGGCGTGTTAGGGAAGGGTTAGGGGTTAGGGTTATAAATGTGTAAAAGGTTCTATTTGGGTACAGAAACGTCCTTTGATTTGAAAAAAATGCAGCATCTTCATATAGATACAGTGAGCTCCAGTAATAATGGTTCTGATTCTGGGAATGCAGAGCAGAACCAGAAGACCTGACAGGTCTGGAAGGTTGCCATGACAACAGCAGATCTTTAATGTATTGTGGTGTCAAATTGATCAGTGATTCATAAACTAACAGCAGAATTTTAAAGCCTTTTCTCTGAGCTACATGAAGCCAGTGTAAGGATTTTAGAACTGGGTGATGTGCTCTAACTTCCTGGTTTTAGTTAGAACTCCAGCAGCAGCGTTCTGATCAGCTGCAGCTGGAGGATTCGGTTTTGGTTTGTTTTAGACATATCTGAGAAGACACTGTTGCAATAATCAATGCAACTACAAAATCATGGATGAGTTTCTCTAGATCTCACTGAGATATTAGTCCTCTGATCCTGGAAATGTTCTTCAGGTGATAGAAGGCCGACTTTGTAACTGTCTTTCTGTGACTCTGAAAGTTCATGATTTTGTCCATCACTACTCCCAGGTTTCTAGCTGTAAAAAATGAAGTTGTCTGAGTGTAAATGTTATCATCTCTCTTCTGTTTGCTCAGGTCCAGCCCTACGACAGGATCAAGGCGAAGGGACTCCCTGACGACATCACTTCCTGCCTCGACAAGCTGGTCGTGGTCAAGCTGAACGGAGGTCTGGGAACCAGCATGGGCTGCAAGGGCCCCAAAAGTCTGATCAGCGTCCGCAACGAGAACACCTTCCTGGACCTGACTGTGCAGCAGATCGAGGTGCAGCAGCAGCTCTGCAGTGAGAAGAAGCATTTAGATCAGCTGCTCATGTTTTCAAATCTCTCTTTGCTTGTTTTGTTTGCAGCATCTTAACAAAACCTTTACTGCCGACGTGCCGCTGGTTCTCATGAACTCTTTCAACACTGACGAGGACACCAAGAAGATCCTGCAGAAATACACACACCACCGGGTCAAAATCCACACATTCAACCAGAGCAGGTGCACAGCGCACTGACATCCATTTGCTGTCCCGTAATCCGTTGCTTAAGAAGCTAAATGAGTCCTCAGGAAAGTTTTTAAACAAATCCTGTCCATACAGTGTATCAAGGAAAACATATGCACATTTTATTTTATGGCTTATTCCAAATTGTTTTTGTAAAGATGGTGGTATTGTATTCAAAAAGATTTGAGGCTTCAAAAGCTGCCAAATGTGGATCAGCAAACTATTGAGCAAAGGCTAGTATTTCTTGGATTGCTTGGTTTTTTTACTGTAAATGTCAGTCTTGGAGTAAATTAGTTCCTAAAATTTTATCAAGTAATGTTTATTATTTCAGCTCCAGGTTCCTCAAGATGATCTCCAGTGTGGATCGTACGAGTTGTAAATGTCTTAGCCCTTACACTGCAAAAACACAAATACTACCAAGTATTTCTAGAGCAAATATCTTAGTACACTTGAAATAAGGCGAAACCAACTTAAAAGTAACTTTTCAGCAAGATATAGCAGCTTGTTTTACGTAAATAAATCTTGATATTGATGAAAATGTACTACTGTATTTCCACTGGCAGATTATTTCACTTATAGGAGAAATGTCTTGTAAATTAAATGATCTTCCAGTGGAAATAGTACTTTTTTAAGTTAATATTGGGGAATTAATAAGTTACCTTTAAGTTAGTTTTGTTTTATTTTAAGTGTACTAAGATATTTGGACTAGAAACTAGACCAAGGTTCAGTTTTTTGCAGTGCAGGATGTTGGCAGTCAGAAAGATTTGCTACATTTCAAACTTACTGAATCAAAAAACTATGTTGTGTTAAAATTGCTGCTCAAACAGATTTTCTTTTTCATTCTTGTATCACATCACAGACAAAATATTTCAGTTGTGTGAAAACTGAACTGTAAAAAAGTCTCAATAAGCTACTTTTCATTCAATCAGGTATCCGAGAATCAACAAGGAGTCTCTGCTGCCGATCGCTAAGAGCATGGGCGTGAGCGGAGACAACACTGAGGCCTGGTACCCGCCGGGACACGGAGACATCTACGCTAGCTTCTGCAACTCTGGACTGCTGGACAAACTCCTGGCTGAGGGAAGAGAGTACATCTTTGTGTCCAACATCGACAACCTGGGAGCCACTGTGGACCTCTTCATCCTGCACCACCTGATGAGCCAGCCGGCCGACAAACGCTACGAGTTCGTCATGGAGGTCACGGACAAAACCAGAGCTGACGTCAAGGTGAGCGCGGTTTATCCTGCTTTCCGGTTTCTGTACCGATCCGAGGAATCTGCTCAGTCCCACCTTCGTCCGTGTGTCTGCAGGGTGGGACTCTGATCCAGTATGAGGATCATCTGAGGCTGCTGGAGATCGCTCAGGTCCCAAAAGCCCACGTGGACGAGTTCAAGTCGGTCACCAAGTTCAAGATCTTCAACACCAACAACCTGTGGATCTCCCTGCCGGCCATCAAGAGGCTGCAGGAGAAAAACAGCATGGACCTGGAGATCATCGTAAACCCAAAGGTAAGTTGAGAGGTCCTCTGACGAACAGAAAATCTCAGTTTTAGGGTAGACTCAGTTTGATTAAAATTGCAACATTTTAAAATGTTGCTGGTGCAGTTCGCTTTCACACTGTGTCAAACGAACCAAAACCCTTTGAAAACCTGTTCATCTCCTCACCTTTGGCTGCACTGCCCCAAGAACCACTAAAGGAAACGACACAAAAACCTCTGAAGAAGACACCAAGTTCAACTTTCTCCTTCACTAGATGTAAACAAAAATGGAGATTGTAATAGTTGTAGGATTTCTCTTTTGTCTTTGGTAAAAGACCACAAACAATTTCTCCCTCTACAGCTAGATTTGCAGAATTGTTTTGGTTATATTTACCCAGAATGCCCTGCACTATAATCCGTTTCCTGCTTTTGGAGCGGTCTCCAGTCCACTTGGACCACTTATGCATTTGAACAGAGACCGAGGCTTTTAGGGGGGTCGCATTACAATTTGCATCTCCAACGCGGACTAAACAGGGCTGGTATGAATGCACTCTAACCTTTTTAGGGTGCAGTGTGAGCCCTGTTCAGTCCGCACACTGCAGCTTGTTTGCCTAGATAGTCCGGTTCATTTGGGGAGGTTCATTTGAACTCTGGTTTGCCTACAACCCTCGGTTTTGGTTTGGTTGAAGTGAACTCTTGTGCAGCATGAATCCACATATGAACGCCAACTGGACTGCAGACCGCTTCAAAAGCAAGAGGCAGACTATCGCATAGAGCATTCTGGGTAAATACAACCAAAACAAAAGCATGACTCTTAACGCTGCCTGGAGAAATGGCTCATAGTCTTTTACCAAAAACAAAAGCGAATGATGCAGCGCCACCACAAATGACATTGGTGAACGGGTTTCTCTATTGGTCCTATGTCATTTGAGACAATGCAGTGAGAAAGCGAACTGCACCAGCTGAAGATTTAACAAATGTTACAACTTCAGTCCCCAACCGCACCGTTTACTGAACCATCAGTTATGAAAACAACATTCACGAATCGTATTCTTTGACTCTGAATCAAATGTAAGACATTTTGGATTGACCTGAACTTTTATCTCCTCTGCAGACGTTAGACGGTGGTCTGAACGTCATCCAGCTGGAGACCGCAGTGGGCGCCGCCATTAAGAGCTTTAAGAACGCCATGGGAGTGAACGTCCCCCGTAGCCGCTTCCTGCCGGTGAAGACCTCGTCCGACCTCCTGCTGGTGATGTCCAACCTGTACAGCCTGGACGCCGGCTCGCTCACCATGAGCAAGAAGAGGGAGTTTCCCACAACGCCGCATGTTAAACTGGGCAGCTCCTTCACCAAGGTCCGCAGCCATCGCAACCTGTTTCTACCGTTTCATCTGTAAACAAATACCAAACAGAAACCAGACTGATGATGGGCGAAATATGCTTCAAGTTTCTGCAGCTGGATGCCGTTTGTTTGTTTGTTTCTGCAGGTTCAGGACTTTCTGACCAGGTTTGAAAATATCCCAGATATGTTGGAGTTGGATCACCTCACTGTGTCCGGAGACGTGACCTTCGGAAAGAACGTCTCTCTGAAGGTAAAACTAAAATATGCCCGGTTTTTCACAACTCAGAAGAATTAATATTTACATTTCTACTTACGAGGTGTTGATTTTAATTAATTAATTACATAGAAATTAATGCAATTAATCACTTTTTTGTAATAAGGTTCTAAGTGGAACCTGTGTATTGCCATGTTTCTGGTTCGCCTGGGCTGGTCTAATCAAAAGAAACGCATGCAGTTCACATTAACTTTTTTCTGGATATCTGTGTCTACCATTAAAATCAAAAAGGAACATTTCATTAAGTAATTGCTGCAATTAATGTAAATTCCTCCTGATTTGATTTGTGTCGGTGCTGTACAACTTTTGTCCTGCTGTGGTTGTCATTTTTACCTTTTTCTGTATAAATAATCAAAATATCTAATAAATATGCAAGAAAAAACTGTAAAAAAATAGAAGATTATTCAAGTACAAGTACTGTCTATTGTTACTCATTTTCAGTAAAAATCTGGATAAGTGCCCAGCTTCAATTCTATTTGGGGGCCACACTTTGGACACCCCTGGTGTAAATAAATAACTTTGATTTAATGTCCAGCCAACAGTAAATTTGATTTCACTTTAAAGCTTCGTGTTTAAAGTGAAATCATGAAATGCGTCATTCTCACCAGGGAACCGTCATCATCATCGCCAACCACGGCGACAGGATCGACATTCCGGCTGGAGCGATGCTGGAGAACAAGATCGTCTCAGGAAACCTGAGGATCCTCGATCACTGAGGCCTTCTGGGAGGAAAGGGAGGCCACACAACGCCATGTGCACTTTAGAGAGATTTCTGCTGTTTCCCAGACAGAAAAGGTGAATGTTCAGGTCCGATTTGTTCTCCTGATGTTCTCCGAAGACACCGGATCGTCAGGGAACTTGCTGTTGCTGCAAGACGTGGAACATTTTTCCTCAATAAAACTGTATGATATGATTGGAGTATTCAGTTGTCTGTTAAACTGAAATTAGCTTTATCTTTTATTAAATTTGGCTGATTTAATGAAAGTGGGACAGTGATGTTTTAAAAATTCTATCTTCTGAATTTTATTTGAAACAGTAAGTGAAAACATATGTAAAATATTTGTCTGACCCAGCGGTCAGCAGCCGTTGCCATCCAAAGAGCCATTTGTGCCAAATGCATTTTGCCCAAAATGTTGCACAAAGTTGCAACGTTTTGGGGCAGAGGGGAAGCACTATTTATGTTTCGTCTAAATAATTGCGATAGAAAAATGTGTGCTCTGATTAAATCAACTTCTGTTTTATATTAGGAAGTGTGGCCACTTTGGACTGAACGGTTTGAGTTCACTTCCACCGCCGCCAAAACTACAAGCAGACTGCAAATCTAAAAGGGCGAAGAAAATCAACATCGTCGTTAACTTCTGCTTGCTGATTGGCCCGGTTGAAATTATACCAGAGAAATCCAGGTCAATGGGAGAAATATGGAGCTAAATTGGGGCCATAGTGTTTTAAGTCTGAAACTGAAAAAAACATAAATAAATCTTTAATCTGAAAAGTACAAATTTTTTCCTGTTTCAAAATAAACTATGTCACAAATTTAGCCCGGATTGAGCTGCGAATTGAGACTGAATCAGTTGGACAGCATAGGAAGGCAACGGCCAGGCTAATGAAGTGTTGAATAAACTCCCTATTTGAAATGAAATCCGACCGACAGCAGAAAACAGAACACAATGCAGTCCATCATCCCATTTTATTCACAGCAGGATTGAAGAAATCAACATCTTTTGGACTCATACATGCTTCCAGACTCTCTCTCTCTCTCCTTTGCACAGACACAGTGGTATGGTAGGCACACCGTATCGAAGAGCTCAGATGTGTCGTCTAACAGCAGATCAAAAGGAGGCACTTCTGATGCAAACAGTGATGAGCGTTCACTTCACCGACTTCAAACTAAAACTGATTCACATCCGATGTTAATTAGGATTTTATCGGTTTTCCTTCGTAGGAGAACGTAGCACCCCGATTCCCCCTAAATTATGATTGAACAGAGGCAGCTGAACAGAACGAAACGCACCGAACCGTAACCTGTAGGGATTTGAACTCAATCCAACCGTTTCATAATCTGCCAGTGAAAAGCTACAAGCTGGTCTCCGCTCTCCTCTTCATCATCATCATCATGCTCTGATAATTACAAAACAGCCAGTGTGTATGGGATTCTCTGATGATCGACGGTGGGTAAAAAAGAAAACAGAAAAGCCTGAGTAGCAACCAGCTAAAGAAGATGTGATGCATGATTGGTTAAACGGCAGAATCCCCACGTTAGTAACAATTTGACTTTGGTAACAACAGGATGAAGCTGAGGTTTGAGATGCTTTCACAGTCGTGGATGCTTTAGATTCTTCAGGATCACGATTTCCCCACAGCAAGTCCCAAAAAGCTGTTTTGTTAATAGTATAAAAGTAAGAAAAACCCTTTAAACATTGCAGCCAGCTGAAGGAAAAAAGTTCGTCCTAATTACGAATGTTTGCAAGAAGTCAGAAAAATAAATTACCCCACCATTTGTTTTCCTTCATCCCACTAAGCAACTCCAATAATTTACTAGCGTTTGTGTTGAATTGCACACAGTGGGATTAGGTGGCCATAGCTTAAAGGAGACCGTGTGGTTTTTTTAGTCTCTGCAGCTGTCAACGTTCCAGCTCGCCGTCGCTGCTCCTCTTCTCCTAGATTAGTGTTTTTTGGTCCCTGCAGGGCCTCCTCCACCCCTCGGCTCACATGGCTCACAGGATCGCCCGTCGTTTCTGGGCGTTAGGGCATCGTCTGATCTGGACGTCCAGACTCCATCACCTCTTCTGCTCCCAGATCTCGGCCATGTTCAGGTCGAGTCGCTCCAGGCTCTTCAGAGCCAGGATGTTCTCCGTGTAGAAGGCCACATCCACCACCACCAGCCTGCAGACACAGTTTATACTAAATAACTGATATCAGGAAACTTATTGCAAGTGTTTCATTATTTTAATAATTACAAACGACAGAAAATATTTTCAAAAAGTGGCTTTTATTAACTTGTGACCTGTACGATGGCGTATACAGGATCATCATTTTTGTTTAATCATGAGAATGAAGTGATATAAGCAGAATAAATATGCAGCTTTGCCAGAAAAAGCATCTTAAAATTACAGACAAAAAGTTGGTTTAATGTGAAAAGAAAACTTTGATACAGTCATCAGGATCTGATGCAACCAGATCAGTTTGTGTTGTTCCTTCTCCGGAATAGACTCTGTTGTTTACACAATCGTTTGAAAGTCCTGCTACTGATAATTTGATTGTGTGTTTAAAAATTAAATATTCTATTAAGTATTACCTGTCAAATTCATGCCAAAGTTCAGCCATCCTTGTAATACGATGACTTTATTCTCCTAATTTAAAAAAATAAATAAACAAAAAAACTTATCCAAGCAGGAGTTTGCTCACTTAAAAACATTTCTCCTGGTATTTGGCCAGTTTTACTCATTTTAAATAACATTTTCCCCCAGCATCTAACTGTCCCTGTTCGCATAGTTTCATTTTTCACATGTTGTAAAAAGTCTGATGTCTTCCAATGCAGAAATACACAACCGCATTTTGTACATTTTATAAAAATATTTCTACTCAGTTCAGCGTACCTTGGACTGAAATGTGCCATTTTTGATAACAGAACAGAATTCTATGTTGTAATTTTGTCCTTATGGTGCAGCAGCGTTGGGCACAAAGTAAATATGGCTGTAATTATCTGACGACTTTTTACAAAAAAATTTAATAAAAAAAAAACAAACAGGAAAACTAGAGCACATTAATTCTACTAAATGTGTTAATAGAAGGTTTTTTGAAGAAAGATCTTATTTTTGTTGCTGGGAATCGACTCAAAGATTTTGTAGATTGAAATAAAATAAAATTTAAAAAATTACGGCAAAAGTTAAGAAATTGCCTTTTATTAAGACGTGAAATTGCCTCTTTGTTTCTTTAAAATATTCTATGTTTAATTTATCGTTGTGCAAATTAAAACAAAAAATGATTTTGTATTTTAAGTTGGAAAACCAATTTAGCCCAACAGAGAACTTTCAAGTTTGGGATTGTGGTTCTTGTTGCAAAAAGTTTTATTCCATTAACATTGATGTAAATCTCTGAAGACGACCTTGTTGAGCTCTACAAACTGTTCAATGCTGCTTATGTTTCAAATTTGAGTTTAAAAGAATGTATGAAATCACAACTAAGACTAAGATTATTATTATTAGAAAGAGGTAATAAGTGACGTGTGTGTGTGTGTGTGTGTGTGTGTGTGTGTGTGTTACCCATGCTGCGGTCCTCCATCATTACTGACCCCGAGTCGAGCCAACTGCCTCTTAAGGTGCATTTTAAAACAAGCGTTGATCCTCAGAAACAGCATCTGTGCAGAAAAACACGTTTCCATTCCAGCTCAACTTTTTTTAATTTTTTTTTATTTAATAAAACTTTTTAGATTACTGGAAGGTGACCTTTAACCCAGAACCTCACCTGAGTCTGTTCTTCAGGCAGCAGATCAAAGATGGCTTCATGCATCTTGGCCATCTGTTTACAGATGTTTCTGAAGCAGGCCGACGGCATCGGGGCTTTCACTTCATACTGAGGGAAAAACAAAAACATCAGAGCATTTAACTCAGTCAGCTGCTGCAGATCCACCTGGACTTCACACCCAGCAGAACCAGCAACAGGGCCACCTACTACATCTGATAAAATACTCCACGTATGATCTCTTGATTGATTTGGGATTTTGTTTCAAGGTGCTGCAGTGCAAATATCGCTAAGGAGGTAACAAAAACAAAACACCACTACTTATAATAATTTAATTTTGACATCCGTCTAGTTTCCAGATTTAAAAAAAACAACATAACTTTATGGACAGAAGAAAAGGGGAACTCAGAGAACCTTTACTAATACATTCAGTTTCCTGTTGTGTATATCCCCGCTTAGCTGCCCGGAGGAACAGCCGACATCTCTCTGTAAAAAAACAAAGTTTCCTTTCTAGAACGTTCCTACCCCAAACACCACAGAGTCACAGAGGAGCGTCATCTCTCCTCTGACCTGGCAGCATTTGAGCATGGTGCATTTACTGAGCAAAAAACATCGGATTTTTAGAATAACGCCGTCTGAATCACCAAGGCAGAGCTCACAGCAGGTCTTGATGCTCAATTCAGATTCTATGTTTTGTTTGTTTTTTTACAGAAATTGGATTTTCTTTTTCGACAGTCATTCCAACTACTGAATGACGCAATCAGACTTCTGTGTAAATGGTTTCCAACTCCAAAGCGACTCAAACGAGGAATGATGACGCCACACAACAGCGGAGCGTTTACAGAAGTAATAACGAACGGAGCCGTTTCTGGACCGATTTTAAAGTTTATTCAGCAATAGGAAGCTGTCGTCGAACAATCATACCAAGAGAAAGGAAGCACAGAAGTTTGTTTGGATGTTTAGTCGGAGCCAACAATGGTGTGATTGTGACTGTGATGCGCTTCAGCCATTGTTTACACACGCTTCAACAATGACGTAAAAGTTGGATGAAATTTGGCATTATCGTCGAGACTGTAGACACTGAAAACAATCAGATTCGTATCTGATTTAGTGCCACACATGGAAGAGGCAGAAATCAGATTTTTGGGGGGTGAAAAGTTCAGAATCGAGTTGTTCAGACTGCGATGGAAAAGTCACATTTGCTTGCTGTGTGAACGTAACCTAAATTATTTTTTCTAATATATCTCAGCTTGAAATAATCAGTCAGCAAAACCAGAACAAAATGTTCCCAAGGCTGGAACAAACCAACGTGATTAGTGTAAAAGTACCACTGGCAGCCCGGTCGCTTTCAGAACCAGAGGAAAGACCAAGATGGCCAAAGAATGAAACAGAGAAGGTGTGAGATGACCAGCTAATCATTTGGTAAGGTGAGATTTATACAAAAAGAGTTTCTCATGTTACCTTTGATAAAAACTTCTCAAACAGACTGTCCATGATGGCCACCAGCTTAGCAGAGATTTCTGCGATGTGATCGTTGTAGTCCTGCAAAACAAAAAACAACCTCCAGAGATCACACCAGAGATCTGGATGTAAATTCAAAATGATTTGAATTTATATACCTTCATAATGTGGTCAAAGTGTCTGAGAACACTGAACTGTTTGGGCTGTAGCTTGGTCTCAAAATGTGCTCTGATGATGGGAATGTAGTGAACCACCAGCTGCAGGCAGCGGGATGCTAATGCTACACACATACACATACACACACACACACACGCACACACACACACACACAACAATGCCATTCAGAATCAAAGAAAACCAAGTAAAAATGACGGGTTCGTGTTGGTGCGTACCCAGGTTTTTTGTAGTGATGGTCTTGAGGCCGACGACCTGCAGAGCTCCTGCTCCTAGAACCAGCTGGCAGCTGCGGGAGTTAAAGTGCTGCAACAGGAAGAAAACAGGAAGTGAACCTCAAGATTTTTGGTTAATCTTGACTTTCAAAGTGTCAATTTCACAAAAACAGAAGCGAAAAAACCTATACCACACATTTGCATCAACAGTCCTGATACTTCTTTGCTTTTGAGACATCTCTGACTTTATCCGTTAGCTTCCCACTGAACACAGTCGTCATGGTGACTCTGTTCTGATGGACTGGGTTGGGAAGCTCCTCACCTTGAGCAGGTCTGACAGGCGCGTTAGCATGTCTGTGGTGATGGATGGGATGTCGTTCACACACTGACAGTATTCCAGAAAGATCCGGATCAGCAGCAAAACGGTTCTGATCAAACAGAAAGAAGATTTTCAAAACAAACCTGCTCTGGTTGCTGCATTCAGTTCTTGTGTTACGGCTGTCGATGGATAAACAAGTGTAATCGGTTTAATCCCACTAGAGCCACTACTTCATTAGGCAAACTAAGAAAAAAATATTAAAGAAAATATTTTAGTGTCTCAAACCAAAAATCTCAGTTTTCCAGGTTTTCATTTTCATTAAAAGAAGTAATTTTATTTCAAAGGTAATTTAGAAATGTTAACTATGAACTGGTTGTGCTTCAGCGCAAGGATAAAGCGATTAATTTCGTTATATTACACTAACACGTTAAACTTTTTAGATTAATTATGTGTCAACGTTGACAGCCATAGATTAAATTCATTTATATCCAAGAATTGAGTTGAAGTTGGTCTCCAACATCACTAAACCACATTAAAGGTTTCCATGGTGAGGAAACTTACCCGACAACGGCGTATTTCTGTCCGTTAATGAGCAGAAAGTCTACAGGTTTCCTGTCCTCTGTGCCTGTTGGATAAATTGTTTTTCCAGTAGTTTGTTTTTAACATTTATATACTGTTAGTGTCTCACTGAACGGGGAATGTTACAGAAAGCATGTCATTGTGACTGATGAATGCAACAACTGTGACAAGACGGTAAAGAATAAACTGGTGTCTGGGCCGACCTGACACTTTGCGCTCCGGTAGAGATATTTTGCCGTCAGCGATGGAGTTGACCAGATTCTGAAACTCTGCTGGAACGTCTGCTTGCTTCCAGCGCTCGTTATCCAGGAGGAGGCTGCACAGAAACAATAAAAACAAACCCTCAGAAAACCTGCCTAGTGCTGGAAACATTCAGTCAAATTCATCACTGTGAAAGAACAGCGTTACATGTAAAATACCTCTACAGTTCCTAGTCCTTTTTTTCAAATTTAAAACATTTTATTGGTCCCAAATGGGAATTAAATGTAACTCCCTTCATTGAAGAGTTATTGTGGATGGTTATGGCTGTGGGCAAGAAAGATCTCCTGTAGCAGTCTGCATTACAATGAATTTGAAGAATCCTCTGACTGAAGACACTTTTTTTGCCAATTTTTTAAAATAGCCAAATTTTAATATGAATACGTGTCAGGTGTTTCCAATTTGTTAGATATTAAAAAGGAAAGAATAAAACTAAAAAGCGTTGGATAGATTGGATAAACAGATGGAAAAGCAGATAAATTGATAAATGGACAAATGGATTGAACTTTTAGATACATATGAGAAAATGAATAAATAGAAATACAAGTATTTTTCACACTTTTCCCTTTTTTCATATTTATCCAAACTTGGAAAGTAGTTTTTTGGACAGTAACAGTGAGGAAAAACTGGATTTGTTTTTATTATTATTCATGCAGGGTACAAAGTAAAGATAACAACCAGTGCTGTCAATAAAAACAAACTGATCAGACTGGTTAAACCAAAGAAAATATTTCCTTTGGATAAACTCACTTGAAAACTTTTACATCTTAAAAATACTGTATAAAAAAGTGAAGCTGAAAGGGGGGGCGGGAAGAGGGAAAAACTGATTTTTTCTAACCGATTTACTAATTGATTGTTGAATTTAGAATTACACATCAGCGCACAACTATCCATCCAAGCAGCTGATTTAAAGAAGAAACCAGATTTCACTGTGTTTTTTAAATATTAAGTTTTAATATTTGCTTGCGTCTAATCAAAAAACAAAAACAACTTAACGAGATTGTTCCCAAACTCAATTTGGGAACAATCCATTGTTTTGATTTATTTCTAAATGAGGCTTCTTGGCACGTATGTCACAATATGTCCAATTTTGTTTTCTGTAGTAGAATTGCCTTTTTGTCATTATTACTTTCATTTCTTATGCAAACAATGGCTAATCTTGTGTGCCATTATTAACAATATAATGTAATTATAGACACCTTTCAAGGACGCCATACAAAGTGCATAAAATCAATTAAAATATACAGCAGTAAAATAATAAAATCAATTTAATAAGTAGTTGCAGATTTACCTGAGTTTTGTCTTCCGTTCTTCGTGGAATCGGTTGACAAAGCGGTTGGCCTGGCTCTGCAGCGCCCCCCTCAGGGAGACACTGCGCCTGCCGCACAAATTCTCCGTATCCCTGACGAAGGCCTCCACCGCCTGAGACAGCGACACGAACTCCGCCGAGCTCAGCCGCTCCAGGGACCCGTCCTGTCGGGAGGAAAGTTTCACGAAACCGAACAGAAACCCTAAAAACCGGATCTTTTTCCTCTGAAAACACCGATCTCACGCTACCTTGGCTCTGGCCGTCAGTACTTTGACGCAGCGGTCGTGGCTAACGTCAGAAGCTACGTACAGCAGCTCCTGCAGGTTGTTGATGACGCGGTTCAGCTCCATTTCAGTGGGCATCGGGTTCTCACCAGAGCTGAACACAAGCAGATTCACAGTTTATAGCTTCGCCGAGGAGCCTTAGGCGGCCATTTCAATCTGAACTTATAACGAACTTAATTTAAAGATCGTAAAAAAATACGTAAAACCATAAGGGGCGGTTGGAAGATTCTGGTGTATTGCTACAATCAAGTACAGCAGTTATTGTGAATTTTCTGGCGTCTGTTTGTAGATAATTGCTTCTCTCACTCCATAATAACTTTCTCCACTCAAACCTTGTTGCACCAAGCTTAAAGGTTTCTTTTCTAAACAAATGCAAGTAGCTTCATAAAGGTTGGCAACAGAAGTGAGAAAGTGTCAAAAATTAATATTGTCTAGCCAACTGGTAATAAATCTGCGTTTACTCGTGGACAAAAGTTGGCCAGAGCAGTAAAAAAAAAATCCTAATCTAGTAAGTAGAACAACTTCAACATAATTTTACTCAAGAAAAAGCAGCCGTCCAAGAAATTACTCAATAGTAAAAACGTATTTGTACTTATCCCAGAGTAACTTATCAAAACAATCATTTATTTTTAAAAATTACCAAAATATAAAAGTAAGTGTAAATGTTGGTAATTTAAAGACCAAAATGAAAATTCATAAAGAAAAACAATTCAGGAAGAAACCATTTTCCAATCAGTTTTTCAAAATAAAACCTATGAAAATAAAAACTGCAGGTGTGTGTCAGTGTCTGTTGAATTTTTGATTAAAACAAACGTATTCTTTATTTGGTGAAGATACTCAGTAGGCAGGAGTTTTACTCAAGTAAATAAATGGTAAGTGGCCTGTGCTTGTTACCAAACTTACTTAAGTAAATGCAACTTCTTACTAGCCAACTCAAAAAAAGCCAGCTAGCTAGCAATGATGAATTAGCAGCTAGTTAGCGGTAGCCGCAGCCGCCTTGAGTCGGAACGCAGTGAAGATGTGTGCATACGACAGACTGAAAACTAAATGCTTCATAAAATAATGCCCAAAGTCATTTTAGGTAAAAAAAAGTGTCAAAAAATACAAATAATAATAATAATAAAGCACCCCCTTTATATATATATATATATATATATATATATATATATATATATATATATATATATTAAACTGTTTTAAGACTTTTTATAAGAAACTTAATTACAAAGAATAAAATGCTGACACTGGGAAACTTACATGAAGCTGTGTTCCCTGCCTGCAGAAATCTCAGAGATCCCAGAGGAAGAGTCGCCTTCTGCAGCAGTTTCAGTCCGGTTCTGCTGGAACCTTGAGCCCGCTGTGGAGCGCTGATCCTGACCCACTACCCCCGACTCCTGCTGCCGCTGCTGCTGGGCTTCATTCAACGCATCACTGATGAACAGACCCTCATGGGTGAGATAAGCCAGCTCTGCTTCCCCCTGCAGACCCAGTGGCTCCTGGGAGACGTCCTGCCCCGCCGGCGCTGAACTGGTTTCTGCCAGGAGTCGATTCTTATGGTTTGAAGACAGAACCTGAAGAACTACATTCCTGATCACGTTTAAGGTATCCTAGGAAAGAGAAAGAGGAAGAAAATAAGACTTTGCACATCAGTGTATTGACCCAAACATCTCATTATTTATCTGAGACGGGTAGGGTAATAAGCCTCACCTTGATTCTCTGCAGGAAGAGAAGGAAACTCTCAAAGATGTTTTCCAGAAGCTCAAACCACTGAGGAAACGTCATCAGACGCATCTGGTCAGCTAGCCTTAAACAAACAGGAAGTTTGAAAATTCATAAAATATTCAAGTGATCCTTTTCATATTTCATCATTAAATTCACAAACAATTGGGGGGTTTTATGCCACAGAAAAAATAGCTCTATTTGGAAGTGGAAAGGACTAACACATTTTGTTGTACATTTGGAGTCTATTACTGCAGAAAATTTAAAGTTAGTCTCTCTTGATGCAGCACTGATATCTATTATTTTTGGGGCCTGTGGCTACAAAAACCACGAATCCAGACTAAGTGTTACAGTCCTATTTTACAAAACCACAACTGAAGGATCCAAATGTGAAAAGAAAGAGTTTAAAAGTATGATATGTTAACTTTAAACTTGTGAATCTTGATTCTGACCAGCTTCACTGCCAAAGTGCTCTACAGTGACAGTTTTCTGCCACTCAAAGCATTTTGCATGCAGGTCAAAGACAGAGTATTTTTTTAAAATCTGTAACATATGAGTTTTACTGGTTATTATGTTACTCTGTAGCTGTAGTTATTTTTTAAAACATCCACAAATAGCTTAGACAGCAGCTCTATAAAAGTCAATCTTCGTTGTTTAAATGTCACTTACAGGAGTGGGGATTTATGTAATTCATAATGATAGCTAGTAGAAAGAGGTTTTGTTCCCCTCCTTTTGTGTTTTGCTACTGCTTTGGCTAATTTTGAAACTCTTGTTGTTTGGTCTGCTAAAGCAGTTTGGCCTTATTTGCTTTTTTAAGCTAGAAGCTTATGCTAGGGAGGTTTGGTGCTCCTTTTGTGTCTTTTCTTTTGGGTTATTTGAGTTTACTTTGGCTTGACTTGTTTGGACACTTTGTAATTTCATTTAAACTTAACATTCTTTAGTTTGTTAGTTCTCCTTGTTTTTTTTTTCTTCTCACCTGTATTATTTGGGTTGAATTTTAGTGGGTCTTGGTTCTACAAAACTGCCTTTTTTTGTAATAAATCACCTTTATATATAATCCCTTTTTCTCTGGACATTTTTATCTGAACCCCTGGACCTTGGGGGCGTAACACAAGCTGAGGTTTCACAGATAGATCAAGGAACTTACTTAAAGATAACTTCGGTGTCGATTTCTTCTATGTGAACAACACGTTCTGCCACACACTGCAAAAACAAAAGAGAAATCTCAACACATCGCTCCGTGATGCACAGACTGCAACAAACTGTGACACTCTGTACCTGAGAGACGATGGCCTTGGCAGCTGTGATCATCTCGTCGCTGTAAATATCCAGGAAGTCCAGCTTCCTCTGCCGCAGCAGACCGTACACCAGCGACTCCAGACGCTCCTTTAAACACAGAAACAGCAGCAGAAGCTGAGTCCACACAACCCGAGCTGAAGAAACGTTTCCATTTCACATTGATTATACGTCAGATTTGTTTTACATGCTGAGGAAAAAGATCAGAAGTAATTAAAACAGGAAGCAATCATGTCAAACAGACTGAACGTGTTTAAACAGCAACAATCAGGAAATCTAGATCTTCGTCTAAAAAGGAAACAAAAATTATCTTCATGCAGGTTTGAGCCCTGATTCACAATCTGGTATCTGAGCCCGATTTCAGCAGTAGATGGGATTTTATGCATTGGCTGAATCTGTGTGTGTGTCTGTGTGTGTGTGTCCCACCTTTTGAGAGTCAGCATTTGGTTTATGAACCTGTGATGAGCACAGCATCCATTAAACACAGAATCAACTCCAAAGATATAAAAGTTGGCCTATTAAACAAAATCCAAAAGTTTACAGCATAAACTGCTTTTGTAAATTAAAAAAAAAACTGAATAGTGGAAAAAAAAACCCCCACAAAACAACAAACTGAACTAGTTTTTTCTTGCAAAGCAGATTCTGGAGAATCGGTCCGGTTCAATCAACCTGAAATCTATTCTCTTTACCACAAAACAGACAGAAGTAAAAATAGAAAGTGCTACAAAATTTGAGAAAAATATGAGCACTAGTCTAGACAGAAACGTGTGGAAACTAAAAAGTTCTTGTATGCAGAAGCTCCTATGACTCTGAAAGTTTTTTTTTTATTTACATTTTTTTATGGAAAAGACAGGAAGAAGAGAGGCTTTGAAAACAAACCTTCTCCAACACCAGCGGTTCCTCCTTTAGGTTGCGGTTCAGGTCGCTGCGGGCGTACATGCTAAAATCCTCCACCATCATCTTATCGATCAGCTTCTCCAGCTCACACAGCTGGGAGCCCAGATGTCTGAAGAACACACACACACACACACACACACACAGAAAAATCATGACATCAGTGAGTGGAAGTGGGTTCAGTTTGCACTAGGGATGAAAAAAATTAATTGATTTACAACTAATTCTCATTTAATGGTTTATTAGATTAAATTAGTTCTAATGTCCACTTGGATCTTCTTTTAGTTTTGTAGTTTGGCCGCCAACCAGCAGAGGGCGTCGCTGGTCGTCATTAAGCAGAGCCAGTTGATACAGAAAAAAAGATAGTGGCGATATCCGGGAAAGGAAAAGAAAAACAGAGTCTGGTGTGGGATGCACAAAAATGCACTTCATTTGGTTTAATTTAGAAATATAAACACTTGAAAGCGGTCATGAGTTAACTCACTTTACAGAGCGAAGATTAAACTTTCCTTCAAGAGCAACTACAGTCCATGTCTGTATGAAAATCTCTCAGTTCTTGGTGTTTCATATATTTTATTTTTTTAATTTATTTATTCAGTAACCTAAGAGGTTCCTGTTATAAATGCTTGAGTTTATTAATGTGAGAAAATAATAATTGTCTGTTTAGTCAGACAGTATTTAATACAGAAAAACACAAAAGAGTTAAAATGTAATGACTTCTTTTTAGCATATGAAAGATTTTGCCCACTTTATACAAGAGAAAACTCAGCTGCCATTTTGAGGAAATGGCCGCTTATCCATTGATCAACAAAATTAACCATCAATAACTGATCTAGAAAAAGAAAAAGCTTCTGTTATTTATAGCTGCTGCACTATGAAGGACACAGGAAGCTCCTTCCTACCTGAAGCTGTGGATTCCCTGCAGCTCCTGCTGCAGCACCTCCTTGGTGGTGGCGATCAGCTCCAGGGCTCCAACAAACTCTGAGGTAGAGAGCAGCAGCTGCACGGTGGGCTGCGTCTGATGCACTGCCGCCATCAGCTTCAGCTTGTTGTGCAGCTTCACGCAGTTGTTGCGAGTCAGCGCGATGCGGAGGGCCCGGAGCGGCCCCTGGCACATGACGCGGTCCATGGCGTCGGTGCGGCCCCGCAGGACGGCCACCGCCTGCTGCGTCTCCTGCAGCTGGTCCTGCAGCTCGTGCTGAGAGGACATGGCGTGGAAAAACGCCTCGGAGCGCAGAGAGATCTGCCGAGCGATGCTGACCTCCACTACGTCCAGGTAGTGGCTCAGCTGGAGGAGGAAGTTAAATCAACATCAATACTGGAGGAAATTCGACCTGAAGGGATTTCTCTTGCTGATTAGTTCCAGAAAAAAGGGCACAAATGGAAATTTTGCTAAACTGAAAATGTGTTTTAATTTTTCTGAAAGGGGGAAAAAAACAATGAAAATGTGTATTCTTCCTTTAAGCTGAACATTGTGGTGCCATAAAATGAGACTTTTTGTAAAGGTCTAAAACTCCAAAGTTAAGGAAGATTCATATTTGTTACCTACGATAGAAAAATAGGGCCAGGATAAGAAAACAAAACAAAACAAAAAAACTAAAAACAAGAAAATTACAAGAATAAAGTCACAGGGCAACAAGATTAAAGTCGTAAAAATACAAGAATAAACTCTTAAAATCACAAATTTATCAGGGTAAAGTTACAGTAATGAGAAAACGGTGTAAAATTCCAAGAATAAAAAGTAAAAATACTACAAGAATGTGGTGAGAAAAAGTCAAAGTGTTATGAGTAAAGTTATAATTATAAAAGAAAAATACCGTATTATCAGACAAAAATAATCATAATACGATAAAAAGATTTTTATAAAGTTGAAATAATTGTTGAATTAAGTCAAAATAGTAAAATGAAGTAGTAATTTTACGCCAACTTCCACACACTGAAAAAAAAGTATTAAAATAAGAGATGTTGAGTGTCTTATGTCAAGGCATCAGTTTAACAAATAATGAATTAATCCATCTTTTAACACATCAGCATCAAACCAGCAGCAGGAATTTGTGGTTTATGTTGAAGAAAGAATCAGAGTTGATCATGTCAGATGCTGATATTGAAAATTTTCTCTCATTAATGCAACTATTTTCCAGTGTTTATGCAACTTTGTTCTGGTAATATTGTCTCTTTATTCTGCTAATATGATGTCATCGTCAGATTATCATGACTTTATTCTCGGAATTATAGAAGAAGAAAAAAAAGAATAATAATCTTAAGTCTGGCCCCATACTGCATCGGGAAATGTTGAACGTGTTTCCTCTTCTGAACGGCCTGCGTGTTTCACCTTTTCCTGCAGCAGCTTGGAGGAAGCGACGTCTCTGCTTTTCCCTCCCGCGCTGTGGAAGTGTGACCAAGGCAGGACCATGTTGAAGGTAGCTGGATCCTCCAAAGCAAAATCTGGCCTCAAAAAAATCTGAAAAACAGATCAGGTTATTGCACAAAGCCTATTGTATCCAGCTTTTTCCACTGATTTGCTTAAATTAAACCATTATTTATATGATAACATCCTCCAAAATATATTTCTGTAGGCAGTAAAGGTAAATATATACAGTTTTAGGCAACAACAAAACATCATTAATATATAAACAAGTAAAAAAAAAAAACATATTCAGACCAGTAACTAAGCAAAACTTGAGCAAAAAATATAAGATTTTAAAAAATTCTCCTAAAACTATGCCACTGCTTAAATGGCACCTGGTTAAATGTTTTATTTTAGACATTACTTTTTATAATCAGTCATAAACTTGCATAAAGTGCAAGCAGCAGAAAATAAAGATGAGGTTTTACCTTTGGAACCTGTTCCAGCTCGGCTCTGGATTTGTCTGCAGGAAAACAAATTCAAAAACAAAACAAGAAAAAAGTCTGTTATTCAGTTATTTAATAACCAAGAATAAATCAGGGAAAAAAATAAACAACATCTCATCCTACATTAATCTGAACAACGCTACTTTTCCACCACGTGCAGAAACAGTTCACTGAGTTTACAGATAACTCAAAGTGAAGGAGCTTCTAATAAATATCAAACACCTTTAGAAGGAAAAAACAAAACTGACATTTTTTCTGTAAATTTTGTCACCATATTTGTTATGCGCCGCCCTCCTTAAAACCTCATCCAACCAGTTTTAGGTTTGGACCTTTGATGAAGCCATCGCAGCGCCTTCAATTAAGAAATTTAATTAACTTTTCTTTAAAAAAAAAATTTTTTTAAATTCAAAAATACTAAACTGTTGCACATTCCAATTAAGAACAGCTTAATATAAAATAGTTAAAAGAAATCTCATTTATTCCAACATTTACAGTGTTTAAACAGAAGCAGAAAAACTAATAAAATCACTTTTTGTACATGAAAAAGAAAACTAAATTGTTAAGCTCAGTGATCGTTGTAACCACTCAAAGATGCTTGTAATGGCAGATAACGGGGAAAAACTGCAACAGGATAACATTTCCAGCAAATCAGATTACAGAGAGTGGTCTCAATCGATCTTATCAATCATATCAATCATTAAATGGACAACAGCGTCTCTGTTGACCAGGGATGTCAAACTCATTTTCCTTTTGGGTCAAATCAAGATCATAAATGTTTTTAAAGGCACAGTTCTGCCAGAATGCATTGATAAAACTTCTTAAATTGTTAAAATTGAATTATATTAAACATCTTTTCAGTCTCTTTATGATTTTACGTTCGTTTTTGCGATTTGTTTGCAATAAAATGCGCTTCAGGTAGTAATTTAGAAACACTTGCACTTTTCTAAGATTTTGATAATCATGGATTATAATTTGACATTTAATAAGATGAGCAAGGCGTTTAGTAGAAGTAATAAATACTGCCTCCTGCAGGAGGGAGTAAACCATCATTTAGATCCAATGTTTTTCACCATTTTTACAAAAAATCTGGAATAAATTCACAATTATGCATTAGCACAAAAAAAGTGCAGGGATTTGTTGATTTTGCAAGAATTTCCACAATAATTCACAAGAAACTGCAGTGACCAATTAATGCAATTTGGCAGTAAAAGAATAAAATCAATTGATAAAATAATATTTAAGGACACTGTTATCTTGACGGTTCTATTTATGCCTCACTTTAGAGTCTAGTGGGCCTCATAAAAAGCTATGGTGGTTAACAAATGTACTGTAGACAAAGCAGTCCTTCAAAAATCAAAACAAAAAAAACAATCAGAATGGAAATTAGAAAGCAGTTGATTTATTGTGACAGATTTTGCTAAAACCTGAAGAATAAGTTTTTCCTGCAGATAATTTAGACCCACATTACATACTGCTTGTCTGAAATACCCTCAGCTATTTTGTCTTCTTTAGTCTCTATATTCTTCACGCTGTGTTGTGCAACACTGTGATGAAGGCAGCATCATTTTTCATTGATTGGTTTATAGAGGAAGCAAAGGCAGGGAGAGTTTCTGCAACAGCGAGTGAATAATTCATACCGTGGTTGGTGGTGATACTGGAAACTGCATCCACATCATCTTTATTGGGACAGATCGTCTTGCAGCGTTCATGGATTCGTTCTCTCTAAAAATAGCCGCATACAAAGAAAATAGATTAGACGTTTCAGATCCAGTCTAAACAAAAACGAGCGAAGGCCGTCAGTCATATTAAGAGTAATAAAACTTCATGCAGCAGGAGGAAGGAAACAGAAACGTCAGCAGATGTAAAGTTTATCATTCTGAAACCAGAGGGAGGAACTAATGAACAAGCTGGTGGTCGGTCACATGACTCCCTCTAAATTAGGAGACTAATGGAAAGAAAATGTTGAAGTTAAAAAAGAATTTCTATTAAAAGCAAAAAAGGTCAAAATTATTTCCTTTTACAGCTACATGAAGCTGACTGCAAATAATTAAACCACTAGAATGAGGAGCAAAAAAAAAAATTCCTTTCACTCCTAAAATAGTCTGAAAGGTTTGTGCTACTGGTAAAGAGCAGTTTATTATTTTTATGTCATTTAAGAAAATGCATCTGAAAAGCAAAATTTACTAAGTTTAAATTGCTGTTTAAATTTAGGGCTTTAAAAATTATTATTAATTATTTTAGCAATTAATCAGAAAATTAACCTGATTTAAAAAGAAAAAAGTTACACTCTGCAGATTCTCATTTAATTACCTGAGTTTATTTTATACAATATTAGAAATAAAAATATTTATTTTTCAAAATAAAAGATTTTATTGCCTAAAACGCAATAACAGAGCAACCTTTAATGTCAAACTCATTTTAGGTCAAATCAAAAATCTGAATGTTCTTAAAGGGCCAGAATATATTGATAAAACCCATTTAACCGTTAAAATTTGTAAATATTTGCAGCTCCAGGATTTTGTCACTATTTTTGTGGCTTTTTGTAATCAAAATCACATATTTTGTGACACTAATTTAAAAATATTTGTAAGGAATCTTTATATTTGCGTTAATGTATGATGTTAACTGTGACTTTTTAATACTTGTCTCATCAATCACGGACTCTAACTTGACATCAAGGAAGGCAGCAGTCACTTAAGCCCAATGTTTTTCACCAATTTTGAGAACAATTTGCAGTAAAATTACACATAAAAAAGCGGAGATCTGTTAATTTTGTGTGAATTTTTAGAATTTGTGAAAAACAAACTGGGCGTCTAGAGGGCCACATAAAAAGCTATGGCGGGCCAGATTTGGCACCCGGGCCTCGAGTTTGACACGTGTGCGGCAAATTAGTGTATGCTTGTAGCAAAGAATGCATCTACAGCAAAAAGTACAATAAATACTTCTAGCAACATGTGAGAAGCTCAGCCTTTCTGCCTGCCTTATTGATGCGGTGCAGAGCTGATCTGTTGATTATTTTTTGGATTGACCAATTAATAATTTAACAAAACAATTTGTTTAATAGTAGATTTTTTTTATTACTAAATCTGAACCAAGTAAAGCTAAAACTATACCACTTGAGTTAAAGGTAGAAAATAAGGACAGAGTCTTTTTATTTTTCATCTTAAATGAAAAACGTATTTTTTGTGTAGCTTTGACTGAATTACTACTCTGAATATGTCTGTGTTATTATCATTATGATAATAATTGTTTGTTTTTTTTAACTTTATTTTCTGTATTACTGTTATTTTCTTTATTATTATTACCATTCTCATTATTGTTATTAACTTGAAGCCAAACAGACTACAAATATGGGAGAGCCTTAATTTCTTTAAATTTACTGGTGGCCACAAAGATTAATTTGCTGTTATCAGATGTAAAGGCAGCCAGGTGTCCAATCAGATGAAGCTCTGAAGAACAAAGCTGAGTTTACCTGAGTCATTTCCTGCGAGTACGGTCCAAAGTGTTCCCTGGAGATGTTGGGCAGGTGGAAAGACGGCATCACCTCCATCTCTGTGAAGTCCAGCCCCCATGTTTTGGTAAAAAAGTCCGACTCTCGTTTCGCCAGCCTCGGGTCGTTCAGCGCGGCGGGGAGGTTGACCTTTGAACTGTACACCGTCCACCGGTCATGCTCCGCCACCACGGATGGGCCATTGTGCAGACCCCTCCCCTCACCTGCAGAACGGACACACAAAAGGGAATCCAGTCCGGATTTTATGCTGGATTAAAACTCAAAGATCCTTACTACCATAAATGGAAAGAGCAATTTTCCCATAGAAAAACTAAAGATTACTGCAAAATATCAATATTAAAACAAACGACAGGTTTATTTTTGACACATTTACAGTTGAAACCAGAAGTTTAGATACACCTGTGATCCTCCTGACAGAACCGGAGTAACTGGGTCGGGTTTGCAGGCCGCCTTGCCTTTTCTCTCAGGACTTTGTGACGGCTGCGCCAAAACATCAACTCTGTTGTTTTTAAGTAACATATACAAAGATTTAGTTTTAATTTGGGATAATATTGGTTTCCACAATTATTCAAGAAGAAAATAATTTTTTTAATTCATTAAAATTCAATAGAAAAATTCCTTGTTTTGTGACTTTTAAAAATGGACCTATTCCATGTTCTATTCAAGTTCAATTTATGTATTTGATGTTGCAATAACTCCAGGCAGCAGCTGTTACCATTTTATATGGTGTACTGTTCCTTGTACACTTTATGTACCTTTTTTAAAAATTAAAAATAAAACTTGTTATTAAGCCGGTGGGTCGCCGGTTTGGCTGTAAACTTTGGGTCATTGTCCATTTGGACAGAGATTTCATTTCCTGGCTGAAGTTTTTACATGTCGTCCACATTAAATTATTTCCTCAAGATTCAATCCAGTTTATGAAGAGCACCAGTTCCTCCTGCAGCAAAAAACAGCCCCACAGCATGATGCTGCCACCTCCACACTTGACAGTTAGGATGGTGAAAGCATTCCTGTTTTTCCCCCCTGATGTAATGATTATGCCCAAACATTTCCACTTTAGGCTCACCAGGTCATTTTAGGACATGACACCATAAATGAAGCTCTGTGTTCACGGTTCTTTTGGTGTGATGGCTTCCTCCTCGCTGAGCGGCCTTTCAGTCTTTACTGAGAATTAAATGTCATTGTAACTCATTAACTCAAACTCTTCAAAGCGTTACTGTAGATCGTGACGCTGTTAGCAGGAAAGATCTCTTGTAGCAGTCTGTATTCCAGCGAATTTGAAGAAGCCTCTGACTGAAGACAGTCTTATGAAGAGGGTGGCCAGGGTTGCCGACAATTTTCTTGATTTTATGAGAAAACATCTGCAGAGGTTCCACCAGAACCAGCTTCAGGTTGTTGATCCTCAATCTGCACATTTTGTACCACCTGATTTGTTTCGACTTTCCCATCGTGTCAAAAAAGAAAGCAGTGTGTTTCAGGTGTGCCTCCAATTCACTAACGTATTAATTAACCTGCCAGAAGTTTCCAAAGCAATGACATCATCATCCTCTGGGCTTTCCCTCACTGCATGGAAAGACTGTAATCATTCTGATTCTTTAGACATCAATACATAAATATTCTCATTATTGTGGCATTTAGCAAGTAGAAACTATCTTAATTCTAACTGATCTAAAACAAGAGTCGTTTGGTCATTTTGAGTATGTAAATTTCTGGTTTCAACTTTATGTCTATAAGTGGGGAAACGTTCAAAAAGAACAGAAATTTAAAAAGAGAAAAACACCTGAAAACAAGAGTAACTAGGTCAACTCTGGCAAGTGAAACTCTGCACCGATTTTCTAATTTGGGCATAAAGGATTATTAAAGAAAGACATTAGATCAGCTTATTAGAGAAGAATATTAATAACCTGCTAAGAAAAAATGTATCAAGAATCATAAAACAAAACTTTAAGTGGTCACAGACTTTAAGTCAAGTCAGAGGAAGACTTCTTGCTTTTTCCCAGATCTTCAGGTGCAAATAGATGCAAAAAAGCAGTAAGAGTAGCTCAGTACGATGAACAGTTGTGTTTTTTTCTGCTCACCGGTTGGCTCTGTGGGGCAAACGTCGGGCAGGGAGCGGACGCCCCGGCTGCGAGGCGAGGAGAGGCCGCGCTCCTTCAGGTGGACCCCGTCTCGGCCCCCACCGGCACGGCGAGGCACTGGGGAGGAGCTGCTACTGGAGGCCATGGCATTGGGACTCGCCTCCCAGGAGGCTGGATGGAAATCCCAACAAGAAAAACACTTGGAGGTTTATGGCTCTAATAATTTAGCATTTTTTAAGGAATTCATGATGACAGAGAAACTGAAGTGTGAATACGAGGAAAACTGAACCCATTTAAGCATTGTTGTAGTATTTTTAGATGGGCTGCAACTATTAATTTTAATTAATCAGTCAATTATTAATTAATCATTTTTGAATTATAAAATGATTAATTTTATAATTGAATTATGTTATGACTGTATTATCTATGTAATTGTACATATAAAATAATTAAATTCTATATTTAGTTATAGACAATGACATGTATATATATATATATATATATATATATATATATATATATATATATATATATATATATATATATATATATATATATATATATATATATATCAGTACATCATTTTTAAAATAATGTACTAATTGTTAAATTCAAATTTGCACCAGGTGAAACCAACAGATTTTTTCTATATTTTTCATATATACATTTTTATAAATTAAAAGAAGCATTTAAAGAATTTTTTAAAATAAAAAAAATTGCCTAAATTGCAGCAACAGCATTCATTTAGTTTGATTATGTTTTGGTCTGTACATGGATAAAACGCATGTACAGACCAAAGCAGTTGTTGTTTTTTATCTTATATGCAATATGAATAAATCTTTTGGTGAAACTAATAAATCAACTGAATAGACTGGGGTAAAAAAAAAGTGATTATTTGTAACAAAAGATGCATCTGCAGTTCAAAAAGCACTTTTATCATCAACATGGGAAAAGCTCCGTTCTTTCTGCTCAACTTGACATCAAAACTGTGTAGGGCCGGTTTTTTAAATTATTAGTTTTTTGATTAATTGAATAACAGCGAGACAGCAAAATGTGCTTAATAGGAGATTAAAAAACAGAATTTGAACCTGGTGAAGCAGTTTTGGGCAAATGTTTTGTTTTTGTCTTACATGCTAAATGTACAAATGTTTTGTAAAGTTTTGGCTTAATTACTGCTCTGATGTTCTTTCATCAAATTACATTTTTGAGTCTGTATACTGTAGCTAAAGATTGCTAAATTAGTTGACAATTACTGAAGTAATCGATCATTACTAATGTTAAGATGTTAAACTGTAAAACAATTTTTTTTCTACCACATAATGTAGCAAAGCAAAACCAACACAGAATGCATTTTCACTTCTACTCGACACTTTACTTGGTTCCACTTGTGTTTTTTTTTTGTTTGTTTGTCACGTTGACAGAAAACGTTAGTAAAAGGAAGTGACACCTGCTCATGTTTGCCTTCAGGCTACAGCTTGCACTAATCACGGTCGCTGCTGCACCAGTCAACATTCAGGCAACATGAAGCCTCATGTGCCGCTTATTATCATGAAGATTGCAGATGCATGCAAAATGCATACAAGGAGCGAAGATAATACACCAAAGGCAGCATCCAAGAAGTCCTTTGCAATAGCATAGATATCGAAGAATGATTGCAAGTCACTATTTTGTGCAGCTCTAGTTCTTTTAAATATTCCATCTCAGATGTCCAAACTTTATCTGTCCCTGTGGCAAATGTCTGAACACGGTGCATGAAGAATCATCGAAAAATTTCTGGAGGCAAAAGAAGAGATTCTGCTGCTACAAAGAAGTTCATTTTCCCTTAAATGTTGACATTTAAGAGAAATTGGCAGAATTATTATCAGAGGTCAAATAAAATAGAAGGAAAAAATATAAATACAAAAATATTCATCTCTGTGTCTTCTGGGCCAGATGGACATCAAAATACTAGGACTGGTATAATCCAGAGTGTGATGTGATATTATGGTTTTTCATGTGAATACTAAGACTGTAAACAAGTACATATTAAGATTAAAAAAACATAAAGTAGTAGAGGAACTTCCATTCTCTGTTGCAACACCAGAACTTCACACATCAGAGTCCTGTCATCTGCAGAAGTACTGAGATGCCTCTGCAATCGTCAGGTGATTCAGACATGAAGAAGTGCAGACTGCTGATGGAGCGCTTTGTGTCATGTTGTGGGAACAATCATCTTATTTTAAATAACAAACATAATGAGGAAGAGGACTGTAGATTTTAAAAGAAAGAAGACTAGGTCAAACTATTTTCATCATGGGAGAAAACATGGTGGAGGTTTAGGAGAATAAACAGCTCAGTGTTCATCTGAACAACAGACTGAACTGGAGACGCAACAGTGAAGGAAAAACAGAGTGTCTTCAGTCAGAGGCTATTTCAGAACCGCTGTAATACAGATTGCTATGGGAGATCCTTCCTGCCCAAAGCCTTCAGAATCTACAACTCTGAACAATTTTGGTTAATACGAGCTATTACATTTAAATTTCTCTTTGTGATAGAGAAAGTATTTTGTACTGAATTGAATTAATCTACTAATTCATATAAGTGCTGCTCCTAAAATCGCGTTTTTTCCCTTTTAATTAAATCAAATGTTATATTTTAAGTTCCATTTTGATCTTGGGTAGAATCTATTTTAAGCTAAATTACATTAATCATATCTGTGTGCTTTATTTGCCCTTATCAAATATGCTGTTCTCAATGTGCAGCATTAAGTGTAACTTGTTTGTAAAGTGCAATAGAAACAAAATAGACATTAACATATTGAGACCTACAGCCAGCAAAGACAGAGGAAGGCTGATCGGCAGGGGACAATAGTGACATGTTTCCAGGTAAAAATTAACTTTTTATTGAGACTTTGTGTTGCTGGGCTGAACTGTCAGATCATGGTTGAGGCTCCCTTCAAAAAAAGCAACAGTGACGGGAGCTAGCCAGATAGCTTTAGCTAAGCTCTCTTTTTCGCCTGTGCTTGTTAAATTATTATTATCAGAGCTGAAGCTAAAACAAAATACCAAAAACACGACATATGCAAGCACTTTTACTTTTAATATCACAATGTGAAACGGCGCAGAGTATCTGTTGTCTGTGCCTCTAGCTAATGCTAAGGCTATCAGCTGCGGTTACACGTAGACTGGCTAATGCTAACAGGCTTAAAAAGAGCAACCAGCCAGACCACATACACACACAAAACGAAACAAAACGTTCAATGACTGAAGTTCAGCCATGTCCGTACCTGTCTAGTAAAGCGCAGTAGCAGGTATCTGTCCACTTCAGCATCACAGGAACACAGGAGGAACTGCGAGGAAAATGACAAACACTCGTACAGAACAAGCTAGCACCGGTACAACGACCATCATGCACTGCTGAGGCAAAGCAAAGCAAAACTGCTGTTTTCCTTCAGTTTCTCTCTGCAGGGTTGCTGCTGCCACCTGCTGGCCAAAACATTTTTTAGCATAATTTCTTGATTTACTCCTATGGACCATTTTATGGTTCATAAGAGCCACGGACACTTTTCACTTTTACTCGAGTAAAAATATGTTGTGCTACTCTTGAGTAAAAACTTAATTCAGTTCAGAATGTGTTATTTTCTTTCTATGAACAATATGGTGTTAAAAAGTCTTCTGTAACTTTGAAATATTGTCCAATTAAAACAGCATTTTAACTATATTGCCAGGCAACAAAAGTTGTTTTGGGCTTAATGCAAAACTCTTCAAAATCAGTATTTGCTTTATAAAATGTTCAAATGTATTTATTTTTAACAGTACTCACGATCTAATTCAAGTTATGTACTTGACTGTTTTCTATTCAAAACTCTTCATTGCTTACATTTGATTTGTTGGTACAACTGAAAGTTCGGGCTATAACTCATTAGTCTTCCAGAAAAAAAAAATGCTTGTGTTATAATTGTTTTAATCAAAAATAAAGAGGCAGCTAGTAATGATCCACAGTCTTTATTTGTTTTGGACAGTACAAAAACAGTCAAGCGGGCAGAAGCACTGAATGAAACTAAAACAAAGCTCAGTGAAAATCTAAAATGAAACATCAAGTGTCAGTAAAGTGGTTATATTATTTGTATTGACTTTAAATTAAACCTGAAAGATTTTTTGATAATGTTTTCAAACTTAGTTTCCCAAAAGACCATAAACCAACAAACATATAGAGACACAACTTAAAATATGTTAAAAAGTTTCCAAAGTGTTAAAAGTTAAAATATTGACTTGGAGGAGTACAAGCTGAGGATATTTTAAATAATCTCTTACATTCTAAAAAGCAGTAAATTTAGCCACTTGGTGGCACTGTAGAAAGATGTTGCATATCCTCAACAATGGTTTGGTAAAAACTTTATTGCCCATAAATGGAAGATTGCTGGTTTACAGTGTCTGAGGTTTACAGTTCTTTGTTTAAAAAAATAGAAAGATTACTACTTATGACACAAGACAAGGGTTTCAAAAGCTTCCCACATCTACATCTGTAGATAAAATTACAGATTCTTTCTAATCATGAGATACCTAGGAAGGAAGTGACTTGATTTTAAACAAGATGTAAAAATGTAATCCCACAGTTTGCTTCTTGCTTTTTAATCCAGTGTTTTTGTCAGAGCTACAGAGGGACCCCGGGGTTACACTGGACCCAAAATAATGATCGTCCCTTGACTTTACTAGTATTTAGAGTGAAGGACATACTGGTATCCTGCTGCTGTTCATCTCTGCACTGCTTTAAAAACACAGTACTAAAAAGAGGTAAAAGAATAAATAGAAAAATAAGGCAAATTAAAAATTATTACCACTTTCCCAGAGTTTTTCTGAAGGTGCTCCTTGAGAGGAAATCCTCCTCTGAAGGAGAACGCAGCCAGAGACACATTAGATATTCAAAAAAAGTGACGGGAATCCATAAATGCACTTTGTGTTTAACAAATTTAATTTCAGTTTTTAGAAACCTCACACTTCCAGGTGTTTTGTTCCTCTTCCATCAGAAGTCATTTCTAGTCCAGAGGACTTTGGAAGATGAGTCTGACAAAACCAGTGTCTCCCCTGAGAGGGTGGATGCAGAACGGGCAGGCGGCGTGGAAAGCGTGGGTGCCGTGCGGCAGCGAGATCTGACTCCAGTACGCCGTCGTCTTCTCCGAACAGACGTGGCCGCAGGGGACGAAGGCGTGAGTGGGGCCCTCGGCGTCTACGTAGAAGGCCGGTTCACAGCCCAGCCACAGCGGCACGTAGGGCCCCTGCGCTCGGCACATGGGACACTCCCTCTCCTGGCACTCCGCCTCCACCTCGGGCGCCCGCCGGCCTCCCCAGCAGTGGTAGCCGTGGACATGTCCGCAGCGCAAGTACGCCCACGGCTGCTTCTCGTCCAACACGTCCTTGCGTCGCATGCTGGGGAAGGCCAGGGTGTTGAAGCCGACGGGGCACTGGGGCCGGCCGGCATTGAACTCCTGCCGCAGCGCCTCCAGGTGTTTGACCGTGGGGGTGCGAGCGAGGCCCTCTGCTGTACGCCACAGGAGGGTGGCGCCACAGAGGTCAATCAGGGAGCCATCGACCAGCTGGTTGCACTCAGAATCCACCTGCAAAACGCCAAGATGGAGATGTTCTTTAATGTTACACAGGAAGTCTGATAGACAGTTTTTTTTTAAGCTTTAGAAAATGAAATACACTTCACCGGGATCGACACAAAGGTTTTACAAAAAATGGTAATGTTTTCTGTCCTGTTTCTCAAACTCCCTTCATGAAAAGAGTTACTGAATCAAACAAATATTCCAATAATATTGTAATTTATTGGATGGGTCTGTATGTTGAGAAATAAACCAGATTAATGTACATTTAACGAAGCATTACCCACCATCTTGCCTCTCTGCTGAGCAGATCTGGTCTCTCTCAGTGTGAAGACGTTTCCACAAACAGAGATTTCCCTCCACACACCCGGTCTGGAGTCCTGGGCGAAACCCTGCCGGGGATGCATGACCAGAACTCCGTTTGTGGTCAATCCGTCCATATGACCGTCATGCATTCTCCACTTGGCTGCCTTCTCCTGTGACAAGAGTATTATGCAAGTCTTAGAAAATACACAGTGAAGAATCGCAGCGTTAAAATAGACGTAGTCTTCGAGGTTCTTGAATCGTACCCCGAGGAAGATGTTTTTGGAGGAGTCGAAGCCTGCAGCGTAGATCCGAGCAGAGTAAGGCGGGTTCCTCTGGCAGATGATGCGGCAGGCGAAGCGGGAGATTGTGCTCTGAATTTGAATTGTAGGAGCGTCAGTGGGGCTCTGCCCGCCCGGTACAGTGTCTGTGATCACAAAGTCGATGGGATTCTCTGTGGAACGGCCAATCTGTAACCAAATGCACATTTACAGAGCAAAGATTTAGTAAGAATCTGAGATTAATCCTGTCCCATTTCATTTTATTGTTAGCCTGTCACAGTGATGTTTATTTGGGCGGTAAATCCAATAATAATGCAAATACACATTCTAAAACATTAATAAACTTTAAATTCTAATGAACATTCAATACTGGAACTGGAAGACACTTTAAATATCCAAAATAAACAAACAGAACATAATAACTAAAATGAATTATGGAGTCCCTAAATTAAAATGTCCTTCAAAATAAGAAGATTTAGTTGAGACAAATGGACCAGAATGAAGATTTTTATCATCCAATTTTTTGGTAGGAAGAGAAAAGACAAAAATGATAAATCATGGAGACAGAAACTTAGCTCATTTTAAAATGTCATGCGATTAAATGATTTCTTGCTTATTGCGACAGAATATGGGTATTCTGTACAAGATTATACCCAACAATCAAGGACGATCTAACCTTGACAATCATTAATTGATGCACAATTTAATAACATTATTTTACATCCAAGATAAAAGTTAAAATAGCAAGCAATAAAAATAAAATAAAACTTTAACTTTGATGTGCTCGCAAGGTGAAAATGGAGGCTACACACCTGAAACATGTCTGTGTTGCTGTCATGCGTGTACTCCACCACTACAGTATGCGCCCGAGACAGTGTGTATGATATACTGTGCTGCTCCTTGTTACTGATAGCCTTTAAAAACACACAAAGCGTTACAAAATATTTAAAACATAAAGAATTGAACATGTGTAAAGCCTTCCTTGAGACTTAGAGACACAGATGAGGAAATGTAAGCGATAAGGATCTTCCAGCTGCCTTTCATTTCCATAGTCACAGTAGTAAAGGTTGTATCAGAGGCTCTGGTCAGTGTGATGCAAATGGACTGGTGTGTTTGAGTTCTCACCTTGGCAGCCTGAGGAGTGCAGGATGTGTGCACGGTGCTGGGTTTCACTCCATTCGCCTTGTTTCTGCGACACAGAGCAAAGCGGCTCTTCCTCCTCCCTCTTTCACCAGACGGCAGAGAGCCATTGCACCTGAACACAGACAACAGCAGCAGCTTATCATCAACTCACTGCGCCACCAAATGTTTCCGGATGACATAATCAGACAAGAGAGCTGGGAAATAAACCGATTTAATCAAATCTTTGGCTTTTGATTATTTAATTTCTGGAAAATGTGTTTGTTTTTTGTTTGTTTAGGTTTTTTGTTTGTTTAGGTTTCCATAGATCAGAATAGTGTTAAAACGCCCACGACGGCGGGCATCTTGTTTGATGAGCGTCTTTTACAGCTTCTATTTATTTGAACTTTGAATTCAGGTAAATTAAGGTAAATATTCCACCAAACAATGGAATATCATTAAGTTGTAAAAACACAAGATAAAAGTCGTACAACAATAACTTCAAAATAATAATAAAGGCATATTACTACAAGAATAAAGGCAATAAGACGAGAATAAAGTTGAAATCATACAAGATTAGTTTTACAACTATAAAGTTATAAAAATCTAACATTATCGTTAGATTTTTATAACAATAAAAAGTCATAATAATATGAGATCAAAGTCTTACAGAGTCGGAATAATATCAGAATAAAGTCATATTATACAAGAATAAAATCATATTCTTGTATAATATGTATAATATTCTTGTATTGTCATACAACTCAATTAAAGTTGTATGACAATAAAGCCAAAATAATACGTGAAAAAGTCACAAAATTGTCAGAATAGTCGTAATACTAGGAGAATAAAGTCGTAATTTTATCACAACTCATAAAACTATGGAATCCGTTTTATAAATGGGGAAATACTTCACCTTTAAATACATAAACATCAAATAGACTGTCTATTTGGAAGAAAAACCGCACAGACTGAGCTGGTTACATCAGATCTTGATAAATGGAATAAAAGACACTTTTTGAAAACATTTTCTGCCATTTGTGATTTTGTTTGTAGAAAAACCGAGGGGGGAGATTAAAATCGGAAATTTGACTTGTCATGAAAAGATAAAATAAAATTCTTGACTGAAAGAACTTTATTTTATCGACTGCATGTAGATATGCAGTCACATCTACGATCTCTAAGATATGTTGAACCATTAGTGTTTCAGGGTTTTTACATCTATATTTGTGGAAATCCCAAGGAAACTAATCATCATGTATGGATTTAAAGATTTCCATAGCAACCATCAAATCATAAGGCATAAATAAAACTCTGTCCTCTTTACAGTGCAAACACAACACAGGACTAAAGTTACAAAGATGGGGTATACTCGTTTCAACAAGTCTGGTTTTCTACTATACAGCAGAGGCCCAGGAGTGGCATACGTGCAGAAGATGGATTAGCCAACAACTCTTGGTGTCAGGACATGTTACCGTGGAATATAGTGCAGATATCTAACATACAGATAAAGGTGTTAGTTCCGTGTCTGTCATACAGAGACAGTCTTCAGTCAGAGGCTTCTTCAGATTTGTTGCAGGACTGACTGCTTCCTTGATCCATCCTGACCTCAGCATCAACATCCACAACCGCTCTCTGAAGAGACTTGGACAGTATAAGTTATGGCAACATATAATTTCCCTTTGAGATAAATATGTTTGAATCAAATTTAGAGACATCCAACACAACTAATACCAACACTCAAGTGGTACAACAAAGCTGGCTCTGAATCCAGTAAGTCAACCCTACAGGGTTATGGACTGAATATGTGCACAGTGGTGAAGAGGGTGGAGTTGAAAATGGAAGAACAATCATAATGAAGGGGCAACCAAAACAGCTGCTACATGAACACTTCAGAGTAGGAATTAAATTCTTAAAGCATGCATTTCTGAGGGTGCATTCACATCAGCGCTGTTTAGTCCACTTCAATCAAACTCTAGTTTGGAGGAAAACTCTAGAAAGCCCGGTTCATTTGGGGAGGAGCGAATGAACAAACTCTGATGCGGACTTAACAAGCAAACTCTGGTCCGCCTAAAAACGTAGGTATCGGTTTTGTGATCGTCAAGTGGACCAGAGATCACTCCAAAAGTAGGAAGTGGACTATAGTGTAAAGCATTCTGGGTAAATACGAACAAAACAATCGCACAGACTTGGTCTTTTACCAAAGGCAAAAGAGAAATCCTACAACCGCCAAAGTCTGGCGCTATTCCACTTTTGTTTACATTTCGAAGAAGGAAGTTGCACTCAGTGTCTTCTTCAGATGTTTTTGTGTTTTTCCTCCAGTGGTTCTTGGGCCACCACAGGTGAGGAGGTGAACAGGTTTTTCAAAGGGTTTGGTTCATTTGACACAGTGTAGTGTGAAAACGAACTGCACCAGCTGAAAATGTAGCAAATGTTGCTATACCGGTTGTGTTGGCATATCTCCCAACACAACCGGTTGGTCTCTAGATGGCGTCTAACAGTTGCTATGGAAACGGGGAACCCATGATGCCTCAGTTTGGACATTTTCCTTCCCTTTCCATCCTGTTCATTGTGTGTGGTGATAAGATAAACATGGCTGGCTCCTTCCCCAGTCTGGTGACCAGTAGGTAAAAGAAAGGGTCACATTTTCACGTCATATTTATTCCCCAGCAAAACAAAGTTATGGATTACTAATTAAAGGTTCCTAGAAACTCAGATGAGCTGAAAGTAAAATAAATTGAATAATTCAGTTCTATTCATTTGTCAATAAGTAACTGAAATCAGGAGGTTTAGGATTATTACATAAATTAGCTAATCATGAACAGAAAATGATCTCCAACAACTAGCAAATTATAGCTAAAACTATAACATATTTCATGTATTTGCAAAGCATTTTGGACATGCAGTTAATTTAACATGTTGTCTCTTTATAGGTTTTGGATCTGTTGGAGAAAATACCATATTCTTAAATGGATTTCACTCAGTAATCCTTCTCGTAATGTCCGTAGTTGCAAATTTTAACGAAGGTTTTCTCCATAGTATATTTTGTTCAAATACAAAATATACTACAGAAATCTTTGTAGAAGAAGAACAAACACTTTCTATCTAGATTCAAGATGAGGCTGCAGAGATTTGCCGATTCATAATCAGACCACTGAAACAAGGACAGCAAATCTAACTTTAATTGGTTTGCTAAACACCACAAAGAAGACTATCAACTTATGAACTCCATGACATTTAAGATGACAGAAGCTTTAATTAAAAAGTCAGTTTAGTTGGAGTTTATCTTCAGAGCCAGACTTTAAGCCGCAGGTCAAGTAAACAGGAGCTCAGTTAAAAGCCAAGCTATTCTCTTAATGGATAATGCACACTTCCTGCAATTCAAACCCAGAAACACCCCCCTCCTTTTATAGACAAGGTCAGACCACCCCCACTTCCAATGTGGCTCCACTGAATCACACCAAACTCAGCTTCTGTTTGCAAAAACTATATGGCTCTTTAAAATGAAGCCTTATGAGCAGAATAATTGCTGGGTTGCAAAGCCTCCCAGACTGTTTAATTTCATATGGGGACAGTACAATGCAAAAGCAAACAAAAAGTCTCCCACCGCAGTAGCCACAACTTTCCTGACGTCCTTCGACTTCCCTGAACCGCAGTGAATGGCTCCCAGTCAGGATGTCAGCTGAATTCTTTGCTGTGGGCGGGTTTCTCAACACTTGACTGGCTTTAAGCCGAGTTACGCAGCAGCCAAACAATAAACCGATAGATTGAGCCAAGGCCCAGCGTTGCCAGTTATGATTACACGAGTGCTTGTTTTCATAAATACAAGTGTAACCAAAGCTTTTTTTGTCCATGTGATGCTAGAAAAATAAGAGTGTTTTCATTAAACCTGTAATGAAAACACATTGCAAGATTGATTGCTTGTGACAATCAAGCGGTTTTTCAGAGGGGAAGATGTTCTCTATGCAACAGTACAAACTGTAAATTGTTTCTAAAAATTTACTGGTTTCCAGTACTCATCCAGATGTAGTATTTTGTAATGGTGCACCAATTTGTCGGTGCCGATTTCCTTATTTTTGGGGGATCAGTGATCGGCTTATTTTTACATGTGAAGCAGCTCTTATCCACCGATGTTATCAACCTCGGCAAAGGTTTAAAAATCAACCACTGTGCTTTTCTTTTCTCCTGTGAGAGGTTTGACTGACAAAACCGCCTGACCAGGTCATGTCTGCCCATTTACAGTTAACAATAATCACCCCATTCTTGCCAATTCAGCAACTTTCTTGATATATTGAGAAATATTTCAGACAAAATAATGGTATTGACCAAAATCGGAATCGGTAAGTAAGGCTTTTTAAAAGATGGGTAATTGGTGATCGGCCAGAAAACTGCACATAATTTCTTGGGATTATGGCACAATTACCAATCTTTAAAAAAGCTCAAGTTTGATATCTTTTTATATTTAGTAAAGTTGTGACATCTGTTTTTCCCCTAACTAAGACTGAGACTTCTAGTGAAACCAAAACCATATCTCAATATAGTTTACGTTTTTATCTCTTCTTGCTTGGACAACTTTTAATTCCTTGTATGCAAGTTGAAATTGAGTTTTTAATCGTTTCAAGCGTTTGCGATTTTTTAAAAACTGCTTAGTAAGTTAAAATAGTTTTATAAAGATCTAGAAAATATCTTAATTTACTGCAAATGAACATCCATCCTGGGGAAAAAAAGATTTGCGGCATAGTAATTTTCAAAAATGTAATGAAAGCAGGTTTTTGTTTGAGCATTTCAAGTCAACTTTAAGGTTTCTGTCCCACTTATTTTATTTTGTTCCACTTTCAAACAGTTGGATAAATATAAAACACAGTTATATTCACAGTAAGCCTTACATACCTGGCATAAAGTGACACAAAAACTAAGCACATTTTTCTCGATTAAATTTGTTAATTTGTTAATTTTGAGAACACTCACTACAGCTTCAGTTTTCCTTTTCTTGCGGTGTCAAGTTTATTGAATTTTACTTTTTTTTTTAATTCTTGTTTTCATTATTTTGTTAGTTTCACTCATAATAACAGCCTTGGTTCAGATAAGTCATTTCTTTGTTGTTTGTACCGAATGTTTCAGCCTGAATTGTCCTTAGTGACAAAGTACTGAAGTTCTGGCCTTCCTCCACTGGCATCCTGTTTGTTACAGGACAGATTTTAAGATTGTTTTAGTCGTCTATGGTTTGACTCCTGTTGACTTAAAGGAACTTTTACACCACTATAGTCCAGCCAAAGTACTTAGTGCCATTACTCAGATGATCCTAGACGTCCTGCAAACCAAACATGAAAAAGAGGCTTTCTTTGATAGTGAAGTTTGATACCTTGATGTGTTTTATTCTGTATTTTAAACTAGACTTTACATTAGATCATTTGTATATTTTTTCTTCCCATTTTAGCAAAGCAAGTGTCATTGTTTGTGCCATTTTAATTGGCGTTTCTAAAACCCGAAACAGACAGCATCTTACCCCAGCACGATGAGCTCTCCATATCTGACTGGTCCTTTGGTGGACGCCGGGGAGGGCGAGATGTTTTCCTGACCCAGAGAAAACATCTGTGCAGCCTTTTGAGGGATCACGTGTGAGGACTTTCCCACTTTGAGTTATCCCTTCAAGGAATGTCAGAGCACCTCCATCTGATGACGAAAATCAATCATCAAGTTTATGAAAGACAACAATAATCAAACAAGTTTCCTCAACCAATCAAAGAGGACATTATTCTACATTTTTCATTTAAAATTCAAAAAACCTTTTTACACATTTATGAAAAACACAGGCTTCAACAAGGCCCCACTCACGGGTTCAATACTCCTCGATACACCCACACTGTCTTTGTACTCGGGGCAACACTGGTAAACAATGTATGCATTCACCCCAGCACACTGAGTGGGGTTGTGAGGTGTAAAATGGAGGCGATTTATGTCTGCAGCAGGGTGACTCACTGAGCACCATGCTGGTATTGATGTAAAAAAAATGCTTTGTACCAAGAAAAAGGAAGAAACAAGCTCAGCATTCATGCAAAAGCTTATTTATGATGTCATGACCCGCAGAGGGTAGAAACGTAACTTACGCTGCTGGCTTATATGACAAATTGTGCAGTAAGTCTGTAACTCCAGTTCGTTCTCAAAAGATGTTTATCTATTAACATCGTTATCTTCCTATTTTTGGACATAGATGGTTAGCAGGGAGAGATGTTTGGATTTTCAAGATATAATGTGAAAAATATTCCCAAGTCAGATTCCCTTGGTCTGGAGCCCACTATGGAAAAACCACTGCTGTGTGTTTTTTTAATATTATCCAAAAATATATTTTACAAAGTTTTTTAATGACAACTGCAATTATCAAAAGGTAAAAAAAAAAATCTATCCAAATAAATTGAGTATAAGGCAAATTGTGATGGTTGCCAATTACCATAAGCAGTCTGATAATTGGCAATATACAATGCTTAATTATATTTGATATATTGATATTCCTTTTATAGCTTTATTCTTTGAAAGGCACCTTCATATAAAATTGTTACCAATATGCATTTTACTTTTTTGTGGAGGAATTCTGACCCTCTCTCAGCATGATTTTTAAAAATTTTCTTTTATTTAACCAGGTAAGTTGATTAATACCAAATTATCATTTTCACCAACAAGCTGTTCAGGAAACATAAAAAAAATTATATGTTTATCATACACCAGAAAACAGAAAAATATCCTAAAAATAAATAAAAATGCAACCGTTAATTCAGATTTATTGAAGTTTTCCAGCATGAACAGCCCGTTTTTTTGTCCCTCATTGACAACCATACGGTATGTGTGAGGCATACCGTATGGTTGCATACATGTACCAGGGTGGTTCTGATCTATACGATATCCTGATTGTGTGATTTTATTAAATCAAGGCTGCATCCAGCACCAAAGGTCGCATTGATGGAAAAGGCTACATTCACACAGCAGGCAAATACGACCAAAGTCCAATTTTATTTCACCCAAAAAGAAAAAACAAATCTGATTTTTGCCACTTCCCTAAGAGGTATCCAATAGTTTTCAAAGAACCTGAGCCTGAACGGCCATGTGGCATTTTATTCATCTTTTACATTGTCGATGTGAGACAAGCGTCATAATTCTGCTTCACAAGAAGCCAGGAGCTGTAAAGCTAAACATAAAACAATGGCGGAAAAATTAACGTTTCATTACAATCCCACCACTTACAGTTCTGTCTACGCATCCAAACAGATTTATCTACTGAAGCCAATGCTCCACAAAAGACCATCGCTATTCTTTTTTTTTTTTAGTATCTTTTATCTTGTTATCTAGTGACGATCCTGTCAACTTTAAAAATCAATCCATAAATTGCTTCATCTATTATTACTTACACGGGTGTGAAATTGATCACTGTCCTGCTGTATAAGTCAAATGTTGGTCAGTCATTCTTCTAGAGTTCCTGGATCCATTATTATGGCAACAAGTCAGCCAAGTCTGAAGGAAGCAAACTGTCATGGAAAAATTTAATTAATTAAGTTCAACTATCAAACATGGAGATGGCAGAGTGGATTAGAGCGATTGTGGCTAAAAGTGTTTTTTTTTTTTCTGTAGGATTCTCTTTAATGAAAATGTACATGTTGAGCGACTGTACCGTTGGGTAGTTGCTTTGCAATCATAATGGTGTAGATTAGATTCCAGCTTTCTTGCTGTCACATGTCGATGTGAAAGGCCAGGCACTTATCCAAGTTGACTACCGACATGTGTGAATTAGTGCATAAACGTGTGTGTGTGTGAATGTGGCTCCAGTGTAAAGCAAACCGAGTGGTCATTATGTCTGGAAAAACCCCATCTAACCTTTCGTATTTAGTGAAAAGCTGCTAAAGATCAGAGAGTAGAAAGACGGTAATTTTATCCAAAAACTACAGCAAAGATTCTGAAGATGTTTTTGCTGAAAATTATCTCAGAATACCACAGATAAAAAACCCAAAAAAACTAGAGCAAAGTGACAGGAAACACAAGATTACATCAGAAGATACTGAACGCAAAACAAGTGAGAGAGAAAGATGATAAGTGTGAAAAAGTAGCATGGGGGGGGCTGAAAGATTTTAAAAAATCATTTGAAGTCAGATGATTGTTAAAAAAAACCCCAGTACTACTATAAATACATTTTAAAAGAGCTTCCTGTCAAATCTTCCTCTTCAGAAAGTTAGTTTACATTATCAAGCAAGTAACTGAAACCCATTTAATTCATATCAAAAAGTAGAAATTTGTGTATACATTCATTTGATCATTGACTGCAGCTTAAAATAAATGAATGATTTTGAAAAAACTTCTGTTTCTGACATATGACCAATAAAAAAAGGATTTTTAACAATAATTTGGGCCCTGGTAAAAACCATTGTTTGTGCAACAGATACAGTTAGTCGTGGCTCCCTTGCTATGAAATACAGAAGCAATGCCTGTCCTGCGACTTATAGTAGGATGCAACTTGTCTAAAAGTTTAGTCTTTTCCCCTCTTCATGATGCAATTTTTACTGATCCATTAAATGCAGGGGTGCACCAGTTTATCAGAGAAATGTCTTCATTTTGGGAGATCTGTGATTGGCCGATAATTGCATGTGAAGCCAATTTATCAACCTCAGCAAAGGTCTAAAAGTCAATGACTGTCCTCTTCTGTTATCTCATGACAAAGGTTTGACTCACAGACCCACCCACCAGGTCATTTTTGCAGTTAATAGTCACACCAGTATTATCAACTTAGCAACCTTCTTACTACATTTAGCGACATTTCAGACAAATAAATTTGGCATCGGCCAAAATTAGAATCGGCAGGTCAGGCTTTCTAAAGATGGGTAATTAGCAATTGGCCAGAAAAAAGATGACCATCTGTAGGAACGAGTCAAAAGATGGGCACATGAAGAATGCACAGTACAGTTGCACTTCTACACTACAGTCAAGGTCAATTAGGTAATTAAAATAAAAAAGCAACCACGTTTGGAGGCCTTCAGTCCTCGACGCGGCCGTCGCGGGTTCGATTCCCGGACCCGACGACATTTGCCGCATGTCTTCCCCCCTCTCCTTCCCCCTTTCCTGTCAGCCTACTATGAAAAAAAAAGGGACAAAAGGACCCCCTGGTGGGGGGAAGAAAAAAAAAAGCAACCACTTCCTTATCACTCCGGATTTACACTGCATGCATCTCTGCTCTGTTGTTAACTTTGCAAGAATTTAAAAAGAAGAAAGACCAATAGAAACATGCAAAACATATTCACCAGTTACAAGGGTTTGATTGATGCAACAATACAACATGCCTGTTTTGTGTAAATAAAACAGCTAAGAGTGACGTATTAGCATAAGCATGAATGGGGCTTGTGATAATTTTTTTATGTTTTTATGAGGGAATTCTGAGTGTCATCTGCTTTTGTCCAGAAAAAATTAAACCAAAATGAGTTTCTTCCTTATAACAACACCTCTATCAGAGAAGATTTACTCCCATTTCTGACAAAAAACATCACAAGGAATCAGGGAACAAGCGAGTTGTGCAGGAAAACTAATTTAGTCACAGGCAGAATTGGCTCATCTAGTTTGCATTTACTGTTCCCTCTAAACCAACATGAACAGGGAAAACTAGTTTACCAACGCAGCCTCAAACTAAATCATACATCACACACGACGATGCTAAACACAAGGTATGCAGGAACTGAACAGGCTGATGTCTACTAATTATCCTGCAAAGTAAAACTGAAAATACAGAAATAAACACAGCAAAGGATACTGTTAAAGACTAAATTATGAAGTATTTAGTTTATATAAAGTCAATCTGTACTGAAACTTAAAACGAGTTTTAACCTATAAAGTTAAAAACACACAAAAACTCAATGCAATAAACATACTATTTAGTTAAATTGTCAATTTTAAAGCAAAATTGTACTTGCAGTAAAGAACTAAATAAAGAAAACTACATCCATCTGTAAATTACAATATGTACAGTACAACATGCGTGACGTTTAAACCTGGACGTTTTATTTTGTTAAGCGTCAAGTTTCAACATCTGCAAAATAAAAATAAATAAAAGGCTTATTTTAGGACTCGGTAACAGCTAACTCGACAGTTGCATAGCGGTGGCAGGTTTCATCCTCTAAATTATTTATCCACAGAGGCAACAAACGACTCAGCAGGACTGAGTTTAGCCACAGAGAGGCCGCCGGACGGCTTTAGGCGTCATTCAGACCTGGATCAATTTTCTGCATGACTATGTTGCAAAAAAGCTGAGTCATCCAAAATCCTGACAGTGGTGATGATGAAAGTCATCGTAAATGGCATCAAGTCCAATATTTGTCTTTTTGAATAAGTTCTTGCACTAAAATGACCAAAAAAATGTTCATCAGTACTTATATAAAACACAGTTTCAAAGCTGGAATAAAAAACATCACACAAAATACATTGTCATTACCCGTTTCTGCTTGAAATGTGTAAAACTTATGCCTTCTGATAGTCATTTCAAGTAGGCAAAGAAGCAAGGAATTTGTTTAGAGACCCCGTTACAACATGCATCGAATAGAGTCCAATCTAAAGTACATCAAATTGCATGCATATTAGACCATTTTTGGTCTTTGATTAAATTATTAACTGGGTTAATAATTTATTTTGCACATGGATATATTTGTTTCTTTAAACGAAAACAACCAAATCTCTTCTGGTCAGACCACAGTATAACTCAGAAGCAGGAGGGATAAAGATTTTTTTAATAAGACAACCAAATCTTTGTAACATTTGTCTCAGATGCCCAGATTGGCAAAACTATGTCTTCATAGTTTCATAGTGTTTTAAATTAGTTGTTTTTATTTGTGTAATAAATTACATTACTTGCATATAACCTTAAATGTTTCCTTGTTTTTAAATCTTAGCTGTTTATTGTTTTGACTTAGCAGTCAACTTTACCTCTTCCAAAGTGGGCTACAAAAATAAAGAGAATGCCCATTTTTCAAAAATAATCATTCAATGTCATTCCTCAGTTGCAATCGTTTACATTGGACAGGTATTAGTGAAAATTTGAAAAATTATTATAACCAGCAAAGCAGCGGATAAAAAACCCCCAGAAAACACAGCGAGAAAAACTCCAATTCAATGCAGTTTCAAAACAACAGGATTTACCGTGACGACTATCTGTTGATACAAGGCAGAGCAGGCTGACGTTGGTGCACGACTATGTGGGGACACAATCAGCCTCTCTTTTCATGAATTCTGCTATGAGAACAAGTTGTGTGATCTGTTCTTTGGCTACAAAATGTTTTTGGGAATAGAAAAATAGAGCAATCCACAGGCCATTGCACACAAACACTTTCATATCAGCACATTTACGAGTGTCATGAACCTGTTTCTGAGTGCCATTCTTCCCAGTATCACAAACAACATTATGATCAAGAGCAAAAGCTCTGAAAACTTGTAGGAAAAGCTCTGACTTCTTTATGAAGAAAGGTCGCTTCTGGCTGCTACACACACATTTCCACTTTTCTGATATGTAGCCTCTAATCTTGAGTGTTATACAAGTCAAATTAAGCAGCGTTTCTGCACCCTGGTTCGGTTATTAGTTAGTGCGAGCCTACTGCAGGCAGGGAGAGAGTCCAGCTGTGGGTTTGTGGGTTCAGCAGCGACAGGCAGAAGAATGAAGCTGCAGCTGTCACGTCTAGACATTCTGTCCGACAACTGAAAAAGTAACAGCAACTCCGCTCGATTCTCATTGACCGTCAACGCACCGTCTGGACTTTCTCCCGTTGACCTGGATTTCTCCGGTAGATTTTCTACTGGGCTAATCGGCGAACAGAAGAAAGAATTGTGAACAGTGATATTGATTTTCCGAGTTACTTTAGATTTGTAGTCTGGCTGTAGTTTCAGCAATGGCAACGGAGGAAGTGAATACTTCCAATACTGAATTACGGTCATCTTGTTCGGCTTGGCACTTCTCTGCAGTACAACATGGTTGTTTACGACGAACACAGTTTCCGGTAAACTTTGTAGCACTGAACTGGCGAATTACACACGTAATGGCCAAACGTTAGCAACAGGGTAAAATATAAAACTTCAAGAGTCCACACCTCCAGCAAGCAATTGTTTCTCTGAGGGTTAAGATCCTCTGGACAAAGCGAAGTGGAGTACAAGGAGATGATTACTGTCATGATCCTGATCCTGTCAACTTTAGTTTTAATTAGAATCTGGATTTTAGCATACAAATCAGATTTTTAATTTAGGCTTTTATCTGTTGCAGTTTACAAGGGTAGTCTCAACCTATCTTTTGACAAATAAAGCAGACAGACATAAATGAGAACAACATTATCAGGATCAAAATAAAGCTTGTATGAGCAAATAGAATAAAAATTAAAGTGCAAAAGGCACATGACATAATGAACTAAATATCCCTTAATTTCATTTACAAGAAGAACGATTCCTGAGGGTATTTTTGAATTGAACAGAATTCAAAACGAAAATATTTAGCTAGTAATTAAGCATTTGAAATATATGAATAAGAGCCTCTGATTTATCTTTTTTGTTGTTGTTAAAAAGGAGATTGATATGTTTAGAGGACATGGTAGGCTGAACAGAGACCGTCACTTTTATTCCACCTTAACTGAGTATCCATTTATGCTCACTAAGGTTAACAGTTGTTTAGGTTTCAGGTCAACCTTTGCCCGTGGAGATGGGTCGACCCGTTCATGGGCTTTTGATGCATTGAGGGGGCAGTTGGAACAAAAAGGGCACAGACCCAAGTTTTATATGGGGAACAAAAGCAGCGTCTGCCGGGACAGATGCAGTGGTAGTGGGATGGTGCATGCTAATCAGTATGTGGTGCTGAACAAAGAAAGGCCAGCTGGTCAGTTTGGATGCGACAGACCAGTGGTGTCAACTACAACAACTGAAGAGGAGACAAAAATAAAAAATATTAAGTTCAGGCATTGCCAGGGGCAACTTTCAAGGATCAGTTGAGAGTTTAAATTCAGTGCAACCTAAAGGAGTGTTTGCTGTACCCTGTAATTAAAGGATAGGATCAGCATTTCTAATTATTCACTGCTGTGTAAATAAGCAGAACACAAAATGTAAAACTAAAAGTACAAGAAGAAAAAGTGTAAGGTCCTTTAAAAACAAAGAGTAACTAAAGATTTATATTTGAAGGTAAGGTAACAGAAAAATAAATAAACTATAACTCAAGACAGGAGCAAACTTTTATCCCACAAGACTGGTTTTTAACGTTTAAGGACAAATGTTAGTCCTAACAATGAGCTAACTACAAAACGCTAGGGGTGGAAATTACAGTAGTTTAACATTTACCATAACTATTTTAAGTTGTTTGGTCGATTTAGTCAAAAGTAACTCTTTGTTGTTAGCTTTTAAAGTGACTCGACGGCAACACTGAGGAAAACTAGGTGGTTAAAGGGAATGAGGAAAAGCTATATCATAAACAAATAAACTCACCGAAGTTACAGTCGTGTATAATCTCTCCCGGGCGGCTTTGTTCGGAAAATGAAATAGCTTGGGGTTTTATTTTCTAAAAGAAAAACAACGATGAGTTTAAATATATGTAAATGTTGCCCTTATTGCAATATCCGCTGGTAGTTTGACGACCTTGTAATCTTCAGAAAACTCGGAGGAAAAGACAGAAACTTACTTCGTCTCTAAAGTGACGCCGGGCTCTGACTAAACAGTAGTAGTTATAAACGGCTCCCACATCCGGGAAGATTTCAAAGTAAAACTAAACCGGAAGCTTGTATAGGGCCCTCAGCAGAATTCATTAACCACTGTTCAATTGATATCTCCTTTAATATTACTAAGTTACATTTATTTGAGTAAATTAATATGTATTAGTTTTATATTCTAAATGTAAGATACACTAATTTGTACGTAACTTGATATTTTTGTCTTTGTTTTTTCAGTATCAAAGCAAATGAGACAATTTGTTAAAAAGGAGACTAATATGACTGTTAGAGGACGAGGTAGGCTAAACCGAGACCATAACTTTTATTCCACCTTAACTGAGTATCCATTCATGGTCACTGAGGTTAACCATTGTTTAGGTTTCAGCTCAACCTTTGAATGGAGATGGGTCGACCCATTCATGGGCTTTTGATGTGTTGGGGGGACAGTTGGAATTACTAAATTAGTAAATCAGGAATTGATTAAATAGCCTTGTTACGAAGTGCTTCTTAAAACTTACTTGAGTAATTTTTTGAAAAGCTACGTTTTACTTTTGCTTGCGTAAAAATATGTAGAAGTAGTGCTACTCTTACTTGAGCAAACTTTTTGCCTAACTTTGGTTCAACCGTGCGTACATCAACAATTCAAAAAATGATATTCGACTTGGCCTGAATAAAAAATATATGAATCCTCTTACCTAATACCTAGTTTTAGAATTTTTTATTTTCATTTTACTGAATTGCCCTGGGAAGAACTTTCAGGATTTTTTTTTCACTTCAAGACCGCTTTAGGCAACAGTTTAATTGCCATAAACTTTTTTCTCCTCAGACTATTTGTACATTTCACCAGGCCTTCCAGAGAACTTGGAAGAAAAAGAACAATAATAACGATGAAAACACGCCTTGGGGCAACATACAGGTATTTAGAGCAGGACAAACCTGTAGAGACTTCAGTCATATGAGTCATAATCTGTACTCCTGGGGACGGTTCTGTTCTTCTACTGTATTTGTTGGCTAAATGTTCCTGACAGAAGTGGGTGGAGAAACTCAAACTACTTCAACGTATTTCTATCAAAGTAAAAGTAAAATGTAGCCAGTCAAGAAATTACATAAAAGTAAAAATGCATTTGGTAAAAAAGCTACTTAAGTACTAACTGATGAGAAAATTTGGTTTGATACTGAAAAATTATTTCATTAGACAACCAAAAATATTAAGTTATATGTAAATTAATAATGCTACTTTAAGTACTCTACCCACGTCTTCTTATTTTGTATAATTTTCTCCCAACAGCCAGTTATCTTTTTTCAATGCTTAAATGATTTACTGATTTCCATCCATCCATCCATTTTCTGTTCACCCTTGTCCCTAGTGGGGTCAGGAGGGTTGCTGGTGCCAATCTCCAACTACGTTCCTGGACAGGTCGCCAGTCTGTCACAGGGCAACACAGAGACATACAGGACACACAACCATTCACACACACACTCACACCTAGGGAGAATTTAGAGAGCCCAATTAACCTGACAGTCATGTTTTTGGACTGTGGGAGGAAGCCGGAGAACCCAGAGAGAACCCACCATGCACAGGGAGAACATGCAAACTCCATGCAGAAAGACCCCGGGCCGGGAATCGAACCCAGGACCTTCTTGCTGCAAGGCAACAGCTCTACCAACTGCGCCACTGTGCAGCCCCTAGATTTACATCCTTTAGAGAATTTTTAAAGTATTGTGTTTTATTAGAGAATGTATCTTTTACTGTGCCAGTGATGCCTTAATTAATAATAAATAATAAGGACTTTGTGATAGTTAGTAGTTAGTTGTGTTACCACAACCCACACCACCAGACAGTAGCAGACCCAAAGAGACGCAAATAAGGAACAGATTTAGAAAACACAGAAAGCTACGGAATTTAAGAATTCTTAAATTCTTACCATGAGAATTTGTTGAGAATCCTTACGTGAACAATCCTTAACAAACAGGTTAAATAAATAAATAAATAAATAAATAAATAAATAAATAAATAAATAAATAAACAAATAAACAATTTTGGAGTATTGAAAAGAAGTTTTGAGGTATTCAGTTTTCCAACGAAGTAACGTCTTTGTCACGGCCAGAGGATAATAAAATTCGAACAAAGCTCAGATGACCCAGGTTTCCACCAGCATTTAAACGCACCATTTATGCACACATCTGGAGGAGTTTCGCTCCAGCAGACTGCGGGTGGGCTATGGCAAGCCATATTAACATAAATTCGGTTTTGCCTCCCTTACTTTCCAGATATCTCAATTTTTTATGACTAGACGTTTTAGCGATTTAAGATATCTTTAATTATATTTTGACTGGACAAAATACCTCTTTGAGATATCGCTAATTACATACTGACTAGTCGAAATGAAGTCAGATTTACCATTGAGTTGTATGGAAACTTCAATTCAAGATATCTACAATGAATTACTGACTATCTGAAATACACATTTCAGATATCTAAAAAAAATTATGACTAGTCATAAAGTAAATTCAAGATATCTCGATTTTAGTTTTGATTAGTCATAATTCTAACTAAAGATGTCTCGAATGACAACATAATCCAAGATATCTTAAATTTACTTTTGGATGGGAGATATGTCGTCTTGACTAGTGAAATCTAAATTATACATATCTTAAAAGCAAAACTAAATTCAAGATACGGATGTGTCCCGTCAAATGACAAATCCAGTGTCCCAATTTGAGATATCTTGAAAGGAATTTTGACTCGTCAAAATGTAATTGATGATATTTTGAATTATTATTCTTACTAGTCAGAATATAAATGCAGATATCTTAAATTACCATTACGGATAGTCAAAATGTAGTTTTGTCTAGTCAAGATGCATTTTTAGATACCTAAAATGTAATTACGAGTAGTCAGACGAAACCGAATTTATGTTAAATCGGCTTGCCATGTTGGCGGGTTTTATTTTAAAAAAAAACCCGCCACAAAACAGTGGGTTTTACGTTTATGCTGGAAACTGTCAGATCTAGTGAGGCTGCCCGCCGTTCAGCCCCTCTTCTCATTCATTCATCCCCTTTTCTCATTCATTCATCCCAGGTTAGTTAACCTAGACGTCCGAAAGGTCACCCTCAGGTGAGACTTTTCTGTATTTATCTGTGCTGTTGTCTGTTAAATTGATTTAAAATGACTCAGTTTAACTACAATAAAACTATTTGTATGTGTAAAGAGGCTTACAGTCTAAGTTGGATTATACTTTTAGACTATATTTACTTATTATTTACTTTGTTGTTAAAAGAAAATACACGTGTCTGGTTATCAGAAAACGTACTTTATTTCAGTCAGGAAGTTTTTAACACTTTCTGATAGGAATTAATGTCATTTAGATAATCTAGCCCCATATAGAGATGAGTCGGCGCTTCCTTATTTTATGGCGGCAAAATTGAACTGAAAGTGCGCTATTATTACATTTTGTAGTGAAAATGTGAATTCGTTAATAACAAATAATCCTCGTGAAATCGATGGACTTTACTTAGCTCTGAATGGAAACAGTGGTTGAAAACCTGAATAATTACATCGTGTTTATTATTGTATATTACTTTTCAACAACACATCCATGCATTCAATATATTAAAACCATTTCAGCTACACACAAATAATTTCTGAGATACATTTTAAAAAGATGACAGAACTAAGGATTTATGACAAAGTCTCATGAAAAAATATCTTCCTTATGTTATCTAGAAGGCATAAAACATTTGCATGATTAAGGACAGCATCCTCTTTGGCAAAATCAGATTAGTGTGCCGATTTTTTAGTTTTCAGATATTAAATATAACAAACTTTTACTACTAGAGAAAGAAAAAAGTGCTGCAGGATGATAGAAGTTTTGATTTCAACAAAAAATGAAAACATTAACAGGCACTTTCATTTCCTTTGGTCCATATTATAAACATTAAATTTGTCCAAAAAACCCCCAAATGCATTCAATAAAAACGAACGGCTCTAGTTTTGATTCTTTTAATGAACAGAGGAAAGAAAAATAAAATTTTCAGTTGTTGAACCGATCAGGTGTAAAATACTGATTGTTAATACATTCCTTATTGATTTGCAACATATTGCAAATTAAATATAGTTGATTTTGGGGCAACTTCACACTGTCAACTTTCAAAGCTTGTTTTTGTGAGTAGAAGATTTATAATGAGCAAATATCCTCTAAATACACGTTAATATCTTAGGATTTGCCTGTTTGCAGAGGAGCAACGGAAGCAGCAAAATGTGGAAGGAAAAGAAACAGAGTTCACCTTCTGATCGGTGAGTTTGGCATCTTGTTGCTTTTGTAGATAAATAAACTTTGTGTAAAACACTTAGAGATGATTTTTTTATTCTCAGTGGCCAGATTGTTGCCATCATCATCTTTATTCTCGGTCTGGAATCTTTGCTGCCCTGGAACTTCTTCATCACCGCCTCGCAGGTTTTCATTTACATATAAAAATTCTTTCATTTCCTGCTGTCTTTGAAAATGCATTTTGACGTGAAACATTTAAATGATTCTTTTGTGCTTTTCTGTCTTCAAGTACTTTAACACACGGCTGAATGAGAGCGTCTCCTCTAACGGTACGTCAGCCGCGCAGCAGAGAAACTACAACTACGACAGCTGGATGGTTTTGCTCTCCCAGCTTCCTCTGCTCCTCTTCACTCTGCTCAACTCGTTGCTCTATCAGTGGTGAGAGCAGCTGCAGCTGAAATGTGGATCATTTCTTATTTTTCGCTTACTGTTCTAGTAATCTGGCATTATTTCATGAAAATCTTCCTCAGGGTGAAGGAGCGTCTCCGCGTGGCCTTCAGCCTGGTCGTCATCTTCCTCCTCTTCGCCCTCACTGCCGCCCTGGTCCAGGTCGACATGCAGCCCGACAACTTCTTTTCGGTCACCATGGCAACCATTTGGTTCTTCAATGGTACCTTCCTGAACATTATTTCTGAAATTTTCTGAAATGTAGATCTTTTTGATGAAGTCTGTAAACTCGACTTTATTCTCGAGGAAACGTTGGATTGGATTTATCGCATAAAATATCTGCTTGGTTGTGCAATATTTTAAGGAGCGCTTTGACACTCCATGTCGTTTCATACTGGCTGATGTGATGAATCTGAGCTGATTGTTCTAACCTGTGTGTGTGTGTGTTAATGTGTGTGTGCAGTGTTCAGTGCAGTGCTGCAGGGCAGCCTCTTCGGGATGGTCGGCCTGTTTCCTCCTCGTTACAGCACCGTGTTCATGAGCGGTCAGGGTCTGGCTGGGATCTTCGCAGGCGTCGCCATGCTCTGCTCCATCATGAGTAAGAACCTTACAAACACCTGCATTATTTATTTACTTTTTTAAAAAGGTTTTATTGGCTAGTGGCCTTGATTTGATAGTGAATTGACAGGAAAGTGGGGAAGACATGCGGCAAAGGTCGCCAGGCCGGGAATCGAGCCTGCGACGGCCGTGTCGAGGACTAAGGCCTCCTTATGTGGGCTGTGCTTAACCTCTGCGCCACCACAGCACCTGCAATATTACAGTTACAATAAATAATTACTGTTCTTCTAGAATATTGGCAAAAATACCCCTTTATATTATCTGAATCAGACTTTTTTCAGTTGTATCTTTAATGATTTTCAAAGAAATTTTACATAGCTTACACTCACTAAATCCTTTTGTCGATACTTAAGAAGAAAATGAAAGTACAGTAAATAAAACAAGCGCACTATTTCCCAGAGCAAGACTGGTATGCGGCGTTCAGTTCCTGACCAATTAATCGCTTCTCAAGTGAAAGTTGTCTGATTTCGTTATGCATTTCCAGTTATATTTATTGGTGTTATAAGAGTCCATAACTATTTATTATGCTCATTATGGGTCATTTTGCTAATTCCAGATCACACTGAGGTGTCACACTGCAAAAACACAAAACCTTGCAGAGCAATTTCTGTCTGGTTTCTAGTGCAAATATCTCAGTACACTTGAAATTAAACAAAACTAACTTACAAGTAACTTTTTAGCAAGAAGTAGAGGATTGTTTTGAGTAAATAATTCCCTAATAATAATGAAAAGTACTAGTTCCATTGGCAGATTATTTCATTTATAATAAGACATTTTTTCCATGTTATAAGTTAAGTTATCTGCCAATGGAACAAGTGCTTTTTCATCAATATTAAGGAATTATTGACTTAAAACAAGCCTCCATATTTCAAGTGATTTTGTGTTTTTGCAGTGCAGCTTTAGTGCTGACAGCAGGAAGAGACTGACCCTACAATAAACTAAAAATCTGTTTCTCTGCAGGTAAAAGTGACCCAAAGTCAGCTGCCTTGGGATACTTTGTCACTCCATGTTTGGTCACGTTAGGGGCTCTTCTCTGCTACCTGCTGCTGCCACACCTGGTGAGCTGAGAGTCTCCAAATCAACAACAAAAAACAAATTAATCAGGAAGCCTGGTAGTTCTGGAAAACATACAAAAATAAGAGACCAGAGATCAGTTTCTGTGACTTTAGGTTTATCTTTGTGCAAAACTAACATTGTTCTTTTATTCCATGAACTACTGACAACATGTTTCTGAAATTCCAAGCAAAAGTTTTGTTTTTATTTGCTAAATTGAGAAATGGTCAAAATAACAAAAAACATGCAGTGCTTCCAGAGCTCAAATAATGCAAAGAAAACAAGTTGATGTTCATTTAGAAACAACAATAATATTGCTTTATCTCAGGAGGAGTTTTAAATCAATATTTGATGGAAAAACCAGGAGGTTTTCAATGCGACTCTTAACTTTTCCCAGTTTTATCATCTGTCCTTTACCAGCTTCTGAAACCTGAAATGTACAAAAAACACAGATTTAATAAACACGGATGAAGCCAAATCTTGAAAATGTGTGAAACACTAAGCCAGTTCCCAAACCTGTAGCTGAATATGAGAAAAAAACAATTGATGGAATAACCAGGAGGTTTTCAATGCGGTTCAGTGGAGTGGACTCTTCATTTCATCCAGAGCTTTATATGTGTGAAATTGTGTATTTTTCTATTTGTACGGCCTCCTGATGTTGTTGGCTTCCCTTGCAGAAATTTGCTCATTATTATCTGAACAGAAATCAGGCTGTCAAACTGGACACTTCTAATAAGCTCCTCAGCAACACAGGTTGGTTTTATGTAGCCTAACTTAAAGTGACATCAGCTGATTTAATGTAATTAAGTATTTTGGTAATCTTTGGCTTTTTATTTTCTTATTTCTGAAGACAAAATAGCCTTAAATGGCAACGAAAAAGACGTGGAGGCGAGAGGAGTCCCAGAGGAGAGTAGAGAGCGCTCTTCTGTCTTCGCTGTCTTTAAAAAGGTAAATTCATCCTCACAATTGTTTTCTCTGTGTGAGAGATAGTTAAAGATGTAAAAATAAAGTCTAACAATGAGACAAACCTGCTTTTCCTTCTCAGCTTAAAGTCGTCTGTTGTTGTTGTCTGACAGATCTGGCCGATGGCTCTGTGTGTGACGTTTGTGTTCGCCGTCACGCTGTCGGTGTTTCCCGTCATCACAGTCCGAGTGAAGACGGTTTACACGGACAACACTGACTGGGGTGAGACACTGACAAACTGCAGCCCTTCATGTCTCATTCATTTGTTTTAAACCCTGTAAATAAAAATAGATATTTCAGAGAGAGAGAGAAAAAAAATCATATTTGTCGCTCATTTGCCTCATGCTGGAACCAGTAGTTATTATTTAATATTTTTATTTTTTATGATTTAAAGTAGAATAATCTCTGGATTTTCTATTTGTGTAGTTAATATGTAATTAAATTACTATTTTTAAGCAATAAAACAAATGTTATGTCTTGTTTTATTGCTGATTTGTACTTAGCCTGGTCTGTTTTCTGTGTCCTGCAGACAAAGTGTTTACCTGTGTGTGCTGCATTCTTGTTTTTAACATCATGGATTTGGCCGGCCGCAGCGCCCCGTCTCTCTTTCAGTGGGTGAGTCTGCAGACACGCTTCCAGAATATTCCTCACTTCTAAAGTTAAACGAGCAACAACTTAAAGGAAAACTGGATTTTCTTCATTGTACTGAGCTTTTCTGAGAAGATTTCTGGGAAATTTCTGTTTAAATTAATTGAAATCATCTATCTTTCCAGATAAAATCATAAAATTAAAAAGCAAGTCGAAAGGTTTAATCTTAACTTGTACTTTCAATTTAAAACATACTTTTTTGCATAAGCTTCCCAGTTGGCGAAAGGGAGAAATTCATATTTTGCACATTTTTATAGTACGCTTAAAAATAAACACAAAGCCTGTTTTTTCGCAATAAGTTGGTATTTTTTGGTGTCTGGAAAAAGAGTAATTTCAAAACCCTTTGGAATGTAACGTCACAAATCAGCAGGCACTGCCCGTTACCTAGCAACCCTAGGGAAGCACAGCCTGTTACCTAGCAACCCAAGCAGAGTTCCAGCTGGTTTTACTGCTGCAGACATTTGTCTGCTGGAAAAGACGATTGTTTTGTTGTTGACTTACCATCCAGAAACTATGTGCTACATTCTTGTTGTTTGTGCAGAAGGCTCCACTTCTGCTTTTCAAAGATGTACAGTTGTAAAATTGTGCATCTGTTTGCAGCCATTTTCATGTGCGAGTGTAAACGTTGAGCTGGGGGGCGTGGCCAGCAGCCGCTTCTTGACATTTAAAGAGACAAGAGCTCATTGTGAGAAGAGCTCAAATAGGCAGAGCTGGTCAGACTATAATCTCAATATCTATAAATAATTTTGTGCAAAAACTGTAGTAAGCATGTTTTGTATTGGATTGGTTAGCATAGACCTATCCTAACCTGTTCAAGGTTAAAGAGCTTTAAAGTTTCGACTTGATTTCTGAATGCCTCTGCTGATGTTTGTGCAGCCGTCCAAACAGAGCCGTCTGTTTCCCGTCGCTGTTCTGTCTCGTCTCGTCTTCATCCCTCTGCTCATGATGTGCAACATTCCCAAGTCGAAGCTCACCGTCCTCTTCAGACACGACATCGCCTTTGTTGTCATCATGGCTCTGTTCTCCTTCTCTAACGGCTACCTGGCGAGCCTCTGCATGGCCTACGCTCCACAGTAAGTACTGAACCAGAACCGTGCAACATTCGACTCTCTGAGTCTTCTGATAGCTGTAAAAACATTAAATCTTCACATCATTTTTATTGATGACCTTCTAAACATTGTTATAAGTTAACTGTAACTAATCTTAATGTTTTAAACAGAGTGCTGCGTAGCTCCAAGTTCTGTTCTGTTAGATGAAACTTCAATCAGCTTCCTTTGTTCAACAAACTCTCAAACTAACTACAAACCACAATTGATGACTGATTAACAGGCGTTTGTTGAAGTGCAGTCAGTTGAATCGGGCACTTTCAATCAGGGAAACCTCTAAAACATGTAGGACAGTGAGCCAACCAGGGTTGGGAAACACTGATGTTAGGCTTGTTTATTATTTCACCTGTTAGTGAAATAGTAAACGCCTCATTTCTTTACAGCAAGATATATTCCCCATGTTTTTAGTGAAATGATCTGCCAATAAAACTAGAACTTTTTCATAAGTTGACTTAAAAAAGCTTATGTATCTTGTTGATAAATAATTTGTAAGTTAATTATGTCTTCTTTTAAGTGTAATAAGATGTTTGCACTAGAAACTAAACCAAAAATATTTGGTAAGATTTTGTGCTTTGCAGTGATGTAATTCAATATGACTGAATAAAAATAAATAACTCTGAGTTTCCTGCAGTGTATTATGAGCCTGCCGGGCCACCAGGCTTATCGAGTTTATCTAGTTTATTATTATTTTTAATTATTGCCCTTTTTTTAAGACTTTGTAGTTGGTGTTTAGGTATTAATCTTCCAGTCTTCCAGTAACGCAAAACTATGAAGTGATGTTTACAAATTTTCTGTCAACTTTAAACATTTTTTAACTTATAATCAGGAAGGGCTGTTGGATAAGTGACCCTGTAACTAATATGTTGAGTATAAATGTATTTGTAATTCTCAGCAGTGAAAATTATTTTTATATAGTAAATATGGCACCAAAACTGGCTCCCCTCCAGCCCAGGGCCCCACATTTTGTAAATCCGGCCCTGTCTTCAGTAATCAATCAAACATTCAGCAAAAAATAAAAATTTGATCTCAGTTTCCATCTAAACTACAGAATTGTTGAAACATTCATCAGTCCAAACTGTTTAAAATATTTTTATGTTTCGCTTGTTCGGAACTAAATTTGCTAAATTACCAGCGCCACCTGCTGTTCAACATGAAAATAATGGACATTCAAAGCGATCGAGCTGATGGTTAAAGCTGAGTCAGCTTCATATTGGGTTTGGCGGCTCTAATAGTTTCTTTCCTGCAGGTTGGTGAGGAGCAGAGACTGTGAGACGGCCGGCTCTCTGATGACCTTCTTCCTTGTTCTGGGTCTGGCTGTGGGAGCCTCGTTCTCATTCCTACTGGGAAATCTGGTTTAGACAAAGTCCACTTAAAAACCCAACATAAAGCACGTAGATCAGAACTCTTACTTGTATTTCTCTTTGCTCATGTTTGCATTTAGCACGATCACTTTTCTTTATACTGTTTGTAATTATTTAACCATTTTTTTTGTTACTTTTTCAAAACAACTTTAAACATTTGGAGCACTAACGCCTTGTATTAGTAATACAAATGATTAAAATTAGCACTGTTACTACTCGCTATCGCCCCCCGCTGGTAACATGAGGTGAATGCATAAAAGTGGAAAACTCGTGTTTAGAAGTAAAGAGGTCATTCGTCAATGCAGCTAAGAATTGCTTTCTAACTGTAACACAAAGAACCACAGAAATCTGTCTTCGTTAATCTGTAGATTTTAAATTTTTTTTTATATATTTATGTTTTGATGCGCTAAATTGATGTTTTATTGTTTTTAAAGGGATTTTTGTGTGAAGGGACTTTATTGTTTGATTTTGTGTGCTGCTTATTTATTTTTTGTGTGGCTTTTTTGTAATGTAAGATTCTTGTTTTCTATATATTTATAAAATCTGTTTTGTAAAACTGATCCTATTCATTAAAATTGCTTAAAAAGTTGTGTGAGGTGAAGTAGTTTTTGTTTGGTTTCTGTTTTTAATCTCCTAGGATAGAGTTCTTTTCTTTTGAGGGTTTTTTGTACTTCCTCAGTCAAAGTATAAATAATAAAATGGTAGTTTTACAAAGGCTCATGTTCGTTTCTGAATATTAACATTTCATTGCTCTAAATTGTGCTGAGCACCGCTTGGTTTGAGCCTGAGTGGAGTAAGGGCGCCATCTAGTGGTGAGATTTGGGACTGTGTCGCTTTTAGAAGGCTGGAGTTCCTTCACAGCTGTGCGTCGCCGCCATAGTAAGTAATTCTTGATTTGTTCATTATATTCAGGCAGTCTTCATCTTGTTGATTTTGATATTTAGACATAAGGTGGTAACTAACGATTATTTTAGTAACTGACAGATGAAAAAAAAACGTACTTAACCACTTTAGCCTTTTTATACTAAAGGGTAAAAAGGTTTTAGTACATTAAAAATACGTGAACGTATTAAAAATAGGCTACATTAAACGATGCAGTAAGACAAATAATTTAATTCCCTCAGAAAATACACATTTTATTGCCTAAAATTCAAAAACATTAATGCAAGTTTGATTATTTGTTGCTACTTGCATCTTGCATGTTTTTACCTGCATCTACAGGTAAAAACAAAAGAAATATATATATATATATATTATTAACTGAATAATTATTGGCTAGAAAGAGGTGCTTAGAGTAATTTTTTTTCATAATTTGAACAAGATGAAATTGAAAATGCTAATAGAGGAATTTTGGGTAGAACATATTTACAGAAAAAAATGGTTCATATTTTCTTAAACGCCAAATGCGGCATAGCACAGTTTTTGCTTAATTACTTTTCTGACTTTGTTAAAGAAAAAAAAGTAAGAGCAAATATCCTTTAATTTGCCCAAAACCAGGAAGAACAATTGTTCAAACATGCAAAGCATAAGTTGACAAAAACAACTGACAAAATAGAGCAACTCCACCATGTAGCCAAAATGAGCAACGTGGTTCTAGAATCACCTTTAGTTGTGTGACCGTTGATCTGAGCAGCACTTTGCCTCCACTGACCGGGTTTCCTCTCCCAGAGGCTCGGCCCTTTCCTTTAGCCAACTGACCTCTGGCTTCCTCCCATTCTTTCTCTTTGTGGAAAATAAAAATAAAATTCAGAGAGTGCTTCTGACTTTCACTAAATCACACCAAGTAAGAGTGAAGCCTTACTATCAGAAGAATTTCCTTTATTCTGTTTCCCGTCCAGCTGCACAGTTGGTGAGTACTTCTGGGACGTAAATCCCGCTTGTTTTTTAAACATATGGAAAGGAAGTTCTATAAGATTTCTTAATATTCCTGCTGACATGATTACTAAATATCATATTATTTACTTTCCTTTGAAATGTCCGCAGATTGCTGAGTTTAGTGCTCAGATCCAAGTTGTCTGCTATTCACAGCCAAGTTTGTTTTTTTCCCACACAACCCCCTCTGAACATTTAATAAAGTTTTAAGGCGAGTTTAGTTCAGTGTCAAGTTGTGAGAAAATGATTTACTGCTTGGATTTTTCGATAAATCTCAAAACCTGACTGAAGATTAATTATAGTCTTTAGATGAGTTTGCTGCTTTAGGAACAGAAATTCTGTTCCTGTGTGAAATTCCTGACGGAAACATTCATTTTGAAAAGTTTTATTTCTCACCGTACAGCAGGATAAAGAAAGACAATTTGAGTTGTCACAAGATGCTCCAGCGATCATGATGAGATCCTCAAGAAATTTTTCAACTGCAAGTAAATCTATGGTTATATTTAATGTAATAATATATTTAATGCTCTCCAAATTTAGAAAAAGTTAAAAAATATCATCCATCATTTGAATGAGTTTATTTTATATGACCAACTTTCTGATAGCAATATTTTTTACTTTTTCAGTATTAAAGCCTTTCATAGTTAATTTACATGTTTATTTAGACACCATCACCATTTAAAGTTGATGGTGTAGAGATTTGTAGAGTTAGTGAGGTGAAATTTTTGGGTGTGATAATTGACGAGAAATTATCATGGAAATCCCATTTGAATTATTTAAGAATAAAATTAGCAAAATCAATTGCAGTGCTTTATAAAGTACGGGATTTTCTGAATGATCATGCACTATTTATGTTGTATAATGCACTAATTGTTCCACACTTGGTTTATTGTGTTGAGGTATGGGGAAAGGCATGTTATACTAGTACAAAATCTGTTTTTGTTTTGCAAAAAAGGGCAATAAGAGTTATTGCTCGAAAACATGGTAAATATCCAACAAATACATTATTTTGTAATTTGAGGTTTTTGAAATTCAATGATTTAGTTGATTATAATATTTTGTTGGTTATGTATAAGGCACACCTAAAAACATTACCCTTAAACATCCAAAAAAATTTTGAAAAGAGAGAGAGTGGTTATAACCTTAAGGGGACACAGATTTTTAAGAAACCTAAATTCAGAACTTGTTTGAAAGAACGATGTACTTCGATACAAGGAGTCAAACTGTGGAACGACCTGCAAAACGATGTTAAAAATGTTAAATCATTACACATGTTTAAAAGAATGTTAAAGATTGTTTTTTTGAAGAAGTATGAAATAGTATAAAGTCAAAGTATAGTATTGTTCAGTTGAGATTGATGATTGACCTTGTTTCTTTGTTCTTCCTTTGTTTTCTTTTTTTTGTCACATAAGACAAATCAAAAAAAAATTTTTTTTTTTGTTTGTTTGTTTTTTGTTGTTTTGATCCATAGTTGAGAAAAAGGGGCAGATATTATAAGATTATTTTCTTCTTTCTGCTACCTTTCATTTCATTTTTAAATTATTATTTTATTTTTTTTCTTTGTATTGAATGAAATGAATAAAGATTTAATAATAATAATAATAATAATAATAATAATAATAATAATAATAATAATAATAATAATAATAATAATAATAATAATAATAATAATAATAATAATTTAGTGTTTTTGCAATTTCTTAAGCAACAGCTGAAATGTTTTCATCTGTAAGTACATTCCAGCAGGACCAGTGTATAAACAAGTGTTCAGCTTTAAAACCTTTTTTTTCTGCAAAAGTGAAGCTCGCATGTTCTTATTTTTTATTTGTTTTGATCTACATGAAACCAGATATTCATATTTATCACAGTTTGAAGTTGAAAATGACCAATTTTTTCTTGTATTAGCTTAATTAGAATTACCAAAATTATTTCTATTAGCTTAATGTATTAGCTAATAAAATTTATTTTCTAGATATTTTTTGCTATACTTTTCTGACATTCAAAAATGTACATTTGGTCAGAATAAGGGACAACTGTCTGTCAAAATACATGATTTGATTCAAATCTATTCCTACAAATTTCTCACCAATAATTTAGATAATTCTAACTAAGCTAAAACAAGAAAAATTTGGTCGGATTTAACTTCATTGAGAAAGAAACGTGTTCTTGTCTTTTTATTCTGTGTATGTAAATATCTAGTTTTGACTTTATAAAAGTTCGGCGTAGCGGATAGCGCGACCCACATTTGGAGGCCTTGAGTCCTCGACGCGGCTGTCGCGGGTTCGATTCCCGGATCCGGCGACATTTGCCGCATGTCTTCCTCCCTTTCCTGTCAGCCTACTGTCATATAAGGCAGTGGTCCCCCACCGGGTGCCGGGCCGCGCAAGAAATAATTAAATATGTCCGTTCTATGTATTGAGTCTGGAGGAGCTTTTCTTTTGAAAATCTTAAACCGGATGCTGTCGGTTACGTCTTTCGCGCCAACATGCAGCAGAATGAGTAACAAACAATTGCATCGGTCTTGATCCCCCCTCCCAACCCCCGCCGGTCATAAAATACAACGGCATCAGTGTCGATCCTTACAACCCCTCCGGTCCGCAGAAGGGTTGATGACCGGTCCGCTGTACTAAAAAGGTTGGGGTCCACTAGAGCCCACAAAAACAAAAAAAACAACCCAACTTTATAAAAGTTCATAAACAAATGAAGGCTCTTGTAGATGCTACAATGTTTCTTATTCCAAGAATTAGTGTCAGACTGCTGCATCCTTGGTGCACAAAGAAGCGTTATCGCAGGTCCTTCCTCCCAGCAGAAACTTTCTAACAGAAAAACAGAAAAAACACTCAAACTGCATCTTTAAAAGCTCAAAAGGAGCATAAGATTCATGTCCAGGTTTATACTTTTAATCAAAAGTTTGAGTTTGGCTTTCATGCGCTGCCTGTGGATTATCCACAGCTTCTTTTTTCATGAATCCGAGAAACAAATGAAGCTTTGAAACTTCATTTGCGGGAGCCTGAGGAGGAGTTAGCGCCGAACAATGAGCACATTTCTTATTGACCTGGCAGAGAAAGGCATGTGGGGGCAGTTGTGTGCTGGAGGGTAATCAGGCAGGTTGAAGCTTTCCGTCAGTGTTGATTCAGTCCTAAGAGACGTCACAGCCAGTCAAAGTGGAGCTGCACCTTATTTTCATTTGCTTCCTGCAGATGAAAATGGCTGAATCGCACAGGGTGACAGCGCAGGGCAGGAAGGTAAGTTTGCACACCTGACAACAAGCAAGTAGGAGTTAACAATTAACCAGAACATTTAAAAAGTCTCTAAAAAACTTTCTTCAATTTCGTGAATGTAGCTGGAGTTGTCTGGTGACAGCTAATATCTGAACTTTTTACTTGTTTGAGTTTTCTAAAGCGATGTGAACTTGCTTTTGTCCCAAGTAGCATCAAATCATCAAGAATATGCAAAACATCCTTTTGAAAACTATCAAAATAAAAGCTTTGTTTTAACTTTGCAGGTTAGAAAAGCCCCTTTTGAACCACTAACATTAAAAATCCATCCATCCTTCCATTTTCTAACACCCTTGTCCCTAGTGGGGTCAGGAGGGCGAGAGGCGGGGTTCACCCTGGACAGGTCGCCAGTCTGTCAGGACAAAACAGAGACACACAGGACACACAACCATTCACATACACACTCACACCTAGGGAGAATTTAGAGACCAATTAACCTGACAGTCACGTTTTTGGACTGTGGGAGGAAGCCAGAGAACCTGGAGAGAACCCACCATGCATAGGGAGAACATGCAAACTCCATGCAGAAAGACCCCGGGCCGGGAATCGAAACCAGGATTTTCTTGCTGCAAGGCAACAGCTCTACCAACTGCGCCACTGTGCAGCCCTAACATTAAAAATAACGATCTAATATTATTTATTTATCTGTATATTTATACTATTTTCCCCTCTTTTTATTCATTTTTTAAAAAAATTTAGCTGAATTTTATACCCTCTTTCTTTATTTGGATGTAAATTTTTCCGTTTCATATTTTCATAAACTCAATAAATATATTTATACAGACAAAATCTTCACTGAAGATTGAAGATCTTTAAATACATTAGAAAATAATTTTTTTAAAACATATTTCCTATTGTTATCAAAGCTGAAAATGTAGATTAGATTGTAAATAAAAGTATCCATCCTTTTCGCTTTAAAATAAATCTCTAACAAAGTTGACACTAAAAGCTTTTATTTTGAATTCTAAGCTAATGTAATCAAACTTCCTGCTTCTCTGGAGCTGTAGTTCAGCATATGGCAGTCACAGGACCGGGCTTGTTACGTCACTTTGTGAACTTAGTACCCGACACACAACAACGGATTAAAATGTTTTCTCCATACACAGAAACATATTTGTAATTAAATACAACAGTTTAAAAAAATGAACTATACAGGAGCTCTTTAGAAGAAAAGTTATGATGCATTTATTTCCTTTCTTTCTTTCAGAAATGGAGTTTACCACAGAGAGACGAGACGGATCAGAACAAACTGGCCTCTCGATGTCCGGATGGAGAAGCTAAAAAAAAACTGGTAAAAAATAATAATAATGAAAGCAACACATGCAAACCCAGGAGACAAACGATCTCTTGAAAAATAACTTTTTCATAAAGAGTAATGTTCTGAAAGAATATTTTATATTTTGTCCCTTTCATTATACATCAGATTATACTACAAAAACACAAAATCTTACCAAGCAACTTCTTCACAGTCTCATTTCTAGTGGAGAAACAGCAACTCCAACAATAGGAAGGGATTTGAGGAGTTTTAAACATCATTAGTGACTATTATAAATTATAAATGATACAATAAATACCCATAGCATGTCTTGAACCATCTAACATTTTATTTACCAAAGACTTTCTAGACCTCGTAGTTTTTTAATGTGAGATTCTGAAACTGTTCATATTTTAAAAATTATTAAAACGATTATATCGTTCATTCATTTAATTTCCCTTCAGGATTAACAAATTACTGCTGATTTAACATCTTGAAGTGCCACGCCCAGTCCAAAGAGATGCACAACTTAATTTTAAAGCACAGTAAGTCGTCTCTTTGTTGCCATGGGAACACTTTGTGCTTCCAGGAAGTTCCTTTCAGAGGTCACATCACCGGCGGTCTGCAGCCAGGGAAGAAGGTGATCGTGGTTGGGGTTGTGGATCCGAGTCCTGATCGGTAAAAGTCTGGTTATTTAAACTTTATCTTGTTATTAAATAGTTATTTAAGTGAAATATTTTTAATGTGTAGTGCTTTTTATTTAATTGGTAGTAGAGGTGTAAAGAGCCTCTGCATAAATCAGGAGTTTTATGTACTTTTTACTATGAAAGGAAATTTTAAAACACACCAAATTTTCTTATCACACTGTAAAACATTTGAAGTTGGTTTAACTCAGGAGTGGGCAACTCCAGGCCTCGAGGGCCGGTCACCTGCAACTTATAGATATATCTCTACTTCAACACACCTGAGTCAAATAATGAGGTCATTAGCAGGACTCTGGAGAACCTGACTGCATTTAGGAGGTGATTCAGCTGTTGGATTCAGGTGTGTTGGACCAGGGAGACGTCTAAGAGTTGCAGGACACCAGCCCTCCAGGACCAGGATTGCCCACCTGTAACTTGAAAATAAAAGTCCACCTGCTGCCTTGGAAATGTAATTTAAGTCGACAAGAAAATTGTCTTGGTTTTATCTCAGAAATTAAAGTTTATGAAGTTGATTTAACAAGAGACAAATTGTCTAAACATTGTTTTTTAAATTCATTAATCTTGAATTGTGAGTTTTAACTTAATTCTGCAATTTAAATCAAATAATTATTTCACAATATGTAAGAAGAAAACTGTCTTCACCTGGTTAAAGAGACACATTTCTCTATTATTTTACTCACAATATCAATTTAAAATAACAACTTATTTTACTTTAGAATAATTTAAATTCTTGTTTCAAATTGCATGAACAAAATTTCTGATCTGATGATGAATTTTATTAAACATCTCAATGAATTCAGCTCAAAAACATTTAGTGTGAACAGAACATTATCCTCAAACTTTAAAATAAACATTTTCCTTAATAAAACACAAGAGTCAGATCAATGTAACGCTCTTCCACCTCAGGATACAGAAACAAGCCGCTAAGCATTCTGGGAAATAGTTCCCACTCCTGTCTTTTTCTTCTTTCAGTTTTTTAAGTGCTAACCTAAAAACTCTAGTTTATTCAACTCTTGGAGGTTTTGACAAAATTAATAAAAAGTTAAAGCAACTCACTGCTGTAAGTTTATCTTTCACTAATTCACATTTAGGTTCAAAATCTAAAACTGGATCAATTTATTTGACTTAAATAGCAGAAGATAGAAGACACAACTAAATGCGGCTCAAATGTTTTACAGTGCAGGCTTGAATTAAAAGCAAAGCTTCAGCTTAAAGCACTGCACCTCCTCTGCAGGCGTAAATCTACTGTATTATTGCCACTGGAATTAAATGTTCTATCTGCTTAACGGCCGTCATACTCCTTCTTTTCTCCAGGTTCTATGTTGCTCTGACATGCGGCCGTGGGTCCAGGGAACCGCCACCTAATGTGGCGCTGGAGCTCTGTGTTCGATTTAAAGACCGACAGGTCCTGCGGAGAGCCTGCATGTCGGGATCCTGGGGCGAAGTGGAGAGAGCGGTTCCCTGTTTCCCTTTTATCAAGGATCAGCCCTTTAAGGTACCAGAATCTCTGCAGAAACCCAAAGATGTCTTTTGCAGCACTTTGTAACTTTCACAAAATCTGTCACTATGTTGTAATATGAGACAAATAATCTGAAAAGAACGCTCTCTTTTGCTTTTGCCTATGTTACTGGAAACAACCAATCAGAGCTAGGAGAAGGAGGGTCTTAGTGCTGTTAATCATGTTTGTGAATGTGCTGCTCACATCCTCCTCCTTTCTCTCTGGTTCACCACAATGGTGCATGTGATGAATGCTCAAGCTAGTTAGCTTGGCCAACGATGATGACAGATTAATCTTTTTTCTGGAACGGTAAATTGTTTCTCTGCCATTAGCACATTGAGCAGCATGCACATGAGGTGATTGACAGCACCAAGTCACTCTTCCTGGCCCTGATTGGTTGGTACATAGTTGCTCTGAAATAAATTTTTCCACAGATTATCTGTTTCATGTTAAACTGCCACAGCATGGTGACAGCTTCAACAAATATGTAAAAACATACTTTGTAAAAGTTAAATGAAGAAAAACTCTTTAACATGCAGTTAAAATATTGTAACGATAAAAAGACAACATGAAGCACAGAGTCCTGGTATAAATAGTGAATTTAGAGAAACGAGTTATTTAATGCTGACATAAAATGTCTGAAGTGAAGCTGATAAGCTGCTAATTGTTTATTTTTGTCTGAATTATTTCTGTAAATTGGATATTTAAAAACATTGGGGTTTGATGACAGTTTTCTCGTGTTTAAATGATTAATCAGATGAATCAATTATTGAAATAATTGTCAACTGATTTAGTGGCGGATCATTTGATAACTGGAGTATACAGACTCAAAAAAATAAAACCAACAAGAACAAACATGTCAGGCTGTTTTGAGACGAATGTTGATGCTGTGTTCAGGTTTTGTAGGGACCTGAACTGAACTTGTTCTGTCTCCAGATTGAGATGCGCTGCGAACACGGAAGATTTCAAGTGTTTGTGGACGGACAGCAGCTGTTTAGCTTTCAGCACAGAGTTCTGCCGCTCAGCCACATCGACACTTTATGGATCAAAGGCAGCTTAAAAATCACAAAACTTGCCTAAAACAAAAGACTTTCAGACTATTATACTTCAGAAGATCACAGATGTTTATATTTATCCCAAAATGCTTTTACATGTGTTTAAAATTGTTCTACTTTTGGCGTACTTTGTTGATAAAGTTTTCTGTTTTTAGTTGTGAACCTCATCATCACTACTGACTTCAAACCTATTTTTATTAGAAAAAACTAATAATTAGCTCATGTTTTCTCTCAAAATTACAGTTTCATTGCTTTTTGTTATTTTACATTCTACTTTGGCTACAGACATTATTCTTTTATTTTTTTATTCTTCCAATCATAACACTACATACTTTCTGACTTTACAAATGAAACTTTCTCTAATACATTGAAACCTGTCTGCTAATATAGCTAATATTTACTACCCAGTATCTGGGTAGTAAACCCAACCCAGATACTGTTGGGTTTACTACCTCAGTCCAGTTATCCATTACCAAATTGGGTTTCTTTACTTTTAAAATGTCACCTCTTTGTTTTATTTTATGCAATTGCACAATAAAGCTAGTTTTGATGTTGCATTATAGGAGATTCAGGTGAAAATTGTCATTCTTTGCACAGATTTCAATGTGTGCCATGTATTTTTATGCTTTGTAAAATAAGTAAATTGTTAAATGTCTGTTTCTGGGTGGATAAAATGTCGTTATTATAATATATTGAGTTTATTTTTTTAAACAAAAGTTGTAATACATGTACACTGAAACAACGTGTTCAGTTACAACATTCACGATGTCCGGATTCATCAGTCTTCAGTGACTATTGATGGGGTTCTGAGCTGCCAGGTCTCATTTTTGGACATGGGACAAACTAAACAAAACAGAAAATTAAATGTTGAATTGAATAATAATATGTATCCTTCAAATATGCTCAAAATCTAAATATTTTTTTTATTTTTCTGCTTTTCACTGTGCTGCAGTGCACAGCAGAATCTTTTCTATTTTCATCATGATGTAACATTTTCAGGGTTTTGCAGACTGCATGTCTTTGTAATGTAAAGCACAACAGAAAATGTGTAATTGCAACAGAGAAACTGGTGTGTAATTACGACGGCATGTTAGCCTATTGTAGATTTTAAAAAAAGGAAAATGTTTGCCAAAACCTCTTGATTAATTTCAAGATTTGTCTCAGACTTTCAGAGTTCTTTGGTGGAGATCTACTCCTTTTTTCTATCTGCAATTACCCAAATACGGCGTCGTAGCGGAACAAAAATATTTACATTAAATAATTTTCTAATAAACTGGAAATACACAGTACACCGGTTTGGCCAGCAGGTGGCAGTCGACAGCTTTCACACTTTTAAATTGATATTTGAACTAATATTCAGGAGATGGCATTACAACTTTATCCCTTTGAAATCTCAAGACATAGTCATTATAAATAAAATCTATAACAGATTTAGTCTCTTCCTGTTTTTATCAACTTATTCTGTTGTGTTATCGTTTTTGTAAACCACTCATTATGCTGCACTTTTAAACTTGTTTTTAAAAGTGCTTTGCCAATAAATTTGACAAATTTGACATTAAAACGTACAAAGATATTTGGAATAGAAACTAAATAAAATACATAATAAGTTTTTGTGTTTTTGAGCTTTGTGACTCCGTTAATATATTAAGCAATAAAATATTGCTCTGTTTTATGTTCTGTACCTAAAATAAAAAAGCATATGGAGCGCCCCTGGTTACTGAATAATTTCATTCTAGAATGTGTGTAGTTTTGCCTTTTTCAACAACAATAAAAAAATAATAATGACACAAGCATTAAGAAAACATGCAATACCAAAAGTTCACAGTCTGTGAAGTATTCTCATGTAAAATGTCTTTGATTGGGGTGAAGAAGACGCCCTGCAGCCTCGTCTTCTTCAGTTTCATGGAGATGTTCCTCTATTATCACCTCCTGTCTTCCTCTCATCCATAATACATCACAGTCACACTTCACCGATCAGCCCTGCCTGCATCATCACGCTGTGTGTGTGTGTGTGTGTGTGTGTGTGTGGGTGGGTGTGTGGGTGGGTGTGTGTATGTGTGTGTGTGGGATCATACTTGTATTACTTGCTCCACAAGAGTGTGGGTTTGTTTACACAGGCACAATTTAGAGGGTCATCTTCATTTCAGAGGACACTAAGGTGCATTCACTGTTCAGTGGGAAAAGTTGGTTAAGCTTCAGGGGAGCGGATTGGTGATCTGATGTCAGGTCTGTTGAGCTGTTCACTTGCTTTAATAAAATACAAGAGTCAGAGAAGTGTAAACCACTTCCATCTCAGGATACAGAAACATGCCGCTAAGCTTTCTGGGAAATATTTCCCAGTCCTGTTTTTTCTTCTTTCAGTTTTTTAAGTGTTAACCTAAAAACTCCAGTTTATTCAACTCTTGGTGGTTTGACAAAATTAATAGAAAGTTAAAACAATTTACTGCTGTAAGTTTATCTTTCACACACTCACATTTAGGTTCAAAATCTAAAACTGGGTAAATTTATTCGACTTAAAGAGCAGAAGATAGAAGACACAACTAAATGTGGCTGAAATGTTTTACAGTGTAGTGCCATTTTAGGTGGGTACATCTGCATGTAAAAACCTGTTATACATCACCAGTCATGTATTTGTAGTAGTTTTGGGATGGGTATTCATTAAGTCTTGTACCCAGCAGGTCAAACCACCTCCATTGTTTTACCCGGTGAGCTCTGAGCAGGTGGAGACCAACGTTGACAGGATTGGGCTTGTTTTGATAATTTACTAAATAGAGAAAATCAGAGCAATTTGAGCAACAACAATTTGACTTGTCCCTGTGAGTGTTACAGCAGTTCATTAAGAACCTGCTAACTGTTCCCTTTGCCTTTTGTAGTGTGTTAAGCAGGGTGTGACCTCTTCACACTCTCAAGGTTTCACCTGATATCTTAACTAATGAAATATTCAAATGTCAACACATCTTGTCTCATTTTGTGTCTCTTCTGCAGTTGTTTTGTGTTTCCCTCACTGAAATGAAGGAAGCAGAAAACGTTTCAGCGTAGTGATACATTCACGTGAGCTCTGTGAAAGTAATGTATATAAAAAAGCTATAAATAAAATAAACATTAAAGTATGAAACAGGAGAAAAAAACAAGTCTCAAGATAAAAAAGTTTTATTTTAAATGAGCTCCACAATTTTAAGTTACAAAAAAATCTACAAAAACCCCCCCCAAATCACCATACTATACTATAATATGCACCAAATTTTAGATAATTTTAAAGGTTATATTGAAAACTGCTGTAACAGTATACATATAAAAAATTCTAGAAAAATCTACAGCACTGTATTACCATGAGGAATTCCCAAATTATTATGTTTTAGTTAGAGAAAATGAGTGAAAATGTAAATATATAAATTTTTAATTGACATGTTAGGCAGTAAAAAGCAGTATCTAGTAAAAATTAAACCTTATATTTAACTTACTTGCACATGTATAAATATAACATGTTATATTTAACATTAAGCGAGCTAATGCACTCTATTTCTAGACTGTATAAAACCCCCTCATAATTCAATCATATAGTATAACTTTAACCTTACCATTAGGGAACTTCTACCAAAAGTTTAAATATTTTGGAAAAATTTTTGAAGTAAATATTTGAACAAATTGGGTTACGGTAATAGTCACATCTGTTTAAATGAGTCGGTTTATGTTGATAAAGTAACTGTGTGGAACCAGCCGTCTGGGTCAGCTGGGCGCTCACGTTGTTCATCTCCAAGCTGAGAAGCTGCAATAAACCAGATGTTGCTTCAAGGCTTCTGCAGAAAAACTAGAAATTGGTGACCTCCAGCATTCCCATCATGTCAGCAGGCCACAGTTTTATGTTCAGCAGTAAAAAGTCAGTTCTGTCCTTTCACATCTCGTGATGTTGCGTCAGCAGGAAGAGTTTAGAAAGATTTCCATCGAATAGCCGACAGTATTGTATGGATGAAGTAGAGCAGAGTTGCTATATACGAGAAAACCTGAAAAGAAGAAAAATAGTTCAGACAGTTTGGATTTACTATCACCTGTGGAAAAAAATGGTTTATCATCGTGATGTTGTTTTAATAGATGCTAAGCTAATTACATCGCGTCAAACAGCATAAACATTCACGTAGGTGGATTGACAAAACGTAAAGATTTTTAGCTCGTTAGTTTTCCTTCAAATGTAAGGATTTATTTACTTTCCACCAAGCTCACTGTCATTTTTCTACAACATGTAAACAAACTGTTTCCAATAACAGCTTAACAGAACTTCAAAAAATACATGCTAATCCTTTAAGCTAATGTTTAGCTAGTTGTTTACTTTCATCCTAACGCTGAAAGTTTTTAAATTATTTTTTAAATTATGTAAAATTTAAAAAAAATATTTTACATTTAAAATATTTTAAATGAAAATATTTTCACAATTTTTCATTTTAAAAATTAATAAAGTAAAATGTCATTCTATAAAATTAAAAATCTTTTTTTTTTTTTGAAAGACACTTTTTTTATTTTTAGAAAATTTAAAACATTTTTAAAATTACGTTTTCTGACAAGAATTGTACACTTCATTTAGGTAGCTAACAACAACATGAACACATTTAATAAAAGGTGAACAAGTAGGCTTTACTCCAGAACACGTTTCTTGTATAACAGATTTTCTTTGGTCACCATTAACTTATTTTTCAAGTCAAGTTTTCCAGAAATAGTTTAATTTCACTGATGCACCACAATATCCTCCATAAACACAGCATACTTACAACCGCAGAGATATCCAGCTTGTAGTTTTTAGTGAGGGGATCGGATTTAAAGTCCATGGTCACTTTAGCCAGAGGAACTGAGGCGCTGAGGTAAAAGACGGTGGCAATGCCGTGATAGACAAAGTCCTGATGGAGGAAGATGGAAGTGAAGAGCACAGAATGAGAGAAATGTGTGTTATAGAAAATCAAATAGAGATAAAACATGATAATATGTTTACATTTGAGAAAGTTCATAATGAAAAAAAATTGACAACTGTCAAAACCTTGTCTAAATACACATTAATTAGCTATGACTTGCTATTACATTTTGCTTTCAAAACTTCCTTAATTCATCTTTTCACAGATAGAAAAGGTGAAGCGTTCCCTTCTTTTATTTTGGTTCAGATCTCCATGACTTCTCATCCTAACATTTTCAAAAGTCACTCCACTGCGTTGAGATCTGGTGACTTTGGAAGTTTATTTTTGTGTTCAAGAATCCAGATCAGCATTTTCTAACATCTCACACCAGCAACAGCAACACCAAGTTCAGAGTCACTATAAATCCTCTTCTGTCACCAATCTGAGGTTTTGTTTGATCTCCAGCAAGTCTGGACTTGGAGACAAGTTTGATGTCACACCCAATTTAACACGTTCCAGTTCACATAGTCTGAAAAGTCAGGATTTCAACATGGCAACGCCCAAGTAGATACTGTTCATCATCATATCATCATAGCTTACTAATGAAACACAAAGTCAGAGTGAATGTCCGACTTCCCACTGAGAAAATCTAATTGATTTTTCCTACTGGGAAGTTTCCGAGTTCACGTTGAACGCACCATAGATGTCTAAATGAATTGCTGCAATGCCATCAGGTGACTTATTTTTTGTGTTAACAAGCAGTTGAGCAGGTGTGCATCAGAATGTGGCCGTTAAGTGAATGTCCTGGGTTTATACGCTGCAAAAACACAAAATTTCACCAAGTATTTTTATCTAGCTTCTGCTGAAAATATCTTAGTACAGTAGAAACAAGACAAAACTAATTCATGAGCAACTTTTCAGCAAGATATATGAGCTTATTGTAAGGAAACAATTCTTAAATATTGATAAAAATAGTTACAGTTCCACTGGCAGATTATTTTTCTTATAACAAGACATTTATCTTAAGTTAAAAGTGAAATAATCTAGTATTTTCTTCATCAATATTAAAAAACTGTTGACTTAAACCAAGCTGATATATCTTGCTGAAAAGCTACTTGTAAGTTAGTTTTGTGTTGCACTAAAATCTAGACACAAAATACTTGTTAAGATTTTGTGTGATTTTATGTTAATTTTTCAGCTAAAGCTTTTTTTTAACTTAATCAGATGTTGGAATACTTTTATAAATAAAACTGTTTTTTAATGTACTTTAGTAACAGACAAATCTACAAAATCTCAGCTTTTGCCTGCAGCATATTAATTGAAATGAACGACTGACTAGCTGATGACTTCTCAAAAAGTAAGTGAGTTTGTACAGGTCACTGAAAAAAGGAGTCTGCTGTGTTGTTTCTTCTGTCAGTGATAACTTACTGCAGCTGCCCAGCCACTGGAGTTGCCGTGGGAACCGCAGGCGAACACCACCAACCAGACGAAGGTCATGACGAAGCAGAAGACTGAGACAAACATGACCCAGCCCTGAGGGTTGTGTGGATCCACATACGTGCACGCCACCAGGATCCACACCAGACCTCCGAAGATCTGCAGGAACACCAGAGAGACATTACACAACACTGAACACAACGCTTTCTGCAGAAAGACTTCTTCATTTCCTCATTCGTGGGTTGTTGTTGTGAAAGATGGAATGTTGTCTGACTAACAAAGGTTTACCTTTAACAGGGAAAACATTGTAAGAAACCCTGTCATGTTCTCAAAGGTATTTACAGTTTGTGATTACGATGTAGTGGTGTCAGAAAGAAGGATCCTGTCTAAGATGTCCTCCATCTTGGACAACGAGTCTCTCTGAAAATGCCGAACATAACCAACAGCGCTCAGGAATTACAGGAATTAACTTAAGAGCGCTCAGTAAAGTTCAGTCTTTCATGTTCTCTGTTTAAGGATGCACAGCTTGAGTTTCCATCATTTTGTCCATCCTGTATTTCCAGCTCGCTCCACAGCAGGGAGCCGGGTGCCTCTGCCTTCGTTTATTCAACACCACTAATGATTGACGGGCTGCATTATTCATGGGCGCCGACCCTCCTCCACCTGCTGGCATTACAGTCAAGTTCCACCGGCATGTTTGCTTTTTTTCTCTGTAGGTCCTTTTGAGTTCAAACTGCAGTTAAACTCAAAGACGTCAGCAGCATTCCACAACCTTACTTCCTTCTTACTGGAGTTAGAAGAGCTGGGTCGACATTTTTATGGATTTTTGTTGACTTTCTTCCGTCTAACAGGGTTGACTGAGGAATTAAATCTCCTCTAACTGTTTTTGACCTCTAACCCTTGATTTGAATAGCTCACTAATTTTTCTTCTAACATTCCTATGAGCGTTGACTTTCACTGTAAAACATTTGAGCCGCATTTAGTTGTGTCGACTATCTTTTACTCTTTAAGTCGAATAAATTTAAAGTTTTAGATTTTTAACCTAAATGTGAGTTTGTGAAAGAGAAACTTACAGCAGTAAATTGCATTTACTTTTTATTAACATTGTCAAACCTCCAAGAGTTGAATAAACCAGAGTTTTTAGGTTAAAAAACTGAAAGAAGAAAAAGACAGGAGTGGGAACTATTTCCCAGAATGCTTAGCGGCTTGTTTCTGTATCCTGAGCTGGAAGAGCGTTACATTGATCTGACTCTTGTGTTTTATTAAGGAAAATGTTTATTTTAAAGTTTGAGGATAATGTTCTGTTCACACTAAATGTTTTTGAGCTGAATTCATTGAGATGTTTAATAAAATTCATCATCAGATCAGAAATTTTGTTCATGCAATTTGAAACCAGAATTTTAATTATTCTAAAGTAAAATAAGTTGTTATTTTAACTTGATAATGTGAGTAAAATAATAGAAAAATGTGGATCTTTAGTATCTTTCTTCCATATTGTGAAATAATTATTTGGTTTAAATTGCAGCATTAAGTTAAAACTCATAATTCAAGATGAATGAACTTAAAAAACAATGTTTAGAAAACTTGTCTCTCGTTGTTAAATCAACTTCATGAACGTTAGTGTCTGAGTTAAAACCAAAACAATTTTCTTGTTGATTTAAATTGCATTTTCAAGGCAGCAGGTGGACTTTATTTTCAAGTTAAACCACCTTCAGAATCAGAGTGGTTACATTTAAAAAGTTCACACTATTAAAACTGATCAAATCTTTACACGATCCTTTTAATGAGGAGTCAGAACAGGTACTGCAGTGACTTCACACAGCTCCCTCTCCTCCAGATGATATGCTGATCAGGTGGACAAAAATCTCTCAAAGTGTTCCTCCGTCGCTCCCCAAACATATAATGTTACTTTATATTAATCGACTTGGCTTTATGTTTGTTTCCTGTGAGAAGAAAGCTGGATCCAAACACACAATTTTCCAACTGCAAATCAACTGATCGTCCTATTCAGAGTGTAACTGACTAAACTTGTGGCCTTCATCAGCGTCATTTGAAGGATGAAGGCTGCAAACTGAAATGTTTTGGTCTGCATGTTAAGTTGTTTCCTAGAGCTTCAAGTGTTGTTAATGTCTTCTGGGAGTCAATAGAGTTGTTGCAGACATTTGTTTTTGGACTTTAATTGAGCTGTTTTACATTCCCTCTCACTAACAAAACAAGAGAAATATGTCTGGAGAATTTTTCAGCTTTTTTTATTTTTTATTATTGTTTCCTGTCCGGCAGTGTTGTTATCTGGGTGTTCAACATATAAGAAACTTTTTTTTGAAATTATTATTTCTAGTAGATTTTATGAGAAATTATTTCAAATCTAATGGACACAGAAATGGAAAAAAGGTTTGAAGGAGTGTAGAAGTGAGACGTCCACACCACAGGTTGGCTACCTCAGCAGAAAGCCTGACTAATATCAGCTTATTATTCTCTCAGTTACTCTTGAAAGAGTAGAACTGCAAAATTAACAATATAAAAATATTTTAGGTAAAAAGCTCAACCCAATAGGTTAATTTTGAAAATATTGCTACACCTCTTCCTTTAATGGTAGCACCTCCTAATAATCAGTTTAATGCAATATCCATATTAAACTTTCACAAGTTTCACAGACTGTAAAGTGGAAGATTATTTACTCTACCACTTTTAAATTATGTTTTGAAAATTTATTTTTATGTTTTTGTTGGGTCTTCCTTTTTTACGTTCTGTGAGATTCAATTTGGTTCAAGTTAATATATTTCTCTCCCAGTTTTCTTACTTTTTTGCTTTAAAACCATAAAAAACATAGAAATCAGGATGGCACAAATTTACACAAAGATTGACTGTGTAGTATACATATGAGAAATATTTTTAAAGGCTAAGCCGGTTTTATGCCTCCTGTTATTCAGGAAGGGTGAGAAGAAGAAAAACAAATTGTTGTTAAATGCGTAAAAGTGATGGAGGAAAACTGTTTCCGGCTTCACAGAAACAAATGCACCTCTTTACTGTCCCATCCTATATAACTTACATTAACCATAATTTTTTCTACCTTCACAAAGGATTTTTACTTCTAATTTTAGATTTGTTCAGCTTGTAAACAACGACTTTCAAGGAAGTAAAAATGACCACTGGAAAAACTGAGCGGACTTGTTTAGAGGAATGACATTAAACGTGATTTTATTTTTAAACTTAGGAATGATAAAACTAACAAAAGGAGAGTTCAGCTCAGTTTGTCAAGTTCTGCAACTTTCTATAAGGTTTTGAAGGAGGCAGTTTGTGTAAAAGCTAATTTTGCGCACATGGATGCGCCAGATTCCTCTGGGAAAAGTGAAATAAATTAATAAAAATAAACTCTTACTCTGTTGTAAGAGTAACACCTGGAGACGCCATTTCTTACCAATTCAGGCACGTAGAGGATGTCCGGAATGGTGGTGCAAACCCCCACGCCGCTGGGCAGGTGGCCCATCATTGCAGTGTTGGAAGCCATTTCCGCGGATCTGCTGCTTAAGCTGAAGCTGCTGCTGAAGAGACACTGAGGAGGATTCACACCTGCCGGTCTTTAAGCCACAAGGAGCCGACTGGAAAAACCGGAATCCCCATCAGCCGAGCGCAGACACGCCCGGCGGCCCGCACGGCGCAGGGTGGATCTGAGGTCGTCATACAGACTGACGGGGAGAGCTGGGGGAGACTCACTAATTAATCTTTGACCAGAGGCTACTTTATCACCATGGCAACCCGAGGCAGAGCTGCTGCCAACAACAAAACAACAACAACAACAACACAAGAGGAACAACAAAAAACTGCTCCTCTAATTTCTACCATAAATGACAAGTTTATTTAAAATTGACGTAAAAATTAAAATAATCTTAACAAATTATGGATGGACTTCTGTTCTCACCCAGTGAGTGAACACTTTGGAAAACCTTTTTTGGTAAAAGTATAGCTAAAAGTTTGTAAAGAAATTGACACTTTGTCCATTGTTTTAAGGCACATAGCCTATATCAAACTCAAATCCGGCCCACCTCAACATTTTATGTGGCCTTTTAGATTCTTGACTAAACACTAAATGTGCTTAAATATTATGTTATCAATCAAATCAATGCAGTTTTCATCTGTTTACTGTCAGATTATGTCAATCAGTCCCTCCAGTTTCTTAAGAATTATCTTAAAAATTCACACAAAATCTCTGCATTTTTTACATCACAGTTAGGAGTTTACAGAAGATTTTTCTCAAAAATTGTCAAAAACTTTCTTACCTCTCCTAACTAGCTGCTTCAGCTTTAATTGAACTGAGATTATAGGCCATGATCTGTAGCAAGTAATAAATTTGCATTTTGGATCATTAAGAAGAGCAAATATTTCCAAATTAGTAACACAAACACTAAATCCTGGAGGGACTGAAAAGATGTTCAATAATATTATTATTTAATTTTAATAATTTATTGATCTTTTTAGCAGTTTGTGGGCAGCACAGTGGCGCAGTTGGTAGAGCTGTTGCCTTGCAGCAAGAAGGTCCTGGGTTTGATTCCCGGCCCGGTGTCTTTCTGTATGGAGTTTGCATGTTCTCCCTGTACATGGTGGGAGAATTTAGAGAAACCAATTAACCTGACAGTCATGTTTTTGGACTGTGGGAGGAAGCTGGAGAACCTGGAGAGAACCCACGCATGCATAGGGAGAACATGCAAACTCCATGCAGAAACACACCGGAATCAAACCCAGGACCTTCTTGCTGCAAGGCAACAGCTCTACCAACTGCACCACTGTGCAGCCTGCTGCATTTACTTTATTTACAACAGACATAGATACATTGTTGTTGAAGTGCTGCAGTCTATTACACCTCAGTCTGTAAACAACAGATCCATGGAGACGCTGAGCATCTTATTTGGCAGGACCGGACTGCCGGGCAGCTGAACTGTCAAACAAACACCTCGGATAATCGACTTGCTGGATCCGGTTTCTTGCCACTGTCATCCTATACAGCCTGGGAAACGTACTCCTGAGGAGGAAAGCACTCCATACCAAAACAAAAACAACACCACATACCTCACCTACATGGTGGCAAAAGCAGCAAAACTCTGTTCCTCCATCTGTGATGAAACGTCAACCTGAATGTTACACTGTAAAACATTTGAAGGTGGTTTAACTTGAAAATGAAAGTCCACCTGCTGCATTGATAATGCAATTTAAGTCAACAAGAAAATTGTTTTGGTTTTAACTCAGAAATTAAAGTTCATGAAGTTGATTTAACAACATAAACCTTTCAATTTATTTGACTTAAAGAGTAGAAGATACTAAACACAACTCAAGTGTTTTACAGTGTGGATTCTTAATTTAATCAGAGCAAATGCTGTAAATTTGTCCTTTTCCTATTTTAATGAAATGAAGTGACATCACTCTTATAAAGAACCTTTCTGGGCGATTTACAATAAAATGAAATCAGTCATTCCCATTGACCTGCATCACTGCAAAAGCAGGAAATCTTACCAGGTATTTTTATCTTGTTTCTAGAGCAAACATCTCAATACACTTGAAATAAGACAAGTGTCTTTTCAGCATAATATAGAGTAAATAATTCCTTAATATTGACTAAAAAGTTCTAGTTCCACTGGCAGATTATTTCACTCATAACAAGATGTTTCTCCCATGTTTCTAGTGAAATAATCTGCCAATGGAACTAGAACTTTTTCAGCAATATTAAGGAATTCTTGACTCACAATAAGCTTGCTATAAAGTTACTTCTAAGTTAGTTGTGTCTTATTTCATGTGCACTAAGATGTTTCCACTAGAAATACTCGGTAGGATTTTGTGTTTTTGCAGCGTAACTGATACGTTGCATGAATTGGGAGTTGAAACAAAACCAACCATGTGCATGAATTACTCACTGGGTGACAAACGGTGCACACCCAGCGAAAGAAGCCGCTGGACGAGAACTGTTGAACAAAACAAATACAAGGGAATCACAGTGAAGCAATAACAAAACAGAACAAGGAGAAAATAATCCTGAAAAAAAAAAAGCTACACCCAGGTGCAGCAGATTATGACAACAAGCGGAGAACGGTTATGTCAGTTTTCCCAGGAGTGTATATCCCAGAAAAGTCAGCAGTAATGAATGAAAAATGGAAAAAACAAAACATTTAAATGCATTTCAATTGTTAATTATACTCTGTACTTCATATGATGAATGATCCGGTTAACTTTAGCATCAGCAAAAACATCCAGACAATGGTTCATGCTGACGCAATTCCTTTAGAAAAATGCTGAAACTTGAAATTCCTCTGTTATCTCTTTGCTCTGCAGACCTGTTAGTAGATAGCAGAGTCTCCTTTAGTGTAATCTTCAACTAAATCAGTAAAATGATAAGATCATAAGTGCAACAACTCCTAAAAGACAGGATTATGTCATTGGTCATTATTCATGGATGGATTGCATAATTATAGTTTGAAACTTCAGGTGAATAAAAAACTTCTAGAGAAATATAAGCAAACTATCGGGCTCCTTTTAGTTTATCATACTATTAACTGATGTATTGCTTATTGCAGGAGTGTCAAACTCATTTTAATTTTGGGCCATGTCAAAAATCTGAATGTCCTTAATGGGCCGGTTGAGCTAGAATATATTGACAAAACCAACTAAACTGTTAAAATATCAATAAATAGCTGTTCCTCCAGGATTTTGTGATCGCTTTAGTGTTTTTTTTGTAATCAAAATGACAGATTTTATGGTCCAATTTAGAAATGTATGTAAGGGATTTTTACCATATTGGTGCTAATGTATGATGTTAAATGTGACTTTTTCTTACTCGATTGTTACAGACTGTAGCACGGAATCAAGTCGCTTAAACTCAACATTTTTGACAGTAAAATCAGAAAAGAAAAATGTGGGGATTTGTTGGTTTTGTGTAAATTTTGCCGATTTGTGAAAAACTGGAATAACGTATTGATGTAATTTGGAGTCTAGAGGGCCACATAAAAAGCTACAGATTTGACACCTGTGGCTTATTGAGTCCAGACTTAGTTTATGTTTCTCTATGTGTGGATAAAACAGGCTTACTGTGGTTCACCAGAGTCCCAGAGCTTTAGAAACTGCTTCGTAACCTTTTCCACTCTGACATTTCTCAATAACCTTCTTTCTCTTTTGTTCCTGAATTTCTGTGATCTGGACGAAGATGAGATTCCAGACACTGCGAAACATTTTGGTGCTGCACTGCATGGATGAGGGAAAACAAAGTATTGTAGGCGACAAGTTATCTGTTTATTTTTCATTTTATATTCAAATAGTTTTTTTGTGCTTTGCTTTGTTTTTTGGTGACTGAGAAACTTCGACAATGTTATCTAAACCGGTTTAATAGCAGCAGCTCTTTATCGTCTGTGCTTCTCCGCCTCCTGTAAGAATGCACATGTTGTCTTTACTCTTGTCAAAACAACATCTTCTCTCCAAACCATCTGATGGATGTGTTGATAAGTTGTGTCTTTTTCGAAGAACACATGGATTATTAGTTGTTCCAACTCCTTCTAGGTTTGAAAAATCCTCATTATGTCAATATTTACTGTTCATTGCGCTCAAATTTCTGGAGTTCAGCTAAAGCAAAAGATCAGATTCCAAATTAAGGAATTTCTGCAACCAATTAAAAATAAATAGTATTATTTTGATCATGAAATCAGCTTGTATCCCATACAGTTCATGTATGGTCCCATTCAGATCATTTAAACTGCATTAACTCCCATCTGCTCAGCTTTGGAGGAACTGATATTTTCATGTTATTAGCGCGGAGAATCTCCCCTGATGCTGAGGTGATGTTCTTGTTTCTGGAATACGGACATCAGATCAGTTAATAGACACATTCCTAAGAAGGAATTGGAAAGACTTGTTTGTTTCTGTCGTTTGATGAACATCGCTCTGTACGTCACACACAACACACAGTCCACTGGAAAATGAGACTTCTGATTAACTCCGGATTAAAGTCGTAGATTAATTAAACCACCACTGCAGGTATCTGAAACATTGGTGCTGGTCTTATTATAGCAAAACAGTGAAGTTGGAGAAACATTGAACTTTAACATATGAGGAATGTTACGACCCAGCTCAGCCAGGGGGAAGGAGAAGTAACATTAAAGAAACCTAGATGTTAAGGTTTTTCAGTTTAGGATTTATTGTTTGGGTTTAACAAAATAATAAGGTAGAAAAAAACCTTTACAATCAAAAGTTTAGGTGTAATGATCAAAAACAAAACATTGAATAAAACAATGTCCACAAAACAACCAGAGTTGGAAACCTAAAGATCTTAACCAAACAAAACAGGACCAAAACCTAAGGTTAACAAACAAAACTCTAGTAGGCTACTATAAGCTTACATACAAAGTTCCTCACAGGGACTATCACAGGTAACAAAGATTTACAAAAGTTCACACAAAGACAATGCAGTATACCACAGTCAAATACCCAGCAAAGTGGCAAGCTGTCTCAATAATGAATCAGCCGCCTCTTCTCCCAGGAAGTCTTGGGCTTAAAAAGGGAGGCCTCATCAAGGATTGGTGGAGCCGACAATTGGTGAGCCAATCAGCTCCGCTGTAGACCTCAGGGAGTGTCACAGGAGGATTAGGGCTGCAGCCAGTTCCCAATAGAGTTAATTTCATTAGAAAGCTGCAGATATACAGAAAAGAAAGAGACAAAAGAAACATACAAGGCCACCGGCCGTAACACCTCCCCCCTTAAGACCTAAACCAAAAGGTTAGGAATTAACCAACAAGGTGACTATACAAGATATAGTCTAGACAAAACATCTGCTCTAAAGTTGACTACACCCTTAGGTTTGATGGCAAAACAGGAATCAAATCCTAGGTAGACCTCAATGTGCTGAAGTGCTAGAAGCAAAGCCAGTGTTTCTCAGTGATAAAGTACCTGAGCTGATTCTTAGTAAATTTACAAGAAAGTAACAGACGGGATGATCAGCTCCGTTATCACCTTCCTGTAACATAGCTCCAGGTCCCAGAACATCCTCCACCTCAAGTTTGAATGCCTTAGACATGTCTGGAGAAGAAAGGATGGGTGGATGAGACAAAAGAGATCTAACAGAATGCTGACACTCAGGAGTCCAGTTAAGGGTGACTTTTAAGTTCAGCAGAGTAGTGAAAAGGAGGACTATAATTAAGAAGGTTCTACACAAGTTCCTGTAAGCACAATCAATCCCAAGGAAATGATGAAAGGCTTTTCTTTTGACTTCCCAGTCACATGCCTTATACATTTCTGGGTTTGGCTGCTGTTGACTTTGGTAATAAATGGTATGGCGAAGAACAGGAGGAATAACCTTGTCAGGCTTACCAGTTATCTGAGAGGTGCCATAGTTGTGGCAGTACAGAGCATAAAATGACACTGGTTCAACTCTGGCTTTGTCAGCACTTACCCCACTTGAGAAACACCTTTTTACAGCTGGATCCACCTTCTGGGTTGCACAAAACTGAGATTGTGTGACAGAGGAGGACGGACCAACAGCGGTTTGCAACACATCTGGTTTCACCTGGTTGGCTGCAGGCACCTGTGAATTAACCTGCATTTTCTGAGAAGTAGTGGCATTAGGTGGTGTGGGCTCTTCCTCCTTGGAAAGAGAGCAGGGGACATCCAACACTTCCAGTGCTGGAATTACCTTACCACCAGCAATATCATTACCTAGCAGAAAGGAAATGCCCTTAATTGGTAATGCAGAACAAATAGCCACGGGAAAAGTGCCAGAAATCAGTTTCGATTGCAAGTGTACCAGATGTACAGGTCGGGGTACACAACCCATTTCAACTCCTTGCAGAGCAACATTGTAGCCACAAGAAGACAGCTCAGAGAAGGGTAAGGAGTCTACCAAGATAACAGATTGTGAGGCACCAGTATCACGCAAAATACGAACTGGATGTTGATCGGCAGGCTTTCCAGATAATGAAACAGATCCATCCAACAAAAAAGGTTCAAAACATGGATCAGGGGTGCAGTCAAGTTGAGCTTTTCCTAGACTATAAGTTTTGTTCTTAATTAAACCCACACCGTTTGGTTTGGTCTGCAAAGTGTTCTGTTCTTTTCGTTTCAAAGCTAAACAGTTTGCAATAAGATGACCTGTTTTGTGACAATAGAAACATTCTCTGTCATCTTTTTGTGGAGGTGACCTGGATTGTTCTGTAATTGTTTCAGCAGGCACACTTTCAATGAACACAGACTGAAAGGTAGACTTGTGTGTAAGAACATACTCATCTACTAACACAGCAGCAGAAGACAACGAGTTTACCTTTTGCTCATTTAAATGTACAACAACACTCTCAGGTAGACAATTTTTGAACTCCTCTAATAGAACCATTTCTCTCAAAGAGCTCAAATTTGTCACCTCACTTGAAGCACACCATCGGTCAAAGAGACTTCCCTTCTCCCTGGCAAACTCTACATAGGTCTGAGTGGGGTTTTTCTTAAATGACCTAAATTTTTGCCGGTAAGCCTCAGGAACAAGCTCATAAGCTTTCAAGATGGCAGCTTTAACCACCTCATACTTAAGCGTGTCATGAAGAGGGAGGGCAGCTACAACTTTTTGAGCCTTACCATGAATTTTGCACTGTAATAATATTGACCAAACATCAGGTGGCCACTGTAAAGCCTGCGCTATCCGCTCAAAAGCAGAGAAATAAGAGTCAATTTCTGTCTCTCGAAACTCAGGTACTAAAGCCACATTTTTAGTAACATCAAAGGATCTAACTGAAAAGGGCCCCCCAAAACTACTACCAGGACTCTCACTGGTTGTTTGAACTGTGGACCTTGCTTGATACTCAAGCTCCAGCCTTCGAAGCTTTATAGCTTTTTCAGCCTCAATTTCCAACCGTTTAACTTCAAGCTGATATTGCCTGAGCTGTGCCTTCTCTTCAGCCTCAAATTGCAGTCTAGCAAGACGAACCTTCAAGCGAGCATCAACTTTGGACCCAACAGATCCAGGGGAAACTGAGAGGAGGTCAAACCGAGGAAGTGTGACAGGAGTAGCAATCCCACCAACAACCTCCATGTCCACCTCTGGTGTTAGCTCCTGAGGTTTCTTTGCAATATTAGAAGGGCCAGCAGATTCTGACTCTGCAGCAGGCACAGCATCAGTTGGCAGGGCAGATGAGACAGAAATCTCAGAGGGCAAAGTCAACAAGTTCAGCTCAACCAGTTTGTTCACAATTAGATCCCGTAACTCCTTCTTAACCAGTTGCTTAGAATAAGAAATGGAAAAGCAACTAGCAATTTTAGCTAAGTCATCTTTACGACAACATGCAAGTTGCTCAAGAGAAGGCTGTTCCAAGAACTGGTCAATATTAAACTGAGCCATTTTGGACTAACAGCGCAAACTTTACAAAGGCACCTTCAAAACATTAAACCAAACAAATTTTCCTAAACTGTAGTCACAGGATTATTAAATATATCCCGGACGAGCCCCCACTTAATGTTACGACCCAGCTCAGCCAGGGGGAAGGAGAAGTAACATTAAAGAAACCTAGATGTTAAGGTTTTTCAGTTTAGGATTTATTGTTTGGGTTTAACAAAATAATAAGGTAGAAAAAAACCTTTACAATCAAAAGTTTAGGTGTAATGATCAAAAACAAAACATTGAATAAAACAATGTCCACAAAACAACCAGAGTTGGAAACCTAAAGATCTTAACCAAACAAAACAGGACCAAAACCTAAGGTTAACAAACAAAACTCTAGTAGGCTACTATAAGCTTACATACAAAGTTCCTCACAGGGACTATCACAGGTAACAAAGATTTACAAAAGTTCACACAAAGACAATGCAGTATACCACAGTCAAATACCCAGCAAAGTGGCAAGCTGTCTCAATAATGAATCAGCCGCCTCTTCTCCCAGGAAGTCTTGGGCTTAAAAAGGGAGGCCTCATCAAGGATTGGTGGAGCCGACAATTGGTGAGCCAATCAGCTCCGCTGTAGACCTCAGGGAGTGTCACAGGAGGATTAGGGCTGCAGCCAGTTCCCAATAGAGTTAATTTCATTAGAAAGCTGCAGATATACAGAAAAGAAAGAGACAAAAGAAACATACAAGGCCACCGGCCGTAACAAGGAAAAATATAAAAATAATTTGACAAGCTCTGCAGTTTAAACTGAAGCCCACTCTATATTTTAATTTCTGTTCAGGAAAAAAACTGAGTAATCCACTCACTGTTATTCTGCAAAAACTCTTAAAATGTTGTCTTTGGTTGACGTTTTGAAGTTATATTCATGTGTTTTACACAAGTTAAAGTTATAAACAGTATAGTTTTTTTTTTTTTGCTTGAAAGCACAAAAACTCTTTACTGATCAGAAGACGTTTACATGAAGGAAACCCTGGGAGGAGGAAGGAGTTGTACTTGAGCCTCCTGATCTACCGGTTCAACCACCGCCCGCTCTCTTTTGCTGTTGAAGTTAAGAAACAAAGGGTGGGAACTAGATTTTCTGCTTTCTAGTGATCTAGTGATACACTTTAAAAAGCTGAAGTTTGAGTTCATTAAAATGGGACACAGTGGGCTTTGTTTTGTTTTTTTACAAGATGTGAATTCCAGAAATGTTATAGCTGATATCACAGTTTCTGTTTTCAAAGTCAATAGTTTAGCAAAAAAAAAAAAAAGAAAAAAAGAAAAAAAAGAAATTAAGAAATAAGTACAATTTTAACTGTTCGGAAAAACTGAGTAACCACTCACTGTTACCGCAAACTCTTAAAATGTTGTCTTGGTTGACGCTTTTGAAATTATATTCATGTGTTTTTACACACAAGTTAAAGTTACAAACAGTATAGTTTTTTTTTGCTTGGCACAAAACTCTTCACCAAGAAGACGGATGTTTAGCTGGACCTGGGGAAGGAGTTGTTTGAGCTCTTGAACATATTCTGCTGTAAGAACAAAGAGGGAATGATGATGGACTAGTGATGAAGCTGAAGTTTGAACTTGTTTTACTTTTTAATGAATTCAGTGTCTATAGTTGACAGTTTTTTCAAAGATTTCAATAAAATGTTTTCCTTGAATTTTTTCAGTGTCTTAGTAGAATTTTTTACAGCACTTTATGTTGTTTGATTATGTACAAATATACTACCAGCATCAAAATTTTTGTTTTACATATTCAACCCTGTTGACTTAAATGTGCTCTATAAATGTTTGTCTTAAATTACATTGTTTAGTGATATATCAATATGTATGTCATGTTCTTTTTTTTATTAAACATTCGACATCTCCAATTTTTTTCCACATATTTTGTTAATAAATAATACATTTCAACGTCATATCCATCGATTCAGAGGCTGAAAATACCCCAAGTATAAGTTGTTTCAGTTCCGGTGGCCCCACCTGCTGGCCAGCAGAGGTATCGCCCCGCTGCGCCTTTACTCAAGTATAACGGTACTCGAACGAGGTCTTTTACCGTAACTAGGAATATGTGGTTACTTTTCGACGAACATGGCAGCTGTTACCAAACAGCAGCTGCTCTTCAGCTCAACGTGAGTCTACTATCGTTGTTTTACGGTCTGAAGCAGCGATATATGATCAATAATATTGCTTCAGTTTGCTTGTTCGCTGCTTTGTAGGTTCCTGTGGTTAGCTTAGTCTGTTGTACTTTGATCTTTGATATTGACGTTGCTGTGTTGACGAGGCGGAAGCGACTGACGGAACCAGAACTGTCATATTAAAAGTCAACAATAACCAGGTAAGCTCCACGACTTAAATGAGCAGAATGTGATCATAGAACCTGTTTGTACATCAGGCTGATACAGAAACAACGGGGTTGGTTGAGTGTGATGTTTATTTCTGACAACATTAAAGCTGTACCGGAGTTTAGCTTGGAAATTCATAGTACGTCGAGCTGAAGAACTCAGTGTCCTGGTATGGTGCAATAAAACCTACGGTTTGAATAAAGGTTTTCGTCTTTCAGAATATGATGAATCAAAAAACAGGTTTTTCAGATTTTTCCTGTGTCACGTATCTGCTAGAAGCGAGAGGGTCGTGGCTGCATGGTGTTATCTGTCCTGTAGTAATCTCTGAGGAGCAGTACTAGAAAATACACTCTTTTGTTGTATACAAAGTTGGGTAGTAAATAGTTACATTAACTCAAAAACATTTACTTGATTAACTTTTTTTTTTTTTAATAATGTACTTTTAAGAGTATTTTTACTATGCTGTACTTCTTACTTTTACTTGAATAATTTTATTATGAAGTATTTCTACTCTTACTTGAGTAAAACTTCTGTGTTTTCTACCCACTGAATGAAAACCAAAACATGTTTTAACCAAAAATTCACCAGACATAGAGACACAGCTGCAGTTTATGTTAAAGTTTCATAAGTTTTATACTGAAAGAAAATGTTTTGAAAAAAAATTATCTTTTGCCTGAATGTATTACTTTTTGGTGTTTATATGAAGTAGGGCTACTCTTACTTGAGTACAATGTTTGGATCCAAATGATTGCAGGTCGTCTTCTGCTGCTACCAAGTACTGCAGGAGCCTGTTAATCACCCAAAGATTCATACCAGGTGTGTGGCAGAAGGGAAACATCTAAAACATGCAGGGCAGGGGGGCGTGAGGACTGGAACTGAGAAACACTGCTTTAAATTAAGAGTTGCTCTTGACCCATAATCACTGGAACATTAACCAACATATTTGATGTTGGTCAAATATGAAATACATTTCATCAACATTACATTTTGATGAAATGTAATGTTTGTTACTGGATTCTAAATTGGTGAATGTATGATGTTTTATAACTTTTTAAAGCATCTAAGGCAAACTTGTTGTTTTCCCAATTAAATTAAGACATTTTATGTCCTTAACTTTAGGTGCTTATGGCTATTTAAGGATACACAGACATTATATTAACAAAAACTCTGACTTTTTCTTCAGGCATCAAGAACAGACCTGGAACTTCTTTGTTTACAAGATGAAGATGTGCCAACAACTGGATCAGTTTTCCTCAGAGCTGTCAGTTCACAGCAGAGTTATCTGATTTCACTGCCTCTAATTCCTCAAAACAAACCGTTTTCAATGTTGATCTGAAGAGTTCGGATCAGACCTCATTGCTTATTGGAGTGATTTGAGCTGCTGACAGGGTTCAATTCTTCGTTTTCATCAATGCGTCAGTGGAAGGTTTTCTTCAGTCAGCACATGCGATGGTCCAGCGCTTTGACTCAAGCCCTCACTCTGTCCGTCATCACGTTCTGCGTCGTCCTGCCTCTGTGCTGCCACCGCCTGCTCTACTCCTACTACTTCTTCAGGTTCGTGTACCTGAACTCCATGAGCGATGAGGTCCTACAGAAGAGCCTTGAGCGAGGCCAGGATGCTCTGCACTTCTGGCAGAGCGGCTCTCCAATGGAGTCGACCAGATTCAGCGACGTCGCCCAGAATCCGGAGCTGCTGGTGACCGTGGTGACGGCCAGGCGCAACGAGGGACGGGACTTCCACTACCTGCTCCAGGTGATGCAGCAGCTGAGCAGAATCGCGGGCGGCTGTGGGGGTCGGCGATGCGCCGAGGTGCTGCTTTGTGACGTGGAGAGCGGCCCAGAGGAAAACCAGGACGCAAAGCTGCTGGAGGGTCACTTCAAGGTCATACGGCGTTCAACTCAAGAGCAGCAGGCCAACAGGGAGTCACCCAACACCTTCGAGAGAGAGAAGAGGGATTACGTGTTCTGTCTCCGCCAGGCGTGGGAGCTGGTCAAGCCCAAGAACATGATTCTCCTGGAGGACGACGCTCTGCCTGGAGAGGACTTCTTCAGGGTGGTTAAGGATCTGCTTTCTCGCCGGTTCGCCCTCCACACGCTGTACGTCAAGCTGTATCACCCTGAAAGGCTGCAGCGCTACTGGAACCCCGAGCCGTACCGCATCCTGGAGTGGGTGGGGCTCGGTTTGGTGGGGGCAACCGCGCTCCTCCTGTCAATCCCTTACTGTAACCCCGGCTTCCTCTCCTTCACTCTGTCAGCCAACCACCTCGTCTTCTTCACCCTCTACTTCATGGTGGCCGCCGAGCTGATAGGCAGGCACTACCTCTTGGAGGTGCGGAGAATTTCCCCGCAGCTCTACGCCGTCTCCCCGGCAACAGAGTGCTGCACCCCGGCCATGCTTTTCCCCGGCAACGCCTCGCTAACGGTGGCAGACTTCCTGGATGGCTCGTTTTGCTATAAAGGGAACGCTAAGGATATGGTTCTTTACCGCAAGGCCAGGACCACTCCTGGAGAACGAGCGCACAGCGTGGAACCCAACCTCGTCAAGCACATCGGGGCCTATTCCTCCGTCAGGCCCAACCCATTAAGGCCCAAACTCCTCTAAAAAACCACTTCACTGCAAAAACACAAAACATTACCAAGTTTTGTTTCGGTCTAGTTTTTAGTGCAGATATAATAGTACACTTAAAATAAGACACAAATAACTTATAAGTAACTTTTCATCAAGATAAAGTAGCTTATTTTAGCTCAATAATTTCTTAGCATTGGTGAAAATGTATTAGTTTCTCTGGCAGATTATTTGACTTATAACATGGGAAAATGTCTTGTTGTGCACTGAAACAAAGAATTGAGCTCCAGCTTATAAAAAAAGTAGTTAATTTGTTACATGTGATCACATCAAGTTTGCCTAGCTATAATATAACTTAAAATATTTACGTGGATTAACTTAATTTGATTACTTGTAGCAAATTAACTCATTTTTTAAAAGTTGGATCACAAGTTTTATTTTTTTGCAGTGTAAGAGAACTACTACTTTTGTCACTTTTAAGGAATTATTTTCTTGAAACATGCACTTTTATATTGCAGAAACTTTACTTGTGAGCCAGTTTGGTCTCATTTCAAGTATATTAAGATATTTGCACTAAAAATGATTGTTAAGATTTGTTTTTGTTGTGTTCGGTTCACTTTTTTTCTGTGACATCATAAGGGCAGAACATGTTGAGTTTTGGTTTGGAAATGTTATCATGAATGTGTAGACTGGTTGCAAATCTTTAGCTTTGTTTGGCTGAGTTTTACTTTACTTTACTCACTCTTTTCCACCTGAGTTGCACGTTTAGTTTCAGCTGCCTGCACCAGTTTCTGTCTTTTGGATTAAATTAGTTTCAGGTGAAAAAAAATAAAATAAAAGCTGCCTGTTGCATAGGAAGCAATACAACTGAGTGGGGTAGCTTTAATTGTTTTCTATATTTAAAAACATGACAACGGTGATTAGCTTTTCAAATGGGTTCTTGTATTTTTTTTAAAAATTATTACTTACCCATATTTTTGGATACGTATGTTTGCTATGGGATGTTGTAAATTCACTTTAAAAACAGATGAATTAAAAAGGTTTTTCTAAAATCATGTTATAATCTAGTAGAAGAAATTTGGTTATGTGAATCTGTTAAATATCATCTACAAGCAGCAGGTCATCAGGGGTTATTGTGGCTTGATCTGGGCTCCTAATTTGAAATATTTCCATAAGTCAGCTGGGCCAAAAAATAAGCAACTGGCAAAGTCTAAATTTATGATTTTAATGGCAACTTCACTAGCAAGGACCATGCCACAAAAATATACATTTAAAGATTTATTGATGAAGGGATGCATGATTTTGATTTGGTCATTGGTGAGAATGATGGAGGGCTTGGGAAGTGAAGACTCTGTGTTTGGTCTTTGGGAAACGGCAAATTAAACCTGTATCCATTTTCTTTTATAACCTTATGTTTTCAGATTTATTTGCTTTGCTTTATTTTATTTTATTTTTTTTAAATTTGAACAGGCCGAACAATATATCCTGATGCTGGAAATCTTTGGGAATCTGTTAATTTAACTTGTTGATTTTGAGCTGATGAGTTGTACACTTAACCTCTTTGAAATATGATTAAAGTAAAAATGTTTAAAGTTATTTAAACATTGGAATAACTAGAAGAGGATTTTTTTTTCTTACAGTTTGTCTGCAGACTAGATGAGTTTTAACCTAATCCTTGCAGTTTATAGGTGGAGGTCCAACATGTTTCTGTCAAGATTTTTAAAACTGATTTTTTTTTTCTGGAGAAAAAAAAGAGCTATCTTAAACAGCAGATGTTTTTAGACTTAACTGCTGTCAGAATGCTGTAAAACCAAACATATCAGGGTGTTGGCTGTATATTACACAGTTATATAAAGGCTAAACACCATTTTTTTGTGAATAAGAACCTTTAAGAGAATACTAAACCAAATTGCTGTGCAGGATCTCATCTCATGTTTCTGTATCTTTAATCTGATGTTTCTTATAAGCTTTATAAAGCAGAGTAAATCACTGTTTTCATTGATTCTTTAACTGACGTTAGTGAATGTATGAATGGCTGTACTTCTCAAACTGCTGCTGAAGTGACTAAACAAATACGATAAAACTTTCTCTTTTCACATTTTCTTGGATTAAATGCAGATACATCACTGCTACCATTGTGCAGAGGCAAACAGAGGTGAATCGATCTGATGTTGATGTTGTTTTCGAACCTTTATGAACATGAAGTAATTTATTCATTTGTTGCTTGGAAGACAAATGGGTTGATACAAGCGACAATTTCCTCCGGTGAAGCCGCCACTTAACGGATTAAGCTAACCGTTAACATGTCCCACACGGTCATCAGTAAATCCATTTCAAGGGGTCCTCAGCTTAATGGAACCAATCCTCAGTTTGATTGTAGATCGACTTAGTATATCCATAATCGATCTGCTGCTAGCTCCAGACGCCATTTTCGTCTCCCAGAGATATTTCACGGAGGCTTTGAATAAGATTTCCGACAAGTAACTTGCCGAATAACAAACGCACCGATTTCAAACATGGCGCTCCTGCGGCCTACTCGTCCACTGTTGCCCATCATCAACGGATCGGAGCCAAAGTAATAGGCCTCAGTCAAACACAGAGATGATCTCAGTTTGATCCGCGAAAGTTTTAGGTTAGGAGAGGTTTCTCTGGTGTTAGGAGATCAGATAAGACATTTTTTTAAGCCGTGTTTCCAGAAAGAACAAATAGCAGAACGCTGGTTTTATATATCCATGCGCCTCACGCGTCACACTCAAACAAACAAACAAAAAAACAAAAACATGGCACCGTTCGCAAGGTTGCCAGATTTGACCGTTTCCAGTAAAACCCATAAAATCTGCCTACCTGCAACAACAAAGAAAAAACAAAGAAAAACAGTCAAAATCTCAACTTCTAATAAAACTCATGTTAATAGCACTATATGTTTTAGTCTAACCATATTATTTTAAAAAAAAATTGAGAAACAGTGACATTTTCACTGTCGTTAGTGAAACATAGTTTTTATCCCTAAAACCATATCTAGCTATATAATTATTCCATGTTTCCCAACATTTTTCATGTTCAGAAGGGATCAATAGATCCTCGTTCAAGCAAAAAGAAACTTACTGCTGATGTCATGAAAGGTCATCAAGACCACATGTTGAAGCATTGACGGATATGCTCAGCAGATGGCGTCAAAGGTTAATTAAATGGTAAACCTGGAGACAAAGATCACATCAGCTCCTGTTTCTTTAGACTGAAATACCAAAGATAATTTCAAAGACAATCTCATTTGTACAGACTACAAATAACAACATTTGTAGTTATCCCTTGAAATGACTACAAATGACATCTCTGGTATTTATTTTTTTTTCAAAGTAAGGTTTTATTTCAAACTTGAATTTAACAAAAGATTTTGTTCAACAAATTTAAAATATACAAAATAAAAACTTGGCTGTATTCAAGTTTCTACATTGAAAGTTTCTCTCCTTTTTTGTCACCTTAGGGGAAAAATAAAACTATCATTAAATCAAAATAGGCTGATAAAAAGTTTATTCAAAAGATCATTTTGGGACATTTGTGTTCCAAAATGATCATGAATGTTACAAACACGAATTTTACCAAATTAGTGTCAGTTCAACAGTCAATGAAAGAAGAACAAGAACATGTTCATTTCATGTTTACAAAATTTGCAAAAACATCTACAAATGTTTTCTGTAAATTTCAGGATTTTTTTTTTAAACTACCTGTTTCCGTTATCCTGCTGCTGTGAATCACATGACGCCTGGTGTTGCCTTTAGGATCTCATTGAAATGTGGGTAAAACAGTTTTTCCCATGAAAACTTATTGCATGCAGTGATAAATAAAACAATGTGTAATACTTATGAATAGATAATGTTTTGTGTTGCATACCGAAAACAAATACGTTAGTTTCAGTCCTTTTTATCAATAATTTACCAGGGAATTTAAGATACGTTGTTTGTAATTCATATTTCCGTTGGTCTTTGAATGCAGCAGCGGCAGTGGTTTATTAGAGCAGGACTGACAGCTTGGAGCAGATTGCAGGAAGGCTAAAATGGGGATGGATGTTCTAATTCTTTTCATGTGCGCCGAAAAGAAAAACATCTGATGTTTGTCAAGGGACATGGACGCGCTGTAATCACGCTGTCAGCAAAAGGAAGGATAATTAACGAGTTTTGGTCTTTCAGCTGAAATAACGAGGCAACACCTTCGATATATAAAGCTTTAAAAGTTTTCTTGAAGTTTACCGAATCCGAGGAGAAGTTTAGGAAAAGTTGTGTGGGAGTTTTTTTTTTTTTTTGTTTTTTTTTTTTGGAGATGTCGGAACCAGCGGAGAAAAACGAAAACATTCCTGACGCGTCTGCAGGAAAAGGAATTCCGAACGGAGGGAGTCCTGCAAAAACCCAAGAGGCGAGAGCATGAACACACACACACACACACACACACACACACACACACACACACACACACGCAAACCCACGCACAGCTGGTCGTCCTCTGTTTGCATCATGTATTTCTGCAGCTTTTTATGCCAGAGCAGAGCAGTAAACTTCTGGACTCTTGTCCTTTCTGCTCCATAAAGTAGAGAAACAGCTGATGAAGAGTCAGGTCGGAAACTTTCAACTGATTTAAAAAAGAAAAAAAAAAATCAAAAATAGTTTTAATAAATCCTTTAAACTTTGTCTCGTTGAAACCGCTCTCAAAAATTATCAAAATTTTAAGTGTGAATTTTTATTTAATCCAATCTAATCCATTTAAATATTATGATGGATTATCATGCATCTTTTCCCTTTTTGTTTGTATTGCAGGTTACCGAAAGTGTTGAAGTGAGATTGTTTCCCTTCATTGCATTTTTGAATATAACATCTTTAATTGCCAGCCTCCTAACTTCATCACACAGCATGGTTCTCAGTTAGCCCTGAGGTTTGTCAGTAGATAACTGGTGTAATTTTCTGTTTCTGTGATGATTTTTGAGAACATCTGTTGTTTGTGCCGTGGAGAGCAGCTCCTTCTGTTTCACTACAGTTGGAGTATGAAGAGACCGGAAGATGTGGTTGGCCCATAAATATTTACACACCCTGAACCTTTTCATGTCTTATTACAGCCACAAGCCAGTTGGAGTTTAACAACATAAAGTAGAAGATAACTGGGAAGTGAACTGCTTGTTATTTTCAGAATGTTTAACAAAGATAAATCTGAGCAGTTTGGAGAGCATTTGAATATCATTTGATTAATTTGTCTTTAAAGGTATGTCTCTGACAGCTTTCCAGAGACTAAAATATTTAATTTCAACCTTTATTTCTCATGTGCACAGCAGAAACATGTTTGCTTGTCTAACAAAAAGCTTACTTTGCTGTCTGCAAGAATGCCATTTAAAAAAGTTTTAATTAAATTACGATATGCAACATGATCTTATAAATATCTATATTAATTTCATACAATATATAGTGTGGATAAAATGTCTGCTCTTCACTGAACTGTAGTTCAAGCTCATTCAGATTGTTTGGAAAGATGCCTGTCAATGTCAATTTTCAAATCTTGACACAGTTGGAATAAAGTGTGGACTTTGATTGGGCCATTCTAACTAGGGATGCACTGATTTATAAATCTGGGCCGATATTAAGGTTGCTGTTGCTTTTGAAACTTTGGGGGGCAAAAACAACCATATTGCTGACTTCATCACTCTTTCTTTGCTTCAGTTAAACTCCCCACAATCACTGTTCACTGTCACATGACCAACTTTGTTCACTCCCCCTCCAGAAACAAATGGCAACGGGAAGGAAATAAATATCGGTGGTTAATATCTGACCAGTTTTGTTTATCTGAGTAATACCAATATATTATAAAATGACTAATAGTGGCCGACATTCATTCTAACTCCGCCATCTTTACGATCCAAAGAACCATTTTTGCCTGCAGTCCTGCTAAATAAAACTCATTTAGAGACACAAAATATACATAATATTTTGGAAAAAAGTCAAGTGTTGAAGTTATGTGATGAAATCGAGTCTAAGCCAGGCTCAGGTCGAACTATTTCTGTGCAGAGTATTGTGTGATTGGTCAGAAGTGTATGGAGTGTTTCATGCAGGAATGCGATCAGACAGCATGCTACATAATGCAGTGGGGGGTTTTAATATGGTGTTCTTCCTCTCTCAGGATCTACAGGTGACGGTTCAAGCCAAGCAGGAAATTGAATTTAAAACAGACTCATTCTTCTCCTGTGTTTTTAGAAACTGCTTCTGTCAATACAGTTTGGGTTTTTTTAACAGCTGGTCTGTGCATTTTCAGGATTTTGACTTGGCTACCATCTATGTGTCAGATGCCCAGTACAACAGAAACATCTTCTTTGATACGTCCCCTCAGGCTGTCAGGTGAGGCCATCACATGTTTGTTTAACAGATCAAGTTCTCAAACACCCGTTGGATAAAAGCACATATGAATTCATGAAACCTGGCAGTCATCTTTATTGGAAAATGTTCACTTAGCTGTTTTGGTTTGCAAAACTGTGTTTCACCTCTTCTGGCTTTGTCCAGGCTATTTATATGTTACACAGAGTAGGAAACGCACACACATATCTAGAAAGCAATAGCCTTACAATGTGGCTGGGCAATAAATATATATCACAATACATGTGATCAATATCAATAGAAAATGTAGGCAGAGGAAAGCTCAACCTCAGTTGGCACTCACTCACTCACTCACTCACTCACTCACTCACTCACTCACTCACTCATTCACTGACTCACTCTTTGTTTCCCTAGCAACAGCTCGTTCTTTGGTTACCTAGCAACAACTTGCTGAGAAACTTGCGCAGCAGCAGTTTCAGGTTTTGCTACTTTGTCTCGTTACTGCTTAAAAATAAAAAAAACAACTGTGTGGAGTGAAAGGAGAAAATCAGTACAAAAGCTTGAGAAGAAACTGTGGATAAAATAGGAAAGGTTGCAACACCAGCTTGGAGTATTTAAAGCAAAAAATGAATCAATAATTATCAATATTGTTGAAAACTGTGCGATTTTGTATTTCCTCCTGACTGCAGTTGCTGCAATGAGTGCACTGCACCAGGTTAACGTTATAGCACACATTTAGTGGTGCTTCCTTCAGAACAGGTTTGTAATGTGTTTACATTTTGTGTGTTTTCAGACTCTACCTCCTCTACAACCACTGGGCCTTAAAGATTCTCCTGTATTTCTTCATCCTGGTCAATCTGTCGCTGGCGATCTTTGAGGAACCGGCTCTGGTTTCTCTGCCCACATGGGTACGATGGCAGATTCTGCTGGACACACACAGAAAATGCTAACAGACCATAATCTCCACTACATGCGCCGTTGTCTGATACAATGACTTCAGTAATGTTTGAAGTCTGGATAAGCATATAAAAGTGAAAATTGGAGATGGAAAACGTGACTTTCAATTTCTTATTCTGTCATTAATTTTTAGAGTATCACAAGAAGATGTTAAGCTTTGGTTGGGAACATTAAACTTTAGTTTGTATCCATGTCAGTTTAGCCCCAAATCCTTTCAGGAAATTCTTAGAAGGTCTTTTGTTGTTTATTTTTAGCCTTTAGATACTTTTATTTCTGGGTCTAAACTGGACCCACAGTTCTTAAACTGTTTTTTTCCAAAAGAAAAAACTGAAAATACCTCTTTGCCCTTAATCCTAAGTACTCTCCACGATTTGTGGTATATTAAAAAAGAGTGTTAATAAAACTCAAGTGTTTTGTAGTCAAATATCCACAATGATATATATATATATATATATATATATATATATATATATATATAAATGGATCTATAAAATCTATAAAAGTGAAGTATGGAATTTTAAATTGGAATAATTGAAACCCATTTTAAACAATGATTTGAACTATTTAAAAGCATTTCTATCAGTTTCTTTCCCCAGATTGAGACATTGTGTCTGAGCGTTTCACTGAGACGTTGAACATTTGACGGATGCTGAGTAAAACACTGCGTTGCAGATGGTTCTCCTCACGCTGGGGGATTTCCTTGTTAAAGTTATGAACTAAAAAAAGAAACGCCCATAAAAAAAGTTCTGTAAAAAGCTTAATTAGCTCTAAAGTCCACATCTAATAAACACAGATCTGTCACATAGTTTTTAAAACGATGAAGAAGATTATTAATTTCTACAACACCTTTACTCCAATAGTTTTATCGGAAACTGGCAATCTTATATTTTAACTGTGGAAGCAAATAAAAAACTCAAACCTCAGTTTGTTAGGATACAGAGATTTCTTAGTGGTTACTGTTTTACCTCAGTCTAGTATTCAAGTTGCAGAAAGACAGCAACTCATTCAGAAGTCTGTAACTAGTCAGCGCAGTGTGCAAATTGTTTACCAGTTTTTATATAAGACTTCTATTAAGCAACTTTTGCTGTCCAATTATTAATCGGTTGGTCCAGAAATAAATAAACAGGTCAGCTGTACTCTTTATTGATGCTATGTAGAGCAGAAATGGCTGAACTTTCACATGTTCAAGTATTTTTTTTTTTGCTGCAAATGCATCCTTTTCTACAAATGATCCAAGTGTACACTAAAAGGATGCAGTTGTTGCATTTTAGACAAATGTTTTGTTTTTTTATTTAGAAAATGACTATTTATTTTCATTTTTAATGTATTTCTAGTACTGTGTACAAAAAAACAAGGTTTAGGTGGTTTAATTAAGAATCTGCAGAATTTGCCGAGTTTTGTATCCAAATAATCAATAACTAAAATAATCGTTAGTTACATCTCTATTTGATTTATAGAAAAATTTTAACTACGATAGTCGCCTTTTCACTTTCACAAATATCCACTACTTTGTGGTGTCATACTCTCACATAAAACCCCAATAAATTATTTTTGCCATTTGTTTGCCTTTGAAAAGTTCTGATCTGGATGAATGTATTGTATTTATATAACTTTCATCTAACCAGCCGTGTCTCATTGATATCTGGGCAAGACTGGCACCAAAACAGCAACAACTACAAATCAAAACTACAGCTATCAAAATACAATATAGGTAATAAAGGAAGAGAAAATATAAAAGAACAAACACTGTGATAAAAGTAAAAATATGACTGAAGTGCAACTTAATTTTAACCAAACTGATTAAGAGTGTGCTAAATTTCAATCTGAGGGAGCAGCAAACTGGAAGGATTTTTTTTTTTTTTTTTTTTTTTTTTTTTTTTTGCCATAATCAGTGCAAACGTTAGGCACAGTTTAATAAAATGAAATCATCTGAGCTCAAACAACAACCACCTGGAAACTTTCTAACAATGTTTTTGCCAAGCTAACATTTTGGGTTAATCTTTGTGTGAGGTGTTGTTTTCATTGGGTTTCTGTTGTGCTGCGTTGCCTTCAGGCCACCATGCTGGTGGAGCTGCTCTGCCTGCTCGTCTTCACCATTCGGCTCGTTCACTACGCCAAGGTGATTCCCCGGGAAAAGTTCTGGAAGGACCCAAAGAACATCTGCATCATCGTCGTCCTCTTGGTAGGATTTCATCTGACATTTAAAACACTCTGTTGTGATAAATCTGCTTTAGTGGAGTGAATTAGAAGTCTGGATGTTGTAGTTTTAAACTTCAGCGATGCTCCGTAGATGAAAGCTGTCAAAATGACACCATGTTCAAGAACCTGGAAACCTTGTATCCTGGTGGTTATTTGTGGGCTTTGGACTCTTCCTTGTTTTTTGTGTGAAATAGTTGCAGTGTGCTGAGCAGAGTTCCTGTCTGTGAACTTGGAGGGCTTGAATGTGCTGAGAAGACGTTTTGGCTGCTGTTGTGAAACGGTTTTTAGCCAGAAATATTGTCAAGTCAGCACCTTTGGAGCAGCAAAGGCTTCCTGGTGACTCTGATGCTCACTATTGGCTAAAACAACATGAAGCACTCCTGTTGAACAACTTAATTTACAGCAGTATTTCTTCCTCTCTGTGGAGGGACATTTTAAAGGTTCTTGCATAATGCCATGTGTTTATTTTGAAAGCATAATGTTCCAGTCATGACCAAAGGCTTCAACAGTGATGCAGTGTAAACCTTCGGGTATTGTGGTTACAGATAACATTGTCCTGTGCAGGGTGATCAGATGTTGGCATAAAAAAATACAACAAATTCTTTATTTCAGGATGTTTTAATCTGATATTTAGAGCTGAAACAATTAATTGTAAATGAGTGTCAAATAATTTAGCATTGATTAATCGTTAACTGGAGAATACAGACTCTGAAAAAAATGCCAGAGTCTGGCAGTTTCTCCAAACTATTGGAGAAACTGTTGCTTCTCCAAAGAAAAGCGTACGCAGAACAATAATTAAACCAAAACTGGATAAAAAATTTATACATTTTACACTTAAGATAAAAAAAACCAACAACTTTTTAAATATGTTTTACCGCCAAACTCCTCAAAAGGCAGTTTTAGCCTCACCTGGTCCAAATTTTGTATAGAAATGATCCCATTAAGCATATTTTGCTATTTAATTATTAAACAGTTCATATAAAAAGTAGTCAAGTTTGAAAGTGTATATTTCTGTTAATTGTGAAGACTTTCTGCACAGTTAATGAAAAAAAAATTACATTAGAAATTTTAATATTGAGTCAAACCAAGAAAAAAAACACCATATTGTATGAAACAGAAATGTGGGTTTGGACAAAAGCATGCTTAATACCATCTTCAATGCTTAATCTGAAAATAAGCCTCATCTTAAATCTAATTTATTTAATATGACTGCAAGTTTCTCTTAAAGTCATGGCCTGAGTGTCTCTGTATAAATGCATGCGTTTCTCTCTGTGTCATCCAGCTCACGTTAATAGACATGATCATCTACGGAGCGCTGAAAGCTGCTAACCTTTACAGCGTTCGCTGGTCTCGAGTGCTGCGTCCGCTCCTGTTGATCAACGTCACAGAAGGACGGCAGGTAAGAGCCTGAACGCAGCAATCAGCAGGCGCAGCTTTGGCCTCTGCTTCAGGAGAAAAACATTCAACAACGTGATCAAATTAATTTTTCAAACTCCCATTAAATCAGTGAGAAATCTCTCTATTTATAATTTCATTTTACTGGGTGATAAGTTGTCCCAGAAATTGTTGCGCTAAATGTTGCATTGACTACCGCAATAGTCTCCTCACAAGTCTGCCTAAAAAAAAATAAATCCTCCTGCTGCAGCTGATCCAGAACACTGCTGCTGGAGTTCTGGCTAAAACCAGGAAGTTGGAGCACGTCACCCAGTTCTAAAGTTCCTACACTGAGAGAAAAGACTTTAAAATATTGCTGTTAGTTTATGAATCACTGATCAGCTTGGCACCAAAATACATTAAAGATCTGCTGTTGTCATAGCAACCTTCCAGACCTCTCAGGTCTTCTGGTTCTGGTTCTGGTTCTGGTTCTATTCTGGATCCCAAGAACCAGGAACAAACATGGAAAAGCAGCATTCAGCTTCTAAAAATCTGGAACAAACTTCCAGAAAACTGCAAAACGAAACAATGACTTCCTTTAAATTCAGACTAAAAACTAATCTGTTTAAAGTTGCTTTTGAAACATAATCAATGAAATGTAAAAAAAAATGTATGTGTAATAATGTTACTTGACAATTGTTGACTGTGTTCTACAACTTGACGTCAAGCACTTTGAACAGCCTGGTGGCTGAAATGTGCTGCACAAATAAACTTGATTGATTATTGATGTTTGTTTTTGTGTTCAGCTCCGCAGAGCGTTCAGGAGCATCCGGAACGCTCTTCCTGAGGTCTCCTCTGTCTTCGTCCTCTTCATATTCAGTGTCCTCATGTTCTCCCTCATGGCCCTCAAGCTGCTGAGCAAACGGTACGATGGATCCATCTTCATCTTAGTTTGTGTGTTTTCACACAGAGGTCAATAATCCGTAGCTTAGAGATGCAAAGAGGGACTTTAGGTTTGATTTATCTCAAGTATCGTGTATGTTGAACTAGAGGAAATCGAGTACAGAGCAGATGAGGCAGATGCTAACTTCAGCAGTTAACCGTTCTCAGTTTTGTAGAAGTTTACAGAACATTTGTGTTTTGTCTGTCACTGTTTCTTTTTTTGTAACAAGCAAGTAGCCAGAATGTTACTGATTTCAACATGTGTTAAAACCGGAGGAGGCTTTATTTAACTGAGCATTTTCAGGCTTCCTGACCAACAGTATTTACTAGTGAACACTGTCTCAATCACTTCCAACCTTATGCAAACACCAGTGTACGATAAAGACTGCATCTTCAAAATAAGAGCTCATACTTAATTTACCAGAAATAGTCAGGCGGATCTCAGAGGGGCAAAAACGGGTGGCTTTTTATGTGCTTTTGGTTTCTAACATGTCTTTGTTTTTGTTCCCCCAGTTAGACACACTTTACTCTGACGAGAAAAATTACAAGATATCTTCACATCACTGCAATATTAGTTTTTTCAGTTAAAAAATACATTTACATCTCATCCAAAACAGATCTTGATAGTTAAATGAAAGATTTCTACACGTTTCCTTTTTTGAAACAATTTGTGATCTGACATGAAATAATTTTACTTGGTGATATTCAGGAAAGCGTTCTCTTGAACTCAATTGATATTTATATATATTTTATGTCTGCAGAGGCTTGAAGACCATAGAAGGAGCTTCGTATTTCACCAATTACCTGGAGATTGTCTTTGAGCTGTACGTCCTCGTCACCACAGCCAACAGTCCTGACGTCATGTAAGAGAACTGTTCACATGTATTAAACCTACCGCCTGTTCTCTTTAACTTTCATTTACTCCAAAAAAACATTTGAAGTTGAGTTATTAAATCTTTTACAGATCAAGTTTATTGTTTTTGAATAGTTCTACTATGACAAAGGTTGTGCATAAACGCCGCAGTCTCAATACTTGCAAGGTTTTCTGTTTTACTTGTGTTGACAAAACTATTTTATTGCTACTTTTTTATGGGCCAAAACTTTTAAAGTTATTAAACTCTGTTGGATGAAACAGAGGTAAAAATAAAAAGCAAACTAATGATAATCAGCCATCCATCTTCTCTGTTTGTCCTTGTACTGATAAATTGTACTGAAGTGAGAGTATCACTGACTCAACATTTTTACTCAAATCAAAGTAAAAAGCAGCAATACAAAAAATTACTCAAGAAAGGGTAAAACGGTATTTGATAAGTGAATGTAAATGAGTAAATGTAATTAGTTACTGCCCAACTCTGGTTTTTGCATTGGGCAAAAAGTTCTACTGTAATTTATATAACTTGACACTAAAATCACATGAACTGTTTCTGCCTTCTCAGATACACAGAAAGAAGGAACTGAACTGTGACTTTGCATTTTTAACTGTGATAAATACTGTCTGCTTCTCGTTTGCAGGATGCCTGCATACAACGCCAACTCTATTTTTGCCCTGTTCTTCATCTTGTACATCCTCGTCAACACGTACATCTTCATGTCTGTCTTCCTGGCTGTTGTGTTCAACAACTACAAAAAACACCTGAAGGTACAAACTGACTGATATAGAAATGTTTTGGTTTTTTTACAACACAAAAACTTTTTTTTTCTAGAACTAATACTGTGGCAGTTGTATACATTCTTGTATTGCCAGCTTTATTATCCCTTTGTAATGTTTGAATTGTAAACTAACATTGTAAAAAACCAACAACAAATTAAATATTCTGTGGGTCATTTAAGCTCAGGACCGCAGTTAAAACAGCGGTTTCTCCTGATGCAAGAAATGAGATCAAACATGGAAAATAAAAATGTTTTCCATGTATGAAGCAACATTTATCCTGTATTCAGCTAAAAAGAAAACAGATGTCTTATTGACCCTTTGCACGTGACGACACTCTCTTCGAAACCCCGCCCACTCCGCCACGACGGCCGTAAAACAACCAATGCGCTCCTTTAAAGTTTGTCAAAAACACACCTCTGGTAGCCTTATGTCGCTTCTATTTACTTGATTTCGCAGTAAAAATGGTCATAGGGGGCTGCGTGGTCGGCTGCACAAATAGGCAAACTTTTAATGAGGAAAGATGTGGCGGCGATGGATAGCAGCCGTTAATCTTAATGACTGTTGGCCCTCAGTGTAACCGTGGATTTACACTGGAACACCGAACACTTTTCACAAGGTAAAAGGATTAACGTTCATATACTTAATAACTGTGATTAGAAAGATATCAAATATCGCATTATGAATGGTTACTAAGCATCTAACAATTGGTAACCATGGAAACACTCCACTGTCATGTAGCCTAGCATGTATGGAAAAAATTGGTTGGCGGCTTCTATACGTCTTTAATGCTGCTCCGATGAAAAGGGAGACGCTGTTTGACATGGTGATATAAATCATGTCGTGTGAATTCAGGCAAAGTCGGTAATTTGATAAACATGTCAGGAGGGAGGAGGTATGGGTCGGTTTCTAAACTAGCCATTATGAGCCCCAACCAGGTGTGTTACGTTCACAGACAAATTAGCTCGACTCGAACAAGACGAAGCAATAAATAAACTGGGGGAAACAACTTAAGTCACTCGGCTAAATACTACCGGAAATGAAGACATTTCCGACGTCCTTAGAATGATTCAGTGACGTAGTTGAAAATGGGTCAGTAGAGGGAGATGTAAAACTTTAAAAATGTGTTCTAACCTAAATGCATGAATGTACTTTATTACCATATTGAAGCGCCTTCCACTTCAACAGAATCTATTGGCCTAGAATTAAAGTCCAAGCTGCGTATTCCCCACTTTTCTGTTTTGTTGCCGTGAAACAGGAGGAGATACGGCAGCTGGTGAGGGCCAAACGGCACAAAATGGCGCGAGCGTTCGGCGTTCTGCAGGAGCAGAGGGAAGAAGGCGGCCCTCCGGTGGTGAGCCATGAAAACTGGAACAAACTGGTCCAACGGGCGCGACCCGACATCAGCAACGCCCACAGAGAGCTGCTCTGGAGAGTCTGCGACGACAGCAACCAAAGCTTCATAGGTGGGTCAGGAACCGGTCCGAACTGCACGTTCATCAACACCGAAACCAGTGTTGTAGTAGTCGAGACCGGTCTTGGTCCAAGACCAGCACCCCGCAGTACATGACACAATAAAACCGTTTATTTTTTCAACATTAAAAACGTTTGTTAGGATTGTGTAGAAAAAAAACGTTTATCTTTTATAAATAGTGTTTGTGGTCAATATTATTTCACCATTTTATTAATGTGGGTTGCCAGTTTGGATAAGGCTTCCTATCAAGCTATAAGAATGATAGAAAACATGCTAACAAAATGTCTCTGACCTCCAGCCCATAGGCGGTTCTAGACACGGGCTAACAGAAGTGGCTCTTTGACTAAATGATTAAATATTGCCCTGTTTTTTGTTTCATTCTTTTTAAATTGCCCTGTAGGCAGCAATTTATTTACACAAATGTACTTATTATTATTATTGATACTTTAATTAAAGATGAGTTGTACAAGTTTATGTCATTTGGGGGTGGGGGGCTGATGACATGTTTGCATACATCTCAGAAAGCTATTACTATTTTATTTTATTATATATATTGATATAGCAAATAAATAAAATACAAGAACAAAAGCAGGCAGAGCATGCGCATTGCTCTTTGATTGTTTTTGTCACCTGTCATGTGGTTACAACACTTTGTGCTGCCTGGCTTCATGCAGTGGGAGAGAGGGCGAGAACAGTCACGACCTGCGCCTTGTACTTGGTTGCTTTTTGCTTATTGCTCCTTGGTCAGTGTTAATATTGAACGTTGTTTACAGTTAGTGCATTTCCTTAATTGCTATGTTTCATGGTGCAGACAGTGGTGGTTTCTGACATGGGCGATATGGGCAACCGTCCAGGGCGCCATCTTGTTAGGGATGGCATGAGACCACTGCAGATTGTAGCACAGAGTTGGAAGCAAAGCAGAACAAAGAGTTTGTTCTGCTTTTTATATTGGTTAAATTTATTTCAGCTCTAAGTATTTAATATCTAGGTGTTTTTATGGGAATGTGAATCTTTCAGATCAGTTTGAGAAGCAATTTTGATCATATTTCACATTTTATTGTGTCATGTACCGTGGGGCGCTGGTCTTGGTCTTGGTCTTGTCTCGGTCTTGATACACTCTGGTCTTGGTCTTGTCTTGGTCTCGGGTTAGGTGGTTTTGACCATAACACTGACCAAAACATAAAACTTTTTCAGAAATAAACACAATATTAAACAGATAAGACTTTCACTCCTTGGGCCCAACCAATATAAATTATATTTAACTGAAATAAACGTTTTAATACCTAAAACAAATGATGCCAGAGTAACTAGTAGCATTTACTTGAGGAATCTTTTGGAAAAAAAATTACCTTTAGGAGTATTTTTACTTTTAGTTGAGTAATTTTATTATGACGTATCACTACTCTTACTTGAGTAAAATTTCTGGATACTCTACCCACTGAGTAACTTGAAGTCAAGTTAAAGTTTATTTATAAAGCATATTTAAAACGACTTTAGTTGGCCAAACTGCTTCATAATAATTACATCATAACGGATGGATAAATAAAGAAATTAAAGTTTCTTTATTAATAAAATAATCTTTTTATTTATTGTTTATAAATAAATAAAATGGGAAGTAAGATACCAAATAAATAATAATATGACTAGAAACCAAGACGTGCTTGGTTTCAGTTGCAGCAATTTCTCAAAAACTTGATTGAATTATGTTATAACTCTTTCCTTTTTTTTATTTTAACTGGTGTTGAACGTCAGGGAAAATAAATGTGTTTCCAGTCTGGACTTCAACTGACCTCCCTTATTTTGCAATTATGTTTTTTATTTGATCAATTACTCAGTACTTGAGTAGACTTTTTACCAAATACTTTTTCACTCGAGTAATTTCGTGGATGGCTACTTTTTACTCTTTACATTGTACTTGAGTAAAAATGTATTGAAGTAGTGCTACTGTTAGTTGAGTAAATGTTTTGGCTCTCTCCCCTCCTCTGGTCATGATGCAGCTCAGTCTTCTCCTCACAGCGAAGGTTTGCTGACTCATTTTCTTCACACCGTTTCTCCACATAAAGGAAGTCAAACTGCTTGATCATCCAGTTCTGCTTAGATCAGTTCTGTGCTGTTCGCCCAAACAGAACAAGCAGTTTCAGGTGAACATATTTGTTTTATTTTGTAATAATAAAATCAACGTAATTGGCCGGTTGTGGTCTGCCTTCAGGTTTAAGATTTTACTGCATGTGGCATCTTTAACTTGATTGTTTCTCATCTTGATAAATTAATGATATGCGAGTTTATGATTCTCATTAAAAAATCTCTTATTAATAAATCAACACAAAAAGAAACTCAGTGGTTCTTAATGCATCATGTAGGAAGTAATGAGAAGATTATAATTAAAATTCTATAAATCTATATAAATAGGTATATTAAGGCTGGTTGTTATTAGACTAAACTAGTGTAATTTTGTGTTTTACCCTTTTTATTACTTTTACAAGTCAACCACACTAATCTACTCCCTTGTAATTAAAACATAACAAAATGTCAGAGAAATGTTTAGGAGAAATGTCAGAGTTTTTATTTCCTTGGGTTAGATTCACTCAAACTTTTATCAAAGGTTGTCTATTTTTTCTTCTTCTACTGTCTAATGAAAGTCGTTGCACTACTTCAGTTTTTAATTGGCTTACTGCAGGTTACACACATGCAATTATTGACTGTCTGGACCAAAGTCCTTTTTTTTTAATTATTTTTGAATTTTTTGATAAAACATCTGGCTCTGAGGTTGTAGTGGCTGTTTGTGGTGGCTCAGAGTGAGAAATGCAACTGCCAGTTCATCGTCTGTCACAATCAGAGAGAACCTGCGATAAATATCAAGCACTTCCAGACCTTTACCGTGAGAAACCAGGCAGAGTTACTGCAGCAGGCATCTGATTCCTGTCCTTTCAAGATCACCTGTTATGCTTCCTTGAACAGGTTGTACAAAAATTTAATGAACTTATTTTGCATATCCCATAGAAATATCCCAAAGTCATTCCTGGATAATGAGATTTTAATCTTGTCAGTTCTTCCTTTTTTGAGCTCCTTCAGAATGAGTTGTTTTATGGCTTCTTGTCACGTAAAATAAGCTGCTTCTGGCCATGGCCTTCAACTCAACTTTTACACTCACATGAACATGGTTGCAAGCAGATGTGTAATGATTCAACGCTATATCTTCAAAAAGCAGAAGTAGGGCCTCCTGCACAACCAACAAGTTGTTTCTGGATGGTAAGTCAACAACAAAACAGTTCCAGCAGCCGTTGTACAGAGGAAACGTCGGCTGACCTGCTTGGGAAGCCAGGTAATGGGCTGCTAGCTAATGGGCTAAGCTTGAGTGGGTTGCTAGGTAACGAGCTGGGTGCAGCTGAGCTTGCTAGGTGAGTGACAGTGCCTGCTGATTTGTGACGTTACATTTGAGAGATTTTTAAAATGAGTAATTTTCCAGACCCCCCAAAAAAGCTTTGTTTTCTTTCTTTTTAAAAAAATACTCTAGTGTTTTTAGAAGCACTAGAGACCCAAATGGAAATACAAAGACATCCAAAATGTAAATTTTTGCATAATGGACTCCCTTCAATCTGTTTTTAAATACTGTATTCTTTCTCTTCCTTTCCTTCTGTGTTGATCTTATAATAAACACACATGAATAAATGCATTGACCAACTGTTACTTGCTGCCCAGTCCAGATCTTTGAGTGGTGTAGATTTAACCAGACTGATGTTTTGGTTAAATCTAAGGTGATTTTTGCTGCAGCAGCAGCTGGCGCATGTTGTATTTGTGTGATCATGTGACGTGATAATGAGGCAGAGGGATTGTTGGGTGTTTATCCGAAGAAGAGAAGCAACGTCCGCAGTGTGGTTGTTTTGTCACAATGTCGAGAGAATAAGAAAATGTGTATAATATTGTTATCATAGCGGTATTGTCAATGGATACTGATAACATCTCAAATTATCGGTTCATCCATATTCTCAAACCTCTGTCCGCATTTATCTTGAATTCCTGGACAAGTTGAATAGTTTTTAACTGCATTTATTTTAAAATTACATGATTGTATCAACACCAGACTGGTGTCGCATACAGTGCACGACTGGTTTTGTTAAGAAGTCTGATGCAAAGATGAATACATGCTGCTCCCTGAAATGTGAAAATATTGCTTAAATATCCAGGTAGATTCTTCTTGTTGACAGAAATAAACGCTATTATGTGAATATTACAGATGGAATTTAGTTTTGTACTAATTCAACCTTAAATTGTTTTATTCTCTTCTTTATTTTCCGCGTTGTTGATGCTGTTAGGTAAGGTGTCTTTTGTCCAGCTGGCCGATCTCCTGAACATCGAAGTGATTACGTTGAAGTCGAGGCCACACCCACTTCAGAGTCTGATCCCCAGTTTCTACGAGTCGAGGCTGAGCCGCTTGCTCTGCAGAGTCGTCCAACACCGGTGAGCTCTCTGCACGACCACTTGTCGCACAAAAATCCCAGAAACAAGCAGAATATTGACTGCATTATTCTTTTAACTTCAGGGGCTTTGTTATCACCTTTGACCTGATCATCCTGGTGAATGCCGTGTTTATCGGCCTGGATGAGGAGAATCCGCTGATCTCCAACTCTGAGTGGGTTTTTCTGGCGCTCTACATCCTGGAGATCCTGTTGAAGCTCTACGTGTTTGAGCCCAGAGCCTTCTTCTCCAAACACAGCTTCTGGAACTGGTGAGAACAAGATTTGTAATTAAAACCACCTACACTTGAAAGTTTCATTCTTTATTCTCTCCTACTGTTATTTTTGTTACCATTTGTTTACAGCATAAACAATAAAAATATATTTTTGTTGATCACTGCTGATTTTCTGTGCAGTTTAAGGTAAAAATATGACTCAATCGTCATACATTTAAACCAAAAAATTCACATTGAAATACTAATGATTAGAATGAAGAATAAAAATCTATTATTTCTGCTGCTGCTGAAAATATTTTGGTAATTAATGTCATGTATTTATTTAGTTTTTAAATATAGGAACAGCTAAACTAACAGGTTAAGCGGTGCAGTTTTAGTTTCCACATTACTGTTGACGTTTTTGTTTTTTGCCTGAAATATTTTCTCAAAAAAATGTATATATATATATATTTTTTTTAGCAAATTGAATAAAAACATGCAACAGCTTTCTTTCAGCAACAGGCAGGGGAGGAGCAACTATTCCTTATCCCGTCCCTTAGGCCCAGAAACGCTTTCTCTCTTTATTAAAGCACCAATTTTAGAAGATATTTGAAACTATTTAATGGTTTAAATTGTAAAGATTCAGCAGCTATGAAAACAAAACTGTGACTAACTCATGCCTACTTATGAGAAAAATGGTTCTGCTTTTTCCTTATTAAATTTTACTTGTTTTATTCAACAAACTTGTCTGTTTTTGCTGGTTCAGTAAGTAATCCCACATATTTCATTGTAGAGCCAAAGATTGTCTCTTATAATTTACTGATTTTTACCCCATCAAGGTGAAATATCAAGTTGTGTAACTGCTTTCATTTCTGTTGGTTTTTATCCATTTGATGTAAAATCCACCAAGCTCAAGATCACAGAGCGACATTTCATTAACAGACGGGTCGGTATTTTGGTGGAGAAGAACCCGAAACAATGTCTGGTTGCTTTAAGTTCTTTTTGTCAAAGCAGCAAAACTATTTAGGTTTTCACTTGATTAAAAATTTTTATAATCAATTAGCCGTGTTGCATCCATTTCACGCAGCTTATCCACATCCCAGATTATAAGCACCAGGTATGTGGCACATCTTTGCTCTTATTATCAGCTGCTTTTCGCATCGCACATCCAGAGGCGCTTGGAGCAGCTCTATGATGCTTTAAGCAGAAGTTTTACTCGTTTGGGAGCAAAGCAGCTTCTGAGTCATGAGGCTCAGTTTGAGGTCAGAAAGTCTGTAAGTAAAAGCTTCAGAGTTTCTTCTTGAAACAAACAGAGGATTATTACTGAGTTTTTTTACTTTCAGACTTCTCTCTGTGTATATTTGTAAAAGTGAATTCAAACAGCTTGCTATGTTACTACAGCGCTGACGCTTTTTTTTTTTTTTTTTTTTTTTTTTAATTTTTAGTTTTGAGAATGCCCTTTTTTATCAGAGAAGATCTTAATAAATCACACTTTTTGTTTAAGAGGATGTAAATGATCCAGTATGTAGTCTGGGACTGTGCAATGTTTTTATTTTTTCATTTTAATATTTCAGTTTTGGTGACTAAGGATATCAAGTTTCCTCTCGGTTCCTACACTGGGTACATAATTTAGTGAAGACATAATTCCCACATCTTATGCCTGGTTGAAAGGCTCAGGTCCTATAATCAGATGCAAATATTTAAAATTAATCTTAAATAAAAAATGTCTAATGACTGAAAACAAAGATTTAAGAACCAAGAGAACAACGTGGACGCTGGTCCGTTTTAAAGAGACAGATGTTGGATAGGAACCAGTCGGTGCTGCCGACTCTTCAGGTCAGAATCAACAAAGACAGACGACAGGAAAAGCAAAGAGGCAACCAAAGATCTTCTGTGGATGAAGATGTATTCTAAGACCTAAAAACCAAAAATAAACCAGGATAACAACCAGGATCACATGAATGCCTCATTTGGTTTCTATATCCTGCCATTTTATGTTATAAGTAATCTCCTGACATTTTTTTTTTTTTTTACGTTATTGGTTATATTGTACATTTCTTTTCTTTTTGTTTAGAGTAATTTATAGCAAACTTCACTTTCCGGTATGTAATGAATACAACAGACTAGGCTTTCTAATGAGTATGATTAGCAATAAATTGTAATTATTAGGCTCATCATAAATATAGATATTTGTACCATCTGTGATGTACTGGTGCATTTAATGAAGTGACCATTCGGTTGAGTAAACTTTATAGCCCAGAGAGTGGCATCGCCAGAACAAGTGGTTGATGGAGATGAAGACGTTTTTTCTTCACTTAAAGCAAAGATAAATACATGTTATCCAACTGTTGCTGCTCCTCTTTATATCGCTGTCTAATTACTCACAAATTAAAATATTACATACAACGCAAAGTAATTATCTTTCAGCAAGTGTACTTTTGCCTTTTTCTTTAAATTCATTGTAAAAATATTGACGTTTATCAACTCACTTCTCCTTAGAAACAGACTTTAGAGAACCCAAAGTTACGTTTACATAATTTATTAAACTTTACTCAATACAGCAAGCATTTAAAAATAGTTGTTATTAAGTGGGGTGGGGAAATACTGCAATTGTTTTGTGGTTTTACTCATATTTTTGGCCCATGTGACGACGACTTTAGACACCGCTGCTTTACACCTTTCTTGCTGCAGCTGCTCCAAGTATTTTCTTTTAGTTTTATCACATCTTATTCAGTTGCCTGCAGCCCTGCTGAGCAGAAATGCAGTTGCACGCCTCCCACCACAGATGTTTGGTTGCTTTGAATGAATTAGAAGAAGTGGACGGAGAACACAGTTTCAGTCGGAGAAAAATAAAATCACTCATTTGTGTAAAAGTTGGACACCTAATGTTTTTTTTTTGTTTTTGTTTTTTTACATTGTAGAGTTCCTGCTGGAGTAAAAAAAATTTTGTAAAATCAGTAACTTGAATGTCTTAGTGATGTTCTCTGTCCAGTTCTGTTAATACATTCTTATTATGTTTCTGTAGCTCAGTATATCAATATCTGCTAACTGAAAAAGGATTTTTGTCTCCAGGTTTGACACCATCGTGGTAATTTCTGCTCTTATTGCCACAATCATCAACTCCGCCTTAAAGTCATGTAAGAGCTGCTTTTTCTTCTAATATACTAAACTGAGTTCATCGTTAATGTGGTGCTTGAAACAGGAAAAACTTTAGTTACAAACACTAATCTTTAGTTCTGCTGTCACAAATTGTTGTTTCACTTGTTTTATTTTTTTTAAACTGTGAAGTCTTGGTTCTTGGAGAAAAATCATGGACATTATGACAAATTTTTATTTCTTCTGAATTTTTTTTAAAGACATGCAAATTCAGTTTCTTATTAGCTGCGTTGCGTATTAAAAACATTTTTAAAGTTCCTACAGTGGATCTAAAAGGTCCCTTCTGACATTGTTAGGTTTTTATGATCTAAAAAATATAATAAAAATTTGCTATTCTAGCTTATTTGCTGGGGCTCCTCCTCTTTATATTGCTGTCTGATGCAATATAAAGTTTTTTATAAAAGCTATGAAAACAAATAAACAGCAAAAAATTCTTCCTTTAGTCTCTAAAACCAAAGGAAATAATTGCTTAAACATGGACTGCCTTAATCAAAAATGCTATGTGCAAAAGTTAATAAAAATCAAATTAAGAGCCACCAGCAGTGCAGTCGTTTCACAAGAAGTCTTAAATTTTAGAGTAAATGTTGTTGACCTTTTAACAAATAATGGCACAATACAAGCATCTCACTAAAGAGGGAATGTCTTTCATGATCTCATTTATTTATGGCTCATAAATGTAAGTACAATATATTCTGTTCTGATGCAGCGGGCGGATACACCAGCCGGCAGGTTCTGGACATCGTCTTCATCCTACGAGTCCTCAGATTGATCCGGGTGGTGGACAGAATCAAGAGGTTTTAAATGTCTTACATTCTCACTGATAAATCTTTATCTGGTTGTGGATTATTTATTCATACGTACCAATCATCATGGGCGTCAAGTTCTGTGTTTCAAGTAGCACCCATTTATGTGGCTAAGCTAACAAAGAAATGTATTTGTTTTTAGGTTTCGTGCAATCATCAACACACTGATTAGAATTGGTCCTGCGATTCTTACATTTGGACAGCTCATTCTCGTAAGTAGCAGTTAAACTCACTTTCATGTCTCCTGTCTGTCAATGTCTGGATAAAAAAATCTGGGAAAAGCTCCAACTTCAGATTATCTGCAGCCCTTCCACAAGTCATTTTCTCAACACCATGTTATTATTTTCTTATATCTACATCTCTGTAGTGGGAACCTAAAGTTAAAAGTATAAATTGTGTCCAGGATGTGTGAGGTCTGCAGAGTGCTATTTGCAAAATCGAGCCACACATTTTTTTTTTTTTTCCTGGCTGTTTCTCCGATGAACATGAACACATTATATCCTAAAAGTCAGTTGCTTTGTGAAACAAAATAAGCATTTTCCTTCTGTCGCAATTTTTTTTTCTTTTTTATAACAAAAATGGCTGCAAGGATGTGCATGTACTGTTAATTTTATTTCTCTTAAATACTTTCTGCTTAGGAGAAATAGAAAGTATTATACTTTCTCTGTACGCTATGGAAGCTTGAAAATCAAATGTAGCTCAGTAAAGTTAATTTTTTCCATCCATCCATCCTTCTTTTAAACATAGCTTAAAATGTTTGCTTCTGTTTAGCAGTAAAGAAAAATTCCTCCATGGGATGGGAGAAAACCAATAGTTCTGTAAATGTGACGTCACGCTATCAGAACTCCGCCCACTCCGCCATGACGGACGTGAAAACAACCAATGGGCTCCTTTAAAGCTAGTCTGAAAACAGACATCTGTAATCTACCTAATGTCGCTTCTTGTTGATTTCACTTTAAAAATGGTCCCAGGATGCTGCGCGGTCGGCCGCATTAAACGAACAAAGATAGAAACCTAACGTCATTTTATTTTTGACTTTTAATGAGGAAAGCTGTTGCGGCGATGGCTAGCAGCCGTTAGAAATAACGACTGGCAGTTGTTAATGATAATGACTGTCAGCCGTCGCTGTTATCACGGATTTGCAGGGAACATTTGTACAGAGTAAAACGTCTAATGTTGATATACTTTCTAAGTAAGTCTGGTTAGAAAGATATCAAATATTGCTTTATGGAGAAGGTACGTGGCTAACCGTTAGTAACCATGGAGACACTGCCGCCCCGTCATGTAGCCTAGCATGTATGGAAAAAAACTTCTTAACATCTCGTCTTTTGTACGGTTTCAACGCCGCTCCGGTGTAAAGGGAAACATCGTTTCTGACATATTGATATAAATCATGTGGTGTGAATTCAGACAAAGTCTGTAATTTTATCAACACGACTGGGAGGATGACGTATGGGTCGATTTCTAAGCTAGCTATTTTGTAGATACCGCCGTCTATGAGCCCCAACCTGGTGTGTCACATTCACAGACAAATTAGTTCGGCTCGAACTAATTTCCAAAAACAAGTTTGGAAAACAATTTCAGTCGCTGTGTTCAAAACTCTCGTCCTTCACTTCCGACGTCCATCATGGCGCCTTGCAAAAGGTCAACACCATAAAGACTCTTTGTTCTCCAAAGTTAAAACAGTTTATAATAATTAAGCAACCCCTGATCTAACTACTTGAAACTGTGTTATTTGTAAAGACATTTTAGGCTAATTTGTAGATGTTTGAACATGATGCTTTAAGCTGTTTTTGGTTTGTTTTTCTTCAGGTGGTGTATTACATCTTTGCCATGGTGGGAATGGAGTTGTTCAAAAACAAGGTGAAGTTCTACGAAGACGTCAGTAACCCTGAGAAGGCATACTGCGGAAACCTGTTACTGAAAGGGAGCACGTTTGCACAACTCAACTACTGCAAAAATAATTTCAATAATGTGGTTTCCTCCTTCATCCTGCTGTTGGAGCTCACTGTTGTCAACCAATGGCACGATATCCTTTACAAAGTCAATCAGTGCTGCCTGCAGGGTTTTCCCTCACTTTTTACAAGAAAATATTTCAATTATCTGTAACTTAGATTTCATATTTAAATCCATTTTCTTCCTTTAATTTCCTTAATCCGATCCCACTGCTCGGCACCGGATTTGCCACAGTCACTCATAAATCAGCCCTGATCTTCTTTGTCCTCTTCCACGTCATGGTTGTGATCATCATCATCAAGTATGACCAGTTGTTACCAGTCTACCTCATCCGCATCATCTCCAGCAACAAAATCAAATAGTTTTCATGTCTGAACACAGTTACTAAAGTTAGTATTTGTCAATGTAGGCAACAACATGTAGTGTTAATGCCAAAGAGTAACACCAAGTGTTGATTATAGGGAAACGATGTAACTCAAGTATTCCACAACCTCACCCATTAGTCAAATTTACTCATTAATTTTTAGAATGCCGTTCAACATTACAACCATTCTAGCTATTTGAAGTGTGCTGTCATGAAACCAAGAAAACCTTTGATTGCAAATTGGTGGTTTTACAACATTTTTTTTTTTTTTAATTCAAGGTTTATTAAATTTAATGCTTCAGTAGTCGGTGAAAGTAAGAATTAGTGTTGACTTTTGAATTCTCACAATATTACGGTGGTTTTGTTTATCTTCATATTTTATTTGCAAACACTTGAACAGTTTTGAATTATTCCAGTAAATCAAATTTACAGAACGGGCCGAATAATTTTATAATATAGTTGATACAAATAAAGTTTAACTGGATTTAGATCAAATTGCTTTCTGGATTTCTGTGAGAGCAAATATAGAGATGAACAATGCCATATTTACACAAAGTAAAGCTGTTTATCATCAGCATACAGGAACATTTATTGTAGTCGGTGCCACTGATTGGGAAAACTTGCATCAGAAATCATCACTTTATTGAATCATACAAGAAGAAAAACTGCCATATCATTGTAAACCCAAATTTGTTGGTTATCAGATTATTGGTAATTAAGCAAATTCTAAATGTTTCAGTTTATTCTGATTTTAAGTGTTGTAATTTCTGTCCTTTTTTTTGACCTGCACTTTACACTGAAACACATTCCTATGTATCTATTTTGTCTCCCTAGTACTTTGTATTTTAAGCGTGTCTCACCCTTCTGTTTTAGTATCTTTGTGGCGTTTGTTCTTGAGGCGTTCTTTGTGGAGTACTCTGTGGGTAAAGGTGATCTGCAAACATCTCTGGAGAGGAAGATTGAGGAACTGGAGCTCGCCGTGGCACAGTAATGTCACCTTGGTCTTAGTATGCTAGCTGTTTGCACATAACACTGAAGCCATGAAGGAGGCTTTTGGTTTTATCTGTATCACTGGACTATGGGATTGTGATTTATTGTGCAAACTCTTTGCAGATTACTTTTGTTGAGAGTGGGAGGGCTGTATGTGACTGATATGTTTCTGCTGAGTTGTGCTTTTATATCTTTACCTTTTCACCAGGGAGAAACTGGAGGACAATTTGGTCAACGCCATGGAAACCACTGACAACGACTTAAGCTCTGGGCAGTCACCCACTGCAAACCTGCCTTCACTACTATTTAAAGTTTCCTCCAAAAGTAAGTTTACAAAGCAGTATAACTTTTAAATAAGTTTCAATCCTTTCTACTTTTGAAAGTTTGATGTTCTTCAGCTGTGCAGCATCTGATTCATCCATTGATTGTTAGAAGAAGCGTAAAATTCCTTGATACTTTTAAAGTGGAGTTTCTGAAAGAGCAGGAGTTTTTAAAGACAGACACAATTTCAAGGTGCTGAATATCAAAGTTAAATTTCTTAAGTCATATGTATAGCATTGTCATAACAACTGAAGCTGAAACCAGCTTCAGTTGTTTACATAACTGAAGCTAAAATTGCATCATCAATATAAAATTGATGGTGCAATTTTATAAAACAATGTGCCTGGAAAATAAATAGTGCCCTTTTAACAGTACCTAGATTGCAATGTCATCCTATCCTCTAATTTGCTATGTGCCCACGCTTATGTGTGTTTTGTTTTTCCGGGTGACTGAAAAGCTTGTTGACCAGTGGATTGTTTTATTATCTTGCAGGATACCGGACGGTGGACGCGTTGTTGCAGCGGATGTTCGAGGCGGACCTCGACCCAGAGGATTTCGCTGAGAATGACATTCCTGAAGACCAGGCTGGGAACTTTGCAAATCCAACATTTGGAGTGGCATAGACAACTCGGCACAATTTTATAGCATATATATATAAAAAGGAGAAATTGTATCATTAGACATTTTACATGTTAAAATGTGATGCTTAACCAGTGCAATGCATCAGCTGTTTGATCGCGTCATGACCCGAGTTTTATTTTTATACTTGCATACAAAAGCAAAATGTGTAGAATCAAAACAAATTAGCATTTTCGCATAAAAGCATGTTTACATTGATGTCTTGTGTGTTGAAATATTTGAGGGAAAAAATATATATATATATTGTAACTTTTTTTTCCAGATGAAACGATCAAACTTCTTGCATTTTTATTTGCACTGAAAAAGCAAGTGGCATGTTGTATTTATTTTCTATACCAACAGGTTCATCTCAGTAAATGGCATTATCACCAAACTCACTACATTTGAAGATTTTTTTAATTATTTCTGGCATTTATTTTAATCATTCTGGAAAATTAAACATCACAATTCAGTTTTATTATACAAGACCAATAAATAGAAGATCTTTAGTACAGAAATTTTACATTGCGGCCACGACATGACCAATTGGCAGATTGCTGCCTTGTTAGTTGTCCAGCAGACGGTTATGGAAAAGCTATGTGGCAGGAAAAAATGTGGAAAATACATGTTGCATAATTTCTAATGATTTTAATTCTTTAAATTAAAAATGAATTACAATTTTAATTCCCCTTAGATTTAATTACAATTTAACTTTCAGCTATATTGGAGTCAAAAAGAGCTAAAAGTAAATGAGCCACATTCCCACATTAGAAAGAGCTGGGGTTTTTTAATGGTTTAGGTGTCCATGCCTTCCAAGGCCAGGATCCTGCATGTTTTAGAGGTTTTCCTGGTTCATCTCACTTGAATCAAATAAGTAGGGTTCTGTAGAGCTTAAATTTGCTGCACTTGAGGAGAAACAAATAAAACGCACAACATTCTGGTTTGGAATAAACGGGGGTGGAGACGTCCCTCTACTTTCACAGTAGCTACATCTCCACAGAACTTCTTGAAATTATAATTATAGACATTTTAAATAACAGTCAAACTGCAATTATTATTTCACACAGGTTAGAAAGTGCACCATTCCTGGAAACACTGCAATACCAGGATGATGCATGGAGTGGACAGAGCAAGCCCTTATTCCATCTCCCTGTTTCAAAAATCAATTTAATATACAGTCTCCAAGTGGAGACATATCAGATATTAAACTGATAAGAACAGAAATTTTTCTTTCGAAAATTTTTGTTACTTTGTACATTTTAAAAACATGGCATTATACAGATATACAGAATTTTTTTTTTCTTTTAATAAATGCAATTCATCGATTACTTTAGACTAAAAGAAGTTAAGAACAAGGATATAAAACACAAAAGTCTCTGGATATTAAAGGTTGAACAGGACCGGGTGACTCCTTACAAAGTTCGGAGCCGTCCTGTTCTTCCAAACAGCGCTGGTGCTCAGAGGGGAAACCTCCCCGAAGCTCCTTCCCGCCTGCCTCACCCGGAGAGCCAGGCCGCCGCTGCTTGGACCTCTGGCAGCGGCCAGAGCAGATAGATGATCCATTGATGAACCGAGCAGATATTTGAGATTTACACAGCTACACTCTCGTCTACAATCTGTGTAAATCTCAAATATCTGCTCGGTTCATCAATGGATCACCTAATTGCAATTGCTCCGACATTTTAGGAGACGTCCTCTCCCGCTGCATTAACAGCTTGATTCACGCTGTCACGGTTTCTAGGCAACATAAATTACGCTGAGGCAGCTAGCTAAAGGCTAACCCTGTCCGAATTCATAACTCGCGGTCTTCGAAGGACCCGGATGCAGACCCTGAACTCTGTCACAGTTTTTAACATAATTCTAGAAAACGTGGACGACACGTGGAGAACATAGAATTCGACGGGTGTGATGCTTATGACGTGTGAACGGACGTCATATACGTCAGGGTCTTTAACTGCTTCTATTTCTCTAACCCTCACTTTGCACTTGTCTGTCCCAGAGATCAGATCAGTACTTGTTGTTCTTGCTATTTGAGCAGAAAACTTGAAGCTTGTTTAGAAGTAAAGTCTACAGTGATCATGCCAAGTGGAATGAGTTCTTCATCCCAGACCGTCACGGTCAACATCCTGCGGAGTATAATACATCCACTTTTCATCCGCTTGACCTGGATTGAGTGTCTGGCAACAGTAAATCCCTCTCGCACCATCACCGGCGTCCTGTTCAGGATTTTGGAAGACATCTTGGAGCTCTTTGTAGCTAATGCTCTGGAAAGTCTTCCAAAGGACAACTGCACCACCAAGGCCATAGAAGTAATGGTTGGTAACAAGGTCCCTGAAGCCTTCGCTAAGGTTATAAAGGTCAACGGAGATGTTAGAACCAAACACACTGACAATTTAAACAACTTAATTGTCAAATATGTCTTGGAAAGAGTCAATTCTGACAACAATTCAAGCAATCACGTTAAACTAATCACTGATATGGTTAATGAAACCAAAGTGATAATAAAAGATCTTTATGTCAGATTGAACGAATCCAAGGAATCTGTTGTTGAGCCAAAATCTTTGCTCAAACGTCTGAAAGGGAGCGTCAAGAGCATTTTCACTAAATTCACTAGAAAACATTCATCAAAGGTTGCTCCAATGAATTTAGCACAAGAAAACAAAACCTTTCGTACCTTGGACAACAAAACTAAGGCCCTGGCTGCCTTGATTCCTGGAGCGATGTTGTCAACTAAATGCCTGCCCATCATTCCGTCAGATGATGTTTCAGAGATTATATACCTAGAAAACTTTGAAACAGAGAAAATAGAACTGGAGCCCAGGTTAAAAATCCCACCCAGGGAGGCCTGGGTTCATCCAGAGACCCTGCAGGAAGAGGAGTCAGCAGCAAAGCCCAGCTTTGATGAAATCACACTGGTGGAGCCATTCAAACCTCCAGGTGAGTCATCTAAGATTTATTTTCAAGTAATTGGTTGTTTCAAAACATTTTTCTAGTCCTTAGTTAGGTTTTTATAATATTGTTAGTAGTTAGGTCGTTTAAAAATTGTTTTTTAGTAGTTAGCTAGGTCATTTTAAAATTGTTTTTTAGTAGTTAGCTAGGTCATTTTAAAATTGTTTTCTAGTAGTTAGGTCATTTAAAAATTGTTAGTAGTTAGTTAGGTCATTTTTAAATTGTTTTCTAGTAGTTAGGTCATTTAAAAACTGTTAGTAGTTAGGTCATTTTAAAATTGTTTTCTAGTAGTTAGTTAGGTCATTTTAAAATTGTTAGTAGTTAGTTAGGTCATTTTAAAATTGTTTTCTAGTTAGGTCAGTTTAAAATTGTTTTCTAGTTAGGTCATTTTAAAATTGTTTTCTAGTAGTTAGGTCATTTTAAAATTGTTTTTCAGTAGTTAGGTCATTTAACATTTTTTAGTAGTTTGGTCAGTTTAAGCTCGTTTAAAATGACAAGTAGTTAGGTAGTTGCTTAGTAGTTAGTTAGGTCATTTTAAAATTGTTTTCTAGTTAGGTCAGTTTAAAATTGTTTTCTAGTTAGGTCATTTTAAAATTGTTTTCTAGTAGTTAGGTCATTTTAAAATTGTTTTTCAGTAGTTAGGTCATTTAACATTTTTTAGTAGTTTGGTCAGTTTAAGCTCGTTTAAAATGACAAGTAGTTAGGTAGTTGCTTAGTAGTTAGTCATGTCATTTTAAAATTGTTTAACTAGTTAGTTAGTTCATTTTAAAATTGTTTGTTTAGTAGTTTGGTCAGTTTAAACTTGTTTTTATAATCTTAATTTTTAACAAGACAATCTATTAAGTATGATAAGCATACCTAATAAATAAAAAATGAGCAATAATGCTTATTTTAGATACAAGGCTAATGTTAGCATGAGGGCTATGATTAGCATTTTGATACTATCATATGGACGATAGTTATCGCTATCAGGTTAACTAACACAAAATTACTCTATTCATTATGCTAACATTAGTGTATAAATTAAAATGATTCAAAATGCTAAATTTAGCGATTTAGTGATGTCAGTAGCACCTATGATGTCACCAGCATTTTAATTTACATTGACTCAATCTATTCAGTATGATAAATATTGCTAATAAATATGAAATTGTGTAAAATACTAATGCTAATGATGATAGCCATCATTAGCATATTGAGCCACTAGCCTATAGATACTACCAGTAGGACGTGGGTTATCACTAGCATGTTAACTAATACAAAATTACTCCATTCAGTAGGCTAACATTAGTGTTTAAATTAAAATTATACAAAATCCTAAGTTTAGCTTAACTGATTCAAGTAACATTGACATGCTAGTGACTCAATATGCTAATGATAGCCATCCTGCTAACATTAGCCTAGTACCTAAAATAAGAATTTTACACAATTTCATATTTATTAGCAATATGTACTATTCTGAATGGATTAAGTCAATGTAAGCAAACATGCTGGTGACATCACAGCAGCATCTGCTTCTGACATCATTCAGTATGTTAATATTAGTGTATAAATTAAAATTATCCAAAATGCTAAGATTAGCTTACATGCTGTTGGTACCGTGTGGCACCAGCATGTTAATTTACAGTGACTTAATCCATTCAGTTTTTTTCTTTTTGAAAATTTTTATTGTTACTTAGAACATTTTAAAAACATGGCAATTTACAGTTAAACAGAAATTTTCCTGTTCTTTAATATATACAATTCATCAATTCAAACTAAAAGTAGTTGAGAACGAGGATATAAAACATAAAACAGGACAGTTAAACAGGACCGGGTGACTCCTTACAAAGTTCGGAGCCGTCCTGTTCTTCCAAACAGCGCTGGTGCTCAGAGGGGAAACCTCCCCGAAGCTCCTTCCCTCCTGCCTCACCCGGAGAGCCAGGCCGCCGCTGCTTGGACCTCCGTTCGTGGATCACCGGCTCCTTCATCCACGGAGGCGCAGGCGATTCTTCTTGGTGGCTGTGTCCTTGGCGCGCCACCTGCAGCCCTCGATGTTTCCCTCCATGCTGCCGCCATCCGGATCACAGCCACGGGGGGCATCTGCCTGCGCCTGCTCACCAGCAAGTTTCTGGAGGTCCAGATGGCGTGTTTGATGGTCGCTAGGGTGAGCCACATCTCCTCAAAGTCTTTTTTAGTCCTTTTCTGGTGGCTCACCCCATACAGCACTAGCTGCGCATCGAGGACCTTCCTTGCTGGAAAGTGTGGGAATTTCAAGGAGTCGGCCTTCGCCCACAGGTCCACAGCAGCGCTGCACTCCCACAGCAGGTGCCTCACCGACTCCGGCGCGCAACAACCGGGTCGGGGGCAGATGGACGTCGGAGACATGCCGCGGGAGTGCATTACGGCTCTGACCAGGAGGATCCCATGAGCCACCATCCATGACAGGTCCTGGAGTCTGTTTGGAAGGACGGGATGGATCACGTTGCGCCAAACAGTGGTGGCGTCTCCATACAGGAGGCCGCGCACTGGAGTCACTGGTTCCCGGTCCTGAACAACAGAAATAATAAAACGATGATTAGTTAAAATCCTGCTCTCCTCTCCTTCCAGTTTAAAATGTTCTAAAAATTTCTGTATAAAAGCATATGGTGGGAGGTTAAAAGGTATCGGGATTCTAAACTCACTTTTTATCAGTTTGAGTTTTCTAAGATAGGATCCAAACCAGAATTTAGTCATGCTGTTTGTCTTTTGGTTTTTAGAACTTGAGCGTTTGCTGTATTAATTTCCTTGAAAAATCCAATCTCGTCAGTCCTGTTAACTTACCTTGATCGTTAAATAAAAAGCGCACACTGTGTTGCCTCCGCATGCCAGCATGGCTAGCCGCCATGGTGGAGGCACCACCCGTTAAATGATAAAATCTTTACTAAAACAATAAATAAATTAAAACCAAACACACAAATAAATACAATAATAAAAGGAAGAGATATTTTCCACTATTAGGTGGCCATGAACATCTCAACCATTTCAACCATGAACAACGTTTAATGAACCTCTAAACAGTGACAACAGCCAAGTCACAAAGACTACCGCTAACTCAAATTGAGAAAGTATTTTGTTAGTTTTTCAAACATTTTCAGCTCAGAGTAAATAAGTAAAGTTTTAAAAGTGTGAGGCAAATATTGTAGCATACCACACACATTGGCAATAATTAACAGAAGCCCTCCCATCACCATTAACTGCGTTTATTGATCTTTCAATCAGTCCACACCCTCAGAAGACAATTTCGGTTTCTACTTGATGAATTTTCAACAACTGCTACAGCAGCCCCTAGCGGACCTGAGACCAAACTGCAACTGTTACTGATTCTTTCTCCACGCATGCTTTCGCAGTACATCTCCACAGAATTTCATGAAATTCTAATGCAGTTACATTGACATTTTAAATACCAGTTAAACTACAATTATTATTTCACACAAGTGAGAAAGTGCACCATGCCTGGAAACACTGCAATACCAGGATGATGCATGGAGTGGACAGAGCAAGCCCTTATTCCATCTCCCTGTTTCAAAAATCAATTTAATATACAGTCTCCAAGTGGAGACATATCAGATATTAAACTGATAAGAACAGAAACTACACACTGATCTGAGCCAAAAGGCCGAGAAGCGATGCCACATAACTGCCGGAGGAAACCGAGTCATTCTGACTGCCCGCACCTTAACACACGGTTCCAAAACTTTGTTATTTGTAGACCATACTACCAATAGTCACTGTATAAGATGAGAATTACCAACATTTTATGTTGTTCCGGAGCAATAAATGAACGCAAATAAGTCACATCAAGCTAAAAATGAGCAACGATAATAAAATAAAGTTGCTTATATCTAGTCATGTGGTTTGCTATAGTCCAATAGGCAGCTGAGAAGCCATAACACAACCCTTTTTTATGTTGGAGGAAAAATGAACACATAAGTAATGAAAATGTATACATTTCTATGACACTAATATATGTGTGTGTGTGTGTGTGTACAATTCTTTTCCTGTTCGTTCTATGCAAGAGAAGAAGACGATAGGTTTAGAAAAATTTGGTTTTGTACAGGAAAGTTTATAACTGCTACAGCAGCCTCTAGTGGACATGACCCTAAACTGCAGTTTACTTCTCACTCCACGGAATTTTTGACTTTTCAAGCTCAGAAATTTTTCAGAAGTTTTCTTTCCAAGGAAATTTTTTAGATTAATCCAAAAAAAAAAGTTGGTTTGGTTACAATTTACTCCAATATTTATTATACCCAATATGTAGTAGTAGGAAACAGTAGATTAGGAAGGTGACATAAAAAATGGAGCACCGGCAGTTCTGTGATTTTCCAGTTGGCCTCAGTTTGTGTGTGTAAAAACCATAAAATAAAGAATGACAGGACACGGCTCCACATTACCAAGACTTTACTTCACAGCTCAGTGTCCTGCATCCCCAGACTAACACAGGCTCCAACAATCAGCACAAGTTTGCACCAAATCTAAGCAGGAATAACTTCCTCTCATGGTTAAACCCTGTTTTACTCATGCGATCAAAAGAAGAAGAAAAAAAATGGCCTATTACCAAAACACTGGAACACAAGGTTAAAGACTCGGGTTTACTATTCGCTTGGCAAGATAAAAAATAAAGATGTATTTCATGGAAATGATTCTGTTATGTACAATTTTAGAGAATAAACAAAATAAACCCTCAAAAATAGAATGTTTAAAGCATGCCCAATGTCACACTATGAGGAGGAGGCGAGTGGCCGAGCGTTTTCTCTTGGAGTCCATTCTTTATGCTTCTCTTCGTTCAAGGTCATAGCGAGTTCAGAATATATTTGGGAATCTTTTACATGCCAACATAACTCGGTGCTAAATCCACTCCAAATTGGCTTATTTATGGAAATTAATATGGGAAGATCTATATTAAGTCACTTTTAATATAGTTTTCCCTGTACAGATTTAATGCATTTGTGATATATTTTACCATGCAATGTGAACCAAGCAGAGTATTGTCGACAGAAGACTAGCATAGTTGTGGAAAGCTGGGAATACTGCGGTATGTGAGAATATCTGAAAACGGGGGCCATGACTCTCAGCTGGAGGAAGAAGAAGACGTTAAATCAGGGATCAACCAGGGAGCAGCAGAGGCATCCGTAGCACCGTGGCAGCAATGCTCCTGAATGACAGTCAGACAGGAAACTGGAAGCCCAAATACAGTTCAGTCTGCTGTCCTTCAAAAAACATAAAATGTCCATTTCCATTAGATGAATTTGAGGTTATTGTAACACAAAGTCTCTTGCCGTGAAAACCTTTGAGGCGTAGCTTGACTGGAGACGGATAAAACACCAACAGGTCTCAGATCCGAGTCCCTCGGTATTATCTAGCAGGCACCGCCTTATCCCCGGTATTTGCTTTAGCTTTAGCCCCGCCGGCAGGTTTCGGCCTGGGCCTGGCAGGCGCAGCGGCTGTGGAGGTCTGCGCGGTGGCTTCCTGGGAGGCGCTGCGACGCATAGTTGTTGCAGTTCTGGGTGGCAGCATGGGGACAGTGGGGGCCCGAACCGAGAGGGGCTGCCTGGACGGGCACGTCCTCTGAGGAGAGGGGCTGTCAGTCCTGCAGTGGGTGGAGCTAAGGCTGCGGCGGCCTCCCAGCAGGGTGCGTAGCGGCATCCGTGGGCTGCCATGTGGACCGGAGACGGCTGATGGACGAGGACAGGAGGAGGAGGACCGGGATGAGACGGGCTTAGGTTTCTTTTGGGTGGCAAGCCCAGCTTTCTGACTTCTGTGGAGAAATGAGCACATATTAAGTTATTCACACACTGTAAAACATTTGAAGGTGGTTTAACTTGAAAATCAAAGTTCAAATGTTGCCTGGAAAATGTAATTTAACTCGACGAGAAAATTGTTTTGGTTTTAACTCAGAAATTAAAGTTCATGAAGTTGATTTAACAACAAGAGACAAATAGTCTAAACATAATTTTTTAAGATCATTAATCTTGAATTGTGAGTTTTAACTTAATGCTGTAACTTAATCCAAATAATTATTTTACCATATGAAAGAAAAAAAACTGCCCTCACCTGTTTAAAGAGCCACATTTCTCTATTATTTTACTCACATTATCAAGTTAGAACAACTTATTTTACTTTAGAATAATTTAACTTCTTGTTTCAAATTGCATGAACAAAATTTCTAATCTGATACAAAATTTTATTAAACATCTCAAACATTTAGTGTGAACAGGACATTATCCTCAAGCTTTAAAATGAACATAAAGACAATAAAATAACAATAAAGAGTCAGATCAATATAACACACTTCCATCTCACTTAAAACTTTCAGATTAAATAATCAGCTGCTATTAAACGTCCCTCAGAATAAACTTAAGAATAAAGGAGATCAGGATTTCTCCTTTTTCTGGGATAATTACTGATCCAGATCATATCTGGGTCATTTTAAACCACAATTACAGAACTGGCATTCAACTGAGATCTAACATGGTAACTATTCTGCTGTAATATTTTAGTGTTATTTTATTTTCATTTTGTCATTTTATTCTAGTATATTTTTTTAATTTAAAAACTATATAAATAAACCTGACATTGTTTGTTGCAGGAATGCTAAAACCTTAAGTTTTTGTACAACTAGTTTAAAAACCCAGGTTTTTAATTATTAGAATTATTACTTACTTTATTTTTTAAGCTAATGTGTGTTGTTTTTAACATTATGTACTAATGAGCACTTTGAATTACCTTTAGCTAAAAGGTGCTATTCATTAATATTACAGAGAGAAACAGGCTTACCCATTGAAGACAGATGAAACTCCTTTTGTATTTTTGGCCTCTGGCAATGAGAGCGGAGAGGCAGCAGAAGCAGCGGCGCCCCCTGCTGGTCTTTTTATGGGGGTGACGGGTCGAGGGATTTTGCTCCTGCAGTCTTTAGAGCCTTGCTCTTCTGTCGGTTTGAGACGCGAACTCCTCCTGGACTCGTCCGAGACATGCACGTCCTCCTCTGATCCCGTCGTGGATAAAGTCTCTGACGCCCTCCAGCGCTCGTCGTCCCCTGATGACAGCGATGAAGACGTGCCGGACAGCATCCTCCTCCTCATCCAGCGGCCCTGTTGCTTCTGAACCAGCAGGCGTGCCAGGTCCAGCTGCCTGGCGCGCTGCTGAAGCCGAGCTCGGGCCGACGGGGAAGAGGACTGCTCTGAGCCCGAGTCCTCTTCAGAGATTAGGATCGGGATTCTGCTTCGGATTCTGAGCTTGGAGCCCACAGATGGTTCTGACCCAGCAAGGTGAAGCTTTACGGCTTCCTCGCTGGAAGATAACTGCTTCCTCGCTTCTTGGGACGGAGCTTTACGATCATGAACCGGTGAGGTGACTTTAGAGGAGGAGTCCATGGACACGGAAAAGACGACTGACGGGCCGTTTTCGGTTTTTGGTTGCTTAGCCTCTGTACTGGTTGGGTCCGGCACACTCTCCTCTCCAGTCTCTTTCAACAATAATGCAACTTCCTGCTCCTGGCTGTCAACATCTGCAGCCGATTCCCTCGTGACGGTAAAGACTTCCCGGTCACTCTCCTTGATAGAGTGACCGTTGGAAGACATGACGTTGAGGTGCGACGTCTCTGCGATGTGAATGAAAGTGCGCTCGACTTTGGTAAAGGGCGGTGACCCAGGAGCAATGGGAGTGGAAGGTCTCAGTTCTGAGCGGAGGGCCGGAGACAAGCGGCCCGTCTCGGACAGTTCCGGCTGAATCCCCTCCCCAGTCAGTAAGCGGTCATTACGAGAATTTAGAGCGTTTGGCGTGGCCAGTTCCCCCTCCAGCACAGCTTCCCCGCCACAGGGAGACTTGCGAGTGTCTCCGGGCGAGAACAGAACCAGAGTTTTGGATGCGTCCTCCAGATCCGGGTCTGCATCAGCAGCCGATGCGTGCTCCCTCGGGCCCCTCTGGTCCTCCGCCATCAGTGTTGAGGGCGCAGCATCCTGGCTACGCTCGGTGCTTTTCTGACTCGCCTCGCTGTTGGACTCGCTCTTGGTGACGTCATCGTCCTTCGGCCCAACGGGTTCTGGTACCTCTTCGTCGGGCGTGGCGAAGCTCCTGCGCTGAGGCAACGTACCGGTCAGCATGACGGTGAGAAAGTCGGCCCTCTTGGCTTGCAGCTGAGGAAGGATGTGGAAGTGCTCCATCTCATCACCCTGAGCTTTTGTTCGATAGTCAGGAGAGGACGGAGACGGGATGTTCTGCTCCGGGGGCGACAAGACCTGCAAAACAGACAAACAATATTTTACTACAGTTTTAATCTGGACTTAAAGCAACTCTGACCAGGAAAAAAATATCTGATAGAGCATTATAAAGCACAACACTCGTTTGTACACTGTAAAAGATTTGAGCCACATTTAGTTGGGTCGACTATCTTTATCTCTTTAAGTCGAATAAATTTAAAGTTTTAGAGTTTGAACCTAAATGTGAAAGATAAACTTACAGCAGTAAATTGTTTTAACTTTTTATTAATTTTGTCAAAACCTCCAAGAGTTGAATAAACTAGTTTGTAGGTTAGCACTTAAAAAACTGAAGGAAGAAAAAGACAGGAGTGGGAACTATTTCCCAGAATGCTTAGCGGCTTGTTTCTGTATCCTGAGGTGGAAGAGCGTTACATTGATCTGACTCTTGTGTTTTATTAAGGAAAATGTTCATTTCAAAGCTTGAGGATAATGTTCTGTTCACACTGAATGTTTTTGAGCTGAATTCATTGAGATGTTTAAACAATATATATATATATATATATATATATATATATATATATATATATTTTTTTTTTTTTTTTCCCACCAGGGGGTCTTTTGTGGGCTCTAGTGTCCCTTATATGACAGTAGGCTGACAGGAAGGGGCGAGAAGACATGCAGCAAATGTAGACGGGTCCGGGAATTGAACCCGCGACGGCCGCATCGAGGACTCAAGGCCTCCAAATGTGGGTTGTGCTATCCCCTATGCCACCACAGCACGCCCCAAATTCATTGTGATGTTTAATAAAATTTATTATCAGATCAGAAATTTTGTTCATGCATTTTGAAACCAGAATTTAAATTATTTTAAAGTAAAATAAGTTGTTATTTTAACTTAATTATGTGAGTAAAATAATAGAGAAATGTGGCTCTTTAACCAGGTGAAGGCAGATTTTTTTCTTTCATATTGTGAAATAATTATTTGATTTAAATTGCAGCATTAAGTTAAAACTCACAATTCAAGATGAATGAACAACATTTAGACAACTTGTCTCTTGTTGTTAAATCAACTTCATGAACTTTAAGTTAAAACCAAAACAATTTTCTTGTCGACTTAAATTGCATTTTCAAGGCAGCAGGTGGACTTTCATTTTCAAGTTAAACCACCTTCAAATGTTTTACAGTGCACAGAATGTCAACAGCTCCTTTAAAGGTACAGTTTGTAACTTTCTGACACATCAGGCTCAAGAGACACAACTGATATTTACAGAAAATACCAAACAGCTCAATTCAAGTCATCAGTTTGACACATCAGCTTATAACCAGACCGTTTCCCAGACAGAGACAAGACAAAACAACAAAGCAGAAAAAAACCATAATGCTTTTAATCAGCCTGGTGTAATTGTTTTCAGGAGTTACAGTAATTGATTGATGGTAGATGTTTTATAGTTTTAAGAAAGACAAGACATCCTTCAGCCGGACAGAAGCTGCTGAGGAGTGAGCAGATTTCCAAGTCAATATAATTCTTTGATGTGAATAAAAACATATTTTGTTAAAACTGTCACTATGTTATAATCGTATAATCGGAAACATTAAATCTGAAAAAATAAAAATAAAACAAAATAAAGCTCTTCCACTTCCTCCCAGTGCTACTATAGCAATTTGCAAAAATGCAACACTCCCCGTCAAAAACAACCAATCAGAGACAGGAGGAGGGTTGTAGCGCTGTCAATCACCGTGTGTACGCGCTGCTCAATGTGCTTATGGCAGAGAAACAACTCACGGTTCCAGGAAACTGTTTATCCACTGTTATGGCCATGCTAATTAGTTGCATAGTTGCATTCATAGAAATGCAACTATGCAATAGTAGAACAATAATATTATGAAATTATAATACATATGCTAATGTCAAACAACTAGCAGATGGAGGAAACAATTAATTTCCTTCACAATTTTTGTTTTTTCTAAGTTACATAACAATTTGGAGCAGAGTTTCTTTTAAAAATATAATCCCAGTATCACTTCACAACAACAGCAAAAAGAAACCATGTACCGTATTACCTGGAAAAATGAAGAATAAAAATCTAACTCCAACCAATCCATTTGCCACAGAACCATTTTATTTTTATTTTGGTTGTACACAAGCTTTTTCAAGATTGTCTAGATTACATACATTGATATAAAAGGCACAAAAATGCATTGCAGAGCTTATCTTTAGCACAAAGTCTAATATCAGGTGATTTTCAAGTGTTTCCCCTCATAAAGATTCATCATACAGCCTGTACATATATATACTAAACCCCGCTACCTGTCATGCTATTAGAGTTTAACTGCAAACCTAATTACTGTCTACATTTCTGTATATATGTACACAGTTTATTGTTTGGGTTTATAAAAAGTTTAAAATACATGCTTTACCTGTAAATTATACAAGCAGTACTGTACAATAATATTGTGATAGAAAACAAATGCTTATACATGTTTTATACAACTGAAAGACACTCACGGATCATCGCACCAAACAAACACGGTAAGCTCTTCACTTTTCTTCTCCTCCATAAAGAAACTCAACTTTTATTGCAAAAAACACTGAAGGGCCGCTGAGCGGTTTTATAAAATCCTTTCCTTTTTTTATTGTCCATTCAGTCACATGACAACGTCGCCTTCAAGGCTCTTTTAGCACGTCAACGTAGCCCCATCAAGACCAGAAGATCTTTCACAGTAGAAACGACTTCCTAAAGTATCTAAATGCAATTTTTAATAAATAAGAGGAACAATTCAGTGTGAGGTGAAGAGATTTTGTTTGGACTTGCAAAAATCAGTGAACAGAACAAAATAAAACTACTGAGGAACGAGTGCTCACTCCTAAAGACAAGACAATTTTCTCTTCCTATGGTCGATATTTATACAACGACTCTCCATCGAAACTAAGAAACATTTATTCAAGTATACAATAAAACATTTCAATTTCATTTCTATAAATTATGTGTGTATTTATGCTAGCTTTATGGTTTGGTTGGAGATTCAGAAAAAAGATTTATTTACATCCCAAAATAGTTCAGTAAATTTTGAACATTTTCAGTACATAAACTTGTTCATAGTTCATAAATAAGTACTGAAATCCTGGATTTCTTTAGGCAATTTAAACATAAATTTACTTTTATCTAACAAATGCTGCTTTATAAGCAAAAACATTTAGTTTATCGTAACAACATCAAAATGAAACTCAAATTTTAAAGCCCTTTTTCAACTTTAGCAGTGGTATACTTTATGTAGGCCTGTCACAATAAACAGTAAATCAATTAATTGTATGATAAATTAAAACAAGTTCAATAATTATCTTATTTGCATGATTTGTCGTTTTTCTCTTAGTACCAAAAACTGGATGACAAGTCGTCAGTTTGGTGCTTTGGTCTCAACCAGCACTTTTTTGAAGGACAGTTTTGACTTCATAATTAATTTTAGTAGTTTTTTTTCTGCTGTTTATTTTGGACATTTAAAAGGTCTTCCAGTTCCAGTGTTAAATGTTCACTAAAATGTAAAGTTTTTTCATCTTAGAGAATGGGTGACTGCATTATTATGCCTTTACAGTTGTACTGCTTGAAAATTGTCTCAACAATATTGTTGTTTATCGCAATGACTTGTGGGACAATTTATCGTCCAGTAAAATTAGTTATTGTGAAAGGCCTAACTTTATCACACTGGCAATTTTATTTTATTTTTTGCTATAATTGAAATTTTAATGACGTATATCATTTATGCAAGAGCTAGCCATTTTATTTTACAATAAGGGACAGTTTAGAAGAACACATTTAGTTTTTCTCGCTTGTATTTTCAAGACAATGAGAAGTTTACCAGATAGTTAAGAGAACTTTTAGTTATTTTTAATTATTTTGACCACAATAAATACAACAGTGGAGTACAAAAGGTGTGAGAAAAGTCAGTGTTGGACCAAAATGGCTACTCCCACTACATCTGGGCTCAGCAGTTCTGATCCGTGAGTATCTCCTCAAGTAGTAGCTATTTACAAAAATAATAAAAAAGTAAAACAAAATATCACAGACCTCTTGCGACCAGAGGTTAATATTCACTGTGTTCGTGTTGTCATTACAGTACAGTGCTGATTGTAGTCATTTTACAGTCAGAAGAGTCTGAAGCGCAAACAGACCACATGTGGATCTCATGCAAAGAGTGGTGACAGTCAGCGGTCAGTCTTTTCATACAAAAAACTGTCAGAAATGCAGCCTATTGCCTTTTTTTAAATTAATCTTGGTGTTGTCAGCAGGTCAAGCACACAAGGAGGATCCTGTTAGTATGTCAGTGCGGCACTGCTTTAAAGACGATTCAGGATAAGCGTTAATCGGTGACAATCTTAGCACAATAAATCAATAATTCAGCTAGCAAACAAAACTAGGTTCTGAGTTAGCAGCTAGTCCACTTTGTACATTCTCCAAGAGGTTGTACTATAAAATTATGCAAAGTATAAAACAGGCAGGGCATCCTGAACTCAGCGTGAAGCAGCAGGAAAACAACATCAGGCGATCTCCTCACCAAACTGGTGCTGCTGTGAGCATCAATAGACGGAAAAAGCCTTTAATACAATTAAGCAAGTGGTGCATATTTAGCTAATGTAGCCCTTTAACACGGCGAGAAAGCAATAGTTTGGCTTTCATTGCACAAAGTAAATATCCAACCCTGTCTCAGGAAGTCATGTTTTGAACTTGTTCAAGTCACGTTTTGGGATCACCTAAAATGACACCAACAATGGCAAACCAAAGGCTGCTGCTTTGGAAGAAGAAGACACGAAAATCAGGCTTCCCTTCATATTCCTTCAGTCAATGAAACATACAGAAAAAAGATAAACATCTGCTTCTTTCCTAAAGATCTGTTGTTGCAACATGATGCCACGGTTTAAAGGAAACAAAATGCTCTGCGTGGTTTCTGTGTTTCAATAGAGCATCCTTATCTTAGGTTACACAGGATGATCTGTTGTTGTGGAGTGAAAAATTAAGTAAGCTAAAAATAATCGTGTTTATTTGTAATAAAATCAACCCAGTGGAGTGAATCGTATTGGAAAGTGATGACAGTTTTGGGGAGATGTCACAATCCAATCTCAGGTATTCAACTCCAAGAAACATTCTGTTCAATATCAGTTCTCGATATCTGTTATTGGAACAGTTTGTGATTTTATCTCAGCCACTCCTTCAGCAAGCTGTGCAGCTCCAAGTTTCATTACAATTTTTTCATTGCAGGCCATCCTCATTGCTTCGTTCACAGTGAAACAGAGACTGTAATGGCTGTTGTGGTTTCCTCCAACTCCAAACTGTTTTTCTCCCAGAGAGTTATCTGCAGTGGTGGGCACACCTCCTGTCATTTTTTTACTTTGTGTTTACTTAGCTTACCCTAAATTAATTTTCCCAATTAAATTCTTAGACGCCATCTTGATTGGTTGTTTTGTTAACTTTCAGTTGAATAAAGTCTAAAATGACGTTAAAGTTGTGGTTATCCACTGTTAAGAATGATTTAAGCAGCCATGCTCTTATTCTGAAGTGGGTGAAGACTGTTTCCTCTCGCCCTGCTATGGTCAACTAGCCAAAATCAGAAACAGAATTAGCAATAGTAAACAGTCAAAAAACTGTGAAACCAAAGGGAAAAGTCTGTTGCAAATAATCATTTTATGAAGCACAACTATTCATTTAAGTGTGAGATAACAAATTTGATCTGGTATAAGGAGATACATTAACTTGTAACGCATGTTGTGGCTAACATGGTTGAATTAGCGCTGTGGGATTAGCTTCTGCTAAATACTGTGTTGGTGTAGCGCTTTAACATTATTAAACTATTTGAAAAGGTCAAAAATCCCAGTGGATTAATCTTAACATGCTTCATTTTGATAAAAAACAGTTTGTCAGAATTAATTCACAGCAGCGAAATGTTTCATATCAGTTTGATGGGAGAAATGAGCAGCAACTGATTAGCCAAAACATTTCTCTTGAACTCATTTTGAGGGAAAGTTCATCCAGACTGCAAGTCTGAGTAAATACATCCCTGCAAAAAAAAAATTATGAATGGATAAAATGACAACTAAGTCCTTTAAACATAAGATATATAATATTTATATGTGGGATTTTAACTTTAATAATGTCACACATATAATTTATTGCATCAGCTAATTGCATTTATATAGTGAGCCCGTCTGCCCCCAACCTGATCCCCGAGTCTAGCCTACTGTGATAAAGTGCAAGAGTAATGTTAGAAAACAGTGATGAAAAAGGAAGCACAATGAAAGAAATAAGATATAATCTAAAGAAAATTATTAGAGCTACTCAAAACTCACCTTTAAATACATTTTAAAATACAACAAACCACTGCATACTATTTACAAAGCAGGTAAACCTCCTACAGCTCTGTCAGAAATAGAAAAACATAAATCACTGGTACTAATAAACGACCCTCTGTAGGTAAATACCAAAACATTTACAGCAACTCCAACATAAAACTAACTGCATTTGTATTTATGCCTGAAACTGTGTCATCTGGAAGACTTGGATTTAACTCAAATGCAACAGAAAACTGACTTGATGGAAATTTAAGAAATGGGTAGGAAATGAAGCAGCGAGCGTAGTGTTGCTTTTACTGCTATTGGTTTCTGTGTTGATATTATAACCTGACAGTCACCTATACACACAGAAAATTAACAATCCTAATTAACATTTAGTCGCTTTTGGTAATCAAAGCCTAATCGAATCATAAAATACCAGAAGATATATACCAGCTGCTGTAGCAGAACCCTACAATAACAATGCTTGCAGATCACAATGATGCTTTTCTTCAGAGTTTACTCTATGTAATGTGTTAGCATGCTAACAATAATTAGCAGTAAAGAAATTATTTCTTTACTGAATCACAAACCAACCAGGAGGACAAATCTAATATTATTGTGACTCGGTAATCTCACTGGATATATCAATGAGAAACATCACTGCACAAGGACACATTTCAAAATAAAGGAAGACTTACAAAATAACTCCCAAACCTTGCATTTAATTAACTTGCTCAATGCTAACCCAGGTGATGATGACTTGTTATATTGCCGGAAGTATTCACTCAACTACCCAAAGGTTTGAGTCAAAAGTTTCCAATCAATCCCTTGACCAGAAACATATAAAACTCAGCACCTAGTCATGCAGACTGCTTCTTCAATCATTTATGAGAGATTAGGTTTTTCTCAAGACCTCAGTAAATTCCACTTTCACTTCAGTAAACCTATTTGAGAAAAGTCCTCACTATTAAACTTTCAACTTTGACCAGCAGAGAATGGCAACAACTCAGCCACAGGGTGGGAAGCCATGTCAAATCCCAGAATACACGAAGAGTCAGAAGCTGCAGAAACATTATGTTGTCCTTAGCTTAGTTCAAGAGCAGTGGAGGGGTTTCCATGCAGCTGCATCTCAGCCTTGTATTATCAGGAGCAACACAAAGTTTCAGGTACAGTGGTGTAGATAAAGCCGCCGCTGCACCTTAGAGCCTCTTGGTTACAGTGTAAGGGACACTTCATGCTACAGCGTATGAAACAAATTTAGGGTTTGCACCTTCCTGGTCCAGTAAACCTGTGCACCAAAGAACAAAGCAAGCTCCACAACGCTCCATGGATTAGTGAGATCGGTGTGGCAGAATCACCTTTGAGTTTGGTAGACTCGGTTCTATTGGGTACAAAAATTGCAACATTAGTTATAAATTCAGCTGGTGTGGTTCGCTTTCACTTTGCATTGTGTTAAATGAACCAAATCATTTGGAAGAACCTGTTCCCTCCATCGCCTGTAGTGGCGCTGCACCAAGAACCACTGAAGGAAGCAATACAAAAACCTCTGAAGAAGTCATGAGAGCAACTTCCTTCTTCACAAAATGTAAACAAAATGGAATGGCGTCAGATTTTAGAGGTTGTGAGGTTCCTTTTTCGTCTTTGGGGAAAGACCACAAACTATTTCTTCCAGTAGAGTGAGAGTCATACGTTTTCCTCGGTTGTATTTACCCAGAATGCCCTGAACAATAGTCCGCTTCCTGTTTTTGGAGCGGCCTCCGGTCCGCTAGCAATCACATATGCATTCAAACTTTAATCAAACCAAGACCTACATTTTTAGGCGGACCAGAGTTTGCTTTTTTGTTACGAATTAGAGTTTGATTGCGCATTCACACCTCCCCAAATAAACCAGACTTTCTAGACAAACAAAGTAGAGTTTGATTAAAGTGAATGAACAGGGCAAGTCAGGTGTTCTAGTCCAACATCAACATCTGAGGAAACAAATGCATGCTAAATGTTTTCATAAAGAAACTCCTGAACCTTGGAGAAAGCCTTCCCAGAAGAGAAAACGTGGTTGTAGGCCGACGTCATATCAAGCAGATACTTTTGGCAATATATTTTATTTTAGAGTTATTTTCATTTAGCAACCATCACAGGTAGCATCTAGCTGTGGGCTAACTGCTCCTAAACATGACGATAGTAATCGTTCTATTCATAAAGGTCAACACTCCTGCTCAACTTTCCACGTCTCAAGTCCTAGTTTCTGGTTCTGTCCGGTCAGACTTCAGCACAACTCATCCAACGTGTTTAAACACCAACAGACGCAACGCGACACGCCGTTCTTGGCGTACGTTCCTCTTGACCGACAACTTCACAACCATTCAGAAAAAACGCATTCACTCTGTCACAAAACCTCAAAACTCGTCTATCTACATCTAAATACTACATTCTGTTTCCAATCAGATCTTCTTTTACATTATCTTTTTAAATATCAAATTTGTTGGAAGTCCACTCAAATAGACTTTGCAATTTCGAGTAAAAAAATGCTGAACTTCCCCTGTGCCATTAGGTGGAGATATGGGTGACATTACTAACATGAATTCAAGTAAAACGTGTCATAAAAGAAAAAGAATCTGCTAACTCAGATTTCTAAAACTTCCACTTGCAAAGACGATGCATAACAAACAGCTATAATATAAAAAATAAAAAAAAATGTCTGTTTGGCAAAATATCCAAGTTAAGTTTAGGGTCAATTTCTTTAAACTATTATAGAGATACTTCTTTATGCTTGCACTGCAACAGCTGGCTGATTAGGATTTTATTCCCCAACTACTTCTGAAGTATTTAGTACACGAGACATCAGTGCAACATCTACCGTGATTGGCTGAACCCTCTAAAATACAACAGGATAAAAAAAAGAGATAAAGTTCAACATTAGCAACAATTCTTTCACAGTAGAAAGGACTTCTAAAATATCTATCACAGGATATCTGAAACGTTCTACTGCAGGACGTTTTTTAGGATCGTTTGCTAAGACTCCAACGGCCTACAGAAGAAAGAAAGGCTCCTCAAACAGAGGTTAACACATTAAAACGTCAGCAAGCCTTTTGAAAAAACAGACAACTCAAACAACAGACGTAACAATCAAAGTGTCAGAAAAAGGAAACTATTTCACGCCACCTGTGCATCTAAAGTAAAAAAAACAAAAAACAGCACCAGCCTCTGATACGTAGTCCCTTCCGACCGTGAAGGAAACATGTAAAATAAACAGCTCATAAAAATACACATTCACATCATTCAGACACAGGTGAACAGGCTGTAAGTTTGCAGTTTGGGCCCATACAGCCTGTTGTCACAGCACATATCACATGTTTTGCATTTGAATTCAATTTAAAAGAATTCAAATGCAAAATATGTGAATCACAAAACAAACCAATTATTATTTAATCAACAACTGATTAAATAATAATGCCAAATGTTTGACTTCTTTGTAATATTTGTATTAATTTTCTAAGTTGTTTTTGTAAAAAGTATGAGATTTTGTTGTGTCAAACTCAAGGCCCGGGAGTTAAATCTGGCCTGCCTCCAGTTTTTCACAAATCCTCAAAGTTCACACAAAATCAACAGATCACTGATTTTACTGCAAATGTTCTCAAAATTGGTCAAAAACATTGAGTTTAAGTGACTGCTGCCTCAACCTTACTTGATGTCAAGTTGTAGTCCGTAACTACAGATACGGCGAGTAATAAAAAGTCACATTTAACATCACACATTAGCGCATTATATTTCCAAATAATCACTACAAAATTTCTGATTTTGATTGCAAAAAACACTAAAGCAATCAAAACCCTGGAGGAACAGCTGATTAGTGATTTTTTAACAGTTTAATTGATTTTTGAAATGGCCCAAAATGACAATGACATCCTTGTTTCTGATTGGTTTGGACTGTTTTTGTATTTATCCTGGTTGTGGAGTTACTGAAGTTATGAGTTGCTTTTTCTTAGAACATATATTATTTCTTTAGTACGTTTTTAAACTGTATTTAATGCCAGTGTGTAATCTCCCACAATAATTTGTTGTTTTAAAGAGTGCCAGGATTTTGTTTTGTTGCTTCATGCAACATTTTTGTTCTGCTTTACTTTCAGTCTCTGTCTAAGATTACTGTAAATCACCTCCTACACCTTCAGACAGACGTTTTCCAAACAGTTCACTGCTTTCACACACAACATTTAATGAGGCAGGAATCAGGACAAGACACTTGGATTACTGGGTTTTGTGCAGGTAAAGACATGATGTGAAGCAGCAGCAGCAGCAGCAGGAGCAGCGTATTGCTCTGTGAGCGGGACGTCGAGACTCCAAAAGTCTTCGTGCAAAAGCTCGATCGCTGGGACGACCTGCATACCTCTACGATCGCTCCTCCGTTTTAGGCAAAAAAAGATGACAGATAGAAAAAATAAATAAAAAATGCACAAAAAAACTGTAAAGCTTAACAGTCTCTTAGCAGCCCCACTCGGTTTCAAACTCCTCCTCTTCACAAAACAGGAAGTCTTCAGTTTCACATTGTTTCCACCAGCCTGCCAGGTCTGTGGCAAGCGCAACTTCGGCGTTGCTGAGTGGCTTCAGGAGTTTATTGCATGAAAAATATTCTCAATATTCCTCCAATCCTCTTCTTTTTCTTCTTAAATAGAAAAAAAAATCAGTTTCTAGAGCTACGTCTGTGTAGATGTATGAATCTGTGTGTTTATTAACACAGCTGTACCGCTGGGTGTTGGTGATATGGCTTGTATGACCTTCCAGTGTGCTGCGATTTTATTGGTTTATGTGCACATTCATATCTGTGTAAGATGTTACAGAGCTGGCAAGGTGGTATCTATGCAAAAAAAAAAACAAAAAACTATTTTTTTCTTGCTAGCCAAATGCTCTATATTTCTCATACATTCCCTACTCTTGGCATGGGCTGGTCAGTGGTATGAAAAGACATCAAGGTTTTAGAAAGTTAGTCTTAAACCTGCTAACATTTCCTGTTACACCATTATTAAATCTTAACTTCCCTTTAATGCCAGAGAAAGAGCCAAAGTAGAGTTTTCCAAGGCTGTGTGGAGTGCAGCGTAAGATAAGTTGTTTTTCTTGCTTAACAGAAAAACAAATTGAATTGTTTGGGTACATTTGAGGCTGGGAAATGCAATCAGCATGTAAAATCTGAAGAACAAACCAGCTAATATCAGCTGGTTATACGTATGTTAGTCTATAATGAGCAGAAAAGTAAATATGTATGAAATTCTACTTAATTAGCACTAAAAACTGCTGCTAAATTTAGTTGGAGGTCATTCTACATGAGTCTACAAATCAAAAATAAACAAATATCATCTGTAGATGATCAGTATAAACATAGCAGTGGTATAATTTTTTCTGTTTTAAATAAAGTATTTTTATTTATTATTTTAATCAGAATCTTATTCTGGATCAGAACAGTAATTAGTGTGGCGGTGAAATTAAAGACAACTAAACACAAAAACACTATTATTTTGGACCATTTTCTTGTAAATGAGCGTAATTTGGGAGGTTTAGTTTTGTTTTCCTTCTGCTTCCGTTACAAATGTATTTGCATGAGAAATCACTTTAAATGATGAAGCACCTAAGAGGGGCCAAGTTCAGCCCCAGGCCCAAAATCTTCTCTGACCACTCCTGCATCTCTCTCTTTGTGTGCTCTGTTCGTCTCTGAATCTATGGCTGTACACATCTGTGTATGTTACATGTATTTATATTATATATGTGTATGTGTGTGTGTGTATTTTGAGTCCATTTCTCAGTCCTCTCAGCTATTGTTGTTCTTGTTCATGAGCCTGGCTAGCATCTGTTGCAGCTGCGACCTCGACACGTTCAGAACCGAGTGCCGGCTCCGTGGGCTGCCAGGCATCGGCAGAGTGCCGGCGTGCCGGCGCCGGGCCGAGGCGGTGGCGGACATGGCATGGGCGGGGCTGCTCTCGGCCGAGCGGCTCCTCTGGATGAAGCTGCCTCCGGCGTGGGGGTACTGCTCCGTCTCCAGGGTGGAGGAGGAGAAGACATAGGAGGCCAGCCTCCTCAGCTGATTGGGCCGCGCTTGGTGTCTGTCCTCCTCCAACTGCAAACAGACCAATCAGACAGAGGGAGGAAGAGGAGGTTAAAGAGTGGAAATGGACTCTTTTCATATTAAAAACACTTATTAAACAGGTTGTTTTTGTCTCCTCCCCCTCCCTGACAGACATTAGACATGAGGAAGCAGGTGGATGCTTTCACATATCTAAAGCCTGTAGCTGATTGGTCAAAGGTCATGTGGGGAGGAGCCTGGGGAAAGAAGCTGAGGGGATGTTGGTGTAATTCTGGCTCTATCTACAGCTGCTTTTCATAATTACTAGTTAGAAACTAAAGAAAACTCCTAACAGGGGGGCACTTAAGCGTTTTAGCTGCGATTAGCATCCCTTAATCTGAAAAAGTAAAAAAGTTCAGGGAAACATTTCTCCCACAAAGAAGCACGCTAAAGAAACAAAAAGTCACCAGCACAAGCACTGCACACACTGTCTCACTAATCTACGACAGCCTGAGCCTCGACAGGTTTCGGCTTTTTCGTTCTGAAGGAAAAGTTACCACTGAAGATGCAAACAAATCAGGGATCTTAAAAGAGAGAGATGGAGTCATCAAGCACACAAAACAGACACACGACGAAGGGAAGAGGAGGAAATAAAAACTAAAAAAAATAAAAATATGTCTGAACAGAAGAAAAAGGAAAAACAGAAACGGAGTGAGAAAACAGAGGTACAGGACTAGTCCTAAACTGTGCTTACCCCGAAACATCACTTTATTTCTTCTTGTGTTGATCCCAATGGCCCCCTCGCTCTTTTCTTTGTCTCCTCAGGTGAGTCAAACTTGACATACTGTGTACTTTTAAAGCGATAAGTTGGGGGCAAAGGCATCAGTAGTTATTTGGAAGGGGGTAAAGAATTGGAGAGGAGGAACAAAGAAAAAAAAAACTGTGGTCCTCGATGGTTGGTGGCAGACGAGGTTGGTTATGATCTAGTGTGACAGTTGGCCAAACAAAAAAGAAAACGAAAAAATAAAAAAAATGAAGCAGAGCTTGCTAACGGATCTGAGCACACATTTTCATTTTCACACTGGCATAAAACATCCAGCCTTCAAACAGCAGCCACCGAGTATGGAGGACCAGATGTGTCAATAATTCACTGAAAGAGCGCATGATGGATGCAGTCAAATGGTGACATAAATTTACAAGTGAAACTAAATGATAAAAATGGATAAAGAAACAAGAAATCACCACACCCATGAGGAAAATCCTGCAGAAGGAAAATAAAATGGAAACACAATGTGAAATCCAGGTAAAGGTCATAGAGTAACTGGCGACACGCATTCCTCTTTCCTCCGAAACAAACTCTCCAAATAGAGCGTCACACGATAATCAAATTCAGAAAAATGCAGAAAGAAAAAGAGGAATATTCAGTAAATTATTAGAATATGTACTCCGATAAAGTGTTGTTTTTTTTTGTCAGAATAAGCCTGAAAATAAAATTTAAGAGGGTATTATATTTCATATAATTGTATTAAAAATATTTTTATTAATCTAACAAAAAATTTTTATTTTTTATTTTTCCCCACCAGGGGGTCTTTTTGTGGGCTCTAGTGTCCCTTATACAACAGTAGGCTGACAGGAAAGGGGGAAAGAGGGGGGTAAGACATGCGGCAAATGTTGTTGGGTCCGGGAATCGAGCCTGCGACGGCCGCGTCGAGGACTGGGGGCCTCCAAACGTGGGGCGCACTACCCTCTACACCACCGGAGCGCGCCCCATTAATCTAACAAATTTTTATCTTAAATGTGTTTTCATGAGCTGCAAGCACAAATTAAACAGAAATAAAGGCTTGAAAACCATCTGTAATTATTAGTTATTAATGCGATGTTTCACTGAGTGAACTGAATTATTTAAAAAAATTTACTTTTCAATTTATAGACTATGACTATATAACATTAAAATCCCTTTTTCTTAGGTGTTTAAACCCAGTTTACATCCAGCTGACCTGATGAAGCCGGAGGAAGACACCAGGCAGACGAGTCAGGGCTGATTAAAGCGGATTTAAGTTATAAAGGAATATCTTAAATGCTACACAGAGTAACAGGAATATGAAAGTTCCCCACAAACCCACCAAGCCATGGCCGTCCACTTAAAGCCGGGGTGTACAAACTTTTGTACAAATTTTGTACAAACCAAAATTGTCAAGTCAAAAGAACTCTAGGGCCAAAAAATGTCATATCTATAATAAACTTGTGCCGTAATTTATTTTGACTCACTTGATCATGTAAATGTTTAATTAAACAATGTTTAATTTGTTGAACAGAGATGTGTAAACTATTGCAGAGCCCAAACTTAAAGTTTTTTTTTTTTTTTAGATTTGCCCGATTAAAGGAAATATTTGTCAGGTGTTTATGGGAAACAAAGGCAAATATTTACCATATTTTCCGGACTATAGAGCGCACCACACTATAAGCCGCACCTACAATTTTTTTGAAAAGAAACTGGAAACGTACATATATAACCCGCACCGGGCTAAAAGCTGCTGGTATCTCCGCCGCTCTCAGTCTTCTGCAGCAGAGGGCTGCTCTCCGTCTGTAATGCTGAACCATGGTTTCGTTCACGCCGACCTTACGTGCAGCGGCTCTATTTCCTTCCTGTACTGCCGGATCGACAGCCCTCAACTTAAAAGCTACATCATATGAGTTTGAAGAAATTTCTCTGTCGTCTCTGCTGCTAGCATGTGCTTGTTCTAAATGAAAATTAGCTCTTTCTTCTTTGAATTCCAATTTTGACTTCCAACGATTCACTTCCTGCTAAAGAGCCCCCTGGTGGTTGAAGAAAAGCCACACCGGGATGTAAGCCGCATGGTTCAAAGCGTAGGAAAAAAGTAGCGGCTTATAATCCGGAAAATACGATAGTGAGTTTGGGGCAATAACAAAACAAGATTTAGATCAATATATGTTTGTATATTTAAAGATGGATACTTATAAAATGAATACCAATAAATGCTCCCAATCTGCTGGGGGGGCTAAATTTGTGTTATTCTTGAATTGCAGTCAGAAGCCGCCCAAAATAGGTTCAGGGGCAACAATTTGCATCTCTAGTCTCAAAGGTAGGTTGATGTATTTAATAATAACAAAAAGAAAAAGCAACTTAAGACTATTAGACAACATAAAGAAGAGAAAGGGTGTGATTAAACAGCAGTTTCCAATTTAATGGTTCAATAATTTTTACTTTATGTTGATAAAATGAATCTAACCTGCTGTAACAAACAAATCTACTGCATATTTTTCACATGTTAAACAGATCCAATTTTTTTCGTTCAGGTAAATAATTATTAAAATTTTGGCCCATTATAATCGAAGAATGCAGTGAATTTAGATGAAATTGTAATTTTAGTGCCTCGGTCTGGCGCAATGACACACAAAAAAAAATCTAGATACGCTAATTTTTCACATCCAATTAAAATAATATTGAGAATTTGGTAACAGTTAAACATTTATTTGTACAATCCACTGGTAGCAGCATTCTACAACCTAATTATTAAAACACATTCATAAAATGAGCTCATTTTATAGCTTTATGTTCCAAAACAATTTTCATGTTCTGTTTATTAACTCAATTAGCAACATTTAAGGAAGTTACAATAATTCACTGGGATATGCTTTTTTTTAGACTAAACACAATAAGAGTCTGCTCAAACCGTAAGCAATGGTTTTTTGCTTTTAACATTTTTTAGTGCAAAATTTGCTAATTTATTCTTTTCATAGACTTTGATTATCATTTGGTGGTTGAAGCGTTGACAATTATTCCCTCTGGTTTTAGATGCTGTGCAGCTGGAAGAATTTTTGATGTTAATGTTTTACCTTTGTTGTTATGGTGAATACTTGTGAAAACAATGTAATAGATTACAGCTGCAAGCATCTAAAGAGCCCAAATAATGTTTGAACTATGACCTCAGATCCCAGAGAATTTTAAACAAAGGCTTCAAGGATGCAGAGCAGAGAGAGAGGAGGAAGTTTAAATCATAATGGGCGACAATCATTTCCCTGACTCTAACGTCTCTGCCTGGTTTTCTAACCAAACGGCCAGTCAGAGGTTAAAGGAGAAGTGGCAAAAGCAAATGAGATGGATTAGCAGTGCTTGATAAGAACTGATGATGTCATCCAGGACAGATTTCCATAGAATATTGTCTCTGGTGTTCAGAAATTGAGCTGTTGGCATATCATTACAGTTATACATTGACAGTTTTCAGTCAGAGGCCTCTACAGATTGGTTGCAGGACTGACTGCTACCAAAGATCCACAGACTCTTTGAGGATACTTGGCTAACATAAGTTACACCAACATTTAATTTAATTTTGGGAAAAATAAAAATATTCTTTTAATTTAAAAGGAACTGAACTTTCTTCACAACCTTTCGTTCAGTTCATCATGAACATCCAATCAATAAACATGTCTTTATTTGAAACATTCAAAACAGTCTGCCTAAACAACCTGATGTCTTTGTATTTAATAAATCGCCTCCATTAAAAAAAAACCCAAATTAAATAAATAAAATCCCCAAACTTTGTGTATGCATTAACTGTGATCTGTTCTAGGTCCAAATCTTTGTTTTAATTTAAAGTTGAATTCAAAGATATGCTGCATCACTGTGAGAGGAACAATTTCATCATTACAGTATAATTAAAACCATAAATATAATTATGATTTCACATTCATCCTTACAACCAATAAAACACTCCATCAAAAAAAAATAAAAATCTATGGTTATATGTAATACAATAAACCACTCGGATCACACACACACTTATTTTCTCCCACCACCGTCAGATAGTGTTTTCATCCAGTGCAACGTTAAATGTACGATATAGAGCAGGTTTCATGTCACAGTACGTTTCCATGCTTTTACTGACAGAACTACACTGTAAAACATTTGAGCCACATTTAGTTGTGTCTACAAATAAATTTAAAGTTTTAGATTGTTAACCTAAATTTGTGAGTTTGTAAAAGATAAATTTACAACAATAAGTTGTGTTAACTTTTTACAAATTTTGTCAAACATCCAAAAGTAGGATAAAGGACATGTTTTAGCTTAGTGTTTAATTCTAATTTCCCAGAGTGCTCAGCGGCATGTTTTTGTGTCCTGTGTTGCACAGTGAGTGAAACGGAAGTGCATGACATGGATCTGAATCCTGTTTTATTAAGGCAAATGTTAAGTTTTATGGTCTGTTCACACTAAATGTTTCTGAGCAGAATTAATTGTGAAGTATAACTAAATTTATTATCGGATCAGAAATTTTGTTCATGCTATTTGAAACAGGAATTGAAATGATTCTAAAGTAAAATAAGTAGATGCTTTAACTTTATATTGTAAGTAAAATAATAAAGAAATGTGTCTCTTTTAATGAGATGAGGGTAGTTTTTTTTCTTGCATATTGTGAAATAATTATTTGGTTTAAGTTCCAGCTTTAAGTCAAAACTCACAATTCAAGAGTAATGAACTTAAAAAACAATATTTAGACAACTTGTCTTTTGTTGCTAAATCAACTTCATGAACTTTAATTTCTGAGTCAAAACTAAAACAATTTTCTTGTCGACTTAAACAGGATTTTCAAGGCAGCAGGTGGACTTTCATTTTCAAGTTAAACCACCTTCAAATGTTTTACAGTGTTCCAACATCAAGTGTGAAAATTTTCAGAAAACACAGCAGAGCATCATCAGCGTCCACAAGCTTTACCACAGAGTCCAAGACGTTCTCACATCTGGACAGTTCTTCTTATGAATCACAAGACTCTTACCCACGAACCAGCCGCACCAATCAGGTTAACATTTATGCACATTATGCAAACAGCAAATACACAAAAAAATTTTGTGTATTTGAGTGGATTAGCGTTAGTTCACAACATTCAGGTCTTCTCTTTGCGTGAGTTAAATCAGTGTTAAAAATTAGCTAAAAGTTTTATTTAAACAGACTTCAGACTTGCCTTTCCTTGCATCTATGTTTTATCATGTACGTTTTTGAGACATTTTATACCAATATGAATGCACATTCTTGGTGTAGTAACGTCCAAACAGAGAGCAAAACACTAAAGAAACGCTCTTCCAACAGTTAAAATACTCCACAGTAGAAATACAGCAACAATTATTCACACCACTTGCAGACTTGGGCTTAAATAAACTTCAATATGACATTTCTTGCATTTTTCCTTCTGACTTGAACCTGATAGAGAATCTGTGGAGGGAGCTAGAGATCAGGGTGATTCAACTTCAGAGATTCGCAGCTCATTGCCAAGCATACATATCAGAATACCAGGGGAAACATTCAAGAAGCTGGTCACCAGTTATAATAAAATCCAGTTTTTATAGAGACAGTGTTTCTCAAAAATTGAGAACAAACTATGAAAAAAGGTCAAGAATAATAAATGGAAACAAATCCTACTGGCTTTCAGAATTTTCCCTGATTTAAGGCTAGAAGGGAATAACATCAACTTATACTAATTTATTAAAAAAAATAAGCCTGTCCTAAACTAAAAGCTCAATTTGAAAGATTTGTGATTAGAAGATACTAAGCAAGCAAAAATATTAACCATAAAACTCTTTTTGGCGATATAGCAACTTTCTGAAACCTCTAATAATCACCTGCTGTTGCTTAAAAAAGAGGTGCACCAATTGGAGTTTTGCAAATGATCTCTTCTTTTTGTTTAATGTAAAGATACCATTTTTTCTTTTTAAGAACTTTGGCTTAAAAAGATGTAAGAACTATGCTCATTAATTATTGTAAAAGTAGAGACCTGTAGTGGAAAAACAGGGTTTTACTATTTAAAAAAGACAAAATGATCAGAGTTCATATTTTAAACTGACATTAGGAGCTAATAAGTGAATGCAGACCTTTACTTTTACCATAATTTAAATAAAAGCGCTGCTAGCATTTCCAAATACAGTACTTTCAAGACATTCAGAAGTTAACTGTAACATATTTAGCCTTCCTGATACCTGTTAAAAGTCTCTCTTTATAGCAGCTTAAATAAATCACAGGTTTCCTTCAAAATGGCTTCCAATATCTTTGTGTTTCCTCTGAATTCATTTTATGCATCCTCAGCTAACTTTAAGGCCTTTTCACACAATAACAGAATCCACACTGAAGAGTGTTATTGGTAGAGCAACTTTGTAGTCCATGCTGGATTCACCGATTGTAAAAAATGTTTTTATTTTGAGCAAAAAATTGTCTCATTCCGTTTACAAGTTGACAAAGAAATAATCATTTTGCTAGCTAGTCTGCCAACTGTAACGGACAGTCTGGTGGACGCTCCACGTGTGTGTGAGGTGTGTTCAGGTGCTGAACAGAGCTGCGTAAAGCTGCAAGCACACTCCAGCAGGAGTACGTTAGCTTCTCACGGTTATGGTAGTTTTAAAGGACAATTCCAGCTTGAATCCAGATGTTTGGCTTTGTATCCCAAAAGGAAGTGGGTTGTCTGTGATGCACTTTCAGAAAGTGAAGTTTTCTTATTTGGAAATTGCATAAAATCCATCCCTGTATTTCTGCCAAAAAAACTGAAATTCTGATCACTGAGTTAGTTTTAATTAGCCTGTAAACTTAATTTGCTGTTTCTTGATTTCCCAGAGCAGTAGCTGCTTCATATGTAATTTTATTTAGGGAAACACATAATAATGTGCTATACAAATCAACTTGACTGACTGATAAAATATTTTTGCCTTCAATTGGATTATGAACCAGATGGTAAAATTAAAGGACAAAACAAGGGAATTAGCAAAACGCACTGTCATGCTGGATTTGTCCTTTAAACTGCATGTCGGAAGTGGAAAAATGAGTCATAGTGGCTGCAGCGCCTCACTACGACAGCTGTAGCAGTAACGTGGGCTGCAGCCAATCACTTTGCTCATCTGTCCACCCCCAGCGCATGCTGCCAGATCCTCTCCTCTGATTGGATGACTGGGTCTCTTACCGGTCTCTGAGGTCCAGTGGGCTCAGACTCTCTCCTGCGAGGGCGTCCCGACGGCAGTGAGTGGCACGGTGACTGAGCCGGGCTCCCGCCGCTTCTTCTCGACGCCTCCTCTTCCGTTAGCGTGAGCATCCCGCGGCTGCTGTCGCGGGTGTGAGTTTTGGGACGGACCACCAACTCCCCTCCTGCAGGAAAACCACATGTTGAAGCGTTTTGTTTTCATTTTTTAGGGTGATCTAATCCATCAGTACCACTTGCAACTTAACCTCTCCCCTACCTCAGGGGTCTGAAGCCTTTACACTGCAAAAACAGGAAATTTTACCAAGTAATTTTGCTCTAGATCCTAGTGCAAATATCTTAGCACACTTGAAATAAGACACTTGAAAATAACTTTTCATCTAAAAATATGAGTTTATTTTAAGATAATAACTCAGATTTTTTCACTTCTAACATGGGAAAGATGTCTTATTATAAGTGAAATAATCAGCCTTTATCTGTAAAAGCAATACCAAAGTAGAGCTAGATAAGAAGCTCAACTACTTCATTCTCCTACTGACTTTATTCTCGTAATTCATAGAACAAAAACAAATCCTAGCCTGGCCCAAATACTTCAGAAATTGATAAATAAATTATTCAGAAATTTTGCGCATGTGTAAAACTTAAGAGGGCAAAAAGATGATTCTACTTATCAATGGTGAGCAGTTTTTCGCCCTGAAGCAGGAGATTTTTTTGGAACCGAAAATTTTATTAATCAATGAAATCGATTTATTGCCCAGCCCTGATACAACCCCTTCATATTTTTACTGACTTTGCAAAAGGGGACTAATTTGGTAACATTACCTCCAGCCCTGAGCCTCCTCCTCTCCTCCTGCTCCTCCAGGGGGCGGAGCTCCTCTGGCTCCTCATCAGTGGTTCCTGATGTGGTGGGGTGGAAGTCCCGCAGCTCCGCCTCTTTGTCGATGATCACCCACTCTTTGCTGTCAAAGTCCTCCTCCTCGGCCAGCGGGACGGACCGGATGAAAGCGTTGCTGTGCGCCTCCTGGTCAACAGAAGCCACCGACACCTCTTGGCGCCCACTGGCCTGACGGTCACCACGGCAACCGGGGTCAACTGAGAGCATCTGAGCCGGCTGGGAGGAGTAAACGTGACGAGAAGGAGAACCCAGCATGTCCATCCTAGACCTGGAGAAAACACAAATTGTCATGTGACTCTGATGTGCTTAAGGTTTAATTACTTGATTTAAATAAACTGCAAAAACACAAAGTCTTAACTTTTACAGCAACTGGACTGTCCAATAAAAGTTAAAAATCCATTAAAATATGTGTTCACCTTAACATTTTTACAGGTGTGCCTGTTTTTCGCACATAAACAGTATTTTGGGCCTAGTTTCCAGTTGAAATATCTTTGTACACTTTAAATAAAAAAAAACAAAACTTACAAATAACTTTTCAGCAAGATATAGGAGCTTGTTTACGTTAATAATTCCTTACTATTGATTTGAAAAAGTACCGGTCTCACTGGCAGATTATTTCACTTGTAACAAGATATTTTACTCATGGGATAGTAATATTTTTTTTCTTGCAATATTTGCATTGAATTTCCACAAACAACCGGATGATGCCACTATTGCCGCAAACCACAATGAGGAAGACGACAGGATGTAGTGGTAGGAAGACTAACATTGTGTTTCTTATCTAATGGGAATTACAAATTTGTGTTGTTTTGACATTACCATTAGCAGAGTATTGACAAAGTTTTGTGCACATTTGTAATGGAAATGCAGTAGTCTAGTTACCTCTGTCCATAGCCGTCGACTCGGCCTTCTGCAGCAGACATGCGATCAGATTCTGGGCTGTTGACCCGACGGTACCGTAAAGACCGACCCTGACCTGTCGGTGACTCCGGGCCTCCTCCTCGAACTGGCGACACCGGACAGGCCCCTCGCCCCGCCTCTTCTTCCTCAGCTCCCTGAGAAACAACATGAAGCCAATTAAAAACAAGCAGCAACAAACCAATAACAAACAACTCAATTATTCTGAAAATTTGGATTTGTGATAAATTTTGGTAACTCAACGGTACATAGAAATATTTGAAAATATTCTAATGGAAAGTATACGTGTAAAATTAATAGCAAAACCAAAAGCTTTAAGGCCCTTTGGCGACCTCTGGTGGACTACCTGTTCAGTGAAGATGCAATACAAAACTTTTATATAAAAAAAAAAAAAACTTCACAAATTTGTTAAAACTGGCAGCATAATGTGACAGTTAACCTGTGAAAGGATCAATCTCTTCCACTTCCTCCTTGTGCTGCTAATGTCTGAAGAAATCCACCGCTCCCAGCCAAAAACAACCAATCAGAGTCAGGAGGAGGGTCTTAGCACTGTCAATTAACCTCATATACACGCTCATAAATGTGCTAAGGGTGGAGAAACAACTCATTGTCAAAGAAAAACCTTTTATCCACCATCATAGGTGACCATGCTAATTAGCCTTAGGAATCACAACAGGCTCTACTGATGGGGAGAAAGCAGAGGAGCTTGATATTTTCACAGATTATCTGTCTCATATACTTGTACGACATAGTGACAGTTCGGCAACACTTAAGGGGAAAGTATAAGACTGGCATGACACAGTCATAAACGTGAAGAAGTCTTTATAATTTTTTCTGTTTTTAAATTTTAGAAAAGTCCCATACCGCAGCTTTAGAGGAGAACTTGCATTTAACTGGAAATACTAATATCTAGCATCTTCTTATTTAATTCATTTATTTATTTGATATCATTATTTTTCTTTCTATAAGCGCTTCACACTTCAGCTTCTGCCATAACTACACTGGTTCTGTTTTGTGTTAGTTTTTTTTAAATAAATAAAAACAGTGTTAAACAAAAACCAGGCTGTAGATTCAGACCTTGTTAAGGCTGATCCTCAGTCTGTTGCGGTTGAAATCTGTGTCCTCCCAGGCCTCTCCCGGGTCCCCAACGTTCTGCTGCGTGGCCGTCTCTGCCGGAGGCCGGCTTGGTGGTGGAGGAGGCGCGTTCTCCTGATCGCTGAAATGTTCATCCCGCAGACCGTCTTCTGTGTTTTCTCTCTGCGGATCTCCAGGAACCGGCGTCACAATGGCTCTGGAGGAAGAAACAAACCCAAGCTACATCACAAAAAATATAGAAAATAAGAAACTAAAAGAAATGCTTCTTTTACAAAGAAAATGCATTCTGCAAAATTATTCAGCTTAAACTGAAACTTCCCGCACTTTTACAAAGGATCAAAACATTTCTTAGTAATTTTGTAAGGCTGTATATAGGTTGATGTGATTTCCAGTAAACATTTAATATTCAATAAAACCAGAATAGGAAGAATTATTTAACGGTGATGAACATAAATACAGGAAATTACTCACAAGAAAAGTTATTATGGGTTCAGATGTTTCTTATTTCCTAACATTAAGTTATGCATTGCTCTGATCAGCGCCATCTAGTGTTCAATCTGCACTGATCTACACAGCCTTTTGAATTAAAGTGCAAAATTCCCATTTTACTTGATTTATGCTTTCCATTTGGGTATTTACTGCTTCCAAAAACAGCCCAAAAAACAATGCATACATTTCTTGGTTATAAGTTAATATTTTGTGGTGTCTGGAAAATGAGCCGTTTTGAAAACCTCGGTTGCTTTCTTAAGAAGATATTTCATGTTTTAAAATTTTTTTGCATGTAAGCTAACTAAATGTTAGGAGAATGGATAATTTATCTGAGGCAGAATCCTCCAAGGATTTAAGTTTTTGAAGATTTCATTCACATTAAAAAATTATAAGCAGGAATATACTGAACTAAATTTGTATTATTAAAAATACTTTTGGAAAGCTAGCTAACCAGGTTGCTAGGTAGCCTGCAAGACAGACACACAGACATTCAGACAGACAGATCTATCTTACCCCACTATGGCTGCAGTGGGTCGGGTATTGTGCTGTGGCTGAGTGGAGGCACTGGTTGACAGCGTTGCATCACCTCCTCCCTTTTCCCAGTCGAATGGTTCGTTCTCGGTTATGATTCGCTCTTTCATGCTGTTCTCAAACACTGACATCAACAGCTAGAAGATAATAAAATAAACATACATCTGTGTTCCAGTGCTGGTATTGCTCCCAACAGTCCAGTGATGGATGTTCTTGCAGTACCTGGTAGTCTGGTTTGGTGTAGTAGTCCAAGGCCTGGACATGATCCAGGAAGATATTGAATTCTGAAGGCATGTGTTTGAGCAGCATTCGATGGTCGTAACGCTCTTTAATCTGACCGACTTGTTCCTGAAAAAAAAATAAAACATCAGCCTTAATTACAATGCAGTTTATCTATATGTTGTTTAATTCCATGATAAAACTGCAGGATGGACATCCAAATTTGTTGTTTTGTTAATATACCTCACTCCTTTGTGAGTTAACAATTTGTGGGGGGTTTTTTAATAAAACTGATGCCTTCTCTGATTTTTGATATTTTGGTGAACAACTGAATCAATCAATTCAAATGCAAAGCTCATTAAAAATGCTTCTCTGATTTGATGGTTTTATATTAACAATTTGACAGCAGAATAATGTTTCTGCAAGGATCATTCTTGGGAATGTGGTAACAAGTTTCAAGTTTTATTTTTATTTTCTGTAGTTGGATATTATTGCTCCTGTCTTAACCAGGTAGAGGTGGGTAAAGCACCCAAAGATTTTACTCAAGTAAAAGTAAAATGTGGCTGTCCAAGAAATTACTCAAGAGTAAAAAAGTATTTGGTAAAAAGTCTACTCAAGTACTGAGTAACGGATCAAAACACCAATCATTTAATATTTAAAGATTACATGTGCTCATTCAGTCAACAAATGCCCTGTTGTTGTGATAGCTTAATAAGTTGCTCAGGGTTTTGGTAGGAATGTGATGCCATACTGCTATGCTAAAAAGAGATGTTAAATCAAACTACTACTTTGTTGTTATTGTTTCTGAGAGTTGTTGTGTGAATGGATAAGTTGCCATTCCGTTCATGAAAAACCCTCTGACCTTGTCTTTGATTTTCCGCCACGGCAGCTGCCCAACAGCAAACTCCACCAGCATGTAAAACAGGGACCACAGGTCGTCATGGCGACCCATTTCCTGAAGAGACACCAACAGGCATTACTCAGAAAAGAACTGCATGTGTTCCTGTTGGGTAAAAACTTTAGGATCATGTTGAGATTATTGTCAAAAGAAGTGCTGTTTTCAGCACTTATTTATTTATTTAACCCTCCGGTGGTGTTAGCGTGTCGCTCAGGAGGAGAGCAGCAAATGATATTATGGTCGGACAGCAGGGGATCAACAGGGGTTTGTCCCATCAGACCATCAGTTTCCAAAATTATTCCATTAAAAAAGCCCAAACTTGTACAAGCGCACACAGGGTCAGACTGCGCACAGAGTCTGGCACAGAGTAAAAATGACCCCGACTCTTAAGACTGTGAGGGTTAAATAGACAGTATTATGTGTTTTAAAGCACAGTCCAGTAACTGTTACTTACAGCTGTTATAAAAATGCTATATATATAAAATATGACTTTAAAGAACTGGGCTGCACAGTGGCGCAGTTGGTAGAGCTGTTGCCTTGCAGCAAGAAGGTCCTGGGTTCGATTCCCGGCCCGGGGTCTTTCTGCATGGAGTTTGCATGTTCTCCCTGTGCATGCGTGGGTTCTCTCCGGGTTCTCCGGCTTCCTCCCACCGTCCAAAAACATGACTGTCAGGTTAATTGGTTTCTCTAAATTCTCCCTAGGTGTGAGTGTGAGTGTGTGAATGGTTGTGTGTCTCTGTGTTGCCCTGCGAAAGACTGGCGACCTGTCCAGGGTGAACCCCGCTTCTCGTCCGGAACGTAGCTGGAGATAGGAACCAGCAACCCTCCTGATCCCATTAGGGAAAATGGTGAACAGAAAATGGATGGATGGATGGACTTTAAAGAAATTTTGCTTCATAACTTAAGGCCTTTAAATTGGGCTTCTGTCTCTTTTAAAACTTCTTCGCTTTCTGAAACTGCGCCTTCAGGAATTTATTATATTATGGCTCCTCTATTAACTTGTTAACATTTTTACCAGTGTAACTTGTAAAATGATCTCAGCAAAGGTGCAGTTCCACCAGGTGTTTGCTAACTGCTGCTGATTGATCTGAGTGGAAAAGGGCTGCTCTGTGAGATGGATGCCCTGAGGAGGGTCTAAATCCAACTAGGCGTTTATCACAGCTGAATGGTTGGCATGGAGATTAAAGTATTTCTCAAACGTGCATCAAAAAATCAAAGCAACACTTCAGGTATGGTTTGGACGAGGGAATAACATTATAACATGATGAAGAGCTCTAGAAAAGTTGGTTTTACATAGCACTTCCCCTTTAATTCAAATGCTCAAACTCCAAAGTCGAACGAGGAAGCAGGAAAGACTGACCTTGTTCTTGTGGGCATTTACTGAGGCATAGCGGACCGTTCCTCTGAAACCTGCCACAGTCCTCGGCTGAACACACAATGAAACAAAGTGAGTCAGCATTCAGGATCAGAAAATGTTCACATCACAACTCACCGACCCATCATTTCCATTTCTTTTCCCACATACGCCAAACAGAAGTGAAAAACAAAAGTCATCTAAAAATAAACGTTGTACCTCCTCAGAAATACTCTGTGTTGTTGTGGTTGAACTGAAATGGAAAGATTTGCTTTAGCTCAGAACATCGACAGTGAACGCAAACTGCATGGCACTCTGTTTTTATTTATCAGTGTGTGCCAGTTTCAGACAAACTGGGAGAACCGACTGAGTTACAATCGTAAACATAAGCAAGGAAAACTGAAGGCTGATAAGCTTGAGGATATTTTATTTCGAGATTCAGCCAATTAATCCTTAACGATTTAAATTCTCCATGGAGTGCATATGGAGATGCTAGCTGCTCTCAATGCAGTAAAAATGGTTTAAAATGCCCTGTTTAATAATTCCTTCCTCTTAAAAGACTTTATTCAGCAACTGCTTATTAAGATAAATTATTAATGATAATTACCACGAGGACGGCTGTAAAAAAAATCTTTATAAGTGCTGTTGTTTTTACTTTACAGAGATTGAATTCACTAAAATTGGAGTTTATAAGTCAATTCAGAAATCTCAGCGGTAGATAAAAAAATGGATGAAAAGGCAGACAAAGTGTCACTTTGAGAGGCATGAAGAAAGACTTGAGATCAAGTTTTTATAATGTTTTACCTTGAAAAACATTATAAAATAGTTGGAATCTCTGGAATTAAAATATAAAGGCACTAGTGGTTTTAGGCTCTATATTTTGATTTTAAATTATTTGTTCTGCGTACATTTCAAACTGGAATCAACTTGCTTTGTTACTATATTTTTTGGAGAGTTTAGATGACATAAAAGGCCCAGTGTGTGTCCCTAAAGACACTCAGTACAACGTAGAAAATCTCTCACAATAATGAAATAAAATGCAAGTGTCCTTTCCTGGTTCGGATTTATGTTCCAGATGCAAACAGATAACATTAAAACCAAACCATACAAAAAAATGTCACAAAAAAAGGTTAAAAGGAGGGTCAAACTGAAACTACACAGCCTCCAGTTTTAGAAACTGACCATGAAGTTCAATTCATAAGCAGAAAATTATACTGCAGTGCTCAAGGGACTAACAAGAAGGTTTTCATATAAGCTCTGCAGGCGAGCGCTGGATCTACGTCTGCATCACTTCCAAATGCAAAGCTGCACAAAAAGCTTAAGTGTGTGCTTAAATGGGCCGAAGTAAAAGAAAGCTTCCCTTCCAGTTTTCCTTTTATTTGACTCAGAGAGAGCACGTCTCCTGCAGCAACTCTTCACCATCTAAATAAAATATGCTTGAACAAACAGTGTCAAGAAAAAGTACTTGCTCCCCTACAGATTATATATTTGCATCACGCTTCAATGTTTTTATTTTAACTAAAATAACCTCAGTAAATATAGCATAATTGCTGCCTAAGCTTATTGGAAACTGCAGCTGGACTTCACATCGCTTTTTAGAAATCTTGACCCCTTTCATTGGGGAATTGTTTTAATTTAGCCACATTGACTGTGGCTAAATTTCCTTGCTGCACAGATTTTGTCTGATTTGAAGAAGGTGGGGAGCCTAATAAATGATCTTCGGAAACATTTATTAATATCTTTAAAATGATAGCGGCACAAACATTTTTGCAGAGCAAACCAGCACAAATCTTTGTGCTAGATATTAAAGCTAGTTTATTTATCTGCAGCTTTTAAGTGTGTCAACTAAGGAAAAACCTAAGAAATCCGAAGAAAGTAAACACCTTTTTACTGCTCTGTTTTCTAACCATCTGAGTTGTTAATTTTTTTCTCATAAAAAAAAATAAATAATCAGACATCAATAAAGTGGATTTTTTTTTGGTTCAGCGCCTTATTGAAAGGCAATCTCATATCTTAGGTTAGACAAGTGGTAGATGTGTAAAGAAAGCCCTCTATGACTGATTACGACTGATTTTACCTCCAGAATAAATACAAATAATTTATGTTAAACAATTTAAAACAAAATCATTTTTCTTTTTTAATTTCCTGGATTGCTGGAGATGATGCTGCGACCCCTCAGTAGCTATAGAAACCACTCACATCCCTGGGGATTCATGGAGGTGACGGAGAAACGGGAGGCATGCACGTCAAAATCATAAGTCCAAAGGAACTGTAAGAAAAACAAAAATAACGCTGAAACATAACATAACCAAAATGAAACACATTCCACACGTACAAAGCAACAGAAAAGTCACAGAACAAAAACAACAGCTTAAAAAAATACAACAAACAAAAACTTGATGACTGGTGATCAACAAAGTTTGAGCATCTGACCGCTCACATTATACAAAACTTTCTGAATTGACTCTTAATATGGCAACCTGCGAACAAATACAAACTGATTATTCAGCCAATAATTTACTGAATTCCTATAGTGAATATTCACACAAAATGTTTTAAAAAACTGACATTTTACATTTGAAAACCAGTATTCCTCAAGTTAGAAATTGGAAATTCATCATAGATTATGGATTATTCCAAGTATACTGCATCCGGATCCTGATCACAGCGTTCTTAAATAACGGACTTCAGGGTTCCTGTTTTACATGGCACTGTTTTCCTACAGAAAGGTTTGGCTGCAACTAACAATTATTTTTGTAATCCATTGATATTTCCAATGATTGCTTGGACAAAAAAACATTAACCACTTAAGCCTTTCTTATAGTACATTAGAAATACATTAAAAGATGCAACAGATAATTAAGTTCCTTTTTAAATAAACATTTTCTTGCGTAAAATGCAATGAAGTAGCATTTTTTTATGTATACTTGATCATTTGTAGCAAAGGATGCATCTTCAGCAAAAAATTATTTCTATAATGTGAGAAGTTCAGCTCTTTCTGCCTGACTTAGCATCAATACAGTGTAGGGCTGATTTGTTGATTGTTTTTGGATTAACTGACTAATAATTGGATAGAAAATTGTGCCTAAAAGGGGATTATTTTTATAGAATTTGAACCCGGTGAAGCTAAAATCATTCCACTTGATGCATTTTGGGCTCAACATATTTACAGGCAATTTCTTTTTTTATTTTAAATGCAAAACAGAAATACAGCTCTGTAAAAAACTTAAGAGCCCACTGCACTGAACCGCATTGAAAACCTCCTGGTTATTCCACCAAATATTGATCTCTGAACTTAAAACATGAGTTTTGTTGTTTCTAAATGAATATGAACTTGTTTTCTTTGAATTATTTGAGGTCTGACAGCACCGTTATTTTGACAATTTCTCATTTTCTGCAAATAAAATACTAAATTTTTGCTTGGAATTTCAGAGACATGTTGTCAGTAGTTCATAAAAAAAGAACAATGTTCATTTTACTCAAACATAAACCTATAAAGAGTAAAATCAGATAAACTGATCATTTTAAGCGGTCTCTTAATTTTTACAGAGCTGTTTATTGCTTTGGCTAATTTTTTTGCTCTGAATGTGTTGTTCTTTCAGCAAATGGCCCTTTTTGGTCTGCATATTCAATTAACGATTAATCGATGACTAAATTAGTTGACGATTAATCCATTCTGATTAATTTGATTAATCATTTCAGCCCCTTCAGTAAAGAAGAAAACGTCAGCAGATGTTTTAGTTTCAGTCGAGAGCAGTGCTGTTTCCATCAGTTAGGTGCCTCTGACTGAGCTTGATGAATGGAAGAGCCAGAGCGATAGAAGGAGGACAAAAATGGGAGAGAAACAGGAAGAGGAGAGATGGATGAAACAAGAAGGAGAGAGAGAAAGAACTGACTCAGCTGTAGGAAGAGCGTGACCGGGGAATACAGGACGGGTGGAGGAAGGGAAGCAGGAGAGACCAGCATTCCGATTCTCGCCCAGTGACGCACGCTAACGCATCAAATATTCATCTCACTGCTGCAACAGACGCAACACAACACTGCAGGACGAGCGATGGGAAGAAACGACGAGGGAAAGATGTGAGGGAAGAGGAGGGGTGGTGGCTGGAGGGGAACAAAAACCCGATGAAGATGGGAGAAAATGAAATGAAAGAGGAGGAGAGAAGCAGAGGAGAGGGAACAGTGGATGGATGCACCTCACGTACTAACTGATCTAAAAATAACTCGCAGTTCAGTCTGATAGGTAGAAAATAAACGAGAGGTGAAGTGGAAAGAGAGTCACTGCAGATCAGAGGGAAACTACTAACTCCATCTCTTCCTCAAAAATCAGTGAAAACATTGAGACATTCAAACATCCAGTTCATTTTCTTGTTTTTTCTTCTTTTTAGTAAACCGTTTGGCACTTGGTATTGATCCCAGAGATTCACTGACACACAGGCTGTCAGGCAGGACAGACGAGACAGTAATGTGATGAGATGCTGCACTGCAGCAAACACACCCACTTTACACACAGGGAGGGGGAATGTTCCTTTAAAATATCATTAAATAGATTAACAATTGAACTCATCATTAAAGCATTGGGAAGCCAATGGCCAACTAAAAGTCATTGTGGCTTTTAGTTGGAAAGCCAACTAAACTGAATAAAGAGGTTAGAGTTAGATTAGACTCATCTTACTAGTTTAAAGACAAGGGATTAATTGTTATACATTAGTCCTTTTTGGGGGTTTTTTTTACAATTTGATTTATCGTCTAAAACTAAAATTTAGATTAGAATTTCTGATTCTTTCTGTTTCTATGTTACATTTTCTTAGAAATTTGGTCTTAGCAAACATATTAAATCTAAAACAATAGCGTGCATGAAAGGAAAATATACATTTCAGACACTAAAAATGACATATTCTGTGGTTTTGTGCCTATACAACCCCATCTTCATCATTAAAGATATTAATTATCATCCAGATCAGAAGAACATCTGCCATAAATTCAACAATCTGCACACATTTCTCATTTATAAAGCTCATTGCAGTTGTATATTCATACACAATGAAAAAAATAATGAATTAACTGCACGATTAGGACCTAATAATTAACAAAGCAATAATTAGACTAGCCTAACAAAACAGACAACCAAAATGTTGTCTGTTTTGGTACTCATTAGCTGCGCTTCCATTACTAATGTGCGCAAAACTCTGCTGATATTCAGCTAATGTTGAAAAAGCAGAATTTCACAAATGCAATGTTCCCACTACATATGAAATACAACTAAAATAATGTGAATTCATTTGTCTAAGTAATCAAAAAACATGCAGCGCCATCCTCCTCCAAACACTTCCTGTTGTCTTCTTTGTCACTAGTAGTTGACCACAATGAGGAAAAATGCTTTCATTGTACCTAGAATCTGTGTTTCACATTTTAAAGCAAAATATTTTTAAAAAGTTGATTAATAAAGATTTGTCATCAGGCTGACTGACCAGCAGAACTTTTTACTTTTTTATTTTGTAGCAAAAATCACAGTGTGGCAGTCAAGGTACAAATGACCTGTAAATATTGAGTTATTGGCAAACAGTGAGACACTAAAGAAAGCAGATCTGTTTCGGTGTCACCTATCAGCACCAAATAAGACCAGCCTGTATTAGATCACCTCTTGCTCAAAGACACTTCTTTGTCGATTTGCAAAAGATTAAAAAAAGAGAGGATTTTCCAAACTTTATACTCTTATGATTAGCGGTGGGAAACATTTACTTAAAAGTTTTATATTTTGTGGAATTGCTGCTGTAACAATAAAAGTGACAATAAGAACTTTTATTGCATCTTTTTTTTAGGTAATTGTGCAACTGTGTGTCATAACAATAATACCCCCACAAACACATTTAATGAAAAATATTCCCATTTGTAAGATGTTTCTTACGGACACCAGTCATATAAAACAGTGTGATTTGTATCACTATAACTTTATTTTCAAATTTATTGGTACTTATCGATGCTTTTACAGGCAGTTTTGGGGGGTTTCATCGTTAACATCCTGAAAGTTGTACTGTGTGTGGGTTTCACAGACGTTTTCCATGAGGAGAAATTGTGTACATAAAATGCTAAATGCTGCTATTCTACAATGTAGGAGGAAGTTTGTTGCAAACAAGACCGCAGACAATGTGGGTCAGCTGCTCTGGAGCTTTCCATGCATGAGCCTGTTAAACGTTTGCAATACTTTTACTCTGTTAGTGAGGCACTAGAGACGCTTTGGTCAGTTGTGTTTTCTATGAATGGGAAATTCAGTCGATGTGATGTTCCAATGCTTCTGCATGTAATCGGATGTTTCTGGTGAATTTAACACAACATGGACCTGGAAGGAGTAATGCGTAAACCAAATAGTGAAAACTTGGTGGAAATATACAGAATATAGAATAAACATATAGCAATACACCTAGCGGGTGTAACCTAATTGGAAATTTTCCACATCACACCGTTAGCGCATTTAGTTGTGTCTACATGAAGATAATTGACAGCACTAAGACCCTCCTCCTGGCTGGAGGAGAGATGCATTTTTGCAGACAGCAGTAGTTGCTCAGGAATAAGGTGCAGGAACTTGATTTTTTACCGATTATCTATCGCATGACAAATTGTCAATATAAGAGTTTCAATAAATGTAGAAAAAAAAAAATATTTTTGTAAAAGTTACATTCTGCACCTCTAAGTAGCTTTTTAGGTACAGATTTTAATGTGCCAAATTTGGAAAACTTGTAATTGCACGATTTAATAAATTTGACCTCCTTAGGGAAAACGTAAAAAAATAAAACAAGACACTATATTGTTTGCTAAAATCTCTGAAAATAAGACAAGAAAAAGAGCTTGAGGTTACTGTAAAATTACTTCCAGATCCTTCCGATTTAGTTATTGCTGTCCAGGGAAAAAGAGAGAGATAGATTATCATGGTTTCTTACCGGTCGAACTTCTCCAGAGGTGTTGGTGTATTGACGCGCCAGACCAAAGTCCAGCATGTAGCACTTCCTGTAAGTGGAGGGGAGCCGGCCCATTGCAAAGTTTGACTAGAGAAGACAAGAGAACAAATTAATCACATGTAGATTTAAAAAACCAAGAGAACAAATTCATCTCATGTAGATTTGATGTCTCAACATGACACACATGACGCAAAATCACAGGGAAATATGTCACTTTTAAATGAGATTGTAGTTATGTTAGGACAACTGACAAAATGTCATAGTTTCTCTTTTATATCTAGAAATAATTTTAAAAAACATGATATTTTCCTTTAGGTTTAGTTCTGCATTAATTCTTAAAAAAATAAAATGTTACTTTTTTCAGTGTAGCCATTCACAGCTTTAGGTAAATTCTTCATGTTTTATGCTGTAATGAAAATATTTGATATAAAAACTCAATTAAATCTTCAATTTCATTAAGCATGAGATATGATCTATTTTATGATACGTTGGTTTTTGGCTTTTTTGTGTTTTACTGATGTACTTGTTTATTTAGGTTCTATAAATCTTGCCATATCCAGTTCATTTGTCCGTATTCATTATTGTTTCAAAGGTATTGCCGTATATTTATACATTTCTCTAGTGGTTATCTCCATTTTGCTCCTGCTTCCTCCAAATAAAACATTAGAGGTTGATGGGTCTATTTTAGCTCCTAACCTGCAAGGAATCAACCAAAAACACAAATTGTTTTTCTGCAGAAAAGGGAAGCTGAGCCAGACACAGAGAACCGCCGTCAAACACTGTCTGTGGTAAACTCCGTCGGCTCGCAGTCCCCAACTGCCTTTTATTATGATTACAAGGAAGGAGGTTGGGCTTTTTCACACAGTCGCACAAAGAATGAGTCAAAGACCTTTACTACAGGATGATCTGGAACCTTCTGTGGACATGCCCTTACAAGGGCACGAGGCTGACCATTACCAATCAGTTTCATCAGGAAGCTGTTAACACCCAGCAGTTAATGACCAAAGCAGCTGAGGACACAGGAATGTGTAAATGTTTCTAGCCTCCAGGCAAACATCCTAAAAACAGTTACTGATGTACCACAAAAGAAAGAAGTCAAGCAAACAACACACAAAATAATAATATGAAAACATTACCTTTTAAATAAACTCATAAGTAAATGAACTTTGATAATTTTTTCTAACAGAGGTTCTCAGAGTTTTTACAAGAATCACCTAAATGAATACCCAAGTGTCACTCACTGCCTTCCTGCTTCACTATAATTTGATTTAATCAGTAAATGTATTCCGTTTTACCTTGCAAATCGTCATTTCCAAACTTTCTGCACTGAATGTAGCTCAAAAACGAATGGTTTAGGACGGATGGATCCAAACTGAATGCAGTCTGATGAAACCCCTCAGGGTTTTTTTTCTGCATCCCCTAATCTGGCATTCCTAATCCTACCAGCCTAATCAGCACTGTCCTCCATCTTTTGCTCCAGCTCTCATTGTTAATATGCAAATTGAATCAGCACAAAGGTTCTCAAATCCTCTTAAAAATTCCCCTCTGCTTCCTCTGTTCTGTCTTTGTTTGGCTGTTTATAGCGCAGCAGATATTTGAAGTTGAGAGAAGTTCAACTTCATTTGGAAACTGGCAAATGTGCTGAAGACTTAAAACAAATTCATCCAAAAAAAGGTTTTATTAAAGCTACAACAAACACCTAATTACTGTTTTCTTTTATTTAAATGTGTGAAAGAAAGATACACATGAAAGCTGTATTATGTAACTTTTATTAAATATATTTTTTACATATTTGTTAAAACTGTCACTATGTTAAAATCTGTGAAAAAAAATCATCTCCTCTACCTTCTTCCAGTGCTAACTAGAAACAACCAGTCAGACCCAGGAAGAGGGTCTTAGCGTTGTCAATCACCCTCCATGTGGCGCTACTCATCCCTCCATCAACCATCCCCACATGCTCTATGTTTCGCTACAATTTCTTCCTGATAGGAGAGCCTGTCATGAATGATAGGCTACATTCATGACGGACATTTATCTTCAATAACAGAAGATAACTGTTTTTTTCTTTGATGATAGGTTGTTTCTCCCCTATTAGCACACTGAGCAACGAGCACATGAGGTTGATTAACGGCGCTAAGACCCTCCCTCTGCTTCTGATTGGTTATTTTTGGTCGGGAGGAGTGCATTACTTCAGACGGCAAAAGTAGCAGAGGGAGGTGGTGAAGGAGATTAATCTTTTTCATAACAAACTGTTACAATATGGTGACAGTTTTAACTAGCGGTACACTGATTCCAGTTTTCTGGCCGATCGGCAATTATCAATCATTAAAAAGCGTGGTCTCCTGATTCCAATTTTGGCTGATAGCAAATTTGTTTGTCTGAAATGTTGCTAAATGTAGCAAGAAAGTTGCTGAGTTGGTAACAGTGGGGGAACTGTTGTTAAGTGCAAACGTAAAGACACGACCTGATGAGCCGGTCTGTCAGTCAAACCTCTCACTGCAGAGCAGACAAGGACAGTGGCTGGTTTTTAGACTTTTTCTGCGTTAGATAAGATCGACTTCACGTGTAAGTGCCATCAACTGATCTCCCAAAAATAAGGAAATCAGCACAGATAAATCATCTGGCCGGTAAATCGGTAAACCCGTAGTTTTACAAACATGTGAAAAACATATTTTTTTTAATTAAAAGTTACATGCTGCAGCTTTAAACCGATAATAATTAATGATCCATCCCTCATGACATACAAAACTTGACCTTCATCTCCCTCATTTTGTATTTCAAACCACAACAGCTAGCCTGTTGTTTCTGTCTTTTTAAAATAAGAAAGCTATACGGATTACTCAGATCCACGGCAGTTTGTCCCACATCAGATTTGGTGATCCCATCTCTGTAAAATCTGCTTACCGGTTTGATGTCGCGGTGCAGGAATCCCACTGAGTGGATGGCTTCGATGGACTCCAAGATCTGCTTGCCAAGGCGCAGGGTGGTACTCATGGTGAAGGTTCCTCTGGGCTGACTCCTCCGCAAGTCCGCCAGGTTACGACCCTGAAACGACACAAAAAGAGGAAATCAGACTTCCTCATCAGCAAGAGACTCATAAAGCTGGTCATTTTAAAATACTGGAGGTCGGAAATTGGCCTGAAAATTAGGATCTCTAGTTAAAAAAACAACAACAATCCGTCCACAATAGAGTTAAATTTAAAGTTTTTCTCGAACACATTCTAAGCTTTATTGTTAAATATCAAACCATAAATACATTTTTGCTACTAATTCTTTGTCATAGAAGTACAGTAAATGAAATAATACAGATGTCGCCATCCTGCTGGTTAAAGTCGCCCACACTGTGACTCACCTGAAGCTGCATCACTACGTAGTTAAACTTGTCATTTCTTCCACAACCAATAAATTTACAGACGTGGTTTTTACCTAAAAAGAGAGAGAGAGAGAGAGAGAGAGAGAGAGAGAACATGATTTAACGCTTGCTCTGCTACCACACAATAATAGGAACAAATAGATACAATTAGAATATCTGACTGTATTTTTATTTAATCACTTCCACACTTTGTATTCATCACAAGCTTAAATAAGAAGGAGACAGAGTTCATCATTTTTATGAGTCATCCTTCCAAAAAAAAAAATTGTCACCAGCAAGCAGCATGATTAACTCCTCAGACAGAGACTGCCACTGAGGATCATTAGTGGATGTAGTCGTGCATTAGACAGCAAGAAAGACACCGGCTTTCCTCAAGGTTGGTTGGAATGATAGCTAAAACAGACAACATACTGGTTTACTTTGAGACTTTAAATGCTAAATGAATTTTTAGCTTTTAATCATACAATTAAATTATTACTTTTTCATGTACGCTCACTGCAAAAACACTAAATCTTACCAAGTAGCTTTTCTGCAAGACTTAGAAACTTGTTTTAAGTAAATAATTCCAAACTATTGATGAAAGCTTGGTGGCTATGTCATTTATAACAAGACATGTTTCCCTTGATATATGTGAAATAGTCAGCCAATGAAATTCAAACTTTTTCATCAATATTAAAGAATTATTTTCTTAAAACAAGCTTCCAAGTATTGCTGAAAAGTTACTTGTTCGTTAGTTTTCTTATTTCAAGTGTTAAGATGTTTGCACTAGAAACTAACCAAAAATACTTAGTAAGATTTTGAATTTTTGCAGTGCAAGCAACTCAATTTATCACAAGTGAACTCCATTTAAACCATAGAAAAATCGAGCGAAACACTAAAAACACTTTTTTCTGTTATTGTAATGGAGTCTTTTTGCGTAGAGAGAGGAAGGGGATTAATTTAATATAGTTTTGGATACAAACGTAATATAACAAAATATAGAAAAGGTGAAGTGATGTGAATACTTTCTGTATCCTCATTAATATGTAGAAAAATGTCCCTTAGAAAGTTACAGAAAAGCCCCTCCATCAAAATAGTTCTGGATTTTCTAATTAGAAATGGTGAAGCTTATTTAGGTTGTGAGAGCCTTTTCATTATAACCTTAACATTTTCACCAGGTTCAGTTTGGGGTTTTTAATCATTCCAAAATCAGCTTTGATATGCAACCTGTGAACTTCAGAAGAAAGGAAACTGCTTAGGAAACCCAGCTGACCTCAAGAAAATCAAAACAGAAAAGATATTGAAACTGTTGCGCTCTTTGAATGCAAGTGCTTCAAATAACTACCATCCTGCTGTTGCACACTTTATAATTAATCAGTGTGATTTCGCAGGGTTTTTTTTGTTGTTGTTGACAAATGTTAACACAAACAGAAGCGACAGTGAGCCCCTCTCCTGATCAACCGTTACTAAGCTGAATGGCATTGGCTAGCTTCGTAAATACATATAATCTGGTTCTAACAAGAGATCATTCATAACCTTTTCTCAAGTATCCAGTTATTTCACGTTAGCTCACATCTCCTACACATTTGAGATAACATAATTTACCTGTTAACAACACAGACAAGAACGACAGTGAGCGCCTCCGCGGACCAGCCGTTACCGCCACTGAACAGCCGTTGGCTCGCTGAGTCAGGAGTGCTCACTGTTCTATACGCCCACTAGTGGCGAACTACTTTAACTACAGTTTAATTCCTCCATCAGTCCGAATAGCAGAAGTAGAGCTTAAAAACTGTTCATACAGTCTGATCATAATTGGTCTTAAATAAGAAAAGGAAGGGGGTGTTGTTATTTCTAATGTCCATTCCATCGCATAACACTGTCAAGATGTTGTCAAGTGTCCCATTGAAATAAGGTAAGTATAACAATGTTGTATTTAGCTCCAATTTTTTTGTTTCTTTGTCTGCATAAACCATCAATTCAAATTCTCCATGCAGGACAACCAAAATAGATTCTGGCTAATCGAAAAATATAGTTAAGATTAGATGTCCTCTGTTCGTTTTCTGTCATGTTTTCACACATATTAACTGTTACTTTGTGTGTATTGTTGTTGCGCATTTCGGAAAAGTTTGTTTTTTTGATGGGATTTTTGAAAAGAAAATGTGGTTTATTCATTTGATGTTAAATAATTCACACAAAGTGAGAGTGAGAATATTCGCTCTGACCTGCTAGAGATGGCGAAGGGAGAGAGACTGATAGACCATGAAAAGTCGATCAGTCCAGCAGCTTAATATGCCTCTGTGACAAAGTGGAGGCTGCTTGAGTCATCACTAACCCACCCAGCCAACCACATATTGCCTTTACATGTGACACAATCAACACTTAGGTGATATAACGCTGTTACGCAACATGCGTCACTGTTTTCTCAGCGACTATAATTCAGTATGTGGAAGAGCTGCATGATTTGGCTTTCCATGGTTTTATAAATCACGCTACATCAAAAAACATAAAAAAAGAAAAAAGAAAAATATGTGGAAGTTAGAACAGAAATCAGATTAGTTAAAATATTCTGTAATTGAGAGCTGAATGTGATTTTTTTTAGATTTTTGCGCTATCTTGCATCTTCTGGACCCAAAGGTTGTTTTGGACACTCATATAAATCTTCAATAGATGAGATGAGTTGAGGTGTGCCTCAGGGACTAGTTCTTGTCCCACTTCTACTCTCAATTTACATGGTTATTTTAAACCTGCTGACAGTGTTCATTGCCATTACTATATAGACAAAGATTAAATACAAAAAGGTGCAGTCATATTCATTAAATTTGAATAGTAAAGAAAAGAACACACTATATAGATTAATTAAACACAGCCTTTACTTCAGCTTACTATGATGATTTTCTGCTTACGCTGATGAAAACGCCACATAAAAAAAATCTAAATATTATATCACCAATAAAAAATCTAGTTAAACAGATAATTTTGTTTAGAATAAAGTTATAGGGAATAACAAAGAAGAGAGAAAATGGAACTGCTACGTAAACAGTCTTCAACCACTTCAAAATATGAGCATAAATATAAAGGTTTGACTAGAGTTACTAAATAAATTTTAACACAGATGTTGAAATGTATTCAAATGAAAGTTTACAAAACTTCTAAGTAAATTAGCACTTTAGAATTTATTTGGAAAATGAAATTTCCGGAAAGCTAAGTGCGCTAAACATTTTCTAAGGTAGCTAACACGCTAAACAAAAAAAATTTACTCCACTAATGGAAACATAGAAACTAGGTATAACTAAGTTATTTCTCTTGTTCCCTGGCATGATTAAAGTTGCTAAAAAAAAGTGTCAGCTCTCACCCTGCAGCTTCTTGAGAACTGCCACCTCCATCTTCAGCACCTGTTTGGGCTGCTGGGCTGACTCCACCTTTAACGCCACATTCTCCCGTGTCAGCAGGTCCAAGGCCTCGTAGATCTCCCCAAACCCGCCCCCGCCAATCTTCTTCAGCTGCCACACAGTTACCCAAAATGGAGACAATTAGATCCACATTCTCTACCATAACGAAAATATGACACAAACATCAGACAAACTAGGGCTGGGCGATATGGATTGAAAATAAAATCTCCAATTTTAATTGATTTATTTGATTTTTTATTTTTTTTTTGCTTTGTTTTGTTTTTAAGAAAATAAATTTTAAATAACAGAAAATATTTTCAAAAAGTGTCTTTTATTTTAATCATCCCTTCTGTGACGATTAAAATAATCAAAAATATTTTTTGTTTTATTACAAAAATATTGTCATAATATTGACAGAATAAAGATGCAATTTCAAATGAAAAACTTTGTAAAAGAGAAAAAAAGTTGGATTAGTGAAAAAAAAGTTGTCATTTAGAAAGTGCCCAAAGATTGTGCATAAGTAACAATAGCACTACTTTAACTTATTTTTAATCAAGTAAAAGTAAACAGTAGCCATCCAAGAAATTATTAAAGTAGTAGTAGTAGTAGTAAAAAAAGCATTTGGTAAAAAGTCTGTTCAAGTACTGTGTAACTAATCAAATAATTTAATCCTTAAGAATTATATAATCTGGCCGACCAAAATATAGTTATGTTGACATTTTGGTAGTTTAGTTACCAAATTAAAAATAGTTAATATAAGTAACACAATTACAAAATAGCAAAATCAGGCAAATATTTTTTTTCCAGATCAGTTTCTTTCAAAATAAAACTTATGAAAATTTAATGAAACCTGCAGGCGTGTTTCTGTGTCTTGTTAATTATAGGTGAAAATAAGCTTGTTCTTCATTGAGTGGCGTTCCAGAAATTTTACTGAACTAAGAGCGATTCTTCATAGGAAAATTACTCAAGTAAAAATAAAAAGTAAATACTACGTTGTATGTACGCTACTCAGTAAATCTTTCCAAAAATGTACTCAACTAAATGTAACTGAGTAAATGTAACTACCCAAATATGTTTATAATCAAATTGCTTAAAGTGAACAGAGGAGAAGGCAGATGTTCTTGCTCACCACTTTCCATCGGTCCTTGACCATACAGTTTGGCGGCAGGATGTCGGCCTGCTCGGACGTCCCGTTCATGTTGCCGTTGTCCTGGAGGCCGGGGACTAGGCACTGCATCTGCCAGCTAGCCAGAACTCGAGCAGCTCCAAGCTTAAAAGAGCCATTTATCTGCGAGGACAGAGCAGGAGGTGAAAAAAGAAGGGTGGACAGGAAATGCAAGACAGAATATTTTACTACCTTAAACTGGGAGATTAACCTGCAGTTTTCTCCTGCGACAATTATTGACCCTTTGCAACTACGTCACTAAATCATTCGAGGCGCCATGATGGACGTCGGAAGTGAGGGAAGGTAGTATTGAACAGAGCAACTGGAAAATGTTTTCCCAAGTTGTTTTTGCCAGTTTATTCGTGGCTTCTTCCTGTTTGAGTCGAACTAATTTGTCTGTGAATGTAACACACCTGGTTGAGACTCATAGACGCGGTATTTGCAAATGTTGGAAACAGCTAGCTTAGAAACCGACCCATACCTCCTCCCTCCTAAGGTATTGATCAAATTACCAACCTTGCCTGAATCCACACCACATCATTTATATCAATATGTCATAAACAGCGTTTCCCCTTACACCGCAGAGGGTTTAAAAACGAACAAAAGACGAGATGCTAACCAGTTATTGGCATACATGTTAGGCTACATGACGGCGCAGCACTGTCTCCATGGTTACAGTGCCGCACTGTATGTTCGACACTGTACTTTCTCCATAATGCAATATTTGATATGTTTCTGATCATACTTACTTATAAAGTACACGAACGTTAATCTTCCTATCTTGTAAAAAGTGTTCGCTGCAAATCTGCGATTACACTGTGTGCTGACAGTCATGATTGACGGCCACTGTCCATCTCCGCTGTATCTTTCCTCATTAAAAGTTATATAAAATGACAAGTTTGGTTTGCATCTTTGCCTGTTGCGGGGCCGACCACACAGTGCCCTGCGACCATTTTCAAAAATGAAATCAACTAAACAGAAGCGATATTAGGGTACAGATGTCTGTTTTCATACTAGCTTTAAAGGAGCGCATTGGCTGTTTTGACGTCCGTCATGGCGGAGTGGGCGGAGTTCTGGAGAGTGTGACGTCTCGTGCAAAGGGCCAATTGCAATCCAGTAAAACAACAAGCACTAGATATGGCTGCTATGAGAAGCCATTCTTGAGCTGGATCAGGCTACAGGCTGGTAGGAGGGTTGCAGTTGGCGTTGTGGTGAAGGGAGGGAGTGTGATGGTATTTGCAGTAATTGAAGCAAATATCATTTCTGCAAAGGAAGCAGCTGGACCCTTTTGGCCTTGAACTGAAGCGAATCATCGAAAACCAGAACAATATGAACCACAACCACAAGCATGGCGCAGGGACACGGACCCATGAGGCTCTGAAGGAATTTAAACTCCATTATAGGTGGTTAAAACATGTTTAAGCTCCAGCTAAACAGTCCAAGGAATAAGCTCTCCAGTTTCTTGACAGTTATTGTTTCACCTGGCATTTTAAGCTCATTGTCAAAACTACCAAGATGAGGAAATGAACGGGATCCATCACAAAGACATTCTTTCAACATACAGTAATAAAAAAAAAAGAAGACATCAGCATCTTTATTTATATTTGGTATTCCAAAAAGAACTGTGAAAAATTCATGGTTTTAATCCAACGGTTCAAAGTACTTTTAACATGATGCCAGAGAAATTTACAGGAGTTTTTTCTAGATTTATGAAGCCTAGAAAAGCAAAAAAAAAAATCCCTCCCCCAACCGTTGTTGCACACATAAACAACTGGTTGAAATGAGGCTTTTACACTTAATCCTCCGTACACTCTAAAACAAACAAAATAATAAGTAAATGTCTCTTAATTTATGGTAAAATCCCGGTAACTGTGGATGCCAGAAAATTCTGCCTATATTTTACCGTAAGTTAAAGTGTAGCAAGAAGGCTTGATTTTATTTTAATATATCGCACCTTGTAAGTTAGCTTGATTAAAAAAACAGAAGCACCAGTTACCCTTATTCAGAAAATAATATTTAAGATTACATGACGTAGCCCAACTAATACATCTATATAATATTTTATACATTGGTTAATTTATAGATATAATAACTTGAAAGTTACCTCTTATGTAAATGTTTATTCCATATTTTAGATTAAATCTGTAGAACAAAATCCAAACATCCATCAATAAATCTTATCATTAAATTAATATCACAAATAACATTACATTAGATTACATTAGCAGCTCAATTTTTATTCTAAATTTCTGACAGTACTTTTACTGAATCTCATATAAACTCATGCCTCATGGGATGACAGACACAGCTCATCAACTGCAATTTTAAAATCCAATATGGCTGCCACACACAAACACACTAATGGCTCAAGTAATGAGCAGTTTATTTACGCTTCGGACAGTTTTTATTTCACTAAATCCTTAGTTTTTTCTGAGCAGTATGGCATTGTCTGGTGCAGCTCAGTACACTATGTTATCTGTTTTCACTGTAAAAGCGGTCCATACAACCGACCCATAATGCACCATTCCTGGGTCTCCTTTAGTTGGTACAATGGTACGGTGAACTACCATTGTATTTCAAATGAACTACTACCAATATTTTTGATGTGTAATGATGGAATTTGGCAAAATGTAATGCTTTAGTTGTTAACTTTGTATTTTTGTGTTTTTATATGTCAAGCACTTTGAACTGCCTTGTTGATTAAATGTGCTGCATTTCAGCAACTTGATTGATTGAATGATTAGAGTAGAGCTGCATGCAACACACCAGAGTCCATTGACTGACAGGAAAACGTCACTGCTTACGACAAGTAAAGGCAAATTAGTGCGCCATGTTTGTGGTCACACTAGAATGAAGTAGCACCGCCTGCTCAGTGAGAGTCCAGTTAGCAGTTTGAAAACCTGAACACCGTAAAATAACATAACAAACTTCACCGAACCACATCACTCAGTGGAAAGGGGCTCTAGTATTGTATAACTTTTGTTAGAAACACACAGATGATACACACAGGAAAATATATTTAGGGCCAGTAGCAACTATGAGCGTTGGGTTATATAAGGATCTTATTCTGAAATAGTACATCCTATTGAAAACAGAGAAACAATAGAGGTTCGTATCATTTTACCAAATTTTTTTAGTGTTTCTAAGAATAAAATACATAGTGTTGACATAAAACAGCTGCTACTGTGAAAATAAAAACAAATCTTTCACGGTGAAAAGGAAACCAGAACCCAGAAACATTTTTTGAAACAGCCATCAGTGACGTCTGACCGGGAAGATGAGCTGCAAGGTGGTGAAAAAATATCTGCTCCTTTGAAGACTTCTTCAGTTTTTGCTTTTTTATCACATAAAGATGTTTCAGATCATCAAACAAATTCTAAGATTGGGTAAAGAAAACCAAATAACAATGAAGGGAGAAAATATTCAAATATATATTCAAATATTGCCTGACCTACAGATAAAATAAATAATTTAAATACAATCTCTCCCACAGCTGAACAATGTTATCTAGCAACATATGTCTAAACAAAATATATTGTGTTGAAATAAATAGGGCAGTCACAATAAGCAATAAATCAATTGATCGCATAATAAACTAAAACAAGCGCAATAATTTCTATTTGCAAGATTTATTGTTGTTCTCTTTCCTCTCTCTTTCTACCAAAAACTGGATTAGAAATGTTTTCAGTCTGGTGTTTTGGTCTCAACCAGCCCCTTCCTGAAGGACAGTTTTGGTTGCAGAAAATTCATTGTTGTTGTTTTGTTTATTTATTTTTGGACATTTAGCACTTCCAGTTCCAGTGCTAAATGTTCATTAGAATTTAAAGTTTATTGATTTTTCAGAATGTGTTCGTGCATTATTATTACTTGAAAATGGCCTCAAAACAACAATATTATTATCATAATGACTTCTGGGACAATTTATCATCCTGCAAGATTTGTTATTGTGATAGGCCGAGACATAAAACACAAAAACAGTAGAAAAACAAAAAGCATAAATCTGAAAGAGTTTATACAGCCAAATATAAAGAACCAAAACAAAGTAAAAAGTCCAGTTCTGGACTTAAATCCAATTCAGATACTGTATAACTGCTCATACTTGAAAACATTTCTGCAATATGCAAATTCCTATTATTAATATTCCAAATATTAATACTAGCTTCTGCACCTAAGATAACACAATCTGTCATTAGCTTTACAGAGCAATTACTTTAAAAAATATATAAGGTCAGGTTGTTCTTAATAGCTTTTATCCCTTGATGAATGAAATCATCCTTTGAAAACTGCCTTTTGTATTTACCCTGGTTATCCTTATCAAATATTAATATTTGTTTGATAATCTGAAACACATAAGTAAAACAAAAAAGCAAAAACAGAAAAATCTGGAAGTAGGGAAACACAGCCCTCTAAATAAACAAGTGAATCCAGGTATCTTTTCTAGTTTATTTTATAGAAACTCCAGATTAGGTAACTGTCTTGACCTTTTTGAGTTTTCTGTTCCACACAAACAACAGAGGAGCTGTTTTCTGACCCTGGGTTAAATGTTGCAACTGCAAAGTGATCTAATCCCAAAGGATGTGATTATTCTGAACAAGAAAGCATAAAAATTGTTCATCCACTCTATTGATTACTAACATCAGCTGCATTAGTCTCACAGCAGCTGTCTACCATTTCCCTTGGTGCTCTCCAGCCAGTTATCCCAAATTAAACTCTACGTGTTGCCCCTCTTGGATACAACATATCGGCCATGAATGGTTATCAGCTTCCAGTGAATTTGTGGGGGAAACCTTAAGTTCGAAATGATGCATGTCAGTCCCCAAACCATGCTGTTCTGCATGCAATGCCCAAGCCGTCATCAGTGCATGCAGAGTTGTCAGGCGCGCTATAGGGATCATATTAGAGGGTTCTCTGTATTTCCGGTCTGACCAGGCCTCTCAGAGGACTGGAAAGACTGCAAAGGAAAAGAGGAGGCTTCTCTGTATCTTCAGTGATACAGTTCATTAACAGCAGTACCAATATCGCCAACAGATACGCAGCCACCAGCAGCTGCAACACTGGAGATGCAGTGAAACCTGCTGCAGAATTCAACACGCTGCTGAGACTCCAGTCACTGCAGAGGAGAGGGACCACTAAGTCTCCCTGAAAGCACAGCAACAGTCTTACATAACTGCAAACACATCAGAATCTGCTGTTTTACTTGTTATATAGATGGAGTGGATATCACAAAATAATACATAAACTGATTTGAGGTGTGCATGGCCACCAATGTTACAAACTCATTAAAGCTATTGGTGAGTTTTTTTGTCCAAAATAATTTAATGTTTTCATAAACCTTCTAGCTTTTTTGGCACCATTTATTTATATGAAAGACTATTAAATATTTTCACACATTACATAGACGCTCAAGCAATGTTGATATACCACCTGAAATTCAAAAAGTAAACATATTTGTATACTTTAAGCACTTATTTTTCTTTTAGGCTTCAAAAATTTGCTTTTGTTTTTCTTAAATCTTAATGTTTAGTTTTGTAATTTCTGCCACTTGCTGCAGTATTTTGTATTTTGATTGGAGGGCTGTGATTACTTCTTTTTCATTCAAGAAATACTCAAAATTAAACAAAAACATCTATTATTAGCTTTAAGATCAGAACACAATTGCTCTCATACTTTGCATGTGAAAGATATCAAATGTTGCATGTGTTTTGATCCTCCTGGCTTTCCATACATGAGTCAGGAGAGCCAGAGCTGAGCATACACACAGAGAAATTGTTTATCAGAACTGAGATTGTGCCTCAATACGTAAACATTTGTGAGATTTAAATGCAACCGCCACAAATTATTGTTTGCTTACATAGACATATGCGCTCACATCAGTCTCACTGCACATAGATTACATTTTTGAGCAAAACTGGAGGAAAAGCACGGTGTTAAAACACCAAAATCCTCCATGGGTGTGATCCAAATGAACTATTAATAAATGTAGTATAATGCACGTCTATATGCACAAATAAAACAGCCTCCGGCACTGATGTGTAAAATAGAGGAGGAGGCTTAGTGGTCCAGCAGAAGTAAACTACGGGTCGTAACGGGACCTCAGCAGCAAATCAAAGTGAATCATCCTGACAGACACCTCCTCTACAATCAAACCGCAGTCTTGTCTTCTTCTATCTACAAATCTATCAGTTTATCATTGTGGAGGAGAGGGTGGGATGCTCTGCCAATAGCCGAGTTTTCATCATTCCAGTTTTGATCTGAGAACGTCACTCAGAGCTCACCATAGTTCTGAGCTCCTGGAAAACCTGATGGTTTACAACAAATCCTGAGCGGGAAAAAACCCTTCCTGTTCCTTTGTCAGCCTACAAGCCAAAACAGAGGGCACAGTTAACCATCAGAGGATGAGGAGAGCGAAAGCACCACCCGTCTGTCCTCGCTTCAAAATGAGGCAGAACATGAAGGGGAAGGACTTCATAAACAGAGTTTACATCTTTAAATCCTCAGAGACCAAATGCATATTGTAAAAATTAAATGAAATAAAATTATATTCATTTAGCTTTGCCATGTAATGCTAGATTCACCACAAACCAAATCTGTAAGATTTTAAAGCGTTGCGTAAAAATGTATGAATCTGAGTTGTTCAGAGTTTTTGTTTGGTCCTTGTTTCCCGTCATTCAACCAGCTGCAAGGTTTCTTTTTGCAGTCTCATTGCAGATAATTAGTTAAGAAATGGAAACTACCATGACACCTCATGTTTGTTAACGTCAATTTCCTGATGTATATATTAAAATATTCAGATGTTAAATTAAATAAATTAAATCAGATGATTGACATTTGCTTCTGCATATAAAATCCAAAACATTAAATTTTAGTGTCATCCTCAAAGATTAAATCCATAGTTTTTGCTGATCAGGAAGGATAAAATATATTTCAGAGTCAAGAGCGTAAATCCCATCTCATTTCTGGGGGGGGACCATAAACAGAAACATTTCTTAAGAGCAATTTTGGGGAGGTCGGCAAGGTTCCATTGAAATGTAATGTAAGATATGGTTTAAAAAGTTTTTAAACCACATTCAAGCTGCAGGACTAAAAATGACAAATAATGCACATTAAACATGTTTTATTCTTAGTAAGCAGCCTGCAAAGAAGTAAAACTACAATTCAAATGTTGCTTAGGTATGAGTTTTGTTCAATCTGACTGATCTAATCTGCTACATCTTTACAAAAATGTAAGGTTCTAAATACAAAGGCTTTAATGAGAAACTGCTCTTAATAAAATTCCTCATAAACATTGATTTATTGAAATGGCTCCCAATACAAGTTATGGGCTAGTTAAATAACAACTTGTTCAATTGCTTTATTTTTAAGCCTTATTTAGTTTTGCCATGTCCTGGATGATTGAGAAATTAATATCTGGGGAATATCATAATTTAAACGTAACACTTAAAGCACAAGAGTTTATATAGAAAAATATTCAGATTTTATTTTGTGGTTTTAAATGCCCTTCGTTGAAGACAGTGAGAAATAAAGGCATAAGTTTTAGTAAATTTCTATCTGTTCTCTCTTGTTTTCAGCTCCCACACACAGAGCTGGGTCCACTTGTCCAGCCCCTCCTTCCTGTTTCAAACTCTTCTAATTTAACTGAAAGTTAAAGACTCTCAATATGAATGTTTGCTACCTTTGTCAGAAAAGCCTGAGTCTATGAAAGCAGTGTAGCAGTTTTGCTAATAAGGCAGCTTATCATGATTCAGCCAAAGTAATGAAATAAGAAACTGCAGTCTGATTTTTATCGTTAATGTGTTTCTTCTCACTGAGCAGTGAAAGTAAATAAAATGTTTACATGTCTTTTGCTGTAAGTATTTGCTTACTGGAGGGTTTTTTATTTGTGATGCAGAGCTACAGCTAACAGTTAGCTCCTCACCTCAGCGGCTCTGACCAGCTGCTGTTGCTCCGCCTCCACTTTGGACTGAACCATTGTTCTAACAATAGTGGGGGGAACAAAAATTAATTCTTAATTTTTTATATGATAAATAGCAGTTTTTTTGTTTGTTTCTTTTGCCTTTTTATTAATATTATTTAAATGCAAAAATTTCTTCAATTATTTTTTTAGGGGGATAATTCTAAACTTTTCCAAGATTGGGAGCCCGGGCCCCTCTTCCCCCCAGCACCCCTGAGATTTATGCCTATGTTCAGAGTCTTTGATATCTTCATGTATTAGTTTCATAATTGTCCAGAATCATTGTAGATGATCCTTTCAGTTTGTATGACAATAAGACATCAGGCACCTATAGTTTACATTTAATACTGAAGCTTGCTTCCCATTTGACAGTAAGGTAAAAATCTACTTCTGTATTTTTTCTGGCATCTGTACAACCTGATGAACTGAAATCAATAAAACTGATTAATGTGGATTATTCTAGATTTAAATCCTTTAAATGACAGTTTGTGACCATTATTCTTGTAATTTCACAAAAATTTAAAGAACTAGAATATCAACACTAAACTGAATTCAGTTCCATACAAACCATTATCATTGTAAAAGAAAAACATGATGGCCAAATTAAAAGATTTTTGAGAGGTATGAATATTTTTGGTTTCACCAGCTACATCACTGAGACTCCAACCAAAAACTTACATTTATTATTAAAGTGATACTTGCAATGTAATACACAATAAATGTTGTTTGCAATATTACATTTGCACACACTTGTATTGCATGTGATAATCAGCTACACTAGATTTTATTTAGGGATAGCTAGATGAAAAGGGGTTAAACAAATAAAAACTCAAAAATATTAAGGTTTTTATTTGTAAAACTATTCATCTTTTTTCTTCCACTTCACATTTTTTAAAAAAATCAGATGAATAACACTGAAGTTTTGCTTTAATGTGACAAATTGTGGATGAGTTTAAAGGCATTTTATGTAGATTTTTTTTGAGTGTTTTGCTAGTTAAGTAACTCTAAAGGCTGGCTTGTGACATTTTGAACAACTGCACAACTGGCACCATTCCAATATAAAAGCACCAAAAGCATCTCCTCAGCTGTTTCTCCACCTCATGTTTCGTCTTGAAGATGGTTTATCACTTCATTCCATTAAAATGTTATGGATGCCTTCGCTAAGTAGTTTTGGAATTGCAAAATAAGATAAATTTATGTAAAAGAGACATTGCCGTCTTCTGCTGCCTCAGCAGTTCGACTGATATTAACCGATGTGACAAAATACAGCAGCTAAATCCCGAACTAATTGAGATGGGCTTTTTTTTTTTTTTTTTTTTTTTTTTTTTGCATTCCATTGCAGTAAGACAGTTTGCACACTCAAAGGTTTTCTGAGCCAAATTCAGAATTTCATGGTGAATCTGCCATTAGATGGAGAAGAACATCAACAGTTTCATATTTGTGCCTGAAAACACATCAGTCAGGCGGCTGGGTCTACCTGAGAGCGGAGATTCACATCTTTATGAAAGCATTCAGAAACAGCTGGTCACCATTTTAAAACCACAACATCTTAAGATAATATTAGTGAGAAAAAATATGTACATATAACACAATATATTGCTTTGGCTTCTAAAACAACTAAACCAATCTTACAGAAAATTAAGCTAAACTAAGATTTAAAAAAAAAACCCGCAGAATTTTATAATTTCCAATGTATTTATGAACTTTATTTTGAACCTTTTGCTGTCAAAAATTATCCTCATATTCCTACATGTCTTTTTTTATTTTTTTTAAAAAGGGAATCAGAAAACAAATAATCTAAATTAAATGTTTGCAAGATGAACAAATTTTTACATTAACATGTTAGCTAAAAAATGGCTGTTTCCTCTACTTATCTAAGCAACGTCTGTGTTTTTAAACATTAACAGCACAAACATTAACGCCACATATTTATTGGCCCAATGGTAATCTTTTACTGCAGTAGCATATTTTTAAGTGCAAAATACAACCTTTGGTTTGAGAACATTTATTGGTGGGGAAATAAAATATAAAATAAGAGGTTTTAACAGACGCTTTGTTGAAATTTTATCTAAAAGTATGTGTTTTTGACAGATGAGACTTAGATTTTGTTGTTTTTTGGGGGGAAAGAAACAGTTCATATAGGGTTAATGTGGTGCAAGGGATGAATATATGATAAAGTATCACATGTTCATAGTTAAGCATGGTGGAGAATGTGTGATGTTGTGGGCTCTTGAGTGTATAAGGCCTCAAAAACAACTCTTGGAAATTTGTGAAAAGTTGAAAGCATGAGACTATGTTGCTGCAGTAAAAGATAATGATGTTAAATGATTTTTATACATCTTTAACAGGTCTAGTAATAAATGTGAAACAGACAGAAATAGTAGATAATATTCCTGCTCTCTTCAAGCAGAAACAGAAGTTTTTTTATGAATGAGATCTTTTAATTGGCTACTACGTCTTGAGACTTCAGGATGGTAACAAACGATGTCCGCTTTAGTATTAAAATCAGTTATTTTCTATTTTTCTAGAATTGTTTTAGAAATTAAGAACAAATATTCAGTCTGAATGAATAAATAGAAGCTTGTGAGGCACACTTCCGCTCCGATCCAGCTCTACACCGCAGCATCCCTGCATCACTTTTTATTCGATCTGTCCTCTCTGCAGTGCACAGTCATGGGTCCTCGGCGCGCATGCGCACCATTACACCTTACCAATCAATACATTTGGCCCGCACTGGACCACGTTATGAATTACAGCAATGCAAACATCAACATCATCATCATCATCATCTAGGGGGGTGTGCAGGTCTCATTTGAATCTAATGTCGCTGATATGGATTATTAATTTCACTTCAGTTGACCCGAAACGTTTCCCACACACACCCGCTAAACGCTATAAGAGGTAGTCCGGGCCAAAACCGGTCCGGATCGGGCCTACCTGGCACACCGTCCGCTCCTTTTCCGCCTTTTGGGAATCTTCATCTGGGATTTTACTTCGGCACAAAACGTTCTGGTCCAGAAAACCCACCGTTCCTCTAAGGAGGGGTCGAGGTCTGGGCCTCAGACTCCCACAAGACTAAATCACCATTTATTTCTCCTCAGACAGAGGGGCTACCAACCCGGACCGGGCCCGTCCAACAAGCCAGACGTCCCGCTACAAGTCCGGAACCAACAGAGTCCAGAAACAAACCGCAGGTTCTGTTTTCGGAGCCGTGCCGCCGTCCCGGACTCATCCGATGCTGTTGCAGATGAAAATGATGCTGAGGTTGAGGAGGAAGAGGAGGAGGAGGGGAAGGGAAAGGGCGGAGGATGATGCGAAGTGGTTCCTTCCTCCTGTTGGACCGGATCCGAAAGGCTAATCACAAGAAAAGCCGAACCGGAACCAGCGTCCCTGGCTGAGGCGGACCCGGGCGGGCTGTCGGGGCGGCGTGTGTCTGTACTGATCTCCGGCTCCAGCCTGTTTGTCCGCACTGCAGCTCTGCCTCCAGCAGCGTCAGAACAGCCACAGCAACCACAACATCCGGCGGGCTCTTTCAAAATAAAACTCCCTCGGATCACGCAGCCATCACAACTTAAAAGTTGATTGCTCACAGCGACGTCATTCCATCGAAAACTGAAACACCGAATATTAGTCTTTGCACTGGGCTCCAAAATGTTAACAAAATTTTTATTAAATAAAAAATGCCTAAATTATTATTATTATTATTATTATTATTATTATTATTATTATTATTATTATTATTATTATTATTATTATTATTATTATATTATTATTATTTTTTTTTTTCCCAATTACTTATTTCTTAATAAAACCTGTATATACCATTAAAATATAGAAAGAGCTTTAGATGCCTTTGCAAAAGGAAAACACAATTTTCAAAGTTTTTTTGTCATCAATTACTTTCAATTTTGTTGGCCAAATTTTAACATTGTTGAATTGAGGTAAGGTGCCGATTAAAATCATTTCAAGGGTTAAAAACACAAATGGCCCCACTTTGGACATGCCTGACTTAACTGATTAAAAAATAAATAAACATGATTTTGTCAAGCCCACACACAGAGCAAGATTATTCCCTGTGAACGTTTTTGTAGCAAAATGTAATGCTCCAACATCAAACTTTAATGAATTTTATTGGGATTGTATATAACATATCAATTAATTGTAAAAATGTATAAAAATGATACACAGTTTTGATTGTTTTTAAAACGAAAACAAATCTGAACTTTTTGGTCAACATATAAAAAAAACACAGATTGGTGGATAAAACTTATTTGTAAGATAAAAGGCGCCTTTTGAAAATAACTTCTAAGCCAGTATTAAGCATACCTTTCATTACACCTATATTTCAGTAGTCTGGTAAAAAATAAATAAAATCAAAGTAAAATTTCTTTTAAGTTGTATTTAACATAATGCATAATGTTTTTAGTCAACTGAAGTAAATTTTGATTATGCTGTGAAATGGTAGCATGTGCCTGTAAAACACATAATATTTAATATTAATATTTAGTTAGATCAGGAAGCCTGCAGATGGTTAAAAATACAGCAGCAGTCTGGATCAAACGTGATCCTTCCCACACACTTTCAGTTGTTTTAAATCTTCCTTCAAATGCAAATTTTTCCAGAAAAGCAGAGACCTGTCATCTGATCCGCACTAATATTGACTTACAATTATCTGGGAAGCAATGAGAGCAGCTATATTTCAAATAGTAGATATGGATTTCATGGCTCGGATTGCTCCTGTTCTTCTGAGATGACAGATACTTCACAAACACTAAACTAAAAAGGCACAGCATTCGTTCCATGCAAAGTGGTGTTTAATGAAGATCCAGTTCGGAAAATTCTTCAATGAGTTGCCAAAACAATCGCTGGACAGAGGATACATTACCAAATACCAAGCAAGCCTCCAGTTTCTTTGCCTCAAATGAAACAGAGCTTGCACTTTCACAATACAAACACACAGTTTACAAGTACAATCACAAAAAACACAGAAATGTTCAAAGTAAATTAGGCTGCTACCACTAATGTTACTGGTTTAATTGTTGAGCGGGAGGAAAATTATGAATAGTTAAAAATATATATTATTAAATATGTGTAAAGATATATTCTATCTTTGTGCCTGTAAAAAAAGATATATTCTATTACACATATTGAAAATATTTATTATTTTGTAGATCCATCTTTCTTTGCAACTGCAGCTACAAATCGTCTTGCAAGTGTCTCCAACAGCTACAGAGAGCCTACAATTCTGGCTGGTTCTTCTTGGAAAAACAGCTGAAGAGCATCAATAGACAACCAAGAAACTTTCAATACACTTCACTTCCTTTCAACAATGGTTTTCCTCCATAAAGGCACACACTAACGCCTATTTAGAGAGACTAATTAATCTAACTATGGAAAGATGCCAGAGAACACACACATGCAAACTAAATGCAGAAATAACCAATGATTCAAACCCAGGACCGTCTAACTGCAGGGCAACAGGGTGCAGAGTCAATTTGTAATTAAAATTAGCATTTTAACTATTTTACACAGCACAGAGTTTCTTGTACTTCACTTTATTTTAAGAAACTCTGGGTAGGGTTATCACAATAAATCCCACTGCAATACATTGACATTTTCTGTAGGAAAGAGTTCAATGTGCACAAACACTAATACAAAGATCTGTAAACATTTAATGTCAGAATGCTATCATCACTAGTCTGACTAGTTTTATAATGTTTTCTGTAATCCTACGTGACAGTGTAAAAAAAAAAAAGTACATGAATACCGTTTAACTACTAGGCAAAGTTTGGAATTCCCTACTAGCAGAGCATCCAAAAATTGTACTCAAGTAAGAGCAGCACTACTTCAACGTATTTTTACTCAAATAAAAGTAAAATGTAGCTATTCAAAAAATTTGTCAAGTGAGAATAAGAAAGTATTTGGTAAGAAGTCTATTCAAGTACTGACTAACTGATCAAGTTATCATTTAACATTTAAAAATTACATAATTATACAGACCAAAATATAAAGTGGAAATGTCTGTATTTTAAGGACGGAAATGATAATAATGCATATGAGTAACAAAAATAAAATCAGCAAAAATATATTTTTTTTCCAAATCAGTTCCTTTTAATAAAAAT